>NC_090700.1:58926515-60250498 GCF_040954835.1 Lepisosteus oculatus
TGTTTCACCTACAGGATCCTTTACTGGGAACAGTAACAATGGGTTAAGTAAAGGGAGTTAAAACAGTATTTGAACTGTCAGCCAAAACTTTAAACAAATAATTCTCTTGGTGGGAGCTGCAGAAGAAACATAGTTCACTGCCTGATCCCGTCCTGTTTCTGTTGGAAAACTATATATATATATCTCATGGTATCTTAAAAGACGCAATGTTAAAGGAGCAAGTTATGTCTCCATTTTGTGGTGAGTTTCTTTATAACTTATTGTGTCAATAACAATATATCTTCCCAGTACAGTATTGACCAGGTAAGTCAGAAGCAATAATTTTCAAAAGCCATTTCAGCTAAAATGAGTTATTGAAATAAGCAGATATGAATCTCAGTAGAAAGAGGTGATATTCCTGAACTAAATTTATCTTTTATGTATTTCTAGACACGAATGTACTGAGCTTAAAGAGTATGATACCAAAAAAACTCATAACTTTATTTAACTGATATTGTTTGTGAGATTTCATTTGCATTCACAAGGAACATAAAAGAACATTTCCCTGGCTACAGTTTGTATAATTAAAAAAATATAAATACTGTATATGCCACTCTTTGTCTTGATTATGATTCATACAGTAGGTATATGTTGCAGAATAGTCTACTACAGTGCTTTGTAAGAGACTATGGATCCTGTACACTACAGTAAAAAGGACTAATTAAATTTAGAGACTGAAAAATTACTATGCACATTTTATCTTCAAATGAACAATAACATTAAATGAACAATTACAGTTAATAAGTCATAATCATGTAATTGTTTGCATGCCCATAAATGGCAATATCAACACAAGATCAACACAAGATGAGAGCCTACATAAAACATCTACCACTCTTCAGTCTTTAAATATCTGCTTCAATGTCTGCTTCCTTTTTTCATGAACTTGTATATTGCAGTTTTGTTGTTTTCCATTTTTCTAAAACATTTCAGTATTGTATCTCTCACTGCTGTTTTTTTCCTGCATTGGATGTCTGTCAGCTGGCGTAAAGTGGTTGTTTAGATAGTCTGCCTGCTCCCCAGCCTTGTAACTGCTCTCCACAGATAAGCAGTGGAATATTTCTGCCTTTTGCGGGTCAAGAAGTGTTTGCAAAATTAAGGAAAAGGTGTCCAAGGTGGACACTTAATTATAGTATAGTTTCAGAAAAGCTATAAAAATGAAGAATGTGATTACTCGTAATAATTAGCATTCTTATCTTGTCCACTATAATTATTTCTAATATTTAAATATTTTTCTCCTTAGAGCTTGTTATTCATCTGCCTGTGCAGGTATGTTTGTATTCCAACTCTGTCATCTTTCAAGATGAAATTAAGCTTTATTTATATTTTTCTGTAAGGAGAACACTGAGCATTAATAGAGCAAAATAGTGTTGTTTTTAATATTAAACTCAGCTTCTGGCTTTAGATCACTGGTTTAAAATTCTTCTATCTCATTTCTTTAGATTTTTGAGAAGACTTTATTTGTGCAATGAGTTCAGCTTATTCACTGCTGGGATCTGATTACTGTCTCCAAGACATCTCCCAGATCTTAAGAGGCACAGCAAAGACAGAGAGTCGTACTAAAGGGACAACCATCAGCATGAGGAATCTCTCTGCCACACAAACTCCAGGGAAGTGACATCAACACTTCATTTCCTGAAAATATAATCGAATCCCACCTAACCAACAAACACCAACACCCAGGATTGCAGAATAACACTTCTGTCTGCTGACATCGATTTTGTTTTGGATAGTGTGAAATTCCTATTATTAATTACTCAGTAGAAAATAAGCTCACTTTTAATTTATTTATTATTCATAAAAAGTCCTAGGGAAATTCTACTGGCCTCTTAAGGACCCCATCTGAATAGAAGTATAGTACACTTGTCCCTGACTGTGGGATTTATTCTAATAATTATTATTGTCACAGTTTATTGTTTATGCAAAACAATCAGGAAATTATATGGAAAAAAGGGAATTTTTCTTTCCTTCTGGTTCAGAAATGTGTTCCAACAGGCCTGGTCATGAGATGCTCTCATTTCTCGGTTTGTCTGAAATCCAGGCCTTACTGGTGAGCAACTACAGTAGCTGGCCCTGAGAGGGTGCCAAAGTGGAAATCAAAAGCATATTGGAAGACCAAATTAAACAGAGACTGAAACATTTTTTTTTAATCTTACTGTTATAAATACTCTCCATTCTTCCATCTCATGGAGGAACTTGACACTTCATCAGCCAATTCAGAAATATTAAATAGAGAAAGAAAGAGAGCTGACCGAACATGAGAAACAGGATGCGGCAAGTTTACAACAAATAGGAAACCTGGGCTGATTTTCTCAGGTACTGTTCCACTGTGGCTCTTTTTCGGAAGTTGCTGCATTCTGTCTGACTTTCCCTGCTCTGAGCTTCGGGGGCTTCAGACCTGGCCTGATTGACCTTAGCAGGAGGCAGTCATGTTCATACATGTGATTTTTCAGGAAGGGTCAAAATGATCGGGAACATTCTATTACTTAGTGACTCCCAACATCTCAAGCAGTCGTCTTTCTGTGTAATTTGAGAAAGAAAACCACACAGAACAAAACAGCTACCTGTGCTTTCATATCCTCTGTCTGTGCTTCCTTTGCAGTTTGAGTAGAATTAACAGGGGCCACATTATTCACCACAGCAAGCTCTCATCTGTGTGAAGTTTGTATTTTTAAAAACTGAGATAATCAAACGATGCGATACACCTACTGTAGCAGCCATACAGCTGCTTCGACTTGATGAGTCAGAGCTGAACTGTGTCAAACTCATTCTGAGATTTCACACGTCTCATGGCCTTCCTTTGTTTTTGTTATGTTTTGCATTCACCTGGCCTCACTAATTTACCCCTTGATTTAACCTGATCTGATGTGTGATGAGACTGCTGTGTATCACGTGGCGGGATGCTGCCCTTCAATGGCGGATCACAGTAAGTAGGTTCCATCCCATGAATGGAAATGCTTTCCAACGCCTTGAGATAAACATCACTAGACACATGCAAAGAAATGGTATTATTAGTGGTAGTTCTCCTCCTGTGCATCAGAAATGACATACTGTACTAGTGACAACTTAGTTTATTCTAATAACCCAGAATGTAAATATTCATGTAATATGGAATACCAGCAAAAATATTAATTGCAATAAAATGCAGACACCTACACTCTCAGCTCAAGTGTTAGTTTCATATTTATAAACAGGTCCTTTGCAATCAGTTCTACTGTATACTGTATATGCTATTTGCATATACAAACTCTGTGTCCTCTCAGAACACCTAGGATCCTCCTTATAAAGCTACTGTTATTGTTCATTGCAACATTACTCAAATGGACAAGAAGTAATGAGAACAATGTATCTACAGTGCTGTTAACATCCTTATAGGGTGCATGGCCTGTTACTTTGATATCCTACTATTTATAGTCAAATGGACTGGCTTTTCTGTCTGTAGAAATAAATGTCAGAGAATTGCAAATGCGCATACACACATTCATATACAGTATGCAGACACTGTAAAGGAAAGTTTAGTACAGTTATTTCACAGGTCAAAGTGCTAATCAGGAAAGGATTTATATCCTCCACCCCACGCAGTGCCCCAAAAGTAGGACTTTTAACTGTATTTTGTGGATGGAAAAGTAATCTTACTTTCCATAGTGAAACTGATGTAATTTCAAGAAAACCCTCAAGTCTTCATCATAAAGCGTTATTTGTAGCTCTGAAGAATACATTGCATGCATTTAGATTACATAATGTCATTTTACTTTTAAAATGGTATAGATTTTAAAATATCTATACCAGTTACAACACATTATTTCAAGAGCTTTTTTAAATCGTCCAACGATGAGGAAAAGAGGTAGATTCAGGAAAGAAGCATTTTAGCTTTTTTAGACATCTACAGCATATTACCCTACAAATGATTAGGGCTGTAAAATACTGAACCAGTCTCCCGAAAAAAAAAAAAAGGTCTACACCAGAAGTAAATATGCTGATGTTTAAATGCAATATTTCACTGTACCTACTACAACTGAAGATCAGTGTTCATAATTAACTCCAAAGAAATGCATCGTTTGACCATGTGAACGTACAACAACTAACCGCAGTTGTCCCAACTCGGTCTTGCTGTTTGCTCGGTGCCCCTTATTCACCTGTTCGCGTTACCTGGAGGGGTTTATACAGTAAACGTATCACGTCACTGCGCCTTCCAGAGGGGTTGGGGCTGAGAGTTAGCTTGATTTCATTGCGGTGAAAGTTAGGTAGGGCGGAGATTAGGGAGCATGGGGAGTCGCTGCTGACATTAACCGGTTGTTGTTCTTTAGCGGAAAGAAAAGGCGCAGTTTTATGCTGGCAGTGTTAAAGACCACACATTAGTGCTGGTGATGTGTGGGAGCACGGTTTTTCTGCATTTTGCAATGAAGTACAACAGTGCATAAGGACCAAAGAGGCCGTTGACAGTTGATGGTAAGCCTTTTCTGAATCTGCGCCGTAGCGCTTGCCGGCGTAGGCCTCGCAGCCTGGGGCTCGCGTAACTATGAGAAGCCGCCTATACATTTCACTCCGAGACAAAATGACAGGGGAGACTGGACGCATCCTGTTACAGTAGGTGGGGGAGTTATGGTTTCATAATCTGTAAACTGGGTTTATGCATCTAAATGTCTGCGGAATAAAGCGTTAATTCTCGTTAGGTCTGTGGAGGTCCTGATGGCAACGACCAGACATTTCACTACACTTGCTTGGGTGGTTGACTGTAGTTATCATTCGGATGACACGGTGGATTTATAATTGGAGAAAGGTCTTTATCCCAGGTATACTTTGCGAATGTGCCATGATCTTTATTACTTTAAAGCTTTAAAATATAATTATTTCCACAGAATTAACGTACGTACAATTCGCTTACTGCACTTCTTTGCTTTATCAGATGTGTCGCGTTTCTATTTTTATTACAGGTGCTACGTTAGAGCACGGATTATGGTTTCAGTACTATCATCAAAAATAGCTTTGCAGTTTTTAAGTAGTGCGAAGCTCTTGTTGACGGTTATTGGCAACACACGGCTAACAGGTACCTATTTGACTGTACTGAACACGGTCTGTTACCATAATACAGACGAGCTAAATTCACTTGTATAGCTGGATCCGAGATAATTGCGCGTTTGTCGACAACCATTGCGTTAAATTATTTAGGACCAGAAGCAAACGCTTCAAGCAGCAGCAGTGTATAATGTGATGCTCCTGGAGACCCTACCCTTTGGCAACGCGGTGCTGCTGCTGCATTGTCTGTCTCTGTACTGTATCTCTGTGCGACGAGGGTGTTTGCATTTCTAGCAAAAGGTGCTTCGACCTGTAGCCACGGTTTTACTGTATGGGAAATGGTGTAACGCTATTTGCAACGCCGATTCTTTCATTAGGAAAAGGGCGTGTGTAGAACAGTTATTTAAAGGCGTCCCTGGTTATTTTAATGGCATATAGCAAACGGTCGTTTTTCAAAGGTCCTGTTAGGAGAAGGCCGGTGCCATTAATAAACCAAACGGTAACGGATCCATTTAGAACCGTTTGGCTCCCACACGGTGTCTTTGACTACGTTGAGTTTTTGGATAACCTGGCAGCCGACCAGAGAAATTATGCTGACATGCGATCTTTAGTAAGTGCGAAGCGTGCTGAAGAGACATCGGCTCCTGGGCCTCTTTGTTAAGTTTTCAGGGCTGGGCTCCTTGTCAGAATGCAGCTGCTGCCGCTAGCAACCCCTGGCACACTGAGAAACCGTAGTCATGAAACATCGACTTCAGCTTGAAAGGGTTTTCTAATCTTGCTTGCCATCAGATTTTGAAGCAAATGAACTCGGTCGTGTGCCAGTGTCCCTCTCTGCCTTGTGCACCGCTTTGTGTAAACAGTGTACAACGTTATCTGGAGAGATTTGTGTAGATGGTCATAGAGTCGATACACTGGCTCCAAAAACGCCCCAGAATCACAGTTATTAATATTTACTGACGACTACATAGTGTGGTGTCGTGATTTCGAAGAGCACATTATATAAGTGTTACAAACATTTGCACAGGCCTTTAACTGAAAAGTGGAAAAGGCATAGTTTTGCTGTATGTGTAATAGGAAAAACAGGAACTTCTGTAAATAGGTTCTGGAGAACGAATTGCTTTAGTTCTCTGTCCTGACTACAACATGAAAACATGTTCCTCTGAAAGCTTTTCCATCCAAGCGTTTGGAACTGGACCACTGCTGCATACTTCGGATTGCAAAAAACGCATTCTTCTGTTGTCCAAATTTGAAGGCCGCAGAAGACGATTCAAGACCATTTAACTCCATTTAACGGAGCCTTCCGTAAGGGTTACAAAGGGAGTCCTTTGAGGTTTAACAACATCACACAAGCATAAACTAGATTGGAAATCAGTTGTAGATAGTAACTTTTAACAATAATATAATCATTATGGGCTTCTTCCATAACTACATTTAGGGGATAACAGTTCTACAGGGTAGATGTTCTGGAAACCTGTTAACAAAGATTAGTCTCCCTTCTCTATATGAGTATGCAGAATGAAAGATACCGTAGTTTTACTACAGTAAAACTAGTTTAATTGTAGTCTTTCAGCATTGTGGCACTTTTTTAGATTATGCTGGAAACCTTTGGATGTTATGAATGTTAGAACCTTTAAAACAGTTGAAAATGATACAAAGCAGTATTACTGTATCCAGCGGGTATTGCTGCGGATATTCCTTTGAACTGTCTGGAGGTTTTAGTAGAACACTGTGAATCAGGGTGAGTGAATGAAATTTCGTTCCTCTACTGTTGTTTTACATCTTTGATAGCAGAGCTTTCTTATTTTCAAATAATTAAAATCATGTGCGTCCTCCCAACTCTGCAATATAAATAGAAGTTTGTTTTTGAAATATTTTTCTCAAAGTGTGAATGAGGTTTATATGCACATACAGTAACATGTAGACATAGGGAAAGGGAACCTCTCAGATTTAATCCTCTCTGGGTGGTCTCTGGTTCTAGAGAGCAGGTCATACAGATCAGCCTTAAATCATTCTTCTGTAAAGATCTGAAACTCTTGTAAGTTTTGATATCTTTAGTAAGTGTAATGTCAGGAATAGCAAACTGTGCTCCTTGGGGAAAAACTGTGGTTGCTGCTGGAAGATGGTGTTAGTGGGGCCAGTAGGGGGCGCTCACCCTGCAGTGGGTCCTAATGCCCCAATATAGTGATGGTGACGCTATACTGTAAAAAGACGCCGTTCCTTCAGATGAAATGTAAAACCGAGGTCCTGACTGTCTGTGGTATTTAAAAATCCCAGGGCGTTTCTCGTAAATAATTGGGGTGTAACCCCCGGCGTCCTGGCCAAATTTCCCCCTGGCCCTTACCAATCATGGCCTCCTAATAATCCCCATCTCTGAACTGGCTTCATCACTCTGCTCTCCTCCCCACTGATAGCTGGTGTGTGATGAGTGTACTGGCTTATTATCGAGGTGAGGCGGCACATTAGTTGTGGTGGAGGGGAGTCCTCATAATCTGTAAAGTGCTTTAAGTGGAGTGTCCAGAAAAGCACTATACAAGTGTTCACGAGGAATGACAACGCCCCAAAATCGAAGTGTAACGAACTCTAGTGGAGTGAATATTTGGCTGAGGGCCGACCTCCTGGCCGTAGGACGAGGAGGCCAGGACCCCCCCGCGAGGTGACCAAGGGGCAGCTGCAGAGGTGGAGCTGGGGTGAGGTGGGATGCAGAAGTCGCACGCGAGGGAGAGAGAGATGGCATTCGGTATTTATGGTGTTCGGTGGAGGAAGGACGAAGGGAGTGATTGCTAATCACTTATGGCTGGGAATGATTGAGCGTGGTTGTTGTCATCCCTCCCGAACTTCAGTTTAATAAACTCCATTAAGCAATTAATAATAATAATATTGAGAGCTACAGGGTGGTGGTATTTTCATTTCACACAATTTCTAAACATTAAATCACCTTCTGACATCATCAAGACAAAATTGTTCTTAGTGTTCAGAAAATGATGATTTGACTTATATAAAAAGCTGCTGGACTGTGATCAGGTCTGGGGTTGGCTAACTTTGTTTAAAAACTCCCAACTGGTCAGGTCAATGGTTCTGGTGTTCAACAGATGTCTGAAGTTGTTACAGTTTTTCTGCATTTAAAGTGATATTTGCTTCCCAAGTTGTGCTGTGTGTTTGAAAAAAGAAATAGAAATATGTTAAGGTAACCTGTTTTTTATTAATACAAGCTGGCATGTTAAGTGTTTCGCAGGAATTCTTTTACAAATTTCTGAAGTACAGTGATACATTTAGAATTCAACCAACCATGAAAAAAATTCTCTTGCGTATCACCTTCTGGGACATTTGCATGCAAACCCTTCTGGCCATTAGGCATACAGTATGGTTTTATTAATGTCTAATGTAACTGTACTCGTATATGTTAATAAGTGTCCACAACCAAAGGGGTTGGCCCAATTTGTAATCTGTCTTAAAGTAATGAAAATGGTCACATTCTTGTATTCTCTGAATTTTTAGAACTGAAAGAAAAAGAATTCTCGGGCCATCCATTTGATTATTTTTGCTGAGCATCTTTATCAGGATATAATGAAGGTTATATTCCATTACATATTCCAAAGGGCATCTGTCTCTTTTGGTAGTTAGTAGCTTATTGATCCAGGGATCTCATCCAGCCTTGAAGGAAACCAGGGTGTTAGCTGTAACTACATGGCTGACTGGTTTTTCCATACTCCCACAGCCCTTTGGTTAAAGAAGTGCCTCCTGTTATAGAGTAGGTAGGTTCCTCTTGTATACTGCGGTTCATGCTTATTCAGAAGCAGTCCACTGTGTTGACTGTCAGTGTCTTTGAGGATGTTGAATACTTGTATCAGGTCTTGCCGTAGTCTTTCCTGCTGAAGGCTTAAATGGCTCAAATTGTTTTCATTTCTTTTTATTGTGTTTCTTCATCATTGCATGGTCTTTATGAATTGCAGTGTTAAAAATGTGCATTTAAAATAATGAAATAATGTTTTATGTGCCTTCTAATTTGCCTGAGCCTGTCATAAAATCAGAGAAGTATTCTGCTGTGTCATTTTCTCTATATCATTCTACTATAGTTTTTTTTTCTCCCAGCAAATATCTTGCATTTTCTGTGGATTGCATGCACAAAATGAAACCTACAGACCATGTGTGTGAAAATTATTTTGCAAAACCTTTGCTTGGAAAAATCCCATTGATGTCTGCATTTATTTTTAGAAGAGTATCTCCAGTATAGAGTTGTGAGTGCTACAGTGTGATAAGAAATGTGAAGGTTTTTGGAGCTGGCACTGCCATTAGACCCACATCGTCCTTGAGTGCAGTGTGCAACTACATTTGTAGTTAGCCTTAATGTACCATGCATTGTTTAAATATTGACTGAATAACTTGTATCTTAACAGATCATGTTTTGCTGCTAAAATAAATTGTTAAAGCTACATTTTCATGTTTTTTCTCCTTGAAACTGGTGTGTAAAATATAGTATCACAGCCATGTTTTGTATAGGACTGCTTATGTCCTCTTTTCCTGTCAGTCCACTGGCCTGTCACAGTATGCTTACAGCTGCATATTATTTTTCTCGATTAATACTTCAAAATAGTTTGTAAAAGAGGAACAAAAAATGTTCCTTGTTCATGTATGCAAGCTTTGTTTTGTAAAATTTCTTGTCTTTGAAGCAAGAAAAACGTAAAAGTTTTAAGCTGTTTCTTTGGTGAAATCATTACAGGTTCCTTTTGATTGTTTGGCTTTTTGCGCGCTGTGTGGTCTGCTTTGTACTCTGTTGATCTAGAATGGACATGCTTTGTTTTTCAGGTTTTGTTCCAGCTAGAGCCTTACTGTAAAGCAGTTTTGGGATCCTTTTCAGTGATAGCTGTCATTAAGCCCAAAGTGTTTGCTGTATCCTGTCTGTTTTCATTAATTTGCTCTTCTTTCTCCAAGGGCGGATGGCACCCAAGTGATCCAACATGGCCCTGATGATCCCTCCTGTGAAGCTGAAATGGCTGGAGCACCTCAACAGCTCCTGGATCATGGAGGACAGCGAGTCCATCGCCACGAGGGAGGGAGTGTCGGTGCTGTACTCGAAGCTGGTGGCCAACAAAGAGGTGGTCCTGCTGCCCCAGCAGGTGCTGTGCCTCAAGGGCCCCCAGCTGCCAGATTTTGAGCGCGAGTCCCTCTCCAGCGATGAGCAGGAGCACTACCTGGACGCCCTGCTCGGCAGCCAGCTCGCGCTGGCCAAGATGGTGTGTTCGGATTCCCCGTTTGCCGCTGCCCTGCGCAAGCGCCTTCTGGTGCTACAGCGCATCTTCTACGCGCTCTCCAACAAGTACCATGACAAGGGGAAGGTGAAGCAGCAGCAGCACTCGCCCGAGAACAACTCGGGCTCCACCGACATCCACTCGGTCAGCGAGCGGCCCAGGTCCAGCACGGACGCGTTAATCGAAATGGGCGTGCGCACTGGCCTCAGCCTGCTGTTCGCTCTCCTGCGCCAGAGCTGGATGATGCCCCCTCCTGGCCCCGGCTTGAACCTGTGCAACGACGTCATCCACACTGCCATCGATGTCATTAGCTCCCTGCCGCCCTTGTCGCTGGCCAACGAGAGCAAAATCCCACCCATGGGCTTGGACTGTTTGGCCCAAGTGACAACTTTTCTGAAAGGTGTGACCATGCCAAATTCCGGGGCTGACACCCTGGGGCGCAGGTTGGCATCAGAGCTGCTTCTCGGCCTCGCTGCCCAAAGGGGCTCTTTACGGTACCTTCTCGAGTGGATAGAGATGGCCCTGGCAGCGTCTGCTGTTGTGAGCACGATGGAGAAAAATAAAGTGCCCCTGAGTCAAGAAGGACTAATCGGCTATGACTGCTTCATGAATATCTTAATGCAGATGCGGCGCTCCCTGGTAATTATCCCAAACGTTTCCTGCATAATACTTATGATCAATGCATTTGTTTCAAACAAATTTCCTTTGATTACTATTTAATTACAGTAATCAGTGTCACACTACATTAAGAAATGTTATAATAATATGGGTCGTTAAGTGTTTAATCTTTTCTTTAATTTAGTCTGTATGAAGAATGAAGATAAGCTTCTTTTTTGATGCAGTGACACAGTTTGCTTATTTAGGTGCTTTCGTATTCATAAAACAAAGCAGTGAGCCACACATAGTAAAGGTGTCTTTTAAAGCCAAAGGGGTATAGCTACCAGTAAGATCTGTGTCATTATGTTGTTTTTCTTCCGTGGCATGTTTGCTTAACGTTGCAATGATAGCCTTTCCATTCCGGCACTCTTAAGCACCTCTAAAAAATTGTTATAGTGATGCTGAGGTCTACAGCTGAACTCCTATGACTGCACTTCTCTTGTAATTATTAAACGTGATAACTAATGCCCAGATCTGAACTACAGCAGGAAGGGATAGGGGAGTAAGTCACATAAAATTATGCTTGCTTAATCGTGCTGTCAGTGCCACACTCTCATCCCTTAAATTACAGATCAGGGGAACAGAGCTAAAACCACCCTTCGCACACATTGTGCCCATGGTGTGGCTTATCTTGTGAGATACGGTTTTTGCTCTGCTGAAAATTATGGATTGCTTTGGTGTCATGGCAGGGTTCCTCAGCAGACCGAAGTCAATGGAGGGAGCCAACTCGAACACCTGATGGGCTGTGCTCCTTATATGAGGCAGCGCTGTGTCTTTTCGAGGAGGTAAGTGACCTGATGCTGACATATACTAACTGTTGGAGGTTATCTTCGGCGATTTGCTGTTTGAAAAAGCCTTTTACAATCAGAATGAAACTCTGGGGACTCTTGCACAGATGTTTGGAGAGTGGTATGGAAGAGTCGCATCTCTTTTTGTTCTGTCATTTTGGTCCAGTGAGGAAAATGTATTTATCCTAAACTATCCTGATTTGTAGTTCTGCTGTGTTGGTATAATTGGTTGTAGTCGTGGTATGTGTTTGTGAATTTGTGAACAGAGTTTGGTCCGGTTATAAAAATGTTGTTATTAGTCTTTTGTTTTTTCTACGGTCAAATGTGTTACATTTCTTTAATGGGGGTTTGGGATCAGGTCTGCAGAATGGCATCTGACTACTCCAGAACCTGCGCAAGTCCAGACAGCATCCAGACAGGAGAGGCGCCTATTGTGTCCGAAACCTGCGAGGTCTACGTCTGGGGCAGCAACAGCAGCCATCAGCTGGTGGAAGGCACTCAGGAGAAAATTTTGCAGCCCAAACTGGCACCGAGTTTCGCAGATGCACAGACGGTAAGTAATTACTTCCGGTTCATAATAAACAGATTGTGAAAAATATGGAATGTCACACATAATTATATAAATAACTTTTGCATAGGTGACTGAATTTAGTGAATTAAAAAAAATGTCCTCTCTACAGTGCTCAAAGTGAGAATATACCTATTTTACCAGGTTGTAGAGACAGCTGGATACTGAAATTAACTGTGATGTGTAATCATTCATCTGTTTATAGTAATTTTTCATTACTGTGCATTCATAGTTTAGGCAGTATCTGAAGGCTAGCTGTTTTGTTAATGGTGTATATATTTCTGGAGATGTTGCTAGTGAGTGATGCTTTGCATGTTAATGAGAGGTATACTGAAAAGGTGCTGTAGTTACATGCTGTGTTTTTGTTGCAAGGTTCAAGACATTTGTTTAGATTTTTCTCTCTCTGGCAGATACTGCTGGAAAAAAGGATTGAATGCATATTAATGTCTTTGATTAGTAACCTAGTTTCACTTGAAGAGCTAACTGCAGTAGGTAGTATGAATAGAATGGCCAAAGGGAATGAGAAAATTAAAAGCAAATATGTAAGAGAGACTCAGCTATATATAGCTTTTTGGAGAATTCCTTCATACATCAGGTTAAATCCACTGAGCATTTCCAGTCCCTGACTGCGTTGTTTACCTGTCTGGCGTGTTAACTGTGCCCACCCTCTGGATGTTTTGCCTGTTAGATTGAAGCCGGGCAGTACTGCACGTTTGTCATTTCTTCGGATGGGTCAGTGAGAGCGTGTGGAAAAGGAAGCTATGGGAGACTGGGGCTGGGAGACTCCAACAACCAGTCCACTCTGAAGAAGCTGACCTTTGAACCTCACCGAGCGATCAAGAAGGTGTCGTCCTCCAAGGGCTCTGATGGGCACACGCTGGCTTTCACCACTGAAGGAGAGGTCTTCAGCTGGGGAGATGGGGACTATGGAAAACTGGGACATGGGAACAGTTCCACACAGAAATACCCCAAACTTATCCAAGGCCCTTTGCAAGGAAAGGTGTGTAAATTGGGACTTGATAGAAGTCACCTGTGTTCTATACAGTACACAACTGGCAGTGCATATCAAATTGGTTGCAGTATTAAATTAGGTTTTATGAACATGTACTGAAATCCATCTTTTATGGTGTTGAATTGTCCTTATACAACATTTGCACTATATTAAATTCAGTTGTTTTCTTTTCATTCAGTATACTTTATTCATCCCGGGGGTCCAATTTAAGTAATGCTGTGACTCAGTGAGAGCCAGGAATTTATCATCTCATTTAGCAGTACTCATCCTGCTAAAATATTTTTTTACTTGTCAGTTAAAACTTGTCAATGCACTTACTGTATCTTTCTAAAAGCAAGATGTAATCACCGCTTATTATCATGTGCATGATACATTATAATAAGAAAAAATAAAACGTTAAGTGAAGACATTCACCTGCTATGTTCTTCATTACAAAAGAACAGCTATCCTTGGCTTCTGAATCTCAAAATTGCAATGATTTTCACTGTGGCTATGTACAATTCAACAGGTAACAATGTGCAATTCTCAAGGGTACAAAGTCAAAATCTGAAATGCAAAGGTGATGAACGGTTTGCTGTGTTGGACAGGTGGTTGTGTGCGTGTCTGCTGGCTACAGGCACAGTGCAGCCGTCAGTGAAGATGGAGAGCTCTACACCTGGGGAGAAGGGGACTTTGGAAGACTAGGTAATCTGCATTTCATGAAAAATATTTTTCCATAACTTCCATTTTTGATTGATATTCAGTAACATTGAATTTATCTTTGCATTATAAAATATACCCAGAGTGACCTTTCACCTTCGGTGATGTTTTAATAAGGCAATTGTGTTCACTTATCAGTTTGCAGACCTTTGCAACAAAATGAGATTACAGTGTGCAAAGTGTGATTTCCAAATGCGGAATGAATGACAGATACTTTAAAAGCTGATGTGTCTTAACTTGCATCTGGATTTTTTTTGTTTTCTCTCTGTATTCGTATGTAGGTCATGGTGACAGCAACAGCCGAAACATCCCAACTCTGGTGAAAGACATTAGCAATGTGGGGGAGGTGTCTTGTGGCAGCTCCCACACCATAGCCTTGTCAAAAGATGGGAGGACAGTTTGGTCATTTGGAGGTGGAGATAACGGTGAGCAGAGTTCAACATTATCTTGAGCCTGTGAGAAGGAATTTGGCACCAAACCAATATATTTTACTTGCATTTAATTTAAACAGAGTTTTACTGCAGGCTTTAGTTGCTTTTCAACAGTTCTGGTGCAAAACGTCCAGTTCTAGATGCTTCTTGCTTAGTGCTTTTGTGAAAAAGGCCTGGCAATAGGGCCATCTAAAAATGTCACTGAAATCTTTGAGATCTAGCCACGAACAGCAGAATATCTTTGCTAAAATGTTTGGTTGAAAAGAAATGGGTGTAAAGAAAGTGCGTTATAAGTCCAGATTCACATTATAATTTCTTTTTCTGCTTGTAGGAAAGCTTGGACACGGTGATACGAACAGAGTATACAAGCCCAAAGTTACTGAGGCCTTACAAGGCATGTTTATTCGGAAAGTCTGCGCAGGAAGCCAGTCTTCACTTGCCCTGACTTCAACAGGACAGGTACGCTTTGCTTGGAGCAGATGATGTCATCTTGCTTGTTGTAAATTCATGTACAGTATAAGATAAACATCTCAAACCCGGCGAAATCCAGTCTACAGGATTGTAGCCCACGGTTACGTCAGTTGTTATATCAAGTCTGAATGCTTGTTTGGTGTGGAAATTGAAATAAAGTATTTTGATGGATGTTGCATTGATTGCCTTTCATTTTGATTAGTATTAATAGTCACGATTAAACAAAATAGTCACCATAGTGTCGGAATTGCCTTTTAGAAATCCCCAAGTCAATCTGCAAATAGTTTCAGCATAAAATATTAATATTTTTAGGCATTATGAAACCCATTTTGTTGCATCATCTTTAAAGTTGTGGAAACCAGCTGTTTTTTTGTTTTGCAGTTCATTCCTTTCATCAGCCACATGGTATAATAGTTTATAAATCCTTTGTGTTACAGAATGTCACATAAGTCAGTATAGTTCTAAAATACTCTTCTGAGATTTATTTTTAGTTTTAACCTTCCTATTTTAAAATGTTGCTTGAAACAGGAAATGATTGTAAGCTTGTATCTTGAGTGTGTTATAGGCTGTTCTTCAGAAGATCGTTATTATGCTCAATGCTTACATTCAATGAAAACATGTTGATTTTAGGTCTATGCATGGGGCTGTGGAGCCTGCTTAGGCTGTGGATCTTCAGAAGCTACTGCACTAAGACCAAAGCTGGTTGAAGAACTGGCCACAACAAGAGTGGTGGACATTTCAATAGGAGACAGTCACTGCCTGGCCTTATCACATGGTATGACCTTCAGCAGAAAAAATCTCTTTTCATTCCTAAACTATGAAATGCATAATAAATGTGTATTACTCAGCACCATGGGTGAACATTATTACAAGAAACTGGAGTCATGGTTTCTCAGTCCCTGATCTGCAAACCGACATAGAGACCAATCAGCATTGCTCCAGGGACCAGTCATATCCTTAGGTCATTTACTTGACGTTCATGTTCCCGGTAGGTTAATTTTGAAAAGTGGTTTTACTCAATGCTCACGGGTTAAATAGAGAGGTTTTCACTGCAAATGTTAGTGTAATGCAGAGGGTATGTGTATATAGGCTGTTCCATTCACTGTTTCTGTTTGTAGTGCTCCTCTACTGTTTACATTTCATCTGCGAATCCTAACTCTTTTTCTTGTGCAATTGTAGATAACGAGGTCTATGCCTGGGGTAACAACTCAATGGGGCAGTGTGGTCAAGGAAACTCTACTGGACCTATAACCAAGCCCAAGAAGGTCATTGGTTTGGATGGTGTGGCAATTCAGCAAATATCCGCAGGCACCTCACACAGTTTAGCTTGGACAGCTTTGCCCAGGGACAGGTTAGTAACATTAAAAATTAAGTACATTAAAATATTTTCCTAATAGTATTAAATTGAAAGACTGTAGAGATAAAATGTGCGTGGCTGATTGTTTTACTCTTGCTGCTTTATTGAAGAACCATACTGGCGCTTCGTGAGAGTGAGCCAGCTTTCCTATGCTCTTCTCTGTTTTCCCTTAAAGGCAAGTAGTTGCTTGGCACCGGCCCTACTGTGTTGATTTAGAAGAAAGCACTTTCTCACACCTGCGCTCCTTTCTCGAACGATACTGTGATGGCATCAACAGTGAAGTTCCACCTCTTCCCTTTCCCTCATCAAGGTAAGGCCCGCTCCTTAGGATCTGCCATGCAGTCTGTCTGCAGTCCTTTTCTATGTCTTATAATCTGCCCATAAATAAATAATTTCCTGCATTTGAAGGACGTGAAGGTTCATTGAGGAGTTGAGGAGTGCTGTGACTTTGCAGATTGACATTTAATGGATAATTATATTGTGAATTTATTGGATTCTCAAGTTTTAATAGCCTGTTGAAATAGACCAAAGCAATTTTTATGGCATGGTTAACTGTAATACTTGTTACTTTTAATTGCTATAAAATTGTGTTCTGAACACCATTTCGGGGATGCATTGTGTTCAACTATGGTCGATTTAAATCTTATTTTTTGCAGGGAGCATCATAGCTTTCTAAAACTGTGTCTCAAGCTCCTATCCAACCACCTTGCCCTTGCTCTTGCTGGAGGGGTGGCCACGAGTATTCTCGGCCGACAAGCCAGACCCCTGAGAAACCTGCTCTTCAGACTGATGGATTCGTCTGTGCCTGATGAAATCCAGGAGGTGCGGAGGACGTGCATTGATTCCTGAAGCTCATAAAATGCTCCATGTGTTAATGAATAAGTTAGGCCAGTGGTTCTCAAACTTTTTGGACAAGTACCACCCCTAATCCAACCAAAGCATCCAAGTACCACCTACAAGTCATCATCTCATAGGAACCCCAGAAATTCTCAATGACCAACATGAGCGCGCATGCACACACACTCACACATACATATAATAAATATTATAATAATAAACTTTATTTGATATAGCACCTTTGAAGGTGGCTTCTCAAAGTGTTTTACGGGAAAAAAAAACATTAACAACAACTAATAAAAAAGCACCATTTCAGTGAGAGAGGTGAGCCTGTTTAGTTGAGCAAAGCAGATGTGAATTAATTTTTCGAGCCTTGATACAATTCACAACAGTCTAACAGATTTTAAATCGTCAGCCATTTTCTTGATGGCAAAGCTCTCGCGGTGAATGTTGCAATGCGTATATTAATTTCTGGAGCAACCTCTCTAATTCGTGCAACTACACCGTTATGTCAGCTTGTCATTGCTCTAGCACCGTCTGTACAAACTCAGACGCATTTTATCCAGTCGAGGCCGTTCTCTTCGATAAATTCATTCAGAAGCTGAAATATGTGCTCTCCAGTAGTTCCTGTTGGTAGCGGTTTACAGAACAGAAAGTCTTCATGGGACATGCCCTCAAATTCGTATCTAACGTAAACGAGCAAATTGGCCAAATTGACTAATTACTCATCTAATTGCAGTGAAAAACATCTGCTCATCTTAACGCGCTCTATCAGTGTACTTTTGATATAATCCTTCATTTCAATAATTCTATGAATGACTGTCTTTCAGGGGGAGGGGGGCAGCAGGTCGAGCTGTTTAGCAGCTTTTTCTCTACACATAATACGTGTCAGCTCTTTTGCCAACGGTAAATAAGGTTCTTCAAAAATAGTGTAGCTTACCTGCTTTAGTAATATGCAAGCTTGCATTTTTCCTCGTTTCCGTTTTTATTTCCGTATTTATTTAAAGTTTTTATTTCATGCGCATGGGAGCGCAACACAGAGACGCTCTGTGTATTTTTCTCAAATTAGAACAGTTCTTAAATATTTTTCTGTTATCAAGCTTTCGTGTGCTCACAAGATTACCTGCGTTCGTAGCACGTATTTCTATGCATTCCTGTGTTTGGAACG
The DNA here is from genome assembly GCF_040954835.1 of Lepisosteus oculatus. NCBI lineage: Eukaryota > Metazoa > Chordata > Actinopteri > Semionotiformes > Lepisosteidae > Lepisosteus > Lepisosteus oculatus. The sequence continues at coordinate 58,944,805 of NC_090700.1, forward strand.
TTGGCATAGTTCCAAAATCACGCACATTCTCCTTTCTCCCTATTTGCTGGAGATACAGTAGCTTTTTTTTTAAATACAATTGGTCACTTGCATCCATAGCACGCATTCCCTATAGAGTGGTATAGAATTACAGAGTATCTCTTGTGTCCACTGAAGTATTAGCGCGCACTGTATCATAGTACGTAGGCTGCGTATTTGACACATTAAAATACAAAATATGAAAACCTGTCCCGATTTTTCAGCGCACACGACACAGTTCCAGGGTCATTTGGCGTACCACCTGGCGGCACTCCACGTACCACTGCCGGTACGCGTACCACAGTTTGAGAACCACTGAGTTAGGCAGTATTGCTGTTATTTTTTTTGTTTCGTGCTTATTTTACTGCCGGCTAATGATACCGTGTTCATATATGGTATTCATATGTGGTATGGGAAAAACCATACCGTGTTTTTGCCAAACTCCGTAACATAGTAAAGGCACAGTGAGCTGTGTTCCTTTGGTTGCTAGAAGCTGATTCCCTTCCATATCTCATCCAGTCTATTCTCGAAGGAGCCCAGGCTTCAACGCCAAATTGAGCCAATTTTCCAATTTTGTATAAATGAGTAAACAAACTTCTGACACTAAAGCTTAAAATGAAAAAAATCTGTGGTTTTCTGAAGAAAGGGATTATGTTCCATAGTTACACAAATAGTTTTGTAGCTGATAAAGGAACACATACCCTTATTATTTTGTCATCAAATGCTTGAAAGTTTTAGATTTCGTTTTATATATATATCTCATAAGGGATGTCTCCTGTCCAGTCAAGTTGGGTTTACTGCAAGTCGGAGAATGGAATAACTTAGTTATCACACTGAAGAGGAGGAGTGCTGTTTTTAGCCATTCGTTTATGTCCTTTAACTCATGAATTTGCAGTTTTACTGTTTTAAGGTTTTTCTTTCAACTCAGTTCAGACTTTTTTTTTTTTAGCCAGGAATGCCGTCATTTCTTCAAAAAGACTTATTTTTATGGTGTTACTTGCTTTTCTTCGCAGGCTGTCATAGAAACGCTCTCAGTGGGGGCAACGATGTTGCTGCCTCCCCTGCGAGAGAGGATGGAGCTGCTCCACTCTCTTCTGCCGCAGGGTCCTGACAGATGGGAGAGCTTGTCTAAAGGGCAGGTACGACGCTCGATCGTGGTTACATTGAGATAGACGCTGGTAATGATGGAGTGTAAGAGAGGTTAGTGTAGAAGTAATTGGTCTCAAAAAGGCTTCAGTCTTGAGTTTTATGGATACGGGTGAATCAGATTTTTCATTATGGCTTGGTAATTGTTGATTAGTGTGCTCCGTTCTGTATAAAGGCTAACAGCTTGTTTTTTTCTTTCAAGGATTATTAACCTGCGATAGCAAAATTTACTCTTCATATTGAAGAGGTCTATTTTGGCTTAAGGCACATGTTTTTTTTTTCTGATTTGTTGCCTACTGCTCTTTTTTTGCAAAAACACTACGTGGCAGTTGCCAGGACACTGTTGGAAGAGACTAGAAATGCGTCCTTTATTTGAATGAAATGAATGAAAAGCACTCATTCATAATGCACTGCCTTGTAGTAGAATCCTTTATAGTATTGAGTCCTTTGTTTGGCCAGTGTATCTTAAAACTACTTAGCAAATTAGTTGATTACAACATTGATCTTTGTTGGTTACATATGGGTTTTTCCATGAGGTAAAATGTTTTTTAGGTTTGTCATTAATGAAGAAAAACATGGTATTATTTGCTCTTTGTAATATGCATTTAGGCATAAAAACAGACAAGGTTATTTCCTTGATCTTAGTATCAGAGTAGCAGATACTCTGATACAGGACCTGTGTTACAAAGTGATACTTTTTAATGCTGAAACAATATTTTTTAGGAACTTTTTTCCCTCAGATACCTTTTTTTTTTGCTATTTTAAGCAGTTGCTTTGCAAGAGTGTTACAGTAAAGAAGTCTTTTTTTTCTGCTTCATTTTATAGCACCTTATGAAACTTCTCTAATGTTTTGCTACATGTCCCACTGTGTTTCTTCAGCGGATGCAGTTGGATATCATTTTAACAAGCTTGCAGGATCACACGCATGTGGCCTCATTGTTGGGATACAGCTCGCCCCCTGATGCCCCTGAAGCCCTCTCTTCTTGCCAGGGATTTGGAACCCCTTTAGATCCCTCCTACAGCTCGCCAGGCAGCCATCCAGATACCCACTTAGCAGAAATCCTCATGAAAACACTGCTGAGAAACTTGGGCTTCTACACCGTAAGTGGATTTCTATATATCAGCTTAGTATGCCATCTCCTGAACAGGGATAATAGCTGCTTTTGAAAGCAAATGCTCACACAAGTCATGCTGCTTTCCAGCTGTGTTAGTTTCTTCCGTTGAAGATTTGTTACAGACATTTTTTGTTACTGGATGTTATTATGCATAGACTTTCATGCCTAGAAACATATGCGTGGATGCAACTGCAGTTCATTTTGCAGCAGACATGTTTTGTGATAGAATGTGGTTCTATTTTCCCCCAAAACTAAAATGATATTAATAGGCAAAACCATGTTTCTGTGATTTGTTTGACTCGATAACCCTTGTCTTCCACTCTTAATTAAGGCTTTAACCTTTTTTACTTTGTAACATTTTCTTGCGTTAGGATCAGGCCTTTGGTGAGCTGGAGAAAAACAGTGACAAATTGCTCCAGGGTACCTCCTCTTCAGACAGCAGTCAGCCTGCACATCTTCATGAGCTGCTGTGTTCCTTACAGAAACAGCTACTGGCATATTGCCACATCAACAGTGTCACCGAGGTGAGAGGAGAAGGGAAATCGATTGTGAGTCTGGTAGATCCAGTACCTGATTCTAATTGCCATTCACTAATGTTACAGTAATTACCTATGTGCAGGAGTAAGTTAACAACACCTTTGTGAATGATCATATTTGCATCCCTAAATCAAGTCTGCATGAGTTTGTTTGATTTGCTCATATTAGGTTTTCAAGTGGTTTGGTTTTCATCATCCTGTTTTAAATTGCTGTTAGATCGGCAGTTGTAGTAGTATTATGCATTAAAGATCGAAATCAATCAATAAAGATCTAAAGCTGATTTTTAAATAATCCCCTTTATTTATATTTTTCTTTCATCGTTTACAGAATTCCAGCAGTGTAGCTTTGTTGCATAAACACTTGCAGCTTCTGCTGCCTCATGCAACCGATACTTTCTCCCGATCTGCCACGCTTTTGAAGGAGAGCTCCTGGAATGGGAGTGTCAGGGAAAAGCTGAGAGGTATTCTACCCAGTTTCATGCATGCTGCCTTAGTCTGTCCAGTTATGTCAACAATGCTACATTGATGCAACAGGTCTGACTAATTAATATAACGCTGTTTTCTGTAATGAATTACACAGAAATGTAACCGATTTCTCATCCATGTTCCTAAACTAATTATGCACTGTTAATTACATAGATATGTTAAAATCTAAAATATATGCAGTTGTAATTTGACAGATTATCATTAAGGAGATAAACCTGCAGTTCACTAATACCTTGTCACCATCAATAATACACTTGTAACCTTCTTGATATTACTTTAAATACAGGACATAGCTGCAGTTTCATCTTCATGTGTATCTGCCTCATGGTATAGTTTGTGTTCAGTTTTGAAACGGTTAAGGTGTTAATATAATGACATTTCTGAGTAGAATTAGCACTTGTCTTAGTTTTTACTACTGGAAAGTACTGTCGGGCGAGTTTATTCCAAAATCTGTGTAACTGGACACTGTGTAACCAGTGGTTTGTTCACAGACGGCTCCTGTTTAATAGTACCTTTTTTCTGGGCTATTGCAGATGTGATCTATGTCTCAGCAGCCGGCAGTATGCTGTGTCAGATCATTAACTCCCTCTTGCTCCTGCCTGTGTCGGTGGCACGACCATTATTGAGCTATCTGCTGGACTTGCTCCCGCCTCTTGATTGCCTGAACAGATTGCTGCCAGCTGCCACCCTGCTGGAGGACCAGGAGCTGCAGTGGCCTCTCCATGGTGTGTGTGTTGTCACTAAGACAGTGGTGTGTGTTCTTTCGGCTAGACTAGGAATCCGCGTCTTCTTCAGAGGCGTGGCACTCAGACCTGTCATGATCTGATGAGAATTAAAAGAAAACATACCCGCCTTCCACTGACTTTAATGAATGTAAATGTGTGTAAATAGCATTAGGGCCTAGTCCTAGACTGTTTTAATGTGGGAAAACTTAAGGTTGTTTTTAATGTTTTTATTGGCTAAATATGTTTCTAACAAACTGTCTTTGAAGCGTTATTTGTAATTTGCCGCTCGGAATAATTCAAAGCTTTGGCCAACGCGACAGTCGTAAATTCTGAGTACAGTTCTTGTTGTCTGCCAGAGGCTTTATCTTTTAACCCAGTTAAAAGGTTTAAAAGTATTCTAACCAGTTAAAAGTATGAAGCACGGGGTTTGCAGGTTGGATCAGTATATCCGTTTAGTCTTTGTCTATTCTGCACCAGTAAGAAGTGACAAAATAATTTCTACCGTACATTTTAGTACAAGCAGTCAAAAGATGCAGTATGAAGAATTTCTGAACTAGTTTGTCAGTTTTAATTTTTTGTGAACCTGTTTTCCAGGGACACCTGACTTCGTGGACCCAGCCGGAGCCCCCCTGCCCCAGCCAGCCCAGTCCTGGGTGTGGCTGGTCGACCTGGAGAGGACTGCCGCCCTGCTGGTGGGCCGCTGTCTGGGGGGCATGCTGCAGGGCCCCCCTGCTTCCCTTGAAGAGCAGGACACGGGCTACTGGCTCAAAACGCCACTGTTCAGCAACGGCCTGGAAATGGGCATCCCGCAGCTGGGTAACTATGCTGTCTTACTGTTTGAGGAGCAGAGCCGTTATGAGAAGATTTTAAATTACAAGGGGACTTGGAAGGGAATTTTAAGAGTCTCGTGTTTGCATTCATTAAAGTGGGACACTTTATTGTTTTAATATAAAAGTTTTGGTTTACACTCTTATCATTGCCACTCGGGAGGTTTGGATCTAGGCATTTGTTCTGAAAATCATTTTGAAGGAATGTATTTTTCGTTCACAGAAAGCAGACAACGCAACGGAAAACATTTCAATTTTAAATTGGGCTGAAATGTACTACTTTTCCAATTTTACATAACTCCCAACTTTTTAAACATCATTTATATTTTAGATCTGATTGTTTTGGGAACGCAGCAGAGTTGTTTTCATGGATTTGTTGGTGCTGTATGTTTGGTCAGATAAATGCATCAGTTCCTTGCTGGAAGTGGCCCTGTCTGGGAATGAAGAGCAGAAACCCTTTGAATGGACCCTCCGCCCTGAATTGGCAGTGCTTGTTGACTTGGCCTTGGGATCTACCAAAGAACCAACCAACAGCCTGTGGATCAATATGCAGGACTATGCAATCAGCAAAGGTAACATTTTAGTGATGTGTGTTAGATTCTGTTAGTTCTGTGTTGTTGAGGTTATTTAGTAAGTGTATTAGTAATCACAGCAAGGTATTCTTAAAGATTGGATTCATTTGTCTTTTCTTTCTGTGTTGGTGCAGTTGTTTGTTCTGTGTCTTAAATTGTACATGTTTATTGTATGGAGAATAAAGAACCTGAATGATGATCTCAAATTCTTAAATTAGTTTGAGTATAAATGTTTTTAAATTATCCATATAAAGGCCATCTTGTGTGGTGTTTTGAATAATCACAGTAATGCCCACAAATATTTTAAATTGGAAATGCCGATTTTATTATATGGCGCATTGATTTTTTTGTAGACTGGGACAACGCAACTCTTAGTAATGAGGCGCTTCTGGATACTGTCTCACGATTTGTTCTGGCTGCTTTACTGAAGCACACTGGGCTGCTGAACCAGGCATGTGGAGAGGGAAGGTAAAGGAATGCAGGAATTCAATGTTTTTAAGATTAACCCAGTGCTGTAAGTGTTATGTTTTGGATACAGACATTTTTGGATACTTGGAAATTGATGTGTGAAAGAAGCAGCTTCTGATGTCTTATGTGTTTTGATATACTGCAGAACTTTTCATGGACTTTTAATTTGAAGCAGTAAAGGTAAAAGGGAGTTTTTGTTTCTTAAAATAACCGGAATATACACTCAGTTAACCCCTTGAAACATCATTGGTCTGGTAATATGAGCATGCTAAAAAAATAGAATGAAAGATAATTTTTATACCCTTCCTTTTAATGTATGTTTTAATGTTTCATATCATAATTACCTGTGTGCATGCTTAACGTTGCAATGTGAATTGAAAGTTTTTTTTTCCATACCAAAGGTATCAACCATGCAAGAACCTGTCGGAAGTTTACCGCAGTGTTTACAAAGTCCGGAACCGCTTACTGGCTTGTAAGAACATGGAGCTCATTCAGACCAGGTCATCCTCCAGGGAAAGGCGGGTATGGTCATGAAGTTGTTAAATTGCTCTGTGTTGAGTGTGGAAACCTTTACGGAAACTAATTAATTGTTTTTTTTTCCCCCCCTCTCTGTTAAACGCTCAGGCAAGTTAGTTAATGAACAGAACTAAATGTGTTTTCCAGCAGCCCTTATTTCTTATACCTCAGAGCAGTACTTTCCCCTGAAGCCAGTTGACCTACCAGTATGGTTTTTGACTGTGGGAGGAAGCCCACGCGAGCACAGGGAGAACATTCAAGCACATTCGGTCACCAATGCCTACCGCTGTGCCACCATGCCACCCTGAAAGGGTTCAAATATACGGTATAGGGAAAATAAGATTACACCTACAGTGATGCATTTAATTAACTGCATAGGCAGTTAAAATGTCGAAGACTCAGTCTTATCTTGTGTAATAGAAGGAACAGACTAGAATAAAAATACAAATCCCACAGCACTTTTTTGGGTTTAGGTAATGAAAAGAGAAGCTCAACTGAGGACAAGCCCAGTGTATTGACTTGTACCCCCCTGTGATTGACACCGACCCCCTGCACTGGCTGTTAAGATTTCAGATAATCACGACTCCCTGGAGATCGACCCCCAGGAGCACGCCTTCACCCGCACTATCGATGAGGAGGCAGAGCTGGAGGAACGGGCGGACCGCGAGCGCGAGGAAGGCCACCAGGAGCAGGATGAGGACGAGGATGAGAGGGAGCATGAGGTCATGACAGCTGGGAGTGAGTAGAGCCGGGCGGCCGGGCGGCAGAGCGTCTGTGCAGCTGGCCTTGCAGAGCGTCTGTGCAGCTGGCCTTGCAGAGCGTCTGTTCTTTTCCTGCTTAGCATACTTCCCTATATTTTATATTAAAACTTAATAGAATCTGTTCGTGGCTGGGAGAATCAGAATCCCAGTTTAAAGAATCTGGAATGTAATTGGTATAGATTGCAGCCCTGGTTGCACGCGCAGCACTAGGACACTGATGTTCTCTTACTGCAGGCTGGAATACAATCTTGAGAGGAGGGATGGAGGTAAAAATGTAGTTTGCTGTTGTTTGGATGAACAGAGAAAATTAAAGATGGGGCACCTGTTACTATTTAAGCTACATTGTTAACTCCTCAAGGAATGCATTCTTAGCCCCAGTAGGATTCTTCACTGTAATTCAAAAATTAAAATTTCAAGCCATGCATGGTTCATGTCACAGTTCTTAACCCCACATTCAGGTGAGAAAGAGTGTCCTTACAGTGTGCTATTTTTTTTTTTCCTTTTCTGTGGCTGTCGTGTTAAATACATTAACTGGAGACATGCTGCTGCTGTGCACTGGCTTTTCTAACCAGCCGTTTGTCTTTGTGTTGCATGTTACAGAAATCTTTCAATGTTTCCTATCAGCCCGAGAAGTTGCCCGCAGCCGGGACAGGGAGCGCTCCAGCAGCAGTGCTGGGGTGGGCAGCGGGTCGGGGACCCGCGGCGAGGAGGTGCCCTCCCAGTCCCAGGAGGACAGGAGGGTCAGCACAGGCCTCCCGGAGGGACAGGACCTCTACACCGCCGCCTGCAATTCTGTCATCCACCGCTGTGCCCTGCTTGTTCTGGGGGCCAGCCCCGTGCTGCACAAGCAGCAGGACGAGGGCGGGCCCATGCAGCAGGCCAGCGGGCCCACCTCCGAGGGCATCGGCTTCATGACCAGGTAAGGTCTTCTTGTCTGGTGCAAGAATCAAGTTATTATTTTTTGCAGTTATGGAATGTACTGTTTTTTTTTCCCTGATTTTGTACTAACTTTTGTTTTGCCTGGGTGTGATTTTAATGATGTATTCGGGTAGAAGATGAGTGTTGAAGTGCATGTTAGTTTATTACATCTATTACATGTATTACTAAAGCTTTCATTATTAATCTACTTGCATGGGTCCCCCAGATCGTAATTTGTCCATTGGCCTTCATTTTGGGGCAGTAAACCAGATTGAAGGTTTAGCTTGCTCAATATTTTCTATATGAAAATGAGAATGAATATAATTTTAGCTCTTTTGTTTTTTTTTTGTAGGAGTGAGAGTCTGACAGCTGAAAGCAGATCTGTTCAGGTCAGTCCAAGCTACAGGCTGATCAAATCAAGAAGCGAATCTGATCTGTCCCAGCCAGAATCTGATGAAGAAGGCTACACTCTGGTGAGTCATTTGGTCATATGAAACGCTGGCGTTATTTTCCATTTCAACTATTTCAATTTCTTTATGCAACTTGCTTGTTACAAGTTCAATTTATGTTACAAGTACGTTAGTGAATCAAAGCACATGATTTAACAGCCCATTTTAGACCAAAATAGAAATATGAAGTAATAGAATGAGCTTAACATTTGGAAAACTAAGTTTCCATCTTTTTTAGAGTGGACGCAGAAATGTTGACTTAGACCTGGCTTCCTCCCACAAGAAGAGGGGTGAGTTTAACTCGCATGTTTATTTCCACAAATATGTTATTACTTTATTGGCAATTCTGTTGCCACACTGTTGTTCTTAATAAAAAGAATTGACATACGTCATCTGGCTTCATGTGAAATTCATATTGTTTGTCTGATTATCAGTTCCTTTACCTTTTCCGTAGAAATCTCTCTCCTAAGACTGAAGTATCATTGCACCCGAGGTTGACCCTAATTGATAGGCAACATTTTTAAATTATTACTAACGCGACTGCATAGATAACTTTCTTAATAAAGTGAGTGAAGACCCTCTATTTATTCTTAGGAATTCTGTGTTTTATTTTTTTTACAACATAAGTGAAGTCTAATTCACGGTATATAGTTTTCAGAACCAAAGCACAATGGAGGAAAAAAAACAGAAAAACTGCTCTCTTTAGGAGTCTGTGTGTCCAAATGCATGATTAAGAATGCTCTGCCTGAATCCTTGTTTTGAATTTCAAAAACAGTATGACTCGATTGCTGTCTGCTGTATGAAATGTCTCCTTTTGTCTTCTGATTCTTGTGTGGTAGTGTATTTACTCCTTTTTGGCCACTTGAGCCCCAGAAACAAGAAGAGCTTCAAGCAAGTACATGATGGCATGTTTAACCTTCTTTTTCCTAAAGCTAGCTTAAAATACTCATTAATGTATTGCAGCTCCAGCACTGTCATTATTTTCAACACAATTACTTCAAGCTCAATAATAAAGTGTGAATGGCTTTTCACATTTATTTTATTGCAGTTAACAATGCTCAATTCCCAATCTTATCCTCTCCAGCCCTCTCCAGGTGTACTAATTAATCAGGACCTTCCTCTGGGCTAGCTGTTATTAGCATTTTTCAAATCTTTGCTGTAAAGAGGATTTTAAAATCATTTGCCAGACTCTGTAACACTGGTCTTCCTTCACCTCTTCGGCCTCTTCAGAAATGAAGATCGCTGCAGCTGTGAATACGGAAACCATAGACCTCATCATCTTGTAACTCAGCCAAGATTTATAATGAACTTCTTAGTCACAACTTTTAGTTTGAAGAGCAGGGAAAGTCTAATGGGCTTTCACACAATGAAAGAAGTATTCATTTCTACACCTAATTTAATGAATTAAAATGGAGTTAAACTTTTCAGCTCCTAAGGAAATTTGTATTACACATCAAGAGTTCATAACTTTTATGACAGTAATACAATACAGCAACAGTACATTGCCATGATACAAAATAACATTTAACAAATTGCTCTGTCAGAACTAAATCCAGTATCATAAGATTAAAAATGCTTTTCAATTTAAATGAAGTAAATGCTCTCTAATACAGGGGATCTAGTACCTTCTTCCGGAGGGCAGGAGAGTATATTGTAAAGGGTGGATGTGAGGGTTCATTTGCAACTGCATGATTAACAAAAAACTAAAATGTTTAGATATGGACTTGGATCTTCAAAAATACTATTTCATGTTTTTGTGGCACGGATGAACAGGTTTACTTTTGAAAGATGTCATACAGTGACAAATAATTAATAATTGCTTACACTTATAGTGCTTTACTGGACACTCCACTCATAGCGCTTTACAGGTAATGGGGATCCCCTCCACCACCACCACCGATGTGCAGCATCCACCAAATGAGAGTAGCTACTGTATATTAAGTTTTAGAGTAGAGTTTATGACTTATTTTCAAACATAATGGCAATGTAGCTGTAATTACAATTGTAGTCCTTTTTCTTGTGACCCAGTTTGTATTCCTTGCATTACTGTGCACTGTTTTGATGTTTGTGTATTCACGTAAGAGAAAAATGTTTTTTTCTCACAAAGCTTTAAGGCAGTTGATCTCTTAGGGGCTGAAACTAGTTATTTCTTGAAATATTCCACAAAAATGTGCCTGGTGAGATTATCTTGGATTATTTTTTGAAACGTTAGCTCTTTTTTAGACATACATCCTAAACTTACAATTTACAACATTCCTTGCGGTTGTCCAGTATTTTATAATACTATGTATAGTTCATTGGGAACTGAGCATTAAAGTAAATCAGGGCTACACAACTTTTGTGATGGACAATTTGAAAACAAAATCAGTAGCTCATTAATCAAAGCTCAAATTCATGTGCATCTATTTTGTTGACATTATTTTAGATTTTTTTCTTTCTCTTTATTTCCTGAATGATTCTTTGCATACTGATGCTACTCTGAAAGCAGTGTTTGCTCTGATACACTGTAATGCTTGTGCAACAGCTGACAACCCAACTGGTTCTTGGCTCCGTAGCCGAATGTGGTCTAGTTATGTGGAATGCTCTTCCTGTAGCTCTAGCCAGCAGCTTTTCCTGTGAAGCACATGTACTCCTAAGCTCTACGTCTGCTTTCTGCTCAGTATTTTGTTTTCTACTTCAGCATTTTTCTGATTTTGTTCTGAGAAAGAAAACATTTTTTGACAGTGAGTGCATTCCGGTGGAGTCAGTTTTAGTTATTGCATGATGTCTTGACTCCCCCCAGCCCCTTAAAGAGAAGACGGAGACAAAAACCGTCCTTCGTTTCGTGGCTATCCAACAAGGCGTCTTTCTTCTTTCCTCAGGACTGCTCCACAGCTCTCCAGACTCCTTGACCGATTCGTGGTTTCGAGCAAAGCACAGCCGCGATCGCATATACAGCCCGCCCTATTCATACGAGGAGTCTGACTTTGACCTGACCAAGTCCCTGGGAGTTCATGCCCTCATCGACAACATTGTGAGCTTTGTGAGTGGAGACGTCGGTAATGCTCCAGCCTTCAAAGAGCCCGAGGAGGGCATGTCCACCAGCCCACAGGCCACCATCATCGCAATGGAGCAGCAGCAGAGCAGAGCTGAGGTGCTTAATTTTAGTCGTGGAAAAACCATTAATAACTGAAGCAAAACAAGCTTTACTTCTTGTGGTTAAGCCATAAGAGAGTGCTGTTTATCCCAATACTCAAGTGTTACATGCTGTAAACATACACAGCCTTACACTTCCATGTGAAGAAGAGTTAACAAGTAAAATAATTAAAAGGAACAGGCTATTAATTAGTACTTTTTAAATTCTTTAATAATCTACTTATTTTCTCATCTGGTATTGAAGCTATAAGAGGAATAATGTTTAAAAACACCATCCTTACGAGCCCCTGTTGCAGGCACGCAGTAAACGATCCCATATGTACAGAAACGTGCCCGTAGTAAACGAGGCTCTGTGCTTGCTGGCGCAGCTTCGCCTGGAGGCCCTGCACCAGATTGTGGTCCTGCTGTCGGGGATGGAGGAGAAAGGCAGCCAGGCAGTGGGAGTAGGGCGACAGGGGCCAGCCTTCCAGTCCTCCTCGCTGCTCACCTCCGTGAGACTGCAGTTCCTAGCTGGCTGCTTCAGCCTGGGAACCGTAGGGACAGGGGGGATCAAGGAGGAGAGTGTCCAGCTCCATCACTACCAGGTAATTTCTACTAACAGGCTTCCTTAAGGGGGTGTCTTGTTTTACAGCTCACACTATCATGTAGAGGATGGGAATATCCTACCTAGATGGTACTTGACCCAAATTAACAAAAACCTGTGTTACAAACCTATTCGTGTGTTTTGCATTTTAATTATATATTATTGTCTGAAGAAGGGACTTTTCTGTGCTCTTCTTGAGGTTTGTGACCGTAGTGCTTCATTAGAGTGAAAATGAAGTACTTTCTTGTTACTGTGGTTAACACAGGATGGTATCAGAGCTGCAAAAAGGAGCATTCAGGTGGACATCCAGACTGCAGTGCACAAGATTTATCAGCAGCTGTCTGCCACTTTGGAGAGAGCCCTACAAGCCAACAAGCACCATATTGGTAAGGAGCTACCTGGGAAACTGGCAAGGTGGAATGATATACATTCCAGGATCTGATCAAATGCAGTCATGCAAACATAAATGTGAAGGGCTTATATACTGCTATTATTTTAATCAAAATGCAATTTGATTGAATCCCCCTTGTGTATGTATTCACAATGCTTTAGCCTTCTAAGCACCTATCCGAAATGTCTGACTGAAAGCACCTTTTTCAATGAATTGTTTCAGAAGCCCAGCAGCGCCTCCTGTTGGTGACGGTGTTTGCACTCAGTGTCCGCTATCAGCCCGTAGATGTATCTCTAGCCATTTCCAGTGGCTTGCTTAATGTGCTGTCCCAGCTGTGTGGCACCGACACCATGCTGGGACAGCCCCTGCAGCTGCTGCAAAAGCCTGGAGTGTCGCAGCTCAGCACAGCTCTCAAAGTAGCCAGCACTAGACTCCTGCAGATCCTTGCCATTACCACAGGGTGAGTACTCCACATGGGGTAAATCTGAGGCCATACCCAATGCATGTTATATAAAAGCATATAAAGTACTTTTATGCCCAACAGTTCCAAGCATTTTTGCTCATTAAAATTTCTCTACGTTTTTTGAAAGCATGCCACATGAGTGGGAGACTCAGAAATAAAAACTTGAAGTAGCAAGTTCAAGATGCTCCCCAAATAAGTGAAAGAGAAATTATTTTTGTTCAGTTCAGTTGTAGATCCATGTGGTTTGGTATAGTTGCTGTCCATTCGTCCAGCTTGTATGATGTGTTCTCCTCCATCCAGGACCTATGCTGATAAGCTCAGTCCCAAGGTGGTGCAGTCTCTCCTGGATCTCCTATGTAGCCAGCTGAAGAACTTGCTCTCCCAGGCTGGGGTGAGTCTACTGCCACCTTTCAGGGAGGAGGAAGAGAACAAATCGGAGGAAAGTGTCGACCCGGAGAAGAAAGACTTTCGAGGTAGTGTCTGCACACCTGCATCTCTTTACATAGGTGGATTGTGGCTTTCTGTGGTACAAAACTAAGGATACAGCAGCTATGAATTGCTTTTGTTTACATTTTAGGGGTAATTTGTTTATTCATTCTTTAAAGAACTGTTCTGTTGCAGCATTTGAAAAGGTATATAAATATGCAATCCATCTGCTAACAGTAGGATTGTGAATGGGGAAGACCGTTTTTGTCCAAGAGGTTCAGACATTGACTCGATCAGATGAGCTCAGGATTCTAGAGGAAGATCTGAATATCCTAATATGGTATATTAGCAAGTCTGGTTTAACATTCAAGTCATTGTATGATCAGAATGTTTAAAAATTGAATCGTTTGTGATTTTACATCCAGAAAGTTTTTGGTTAGAGGGTTTTTTGCCATTGCCAGTATTTCAGATGTGATCTCCCTTCATATCTTCATAACTTCGGCGGATCAACTCTTTAACAAAAGACCTAAAGATTTAGTGTAAGAAGAAAAATGTGAATGTTTACACATACATTTGGTTAAACACATAAGTAATGTTAGAACAAACAAACCAATTTCCCAGACTACTATAATGAAAATAGTAACCATTTGTTATGGAGAAAAAATAAGTAATTGCTGGTTGTAATATGATGTAGTTTAGGCCATTCACTCCCTGTGTTCTATGTATTTGGGGCGATTAATTATTTTGCGTTCACCCCCAGCTCTTCTGCGTGCACAACATACAGCAGAGCTGCACCTTGGAGACTTTCTGGTGTTTCTCCGTCGTGTCGTGTCATCCAAAGCAATACAGTCGAAAATGGCCTCCCCAAAGTGGACAGAGGTGCTACTGAACATTGCTGCTCAGAAATGCTGTTCAGGTGAGACAGCCTTTCAAGAAATTTAATGACAGCATAACATTGCCTTTTAGGATTTTAATTTTTATTAGATTTGGGATGTGCATTTCTGTATATGGAGGTTTAATAAGAATATAAACAGTTTGCAAGAAGTTCTGTACCGTGGACCTATTTCCAAAGTACCTTTCGGTTTGCCTGTTATAAGGCGTAACTAACTCTCCTTGATACATTTCTAAACACTATTGGTTCTTGCTCCCTTGCAAATTTATTTGACCGTTTTTCTTGCAATATAATTGGCAAAAGTTCTGTGCTGGGCTGAGTCATGTCCAGTAGTTTGTTTAGAGACACCGGAAACCATTAGCAGGACGTTCTAAACTATCCCCATATCTGATTATTCTTTTGTTGATCAAATCATTTAACATTCATCATGTAAGACATGACACAACCAGTTTCCTGATGACTCAGGCAAACAGCCTGGAGAGATTTTTAAAATTTCAGTTTTTGAGTGCCTTGTTAAAAGTCACAGGAATTGACACTGAAACACTGTAGGTAAAGGTTTCACAACGCAAGACGTTTAAGCATAATGCATAGACCTTTACCCGATACATGTGTTGTTTTCCCTTCTTATGGTCCCACTTTTTAAGAAGGCTCTCATTGTCACCAAAAACATTTCTTCCAGGGCTAATTGGGAATATCATGACTAAAAAATGTTGTTTAATGCACAAAACGTTATCCTCCAAATGTTTGTTCTTAATCAGGTGTCCCCCTGGTTGGGAACCTGAGAACCAGACTCCTCGCTCTTCATGTGTTAGAAGCAGTGTTGCCAGCTTGTGAGGCCAGTGTTGAAGACGATCAGATGACCCAGGTTGGTGGTTTATTTCAAACGTCTTTCTTGAAATGATAACTGCAGTGTCCCCATTATCAAATGTGTTTAACCATTTCCCATATTCTATGCATCAAATAGTATTCAGTAATTTCATGAAGAAATTAATGTATCCTGACATTCTACTGCATATCACATTCCCAGGTTCTATCTACAGGCTTGTGAGTTAAGTTGTGGTTAAGCTATTTCATTATTAAAGCCAATTATTTGAAAAAATGTTCAGCAAGGTTGCAGCTTCTCCTTTAGTAGCCCAGGAAATGCAGATGTTTAACGTTGAAATACTAAGTAATTGATATTAAAACCTTATTAAATCATCAAATATGAGTTTGAAGCAGATCCGGAGGCCGCATTCTGATGAGCAGGTTTTTACCTTCCAGGTAGTCGAGCGCTTGTTCTCACTGCTGTCTGACTGCATGTGGGAGGCGCCCATCGCTGAAGCCAAGCACACCATTCAAGTCAAGGAGAAGGAGCAGGAGTTAAAACTGCAGGTATCTGCTGCTTCGCGAAGGGACTGGCTTTGTTTAATCACTGCCGTTTCTCTTTCATGGCTGAATAATGATGGGGTCGATATGTTGGAATGTATGTTACACCGTACACCACTTACTTGCCATCTTTGGGGGGGAAAAAAGGTTTTACGTACCTGTCAGGTTCTTGTGCTATCTTGTGCCAAAGAGATGTTATTGTCCTATCTCAGATTAAGTATACCATGGTAATTTAAGTACACCAGTTTACTATGGTAAATGCAGCGTGCAGTGCATATGTCGTATGGAAATCATAATGAAGTGTAAAGAGACATGGCCAAGCATGATACAAGCATTGAGAAAAATAGAAAGCGCAGTGAATGCTTGGTGTATGCGCAGTAAATAATGTGCAGATCTACAGTGGTGCTTTCTAGAGCTGGTGTTGTATCCGTTCGTTCCCGTGCTCCTCAGGGTGAGGCGGAGGAGGAGGATGAGAACCTGCCCATCCAGGAGGTGTCCTTTGACCCCGAGAAAGCGCAGTGCTGCGTGGTGGAGAACGGCCAAGGCCTGACTCATGGCAGTGGAGGGAAAGGCTATGGGCTGGCCTCCACGGGAATCACATCTGGCTGCTACCAGTGGAAGGTAAGACTGACTGTATAGAGGGCAAGTCTGGACAGTTAACTCTAAAGCAGCTGATTGACAGAGACGTTTATAATACGGATGAACTCGGCACAAATGACGGGGTTCTGGTTTCTTAGATCATTGGCTTCGAAATAAATATGTAAGCCAGCCCCTCCACCCTTTGATTAAAAAATGTTATCTACGTTTCTCTGGCCTCTTTGAACTGTCCAGAAATAGGACATTTCAATTACTCTGTTGTTTCCAGTTTACAGATACTTGAAATCAGAAGGTTATTTTGAAGGTTTTGTCAAGTCTGTAGTGCACTGACTTGTGCTGAATTAGAGTTCTATCTGGCGAGCTGTAAATCATGTTTTTTTTTCCCAGAACTCAATTATTAAAATGGCATTTGATTGTCAGACTTTGTGTCTGCCATTAATGTTGTTCTTTACATTCACCAGAAAGAAAAAAAATACTTGTCTGTATTGACAGCTGTATTTATTGACAATTAGGATGGTTAGCCTCATCTACCCTGAGACATTGATCCTGATTGTCTGCCACAGTGATGTAGCTTAACAGGCATAAAAAGCCAATGTGAGTTCTTTTAGGTACCTTGATTTTGAAGTGCAGTCATCTGTTAGACAAGGACCACATAGCTGTTTGGCACGGTGTGCTTCCAGGGTAGAGCAATCAAGAATAGACCTGTAAGCCAAGGTTTCCCAAGATGCACTTAATTTCTGCCAAACTTAACTTGTGGCATTGAGCAAGGGGATTTTAGGATTTCATTAGGTTTCATTAACAATTAGTGCAGTTTGTGTTTAAGATAATGTAGTCGCCAAAATGTAATATTTAAAAAAACCCAAGTTAAATTAAATTCTCATTGCAAGCAAGCGCAGCCCCCCTACCTTAAGAATTCTTTGTGCTTAAAATGAGTCAGTGTTTGACTTGATGTCTTAAATTGTCATCTCCCTTTTGTAGTTCTACATTGTTAAAGAGAACCGGGGTAACGAAGGGACTTGTGTCGGGGTGTCTCGCTGGCCGGTTCATGATTTCAATCATCGCACCACCTCAGACATGTGGCTGTACAGAGCGTACAGTGGGAACTTGTATCACAACGGGGAGCAGACTCTGACACTGTCCAGCTTCACACAGGGTGACTATGTCACCTGTGTGTTAGATATGGAGGCACGGACCATCTCTTTTGGGAAGAATGGGGAGGTAAGGAACGGTGCAGTTTACTTTATTATTTACTTGCAGGTGAGAAAATATTGATGGCTTATAAAACTTGAATTATCTTGTCAGTTTTTTTAATTCAGAATTAAACCCATGTCTTAAACACTTCAAGCTTTCTTGTTTGGATGGTTTTACAATATTGCAGTATTTTTCAAAAGTTATTTTTCTGTTCTACACATTTTTTTACTGACCTAGTAGGGTTCTTTACATTTTAAAGGAAGACTATAAAAGGTATGTATATGAGCCTAAACGTGGGAGGACTGCTTGAGCATTTGTGGAAATTTCACTTTGAAAACTAGCAGCCAGTGATCTAAAAAATGTATTTGAGAACATTTCTTACACATACGTTTTCCACTTAGGTTAACTTCATTCTGCTTATATTTCACATCTGATGGAGTTTAGATTTTGGTAACGCGAGTGGTTAAATCATTTTATTTTGTTCAAGTGTGACAACAAAAATCGAAGCTTCTGTGCAGCACAGCAACTGAGTAGAAATTTCGAATGGGAAAGACATTGATTCTTGTAGAATTAAGGATGACCTGAATGATTTTCTACAATATTAAGTGTGTTTTATGAATTGTAGCTGTTGTTAATGTTTGTTGTTGTTGAAAGCCTTTACACTTTACTGCAGGAGCCCAAACTAGCCTTTGAAGATGTGGATGCTACTGAACTGTACCCTTGTGTGATGTTTTACAGCAGTAACCCTGGTGAAAAGGTAAGTTATCTGAAAAAGTCAACTTTGAGCTTTCAACCTGGAACTGATTGACTTTAGAGGTGTTAGTGGGGCCAGCAGGGGGCGCTCACCCTGCAGTCTGTGTGGGTCCTAATGCCCCAGTATAGTGACGGGGACTCTATACTGTAAAAAGGCGCCGTCCTTCGGATGAGATGTAAAACAAGGTCCTGACTCTCTGTGGTCAATAAAAATTCCAGGGTGTTTCTCGAAAAAAGTAGGGGTGTTACACCGGCGTCCTGGCCAAATTTCCCATTGGCCCTTACCAATCGTGGCCTCCTAATAATCCCCATCTCTGAACTGGCTTCATCACTCTGTTCTCCTCCCCACTGAGAGCTGATGTGTGATGAGTGTACTGGTGCACTTTGGCTGCTGTTGCATCATCCAGGTGGGGCTGCACACTGGTGGTGGTGGAGGAGGGGATCCCCATTACCTGTAAAGCGCTTTGAGTGGAGTGTCCACAAAAAACCCATAGTGGCCTGCAAATGTGTGCTTTCAGTGTAGATTAATCGGGTTTATTTAAGAGTACATCCTGCCACCTTGTGGCTGCTTATATAAACATAGCTAGGTGGATGCTGCACAGTGGGGGTGGTAGAGGGGAGTCCCCATTACCTGTAAAGCACTTTAAGTGGAGTGTCCAGAAAAGCACTATATCAGTGTAAGCGATTATTATACACTTCCGCAGAACTGTGAAACCATTTTTTTTCTCAAACCTGCTGCTGTGTTAATTGGATCATTCGCAAAGTCTTTTGATCGCAAATAGATATTTTTCTTTTTCATGCCTGTTCAATTCGGACCAACGGTTTCCTCCTACGTTTGCACTGCTAGAGCCCTTTAGAAGGCTGTCGTACCAAATCAAAGCATTTTTTCATGTATCCCATGTCTGAGAAGATGGCAGGTTTACAGCCTGAAGCCTGCTGAGGTCTAGACGTAAGCAAAAAAAGCCATCAGGATGAACAGTCTCGTCCGGTTTTCTTCTGCACCTGCACTAACCTGATGCCTAGTAACACCGTGACATGAGGAAGTTAGAGCTGTGCTGCGTGTCGGGTTCTTTTGTCAGGTGAAGATCTGTGACATGCAGATGCGAGGCACTCCGAGGGACCTGCTGCCCGGGGACCCCATCTGCAGCCCCGTGGCCACAGTCCTGGCCGAGGCCACCACCCAGCTGATCCGCATCCTGCACCGCACCGACCTCTGGACCCACTGCATCAACGGGAACATGATGGAGCGGCTGCGCGGGATCAAGGCCTGCTGCAGGGAGGGCGGCCAGCGGCTGAGGAAGAGCCGCTCGGTGCAGAGCCGCGAGGAGCGCGAGGCCAGGGAGGAGCTCCGGGAGGAGGACAAGGGCCGGCCCGGCCGGCACGGCCTGGCCGAGCTGTCCGAGGCCCAGCTCAAGGCGCTGTGCACCGAGGTGTGGCCGGTCCTGGCCGTCATCGGGGGGGCGGACGCCGGCCTGCGCGTGGGAGGGAGATGTGTCCACAAGCAGACGGGCCGCCACGCCACTCTCCTGGGGGTGGTGAAAGAGGGGAGCACGTCTGCCAAAGTGCAGTGGGACGAGGCCGAGATCACAATCAGGTATGGGCTTTGATGAGCTCGGAGGGATTTTGTCGTGAGCATCTGGCTTTAATGGTTTTTACTTAAGCTAGCAGTAATGTGGCTTTTCCTTTAGTTAATCACTAAAGCCATTTTCCTTGCTGTATCAAATCAGCTTGTCTGCATAAGAACTTTGCCCTTGTATTCCTTATTTATACATTTCTTGAATTCTTGAGTATGTTGACATAATCTTAAGAAGTACCTCTGATAATTTCCTTACCTCTTTTGAAGGTAAAAGGCAATAACTGTGCTGTGCAAAACATTTAGACTTTAGTCTGTTTGATCAGCTTATAGGTGTCATTTATGTTATAGTGTTTACTTGTAGAATTAATGAATGTCAGTCTGCTCTCATTTTGCCATTGCTGCCCAGTTTTGTTTTTCTTGCTTGAAGGATTGTAGAGCTAGGACTGCTGTGACTGTGTGCCTCTCTCTTAAAACGCGTTTTAACTACACCTGTCTTTACTCCTCCTTCATTTACTGCGTGGCAGCGCACTTTTTTAAAGTGTTTCTTCTCATTCAGCCATTTTTTTTAAAGATCTCTTCCATGATGCACTGTCTTCTGTATCTATCCTCCTGTCTTTCCCTCACTTCTTGTTTCCTATGTCGCTCTGATCTTTATTAAAGCTTCCCAACTTTTTGGTCGCCTAGTGACACTCCCCTGTACAACCTGGAGCCCTGTGAGCCGCTGCCCTTCGACGTCTCCAGATTCAGGGGCCTGACCGCCTCTCTGCTCCTAGACCTCACGTATCTCACTGGCATCCACGAGGACTCGGGGAAGCTTAGCACCAGGCGCCACGAAAAGAAGCACAGGCACGAGTCTGAGGAGAAGGGGGATCCGGAGCAGAAAACGGAGGGGGAGCACCCGAAGGAAGCCACTGACCTGCGGATCTCTCACAGCCTCGATGAGGTCAAAGCTCACGCCGCCAGCTGCAAGTCGGAAAATGAAATCGCCTCCTTCTCCTTAGACCCCCAGACGGGGCTAGACCCTCAGCACCATCAGGCGGAAGGAAAGAGGAAGCTCCACGAGCACGGGCTGAGGACCCACGACCTGGTGCAGTCCGAGATCCGAGCCGTCCAGCTCTCCTACCTCTACCTGGGAGCCATGAAGTCGCTCAGTGCTCTGCTGAGCTGCAGCAAGTACGCCGAGCTCTTGCTCATCCCTAAGGTGCTGACGGAGAACGGCCACAACTCGGACTGCGCGGGCTCCCCGGTCTTCCAGGAGGAGGTGGAGATGAGGGCTGCCCTGCAGTTCCTGATGCGCCACATGGTCAAGCGCGCAGTCATGAGGTCACCCATCAAACGTGCCCTTGGACTAGCCGACCTGGAAAGGGCTCAGGCGATGATCTATAAGCTAGTGGTGAATGGACTACTGGAAGACCAGTTTGGTGGCAAGGTCAAACCTGGTAAGTATAGCTACATATGTATATGACTACTCCTACAATTTAGCCAGTTCCATTAACTTTTAGTTGGGGTATAATTAAGCATTTGTT
Source organism: Lepisosteus oculatus (assembly GCF_040954835.1). Taxonomy (NCBI): domain Eukaryota; kingdom Metazoa; phylum Chordata; class Actinopteri; order Semionotiformes; family Lepisosteidae; genus Lepisosteus; species Lepisosteus oculatus. The sequence goes on from NC_090700.1 coordinate 58,966,240, forward strand.
TTCACCAGTTCATTACTGTGTTCGGATTGCCTGTTGCTGTGTCTGCTTTAATAGTTACTGCCATAATGCACACAGCCAACTCAACCAGAGAATGGCTTAAAAAAGGAAGATCAATGTCCTGGAATGGCCCAGTCAGAGCCCGGACTTCGATCCTAGAGAAAATCTGTGGACTGGCCTAAAGAGGGCTGTGCACAGGAGATCCCCTCACAATTTGACTGAGCTTCTTTGCAGAAGAGTGGGATAAAATTGCAAAGGTTGATAGAGACCTATCCAAACAGACTTACTGCTGTAACTGAAGAAATAGGTGCTTCCATGAAGTATTAGTTACAGGCTGTGCACACTTATGCAACCAAGGCATTGGAAGTTTTTTATTTTAAATTCTTCTTCCTAAAAATGTTCCTTTTTTTTCCACTTAAATGTTGTTGGTTACAAGATTGTATTAAAGGTGAAAAAAGGTCCGACGTGATTTGTCTTGATTTCAGCCTTTACGACAAAAAAAAAGCTGCAACCGCGTGAACAAACTCGCCAGCTCTTGGATCAGCTTCAGTTTATTTCTTTGGGTGTTTGCTCTCCTTTGCAGACGTAGATCCAGAGTCGGAGGAGACCGATGGTGTTCAGCAGGCCCAGACCCCAGTGACTACCAGCCCCTCAGCCTCCAGCACCACGTCCTTCATGAGCAGCTCCCTGGAGGACACCACCACCGCCACCACTCCGGTCACCGACACCGAGACCGTGCCGGCCTCCGAGTCCCCAGGGGTCATGCCCCTCAGCCTGCTCAGGTGCGCCCATCGCCCGGCGGTGCCGGTCAGCAACGTCGCTGCCCGCTTCATTTCTTTCTTTTGCCAGATCAGAGTTTCCCGTTTCTTTCACGTTTCAGGCATCCACGTGCCATTTATCTTTTGTGTTTTGTTGATTTTCTTCCTCTTGTTTTAGTTTTATTCTAGAAAACCTAACCAAAGGAAAAATTATGGTATATATATTTTATTGATTGTAACAGTCTGTATATATATTTTTTTGTTCTTGGGTTGATTTTTGGTATTTGATTATAAAATGTAGCTTCAAATATAATAGCTTTTAAGTTTTTTTGATTAGTCTGTGTGTGGTACTCTACGTGACTGTGGGGTTTTGTATTTTTATTAACGAGCAAGCCACCAGACGTTCAGACATTCATTGTGTAATGTCCCCTTCGTGTTCCTAATTGCTCGAGCAGGCAAATGTTCTCCAGTTACCCAACCACCACGGTGCTGCCCACGCGTCGCGCACAGACCCCACCTGTCTCCTCTCTTCCAACATCCCCTTCAGACGAAGTGGGAAGGCGACAGAGTTTGACCTCGCCCGACTCCCAGCCCACCAGAGCAGCCAACCGCACCGGTACCAGCTGGTTCCCAATTTCCTCCACACCCCGGTCCGGCTGTCTGAATGGGAGAATGAGGAGTAGAGCAGTAGAGGAGTTTATTGCCATATGTACACGTGTATTGTTATTCGAACTGTTATTCGCGCTAATCTCTCTTTACAATCACAGTACAGCAGATAACACCACACAATGTAGGCGGTACTTTACAAACAGAATAAATAATAAGAGAACAATAAATGTGTTGTGGAGAAAAACAAAACATGGCAGACCATGCAAAAAGTGCATAGTGCAGATATGCATTGACTCATAACATTGCTGTTAGCTGTTCAGGATGTGTACTGCAGTAGGGTAGACTGCTTTTTCACATCTCTGTTTCAGAAGAAAGCTCAAATGATTAGGCCATAATTTAGCCTGTGTTTATTTTGGGTCCTGTCAGATTTGAAATGACCAACATGGGGGTTTGCACTGCTGCCTCGTAGAGCTGGTGACCTGGGTTCATTTCCTGGGGTGCCCTCGGCTTGCAGATTGTATGCTGTCCCCGTTTTTGGGTGCGCCCCCTCCTGATGCCCCGGTTTCCTCCCACAGTCGAAAGACATACTCAAAGGTTACTTAGCATTTGAGAAAAGTGGCTTGTGTGTGAGTGTCTGTGTGCCCCGAGATGGACCGGAGTCCTTGTTACCGTTGCTAGCTGGGATAGGCTTCAGCTCCCCCTATTTTTGATAAAGAGGTTAGAAAATGGATGGATAGATATGAAATGCCTTTCTTTAGTATATTGAATACGGCCATATGTATACGTATATATAGCCATATACGTATAATGAATGCATTTCACATTTCAAATGTCATCAGCTAATATAAAATAACTGTCTTTTAACGCTTGTATATAGTTACAGTCTATTACGGCTTGAATTACGTATTACCTTTTTACGAATTTGTCTTTAACTATTCTCCATGCGTACGTTATTTGTGCCAGGGCTAAAGAGCTGCTAGGGAGTGTTTTTGATTCTTGTGTGAGTCACACAGGCACTTGCTTGTTCGGCTTTGTAGGTAGTCCGCTTGTAAATGCTCTGTGGAGTGATTAACAGCGCCTGCTGTGTGGGTTAGTGTTCCCGATGCCCTTAACGGTGTGTTGTTCCGCAGCCTTGTCAGACCCCAGCAGCAGGCTCTCGACCTCCCCCCCGCCTCCTGCCATTGCTGTCCCTCTCCTGGAAATGGGCTTCTCCCTTCGGCAGATAACAAAGGCCATGGAAGCCACAGGTAAGGAAGGAGGTTCTGGGATGTTTTCCCCGGATTGCCTGCTACAGTTCCCAAAACGTGTGGGGGTGTGTGACAAAAACACTATCTGGAATTTATTTCGGTCAACCAGGATGATCATGCCTGATTGAATTGAAAGCCCTGCATATAGTAACTGCTATATTTCCTTCTTGCAGATATTTACATGATACTAAGCTGTAATTAGATACACAGCCCAGTCTTGAATGTTAACATGAATGTCAGTAGACCCTCTGTCTTCTGTGTAAATTGTCATTGTATGCATTAATAATTTTGCATCTACATCTGTATTGCTAATCAGTACCGGATTACAAACAGCCACATCTCCAGAAATGGAAAGTCCTTGCATCTGATGACTGGAAAGTGTTAATGGTTGAGTTGCATTTCCACAGATGCCTATTAGTGCCATGGAGAGAAAAAAAATATTTCTTGTGTTTAAGTTAGATAAAAGTGCATTTAAACAAGATTCTTAATGTGTTTTAAACAAAATATTTATTGCAATAATATTGCAAGAGTAATGCATTGATGAAGAGAGTCCTGTTGCTGGCGCTGCGTTAGAAACACCATCTTGTTTTCAATGGACTGTTATCTCGTTTGAACACACCTATTTTTTTTTCCACTACTAGGCTTCCGTACATGTCTCCTCAATGGATGGATTTTGCTTTTGCTCCTACTGTATATAGTATGCTTTCCACCACTAAAATAAGATAAGGTTTCAAAATTTACGGTGAGTGTAATGCAGTAGAAAAATCGGTCACAGTTAATTACATAAGAGCAGCAGCATGCTTTCGATTTGGGTTGCCACTCGGGATCGGATCAGACTGATTTGCGTAGAAAGCGGTTTCTACGTTGGAATGAGCTCTGGCATCTTTGGCTGTGTGGCTCAGGTGCCCGGGGAGAGGCTGATGCCCAGAACATCACGGTCCTGGCCATGTGGATGATCGAGCACCCTGGCACTGAGGATGAAGAGGAGCCGCAGTCTGCAGGGGCTACTGAATCCTGTCCAGGGGCCACAGCTTCTGCTGGAGGCGGGAAGTCCAGAGACGCCAACTACCTGCAGTCGCCAGGGGAGATCCCTGCTGCAGACGCCACTGAGATGGAGGAAGGCTTCAGTGAAGGGTACCTTCTGGTTACCTTCATACCTGCTTGTGTTTTTATCTATAATAATAAGAATTCCTTACACTTATATAGCACTTGTCTGGACACCCTGCTCAAAGCGCTTTTACAAGTGATGGGGACACCCTTCCACCACCACCAGTGTGCAGCCCCACCTGGATGATGCGACGGCACCCATAGTGCGCCAGAACGCTCACCACACACCAGCTAGCAGTGGGGAGGAGAACAGAGTAATGAAGCCAATTCATAGATGGGGATTATTAGGAGGCTAGGATTGGTAAGGGCCAATGGGAAATTTGGCCAGAACACCAGGGTAACACCCCTACGAATATATATATCCTCAAACATTTCAATTGTAATGTTCTTAAAAGGATGCTTAATCTGACGACTGTTGTGGAGCTCTATTTTGACCTCTACGTTTTAAATAGATGCTAAGACGTAGAAAATCATATTGTGGTTTATTGGAAGCAGATTTACGTGCTTTGGACTTCTTCATTAACTTCCACGCAGGGGCAATAAACAGTGTTGTTTTTACCAATAAAAGGGGCATCTCTATATCCCCTTGTCTTTGAGATGTGTTCATATTCACTGATAAAGTGTGTATGGGATATAAATGTTCTCTGTTAAAGAAAAGGGAAGCCTTTGTGCTCTCAATTGATGTAAAAAATGAGCCATTAAACGGAACGTGAAGGTGATTCTTGATGGCGTTTCTTACCACTAATTTAATAGTAGATCAGGATGCTCCCAGGCGCTGCAGCAGGCTGCGCGTTGACATGGGAACAGGAGGCTGTCCGTCTCTCAGGAGTGTCTCTTTGTCCCTGCGTTGCAGCCCCGAGGGCCTGGACCACGGGGAGAGCGCGTCTGCGTCCAGCGGCCCTGCGCTGAGGGGCCGATCGGCGGCCACCAGGAAACACCGCTTCGATCTGGCCGCACGAACGCTGCTGGCGCGGGCGGGTGAGCGGCGATTCCGTCCGTTTCCACGCGGTGCCGTGTGCCACCACAGTTCGCAGAGGCGTTTGTCTAGCAGCGAGCAGAGGTGGTGGGACATGTGTTTTATTTATTTTATTATTCTTTCATTGCCATGTTTCATTACCTGGCGGACAGCCTGTTCTACTAAATTTCCAGTTTCTTCTGTTTTAAACCGCTCTTGTTTTGCCGTTATCACTGGGGTTTCGTGGGGGTGTTTTTCTGCCATTCTGCAAGTCATGCCTCAAGCATTTGAAATTTGAAATATGCTTTGTCAGTTTTCTCACTGAGTCCTCTGAATGACCTCAAAATGTCCTTTTCTACTTACTGCATTAAGTAATACCTGGAAGAAATTTAAACTGAGTCTTGACAGACAGTGGTCTGTCGCATGTGACCTCCATCAGTTAAACTCAAACTCTTAACCAGGTGAAGATTAACCAACTGGGACTTTTTCTTCAAACATTCTGAATCAGGCGAACCCCCCACCAGCACCATCACCCTTAGGTGGTAGGTGACTCGTTTTTGTTGTTTTTTTACCTTACAGCCGGGCTGTATCGCTCCGTGCAGGCCCACAGGAACCAGAGTCGCCGAGAGGGCGCCCCAGTGCAGCAGGACCCCGGGGCGCTGTACGACTTCAACCTGGACGAAGAGCTGGAGATCGACCTGGACGACGAGGCCATGGAGGCCATGTTCGGCCAGGATCTGGCCAGCGACACTGACATTCTGGGAATGTGGATCCCGGAGGTACTGGACTGGCCAACATGGGTGTGTGTGACTGCAGCTGGGGCTGCTTTCGTTTCTTCTGCGCTCTGCACCGCCCTACGCTTCTGTCCAGGGACTAGAAACTGCTTCTTTGCTTTGTACCTTTTCTACACAATTGGCTGTAAAAAGGGCAGTGTGTTTTTCATTAACTGTTCTGTCAATATCGCAATGCAGTCCTGATCCCCTGCAAGTCTGACCTACAAAGTGATTCTTCCCATGAAAAAGTTCCCAAATTTTTATATTACACAGTTAGTTCTACTCCGTAACTTTCTTCTTTGCTATTTCAGAATCGCAGCAGTTTAATTGGAAAACAACATATAGTCCACAATAATTCATAAATCTGATTTGACAATATAGTGTTTGGGATTCTCATTATGCATCAGATTCTGATTGATGCTTAATGTAAATCAGCAATCTCGGAATTCAGTATTCAGAAGGAACCAGCATCGTACAGCTATCTACAACATAATCTGGTTGTTATGTATTACGTAGTAATGGGAAGACAGAGATATAATTACACTTACGATGGATAGATTGATTAATGATTACTCATTACATGGCTTGATATGAAGTTTTATCAACATCTTGAGACTTATTCAGATTATTGGAAGTCCTGATTTAAAGAACTAGTCATGGAAACCACACAGCCTTACAATGTGTAGCTGCAGGATAAATATTTTACTATTAACATGCTTTGCTTCAGATATTGACTGCTTGGGCACTGCAGCATGACAGGACTTCTGTGGAGCTTGTGCTCTTGTATGTGGGCTAACCTTAACATAAGAAGATGAGATGGATCTGAAGAAGCCTGGCCTGTTGAGTCGCATCGGACCCTTTTGGTTTTTGTTAGTAAGAAGCTAAAACATAAAGCGGCCTTGCTGTGCCTTGCAGCATGTCTGCGAGACGGAGGACCGTGAGGAGGTGGTGATCTGCGAGCTCTGCGAGTCGAGCGTGGCCAACTTCAACCAGCACATGAAGAAGAACCACCCGGGCTGTGGGCGCAGTGCCAACCGGCAGGGCTACCGGAGCAACGGCTCCTACGTGGATGGCTGGTTCGGTGGAGAGTGTGGCAGCGGCAACCCTTACTTCCTGCTCTGCGGCAGCTGCAGGGAGAAATACCTTTCCCTCAAGAGTAAAGCCAAGGTGCCCGTCCTGGAAAGGTACGTGTGGTCGAGGTTAACACTCTCAAAACTGCCAGTAGACGGTGTTTGACTGCCTTCTTAAGAAGGATTGTCAAGAGAGTGGTTTTGCCCCTTTTTTATCGCCTGTTCACCCATCCATTTTCTGACTGCTTTTCTTGGTGTGGGTTGTGGTAAAATCGCTCGTTCTTTGTTTGAAAATGGAGTGGGTGTGGAAAGAGGGGTTTCCTTGCATTTTGCTTCATCTGAAATAGATGGAGTCAGCTCCGTTTGTACTATTTTAAAAATTAAAAAAAAATATTCGTATTCATTGTTTATCAATTTACAGTCATCAAATCTGTCTGCTGAAATCGTGATTTTGAGCATGGGAGACTCAAAGTCTGTTTTTACCCTTTTATATTCAGGTACAAAGGACAGGCTCCTGACTTGCTTGGGAAGCAGGACAGTGTATATGAAGGTAAGGATACCTTTTTTGTAAATGAAAAAGGTTGTTTCTCCGTCTTTTAGATGTTCACATTTTAAGATTTTATTTTAGAAGCATTTCCTGAATTTTAAGCAGACTCGATAGCAGGTGATATTTCAGGTCTGCGGTTGCTATTGAGGTTTCTTAGAGGCGACTCATCTTTGTTAGTGGTTTAGTACTGAAACATTTGCTGTTTGTTTTGGCAGAAGACTGGGACATGCTGGATGTGGATGAGGATGAGAAACTAACCGGGGAAGAAGAGTTTGAGCTGCTGGCTGGGCCACTGGGCCTCAGTGAACGCAGGGTGGTCCCAGAGGCCGTCCAGTTCCCTGACAGCGATCCCTTGGGCGCCTCTGTTGCCATGGTTACAGCCACCAACAGCATGGAGGAAACCCTTCTTCAGATAGGTATGTAAGCACGTCCTCTAATAATAATTAATAATTGCTTACACTTATATAGCGCTTTTCTGGACACGCCAATCAAAGCGCTTTACAGGTAATGGGGACTCCCTTCCACCACCACCAGTGTGCAGCCCCACCTGGATGATGCAATGGCAGCCACAGTGCGCCAGAACGCTCACCACACATCAGCTATTAGTGGGGAGGAGAGCAGAGTAATGAAGCCAATTCAGAGCTGAATGGAGATCATGAACTAGAGAGATCAACTCTAGTGATGCAATGCTCATATTGAAGAGTATTGAAGAGGTCTTGACATCATAAAAAGTTCCCATTTTGCTCTCTGGTGTGAGTGGTTGTAAAAGTCCCACTGTGCCTCTGACTGCTCCTGTCAGTGACGCCTTCCACATTATCAGTCTTCAGTCACGATGACTTTAGGTCAGGGCTGTCAAACATATGGCCTGCGGGCCGCATCCGGCCTGCCAAGCTCATTTATTCAGACTGTGTGACATTTGCGGTAACAGTCATCAGCCTGGATTCAGTCCATGCCTTGTCTGAGCCTGAATAGCCCACACACGAAGCAGGCACCCTTAATGATGTTACTGTAACAGACTCGCATTTCTCTTCTAACACGGCTTCTTTCTAAACACTGTTTGATGTCTTGGTTGAAAGGGGTGTACTTTCGCATGAATTGTCATACCAAGTGTCAACACACCTGTGCAAATCTTACTCTGACCTGTTCATCCTAATTCTGGAGCCACAATTGTGACTGAACCACCATTGATCTCACTGAAGCTATTACTAGTGTTTTTTATGATCTCAAAAGCATTATAGTACATAGTACCGATACATATTGTAGTACATAGATCTTATAATTACATTCTGTATATTTTTTGGAAAAAAAACAATATTGTGTTATTCAAGATTAGTGGAGAAATGTGTATTTCTTTATAAAAGTGAATGGAAAGCTAACATGCTTGATATGTGCAAATCGTTGTTACCAGTAGCAATAGCTGTAGAAGTTATTTTGGTTTTTATATTGCTGATAGCTGGCAAATAATCTTCTGCATTTACAGTGGTATTTTTTGTCAAGCAACATGTTTAAACTTGCCAAAAAACATTTAAACTTAAACTATGAAAGAATGTATGTTGTTTCTTGCTTATCACAAAAGCTGTTTGTTTTGTTAGTCCTTCTAGCATAATTTAAAGGTGATGCTGATCCCTAATTCCAGACCCTGTATACTGTAATTCCCTTTTCAATCCTGCACTTCACCAATGGATATATATTCCACAAGAACTTTGTTTTTAATTTTTGCCTAGGGTAAATTAAATTCCCCTTAGTTTTCATATAAAAGCTTATAAAGTTGAGCTTCAGAGGAGTTGATTAAGATTGATATACAGTAGCAGAGGTGCCTAGGATATATAGAAATGAAAGAAAGAGTACAGGCAAAGTTAATCAGTGTAGCAGAGTTCTTTACTCTTGTGTTTATCAACTATGTGAGAATCTTTGTTTTTTCAGATGTCTTCAAATTATCCCCTCTGTAGAAAAATCAGATCTCCACTTCTCATTAATTCCAGGCCAAGAGAGATTACCAACTGTAACCCAGTGGCTCTCACATCTCTTCCTGTGTAAACTCTGGAGAGAGTAATGAAGTGACACATTAGAAAAGACATACAGGGTCTGACTGATCCCCCGCAATCTGCTCACAGTGAGAGGAGGGGAGTAGACAATGCAATACACATCTTACATTTTTAAACACGCTTTCTCCTCTGTAAACCACTATCGTTATAAACTGTAATGTATCTTGAGTAGAAGCTTTTATTTGTCTTCTATCCCTGATCCTCTGAGTCGAGGGGAGTATGTCAGCACGTGTGGGATAATTCGCTGCTGCTGTCGTGTGTGTGTTGGTTCAGGCTGTCACGGCTCTGTGGAGAAGAGCTCGTCGGGCCGGGTGACGCTGGGAGAGCAGGCTGCCGCCCTGCTCAACCCCCACGACAGGGTGATGGCCCTGAGGAGAGTGACCGCGGCCGCGCAAGTGCTGCTGGCCAGGACCATGGTCATGAGGGCTCTGTCGCTGCTCTCCGTCAGGTGAGGCAAAACTCCTCCGGCAAGTTGGTCAAGTACCGGCTCGACCCGCTGAATCCCATAAGGTGCTGTAACTCTTAACTAGTTCAGACTTTCTTATTTTTTACTCCCTTATTTTCTCAGTAGCACTTTCTGTAAGTTTTTATTCTGTTGTAGGTACCAAGGTTATAAGTGTTGTCAGTGATGTTTTATTTTGAGACGCCGTGTGCGTCAGTATTTGAAAGTGAAGATTATTTTGTGCGTTTATCCTCCTGCCGCTGTCTCGGCCAGCGGGTCTAGCTGCAGCCTCGCGGCCGGCCTGGAGTCCCTGGGTCTGACGGACATCAGGACTCTGGTGCGTCTGATGTGCCTGGCCGCCGCGGGTCGGGCGGGCCTCTCCACCAGCCCCACAGCTGCCTCCGGCTCTGCCGAGCGCCCCCGGGGAGCCACAAAGGCCAGCAAGCCCATCTCCTGCCTGGCCTACCTGAGCACGGCTGTGGGCTGCCTGGCATCCAACAGCCCCAACGCGGCTAAGCTGCTTGTCCAGCTCTGCACGCAGGTGATGTATCGCGAGCCGCCACGGGATTTTGTTTCCGTTCCCAAAATACAGTCTGCTTTCTGCCTTCCAGATCCACTGATCTAAAGAAGTCACTGGGATGTTATTCGTGTTTATTCAAACCTTATGCAAAAGACTTTGGAAACGTGCGCTTTTTGCAAGAACCATTCCTTGATCAGACATACTGAAGAGCACTGTCAATGACTAGAGAGCTGTTAAGAGCTTCCTTTGACAAATCTGTCAAATCATTTGCTTCAGTGTGTTAATTTATTCTAGATCACCATGCTTAGAATTTAATTTTGAATCATTCCTGTAAGTCACAGCTTTGCAGCTGTCATGTTTCTGACGAAACGTTAAATCTCTTTTCAGAACTTAATTTCTGCCGCCACTGGGATGAATCTAACCACTGTGGACGATCCTATTCAGAGAAAGTTTCTCCCAAGTTTCCTTCGAGGAGTTGCAGAGGAGAATAAACTTGTAACCTCCCCCAACTTTGTAGTCACTCAAGCGCTAGTGGCTCTGCTGGCAGATAAGGGGGCTAAGCTCAGACCTAACTATGACAAGACTGATGTTGAGAAGAGAGGTTTGTTATCTTTCACTGATTTCTGCTTACAAAGATTAAGATATTTTTGTGCAAACAGTTTCAAATTCTGCCTTGCTAATTGCTAACTTCAGTGGCTGTTACTATTTTTGTTTACTGTTTGGTCTGAATGGGTTTTTGTTCACTTGCTGAGCATTCTTGTTGTTTTAGGGTTTTGTTTTTCATTTCATTAAAATTTGGTGTTCAATTAGATAAACGTCTTATTATTTTGACACGTCAATGTTGTGAATTACTTTTAAAACGTTTTACCAGTCTCGCTGCTGGTAGTAGTTTATTTTGCCAGACTTTTGTTTTGGCACTTATTGAACATTAAAAAGAAATGTAAGTGTTGTTTTGCTTACCCTAAGTAGTAATGTCTTCAACTGCCTTTGCTAGTCACTTTATGTGCAAAAAATATTTTTTATCTTGTGTGATATGTTGTTGTTAATCGTGTTTTTCTCTGTCACTGTACTCATCTGGGCACCATGTTATTGTTTCTCCTGAGCAGGTTTTATTGCGCATTTATATGCCCATCCTTCCTATAACCCTTCCGCTGTAGGCCCTCTGGAGCTGGCGAATGCGCTGGCAGCCTGCTGCCTCTCGTCCCGGCTGTCTTCGCAGCACAGGCAGTGGGCCGCGCAGCAGCTGGTGCGCACGCTGGCGGCGCACGACCGCGATAACCAGAGCCGGCCGCAGACGTTCGCTGACATGGCCGGGGATCTGCGCAAGTGCTCGTTCTTCAAGCTCGAAGCTCACCAGAGCCGGGTAGGTCAAGGCCGTGGCGAAATCTGTCCAGCGCTTGCGATAACAGTTCCCACAGTTAAAGGTTTTGAGTGCGGCCGCACAGCTGTTGCACACGGTTAAGGTACACACTCTGTCATGAAATTTGGCCTTTTATGAGTTTAGACTCCCCTTCAAGTTTGTTATTTTTATATGTACATCCAGATGGGGGCAGTTTGGTAAGTGACAAGTCTTGGATTGACTGGAATCTGTTGAATTAACAAAGGCATGGTGGTGTAGTGGTTAGCATTAATGTCTCACTTGGGCACTGGCTTCACTTCCTGTGATGCTGTCTGCATGGAAATTGAATGATCTCCCTATGTAAGTGTGGATTTCCTCCGGTTAATTAGCTCTGGTGTGTGTGTGTGTGTGTGTTTGTATGTCCTGCGAAGGACTGGCGTCCCATCCAGCGTGTATCCTGTCTTGTGCCCATTGCTTGCCAGTACAGGCTCTAGCTCCCCCCCTCCACCATTACCCTGTGTTGGTAAAAGCAGTTTGAAAATGGATGCATGGTTGGATTGATAAAGATGTAGAAAGGGAAAATTTAGACCACCCTGCCAGGTGGATTTTTTCCTTCCATATGTCATGTTCCCTAATTTTACTCCCTGCAAGTGAAAGCCTTCTCTGCAAGACTCACCAGAATGCATTAGGTCTATGAGCTCTACAGAAGTTCAGTTAGATAGATGCGTCAGCATGTGTAGGCTGTAAAGGAGCAGTAAAGGTTTATTCCTACTTCAGGAGTGAAGTCATTAAAATGTCCTTCAAGCAGAAAAAAGCATAGCATTAAAAGAAGCTGTTTAGTCCTAATAGAAACTATTATGAGCCAGGCATTTTTGAAAAACAAAATAAAAGATTTGACTTAAGTTCAACCACTGCTATTTTTGTTTGTTTTTTAATTCCAGGTAATAACTTGTGGATGGTGCAATAAAAAAGGATTACTGGCAACTAGTGGGAATGATGGTACTGTCAGAGTGTGGAATGTGACGAAGAACCAATACACACTGCAGCAGACCTGTGTCTTTAATAAATCGTAAGCAGCTCTCTTCCTTTTAGAAGTGACTTTTAATTTTGACCAGATCCGTAGGCACTTGATTTTCTTAATTTCACTTGCATAGCATTTGATTAGCTATCTTGATAGTCGAACGAATTCTCCAGTGCTTCTGAGCCGTTTAGCTACGCAACTTCAGCTGTTCAACTTTTCTAAAAGTTTTAAGTAAAAGTACGAGATGAGCCCTAAAGCCCAGATAATCCCTGGTTTGAGCCTGAGTCATGGTACTAGATGGGTATGAGCAGGATTCCCTATTCAGTGCAGCACAATTGGCAGAATGCTTCCAGAGTGGAGTGAATGGTAGCCAGTCTTGGTCCTCTCAGTGAAGCCTGTGACTTGCTAGCCGCCTGCAGGCTTGCAGTGATATAGTGAGAGATGCAGTGCTCCTCCAGTGTGCTTTGACTCTCCTGTGAGGCACTGTAGAGTTTGCAGTTTGTCAAAAGATTAATTGATCTGGCATGTCTGAGCAACAAATGCCCTCATTCTCGCAGCGCAGTGCTGAAGCTTAAGCATTTTCCTGATTGGATGGGTATATAATAAAAAGATATTAATTGGTGACAAACTGTAAAAACCTGATGTGTAGATTTCTAAATTTCTTTGAAAATGGAAAATTAATGATTAAATGATATTTTTGTTTGGAAGTGCTGTAGAAAATAACTTCTGTTTGAAGAATTTTTATAGGACATTTCATTTTCATATAGTCCTTTTTTCTCATAAGCATGTCAAATACGAATAATATAGGTCTCCTATCTGAGATCTGTATGAGTAATGAGTAAATTATATCTGTCCGTTTGTTTACCTTAGGGAAAGCACATCGGAGGAGAGTCTGAGTAACCTGGGCTCTCCCAGTGACCCCAGCCTGTCTCCACTGTCCTGGAGTGTGAGTGGCAAATACCTAGCAGCTGCCATGGAGAAAATGGTCAACATCTGGCAAGTTAATGGTGAGAACTATGTGCTGTCATTGTTGGTGCCTCTAGACCCATTTCGTTTCTTATCTATAGCCCTGGGACTTCGCAGAGGTCAACCAAAAGCAAATATGAAATCCTTTACACGAAAAACACAGAATATTAAAAATGGCGTTCTCCTCTAAAGTGTGGATGCATTTTATTTTCGTCTAACTTGTAAGCAGATGGTTTTAAAAAAAATAAACCTGGGCACTGTCCAATTCTCCAGCGGTTAAAGGTTTTAAATCCAGTAATTCTGTCAGCATGTTCTTTATATTTCATCAGAGGCGACCTTATAAAAACACTTCCTAAACACGCTGACCTTTAGTGGCAGTACATGGAACACACTTGTGTCACTGAGCGTTCTCTGTTTTCTGTGCCTCCATCAGGAGGCAAAGGTCTGCTGGCCATGCAGCCTCACTGGGTGTCAGCCTTGGCCTGGCCCGAGGAAGGGCCCGTCTCCGTGTGGGCAGGGGACACGCTGGAAGTGCTGCTGGTGGGGCGTATGGATGGCTCCCTGGGCCTGATTGAGGTGGCAGATGCCTCCACCATGCAGCGACTGGAGCTTGAGCACTGCTACAGGAAAGATGGCAAGTCTCGGCTGAAAGTTGTTGTGTTGTATTAATTATAAATCCATTACTTACTCGGTCATCGTTCAACACTTTGGGAGCTGAAAGGATTGGGTTAAACTACTTGGAAAAACTACTTAGCTCCTGACTGGAAGGTCCCGGGTTCAGTCCCAGGTAGGGGCAAGCGATGGAGCTCTGATTCCTTCCAGACGGCTCCCAGGTCCTCTCAGCCTGCTTTCAAATGAGCACCGGGGTTTAACCCTTCGGGGGTAACAGGCTGGCCGGAGTGTGATGCTCACCACATCACCACCAACTCCAGTGTCAGATGGTTGAGAACAATGGTGGCCCTTGCCCCCCCATTCCCCCATGGGCCTCTATGACCTGAAAAGGGGACCTAACCTACCTGCCTACTTGGTAAAGATGGCTGCATTATGAACTTGAACTTGAACTTTATTGCCATATGTAACCGGTACTGGTACAATGGAATTCTTACTTACAGAAAGTCTCTCGATTGTAAAACAAGTGTAAAAAACAAAACAAAGTGCAAACAGTGCATCAAGACAATGTACAAACAAACAGTAGACAATGTGCAAGTAAACATGTAGACAGTTTGAATGTAAACAATACAGACGTGTAAACAATGACTGGAGATGTGCAATAGATAAGAAATCATAAAGAGGTAGATGGTGATGGTGTAGGTGTGGTCTGAGGGGGATGGCTAAATGTGTTCGCCAATCTCACCGAGATGATGATGTTATCCGGTCAGTCAGATCCGACTCTCGGCGATTCTATAGGCCATCTCTCGCCACGCTTTCTGGTCTTGGACTTTCCCTTTCAGCTGGTCTGTGCCTAAGCCAGTGTCCGTTTTGATGGCGTCCAGCCAGCGCGTTCTTTGGCGGCCTCGTCTTCTTGTTCCACTGACCATTCCAAGCATCATTGCTTTCTCCACTGAATCTGATCGCATCACGTGACCAAAATAAGTGAGCCGGAGTCTGGTGATCTTTCCCTCGAGCGAAAGTTCTGTCTTGATGCGCTCCAGAACGCCTTTATTGGTGACCCTTGCGGTCCATGGTATCCGTAACAGTCTTCTCCAGCACCGTAGCTCGAAAGCATCCATCCTCTTTCGGTCAGCTTTTTTCAGGCTGCATTATAGTAAGGCATTAACCCAATTTCCAGAGTAAAGAGCTATCTCTTTCTCTTTTGCAAAAGGGTTGGCACCTGTCGTGATAGAATTTGGAGGGTTAATGCTGGTTTCATAACAAAATATCTGCTGCTGAAATTCTGTACTCTCATTCTAGTTGCTGTTATGCACATTGCTTGGTACAGTGAGGATAAGCCCTTTGCTGTTGGGTATGCTGATGGGAAGCTATTGATTGGGACAAAGGAGCCCCTGGAGAAAGGAGCCATTGTTGTCATTGACGCCCATAAGGTAACTATGTCTTAAGGAAGCAAAGGTCTTTTGAGGATAGGAATAAATAAAAATTAAACTAGTAAGATTTTAGGGCATTGTAACTTTACTATTGTTTTGTTTGGTGTAAAAAATACATCGGGATATCTAAAGTTATGGATGCCTGTGGCTTACAATACCCGCCTGTGTCCCTGCAGGAATCAATATCATCAGTGAAATGGAACCCCACTGGGCAGATCCTCATGAGCTGTGCCAAAGAGGAGACTGTGAAGTTGTGGGCCTGTAGTGGGGGTAGCTGGCGGTGCCTGCAGTCCCTGTCTCACCCTGCAGTCGTCAATGGAGTAGCCTGGTGTGGCTTGCCAGGACTGAGTCCCAAGCCCCGGAACATGCTCGCTACGTACGTACTGGGAACAATGATCTTTGTTTTGCTACAAATTGAATTTGAGCTTAATAATGTCTATCTGGAAGCATTTTTAGAGCTTCTATAGAGATGCTATAGATTGTGCCCGGGCGAAAGTTATACAGTCAAACCTGCTTGTTTGGTTTCTAGAAGCCAAATGATCTGACGATTTTATGCAGGCGTTTTTTGAAAGAAGCCAAGGGATTGGCTTTAACCAATCCAGTATGACTGGACAGCTTGTTACACACTCCCAGGCCCTGTGCATTAAAAAAAGTGCTTTCTATTTTACTGTAAACGCATCTATATTTATAATTCCCATGTCTTCTTGTTCAAGTTGAACCATAACTGCAGCTTGATCTTAAAGCACTTTTTAAGATCCATGTTACAATAGGATGCAGAATTGCCATAAAAACTACATCTATCTAATCATACTTTAAAAGATAGGCTATTATTTACTCAGAGTAATAAATATCACAGTATCTCTCATTTGGCTTTGTATATAACTATACTGTTACTTTATGAAGGATGGAATAGCCTAATTGGACTAGGTTATTTACTGGAAGCAAAATAATATAAGTCTTAATTAAATTCTGGTAAATATATCAACGACAACATTTTTGTCTTGCATTCAGAGTGACAGTGATGACACATTTCCTTTGCTTTGTGTCTGTGGGTTTTAGGTGCTGTCAGAATGGACTGGTGTGCGTCTGGACTGTTCCTCAGGACACTTGTAGCCACTCTGAATTAAGTTCTGGGGGATCTGATGAATGGTGGGAAATGGAAACAAAAACAAAGATGAGGGTATGGATCCATGTCACAAATATTATAGCTGTTTCTCCTTATCAGTGTTTTCTGAATTTTAGCAAGAAGTATTGAACATTAGAGATTGCCTTTTGGGACTTTTCATGTCATGTCTTTGTCTTAAAGGACTGTTACAGAAGATTGGATGGTGCAGTTTGTGTTTTTCAACTCAAGGGTCACATCACGCCAGTAAGATCTGTAGCTTTCAGTCCCGATGGGCTGGCTTTGGTGTCTGGTGGTGTTGGAGGGCTTATGAACATCTGGTCTCTAAGGGTGAGAGGTTTTTCTGTTGTAGAAAAAAGGTTTATAGCATTGAAACTCAGGACATCACAATAAATGAACAGTTTGTTTATTACTAATGTCGAAATTCAGATGACCGTTAGTGAAGGCTGTTCATGTTGTACATGCATATTCAAGTCCAGATCGATTGTTTTGGAATTGTAGCAGTGGCTTTGCTTGGATTTCTATAATATAAAGCACCTGTATTTTGTGTAGTGCAGAAAATAAGTTTACTTTTGCTTATAGGATGGGTCAGTGCTGCAAACAGTGGTGGCAGGATCTGGGGCCATTCAGAATATAGCCTGGATCCCTGATGTGGGTGTAGCAGCTTGTTCTAACAGATCAAAGGTAATAATTCATGCATACAGTCATTTAGAGCAAATACATGTGCATTTTTTAGATATACTGCAAATTTTATGAAAAGTAAATATACAATGATGACTATGATTTATGTATGTTCACACTTTTAGATTATTTTCTTTCTTGATTCTCTCCATGTAAATGTTTATTTTTTAGGACGTACTTGTTGTGAGCTGCAATTCAGATTTTATAGGTGGACACCATGTTCTAGCGACATGCAGAACAGCTCTAAAGAAGCAGGGGGTTACGGGACTGAACATGGCGCCCTGCATGAGGGCCTTTCTGGAGCGTCTACCAGTGATGTTACAGGAGCAGTATACCTATGAGAAGGTACCAAATGGAGGGGGAAAAAGGGAAATGTTGCATCGTATGACTTTTTCTTTAAATCTGAAAGTTCACCTCTATGTGCTGTTGACGTTTGAAACTAACGTTCCAAAGTGTGGAAGGCTGATCGTCTTGGTCTTGTTCTCATGCAGCCTCATGTGGTTTGTGGTGACCAGCTGGTTCACAGCCCCTACATGCAGTGTCTTGCCTCCCTTGCTGTTGGACTGCAACTTGACCCGCTGCTCTGCAATCCGCCAGTGCCCCCCCACTTGCAGCACTGCCCTCCTGACCTGGGTTCGTGGAACCCCAGCGAGTGGGCCTGGCTGGACTGCTTCTCCACCACGGTCCAGGCAGCAGAGGCCCTGGCACGAGGCGCTCACTTCCCAGGGTCCTTCACTGTACCAGATCTGGAGCCAGTGCCAGAAGAGGAGCTGGCGCTGCTCATGGTATGGGCTCTGTAACGCAGTGTGTCCGTTCTCTCCATCACTGTTTTCCGACAGTGCCATCTCTGCTGCACGGGGGCATTGTCACAAAGACCTTCCTTCTAATTTCTAATTTCAGGTGATTCAGAGCCACATATGTCGGAATATTACTTGCTGACGGAATATGTGTGTTACTTTAATTACATATTATGAGACTTCAAGACGAGAACAAAAACTAAACTTCTTTCCATCCATGCCTGGGAGATATTTTGATAGTTGTGTATGTATTTCTGAATGTCCGACACAACTGCATTGCATTGGTACTAAAATGGTTTGTGGTTGTATGCATTTGTATCAAAATTGAAATATTACGTTTATATATTTTAGGACAACAGTAAATGGATATCTGGAATGGATGAGCAGATTATGTCCTGGGCAACTACAAGACCAGAGGTAAGGACAGCAGGGGGAGCAAGTTGGTATTTAGATCATGTGTGCAGAAGTATCTCACCTAGACGTTGGTGATCTCTTGCAGGACTGGCACCTTGGTGGAAAATGCGATGTGTTTCTCTGGGGAGCTGGTCGACATGGGCAACTGGCTGAAGCTGGGAGAAACATTTTAGTGCCGACTTCAGCCCCCTCTTTCTCGCAGGCCCAGCATGTATGAAACATTTCCCATTTTCTGACCTTCTGTGTTACTCAACTCGTGTTATCCAGTAGGTGGAAACTGTAACATCTGTAGATTTAAAAAGGGTGTTAGCTGCTGTCAGTTGTTCTGAAATTTGTCACCATGTCTGAATTAAAAAAAAACATCATTAGCTTTTTTTAAATTGAAATAACATTTAAAAATGATTTCTCAGTTTAACTTTGAGACATTTCCAGAAAGGGAATGTGTTCCAGTTACTTTGGTATCCAACAGATTTTTGTTACAAATGTGAGCAGAAAAGGTTAGCACTTATTTTTAGTTTCATTCTACACAAATCAGTCTTGTGTGGAGGTCGTTTTTAATTCTTTCCAATGAATTCATCTTCGTGAGGAAACAATCTTTTAGTGAGGTGATTGCTTTCTGGAAATTAGCTTCCAGTCGATCTCTTCATTATTCATATTTTCACGTAGGAGTTACGTGGTCCTATTCTTAGAAAGATACATTAGTAAAGCGAGTCTATTTAGGACACGGTGCTCTCTATTTATCATTGCCACAGCAGGCGCTGAGGTCTTTGCTCCTTCTTGCTGTAGGTGATATGCGGCCAGAACTGCACCTTTGTGATCCAGGCGAACGGGACGGTGCTGGCCTGTGGTGAAGGCAGCTACGGCAGACTGGGGCAGGGCAACTCTGATGACCTGCACGTGTTGACCGTCATCTCAGCCCTGCAAGGTACAGTGGGAGCGCGGCCAGGGGAGGAAATAGAATCATAAGCAAGAAGAATTTCCAAACATGGGGAAAGTGGGATGTTTTGGCACGCCTGCAGTTAATCTCGACCTTGCGCCTTTGTGTTTTTTTGTGCATGTGTATTGGAGGGGTGGTGGTGGATTTTTAACGTCATCCAGGTTTCGAAGAGATTGTTCAATTTTCCTGTTGCCCGGATGCTGCAGGAAAATTTCCTCTGCTGTCTTTTCGGTTTTAAGGATCTTTTCTTGCAATAGGTTTGTTATAGTTTCATACTCGAACACATTTTGCCTGGGTTGCTTGAAAAGACTGATACAAGCTGTCCAGTGCCTCGTGCAAATTAGGATGCAAGCAGACTCTTGATCCTCCCAGCTCAGCGAGCTCAGTCTTGCATGATCCCGGGGCAGAAGTGCCCGTGCCCTGTCTTGGTGAGTCCCTCAGCGCAGTGCTCCCACTCTTGCTGTGTGATGTGGTTGGTGGCGGAGCAGTGGAACTGTGGCTCAGGATCTGCGTCTGTGGCTGGAAGGTTGCTAGTTCAAATCCCGCGGCCGGCAGAGGATTCCTACTCCGTTGGGCCCCTGAGCAAGGCCCTTAACCCCAGCTGCTCCAGGGGTGCCGTATAAATGGCTGACCCTGCGCTCTGACCCCAAGCTTCTCTCCCTGTCTGTGTGTCTCATGGAGAGCAAGTCAGGGTATGCGAAAAGACGAATTCCTAATGCAAGTGATATTATCTGATCTTGCAGGGTTCGTGGTGACTCAGCTGGTGACGTCCTGCGGCTCTGATGGTCACTCCATGGCCCTGACGGAGAGCGGGGAGGTGTTCAGCTGGGGGGACGGGGACTACGGCAAGCTGGGACACGGCAACAGCGACCGCCAGCGGCGCCCCAGGCAGATTGAGGCTTTGCAAGGGGAGGAGGTGGTGCAGGTCAGAGTTGAGCACTGCAGGGCGTCTGTGAGCTTGTGAAAGCCATGTCATGGCCGTCGTCTTTTGGACCAGCCTTGGCCCTGAATCTACTTGTCTACTGTTTCCAACTCAAGGAGGAGCAAGCAGACTGAAATTAAGAAATAACTGCCAGGAAGTAGAAGTAAAACCAAGCCGCTTAGAGTTGCATAGCAAAATTTAACTATTTTATAATATTATTTCACTTGTCAAATCATTACAGCCAAGGGAGAGGTAAAGGTTAATTTCAACTTTGAAGAAGAAGCAACAGAACATTTCAGCTGGTAGAACTTGTTCAGTTGTCAAAAGCATAAAGGTGAAACATTTGAAGAAGGCTAAACAGCTGAACCATTTTTTCTTGTTTCCACCTTTCAGTTTGGAATTAACTTTTACTTGTTCCTTTGCAGCCAACACATGCTGACGTAGCTTCCCTCCCTCCTTAATCCTCACTGGATTAAGATTTTTCTAAAATCCGTAATTACAAAGACGCATTGCTTTGTAATGTAGCCAGAGAAACAATTCCGACTTATTCTGCATTAGAATAGTTTTCATGTCCATTACCTGAAAAATGTTTAAGTACAAATGAGATCAGGCTGGTGTTTAATTACTATATGTTTCTTTTGTCGATCTGTGCATTTTAATGTTTGCTGTAATCATGATTCCAGCCACATAAGAAACATAAATGTTTAATTTTTATGGGTGTGACAGAACCTGGCGGTTTTCCTCTTAATTCCAGATGTCTTGCGGATTCAAACATTCGGCTGTTGTAACTGCGGATGGCAAGCTGTACACTTTTGGAAATGGGGACTATGGTCGATTGGGCCTGGGAAACACCTCCAACAAGAAGCTCCCAGAGAGAGTTACAGCATTAGAAGGCTATCAGGTTGGACAGGTAAGGCACAAAAGTATCAATGTCTCAGATAAGACCATTTTGAACAGGGCTGTGTACATGACATGTAATGTTGAAACAGTGGCTTTGCTGTGAGTGAGAAACGCAATGGAAATATAAACCCTATTTTCAGAAACCTCATCTTTTTGTTCGCTTCTTGTACATCTTCCTACATTTCAATGAACCGGCTCGACTCAAAGCGGGTTCCTTTCCACTGAGACTCGTTTGTAAGCTCTGAATAGTGACATGAGACCGGATTGGTGTTGGATGTTAGGACTGATTTTGAAATTGTTTTTGCCCTTTCTTTCCAAATTCGCTTTGTGTACCGATCAGCACATTAATAACAAATGTCATGGGAATATTATTGCATCGCATAGCTGCTCTTTGCGATAAAGGTTTTACGGTGACTGTCTTCTCAGGTGGCCTGTGGGCTGAACCACACTTTGGCTGTGTCAGCCGATGGAATGATGGTTTGGGCTTTTGGAGATGGGGACTATGGAAAACTTGGCTTAGGAAATTCAACAGCGAAATCATCTCCACAGGTAGAATATGAAAAATTTCTTAGTAAACATGTTGTGTTGAATCAATTTACTGACACAGTCAAAGTGTAATTCTTTCTTGTTGCAGAAAGTGGATGTTCTCTGTGGCATTGGTATCAAAAAGGTATCTTGTGGCACTCAGTTCTCTGTTGCTTTGACAAAGGATGGTCATGTCTACACCTTTGGGCAAGGTACAGTGTCTTCTAAAGAATTTAATTTACATTGTTTTTAACACTGCAAATTGTTTGCTGAGAAGGGGGTAACATGAAATTGAAAGTCTTTGTTACATGTCCGTCTTTAATTTCATGGAAAAACTATATTTTGACAAAAGGCAGCGTATGGGCTGGGAAAACCATGTTTTTAAGAACTCAATTGAAGAGTGTTATTTTCAGCTTTTCTGATGTTTCTTGCACTCTGAAATGTTTATGTTTTTCCATAGCTCTTTTAAAGAACCTGATGGTTTAATCTACAGTTACCTGTACAGTTACCACTCAGTCAAGTGGTGTACAGTTTGTGCTGGATATGAAAGTAGCTGCTTCTGAGTGTACATTGCAATATCATCATCTGAACTGTAGAAATGAACAGTGTCATTCTTCTTAAGAATTGTTAAAAAAGTTTTTTTTGTCTTTGTAAGGCATTTTTAATGTTTGATAAATCTCAAATAGAATAAACAGTGTCTGTCTAATGAATTCTCTGTCTTGCCCTACGTTTAGCATAAGACATTTGACATTCCTGAATGATTACCAAATGTTCTGGTCTTCAGATCGGCTGATTGGCTTACCAGAAGGCAGGGCACGAAACCACAACAGACCTCAGCAAGTCCCTGTGCTGTCGGGCCTCTTTATAGAGGACATAGCAGTGGGGGCAGAGCACACATTAGTGCTCACTTCGACTGGAGACGTGTACGCCTGGGGCAGTAATTCGGAAGGACAGGTGAGTTATTCTCCCTACAGGAGTCTGAGGAGCCTCTCACTGTACACAAGTCTTAACTGGTGCATCAGGTGATGTTTCAGTGGTGAAAGACGTGGTCTTGGCCTGTTTTTGTACAAAGGTTTGTCTGTGGTCAGATTATCTGCCCCTTCCACAAAAGCCTAGATAATGCCTGTTCCATTGAGTTCTCTGTATCCAAAAAGACCCTAAAAATACTTTTTGTGTTCAGTAGTTAATGGCTTCATGGTCAAGAATTTCTGTATTTTACTTTTTTAACAGGACTGTTCATGGTCATATGTATTCTAAAAGGCATGTAGTAAATAATGGTAATGAAGTTGTTTTTTGTTAACTGAGATTGTTTTGCAAACCTAGTGTTTGAAACACGTTTTTGGCACTTTGGTTTTCAAATCTGATGTATTTCCTAACTAAAGAACTACAAGCTGTTCATTACTGTAAAAGCAGAGATTTGATGAGGACTCGATAAAGAAGGGCTATTGTGATTGAAATGGTATAATATCCTGTAATAGCCTTAATGACTCAGCTTTTCATCATAATCAAACAGGTTATGTACCTTAAAAAGGAAAATATCTGCTGGTCCTTCAATTAATAATTGTCCCAGGTCTTTAATAACAAATGAGATCATTAGGAATGTGCAGCGTGCATGAATTTCTTTTGTCACCTCTTAGCAGATTAAATAAGTCATTTTCTAGCTCAGCAAAAAAAATATTTAACTGCAAAAAGACAAAAGAAATCATTTCATTTGAGGAGAAGAATACTAGGTTCACTTCTTAACTCTATTTAAGAATATTTCATGCACATTTATGTAGGATATTATTGCAGTCCCCACCAATGAAAGCTGAATTTTAATTTTCTTTACGTTCTAAAAATATCATGAGACCTATAATTATTCAGCATGATGAAGGCTTTCATAATCGTAAGAATGTCATGGAGATGGGTTCATAAGAAGACTATTATTTCAAGACCCAAGTTTTGTAATAACTAATAAATCATAAGACATTTGTAATGATGTGTAAATTATGGTGTGACTTCAGGAAAACAGTATACTATTTCTAGACACTGCTTTGGGACTTATTTTTTTAAAGGACGAGAAGTAGTTTTCTTTATTGGATGTTAAAAGGTCTTCGTAAGCATAAAGTTGAAGGCATGGGGACTTACTTGAATACTGTAAATGTACATACGTTCTTGTAGCCAGATGCACTGTTGTTGTGTGAGCTGTTTGGTATCCTTTTATTTATTCCGGATAACGAGCCAGCTGCCCCAGCCTTATTCTGATTTTTGAATTGCCGTCTTGGTAGCTGGGACTTGGGCACACCAATCACGTCAGGGAGCCCTCTCTGGTGACTGCACTGCAAGGGAAACGCATCCACCAGATCTCCGCTGGCCGCTGTCACAGTGCGGCCTGGACGGCCCCACCTGTCCCACCCCGAGCTCCAGGTAAGCCCTTTTCACTGCCCAGCATGGCTGTACCTGGCAGGGCCATTGCAGTGACTGGTCAGCCTGCTACAGGACGAGGATCAACCTGATCCCACACACATATACCAAATTACCACTTGTGTAAAATGTTGATATGACTGCACAAAACATTTGCAAGCAGATAACCTGGGCCCTCTGCCATAGGAAGTCTCAAGCAAAACAGTTAATATTGAAAGATTTAGATTGCCAGTCTTTTAGAACCCATCAGTTTTTCAAATATACCAGCAGCAGCTTGGGTTTTAAAGTTATGATGTTAAATAGCCTTGGTATGTCTTCAGCTCTGCTCCCTCCTGCTTGCAGGTTCTTCGGTGCCTCTGCAGCTCGGGCTGCCCGTTTCTGTGCCCCCGCAGTACAGCGCCCTGAAGGAAGTCAGTATGGAGACGGTCCGCGCCAGGCTGCGGCTCCTCTACCACTTCTCAGATCTCATGTACTCGTCATGGAGGCTTCTGAACCTCAGCCCCAATAACCAGGTCAGGGTCCCACTGCGAATTCCACCACCCCGGTCTAAGGTAATTCAGGCGTTTCCCCGCTGAAGCTCTGAGGAATAACCATTACGTTAATCAAAGTTCGTTTTTGCCCTTTTAAATGGTCAAATAAAAGTCCCTAGATATCAAAATAAGCCAAAAGTCAGTACTCTGTGGGTAGGGGGGGGGTTAAAATCCATCACTTTTAACAGCTTTTGAAGCTTTTTTGTTATTTGAATCAGCACCTGCCGAACGGCAGCTTTACCTTTGTAGCTGCTGCCGTGGAAAACCGAAGGGATTTGTTTCCGTTTCAGAGCTGTACCTCGCATTACAACGCTGGCACGTGGGGGATAGTCCAAGGGCTGCTGAGGCCC
Source organism: Lepisosteus oculatus (assembly GCF_040954835.1). Lineage (NCBI taxonomy): Eukaryota > Metazoa > Chordata > Actinopteri > Semionotiformes > Lepisosteidae > Lepisosteus > Lepisosteus oculatus. The sequence continues at coordinate 58,991,260 of NC_090700.1, forward strand.
TTGCTTGCACCCCGCGTGTACACCTTGCCCATGGTGCGCTCCATAGGCAAAACCATGGTCCAGGGCAAGAACTATGGCCCACAGATCACTGTCAAGAGGATATCAACCAGGTCAGTTTATTTTGTATTTCTGTATGACCTTGTGGTATAATCAGGCCACGCTGTGGTTTGTCCCTGCAAAGGCGTGTCCTGAGCCTTCTGGTTTCTTTGCTGCCCTTAGAGGGCGGAAGTGCAAGCCCATCTTCGTGCAGATCGCCAGACAGGTGGTGAAGCTGAACGCCTCCGACCTGCGCCTGCCCTCTCGGGCCTGGAAGGTGAAGCTGGTAGGAGAGGGGGCCGACGACGCCGGCGGAGTTTTTGACGACACCATAACAGAAATGTGCCAGGTAATGCTGTTGGTGCCCCCAATGTGGGCCTGTGTCGCATGAATTAGAAAAGCCTTCCCCTGTCAAAGCAAGAACAGCGCAAAATTCTGCTATCTGGCTTCTGGTACAGAAAAGATCTTGTTTTGGTTTCTTGCAGACAAGATCATCTGGCTGTAATATGATCTGGTTAAAAGCCCACTTCAAATTGGACAGTAAATATTTAATTGCCAAATGTTTTGCAAATATAATCCTGCAACTTGCTCAGTAAATGGACATGTAACAAGTACAACAAGACAGAAATGTAATGACAACGTGCACAGTAGCTCATCTGAAGTAGCTTTAAAAAAGCAGATTTTCACCCTAATCCATTTCAGACCTCTGCCGACAGAATATATGCTGCGTGGCTCAAAATGACTTCTGATCCCAAACTTTCTCATTTCAAGCTCTGATGAAGCACGATCACATTCAAATGAAATACAGGTTTTGCAGCTGATTTGAGTTTTTTTTCACTTTGTTAAGGAACTTGAGACAGGAATTGTAGACCTCCTCATTCCTTCCCCAAATGCCACTGCTGAAGTGGGATATAACAGAGACAGGTAAGACATTTCGATGCACAAAAATTAATCATCACCTAATGTGCAACTAGAATGTAAGAGTATTCCCTTTATAGTTTGTGACTTAAGGGAACTAACAGACACGTCAAAGTCCACAAAGAATTTTGGTTTGTAATTAACATTGCCTTTAAGTGGTATACTGTCAAGTTGTAATTTAAACAACACTGGTTGCATAACTCTCGCAGATTAAACAGGTGTGGTTAGAATCTAGGACTGCATACTTGTCCCATGTACTTTGATCATCACAATGACAGATTCTCAATGTTTGGTGTGTTGCTGTGTAATCCTTTTCAAAATCGTTTTGATAGTCTGTGCTGATTTAACACAGGCAAAATCCAGGATTAAAACCAATTTAAAATGAGGGAAAATTGTTTCCTTCATTTTAATTGTAAAATTTACATTTAGTCGAAAATTTGCTTCTGCTGTTGAAGACATTAAATGTCTGAAGTAAGTTACCACTCAGTATTACGTGTTAAGCCATTACTATGATTAGTGATGTCTTTTGCCGTTATTAATCTACAGACTTGCATACAGCTTATTACCTGCTGGCAGTAACCTAGAATGGTATGACAGCTCTTTTCTGATGGCTCTTGCCTATTGAAACTGGTGCATGACCTACTTTTATACTTCCTATGTGTGCTGTAATATTTTATCTTCCAGTGAGGTGATAATTTTATTGCCTTACCTAAACCAGCTATTGTAGCATGCATTGCGTATCAGACAGCGATGGAGAAGCTCAATGAGAAAGTAATAGTATCTGTCTTCTTTCATTCTCAGATTCTTGTTCAACCCTTCTGCATGCTTAGATGAACACCTTATGCAGTTCAAGTTCCTCGGCATCTTAATGGGTGTTGCCATTCGCACCAAAAAGCCTTTGGACCTACACCTGGCCCCCATGGTCTGGAAGCAACTCTGCTGTGTCCCACTCATTCTGGAAGACCTGGAAGAAGTGGATCTGCTCTATGTCCAGACTCTGAACAGCATTCTTCACATTGAAGACAGTGGGATTACAGAGGAAAATTTCCATGATGTAAGGACTGCTGATTTAGGAGTTCTCTTTTTTAGTCTCGACTAGCCCTGTCAGGTTTTAGAAGACTGTAATAAAGTTGTAAAAGCTCTCATGAACATAGTTGCGTAACCACATACAGTAAATGTATTGACATACCACATTCTGACCTGATGCAAAAGCCGTCCCATTGTTGGGCTGAAAGTCACAGGATAAAGTCTGCCATGTGGTGTTTAGGGTGTTGAGGAGGAGTTGGAATTTAATTACATTTTTCACGTTTAGTTTATATTCTTTCCATATTTGCAAACTGTATTGTTTCTACAAAAGCAAAAGCCAAGTCCTGCCTAAGAGTTTCTTTGTCTAAGCTGGTGTAATTTGGTACTGGTCTTGTGATGTAATATAGAGCCGTTAATCTACATTATATTGTTATTGTGTCTACATTTTTTGTGCATTTTTTAATTCCTTCTCTACAGAGGAAGTGCAGCACTATAACTCAGAATCCATGGGATTGCTTTTGAGGGATACTACAGATACAGTTCACCTCTTTTTCTTTAGTGCTCTCTGTTACCTTTCTCTTTCAGATATAGGACTACATATAGTAAGAAAGGTGTTTCTCTTTGATTTGAAGCCAAACATTGCTAGAAATGAAATGCATTGCCCCTCGAAACCATTGGTGTGGAACTTGCTTAGTAATGCTATGTGAGTGATAGTCACTGGGAGCCACACGTGAGTTATAATGTGAATGATCTCGGTGAAAAACTCAGCAATGTGGTTGATGCAGTACACAATGGCTACTGATAATGGCAAGTAATCACTGGTTGGTTTAATTATTACAGAAAAGGTTTGTATGAGTAAAAATTTGATTTCGCTTAGGTATTCACTCATTAGTAAAAGTATAAAACCTTCAATTCCAATCAAATTACTCAGAAGCTTCTATCAGAATCTTAAGGGACTATTCCTCAGGGAATCAGCTGTTACAAACATAATGTTGTTAGTGCATATTAAAATTTCTGTCCTGCAATTTGCATTACAGATGATTCCTCTGGATTCCTTTGTTGGCCAGAGTGCAGATGGTAAAATGGTCCCCATAATTCCAGGGGGAAACAGCATCCCTCTCACGTTTTCCAACAGGAAGGAATATGTGGACCGGGCAATTGAGTACAGACTGCATGAAATGGATCGCCAAGTAAGGGCTTTCTCTGTTTCCCATTCAAAACAAGGTCTACCATTTTTTTAAAAAATTGCAAGTACAGTAATCTTTTCTTATAAAAAACAAAAACCCTTAATATCTTATGACACTAGATTTCAAATTGGTTCCCTTCCGTTGCTTCAGTCCAGTACTTTACAACGGCATTGAGTTAGGAGATGAGGATCTTAATTTCAAATTAATAAAATTAAAGAATTTGAAGGCTTACATACACTATGCCTTTGAGCAGTTTCATTTCTTGGTGCATTTGCACTCTATAAATTTCTCATTTTGAATGCTCTTTGCAACACATCTCGGCAAAATTAAATCTCCTGCTCCTGTTTGTAACTGGTTTAAAAAAATCAATCTCAAATGTTGCCAGTTTTTTACGTCTAAAATGTAATGAGTGGTTTTGCTTGTTTGGACATGAAGAAAGGGTTTGGATGTGCACCGAGACCTTTGTGCAAATCAGATTCATTTATTTAGATTCCAAGGTTTTGGGTAACTGCTACGAGACATTGTTTTAAAGGATCATGTTTTGGTTCTGCGTGCACTGTTTCCCTGTGCTTTGCTTTCGTAATTGCCATGCGTTGTCTTGCACGTAGGTTGCCGCAGTGCGGGAAGGCATGTCCTGGATCATTCCTGTGCCCCTGCTGTCTCTCCTGACTGCCAAGCAGCTGGAGCAGATGGTGTGCGGCATGCCCGAGATCTCTGTGGAAGTGCTGAAGAAGGTGGTACGGTACCGGGAGGTGGACGAGCAGCACCAGCTGGTGCAGTGGTTTTGGCAAACCTTGGAGGAGTTCTCCAACGAGGAGCGGGTCCTGTTCATGCGCTTCGTCTCCGGAAGGTCCCGGTTACCAGCCAACACCGCGGATATCTCCCAGAGGTTTCAGATCATGAAGGTTGACAGGGTAGGTCATCTGATTTTGAGTTTTCTGAAAAATATATTCATAGGGTCACAGAGATGAGGACAGTTTTCAGAAACTGTTTAAGAAACAAATTGGGTCTCTTGAGCGGTTCTACCAGTAAAGGCAAAGAGCCTCCTGTACAGAACTGTTTGCCTGCGACATGTTGCAAGAGGCTCAATGGAGGAGCTGGGTCAGAGGAGTCAGCCTACACTTCATGATTCTCCCCCGTGTGCGGTTGCTGGGTTTGTAGCTGTGAGCCAAGATGAGAAAAACATGTATTTGACTGATCCGCATCTGGTGGGATAAGTAACAGTATTTTTAATTTTGTATTTTGTAATGTGTTATTTTGTTACACATTAAGATTTTTAAGCCATATATGAACCTGTAGATTCTGACAGAAATCTTGACATTCTGATGCAATCTCAGTGAAGTACCTTGATGGAGGAGACAAAAGCAATGCTCCACCTGGGAACCTGCTCACCGGACATCCAACACAATGGATGTATGATACAGCGCATGCTGATTAAACCTAAATGATATATGAAGAAAGATATGGCGGTGATGTTTTAAATCATTTCCACATGGTGTTAGCAGTTTTATTAGCATTAGCACCATTTATGGATTGTCTTAATGGTTTTGTCTTTTTCTTTATTTAGCTATAGTTATCTCCAAGACATTCATAAGTAGTGTTTTGCTGAGCATTAATGGGGAGCACGACCAAAAAAGCTAAAAAAAAAAATATTGGATGTTTCTTAACCCTGTATTTTGCTTCTACAATGACGAGGACAAGGCTGTACAAGTCAGGGCAGTTCGCAATAATGGGTCTTCATGGGCCTAAAACTGCCATCTGTTCTGAAGGAATAGAAATGGAAACATTTGCAGTCATTTCTCTCGAGGCTGCAATGCAATGGGCAGTTAGCCTTTAGAAAACCTGCACTATACAACTAGATGAGAAACGCTATTCTTCATGGACGCGTCTTATTTTTGTATTTCCGAACAGCCCTATGACAGCTTGCCGACGTCCCAGACATGCTTCTTTCAGCTCCGCCTTCCACCATACTCCAGCCAGCCCGTCATGGCCGAGCGCCTGCGCTACGCCATCAACAACTGTCGATCCATTGACATGGACAATTACATGCTTTCCCGCAACGTGGACAACACAGAGGGCTCCGACACAGACTACTGAGACAAAAATCCAATCAGGTCACATGGACACAAGGGTTTATGTAGCAGGAAGAATATTGAAACAAGATGTATCACTTAAGTAGAAATCCTAGATTAAAATCTCTTATGAAGCTGGCCACGTTTTAAATATTTGGTGTTCTTGCAAACGTAATCGATTTTTTTATTTCTCCTTGTGGTTTATTAGCATTTAAAACAATCAACAGGAGCAGTGCATTAAGTGTTTTTTCTTCATTCTTTTTTCAGGGCTCTTTTTTTTACGTTTGCATGGAAATACATGGTTTAACTTTTGTTGGGAAATATGTATAAATGAACCTGCCCAATGGTAAAAAAAACAAAACAAATTGTACATTGTGTATAATTTTTCATTAGGGAGAAGCGTTTTACATAAATATTCATATTTATTTTGTTTTAATTTTGAATTGCCTGTGCCGAGTTTCTTCAAGCAGAAAAAAAAATCAATAAATGCTTAAGTAATATTTTATTTTTTCCTAGTTTTCATGATGTAATACTGAGGATGGTCATTTTGGAATTGGAATATAAAACAGAACTCCTACTGCTGAAATGACAGAAAAATTAAAACAATGTATAACCAAAGAATTAACTTCCATTTGAGACAATCCTATTGAAATGAAATATTGGGTAAATGCACTGATAAGATGCTGAAAGCTCTGATTTAGGAACAAGAACACCAATAAAATAACCATTTTCAATTCAGTTCAGAAATATAATACACTCTTTCACATCAACAAATATAACCACATTTATTTTGAAAGTATAAAATGTCACACTATAAAGGCCACTTTGTAGTGTAAATTAACAACCTGGAACATTGTTCAAAATATTTACACGTAGTAATACCTTTCCCCATTTGGTGGTTTTAGTGTATACATTGTTCAGCCTGTACTGACTTAAATGTTTATTACACTTGACCACAGAATACAGTTGGCAGAGTTTTAATAATTTACTTGCAATACAGAAAATGGCAAGAGCTCAAAGATTCCTGGATTGGTGTGTCTTTTGGAGACGGGTACTCGAAGGTGATCTTTCTTCACAAAACCACTTACAGGCAAAGGTTAACATCAGATGTACAGGCACTATTGGCCTGGACCAACTTTCAATATCTGTAGTTCACATTCTTCATAATGGCACCAGTCAGGGTTTAAAACACCTCATCTGTATCTTTGTGTGTACAAACACTGGCTTATGCCCACCCATCCTAACCCCAGATAGTTTGGCTCATGACAACTCAACTTAAGAGGGTCTTTTTTAACCTCTGACATGGTATCAGCTTGAGGTAGCAGTGTTGTATCAAAATTAATCTAAATTCTAATATGAAGTAACAGTCACATCATTAATGCTTCTGAGAGCTGAAATTACAAACAAAAAAATGCTGCTTGCACACAATCACAACTCAAATCTATCTGGACAATGACTCATTCTTCTTTTTTACCGAGACATCTTAAAGTGTTCCTAAAACACTCTTTACTCATACATTCCATTCCCTTATAAAAGTAATGGCTGTGTCTTACAAATACTCATCCTAGCCCCAACTAATCCCCTGCAATGAGTCTTTGTTCTTAAAAAATGGAAGCTGTTTATATGGAAGTTCCAGAGGAATGACAACAACCAAGCCACTTTCATCTTACCTGTTCTACATCAATAATTCCTTAATTGATTGTTTTTAAAGCTCCATCTATATGTATGCAAAAACCTCTTTCACATTTTCTCCCCCTCTGCTAGCCCATCTCTACCATTGCAGTTGCCCCTAGGTCCCAGCCTCCTTGTCCAACAGGCAGGAGGCTGGGCCTCAGCCAAGCAGGTTAAGCCAAGTTGCACTCTACCTAATTATCAATAGACCTCAAACATCTCATTCTTGGGTGTCATTCCTCATGCAGTCAGCTTCTTATAGAGAAATGCTGATCAGAAAGGTAGTCTTTGGACAAACAACACTTGTCAAAACCAAAAAATGCAAAGTATTCTCAAGAATGTAGAAATTTTTTCACTACTTAATCTCCTTTCTCTTAACCAAACACTCTTTCATCCCAGCAAATTTCAGGTGAATTAAAGATATAAGGTATAATTATAGACTTCTACTACTTCACAGACTCTTTACAGTGAATAATATATTTAGCAACATGTATCACTAATTCGGGGAGTAACTCTTGGCGATGGAAGGTGTCAATACGTACGCCTATGACTGCACAAATAAGGCGGTTTATCAAAATAAACGCAGCTGACTAAACCTCGGCATGGGTAAAAAAGTACGGCTCACATTACGACAGATTTACTTTACTTTCGCCACCACCCTCTGTCCCCAGACCTCGATGTCCTCTGGAGCCAATACACAAGGCCTACGTTCTCTGGTTTGAAGGTTGGAATGGGTTTGCGGTCGCCAGCGTTCAAACCGAACCGATGTCTCGTGTCCTTCCGGCTGTAACTCTAACTTACAGGGGGGCGGGGGTGATGACAGAACCACTGTCCCTCCCCAAAAAGACCAGAGCGACTTCCTATACTAAGAGCAGCCCGTTTCCTTCGCGGACCCTGTCCCTTTATGGCTGATGATGCTCTCCGTAGCTTTCAGCAGTCTTTCCAAACAGGGGGCGTTGATCTTCCCCGGCGGCGGGCGGCGGCCGTCGGTGCTGGAGGAGACCGCGTTGTCCTGCGTGACGTCGCTCTCCCTGGCCGCGGCCCGGTGGCCGAGTCTCCCCAGCGCATGCTCCACAGAGGGGGTACAGATGGGGGAGGTGTGCAGCCACTTTAAGTTTGTGGATGAAGTAGTGCCGGATGGAGGCAGTTCAATATTTCTGTGGGCTTTGTGGCTCGGAGGAAGAACACAAGAAGACGTGGGGCTGGCCTTTGGAGCATTCCGGGTCATCCCGGAGGGAGACATCTAGAAGGAAAAAACTGTTTTAATGATTGTGATTTTTTTTTTCCCCAATTTACAATTGAAAAGCCAGTCCTTATAGTAAATTAGCCATTTCAGACCTACTCTCACTTTGCTTTCAAAATACAGTATGTCAACTGGATTTATATGGGAGCTTTTCTATTCAAGTTTCTGACCAAAAAGAGAAGGATGCTCATAAGTTTGAGGTACTTTTTAAAAAAAAAGATAAGGAACAATGAATGGAAATTTAGTGGAGGCACAGTGAAGAATACATATTGTAGAACAATCTAGTTTTTAGGGTTGAAATGGCTTCTCCAGTGGATAAGTGACTTTGCAATGAAATTGCTAGTGGTCTAAATGGACAGTGAACTCCTCACTGTGTCCGGTGCCACTTCCAACAGAAATCAATACGGCCATCTAGGAATCTCGACTGCTCACAATTACCTCTGAGGTGTGTCAGCGAGGCGGTGTCAAGGGAAATCATATAATTGAACTTTTTTACAAAGCAGAGATCTTCTATGAAATATTTTAACTTGAAAATGAAACGAAGCCCCTGCTCTAAAGGTTATGGAATACGTCCTGCATACAAACCAAACATTCCTTACACTTTCGGTATTAAAAGTGGGTTTTTACATCAAGGAAGCTCTTACCAAATGTCCTTTTCTGCATGAAAAGCCACAGCATAATAACGTGCACAAAAACATACCTTCAGCTTCTTTGAGGGAGGGGTGTCCTGGGTCTCCTCATCAAGGCGTTGGTCACTGGGTTTCACATGAGGGAACCAATTCTTCAGCATCACCTCAACCTGCAGAATGATGTTGATGTATCGTTCGCTGCAAGTTAAGAGCAAAGTGTTTTAGAAAGTGCAACACACCGAGAAGACACATCATGGTCATTTAATATTGATCACAACTATTTTTCTGACCACAATATGAAACACAAAAAAAAAGACCATTGAGAACATACCCTGTGTGGTCTAGCCAGAACAATATGGATTTGGGGCTAATAATAATGAAATAAAATCCTTTATTCAATAAATCTACTTCAGCACATATCAATGTAGCCTGTCTAAAGGTTTCTTAAGAGATGAAGACGTCGTACATATCCAGTCTTAACATTTTAGAGGGGAGGAATTGTCAAAAAAAATCCTTCGCGAGTTTACTCATAATACAACATACATGTCAAACAGTGATAGGTCAGCTAAGAAGGTCTCAAAATATGCCTTAACGCTGTGCCAAAAGGGTCACCAGAGCTTTAAGTGAATAGTTATAATAACGCAAGGCAGCCTTCCAGAAACTCATTAAGGTAGGATCTCAGGACCAAGTTATCTGCAGTCCTTATTAATTCCAATTACTCTAAGACAGATGGTTAATTGGAATTAGGAAGCATCACATGGCTAGAAGCCACCGGCTGTGCTCCCAGCATGTGCTGAATTTCTGCGATAGATTATCCAGAACAATAACTGCTCAGAAAGACAATTGTATTCCCTCCACAGTTTCACTCCTCCAGGCTGTTACCTATTTTTATTTCACTTGTGGGAATGTGACAATGATAGTAACAACCCAGCCTGATAATTCATGGGGGGAGCAGATATTTCCCTCTTTCGTCTTCGTCTTGCATGTGAAGTGGGCAGCTGGGAATCCAGGAATCTACATTAGCATGGCTTCCGTCATTGAAGCACTAAATTTATACCCCATCCACAAGTGAGGAGGTACTCAAGCATTGCCGAACAAGAAAAAGGAAGGTCCTCCTTTAGGTATTCAGATTGCACGTAATTGATTGCATTTAATAAATGGTTTTACAGCACCAAATCTTCTGCAGCTCAAAAGGTCCAGCACTTTTCTCCAATGACTGTTATTTTATAGGAAAACCAGTTTAGATCAGAAACTGATTTTTCAATAACATGCTTAATCTTATATGCCTTTCCTTTTTTCAAAATCATCAAAAACCCAGCAACTGCAAATGAGGTTATTTCAATAAGCTCACTGTAATTCTCATGCTACCTCACCACTCTCCTTTGACATTTTTGCCTGAAGGAAAATCACAGGCATCTTACTGCTGCCTCGAAGCACTACATTTAACATTCCTTGTGGCAAGTGAAGCAATCATTTTCCTAATGAACTAAATGTACTGAAAACTCCAAGACGCTATTCTGTGAAGGTGTGGGAAATCAGACACGCGTTCAAGCAACTGAAAGCTTAAAATCTAGAATAGTCACACTGCTGTACTCCCTGGGAGTTCTGATGGTCACTGTGATGCTATCCTATACGTTCAAATGACATCATTATAGAGAATCTACAGAACAGAGGAGCCACAGTGTGATTAACCCCATTGGCTGTTGTCCGTAGGGTGGATTTGACTGGCTGGGTAAGCAGTCACACCTAGAGAGAACATTAGAAAACCAGTGAATGTAATTACCCCATGCATGGGTTCTGCAGAACACCCATTATTCTCTGGATTCTGTCCATGGCAACACTCTCTTGGAAACTGCTTAGTCCTAAAAAAAAACAAAATACAAATTATTGTGACTAAATCCAGCAGTGAAGTGGAATGGGTTAATGCAGATTAATATAAAATCACTGCTGTGAAAATGTGTGCACAATGAACAATATAAATTGGAAACATGCAACGTGCATTTTACTCCCATAATACATTTTCATATTGTCTGAGAGTTTGTCAGTAACTGTAATGCTTTTAATGGGACTGGTAACTTGTTAAACTTTGTTTTTAGAGGCTGCTGGAAAGATTTTGAAGTTCAAATTCCTTCTGCCCTTTTGTTCCTGTCACTGCCTGTTACTGTAGAATGATGCAAAGTTTTGTTACAGAAATGGAAATGAACTCTTCAACCTGCTCTTCACGTCTTGAACCAACACAAAAAACCCCAAACAATTGGCGTTACTCATCTAGAGGGTCAACTGCTCTCAGTCATTGTGGAAACTCAACATTGTTTCAACAATGTACCATGAGAGTAACTCTATATAAAATCCAGGCTATTATAATAAAGCATGGAATTATGCCTTATATTCACGGGTTTTTGTGCCAAAGGTATGCGTCTCATGGAGACTGAAGCAATGTCTATGTTCACCCACCTTTCTCACTAAGAGAATAAATATTTAAATTTTGCAAATGTAAAACAGCCAGAACTCATTTTACATTTATATCTACTCATAAGTCTGTGGGATGTAACAGGATGTTTCCGACTGATTCTACTGGAAAAAAAGAAAATGACTGAAAACTTCATGAAAATGACGAATACAACAAGAAAGGAAATCTGCAATGTGAAAAAGCACAAGCTGGCTCTACACATACAGTGCTCTGCAAAGGACTTTGACACCTAAGACATAATCAGGAGTTACAGCACACGTAGTTATCAGAGCATCAGAGATCTACTTGGAGCCTGCACTGGTGTTTACGCATATTTAATTTTATTTAACAATTTAGACTGTTACAATCGAACTGGGTTTCTTGTTGCCCAGACTAAGATGCGTCACTTTACAATCTTAAATTCACATTTATTAGAATCTTCAAAAATGTGAACAAAACAACTTAAGGCACGACTACACAAGAGCAGCCAGTACGAAGGGTTATAGTAGCTAAACCATCACATTTACCAGTTGATTCACTGTCAGGTAGTTTGTCATTCATATTTTTCCCTCTCTATACACCACAAAGCTACTGTACTATAAAATATAGATCCATCAGGACTGTTACAGAAGAGACAACTGGCTAAAACTTCACACATCAAATGCATTTCTACTTAACGAAGGAAAAACACTGAGTGATCAGTGCAAAACATGGCCAATTGTCATTGGTCACAGCCTGATGAAGCAGAATGGTGTTTACCAGTAATCTTATCATTGCAAATGCATTCATTCTGCTTGGTTAATTTTACATTTTCAGGAAACATGGAGCTAACATGAAAATTTGAACTGCATCAAATGTATTATTTACAAGTTACAAGTCATTGAACACAACATGTCCTTGACGTGAGGTCCTTTCACAAGCTATGCATCGGTCTTTCAGACTTTTCCAGTTGTGCAGGAAATTATTAATCAGACAGGAAGAGGAAGTCTTGGTAATTACTGCTGTTCTAGTCTGGGGCTGGTAGTAAGAGCACAGTACAAACAAGATGATAAATGTAAGCAAGCAATAATATGAGGGTATATATCTAAGACTGGAAATATCTATGGTATTTAATGTCATTTTACCATATGAAAAGAGTTCATATGGCAATATTGTGTAATTTTCTATACAGAACTACCACAATGAAATGAGAACACAATCTGAACTCTAAAAATATTCCAGTCTGATGCAGGCTGCACGCTTTTCTATCCCAAGAACCCGACAGCTGACCAGCTCTACTGCAAAGCTGCTTTTCCTTTAAATAACTAAATGGGAAAATGAGGCACACAATGTATACTACCCCCAAAGCCCTCAGTTTAATACCATATTTTAATGAATTATGGTAACCTACTAGTGCATCTGAAGGTTGCAGAAAGAAAATGGGACAATACATTTATCTTGGTTAATTCACTTACGCTGTCTGTATCTCCCAGATCGCAAGCCATTCAAGATTGAAGACAGTGGGTGAATGTAGCACTGCAGCTCCATACACTGGAAGAGGAGAACACATCCAAGTCAGGATATTTTCACTGTACATTTTATCCTTTAAATCTCCTTATAGAAGTCTGCTTGTTAAACAATCTTGCATTATGAATTTGATCTTTAAGATGAACTGTAGATGTGTATTTTAAATTTTGGAAAATAAAAACACACTAGCGCATGATAATCAAATAGTAAACATTTTCTTGCTTTGTTATAAATATACCAAAATTAGGAAAAAATACTACAAATAAGAAACAGCCATTTATATTTTTGGTTTACTAAGAAATGTCAAGTTCTGTTATTTATTTAACTTTGAGCAATCTTAATTTGTTAACTTTTAACTTCTATTCATGGTTGGAAGGTCCATTCATGGTCCTTACAACCCAACAAGCTTAATAAGGGAATCAAGCATGATGATCCAATTTCAAAATGTCTTCCCTGTTTTAGAAAGGTATCTAGAGAGAATTTTCCAACTAGGAAGATAAATATTTTAACTGGCAGCATCCAATACTTCAACAAATTCATGTACACATTATAAAAAAGACAGTAACATAACATTTACAATAATGTGCACCGAAAACACATGCTTCCAATAACCACCAATGTGACCTTTTGACCTAAATGTCAATGTCTTACATGACTTGCATCAGTTTCTAAGACTTGTATAGATCTTCTATTCCTAACCAGCCAGAGAAATAATAAGGGCAAAATACTGAATCACACCTTGCTTAATATTGTTAACAGAACTGTAGGAAACTCCACAGTTATCTCTAAAACATACAGATTTTTAGATAGAAAAAGCTGGTTGATATCTTGGGAAACATACTCTAAAGTCCAGAATTTCCATAAAGAAAACAACCAGCAGGCAAAGGTTTTGTATTACTCAACACCAAACCCAGATTGCTTAACCCAAGGGTCTTCCTGTGACACAAGAGATATAAGCAGCACATTCTATGATCATAGAGTGACAACGTATTGCAAAACAGAATCATCTAAGCTTGAGTAACTATTTCTTAAACAGTCTAGATACTCTGAAGGCCTCTGACTCCTTACATCTAAACAGGCTGTGTGTATCTAGAAATGTCCTGTTTGTTCCAATTATTTTTATGTTATTAATCTTCTATCATATATATTAATCAAAACGTCCGTTATGTACAATATAAAATCAACAGATTTTTTTGGTATTGCAGGAGTTACTTAAAAACAGCTTTTCTGCTGTGAACTGTCAGAAATGGAAATCTTTTCATTTTAATGGCTTACACCTTGTTTAAATATTAAATGGCTAATACATCCACAACCCAATTTGAGATTCCAATCTTAATTAAAATCTTCAGCTGTGACCAAAAAATTAACTATTTTGAATTTATGATGATTGGGGAAGGCTAGAAGGCAGTGAGTATGGAGACATGGGTCTGTTATACCGACAAACCAGAGAGGGGCTCCAATGACTCTCCAAGTCAATCTCCTCAAAAAACCCTTAGGGTTTTCTGGACTAAAGGTCTCACTAAAGATCAGATCCTTTATCTAAGAGATGGAAATGCTATTTTACCAATTACAAATCAGACCAAAATTTTACATTAATCCAGGAAAACAAAAACTGAAAAAACTAATTCTGCTCTATATATGTGAAACATCAAGGAATTAATGGATATTTATTCTCAGCATTAGTGTGGACTGGACCGACAACTGGATGAAATTAAAGTCCAGTTCTGCACTTGAAATGGTGATATTTTCCATACTAGTTGTGAAGTGTGGCTTCCACAGTAAAAGACAGAATGAATTGTTCCATTTTAAAACCAGTTCAAAACAGTCAAACCAGGTCATGCAATTTTAAGGTTTAAGAAAAAACAACAACGGGCATTTTAACTAATTCTTTCTGAGACAAGCACGCTTCCTTTCTCAAATCAACTACTCCAAGGTACTTTTCTGAAAGCAAGGGCACTACGAATTCCCCTCGAGGGAAAGATACGCTCACGCTTGACGAATTAGCACCTGACCTGAAAAAAAGGTGAGAAAGGGGGGTGTCGGGTTGTCAGTTCTGTCACTTTTGTTTTGCCTCTCACGGGTTATTTTCCTGTACTGAACCCAAAAGCCAGTCTCTAAAGCTCACCTTGTGAGCAAACATCCTGTCCTGTTCTGACCCGCTGGCCCGGCCACCTTCCCTGTGCTCCGGGTCCCTCAAGCTCCTGTCCCTCTTCCTGTCCGGAGAGCGCTCGGTCCGCCCCAGCGATGGGCAGGACGAAGAGGAGGCCCCCTCCTGCTCTCCCTGGAGGGGCTCCAGGTCTTTTCTCCTGTCCCAGGACCTGTCACGCCTGCGCGGGGCTCCAGCCAGGGCGTAGACCTGGTCACTATCCGCACACGTGGGCACGCTGCCCTTGTCCAGGCCACAGCCGCGCCTGCTCTCCGATGGGGCGCAGTTTGAGTGTGGGGCACAAGGCTCCCGAGTGTCCCCGGCGTGGCACAGATGCTGACGAGGTAAGGGCAATGTCCTCCCTGAATTGGCCCGGTCACAATCGGATTCAAACACGCTGTCACTATCATCGTCGCTGGCCAACCAGTCTATGGAGCAGTCAGAATCTGAAGCAGACATCATCAGCCAGAGGGCCTATCCGCCAGTACTCATCACTGACCTAGAAAGACAAAGGCGTGTTATTTCAACAGCTCTGCTGAGGATCTACCTCGTTCATTCATCCAGTGTGCCCTGTTGCAGCTTGCAAAATGTGTTGGCCTGGCAGCATGGAATATATACCAGAAACACAAACCTCAACATTCCCAGTACCTTTTGTTTGGGTTCCTGTCCCTCTACGTATTGGATCAAGAGGCCAGAAGAAGACCATCAGTCCATTCAACAATCAGCTGAATTAACAGTGGTGAGAGTCATTTTTAATTACTGCAGTATCTGGCGTCATGTTTAGATGCTGTGGTTTGTTCCATGCCTTAAGCAGGTTTTTTTGCATAGATGCACCTACTAATTTACAACTGCTAAATGAAGAAGGGCTCTGCCAAGCAGGAAGATATGAACATGTGCCCCCTGGTAGCACCATATTCCAGCTCTGCTTCCATACAAGACAGATTTAGAGAGATAAGTGGGCTTTTCTGAGCTCATCAACAATGGAACAGGACATCATCTCAGCTTTCCCACCTGTTAATGACATTAATAATTTATCCACGGTTTCCAGCAGAAATGGCCAGTAATAAGAAAAAGGATCAGGAATGATACTTAACATGAAAACATGGCTCATTTAAAAATTAGGCCTTAAATTAGGTCACAAAGCAACCCTAAAATAATAAGGTCTCGTTATTGTAGGCTAAAGTACCGTACAAGAGATTCATTTCAATATTAACTATAATGCAGCCACATTCTGCCCCTGTTAGAAGCACCTTTTTAGGAAGCATTATGAGCTAACACATTAACACAAATAGTGCACGACAAACTCAACTGTTTCAGCACTGGAGGAAGCATGATTTTTGGTTTATTTTATAACTGAGGCTTTGCAGCACTCCAGTTGCAGAAGACAAAATGAAACAAAGGCTTCACTGAGGTATGAAACCACAGGTAAACACTGAGGTAAATTTACCCATTAACCATTAACGGGCTAAGCAAGTTAGCTTAGCTAGATCATCATAATATCTTTTTCTTTGGGATCAGAGAGGCAGCTCCTACCCTGGGTAACATATGCTAGCTGTACTGTCAATCAATTTCCATTTTAATGAATGAATCCAAATCTTAAGGCAAGACATGACACAGTTTGTAGGCAAACTAACTCACATTCCATACTGAAGAATGATTAAAGGTTTCAGTAAACTACAACACAAACATGCAGGAAAACTGCTAAAATGGGGGAGTTTCAAAGAGCCAGTTTTTAGGCGTTTGTTCAAAAATCGTGCAATGATCACCACTTCAAACATTAAGCAGAAAGAATACTAAATATGGTGCCTTCCTTAATCTTAAAGACATCAAAAAAACCTGAAAAACTGAAAGCATCTTCATTCTTTAGCATACAGGCTGACCATAAAATGAAATGGAGTAGAATTAAAATAAAAAGTAAAAACAAATAACCCAGGGTCACGCACAAAGACTTTTAAAAGAGCCTTATAAATCCACAAAACTTTGCTATTCACCAAACAAACCAAAAAAAGAAAAATCTACAAATAAAAATGTATCATAAATAAAGTGTTTCCTGCACTTCTACATAACATTCCTTCCATATATAAACAGTTTGAAACAGCATCATCTTAATTTAACACAATTAAAATCGTCCAACTATCAACCATCAAAATCTAGAAAAGGTATTTTTTTACATTCGTGTCCATTTCATCTTTCAATTTATTAACTTTGAACAGGCTAACTGGCAACGAATGTGCAACACTATTTATTTTTGTTATACTGTAAGTACATTCCAGTTACAGGTCTTTAAAGGCTTCAATGAAAATAAGTCTTTACAGGTTAATCCTCCCTGTTTAAGGAGACCGCTGATCTGAGCCCTGGGATACCGTTATGTAACAACAGCATAGTAAACAAACCATTAATGGTTACATGCTTTTACGAAAACAAACACCTGGATTAAAGGAAACGTCTTAAAAATGTATCAAGATAACCAGTATAAACCGCAGAATTACAAGATCTCGTTGGTAAATCTTCCATGCAGGAGAGATTCATTTAACGTGAACTGCGCAAACCTTACATCTACAGGTTTAGGGGAGATGTTTCACAAATGCGAAATGAACAACCTCCCCTGGCACCTGCTTCTCCTGACGATCAGGGTATTTGCGAGTATCCACAATCGTGCCTGTTGGTCTCGGCCATCTCCTCATCCCCAAACCCTCATAAAGGAATGCATGATTCAATAACGGAAATTACTCCATTTAAACAGCCCAAACGGAAGCTCGACAGAAAACCGTACAACGCTAGCAAACTCGAACACAGACGTTAATTGAAGCATTCACTGAAAATCGGCCGTCTTTATAAATGGGCATCACTGCTTATTGAAGAAATTGTAATATTCATTTGAATATACCGTATGCACGTTTAACTTAACCCAACAACACTGGACATTTTTCAAAGAGTTCCATAATCATGTCGCATTATTTTCTATTGATATAATACTTAACCTTTACTTGCTAGAATAGTTGTAATTATTATTGTTTTAAATAAATTGTAGGACCAGCGTTTCCATCCCAATTCCATCGGTGCATGAGACTTTAAAACAATTTTAAAAAGAAAGGCGCCGTACAGTTAATTTATTCACACCACAATTCAAAGGTTTTGGAAGTTTATAAACGTATAGCGTTTCTCTGCAAATTCCTTCGGTCGAATCTTTCAGACGACCATACCCTCCCTGCCCGCACACTGCACATTTTAGCTCGTCTGCATAACGTGATGGTTTGTCTCTTAAGGTGATACCAATAAACTCAAAGACAAGACTTTATTCACAGCTGGCACCACAGGGGTTGTAATTTGGCATAAAAACAGCCAAACTACAGCAGAACGAGAACCGTGCAGAATGAGGTAAGAGACGGACCCGCCACATTTTCCAGCAAACACAAACGACCTCATCCGTCACGAGAGTCGAGACTTCGGCTAGTGCAAATATTTAAAGATTAAACCGGGGTTGCGTCGTGAGGAAAACTGCAAAACGGAATAACCACAGCACGTGTGCGCCAGGTGTAAAAACTGTCCGACCTAGCATAATAGTAATGGTCAGATGAAAAGTTTAATTCAATCACAGGGCCCTTATTTTTATTTTACCCTAACACCCCGATGATGTCAATCAAATAAAAGATGCGGAAACAAAAGTAATGCACTTGTTTTCCAACTAGCTACAGATTAGGCACTGAAACATTGCTATTTATTAAATTCTTCTTAATCACATCTAAAGAAATAGCTGTGTAGATGAAACGCTCGTTTTCCGCCCTGCCTTTTTTATTTTCTCTCTTGTATAAGAATGAAGAACTTAGGACACATCCAATAAATCGCAGGACTGCTACATTAAGGGATTAAAATGCCGGACTCGATACATGCATGAAGAATTCAGTTACCTTGTCTACCTTTCTTTCAAACCGGACCTTTGAACGGTGCGCACTGTAACACTCCTGCCTTGACTGTTCCCAGGGTATTCCAGAGCAAGTCTGAATACATCTTGATATAAAATGTTACGTAAGTTGAACTTCAGATCGGTTTTTTTCTCCCCCCCATGCACACGTGTCTGACATATTCCTCCTCCTGTCGGCCTGGGTAGCATGCGGTTATATGAAGCGACGGTATCATACCTTAGCAGGAGTGAGTGAATCGCGCTTTCCTTTGTTCAGCAGTAAATCCACGCACTGGAGTGCTGTAGCAGCCAGTCGCTCCAGCGAGCTGAGGTGGGTTCAAGGATCTCGGCCGGCGGAGGCACCCCCGTGTAACTGCTCCCAAGGCAACGTGTCTGGGGAGGCGGGCGCAAACAGGCGCAGGTTTGTGATTTGCGCTTTCAGACCAGTGTCTGACAAATGGAGCTGACGATGGGGTCCACCTCCACCCGATAGGCGAGGAAGGCTTACATATTTAAATGACATGGAAATTACGAAAACACGTGGACACGAGGATCGGTTTCATTGCGACAGGCTGGGGCTGAGAGTCAAACTGTGTTTTTCTTTTCTTTTGTTCTCGGTGGCTAACTTTTCCTCCCTCCTGATGCCGCCCGGCTCGCTGCGCCGCCGGAGGGGGACGCCTTCCGCTCCCGAGCGTTACTCCGACTGGCGCCCATGGTGGCAGCAAAGCCAGCGGGCATCTGTTGCAGTGAAGAGAACTAAAACTTTGGCATCGTTTTATTAAAATTGATTGGAAATGAATATTCGGTGTAATCGTAGACAAGGCAGGGGCTAAAAGAGATGGGGGGGATGGTCGGTGGTAAAGTGCCCTTCAACGGACGGTTGAAATTCACCCTCATTTAATTTATGTCAACCGTAGTCAAAGGCCGTAGGCAGTGCCTGTCTAATGACTGGGGTGTACAGAACAATCTGTGATTTCACAAGCGCACAAATGCAGGTGTGGCGATATCAGATTGGCCCGGTAGGAAGATCATTGCTGTGTGGATAGTTAATCCGATTGCGCCACCGCAGAGCGACCTGGCCTTGCCTTCCGCATTGCGTCCTCACAGCACAATAGGCAGTTGCCTATTGTGGCCGGCCACCGGGATGAATGAGTGAACGGGTGGGTGGGTGAGTGAGTGAATGAATTGCACCCACGCCCGGGTACACCGTGTCTGCCATCAGGACACGTGCGCCCCGGCTCGCTGGCACGGCGCGGTGTTGACATTGTAGATCAAGTTGCTTAGTGTCTGCCGAGCTGTACCTGTTTTATAAACTTTGCCCCCACTTGATTAAATTGTTACTTTTTAAAAAAACGCCAACTAGAAGAAAAAGTAAAGCATCCGTTGCAAGATAACCAGTAAAATGATTTAGGGAATACATCCCACCAAAGCAATAGTAACCGCGAATAAATCCCCCCTCACCACACACACACACCTTTCTTAAAGTTAAGAGAATGACATTATTAAGATTTTTTCTAAATTGCTAATGTAATTGTTAAAGGAGTATAAGATGCATTTAAAGTTGCATTGGCGTGGGCCTTTTTCGTTTCACTGAGCTCATGCTTTATCTTGGATTAAAATAATTAAATTCCTTTACGTTTCGTTAGTTCTTTATGTATTGAGAAAAATCTTGAATACTTTAAGATTAAAGAAGTTTTTCAGTAGAGTGTTGCATAGTCTCTTTCCAAAGTTCTCCTAACTCCCCTAAAAATTAACGTTCCTTTGATTTTCGACAGGCCTGTAACTACTGTCCCGAACGATCAGAAATGTTTGATTTGACTTTTAGAGGAAGCGATAAAGATCACAGTTAAAAGGTGGAAGAAATGTTCCTCTTTCAGACCGTTTTTAAAACTTACGTCTCTCTTTTTATAGGATCGTTATGTCAAGAGCAGAAAAGCCACGTTTAAAGTTTTGCTTTGGAAAGGAAGTTGTGTTTGACGTGGGACCGAACTGACAATAGCAGACGACGTGAGCTCTAAATTTAAACCCACCCGAAATGCCGGATCTTGCGTGTTTTAAGCATTTACAATAACCGTCCTTTCAACATTTTAACCAGGGCCTTTCATTTCTGGAGCGCAATCAGAAGCAAATCTTTACACACCAAACTGAACACACTAGTTAAATACTGTACTTTCAGTGCTGAACACGCCTCCATAATATGAATTAAATCGCGGATACAAAATCTAACATATAAATACTATACAAAAAATCATTTTAATTAAGGTCTTGACAAAACACAAATCTCCAAACGTGTTGCTAATAACCGCTGCGTGTTTCAGGTTCTGTTTCGCTCTCTGTTTGAATGTGTTGAATCGAGAATTTCATTTGTAACCAGTTCGACCTATATGTAGCTGACAAATGAGATAATATGTCACAATATTCAGCTTAATAGTGTATCTTTGACAAGGTTATTGTCTTCATCTTGTACCAAAAATGGCTCTATATTTCCTTTCCTTTGTGGTCATTTCACAGTTGATAGTAACTTTCGTCCTTGAACTGTTGTGTGTTTATCTCAGATTCCTGTTTCCGCAGTGATACTTTGATACTGACTTACCTTTCACCACAAAATGTGAATCTAAACTAATATCTATTAAATTATCAATAGTAATATTAGTGTTTGCCATATGCAATCAAGCTATTTTTGAGGAGCATTGCTCCAAAACAAAAATACATACTTTTCTGCCTTTGTGGAGTTTTTTTTTCATAACCAATGGAATGAAGGATTTCTCTGTTCGTCATCCCTTTCATTGTCTCAGAAAAATGTCACTTCTGGCAGCAGCTCATTTTTAATCTTTCTACCAGTTGTGCTGTCTGTCTGGAAGTAGATGATTTTGCTAGGTTGTTTATCTGCTTGTTGTTCAGGCTTGAGGTTTGAGCCAGCACGCAGTCACGTCTTTGAACCCGGCGGCGGAAAGTTCTGCTTGTGTGAGCCGCGTCTCTGTCTTTTCTTATTTTTAGCTGATCGTTACGTGAATGAAGCAGATCTGAAACAGGGAGAAGACGCAGCCAGTGACTCACGAAGGCTCTCATTTGCTGCTTCCAAACCGTTCTGGTGAGAGGCCAGATGAGGATGTGGAGCCTGAAGCGAATGAGTCATAACCCCTCACAGAAAAACGTGAGTCGAAGTGGGAGACACCCGCCCACATCCTCTCCTTTCAGTCCTTGGCTTTTTAATTGAAAAGCATGGTTAATGCAATCACTAGCAGGAACAAAGTGTCTCTTTTCCTTGCCCTCCCCTCTTTTTTTTTTTGGTTCGAAAGAATTCCACGTGAGCGGTGAGGCTGTGAAAACGGCAGAGTGCAATTTGGACAGCGCAGAGACGCCCTCCAGACAGTTTTAACAACGGGGTGCAATCCTGTCTGGTTCAAATGTGTGCTGGGAGAGGTTTCAGAAAGCCTGATGTTTCTTTATGGTAGTTGGTGGAGCCATTTATAGAGCTACAAGTTGGCAATCACTGGTTAAGTTAAAGGCAGGTTAGATACAGTTCCAGCAGTTCATAAATTTAGCCTATTGAGTGCCAACGAGTTTGTCATTTAAACCGAGTATGCATAAGGAGCAGTGTTTGCAGACCAGTATTTAAAACATTATTATTGGAATCCTGATTGTTTTTCACTGCTGTCTCCAAATGAAGCTGTGAGCCTTCTGAAAAAAAAAAACCCATGTACAACCCATAGCCCCCACCCCTGCTTTCTCAACGCCTTCCACTCAAAGGACACGCTTTTATGAGCATTTTGTTTCTTGTTTAGATTGAAAAATGAATGTGAAAGCAGGTGCTTTTTGTCAGTGTAATGTGTCAAGTTTCCCGGTTTCTTTCTGCCATAGATAAAATAACACATGTAATCCACAGTGCAAGCAGAAATGGCCCATTTTCTATTTCTGCCATTTACATGTGGCAGTTCATGTGAAAAAAATAATAATTTCAAACCTCCACATTTGGGCCTGTCTGAAACCAAATGATCCCACATTCTCATACTGACTGATTTAAATATTCTTTTACAGATCTGGAAGACTTTAACACCTGTCTTCACGTACAGATGTCCAGCTGTTCCAACCTCCCTCTCTGCCCCAGGCAGACACTACAAACAAGGAGATTCTCATTTCAATATCCAAGAAGCTTTTCTTCATTTCAACATACTAAGCTGATCTAATTCTGTGATCACTGGAACTTGATAATCTTTTTACAATTGAGGATTCAAAAGAAGCTTTTGATTGAAGTTATAGTTAGAATATTTTGAAGTCCAGAGCAAAATCACAAAACTAAGAAACTAGTCAATGAGGGGAAGATATAAGGAGACCAACAGAAACCTAGGATATACAGTTAAAATGTAGAAGTTAAATCAAAAGAAATAATAAGACTTCATTAATATATTAACTATTGTGTTTTTATTTTCTTTACCTTGTTATGTTACACATAACATATTGCTGCTCTGGATGTCCAGAAAAGTCTTGAACAGTGAAGACTGCAAGGAAAGTGATTCCAATATTCCCAATCTTCATTGTGAATTGATGAAGTCAACCCACCGGACGTCCTCAGAATCAGGTTCAAAACATGAACCTGAGAACACAGGTGGAAGCTATGGAGAAGGGTACCACTGTGTCAGGGGCATAGTGAGTCACAGAGCTGAGAACAGCAGGCACTTCTCTACACAAAGATGAGTGGGAGCATGGAACAAGTAGGGAACCGTGCAAAGGCTGGGTGAGACTTTTAGATCAATTAGCTACTCACAACTAAATGAACTAGATGGACTGAATGCTCTCTTCTTTTTCGGGTTTTCCTTGTGTTTTCATGTTCTAGCACACGGCCTGTGTTTTAAGCAGGTCAGGGGCGACTGGATCATCCTGTGCCGTGTATTATCAGACCCATCCCATTACAGTTCGGTCTGCACTTCGAACCAGTCCTCTACCCCTACATGCCAGGCCTCTTGGATTCTTCCAGCTGAAGCCCCACTGTCTCAACACGTACAGGTATGGTATTCGTGAAAAAAGCCAATCCAGTTTAATTAACCACACTTTTTCCTGACAATGCCAAACATCATTTTTTGAAAGCCTGTCACAGGACACCAATACAGTTGACAGCCTGTAAGGAGGCATTCCTTCTTGGTGACATGCAGAAACCCAGCATCTCTTCACCACTGAGTCAGGGGCGTAATGAGTCACAGAGCTGAGAGCTGGCACTCTGATTTAAAAGAGCTTTCACAAAGCAGGGATGATTCACACGTGGATCCGGAACCATGCGAAGAATCACTCTTTTTTGGTCTCATTCATAAAAAGAAGAAAACCTTGCCATGTTCTTTTGCATGCTCGGTCTCACAAAGACTCTTTTAATCAGTCTTTTCAAGTTTGTGCCCGCAGATGATAACGCAGAGCTATTTATCACAGACGTTTTTTGTAAAATACCACCAAGTGACGGCCTTTACATCTCCAAAGACTAATTAAAGATAAAAACTGGATGAATATGCAGTTACAGAAACCAAGCCCTCCTCCTCTGATGAGGATAATGGTTTTAAACAGGTCTGTGGTGAAGGAACGCGTTTCTGCACTGCTTCATTTAGCAGCTGTTCCCTGCTCTTTGAAGGCAAGCAGTGCAGGTTTGGTCTAGTTTATTGGTGTACCACCCCCGCTTTTCTTTTCTTATTTGAAAGAAGAGTGCTCTCTTCATCCAGGTATTGGTTTTGTGTTTCATCACAGGGATAGATCAGATGGCACCAAAGAATCTGAGAACCTGGCTACTGTGTGCCCATCATCAGGGTATTTTCTGGCATGACAGCTGGTTATTGATGTTCACGATTTTGCACGTTACACAGTCGGAGGGATGAATAAATTGTAGCCCGAGCTGTCCCAGAAGCTGCCATACAGAAAGAAGCATGCTGTGGTTGTCAGTAGCACGTGAGGCAGTGTAGACAGTGAAAACCGAAGATTCCCAGTGCTCAGTTCGTTAGTGGGAACAAAACAGGGATTAAAGAGATCATTCAACCAGGAAGCAGACGGCACCACAGATGACCACAGTGAAGTCATGCCTTACTTCACCCAACTTTAAAATGTCTTTTGTTATTAGTAACATTTACTTTGTTCATTAAGGACTGAAGTTCTCCAGTCCGCTTAACTACAGAAACCAAGCTGAGCTCAGGTCTAATGAGCCACTGTGGCTCTGGTATTGACTTTACCTTACAGTGTGACAGAAAACATTAAGCATTTCTAAGAATTCAATTCAGACTTTGCTGAAATGGTGAATGCAAGTACAGGGTTGAGAAACTCTTTCGTTTGTGCTTAGGAATTTTAATAAATATGCTTTTACCTACTCCTGCAATAAAAAGGTAAAATGGTTCAGGGATCTACTGGATGCAAGACACACACACACACATGCTGGAGAAGTGAAATTGTGAAATTGTTTTTTTTTAAGGATTTCTAAAGAGGAGTAAGTAATTCAATGTACAGTAGTATCTGTTTGTTTTTATGTTCTTGTGTCCTGTGCACCCGATGCTGTGTAAATGCACAAATATGCATCCTGAGATTAAGTCGCAGAAAGACATTTGGGTCATATGGACTGTATAAAAAATGACCACCGTATTATTCTTGTATATTGAATTGGCATTAAATTGGGTAGCACAATACTAAGGTAAAGCATTTCAAAGACATAGTGCTGCTTGCTCTTTATATTCTTGTTAGATCGTACTAGAGGGAGAAGAGCCTGTGAAAACTGAAAGTGTGAGTCAATTATAGTCACTTTTATAATGTGAAGGCAGTGTTAGTCACAAACACCCTGCCAGATCATAGTGCTCTTTATTGACTTTAAGAACATGACAATTAGTCTCAGCTAAGATGTGTCTTGGCAAGCTCTGACTATTTTCCAATTCATCAGCTCAGCTCAGTGTTTCACCACACTGGACAAAACAGATTTGATGTAAAAATGATTTACATTTAGATTAAAAAAATAAACTTTAAAATTAAATTAAATAATCGAATTACTGTCCTAAAGTCTTATTAAAGGCCTGATTCATAAACAGTGCTAAATGAAGTACTAAAAGATGCAATAGCTTAAACAGCAAGTAAGAAACAATAGCTTCTGAAAACCATTGCAGGTCAAAGCAACTATTCTTTGTGAAAAAATAATTAACTAGACTCGGATACTATAAAGAAAATTGTCCATTGCAGTTTTACTTTTAGCTTTTAATGATCTAATAATACATATTTTAAAATAAGTCATTTTAAGTGATTTAATAACATCTATTTAAAGAACTAAGAATTTGTTTGATCCCTTTTAAACAAATATTGCCATTAATTTGCTTGTCTTCCATTCCATTATTAAGCGTAGTTAATGCGTATGGCAGGGGCTAAAGTTTGTTTCAATTCACCTATTCGTTCAGCAACAAAAGTTACCAGGAGCGCTCCAGCTCAGAAGTACCAAATTGCCTGCCGCCAGCCAGTATCTGTCAGTTCTTCACAAATCGTCTGTTTCTCCCAACCCTGTGAAAGGTTAATGGGCACACTGGTGGAAAGAGGGCTCAGTCTCAACAGCAATTCGAGTTTGATTCCAAGGCCTTCGGTTCAACCCTGTGGGTGGTACTTTAAAGGTCTGCTTTCTCCTTTTTCCTGAAGATGCAGAAGTCAGTCACATGTTCCCAGGAAATTTAGCCCTGCCCTGTTTTCAACACTGTTCACATGGAGGCTGAATCTTCGGCAAGGAATCACAATTGAATCTTTAATGGCAGTTTGTAAATGTCTGAACCGCTGCCAGTACAATTCAAGTGACACCGAGATATCTAGCTTCAAGGCTGAAAGCAACATGTGACTGGAGTGTATTTTAACACAGTTATGTAACTTCAGATCAGTCCACATACAGATGAGTAGGCTACACATGATGCTGAAAACCGTGAAGGCTCCACCAGTGAAATTAGCTTTATGAATTGTTGCATAATTCTTCACAGAGTCTCCCTTATCAGCAATGTCATTTGCTGTGGCTTGTATCTAAATGGATGTTCTGTATTTATGTGCACTGCTTCTCATTTATTACATCTACATTTTATTTTTCAATTGGTTCCTTTATCTTTGTTCTGTACATTTCTGTCAATATAGTAGGTTTATGTGTGTAAAATGTTCTAGTTCTCGACTTTTATGATCATGTTATTTCAAATACAAATATTTTCTTCTTCTTTATTTTTAAATATAGCTTTTCAAACTTTCCCTCTACGTGTGTAGAAGTGCATCTCATACTTGAAGATCACCACACAGTGGGGCCATCGCCAAATCAACACCACAGACCAGTGTACGTTTGACTTGATGTACATGTGATCATGTCCTTTTGTCTGTCCATGTGGGCATTTCTGTGTAGGTCTTTAATAAAGATGCCTACTTCTGTATTCACCATATGACAGCACTACAGTGGCTGGATACGCACTGATAAATTTCAACTGCTGATAAACGGCACTAGCAGTCAATTCCACAGATGCTGATAAGGTGTAGTCTGCTTTAGGTCTCTCATGAAGCTAAGAGGTTATATCTCATTCCCAAGGACAAACATTGGCAGAACACCAAAGAGTTAGTCACAGCAAGGAGCTGAGCATAAGAAAAGTACAACTAGACCTGCAGTCGTTGTCCATTTGTCCTCAGCTGCATGATTTTGTTTAAATACCAATGGGAAAGTGGGTTTTTATACTCATTTATAATGTTACAGAACATTTACTTCAAGATAAACGAACCGATAGATTATCTTAGCACATACAGCACCTAAAGATTCCATGTTAAGTTGATGTTCAAATGGTCCAGAGGCGAGACTGCAGTCTGGCCACTGATAACCAGTTTTGTGAAAAGTATTCAGTATTGACACAGATAGAACTGGAATTCTAACCAACTTGAAAATGGAAATGTGTCACTTCTAGTCATTATCATTGCCTGTATGGCTATGATTCAGTTAGAATAATATTTCTCCCTGCACTGCAACTATCCTTAGGCAGTGATCTGCGTTTTGTGTTGAGCATACGAACAAAAACGTGGGGTTTACATAAGATATATTTATTGGGCTCCAGCAACTATGACCATACAGTTGCATAACTTTGCGAGGCCCATATTAGGATTATAAATCTTTTGTTTGGACTCCATCCCAAGCCTTAAAAGTTAAAAAGTACCTGGACTGTTTCCAGAAACCACTATTTTTTGTGGGATAGCCTTGAGTAGAAGGGGCTCTGTTTCTGGCTGGAGTTCTTCTTAGTGAGGCCAAGCCTTTGAAAACGTTCAGGCCCCTTCAAAAAGCAGGCATTGACAAGCTCCAATAAGTGAGCTAATTGGTCTTAATTATTCTTATTTCATCATCTTTGATCTCATTTTAGAAGCATGTTACATTCTGGTAAGGTAATACCACAGTAAGCAAACAGATAATATATTTAATCATTGATTTATGAGATTTATAACATTTTTTACAATAAAAGTGCAGACATTTGAAGTATAAGGTTTGCATGTTTGAAAAAATGGATGCTGAACATTAAGGTCCAGTACACCACAGAAAAATGCTAAACAAATGAACAGTAAAGGAACACAATGTAGTAATCGCTGCTATAATTCTGTTTTTTTTTGTGTATTTTCCAAAATGCGCATAGACAGGACTAATAAATCTGAAACTGAGTGTTTTCCAAAGTACAGAGAGTGAAAGACCGATGTGTTATGTTCTTGTAAAACTGGAATGACTTAGGAAGAACTTGTCTGTCTTTAATAGTTCTTGGAAGAAGACAAATGACCTTTTCTTCGGAGATGAGCAATAAGAACACCAAACACGGGAGAGAACTAAAGACTAGCAAACAACTTGAGTCATTGTGGCGGATCTATCCGGGTGGGCAGTCCGGGCGTCTCGGCTTCACTGGTTCTGATGTCACTGTGTGTGATAGCACTACTGGGGCCAGTGGGAGATGCTAAATCCCTGTGGGACCTGGCAGCATGGTGAGCTGAGGACAGGGAATAGGTGACTTGTGTCTTCTGATCCTGGAGCAGATCTGGAGTGTGGAGTGTGTCTGACCCCTCCTCTGACCTCAAGGACTTTGCTGCCCTGTGAAATGGGAGCCGGGTGCATTTCACGCTTCATACAGCCCATTAAAAGGGGAGACTTACAGGTCCACATTTAAAGTTGATCACTGCTTTTCCCTCATTCTGAGTAAGTCTTCCTTTAGTTCCTGCTTTTCAATCTCGCTATGTTTTACATTAGGCCTAAATAAGAGGAAGTCAAGAGTCAGCAGCAACAGTTGTTTTCAGCAGCAACACTGAAGTCTGCAGCTCAGTTAAGGTGATTTCGAGAGCCTATATGCAAATCTTCAGTATTGTTATTGTTTAATAAGGTTCTGTCACATCCATATCTAAATATTAGACAGAAAACTGTAAAATGCAGGAAGTGCAACTGTATTATCAGATTTTCCTTCATTCTTAACAGATGGTTTATAACATAACCCAGTGTAGAAAAAGACATCACCCACACCACAGACCACAGGGAAAAGAGAGAGCTGCCCTACATTCGATGTGTATTTGTACATTTCATGGCAATCAAATAATTTGCTAGTGGCAGACTCTAACCCAGCTGGTACCTGATGAAGAATGAATAGTGCCTTTCTTCCATTTTTGATATTCTGTATAATGGGGGCTGAGATATTGGACACCTGATTGATTCAGAACCTCCAGGGCAGTTCCACCAGTGTCTTGGCCAAATTTCCCCCTGGCCTTTACCAGTCATGGCCTCCTAATAATCCCCATCTCTGAACTGGCTTCATCACTGCTCTCCTCCCCACTGAGAGCTGGTGTTGGGTGAGTGTACTGGAGCATTATGGCTGCCGTCACATCATCCAGGTGGAGCTGCACACTGGTGGTAGTAATAATAAATAATAATAATAATTAATAATAATAATAATAATAATAGCTTACACTGGACACTCCACTCAAAGCGCTTTATAGGTAATGGGGACTCCCCTCCACCACCACCAATGTGCAGCATCCTGGAGAGGGGTCCCCATTACTGAGTGGAGTGTCCAGAAAAGCGCTATATAAGTGTAAGACTTGAGAGTGAGGTTGGGTGAGACAAGTCAACATCGTCAAACATCCTGCTGTTAAGAGGTTTCCTTTGCTCTATCACACTGCTTTCCCCTCCCCTCTTCCACAAAGCCAACCAACCCTCTCGAAGATCGACTAACATAGTTGCCTGATGAATCTGAACCATTTCAAATTGGAAAAATGGCCTTGAAGTTTTAATTAGCTACATCTATGTAAAGCAGCATGGTTTGGGTTTGTTTTCTATAAGGAGTGAAACACTCTGACCCATCTGTAATTAGTACTGAGCCTTTTTGAAACTCTACTCCTGCTTTCTCCACAGGGATTGTAAATATCACTATTGTAACAATAGTATGATTTAATTCCATGTATAATCTTTTAGATCAACTTGCTGTATGATAAATGGCATCTTATACCAGCAAATCAAATTCAAATGTGTTATTTAAATTGTAGTTGTGATGTGCGTTTACTGGTGGGCTGGGTTTTTTTAAGGTAATTGATTTTATTTTAAACTGAAGGATAAAGGAATTAGACTTTCTGACTGGGGTATAGTTAGCCCTGGAATACCAATCCACAAGCATGCACACACAAGTCAAGGTCAAACTCAGTTCCTGTGCTACACAAAGGAAATCAGCTTGATACATTCCAGCTGCCTTCATGCTTCTGCACACTTTTAGCCTATTTCAGCACATAGTTCTGTGTTATTTGCATAGGTACCAATTCACCAAGAAACAACTGGACAAGAACATTATCTCACACTTCATAATGTTTGAATGCTCCTCCTAATTTGTTTATCAACAGGTTGTGCCCTGTGTTTGTTATAATTTTATACAAGCTTACATATTTATTGAAAACCTTAACCTTATGATTAACACTCATTTATC
The DNA here is from genome assembly GCF_040954835.1 of Lepisosteus oculatus. Classification (NCBI taxonomy): domain Eukaryota; kingdom Metazoa; phylum Chordata; class Actinopteri; order Semionotiformes; family Lepisosteidae; genus Lepisosteus; species Lepisosteus oculatus. The sequence goes on from NC_090700.1 coordinate 59,021,986, forward strand.
TTCAAATTAAAATTAAAAGGGCATGTGTCAGACATGAGTGAAAAGAAAAAGGGTCCTATAAAAACACAACAAAACTGCATGTACAACATAAATACAGTACACAGAAAATAATAAACATTTTAACTGAACAAGTTTCTGGTTATGACAAAGGAGGAGGGATGATGGTGGATCCAGATTACTGTGTAACTATTCTTACTTTTGGAAGGTCTGTTTTAAAACTGAATAGGTTTATCCATTGGGGATACTCTGCAAGAGAGAGAATTGGCTTAGAAAGTCAAAACAACTGAATAGCTACTGACGCTGAAAACCAGCCTGACTGAAAGTATTGCATTCTTCCACATACTGAGAGCACAGAAAAATGGGAAGTTATGGCTCAGATACATGGTTGATCATTCAATGATTTACTCAATCTGTTTTCACTTTTATTATTTTAGATAAATGTGTTGTTTATAATCACAGAGAAACCAATTAGATACATAGCAATTCTAGTCATTCACTTTTCAAATAGGAAGTACAGTATATGCTTAGCCATTTTTTCAGGCCACCTTTAACTTTTGGAAAGATTCAGGGCAAATGTCAAGTGCAAATGTTGCACAAGCAACTCTCCACTTGATCTGTTTAAACAAACATACCGTTCCTATGTCAGACAGGATAGGCTTTCGTGAATAGAAACCATAACAAAGTAGAGCACTAGAATGTTAAGAGCCCATTTACTCTCAGGCTCACGTAAGAAGATAGGAGGAACCTATTTCTCTTTAATAGCAGGAGGTTTTTTCAGCTTGAGGTTATTGGGTTCATACCAGCATCTGCTAGCACAAATGGGCATGCCTAACAAATTCAACAGTCAGAAAGCAAAGGCAGCTTGCAAGGAATTTCCAAAATCTGGGGGGGGGGAGGGTAGTCGTTTAGTCTGAGGTCAAGAAGTCCATGCCATTGCCTGTGAGGACAGATGATCACTTACTGAAGCCTCCGAATACCTTTCCCAAATACCACAGGCTGGTACAAACTGCAGGCCTTATCCATTACGCCCAGAAGTAACTCAAACGTTTTAGCAGTTTATTTTTTTTTATTACAGGACTACTGACAATATACAGCACTCTTTGTCATTGTATGGAAAAGTGTTGCTGTTATTGAGAATTAGTTTCGCTTTCCTGACATCAATCTAAAATATTTTTAAATCTATAAAGGTGTTTAATGGAAGCAACTGTTTTACTGAGAAGTTCTTGGCTACTTCAGTCTGCATTCATCTGCTCTGTCCATATCATTACAGAAAGAAAATAATGTTTCTTCCATCCATAATTTACTTTTTTTGAGCATTTAGATTTTGCACTCATAAAAGCCTTTTCTTATATATTGTCATCATGAACCTTTATTGAGCTGCTGGACAAAGGTCTCCCACAAAACCTTTGGAAAAGTTTTACTTCAGTTTCTGTAAAGTTCATTTTCGCACCTATGTTCATGCTAGCCTTGTGCTGTCCATGTACTTGTAAGTGTTGTTTCTCTGGGCTTGGTGCAAACATACTTATTACTATATTACAGCATATCTTGGGCTGTGGATAGTGATGGTGATGAAGGTGTGTTGAAAAGAATGTCAAAAAGAATACAAATTAAATTTATTGTGTTATGTACTATAGAAGATCTTGTCTTTGACAAATAAAGCAAGAAATCTGGATCTGTAATTTAGATTGTTAAATACATTATTTAATCCATTAAGATTCTTCCAGTCAGAGGTCACTATAACCCCTGTAGTATTGTACTAGGATTTCTTAAATAGAACTAGTCAAGACTTCAGCTCACAAGATATCAGGTATAAGGCTTGCTATGTAAAATTGATTTGTATATGGATATTACCACTTTGGTCGTGGTATTAAAAATTCTTTGCATAAAACACTGTTTTGCATATGGCCTATTTCCATCAGAAAACCACCAAAATAAAACTTGACCTAAATAGAGGAGCTGACTGCAGAAATGTAATTCTTCATTTGAAAAGCAACAGTCCCTTAGTAATCAATCCAGTATAAGATGTCTCTTTGTATTTTTAAGTATGCCAGTGTGGATTCTGCTTTCTCTACATGACATTGAACACTTCTGCTGACCAGTTGCGAGGTTAAGTGGGCAGAGACATTTCTCTCAGACTTGTGCAGCAACAGTCTCTTCTGGAACAGTTTACAAGAAATGACTGAATGAAGTGTGGGAGTAACAGTCTTGCTCTTAATGGGTGTTTAAATGCTAGTTGAGCTTCTCTCTGGAAGTTGGTTTCATGCTAGAAGAAGTCTTTTCTCCTCTCTCATTACTCGTCTTCACTGTGATTAGCGTTTGCCAATGAATAACTTTTCATATTGGTGTTGCTCAAAATACACACATTCAAGATTCCTTGAAAGATGTTCACACATTCAGCTAAGCTGTGTAAATTAATGCATGTTTTAAAAATGTTCAGCAGTCATATTTTGACCCATTGTACCTGTTAAAAAAGCAGTTTTAAATTGCTTTCTTTACATTTTACAAAAGGAAAAAATGTATCTTGCAACTTAAAACATTGACACCTGTCGGGAATTAAGCCCCAGAGTTTGGTCAGTAGGTGGATTTTGCTTTGTGCTGAATCTATGAGTGCACCACTGTTAAACTGTGCTGTAGTTTCAGCTCTTTTCAGTTATTATTAATTTGTTGTTATTATTACTTAATTTGAAAGTATGGACTGTAAATTCTCTAGTTGATTTATAGTTTTCTTTTTGCCCCCAGAACTACTCAGAGATACTGAACCTCTGTGGCGAAGAGGGACACTGTACTTGAGAAGGTGGCATCCTTTCAATGTGTCGCTGTTTTTAGCACTGGTTGGAAAAGCAGCGGATGTTGACCTTGTCCCAGCTCATTTCCACTCCTGGTTTGCACAATTTGACCTCCCTAATTTTTCCCTCTAACTTTGGCGAAACAGTTTCTCGCTTCTCTTCGTGATCTGCACTATAGTGGGGCTGCTGGCACATAATGGCTGCCATATCACTGTGATGGATCTGCGCCTCAGTTAGAAGAAAAAGACGTGCTTTCAATGAAATCCAAAGTGGTGAGTGGTGGGGTTAGCGAGTGTCAATCAACCGGGCTAAAACCCCAGCCGGGTGGGAAAAGAGCAAACCGAGAAAACCACAGCTCTGAAATGTTGCGAGGCTGATTAACAGCCTGGTAATAGCTGTGTAAATGATACTGTCGGCGTGATATAAGTACCCGACGTCAATGTCTCTGGTGGTTTAAGTCCTAAATTGAGCAGACATTGATTTCACCCTTGCCAAAAGGAATACCGGGCGGGATCTAGACCAGATCAGGGAAAATGAATTACTCTATCAGGACTGTCCAGTTTTTTATTTGTTCTCTGTTCCAATTACGTTTTCTGAGTCTCAGTTGCATGCAGTCAGTAACCCAGTGCTCCAAAGGCTTCCTGTGATGGATGTTGTGGCGGACAGATACAGAGAACCAGCTCCACAAATAAAGCCATTTCTCAGTCAGCTAAGGGAGTGACAGCTGTGTGCTTTTACAGAAAATGTTTGATGTGCCTGCGGACAAAAATGATAATTTCAGAACTAAATTTAAAAAATGACGTGAAATCACAGACATACAGTATATAGAATTTATTATTCTTCTTCAGACTTGGAATTGTATAACGTTCACTCTCCTACCTATATCTGTTTATACAGGTCAAGGTCAGTTTCAAAACACACGTCTGAAGATTGTGTGCTGTAGAGATGGCCAGACTGAAATAACAGACCATGGATCGCAAAATATGGTTGAAAAAGCAGAATGGGACCACTTTCTGAAAATCAAAAAATAAAAATGAACAAACTAAAATTCAACAAGAAAAAGAATGCGATTAAGGGGAGAAACATTAAAGAAAAATCACATTAGACTTTTACAAAATGCTATTTCTAGTATGCTATGTATTTAAATTGTACAGAAAACAAAATCTCTGAATTTAGGCAAGGAATTGACCTCAATTGCTAGTAGACATCAAAAAAGCAGTTATTAACAACAATCAAAGATTCTTCCGATTGCTTCCCTCTACAAAGGTTTTCACAAGAGGATTAAATTTCAGATTAGTCAGGTAGGAGCCGAATATCGTATGTAATTGCATTGCTTGAAAATCAGTGGCTTGTAGCTGAAACCCCAAGGTGTCTCCAGATCTAATTAATCTGTCTTGGACCACAGTCTCCCAAACTTGAAAGACCAAAATCCACAAGTGAAATGACATAGACAAACACTGCTGTTAATGAGTAAATGAAGAGAGGGCTTATCTAGTTGCTGCTTGAAAACATCACCATCTTGCTAACAATTATACATGTTATATAATTTTCAAACCATAATTTGGGGTTAAAAATAATAGCTGATTTTTAATGCAGTCTCAACCATACTGGAGCTTGTAATCCATTATTTGTTTAGTGATGCCAGTGACTCAGCCAGTGAGTCACCAGTCTGTAGTGTCTGGCATTTGTTGCCTTTATGTCATTTTAGTCATCACCTTATAGAGGTCCTGGAAGCAAGCAATATTTCATTTCCTAAAAGGGCAAGTTATGTCTCTTTCATCGACCCGGTCCCGCATGATATTCTGAAAAGCATCAGTCTTTGTAAAAGGGGGTAGCAAAGGTGCATCTTTGCCAAAAGAATGAAAAATAAAATAAATACTGCACACTTCCACTTCCAGGTGACATATTTCAGGATCATAAGCACATGATTGTATTTTAAGGTTATGGTCTCTGGTTGGGATTGTATTCAAAGGAAAGGAAACACACTTCACCACACAACCACTTGCACAGGAAGTTCTATTGTTATACATTTTTGCAATACAGAAAAATCATATGATTCACCCAAACTCTTAAAAGAATCTGCTTCCGTTATGATGTTCTACCAAAGTCCTGTAAGTTTGAAATACGGGCTCAAATCAAAACAAGTATATAATTTGATTTTCTTGAAGAAATACTTTTCTATATGTTATATAGCAGGCACATCCCCAACAAAGGGCTGTGGGGATCTGGAACAAACTATTAAGGCAAAGCATACACTATGAGATCCGTAATGAAAAGACTGGCAGAGACACTCAGGTGAGGTAGCTACTTGCCAGCAAATGAACAGAATTAACATGTGGTCTTCCTCTTTCAAATGTTCTTACATATAGTGATTTATTAACTGTAAATAAAAGCAAAATTTACTTTATATTTTCTCATGTTTTTATTTTATATTTTACCCATAGCTTTGCTTTAAAAGTATTACATGTGTTAATACAAATGAGAATTATGCCAGACAGATACAGGTGGAGTCTTTAATAGTTAAAGGATTCTATCAGTTTATCTATTTCCATGAAGTTCTATTCATTTGCTTTGTACTTGCGTACCAATGATTCACATCACACTCTTGAACTAAAAACAATTTACCACAAGAATGTAAAAATTAAAACAGGTGGCTAAGCCCAGTAAACTCAGTATACATGAAAAGAAGCAGTTGCACTTTAAGAGCTACAAACATCAAAGAACTGCTTTACTAAATTATTAAAGGCTGGTTTCACTCCTGGAGACAGTCATAAAGTCATACCTGAGCAGGTGAAAGACAGGAATAGCTGTTAAGAATCCTGTGGGTATTGTTTGAGTCTATTAATTAGAGATGGCATAAACACAGCCAGCTTTAGAGGATAAAACCGTTAAAAACAGAAATGCAATAACAATAAAGCAAGGCTTAATAGAGGAGTTTACAAAACTGACAGTCTTGTTTCAGTATTGCTTTGTCTTTATTATTACTGGCACAAAATAAAAGAGCCTAATTATATTGTAATGCCACCCATAAAGTCAGTAGCTTTTTACTGCCAATGCTGCACAGCAGTAGATTTCTTTAGATATCTGGTAGAATGGAAGACATTAATCCATCATGATCACAAACCTAACTCGTGTCTCCAGTGGGAGACAACTCACCTGTGTTTGAGATAAAAGGTGGGAATCTTGTCATAATGACCTGGATTAGAACAAATGTCGCTACTTCACGGCTACTTCACGATGCCACAGGTGGGAGAACTCGCACTGCAAATAAATTTAGTAAAAACAGTCCTGCTCCATTTCCCCTTTTGTTCAGTTCCCTCTTAGAATGACAGGATGCGGCACAATGCACCGTTGAGACATTGTTCATTTGGGTCGTACTGTTAGTTCAGTCTCGCACAGACATCAACGTATGACAAGTATTCATCGGCTCCCTTCTGTTTTAGGGGAAATTTGTACTGAGCATTATAACAACACAAGACATAAAACCAAATAATATCCTAAAATTCTATGAGCATCTCTTCCAGAAAACTTTAATTACAACAATTTGAATACACTAGAGCTTGTATTAAGAAAACCCGCTCCTGTGTGTATGGTCCACCTAATGAATTTTATTTCTATAAATCAGTTAAGGTAAATACCTGGACCTAATAAAGATACAAATATTGCATTTTGTGTTTGATTCAGGCATTTTCTTTCTCAGTATCAAAAGTGCTCCTGGGCATATTTTAGTTTAGGGCTCCATTATAACCATCTATTAACATTTTAGAAATGATGTTATGTTCCCATAAAATTATTACATTCTGTACGTCTAACCTACAGTGAGGGTTAAGACTATGGTTCATACTGTGTTTTTTTTAATTATGTCCAATTAATCTCCACTGGAGTTTGGGTATCATGACATTAACATCACTTTATTAATACTTTATGTACTATACTTATGTTTAATTTCTACATTTTTAAATGCCTTGTGCAGTCCCTTATTTACTCTTTATATACTCTACAAGATTCATGCACCGAACCCCGCCCCCAGGACAACCAAGAAACATATGTGAATGAGATGAAAAAGCTGTGTCTCTTGCAGCTGTGAGCCGCACGTGATGACCTTTGGCAACATGGTGGTGGATGCTGTGAACATTCACTATTGGTAACTGTATTTGGAAGACAGGGAGCCACAGCTGAGCTTTATGTTTACAGTTTCAGGGCACAGACAGGCTTTTCCATCACTGCAGATGTGAACCCCTGCATTGTACTGCTGTCTTTATTATCTCATCTTCTAGTCAGGTTTTAAACCTCTAGGAGGTTTTATTGTACATCATCCAAAGTTTCTGAGTGGGAATAAGCCAATGAGCAACTAGCTGACCAATATCCACGACACACTGGATGATAACTATCTCAGCGATATTCGGGACATTTTAAATGGCTAATTAATATTCCAGGTATATGGAATGCTTTCATACAAGTGAAAAAACAGACTCCTGTGTCCAGCTATAAATACACAATGGATTTATTTGGGGGAAATGGAATGGAAGAATGTCTCTTAGGCCAGCTAGCTCCAAATGTGTTCAGGATCATTCTACTGACCATATAGTTAACACTATACATGACAAATGGGGGTTCCTACATGCCATTTTGTTCACAAAATGCAATCTCAATGACTCTTAGGAACCATTGCACTGATTAACCTTAAACCTGGCAGGTTTCATCATGATAAAACTTTTTTCCAGCACAGGTTGCAGGGATATGCAGAGAATGTGCCCATATTGGGACTTAGAAGCTTGGTGAAATGCCACCCATAACATTATGTATTCTTCTTCAAAAAAACATGTGGCCAAGTAACTCCAAACGTCATAGGTATTATTCACGTGACAATACAATATGGTGAAAAGCAGATCCTGTATAACTCATGTACAGTATATGAGTTATGGCAGTATGGCAGCTACCTGACCACCATTTTGTTTTCTTATATCCCATACCACAGTCTGCTTGTATGCAAATATTGTTTGTTCAATTAACTCCAGATTTGGTAGATATTCTGAACTTGCTACCAAGAAGTCAGATGTACAGCTCTCATACGAATCACTTTACCAATTGTTCTGAAACAGCAGGTTTCACCTCACCTTCCTCAGATGCTCATCTCACATGTTGAAGCAACAAGTTCTATGCCCACATTGGGTCATCAACTGTTTGATGAAACGCGTCTTATTCCACTATCTGCTCTTCTTCCAAAACTGGCCAATGAACTCCAGGCTTGGAATATATCATTCTAGTCTCCCCTTAGTTTGCTCACAGTTCACTTATGCTGTTAAAGTAAGTTGGAAGGTACTTCCTTGGAAGCCATGTAGTTGACTTGTGTACAGTGTCAGTATCTGTATCAGTAGAGTCAAGAACCAGCACACACAAAACACCAGTTTATGCTGTTTAGTTTTTTGGAAGGACGATTTTGTGTGCAAACACTATGTCCCCAAATTCACAGAAAACAGGAGGGTTACAAATGCAAAATTGTACAGATTTGGCCTGGAGTTTTTCCATCTTTTGACTGGTCTACACTGACTTTGAAGTGACAAGCAGTGCTGTCAAAATGGAAACTAGAATCTGTTCCTAGAAGATTCATTCTGGTATTGTTCTTACTAGTAAGTAGAGCAGGGCATGTTTGTATAGCCTGAATGAACACTGAGCTGTCAGAACTTGTAAAACCAATACAGAGGAGGCCCGGTCTGAGGTGAAGAAAGCTGTTATCTTGATTCTTTTCTCCTTAATAATGAAGCATTCCCCACACTCAGAGTTTTAATTCAACATCTGCATGTACAGGTACCTGCCAGACAGGGTCTTTTGTAAACAACAAACCACCACAGGTTGTTAGTGACAACCAGAAGGATTTTTGGGATACAGGAACCCTGAAGGTTTTGTAGCCTCATATAATTAGGAAGGCCTGCACTACTCAACTGTTCTTAAGCAACTGTGTTAAATTTTTTGTCTGAGGGGTACGTTTTCACTGGCCTACTGAGATACTCTGGATGTAAAGCACTCAGTGGTTTTGGTAGGAAATATGTGTGTGTTTCTGATAAGAAGATAATGTTTGTCTGTTTATGGTTTTGCATAGTTTATTAAAATTTGATTTACAAATTAAACAGTAGAATATGAAAATGGAGCCCCAGAAAGTGACTCAAGTGTGCCTTTTACAGTGAAGAGGCCCTAAGAACTGCTTTGTTAATTCAACATTCCTGCAGGGATGTAGTGCATTGAACCCATTTACAAAAGATGTAAAAGTACACATTGAGTACCCTTGAATCAAGGAATCTATTCACAACAAAACCTTTTTTCAATAAAACACCGCAATGTCTAGTTTTAGATGGAGAATACAGTATGCCCTGATATAAGGGCATAGCTCTTAAAAATCATAACATAACTCACATCCAAAGACGGAATAGCATTAGTGATGTCTTGATATGCAGCTCTGGCCTCATAAATGGGTTTATTTGCGATGCTACCACACGGAGAAGATGAAGTTGTGTTAATCTGATTGAATTTTCATTGGCTTGCTGGCTATGTAAGGTCCATTAATAAGAGCTGTGCCTCAATGATTGATTAAACTTGTATAAGTAAACAGTTTAATGTGAATTTATGTGCTAAGGCATACCAAACAAGGAAATGTGAACAGTGTACTTGTGTAGAAAATTAACTTGGCAGTAATCAATGCAAAGCTTTCCTAAGGAAATATAAAATAACCCAAAACTCAGGTGTGTAGGGTTTCAGGGATTAGTATTTCAAGCAATTGTAGACAGGTTTTTGTTGTGTTTTGAAATCTCTAATCACTCAGCTTGGGGAAACTATTTAAAAGAGTCAATTTTGACTTGATTTATATTGTAACAATTGAACAATGAAATCCTAAACCAGTACTCTTAGAGAAAATGTTGCTTTTAAAATCTATGTATAGATACATAAAGTAAAATGTCCTCACAAGAACCTATACCAGATTTATCCCTGCTTTTAATTTCAACACATTACAAACTTCAACAAGAATACTGCTTGAAAGGGATTCTTTGTATTCAAGACATGAATTCATGAATAAATGAACTGAAAGAAAAGGGCAACCAATTTTTGCCAGCAGCTAAAATCCCAAACTGTCGATTGGGTCTGTAGTTAATTGTTCATAATATGCAAAGGCCTTGCGGTTTTTCTGCTCTCAGTTAATATAAAACCTGTCTCTTTCGACACAAGAGTCCTCCCCTCCCCCTCGTCTCCCCCTCCTGCTTAATGTGCCCACACAGGCCTTCGCTCCTAGCAGTGTCACTATCCAGTCTCGACACCAGCCACCAGGGAGCCCACACACACATGGACAGCATGCGTGTGGGGGGGGCCTGGCCGAAAGAAGAAAGCTGTCAAAGCCTCCTTCTTCAGTGCTCCCCGTATGGAGCCTTAAAAGATTTCATATTTGCTAAATATTTATGAAGTTAGGAATGTTGCACAGTGCAGGGCTGACCTTTTAGTGGTATGGCACAAAAGGAGTTTTTACTCATATGTCCCGTACAATGTCAGATTTTCATATAATCTAAGATGGATGGCTTATGCATGATCAGAAATTGGAAATCTTCACGTTTAAACAAGGGTGACAATGTGGCATTGATGAGTACTGCTGCCTTGCAGCACTGGGGTCCCCGGGTCAATTCTGGACCTGGGGTACTGTCTGCGTGGAGACTATATGTTCTCCTCGTGTTCTCATGGGTTTCCTCCCACAGTCCAAAGACAAGCTGGTAGGTTAATTGGCCTCTGGGGATATTTGCCTTGGTGTGAGTCTGTGCGTGGTACTGTGTGTCCTGAAATGGACTGGCAACCTGTCCAGGGTATACCCTGCCTTGTGCCTGTGGCTTGCCAAGAAACCCTCTCTTGTGTTCATAAACTTTCATCTGTTCTCACGTAACTGTGAGTTAACTGTGCAGTTTCCTGTCTGTGCATGCAACCCAAGATATTACATAATAAAAGACTATTCCCAGGCGCGCTATTCCCTTGAAAGACATGCAATAATGTTATGAAAAGAAATACAACTGGCCCAAACTACCAAGACAGGTCTTAAAAACAGGTGTGTTACATCTAATGAAAGTTGTTCAAGCAATTAATGCAACCTTCTCTGTTGTTTGGCTTTCTATCACCCCTGGGCTCCCTTACAGGTCTTATGGATTCAAAGAAAAACAAAAACAGAATTAATTAAAATCTTGCTTGTAATGTTTCATCAAAATCAAAATCAGTGCTGTTTTTACTCCAAAGGTCCTCTCGCAATTAGAAATACAGGCCTTCTCAGAAGTGTCAATTATTTCTTCTCTCTGCGTGCCCTGAAGCTACAAACCCTTGTTATTGATCTGGGCTGAAATACAGCCATCCTTTCTTGGTAACTGAAAAGAAAAAGAAACTCCTGCAAAAATAAATACCCAGCTTGAGTTTATCAATAAGTTATTTAGCTATAGGAATAGTAATAGTTACTCAAGAGTTAACATTTCTCATCAATAAATAGCAATAGTTACTCAAGAGTAAATATTTCTCAGCTATAGGAATAGTAATAGTAACTCAAGAGTAAATATTTCTCACCTATAGGAATAGTAATAGTTACTCAAGAGTATTTCTCAGCTATAGGAATAGTAATAGTTACTCAATAGTAAATATTTCTCAGCTAATAGCAATAGTTACTCAAGAGTAAATATTTCTCAGCTATAGGAATAGTAGAAGTTACTAAAGAGTAATTATTTTTTAACTAGTAAGAGAACTTGAATCTCATATATCTCAGACTCACAAACAGGTTTTGAAGATGTGATGGCATGTTCCTCTACGCCTGTTTCTTTTTTATCTACCGAGTAATTACAGTCATATATTTTACCTTCAGATGGTGCAACACTCATAGACCCTCGTGTGCAATATGACCTTCTGTATTCAAATGAAATTTCTAGATCAGAAAACTGGCTTAGAGCTTGGAATTCCAAAATGACAAAATTATTTTTCCGTATTCACTATGTTTACACTGCTTGTTTAGGAAGAATGATACTTAGATGGTGTAGGAAATTATTCCAAATGAATCTACAGGCTGAAAGTGTGTGCAAATTCGACACATTAGGGGAAACACAAAAATAATTGTACTTCTATATTATTAGACATTAGCTAGGGAGATCTCCTTTGGCTTTAAAAAATGTATATGTCCTGGAATGAGCAGAGTTTAACTTCACTCTGAAAAGTAAACAGAAAGTCAACTTTGTGGCTGTGCGCCTTCATTCAGGTGTGGGAGTGATGGAAGAAAGGAGGAGCAGGTAAGAAGAAGTGAAAGAGAATGTGAGAAAGGCCTGGGAGAAGAGGGAAACGCACAGGGACTGGAATCCAGGCAAGGAGTTCAGGGCAGTTGTGGAAGGCATAAAACCGCAAATGAATGGAGAGATTTAAAAAGAAATGAGTTCATGTATTTTATCATTGAGTAGTAAGGGGAAAGCCTTGAACTAGTTTAACCTTCACACATCCCCTGAGATTCATAGTTAACTCTTTAAACAGAGAACTGCACATGTCTTTTGTATTTAGTGAGAAACTACATAACACTTAAGTACTGCAGGACTCACTTCTTGTTGTACAGTATTTAAAGAAAAATATTTTAAGAATCAAAAATGGTTACAATCTTCAATCACTTAAAATTAAATATATATATATAAAAACTTGAACTAAAAACAATCTTCTTATTGTCCAGAAAATTTGTCTGAAAATTACAAATGATAATAAACATCATTCAGTAGATACAAAAAAAAAGATTCATCAATAGAATGCCAAAGAGCAACTATATTATGATTTATGTGATGCTTAACATTTTAGATTTGGTTTGTCCAACACAGGCATTAGAGTTTCACTGATGTCACTGCTATTATGCTTAATGTAAAGCCCTTATAGAAACTCGAAACACCATTTAAGTGAGAATTAGGTCACTTAAATGGAGAAAATGTATTATTTGAATGGAATAATCTTAGGTGTACATCACACTAAAACTACAATGTCACTTTAAATTAAGAAGCAATGCATATTAAACTCTTTGCAATTCTCAGTTTTAACAAGATACTCCTGACATGGAATCGATTTCACATGATGTTCAACAGAAATCCCCCTGAGTTAGTACAGCCTTCATATACTGATAGAGGTCTCTATTTAAGGCTGAATCCTCCAAGAACATTCATCCACTTGGCATACTGAGATTCTGTCAAACTAAAATCAAAATATGATCCAAATAAGAGGGTATGTGATGCTGTAAACATTCTAATATCAGTGGGTTACACCCAGACTGGGTATATAGCGCATATTTCTTTAAGATCTCTTAAACGAATCCCTTATTGCTTCAGTCTGTTTTGTCAAGTATTAACCTCACATTTTCACCATATAACATAAATATTATAAAGCTGTGTTCACTTCAGAAATTTGCCAAAAATGTTCTTATTTTTATCGTTGGAATGTTGAAGATTTGTACAGAATCTAGCATCTCAATCATTTGGTTAATCATTAATTGAGTTATACATCCATAGACTATTTTTTCATTTTCTGAACTTTGGGGATTCACGCCAACCTCCTGTACTCCTATAGCATACGGTCAACTCAAAAGTCAGCAACATCTAAAAATTCTGACTTCATTATCGCAGCCATTACATGGTACACGTACCTTACTCCACTTATTTTGCAGAGATATAATTGCACTATGCAAGTTGAAACTTGTAAATTAATAAACGGAAAAAAATACACATAAAACGGAACAACTGTGGCATGCCATATGTAAATTAACAATGCGGTGTGCTAACATTGACGGTAAGTGTTGACGTACGGTAAAGAGGTCATTAAATAAAAGTTAAGTGTCCCAAGAATAGATTCTTAATCATTTGTGAAATGTCCCAAACAAGTTGGGTTTGCCCCCTTTCTCTTTAGATTGCGGTACAGATTCAATACAATAGCACAGTACGAAAGAAGAGGAGTTATTATATCGAGAAAACATGGCATGATACTGTAACAGCAATCCCCTACACGTGGCACCCTACTTTAAAAATACAATTCTGATCTAAACATGTGACTTTTGACGCCGACGCTGAACAAAGCCAAACAAGGAGACGCGTAGTCCTGCTTCCCTTGTAACTCGTGGTACAGCGTTTTTGTACCGCTGTTCTTTCTTTTTTTTTGTTGTTGTACGCGACCAACAGAAGCCTCCAGCAAATCCGTTCACTTTGCGTGAGCCGCCTAGTGCAAAACAGCAAATATAGAATAGTCACATGGACTGCACAGCTCCTCTCCAGCCTGTTTCCATATTCCCAGCGCTCTCTTACATAAAGTGTTTCTATTCACAACTCTGGCATAGAGCCAGCACGTCCTCAGGGAAACCCTGTTTGCTGACTGACATTGGGTCATTGCTTACCGTAAAGCCTGTAGGAGAACAGCACCTAATTCCTCTCTCCAGAGATAAACAGCAGTGCAAGTGATAAGACACACGCAACTACTACCGCCGCGGCAGGACCTGCACCCGTCGACGTTGAACAGGATTATGTAATCCGGGTGCATGACGTCATTTAAAGTGTTTAAAGTCAAAGTGAACAGTTGCCACATGGTTGCGTAGAGGATTCTCGGTGACATCTTCTCGGAACACTTTCAGGTCACATCGTCCACCATCTTGTGATGACGAGAACGGTCGTCCTTATTCCCCGGGTGATGTACCACTTAAATTGTGCTTGCAGGCTATTTCGCAAAAAACAATACGTTGAAAACATCATAAAGCTCAAACAGGTATTAGGGCTTGATATTATCGCCGTACGACAGCTCAGTTTTTTCCTCAATAACAACAACAACAACAACAACAACAACAACAACAATAATAATAATAATAATAATAATAATAATAATAATAATAATAATAATAACCTTTTATGAAGCGCCTTTCCAAACTCAAGATGTATATAGTGATCAAGAAAGGACACAAAAATACAATTAAAAGAAAAACATTCAACAAGAAAATACGGGTTCATACAGATAGAAGGAAGAGCCACCCCACAGGGATTTGAAGGGAGTGAATTTGTCTCTGGTGGAGTCGGAGGAAGGGAGTTCCATGAGAGTGTAATGATGGAGCCTGAATTTTCAAAGCCTTAAAAGTCAGTAACAAAATATTACAATATTACAGTATATTGAATACATGACTTAATAGGCAACAGATGTAAAGACTTGAGTATAGGAGTGATGTGTTTCAAAGGGCTGGTGTGAAAAGTCTATCTGTAGAGTTCTGGACACAAGTTTTGCACAAGATTGAACACCGTTTTAAACATTTGTGCTATATTTGAATAATTAAGCACTTTGGTTTTATTGTTATTGCCTTTGTATGTACAACACTGAAACAAAAGTTTATTGTCCTGATTTTTAATTTAAATTCATATAAATGACAAGATACCACGGACACAAACAGAAATCTGAAACACTAGTATGGGCCATAATTCATAACACAACCTCCCTGAGATCATATCATTAGAAAGAGCAAGACACAACACTCAAAGAATTAAATATAAAAAAAAACATTTAAATTCAAAAGAGGAATGTGAGATTAGAAATCAAGAAAAACGTGTTGTCTTTAATTGAATGACACTTAATTACAGTAACTACTACTCTTTAGGCCCATACCTCGGGAGTGAGAGAAAGGAACATTCATAATGACCAAAGACAGGCTTAGAATATTTTATCGCTGTCCTTTGGGATCCATAATAACAAAACACTAGTTTCAGGAATACTGGAGTAATTTTTGCAGCGTTCGTCCGAACGGTACTTTTTCCTCCTGCTTGATGTCGGGAATCATGTCCGCACTCCTCTCCGCACTCAGATGGATGGAAGGGCGCCTGTCTTGTATCCGCTGCAGTCCCGCACGGGTCACGTTGCGGCAAAAGTCTACCTGGACGGTTTGCAGACTGTGTCCGTAGGCGACCACGGCCCGCAGGGCCTCGTCTGTGACCCGCACGCAGTTCTCCAGTCGCAGGCAGCGCAGCCCTGCGCAGCTCTGCAGGACGCGAGCGACATCCCGGTCAGTGATATGTCCACAGCCGGAGAGCGTCAAAGACAGGAGATTGGGGCACCTGAGGAAACATGTCCACAGCGTCAAGCCAACACACCAATCTGCGTCGCGGCTGAAATTAAACCGTGCCAGCTGTTTCGACGTCGCACGGACAACTGCGCATTCAAGACACCCCAAACGCGCAGATATGTCTTTGCGACAGCTCTGTTGAAAACCGAAATGGGATGGAAGGTCTTCACCGAAGCCAATTTCACTCACCTGTCCAAAATCATAGCGTTCACCGACGTTAGCTATATAAAGTATATATCACACCTCTTTTTCGCATGTCTTTTCCTGCATTCCTCCTCTTCCACCTCGGCAGCTCCGCTTTGATTGAACCTCCTCGACCAACTGTATGGCCAGGGAGCTGGCCCATAATCAAACGAGGACTCACACCAAAAATACTGTAGCACTCTCAGGTTCATGTGGGTATACACCCTCAAGGTCACCGCTGGGGGCTCAAACCCGGGCCTCCGGGGTCACTCAACAGGGACCCAGCCTCTTGAGCCAAAGGGAAATCTTCCGTCAGCTGCGGTCCCTGCTGTTTAAAGGGAATGGCGGTGACGTCACCGCGCTGGTAAGCCGGCTCGCACAACCTGCGATGCCGGCCGTATGCGTTACAATACGCAAGACATTCACAAAGCATCGGATTCTTGGATGCTGTTATTCGTCCTGAACTTATTTTTAAATTTAATTCTCCGTTATTTTATGTCCATGTTATAGACTATATACAACATACGTAAATTTGTGAAGCAATAAAAGTATGTGCCACAGCGCCATTATATCGGAGTAGTGTTTAGGGCGCTAACCGTGTAATTATAAGCTTGCGGCTTCATGTCACAGGTAAGGCTTCGCCTGATGTACCCTTAAGTGTTACCTCATTTAGTTTACTCATCCAAAAAGTCCTGTTGTATAAACAACTGCAGACGAAAGTCACCTTGGTTAAAAAGCGTCAACCCAACTTATTATTAATAAATGGAAGTACACCTTTATGGTTATTAAACATTCAACTCAAAATGTCAATACCGCTACCTGGTGGCGGCATTTTTCTAGCAGTACTAGGGACGTGTAGGTTTAACACACCCCAGCTGACAACAGCAACTACAAAATGTCACTCAGCCTTACTGCTTCGGATTACATGAAAAGGTTATGTAATCTTAATACTTTACCACATGCGACTCGCACATATTCGAGCGGAATGTGGCAAGAATGTAGAATCGGATCCATTCTTTAAACAGACTCCATGGTACTCCTCCTGTGCATGAAGTGAACAAGGAAAGAGGCCAGACACTTTTAAACTCCCATTACCGATGACACATCCCCCTTTCACTCACTGCACTGAAAGAGGGCAAGACCAGTCTTTAGAAGAAACGGATGTTACACCAGTGTGTAGATTCTGAAGAATGTGCCCCTGAGATTCACAAGGGTGTCCAATGGGAACGATTAAATAAAACAAAAAAAGCAATGCATTACCCATAACATGAAAGTGTTGCTTAACCAACAGTAATACAGAAGTGATTAATTACACCCTCCAGATTTCTATAATATGTAAATTGTGATTTTTTTCCCCAAAAAATGATATCCCTCCCAGTAAGATTGACATTTTTGGCGTGCACCGGATATTGCAGTAATGTGCCTCCATTCCAACCTAACAGAATTCTGAACATCCCGTCTTTTCCTCTGCAGCTTTTAGATTTCCATGCAGATCAGGGAAATATGTGGTTCAAGTTACGTGTTTTAAGACGAAAAAAGCGCTTAATGTTGCTTTACGGTATCACCTTAGCACCCGTACTGAATGTCAAACCCAGCCTTGTAGATTCATTGACCTGTGATGACAGAAATGAACGTTTCGTTTTCAAAACGATTTTAGGGAACAGCCTTTAGATTAAAAAAAAATACATTCATGTAAGCGCTAAAAATAACGAATTTAAATTAAGATATATTATCACATTTATTTTAACAATGAAGTGGATACGTTTATACTGAAAATAATTAACACCCTTAACCATCCTCCCCGAAAAAAGACGACAACCTACTTAGCTTGAAATCATATTTAAAACTGCACGGCCTTTCCTGGAATGGAGAAAGACAAACTACAGCTCTCTGTAGAAAAGGGAGTGGCGGTAATTTCATGTTTCACCCAGTTACGTGAGGACAGACATATCACTTAAGTGTCTACTGGCGGTGAGTGGGAGAGTTCATACAGTAGTTATTCCAGGACAGGTGCTGCTTGCTTGACACTAAATAACCTCTTCTAGAGCGAGGGCAAAAATAGCACTGTGGTCATATTCTACAAATTACATTTGGTTACTTCCAGGAAGGCAAACTTTTAACGTGATTGTAGACAACCGACAAGTATAATGGTTAAATACAAGACTTCCATGTAAAATAAGTCTTTACACTTTCTTTTCAATGTCTTCTACCACAAACATTAGTGTCTATTTACAAAACTCTCCGACTCTGTACAGTATTTACACACAGCATTTAATCTGTCTAAATTAGTACAAACGCCACCTAACTGGTATTCCAGCAATGCAGGATATGCGACTTTTGATTTGGTGGATTTTATCATTGGATTTGTTTTCTTTTGAGGGTTGTTTTACATTTCAGAACTGTAGCAATCCGTGCTTCAGCTGAAGAAGAACCGAGAAATGGAATAAAGAAAGAAGTAGACGCTGAAACTCTTGAATTCCACACAAGCTTCCTGGTGTTCTGCCCATGAAGTGGACGTTATAAAGTGACGTTCAGGAGGGATAACAGCAACAAATCCATCTCACACAGCTGCACCTTTTCACTGTCATCACCAAACTAGAGGAGCTACATAAACTGAACTCAGACACCTCCCTTCACATTTGTCTCCAGCATCCCACCTCTTCCCCAACACCACCTTCCAGCTGCCCCTGGTTTCACTTAGTCTGAATGGGGTTCAAACCTCCTCATCCTGTGGTCAAGAGGCCATTAACCCCACTAGTTACGCCACATTTGTCTGACCAAGTAATCCAAGCATTCACAAAGCTTTCAATCCTTGGGTGTTGTTGTCCTGAGTGAACACAATATTACACATTGTACATCTACAAACACAGCTCCACAGGGTTCTACTTTCAAGCAAAAGAAAGCAAACATTTTGAAATACTTTTCCTGTGTGTGATGTGACTTTTTATTTAGAATGATGACTCGCACGTTTGTTTCCTATTTTGCAATAATGCAGCTGAACACGTTAATCAATGCCCTGTCAAGATTGCACTCTGCAAAACATCTAAATGTGAAAAAAACTCACTCCAACAAGGGAGCAATAAGAATACGGGGGGGGGGACACTCACCTGTTACAAACCTTGGATAAGAAATCGCTGACGAGGGTCTCGTGCTTTCTGCAGATATCCTTCTGGAACATGGTTTTCATCCAGTCCTCAATGTTGCACACTTTGACCCTGCTGGAATGCCAGCAGACAGAGAGATACCTCAGAGACGACCCGAGCACAAAGTTATCCCTCTTCAGCTCGCAGGGAGAGTGAAAGCTTAGCACAGGCCAGAGGGCCGCGTCAAGGAACACTTCCCTGAGGAGGAGGCAGGTCAGAGAAAGGCTTCTGCGGCTTTCCTTGTCCAAGAAGGAGAATAAATGGAGAAGGCACTCCCTGTTTAGCTCTGTAATGTGCATTGCTAATGGAAGCAGACCCCCTAGACTTTGGCAGACAGCTTGCTATTACAGTGCAATAGCAGGGTCTGTGAGCTGTGCCGTGCAGCTCAGATGCGTGATTCCCTCCACAATCAGTCACAGAACCTGTTGGACATATAAGGCTGTGGAATGGTGTTTATTTCGGGACAACAACTGGCGCTGCAGTCAAAAATGGAAATGTGAGCCACGCCAGGCAGCCTTGCCTTCCGAGAGCTCAGTCTCCATCTGAGAGAGCTGCGCGTTCGAGCAGATGTTCAGAAGATTGATGCTAAGGACAAAAGTTCATGTGACCCTTGGCAGTTCCGGAAGGTCCTGAAACATCAGGTCACACTTGTGTTCACAAGGGCTCGTTCTGTGTTCCTGGACTTACGAAGAGTTCAGACATGAGAGTTTCTGAGCTGATGGAAAATATTTGTGCAGAAATGTGAAAGGCAGCAGCTCAAATTATTCCTATTTGAGAGGTGTTCTGGAAAGTGTCCACAATTCTCTGAAAGAAGTCTGGCTTTAGCACCATTTCTGCTACGAAAACCAAATCAAAAGAAAGGGCACAGTCCAGCAATCAAAAATGATTACGAAGAAATAATTAGAAATGGCATGGGAGATGTTTGAATAGGAATGATATTTTTAATGCACACCAGCTTTGGTGAATCAAAATGAATGGTACTGACACCACCACAGAATTTAACTGTAATAAACATTAAGGTGAACAGAAATGTGTGGCTTTAAGTAAATTACTTTTGCTTACTGTCAAATTCTGCATTGTACTGCTATAGTTTCCCGAAGAATCACACAGGCACAGAAAACCACTATAAAGGCCTTCTTTTCTAAACCTAAAGCCTGCTGCTTGCTAGTGCATTCCACATCCATTCAATATATCTCTACAGGGAAGCTAACACATTAAAATGATGATAATTTCAGCTTCACTGGTGATTGGAATAACTTTATTCACACTTTATTGAAACATTAGGCTTTATGATTTACAGTATTAATTTTAAGAAGAGAAGCTGATTACAGGACTCACATGCGCTGGCCTGCTGTAACATTACAGTGCTATGTTTACACATATACAGGCTATGTGAAAAAAACAATTATAATGGTCTTGCAAAGCAAAGAACTGGTAAGATTACTGCTGAGGAATAGTATCTGCATCTGTCATTGAAGTGAAAAGAGAATTCTTTATTTCAAGCCATACATAATTCATTTTCTTTTCCCTGACACGCGGCATCAGTGAATTCCTTTGATATGATAATATGACCTGCTCTGCCTCAGGCCAGTGGACACAAATGGTGAAGGTGTGCCCCCATACTACTGCCAAACGTGCTGTAAGGTGCTGTAGACTGGGATTATGGCAAGCAACACTGTAAAACAGAATGATTTCTTAAACTTAAAAAAGATTGCATCTCCGTTTTCCTGAATCTCGGGCAAATTCAACAAAAAGAAAATGGTTTTGCTCTTCATTTGAAACCAGTCATGTCAGGAGTTGACATCTAATATTTTACAGGATCAGCTTACCATGAGGGCTTTGACATTTCAATGGGACTCATAGTGGAGCACTGCTGTGGCTTTGATACCAGAAATGAATTTGAAGTAGCACTGGAAATCCAGATACAAACGGTTCTTGAGATCCCAAACAGCTGCGACCTAGCCTAGAAAGAAAAAACGTAACTCCTTAAATGGAGACTGTTTCCGTCAAATAGCCAGACACCTGTGGATTGACTTCACCAAGCGCCAGCAGCTGTTCACCTGTTTTTCTAACCCACATAGTAACTATTGCATTAGAAGAGAGAATGCAGAAGCTGACACGTGCTGTTCTGCTTCAGCTGGCACTTTGCAGGCAGAGGTGGTTACTGAGCTTCGTGTGGGTGGTAATCGTATTTGTAGGACAGGGCGAGGAGTTCTGTCATTTAGCGAAAAGCACAGCAAGATTTATTCAAATCTAGCTCACAGGGATGAAAGCTGTTGCTAACATCCCAGAATTACTCAAAAATATATTTTAACATATAATTTTATACATTTTGTATAGCTCTTCTTTTTTTTCATCCCAGAAATCTACATATTACTGCATGCGTTACATAAAAGAAAATCAGTTGTGCTGTAAAAAAATAACACGTGCAGCACTCTTTGTATCCATTATAGGGAAAGAAAGTGCTTCCACAGGAGGTTAAATTAACATACCAAGAAGAATTGTCAAGAAGATAGCTCAGCAAAGAAATACTATCTTCTAAAGTATCTGCTAAAGGAGAATCCACCAAGAGAAATCATTTCTCAGAAGTTACATATAACACAAAGCCAGAAGAATAGATTTATTGAAACTCTAGTTTTGTGTTTTTCCTGTCCAGACCAACTGGAAGCAGTTAAACTGTTAATAACATGTTTTTTTCCGTAACATGCTCTGTCATAACAGATTACAAATAAATATTTTGCAGAATTATTAGGAAACCGAAGGACAGCTGAGATAAAATAATCAATCATTTACACCACTTTTGACATTGTTATGCCTGTAATTAATTTAAAAAGAAATTAAATAGAAATCTCCTTTCTAAAGGGTTACAATATCATAAAGCCTTACTTATATTAGATTTTTATACAAATATATAACATTTTCTTTGCCTTGGAAAAAGAAAGCAGACAGACTGTAACTATCTGTTCAAGACAATAGGACACGGCCTACCCACAATCCTATACAGGAGTGATTTCAGACATAATCTCTTCTGCCTTTTGGGTGTTACCACCCCTTAAAGTGCCAGCTGAAGAATTCCTATAACGGGAGGCTTCTTTGAACAACCCTAACTAGCAAAGATAAAAAAAAAATTTCACGTCCCCCGTGTGCCCTGGGGTGCCATCTGCATGGAGTTTGTATGTTCTCCCCCGTGTTTGTGTGGGTTTTCACCAGGTGCTCTGACTTCCTCCCACAAGTCCATACTGGTTAGGTTAATTGGCTTCTGGGAAAAATTGGTCCTGGTGTGAGTGTGTGTTTATGTGTACCCTCTGATGGACTGGAATCCTGTCCCAGTGCAGCCTGCCTTGTGCCCCTTGCTTGCCTGGATGGACTTTTCCCCCATGCCACTGAATTGGATAAAGTGGTTAGAAAATGGATTAACTGATGGATGGGACTCTTTCAGCAGCTTTTCATGATATAGAAAAATAACTGAACACCAACTGAGACAATTCATAGCCCGAGTTTGTTTTTAGGGTTAAGCCATGCAAAGTCTAAAAAGAAAGTTTTGAGAACATGTTCATTAAGTGACAATCTGATTAACCAGATGGCACTTCATTTATTAATTTATAGCACAGTAGATACAACAGACAGATGGTACTGTTAAAATCATTCCCATTTGATTTGAGGACAGCAGAAACTGTGGGTTCCTCAGACAGTGATAAGGACTCTCTTTTATGGGAACGAAGTGGCTTGAAAAATAGATTGCCATCTAAAACAAACACTGAAATACAGGTTCTCACTGGTTGTTCTGGTTCTGGGAGCAAGGATCTACTGCCAATTGTTTATCAACAGAAGTTCCATATTAGTGACCTCAAAAGGCTCAGTATGTCTGGCTATCAACGTTGTTTAACCTCTTCAGTTTATCTAAAAAAAAATGGATGAATCCACTACCACACTGTTCTTAAGAATTGGCATTTTATGCATCACCGTGGAGTAAAATTCTGTTTTTAATGGAAGTGGATCTTTAATGGCACTCATTTGCACTGTATCTTGCCTCATGTACAGGTAGTTCTGAACTTAAAGAGGCAGATATGTTCCTAAAAGATGCTCCTTAACACAAAAACACAAATTAAAACCCCACAAGCATGTGTTTACAGGGAGAGCTGCGTTCTGGACTACAGTGAAGCTCCCATGTGAAAATGAATTCACATAAGATATTTAGCTGTATTAATAGTCATTTCTGAACTCTTTGTGAACTACACATTCGTTAAGTTTGATCAATTTCATATAACAAGTGAAGCCGTTAGGGGTGTGTCGTGAATTATGTGGAAAATGGATGAGTCATGTACCCACAAACACGAATCAACCTTGCAGCAATTTTCAGTCCTTTCACTTTCAGTGAACCTTCCAAATGACATTAATTTTAAAGTCGCATAAGTAAAATAATTTTTTCCAAATGTAGAGCTTTAGCAGATTATGAATTGCAGATTTTTAATTCATTTGAATGCAAAGGTTACAATCCTTTTTCCCTTTTAAAACGACAATGCAGAATTTTATTGACAAATTATTTGCATTGAATTACATTTTAAAGATTTATACACATAGTATCTTATTGTCCTCGACATATGTAGATTTAAATTTGAAATTTTATATGATTATATGAATGTTAGGTACAGACTAAGACAATAATGACATTTTTATTAATTTATTTAGCATGCTTGAGGTGAAGAGTGGCTGTAAGGACACAGACACAAACACCACTCACCTGTCCGTGCATCAACCATGTGATTCTAGTCATCCCTGTGCACAAGTCATAGAAGTGGCTTTCTGGCTGTGGTCTAGGAAGCTCTGGCAAGCTGCCTGTTGCATGCCAAGCCAAAGCATGTTAAAAGCGAGAACAAACATAAATGCACACATTAAGAACATGCAAATCGAAAATGATCTGTATCTATGGAAAAAGCATGCAGCCGCAATTTGACCAGTGGGTACAAAAGTAACGCTGGCGAAACAAACGTTCCTGCCGGTTTAACTCTCAGTGTAAATGTTTTGTGATTGCAAGTGACAACTAAACCCATAAGAATACATTCATTTTAAAAACAGAAAAGTAAAGATATTCTGGAAACCTAAAAAGAGCAGAACAATTTACAAAACATTACAATAATCTGAGATCTGGTCAGTTTCAAACTCCACAACCTGACAAAATTATCCAGGCAGATAACTCCACACATTGCCTAGACAAAAGTTTTACTGTTAAAGTGTACAATAAGCCCACATCACATAGCATTCACCTCTTAAAAAAAACAGCTCCATTCTCTTGGGAGAATTACCAAAGGGTATTTCAAAGGTTCCCTTAAAGTTGATATTATCTTAACAAGCAAAATGAGTATTACAGCTCAGTGTAGGCATGAACCATCACAACAAAAGGTCATATTCAAACTTACTGTATATCACTGCACACTGACTTCAACGTCTATTTTGGGAAGAAGCAACTCAATAGATTTTCTTCAATAGTGAATTTATACTTGCAATAAAATATTTATTTCAGTTGTAGGGAAAAACTGAACTATGGACAGCAAAGCACCATGTTTTTATTGGATAAACTGTATGATCAGGTACGGATCTTCTGAAGAGACAATTCTAGTAGAACAATCGAGTTGAGTTTAAATCACACATAACCAGAGATCAACAATCCATAAATTTGCATTTCTTTAATTAAATCCTTGGTGTACTCTCAACGTTTATTACTCATTAAAAAAACAAATAAAGATCACACACTTTCAGACACAATCGTTCAACTTGCACTTGACTGTATAGTTTCCTACACAGTTCAATAATAGCATGAAGTAACATTAAAGGTATTCTAATAACAACACAAGGTCAAGTTGCTAATACAGTCAGAACTTAGACTTATGAAAAAAATTCAAGAACCTCCAAAAAAAAAAAAAAGGTTCTGATACGGTCCTAAAGAATTTTCACATTGCATTACATTTTTTAAGGTTCAGATTTCAATACACATCGAAATGAAATAAAAGACCTCAGATCTCGAATCTTTAATTCCAGGTGCATTTTGTTACGTTTCTAATTTGGTAAGACTACATCTTTTTCACCAGTGCAGCCAAACCAAAAGCAGCATAATATAAAAAGTTAACTCTTCAAAACATACTAATTCTTGAATTAAAGAGGTATATCTGTTATTTTAAATCTTATTTGTTCAGTATCCTATTACGAATGCTTTGTTTGATTCTCTAATAAGGCTTCTGCTTAGGTTACGTGCTTTGCTCAAAGAACTGCTTCGAAAAAGACTCTTTAAAAGCTCGCTGTGGAGATAAACCAAGGGGAAGCAAATTGTCGCTGCGGAACGTTCGAACAACCCGATGGGGAAGCACTGTGCACTAACACCCGTGCAAGACTTCCTCCTGCCTGTTCAAAACATGCAGCACCTAGAAATGGGTTCAACTCCAATGTCTGGTGGGACAGCTGGTCAGAATGGCAAATCTAAGCAGGAACAACAAAGTTACAAGTCAAAGAAAATAAGAGCACAGGGGATCAAACCACTTCTTTAAGGACTGAACAGGGATGTCAAAGAGGCTGAAAACTTCTTCACAGAAATCCAACAGGATTTGATGCCGGAGATTAAAAAAAAGCAATTTAATGAATGATCGCGACATGATGTCTGTGAGCGTCTCCTTCCTCTTCAATAGCATTTGATTTCTTCAAGAGAAAGGACAAGCATTCTCCCAACATGAAAACGATTACCTTTGGAATCTAATACAAATGGAAATGTGCCTCAACAAGAGAGGAATGTAACACGAAGCTATATAAAAAAAAAGGCAAACATGACTAAAATGACACTACCTCAAAATCGTGTTTAAACAAAATCATTTAAGCAGCAATGACATCGTCTGGTTGTCGGAGAAAACAACTGTTAAAAAATACTAGTACTTAATACAACAAACTCAAAAATTCACAATGGCAACTCGAAAAGTGCATGAGGAGTGAAGGTGAGGACGTCCTGGGTCAAGTGTTGATGGAGAGCTGGAATCGTTTCGTAATGTCTGAAGGCTTCAGTACGCAGCATGTGAAAGGGGAGGTGTTAAAGCTTGGTGTCAGAGCCAGGCTTGGTCTGCCGCTCTACGTAGAACAGGATGTACGCCTTGGCTTTCACCACGGTTTCCTCGTCCGTCAGCGTGACAGTGCTGTCGTTGAAGTGAAACCAGCGCCCCTCGTGGGTGGCGTATGCCGTGTAATGGCCCGAGCCGACGCTGTAGGAAAAGAAAAAAAAAACAGGGAAAATAAGAAATCCTCAGTGGGGCAGATAACACTACACGTTTTTCCTATTCCCAGCTGTGAAGTTAAGGACAACCGCCTCACAGCCATTGCATTACATTAGCAAATATCTCCCCCTGCTGGTCATAGGATAAACCTGCAGCAACTTCGCATTTGTTCTCAATACAGGACCTCGGACTGTAACATATACAAATCCTAATACCAGAAGTAATTAGTTATGAATTATCATTCACTTGGTCTTTAAATCAATTCACAGAGACCATAGCAATGGACAAAATAAAACAGTTAGCATAAGAATGTGTAAGCTGCATCCTCAAGCTGAATAATAATAATTATATGGAAAAGGGGCCAGCAATGCATCTGCTTGGTATAACTGCTAAAGGCTTGATAATTCCGCCCTTGGAGAAATGCTATATAATTATGAATTGATTACATACAGTATCTGAATCTTCAAACACTTCAATGAACAGCTAGCATACAACACCCAGAGTAAGAGAGTACTGCCCTTAGAAATAATCTATACAATATACAAATCAATTACTGATCTAGGAAAACTGTTTAACTGACATTCAGACGTGACACAGACTCATGCAATAGTTCTTTTAGAGGAAACAAAACTACTTTTAGTACTTTTAGCCAGCAGTCATTTTAACTCACCCTGCACATCACAACTGGCTGCCCACTGAAGCTCAGCAGGTGTGAGACTGGTCAGTACCTGGATGGGAGACCTCCTAAAAACTAAGGTTGCTGCTGGAAGAGCTGATAATGGGGCCGATCTATATGGGTCCTAATGTCCCAGTATAGTTACAGGGACACTACACTGTAAAAAGTCCTTCAGATGAGACGTAAAACTGAGGTCCTGACACTGTGGTCATTAAAAATCCCAGGGTGTTACCCCGGCATCCTGGCCAAATTTCCCATTGGCCCTTACCAATCATGGCCTGCTAATAATCCCCATCTTTGAACTGGCTTCATCACTCTGCTCTCCTCCCCACTGAGAGCTGGTGTGTGGGGAGTGTACTGGTGCATCATCCAGGTGGGGCTGCACATTGGTGGTAGTGAAGGGGATCCCCATTACCTGTAAAGAGCTTTGAGTGGAGTGTCCACAAAAACGCTGTATATGTGTAAGCAATTATTATTATAACTACTTTTAGTGTCAGCTCCCACTGATTTTTGTAGCTTTTTTAAAAAACAAGATGTCAGTGTTGTCCTTCTGCTATATTAGTTTAAATACAAATGTGTTTAAATTCTTACCCAGATCCATGATGTACAACTACAGCTGCAAGGTCATAAAGGCAGCTGTCTGGACCACTGTTTTCAGGCTGAAATCAGAAAACACAAATGCAGATTCAGCCAAGCTGAAAATAATTTCACATTCAAACAAGAAATAAAAACAGGCCAATGGCTGCTCACCTCCAATAAGTAGCATTTCATATCCAGACCTCGAAGAGGAAACTCTACATATGTGTCTATCTTGTTTCGAAGATACGCTGTCCAGTGAAATCTTTTCAAATGCAAGCACAAGACCTAATAAAGGAATAAAAAAAGCAATCATGAACTATTCTACAATATCTTGGGCACATTAAAGAAAGCATGGAGGTCTATAAAATTTAAAAATAAAATTTGTTTTCAATTTGTCTTACATTTCTAAGATCTAAAGATATACACAACAAATAAAAACTACAGGCAAACCTCTCCGAACACTTTTTTTTGGTGCAAAGCTCTTTTTAAGAAGAAAAGAAAAAATATTCAGGAAATATCATAGCTATCATTTTTGGATTAAGCACCAGTAGAAGGAATGCAAAGCCTTCGAGCTAAATGTTTGCTTTAATGCACTGCGTTTGCCTTATTTTTACTTTATTAGCACTTTTGACCCATAAACTCTGGAAAAAGCTGTAATGAGAAGTGGTGAAATGTCTTATCAAAGAATCATGCTGCAATCATGCTGAAATACCAATTTGACACGTGTGGAGGCAGGTTCAGTTGATAACAGTTGCAGTTATTATTTTTTAAATAAAATTCTTTACAAGTCATCATACGATAGCAGCATTATTGGAACTACTACCAATAAGGCTTGCATATTTCAGTCACAAGTAAGAAAACACTACTATCATCACCATCTATTAGGGCCATGTTACAATGACCTCTTTGAATGTAGTCTTAGAGTACTTCTGCTGTTATCAGTGGTTTGTGTGTAATTTGTACTCGCTGATAAAATTAACAAGCAAGACAGGAAAAGCATTCAGTCGAACACCTCGATAATATCCAAACACCTAATCAAGATTTTCATGCTCATCAGAAATCCCAGCTGGCAGGGAAGAGAAAGGCACCATACAATGAGCATCACGCCATTACTGCACACCTCTTTGGCCCAGCGGATTGTTTAAAGAAGGTAATTCAGACCAAAGGGAAGCTGTGACCAATTTGCAGGCTGTGACTAAATGTGCACATGGTTGTGCAACTGTGCAGTGACTGTCACTTTTTGATAATTAATAAATAACCCAGCCATTCTGCACACCCAGGTTACAAATTGTTACAACAAAGCATGTTTGTTTTTCACATTTCTGAAATGATTTTTTGCTACATCGAAGGGTGTGTCCTTCGCAGCTGAAGGGAAGAAGCCATCCTCAGAGTGACTTCTCACAATGCCTTCCTCAATATATACACACACGTGTTCTTTGAAGTTTTTACACATCTTAATTATTGTAACGTGGTCAGTACAGTAATTATTACAACAAAGCATTTGTGTTCACACAATGACAAAGACGGCTTTGTGGTAGGGCGAATATAATCATGGATAACTTTCCAGACCTCGGGAATGAATGAGAAGTAAAATGAAAAAAAATTGCTGTAGCACTAGCTCTATCCTTGTTTAATCTAATTAAAACAAAATTACTTTGTTACTGTGTCCCTTAAATCACACCTGCCTGGAACAGGCATGTCATCATGTTTTCTTCAGAATGACCCAAAACAGAGAAATCATGGTATTCGAGAGGGTTAGGTACCCGGAAGTCTCCAGGAATGGTGATGTTGCTTATGTGGAACTTTATACCTTATGGGCAAAATAGGGAATAGCTTTGCAGCCTGTAAAACAAGCATGTCTATAGGAATATTTTTAATACAACTTTATCTCAGAAATAGTGTGAGGGTTTATTGGTAGTATTTGTAATGAGAATGAATACTGGAAATTAAAAAGTTTCCCCCCCAATTATTCAAGTTATTTTATATGCAAACAAATTAGATCACTCTTATGATATTACAGCTTACCCTGTGTTAAAAGTTTTTTTGTTATTTATAATTGATTTGACTTTGCAGCACAACCCTAACATATACTGTTCTTATAGTAGATCTACAATGGAACCGGTTTATTCCATGCTGAAAAGAGAAGAAAGAAAATGCAACATTTCTGCCGTGGAGCCTTCTTCGGGAGTGGGGTTCACTCATGCTGACGCAACTACCCACCTGAACTATTCTAGATCTACAATGTACATCTAATGCTGTCCTTAAGGAAACTGAAAAACTAAAGCACAAACCACAAAACACTTCTACATAAGCATGCTAACTCTTTGTAAAACAAGCCTTGCCTTTACTAGAGACTGAAGGAGATCTGAGAGATGAAGATGTGCAAAGGATGCCTGTATTCGTCTACTGCACAGCCTGTGAATAAGTGATTTTGTATGAAAGCAGAAAAAGTGTTCACTCAAACCTTTGCACTAACAGGCGAAATTATGAATGGGAGCTCACAAATATTGAGGATTTACTGTATTTCATTTTTAGGAAATGCTCACAAAGGTATAAAAAAAGAGGCTTGTAATGTGGCAAGAGAACAAATAAGATCAGAATATTACAGCCAATACTTCAGTGCGCATGAATTTTCATCAGAGACCATGACTATCAGCAAGCAAAAATCAACATTGTTTTCACGATATATTTGAAGTTCATATTTAAAAAAAGTATTGAAACTTTTGTTTCATGTATGGTCCAAATCTATCTTTAAGGTCTCACTCTGAAAACTCCTTGAATGGGGCCAATATGAAGAAACAGAAATTCTAGGGTGACAGTTTCGGTACATTTTATGCATTATGTCTTGACCTTTGGCAGCTTTTGAATCCAGAATTTCTTTGTGGACTTCTGGCGTTTTTTACATTTATGGCACATGTACAGCTCTGTTTCGTCAAGTTCTTCCAGGTCAGTGAAACTGCGCAGACAATCTGAAATGAACACAGAAAGACACTTGGCTAAGTGAGAAACAAGCAGCTCTCCGCATTTAAAACAAGAACATCACAGTATATCACTGTTACAGCAGACACCCAGAGATCTTTTTGGTTAAAAAATAAAAACGCAACTTGTTTTTTCCTGCGTATTTTAAGAAAAGCTTTTCAAAGAACAAAATATTGATTTTTCAAGTGCTTCTCGCAAGTTATGTTCAGTTTCTCCAAGATGGTTATCGAACTAGTAATCCTTACCACGCAAGGTGCAAATAGGGCCATTCTCTTGATTCTTTGATCTCTTGTTTCGAAACTGGCTTGGAATATCTAATGAAAGGTCTGAAAGGAAAATAAAATATGAATAACAGAAGACTGACAGAAAACATGACCCTACTGGTGTAGATCAAGTAGGCATGACTTACCAAGGAATGGATCAAA
Organism: Lepisosteus oculatus; assembly: GCF_040954835.1. NCBI lineage: Eukaryota > Metazoa > Chordata > Actinopteri > Semionotiformes > Lepisosteidae > Lepisosteus > Lepisosteus oculatus. Next base: position 59,053,118 of record NC_090700.1, read on the forward strand.
CTTTCTGGATTCGGTCCCACATATCAAACAATTCACCTCATTCTGAAGCACTCCACCAAATATTGCCGTGACGACTGTAGACGTCCCATTTCTAAAAGAAAAAAGACACGTGCCGCTTGTTTCTGCTGGTCTGACATTTGTACACGGTGTTATTCAAAGGTCAGGACAGCTGGCACCCTTGCTCCACTTCCCCTCCGCATGGTGTACGTGTGTAACCACAACAGCAGATGCTGCACTGCTTCTCCGTCAGCACATACAGTATATCCGCACATCTACAATGCTTGCACAAAAACAACATTCAAAACCTTGGAGGGAATGCAAACAAAGAACTTTCTGAATCTATGTCAAAGCATTTGTTGGGCGTCCTAACAGGTATACTCAATGCTGGATTCAACTCGTATATCATTTTACACTCAGTGCAACTAAATGAAACCCTCATTTCTTTCTTTTGTTTGCTACAGGGTACTGCTTTAAATCGAGCCAAGTCTGACCAAGATAACTCCCTACCTTGTTGCGTTTTGCCACGTTTTATAGACTATTACGTTACAATAAAGGCTGCTGAAGTCTCTCTCTCTGTATACATTTTTTATACACTTTCAGCAAAAATGCAAGCACCACTATCGGTTCACTCTGGGCCACATTTCCTGGCTAAGGTCATTTTAAATGCTTTTTAAGACGTTTGTTAAAAAGAAACGTGTGGTCTATAAAGTGCATCTGTACTGGAACATGGGGAAAAGCCAGCGGGACACTGAAAGCTGTGAGCCCCATGCATGAGTGAATCCACACACTGTAGGCAACGTCTTACATGCAGCATTTGCCCCCTGCAGAGAGCATGACCCCATCCTGAGAGATGGTGGAACAGGACACTCCATTACAGTCCCCCTGAAGTTCCAGGTGGAGATGATCCAGCAGATAACGCATGAACTCGTGGGCATCCTGCTGCTGGTATCCCCTGGAAACGCAACAAGACGTTTTTTTGCCATCATTTATAAGATCACTTTATTGGCCATATACAATTTCTTGTATTAGGAATTTGTCTTTTTGCATACCCCAGCTTGCTCTCCATTAGAAACACAGATAGGGAGAAGCTTGGGGTCAGAGCGCAGGGTCAGCCATTTATACAGCGCCCCCGGAGCAGTTGGGGTTGAGGGCCTTGCTCAGAGGCCCAACAGAGTAGGATTCCTCTGCCGGCTGCGGGATACGAACCGGCAACCTTCCAGCCACAGGCGCAGATCCTGAGCCAGAGAGCCACCGCCCCACCCAATGTTTCTGCATTACAGTGTTTGATTCACAGTTCTTCTCAAGAAGACAAGACTTCTCCATCGTCTAGTTACTTCACATTCGGTTAAAAGCCAAAACCTAAATTTGTCAAGTTAAAACACTGCTCTCCTGAAAAACCTACTGAAAACCTACCGAGGCCATGATTCCAAGCCTTTTCCATAATAACTTAACAGTATGCAAAGTCATTTCAAACACATGGAAAAATTTAGCTTTTTATGTATTTTATGCTTTAAAGAATATAATTGTTAAACAGCACAGGTGATAGGTTTAAGAAAAATGAAGTGAAAACCCACACGCACAGAGAACAAGTAGAAAAGAATGGTGGAGCCTGCAATTCTGAGTAGTACTCTACCTGAAGTTTGGCATGATTTTCCAAATGACATAGAATAAGGATTCAGGACTGAAGGCTGTTTGACTTCCCTGCCACAATGAACAAAGTGTCTTCCGAAACTCTTCCACAAGGGAGCTGCTTCAATGATCAGAGAACATAAATGCAATTCATTGCCATGACATTCATTCTTGACAGACAGCTGAATGAAATTCATTCACTGCTCAGCAAAGCCGGGCAAACAAATTTCAAATACACTATTTCATGAACTGAACTATTGTTTTGTGATAACGTCAAGCAGGGAAATTCCACTCTAACAAGCTAATATAAATAGAGCTTACATTCTGAACACTTAAAGTCATTACTGCAACAAATTCATAATGTTATCAACAAGAAATGCCAAAACCTTTTTTGCAAAAGGTACACAGTCAGCTATAGTGACAGTCAAAAGTTATCAGAGCATGTTGCAAGTAATATAGCTGTACTTATGCAATGCATGCTTTGCAATAGGTTGCACATGCCTTCTTGTGGGATTCTGTTCCACTGTCAGATGAAGAAAATGTGAGCTGTGTCTGTAATGTCACGCCAGGAAGAGCCTGCAGAAAGGGCAGCAAGTGGCAGCAAAGGGCAGCAGGACTTAATCAACATAAAGCGTCTGTAGAAACTAGTCACTCCAAGTCAGACCGTGACACTAGGACTTCTTTGCTCTTTGGGCTACTGTAAATATTGTATATAACAATAAGCTTATTGTTCAGCATGTCTGACCTTCAAAGATGACCATTTAGGCGCCTCCACACAGCTGAACCGCTGTTCTGACCTGCTGTTTCTTCTGCAATGGAACTCGCCATGCAGAAACAAGCACAAAGATGGAGCATGAGGGCATACTGGTCTTGGCAAGGTGTTCAAACCCATCGTTTTCAGCCTGTCCCTGAGAGACCAAGATTCACTGCAAAGATTCGTGAAGTCACTGTTGGCTATGAACACCACAGAAGAGCGGTAGTGTGCTGCCTAAGTGCAGCCTCGCACAGACCAGAGAAACCTGCCTTTGAAATCACAGAAGATTCCCTGCTGAGGACAAGTGTTAAGCAGCATACTACATTTTCCTACGTCTCGCAAGTTTGACTGTTAATGCAGCTGTTGCAAAAAAGCCATTTCCTGAAATTAACTTTGTGAACTTGTTGCAGCATTTAGTTCTATCTATCACTAAATATAATCAGAAATGAAGCACTGGGGCATAGCCTTTAACATGACTCCCAAATAGCTCTTGGGTCCTGGGGTCACCTTCAGGCAAGGGCTCCTTATGTGTTAAGTTTAACTGGTGCAGTGCAACTGGTTTCTGTCACTGGGAATCTTTCAAATACATGGCTTAATTATTTGGGGTCTCTGAATTGTACCCACATACGCCCTGCAATAGACTGGCCAAGAATAAGTGGCTTTCCGGGTGAGGGATAGCTGAATCTGTTGCTGTGCGGTGGTGGTAACTCTCCCACACAACCAGAGATTCAAGCAGTAAGGCTTGAAGTTTGTCCTCTGAACACCACTAACTTGAAGAATGTTTTTACTAGGGCCATGCATATTCAGCTGTATTTAAACCAGAGGATTGGAAAGTCAGCAGCAAACCTTATATATGTTTCTTGCAAAACCAGGCCCTGCTAACTTTTAAATTAAACTTTTTTTAGATGCATAATATATTTGTCCTAGGCTTTATACATCATCAAATAAAATGTCATGAATACTCAAAAGTTTAGCTGTGGCAGTTTTAAGAACAAGCTGCCTACCCTGAAACTAATATTGCAAAGCTGGGATTTGAATTATGAACCAAATAAAGCCCCCACTACCTCCACTTCAGGAAAATGAATAGGACCTTACACACTGGTGTCCCCCTGACTCCTTGTATGGTACATTCTTCTTCCTGCAGTTTTACCACTGCGCAACTCCACTGCAGGAAGCTCCTTGAAATAGCAGCAGAACTGTTGAATATTACTGAAAGAGAAACAGAAAGTGAACGTATAGCACTTGTGATAAGTTTACACCGATAAAAGTACACTTTACTGCAAGCACAAATACTAGTAAAGGTTGTACATCAAGCAGGGCCGGGTAGTATACAACTCAATGATATTGCCAAGGTTTGAAAACTACCCCCCTTCAAAAAGGAACGTGAAAGGAAAGTGAAAAGAAGTTGGCCTGAGCATTTGCCTTTTCACTGACAGTCTTGAATCTACCTTTTGGAGGTGTAAAAACCCCTTATACTTTCTAAATTAAAACCAAGTCACTTTGAAAATGCTAGTGATCAACAACTTTATATGAACCTGGTCCAGCAACTAAACAGTTAAGAACTCTGGGTTTTTAATCTTTGTTTTTGTGGAACAGAAAACCGTTATCGTAAAACTGTCATTATTTCAGTTTCAACTAATGTTCTTTTTTCAATTTATACCGATGGCCCAACTGCTAATTTAAAATGATCGCAGCACTCCACAGATGAATAACTAAGTAAGGGTCATCAGGCACAGTTGCCACCGAGGCTCAGGCGCAGAGAGCTGAGTTCAGAACAGAGATTAAAATCACTGGGCTTTCCAGACACTGCCAGCCTCCCACACCTCAGTGACCAAGGACACTGCAGCGGATCAGCCCCACACTGGCTGATTAGTTACCTGAGGGACTGTAGAATGGCATTCATGAAACATGTATTTCCCAGATTGCGAAGGCCTGTTGCACAAAGAGCAGAGGCACCACCCTTTAAAGAGACAAACAGCCCTTTAAAGACAGGAAGATGTAGGAAAATGAAACATTTTCACAAAGTCCGTTGAATGAACGGTGCTATTTCTTGCCTTTCACTGAGAAATGTGAAAAGAAAGGGCACTTTTTAAAAAACAACCATCTCACAATATAATATAATTGTATACTATTATGACTTATAATATCCGGCTGATTCTTCTACCCAAAGCGACTTGAATTTGTACCCATTTATACAACAGAGCATTTTACCAGAGCAGTGCTAACCCGAGGTTCACAACACTAGAGCCCGAGATAAAATTTCAACCCTTGCTACAGCGACACACTGCTGCCTATTATGACTTTAGATGACTTAGTCTTCAGGAAATATTTAATATTTAAAATATTCATGGCATATTTAAATGGTACTCACATTGTCTTTGAACAGCTTACTGTTGAGAGATGAGCATTCTAACAGTTTCCGCTTCCTATGTCTATCCACAGCAAAGGCTGAGCTGTAGAAGAGAATAAAGAGTGAAATCCTGCTCCTCGTGCACTTGTGTCTCACTGCTGCCGATAACTCTAACCCCACCACCCTAAAAAGAACCCCAGCCAGCAGGGTTGTGAAAAACTGCATGTTATTCAGAAAACTGATAAAAGGAAACTGCATCTACTACGAAAGTTTGAACAGACGATGAGATGAAGTGGTCATTTGTTTTTGGCGATGAAACCTATCAATGGCAATGCGACAATGGACATGGACAAGCCAAGTGATTGGGTAACATTATCTAAAATAAAATGAAAAACAGAAATGGGCCAATGAAATACATATCCTAAGTGCCTTAAAATCATTATTCTATTTGGGCTTTTATATAGGAAAAGTGTGAATAATAAATGCACAGAAAGAATATTAAAAACTTTTAGAAAGGCTTTATATCAAACAATGCTATGCTTTCTTTCTAATAGAGAATAGGGAAGTGCGTTTCCATTTTTAAATCATCATCATAACCTACATACTCAAAACAGAACATGCTGTTCTGGTTCCTGTGGGTGTACAACCATTTATTAAAACTATTGAATACTTAGAAAGGAAAAAATCCTTATCAGACTGTTTGAGCTTCAGTGTGCTCTGTCCTCTTCGGTGTTTTCTAAAGTACACTACATGATTGAAGTCTCTCTTGAATCGATTTATTTTCCATCAAGCCGACTTATCAATGAAGTTGCCTTAGCCAGAGGAATTAACACATACTGCATGCATGTCTGGACACGCAAGATATTTAAGAAATACTGAGGAGGTATTCAATACCCAGAATACAAAAATAAACCATGTTCATTCATTGCTTCAATATTATAATAAAGATACAGGTATAGCCATCAGCTATATCACCGTGCAGCACACTGAAGTTTAGCAGGTGTGAGCCTGGCCAGTACCTGGATGGGAGACTCCTGGGAAAGCTAAGGCTGCTGCTGGAAGAGGTGTTAGTGGGACCAGCAGGGCACACTCACCCCATTGTCCATGTAGGTCCTAATGCCCCAGTACAGTGACAGGAACACTATGCTGTAAAAAAGGTGCCATCCTTCGGATGAGACTAAAACCGAGGTCCTGAGTCCCTGTGGTCATTAAAAAATCCCAGGATTTTTCTTGTAAAGAATAAGGGTGTTACCCCAATGTCCTGATCAAATCTCACCTTGATCCTTACAAACCACAGCTTCCTACTAATCCCCATCTATGAACTGTCTTAACTACTCTCTTCTCCTCCCCACTGATAGCTGGTGTGTGGTGAATGTACTGGTGCACTTTGGCTGCTGTTGCATTATTCAGGTGGGGCTGCACATTAGTAGTGGTGGAGGGGATCCCCATTACCTGTAAAGCCCTTTGAGTGAAGTGTTCAGAAAAAGTGCTATGTAAGTGTAAGGATTATCATTAACGGTACAATAAATCAGACGTAAGAAAAGCTACTTCATATCACATAAGAGCTGCTAGATACCCATGTGTATTATGTGCAATTCATAGAAACATTTTCTTATTATAAGCAAATCTCTCACTTAGCCTTAATTGTTTATTACATTCTTCTTGTCTTCCAAGTCTTTAAAGTCCATCAGTATCCAGCATTGAAGACTGGAGCCAAAAAATTACAGAAAAGAATCATCTAAGAACCTATCAGGTTATAATAATCAACTATAAAAAAAACCTGTGATGCTGAATCATTAGGCCTACCTAAATTAACTAATAACTTATCTTATTTATGTGTTTGTGAATAAATCAATAATGATGAGAAATTCTGTTGAGAATATACAGCATGCTTGGCGAAAATCTGAGTTTGATTCATAAAGATATATACTGTATGTATTGCATATATGATGAAGCAGAAGGGCATATTTTGTGCAAGGCTATTAAAAAAGTTAAAATCAAATAAATACTGTTAATATGGAATGTAAGTATTAAGGCAGAATTGTTTTTTACTTCAACTGGCATGTTGCTTACAGGAGCTTCAATTGTATTCTTAACATCCTGCCTTGAAAGCTGTGTCTGCAACACAGGTACAGTGTAGTGTAGGTTCTCAGTCTTATTCATACTCACTTCTCCAGATTCTGAAGATGTTCTCTCACTTTCTGCACCATGCCCAGCTTGTTGTCATTCACAACAAAATCATCACATCTGTAGCTGAAACAATGGATCTGTATTGGTTATTCATATTTATATGCATCGTCTTATTTTAGAAGTTCAGGTGGGGAGCTGCGTCAGCATGCGTAGGCTGCAAAGGAACAAGTAATAGGTTTATTCCATGCTGAAAAAAAGGGAGAAAGAAAAACAACGTTTCGGCCATTAAGCCTTCTTCAGGTGTTAAGTCAGGTTGACTGGAATTTATTCGGCATGGAATAAACCTATTACTTGTGTCTTATTTTAGATATATGATAGAAACATTCAAGACAAAAAACTTTTTCTTGCAGCATGGTTTCTGTCTTCTGCTGCTCTTAAAGGCAACTATAGTGAACTGTAAATAAATTAATTTTAGCTTTAAATTTTTGTGTACAAAATCATACTATTATATTAACTCTAATGGTTTTACACCATTAAAATTTTAAAGTTAGATTTCCACCAAAAGAGCAAAGTTAGATTCGCACAGAAGATATAGGCCCAAAACCCAACTGCAAGGCCAAGTTACTAAATACCATTTGTTTTGCAAAGATAAAATTCTCTTCACTCAATCACAATTTACTGTGTCATAATCTACCACTCCCGACCCACCCTTGCTGTATTCACTTAGAAAAATGCCACAACTGCAATTAACATTCCACAGTACAGCAGTCACAAATAAGGGCAAAAAGGTACCCAAATGAACACCGATCACTGACACATGTACACTTTTGCAATGGGTAAAGAGCATGTCAATGAGAAACTATCCTGCATTTTCAGAGTCCTCTGAATACCTGTGTGCCCTGCTAAAGAACTGGTTAAGGACTTCTCTAATCCTACAAAATGCATGCCAACTTCTGGAGAGCTAAAGATCAAGAGGGGATCAACTGTAATGGCACCTGGCAAAAATCAGCAGCCTGGTGTGTTTTTTTGCAGCTGCTGTGGTTAAGACAGAGAAGATAGCCCACAAAAAAAAACAGGAAAAACCATGTTGAGGACAAAGGAGAGGAGAAGATGAGGACAAACAAAAGGGTTTCAATAAACCAATGACGTCTGACACATTCCTTTCCCCTTCTCTGCATTTAAACTACAGCTACAGGAACTAAAACGCCAATAGTTACAAAGTGTATACTTCTGTTTCTAAACCGACATTACACAAAACATTTTGCCCACTTCCTAATTACTCTTTCCCTTGAACTGTCTTAACACTGTTGTGCAATCGCAAAAAGCTGAGATTTCTCCACACTCAATTTAATGCACTGCCTTAGTTATGAAATTGTAAAGCTAACTAAGCTACGTCTTAATCATACATGACTGCATTAGAAAGAAAAAGCCATCACCTGTGAATTCAACAAAAACCAACTACTGCTGATGCACTTAGATGACTTGTTTTGTCCCAATGCTGCTGGGTGTTGAAATAAGAGACTGCTAGATGAGGCAGCACTGCATTTCGGATGAATGTTAGTATATTGTGCAGAATAAACCCTGTATGCTGAAATTTTCCATCAGGCCTCTCTCAAGATCTTGGCAGCTGATGTCACACTTTGTTAGAGCTGAAAATACAGGTAGGGCACAGAGACCAAGCTTTCCCTTACCAGTATGTGCTGTAGCTGCTACAGTCCATGCACACAGCATGTAGTGGCTTCTCCTTATCATGCTTCTCTGATTTTTTGTGATTGCTGGCAGGACTCTGAGTATCTTCAAAATGCTTCTTTGCATGGCCATTCACATACCTTGCAATAAGAACAGAAAAAATAAAGCTTGAAACACAAAACACATTTTTTAAGTCACTTGCTTTTAGTTCCCAGGGTTTAAGAGCACTTGATTTTAATCCTTCCACATGGTTTGATTTACATGGTTTAATTTAAAGACAGCTTAAGTGGGCAACGTCTCAGAGGTTAGACCGCCATAACAAAACATAACATTCTCAGAACCCAAACAAACAAAAACGATCCTATTGACATCAGAGGCTGAATCTCCTCCAAATCTCCCAACATGATCAAGACAGTCACATTTGTGTGTCTCCATTGTACACTTTCACTTACCTTCCGCAATGCACACTGGAGCAGGTCAGACACACCCAAGGGCTTTTGTTTGAGCGACAAACTGGAAAACAGAATATGATGCAATGAGCTGCACTTCACAAAAGATACTGTCGCCGAATACTGAACAGATCCCAAAGCTGTAGCAGCTGGGTAACCGATTGAAAAATTCAGTCACCACACAAATGCCATTTCTGTTGAAAGGTTATTACAATAAGGTTAAGCATTCTATACATAACAGTGTATGTGGCAGAGGGAACTACTGTTCTTTTAGATCACTTGCAATATTAACGGAAAATAAAAAAAAAAAAAAAATTGGAGGTGGTGTAAAACAACTATACGATTTAAAAATAAAATGAGTGAAAAATTCTTCAAAGCTTTTGGGGACTACACATTACATTATTTCAGATTTACCTGACTACACAGAAGTTTGTGTACCTTAATGCCTTACATTTAAAATCTACGAAAAACATGGTTGATGTCCAGACCTTTAAATAAACACCCTTCTTAGAAATGATCTTTCAGTATGTTTATGTGAAAAGGGTTTTTCTAAACCTCATGCTTTCTGAAAAGTAAATCAGCAAAATCATTTTCTTCACTTCTCAGGTTATACAATTAATGAAAATTTAACAATTTTCATTAAATTTACCTACATACACAAAGACGGAACTATTGTCTCACACTTTACCTTGATGTCTTTGCATATAATATAGAAAAGAAAAAAACTGGACAACTAAAATCACAAAAAGTGAATGTTTTCAGTAACTCATAATGAACAGCTCTGAGACATTTCTTGCTAAGATGATGCAGGGCATCCAAATGAATAATGCACAAACCTGTCTAAGATTAGCGAGCACTAAATCAAGTGGAAAGTCTGTGGAGGTGGAAAAGGCAGGGCAAACACCAACTGCAATGTGCTTGATGTTTTCAAATGGAACACAGTCTAGAGAGGAAAAAACCTGATACACTCAAGACTGCAGCACAACTGCGATCTGTGTGCTGCTTGACACAGCTTCAGCAATAGACGGAGATTAGCTTGCAGACGTTCCGATTTAAATTCACTGAGAGACTACACGCTAAACAAAAACACAAAGCAAGGACTGTTAAGACCACACTAACACTCCCCTTGGATGCAATAATCAGTTCCACCAGGATGACTGAAGATAAGCTGGCTAGTTGGTAACTTGTATTTAGTGCATTATGAACACCAGTAAAAACAACAGTCCACATCTTGAGTTTAACAGTTCCACACCCACGACTGAATCTGCAGTATTTCTTCTAATCACTTGATGGTTTCAAAGGTGAACGAGCCCTGTGCTAATTGAGATCACCATTTCTCAGTGCACACGACAAGCATCAGAAATAACTGTTGCTAAGAAACAGTCAATATGTGAGAGAGCCCAGCAATTTCTTTTTATTACTGTGTCAACATCAGGGGAAAAGTCAATATAAGAAGATCTGTCCTTACCTGCTTTCAAAATGGGAACAAACATTTGAACAAAGGAAAAAATAAAAGAAAGCACAAAGGATTTGCTTTACAGAGACACTTACCACTGGAAAAGCAATTTATATTAAATGCTTGCATTTGTACAGCTCTTTCATCTCACAGTGCTTCACTATAATACAATACCCACCCGCCATTACACACAGGATCTCTGTTAACATCTCATCCAAACGTCTGGACCTCCTATAGCACCCTCTCAAGACACCGAGTTCAGAATGAAGAAGTGAAAACTGCCAGAAGGAACATGTTTTTTCTTAATGTGTCCCTTTTCCAGTATCAAACAAGCCCAACCTTGCTGAGCTGCTCAGAGCTGGTGAGACTAGGCTATAAGGTAGTAACAAAGCCCTCACGGCAGATTTGATTTTTTAATGCTGTTTTTTTGCTTTTTGTATGCTGCCATTTAACAAATTTTAATAGATTTTCAATTATTTTATTGCCATTCAGAGCCCTGTACAAACCTAATCTGATTTACGAGCAGTAAACATCTCTATATTATAATTAAACAGTTTTTTTTAACTGTACTCTTCCCTGGACATCAGTTGAGATATTTCATATTGAAACTGTTAATTAATGCTGTTAAAACTAACACCAATAAAGCACTGTTTTCAAAAGTGCCACCAAATATGTTCAGATGAGAACTGCATTTTTATATGACCATTGCACAAAAATAGACATTTACCAGATGAATACTTGTGTGTTTATTAGAAGAAAAAAGTTCAAATGTCAAAAGAAATGACCTATTATTTCATATAATATGCATTTTTTGTGTATTAAACCATAGTCAAAAATAAGATGCTCTAAGGCCAAGTTTATCTGACAATACTTCAGTCAGAGAAAAAGAATATTTTCTAGCAACTGATACAAAAATGACAGTTAATATAAGAAAGAGGCTTATTCTCGCTGAGGGTCATGGCACCCTAGAGCTTATAGCCCATCCATTTCAAAGTTTACAGCGCATACATTCAGTTTAGGAATACAGAAGCCCCATTTTGTGCAGATGCACAGTGTGGTCAGGGGATTCACTGAAACGTCAGAAAAAAAAAATCGGGCTAGAAAAAGAAAAAAAAATCAATACCACATTATATCCCTCATGATAACGTAACCCAAGAAGAAACTGAAAACTACCATAACTCAGGGAGAATTCAGTGCTGGATTAGGCCAAAGTGTAAACGCAGTGTAATGACTTCACTGGAAACATCAGGAGTGGACAGGGCGTGCAAACAAGCCCTCAGTCGCCTGACAGACCACATAGCTGTCCATCGCATTCCTCACCTTTCCCTTTTCTTTGAGCACGAGCTGGCAAAAGATTTGGTCAAATACACGCACTCTGATTCCCCCACCTCCAATCCATTTTAGGTTCCTCAGAAAACAAATAAGGACCGCTATCTACATTCATCAATCAGCTCGTCAGGCTCCGATGAAATAAGTTAATTAAGGATGCAGCTGCAAGGATGTGGTTCGGCTTTTGTCCGACAGCATTTGCCTGGGCTGTGGCTAAGCATTGTTGCCTTCACCCCGAGACCAAAAGGTCAGCAAGCCAGATTTTCGACTAGGCTTCTGCTTCAATAAATATACTGAAGCATTCTCTACTGAGGATGTGGCCACATACCCAGTGTCCTGCTCAGCATGCTATGCATATTTTAAACCACATCTTTTCTCTACGAACAAAGCAAGAGAATAAAACTGGCATGCATAGCACATTGTATCTGCTAAGGAGCAAATTTAGAGAAAAAAAAAAGACGTTAAGGGAACAAAAGCAGCCTGCTGTGCAGAAAAACCACTGTAAAAAATATAAATATTTACTTTTGTACATTTAAATTACAGAAACGTTTGGAGTTTTACGTGCAAAACCCATAAAATCCGGCAAGCTAACTCAGACCTGGGGTGAACAAAGAACCGTGAGAAACAATGCCACCGTCTTCAACTGTTTTGTTCATTAATTATTAATAGGTTTCCATCAAATACTCTTTATGGACAGGGAAGCAAATACAACATATGCGCTGAAACATTAAAAAACAGAACAGTAATCTGAAGGCGAGAATTCTTTAGGTTAAATCTCTTGCCAAATTTGACTCATAGCCACCTCTGCAGGACTCCGCCCTGCCCACTCGTTTGCCTGACAGGAATCAGTGCTTACCAGCTACAGTACACAAAGCCAAAAGCACATTCAGCCAGACACCAAACCCAAACTCATGACAAAGCTGAAGGCACAAGCTCTAGGCAGACTGCTGAGAAAGAGACAGATCTACACTCTGCAGCAAGCGATTCCTTTCCTGAAGCCCTCAGAAACAAAAGCTTTTATTAGCTTCACTTTAAAACAAAGTTCAGCATATAGCTATGTTTTCTCTGCTTTACAAAAATGTGTAGTTCCTGTACTGGATGTTAGGTGTGTGTGAGACAGAGAGGGAGTACTGACGTCAATGCACTGAACAATCTGTTCAGCTGTTGCAGTCTAATCAAGAAAGCCATTTGACTCCAGAAACACAATCAACAGCATAACACTCCACTTTAATTTTCCAGGAACGCAAGATAACACCAGATATTCACTGAGGAATTACAGGTAGTGGACATAAAAACAATGGAAAAAGCAACATTCAGTCACTTAATAAAGCACAGCTCCACCGTGGGCAGCCAGTATGTGCCATGAAATAAGTCTCCCAGCGTCGGGAATTCTAGAGGAGGGACGAGTTTCCATTTGCCCACGAGAATGTCAACACACGTCAACAGAGGTGGAAAATGCTCCCAAAAATATCCCAGATATTCCAAAAATGCTCGATTAGGTTCCGAGTCAGAGACCAAGAAGACCATAATATATGGAGAACATCAACGTCATGCTCACCCTGGAAGACACCCCTCCCAGCAGGACAGAAATGCTGCAACACAGAGTGAAGATGATCCCTGGGTACCATTTAGAAGCCATTGGCATTGACCTTGCTTTGTAAGGGAATGGGTGCACCCAAGGCATGCCAGGAAAATGACCTCACAACATTACAGAGCCAACAGAGCCCTTCACTTTTGGGAACAAGCAATCAGGGCTATGGAGAGCTACTTGCACTGCCAGGTATGATGACCACTTGCACTGCAATGCAATGCAACTATGGTACCCCACTCTGTGGGGTTCTTCGCAGACTCGTATTGCTTTAACTGGCTGTGTACACCCCAGACTGAAATTTCCAACCATCTGATCTGTAGCTCCTCACCTGTATTGCCTTGTTCTTTGAACTAAAGCACAGCGATCACAATCCTAGAGTATACTCTTCCACCCACTGTTGCCCTTTGTTGATGATGTCCTTCCCTGCTGACATCTGCTTAGTCACTGCTGCTCGTGAAAAAGCAGCAAGTTGAGCCATTTTGGTCGAACTTGAACAAGTTGAAACGCCTGCCACATGCCCCTTCTTCCTGTTTTAAAGTCCCAGAGGTCTTTCTCTTGTAGCCGTGCCCACCATATTTCAGAGGAACCAGCATTTTCATACCTGACCCTAAGGATGCTGGGATGCTTTTTTGGTTAATAAATGCATGAGCCACACCTGTGTGGAAACTCTTGCTTTTAACGTGCTTGGCATGTTTTCATGACCTGTCCACATCCTGTACAACAGCATACAGTTTAGATTTCACAAGGGAAAGATGACATTGTAATTTATAAACTATTTCCTGTCCATGTACACAAATTTAGGGGCCATCGGATTATATCTCATATCACAAAAGGGGTGGCAAACGTTTCATTATAGGGCTCACTCTTACAACTAGTGGAGACCAACGAGACAAATCACAGTGGAAGCAAGTTTCATCCATGATATTAATATTACAACATGTCTCACTCTTGTCAGAGGAACCTGAAATTTTCTTCTATTCCCACCTATTACCGATATTAATCAATCATTCTCTGAGTGTTGTGTTTGGTTGAGAGAGTTGTTTCACAAGAATAAAGTTAGCATAAAAAACAGGTTATCTTATGTTTGTCCAAGAAATCATTTCCTTCCTGCTGTACACTCACAAGCCCCTAATCAAATCTGTCTGATTGGACTAACAGCACTCAACATAACAGCACTTTCAATTCTAAACACTATGACGTAAGTATGTTCCCTGTGTAACCACCAGATATGTGGTGCTTCCAATAGTATTTAAGAAGCTCAAAGGATACATGAGCAAGCTTACTGGTACTGTCCTTTCTTATAAGGCTACAGTACCTAGAAAATAATTGCATTCTGGGGTTTGCTTTTGACATTTCTTTGAAAGAAAATGCAATGTCTCAGACTCAACAGTTATACAAAGATCAGATTATTTGGAATGTGCCTGTAGATTCTTAAATACAAGGCAGTTCTTAGACTTTAACTACATTTTAAAAACAAAAGTCTAAAACCAGACAGGCTATTTTCCTTTAATTAAAAGATATTCAACATGCCTTGAGCCAAAAACAAGCAGGCAGGGGTGACATTTTTAGTGTCAACATCCTGCTTTGGAGAAGTTGTAAAAAATGGAGGAAAATATAAGTTATTTTCTGATTATGCATACTGTAGACGTGAAAATGAAACACTCTTGATTACATCAAGATCTGAGAAAAACTAAGCTGTTCAAAGGATGTTAAAAACGATCCCGCAATTTTACTTCAGTTTATGGTCACGAAATGTTTCTTCAGCTGCACAGCCAGTACTGCCACCAAAGTGCATGTGCAGACCTCAGCACCACCACCAAAAAAAACGGATTTAAGTCCACGTTGATTCACCATTTATCATCTTCTTGTTCCCCATCTGCTCTTTGATGGCAACAAGAAATCGGGCATGTCCACAGTTTCAGCAGAAAACTGCACCCCCCTTGGAAACTGTAAATTTCGCCCACAATATTTCCTGCAGCCCCCCCAATTTGCTTACAAGCAGCAGGAGATTTAGCAGACTGAACAAAATAACAAAAAGTTGTTACGGGGCTAACTCGTGTGCCATTACATCCGCGGTGACTACCTGGCCAACGACAAAACGACAAGAAGATGTCAACCATCTGCCTGTGCCATTCACCGCGAAGGCTCAGCAGGGGCGATCCGCAAAGCAGCCAAGAAAGCACAGGAACTACAAGTCTGTCACATACATGCATGCATGCATGTTTTGTTCGGAACACAGGCCTCGGCGAGCCCGCGGGGTTTCCTGTCCTGTGCGGACCGAACCCGCACGGCGTCGGAGCTCCAAGACTTACCGCTGCAGCACCAGGACGAGGGAGAACCGTTCGGGAACCGGGAGGAATCCGGGGCGATGCAGACACTGGAGTTTAGATGCGGACACTCCATTAAGACCTACACAAATGCGTTAAAAGGGGAGGGGAGGGGGGGAGCGAGAGTACGGGCTGTTAAAAAAAAAAGCTAAGGATCGTGCGGTAGTGCTTGATTATTTTTTCCCCCCCCCGTGGTGTCCCTCTCACAGCAGCAGCAACGTGCCCGTCCTCTAGTTCACGAGTTGTTGTTGTTTTGTTTTGGTTTTTTTGCACCCCCTCGCCTCTTTCTTTATTTATAAAAGCCCTCGCCGACTATAATACGCCGCCGCCATCTTTTTTACAGCGTGTCTGTGTGCCCAAAGCACGGCAGCCGAGCCAGCTCCGGAACTGGAGCGGCGGGGGGGGGGGCCCAGGCCGCGTTTTCAGACTGCGCGGCGGAAGAGGATCCCGTCCGTGTGCGCCGAATCCACCGCGGCCGCCCGGGCCTGGTCGCTCATCTGCTGTGTGTGACCGTGAACGTAAACTTTCTGTAACCACACACACACAACAAAAAACATCAACATTTTTAAAATCCCATAGCAAACAAAATCTCGATGGAGGCTTAATTTCTTCTGTTAAACATTGACTGGGGGTAATCGGCGGATTGCGTGACACCGCTTAAGTTGTTGTTGTTGTTGTTGTTGTTGTTTTAATTTTCGATAAAACGAGCGAATAAAGAAACTTCGCGATTTAATTTGTTTTGTTATGTTTTAAGAGAACGCTTCCCCTTAACGTTGCTCCGTATTCGTCTGTGGCCAGGTCGAGCTGGGATACTGCAAGGATAGGCTACCGTTTTCGACCTGTTTTTTTTTTAAAGTGAGTGAGCTGCTTAGTAGCAGATCGCCAATTCCGCGTAGGGTAGAAAATTAAAGCGTTTCGGACCCTTGGCGTCTCTGAATAAGAGTGCAGTGCAGCTCTGTGGAGCTAAAGAGTATTGAAAAGTGCGAGAAAAAATGGATAGGAGGAGGTGTGAAGAATACAAAAAGAAACAAGACTGGGAGACTAGGAATTGTCCGTTTCTCCAAGCGAAGTGTGGAAGAAAATATGCACATCGTACACATGATTGTACAAAGTGGAATGAAGATGTGAACCAAGGTGAAGGATAATTTGGGTTGCTGATGTTATTTTTGGTTTAAAAATACGAAAAAAAAACGTTTATTTGCTGTTAGATGCAGCAGTTATAACCTCGCCTTTCTGATGTCGTACAACAAAGAAGCAATACTGTACGTGCGGTCGGATGTTTTAGACTTTATATGTTCTGGTAATATGTTGTTTTTCTAGATTAAGCAGACGCTACAGGGTTGAAATGTGTTTGAAAAGATATAACAACGAAGTCATATCAGTGCTTCACATGCTTCGGTGTTTCACTGTGGCGTTTGAGTGACACGGTTGAATTTAACGCCCAGAAAGGCTAGCTAGCACCCCTTAGACAGAGGAGGTACAATTGTCAGCTACCACAACACAATGGATGTGTACCTTGGGTGGACTTCAAGGTTATTCAACTGGAAAAAAGGAAGCCAAGACCGTTTTTCATCATTTTATTTTTATTCTACAAATGTTTTCTTACAAATCAAACCAGTAATAACAAATGTAAAAATATTTGAAATCCCAAAATGTGCTGTATGTCTCACATATACTGTACAGTTACGATGGATTTTCTTTTCTAAAATTCCAATCCACGTTTAACTGCAATAACCTTTTTTACTGTTAGTGGCTTCAACCAGAAGTGTTTTTTAATAAACCCCCCCCCCCCCAAATCATAATTTGATTACTTTATGCTAAATTAACGAAAGTTTACAAGAAATAAGATAAGATCACTTTATTGGCCATATACAATTTATTGCATTAGGAATTTGTCTTTTTCATGTACCCCAGCATTGTTCTCCATGAGACACACAGACAGAGAGAAGCTTGGGGTCAGAGCACAGGGTCAGCCATTGTACAGCACCCCTGGAGCAGCTGGGGTTAAGGGCCTTGCTCAGGGGCCCAATGGAGTAGGATTCCTCTGCCGGCCGCGGGATACGAACCAGCAACCTTCCAGCCACAGATCCTCAGCCACAGAGCCACCACTCCACCCTGAATGACAAATGAGCATCCTAATAGTAATAGAACAGAGGTCTAGCAGGGTTTAGAATGAAAATGTACACTTTAATAGATGTTTTCAGTAATTGCACTAAACATTGTAAATTATTTTAAAATGGTGCAGTGCTTTATTGCTTCGGGTTAAATGACTAGCAGATACCTTGTGATCAGTAGAAACTAAAATGCTCCTGCTGTTCAGCAGTTGACCTTAAAATAAGTGACGGGATGTGATGACCAGTCGTGGAGTGCTGTTGTTTAACAGTTTCTATTAAAATGTGCTTAATAAAAAAGTAGACAAATACGGCCTATTTGTGTCCTGTTGTAAATGACAGAAAAGTGTCCTATTTAGTTAACATCAACCATTATATTATTAA
This sequence comes from Lepisosteus oculatus, assembly GCF_040954835.1. NCBI lineage: Eukaryota > Metazoa > Chordata > Actinopteri > Semionotiformes > Lepisosteidae > Lepisosteus > Lepisosteus oculatus. The sequence continues at coordinate 59,071,317 of NC_090700.1, forward strand.
GACTAGCTTACTAATTAAATACATAAATCAAGCCATGAATTTTAATCTGTTTGAATATTGGCAACATTCTGCATTCTGCATTCCAACAAAGTGAAATATTTTCAATCTCTTAAACTTGTCGGCTGTGTAAGCCTATTTCATTTCTAGGTCTTCTTTAGCAGTTAAAGCTTCCCTGTGGGTCCCCTTTTTCTCTTCAGTCCTGCAACGAAACAGTGGAGAATGATGTCACATCCCAATTTTAGCTAGAAGCAAGATCAATCTTTTTCCTCATCTAAGTTGCTTAATTTTCCTATAAAAAGATATTTAAATTTCATGGTTAATAATCATAACTTCAAACAGTCATCTCGGTGTGTGTAGATTTACTGTATATTACATAAAACAGAATTTTCATCTGAGCCTTATTCCAGTTACGTTAGCGTTGCAGTTGAGCTACTACGGATAGTGTGCTGTAATGATGACAATGCACAGGTGTTGATCCTCATGAGATGGGCAACTTAGCATGGACCAATTAACCTATATTGGTCTGGGAGATGGGAAGAAAACAAGAGTATCTACTGTAGTTAAAATCCACTCAAACACAGGGAGAATATGAAAACTGTTTACAGAAAGGTGCCCAACTTTGGAATTCTCCCATATGGCTGTTATCCATTTACTGTATGTGTGTATAAGTACTATATTTACACTACAAATAACATATTATTCATCTACATCCAACAGTTCTGCAACAAATCAAATTTGTCAATGTCATTAAGGAAGATGGTAAATTAGTTGTTGCTTGTGGAGGCCCAGTTGTTAAAGAAGGATGCATTGTAGATAGAGTTTCTGTCATGGGATTTTGACCAGACTTTTCAAGTGGTGCAATCACAAACTTTGATTAACACCAGCTGTTTGACTGCTCATTTGAATTTCAAAACCGAGGAGTGAGCTATGATTGATCAGCTTAATTTTTGGAAAAGACTTGTCTTTTATCAACAGAAACGAAGACTTTGCTGCACGCTCCCTGATTTAAAAAAAACAGAAGCTTTCAGCTGTGCAGGGAGCGTCATACACCAGTTTATTCTACTGAAACTACTGAAACACTTACTTGCTTTGCTTTACAGCCAGAACAATGACAACTATCAGCAGTATTGCACCTAAAAGGCCCAGCACAATTCCTGCTATTAACCCTGCAAACACAAAAACAATCACTTCATGTATGACATGTATTTCTTTAGCAAATGCTACTATTGTTTAATGTAAACAATTTTATCCGAATACCCCTGAATCGCTTTATTTCACAAGACAAGTAAATCTGGTAAAGAGCGTATATAAAAAGGCAGCCAGATAGGTTTTACAAGTAATAAGTCAAATTTAGCAGATCATAATGATTGAGAGATTTCCTGAGGAAAGGAGACCTAAGTGTTTCTCATTAATCATTTCAAATATTCTTCGCCATAATGCAGCTGAAGAAGTAAGCAGTAAAAAGAGCAGGGGTGTCCAATTCTGGTCCAGGGGGACGGGTGGCTCTGCAGGGCGGGAGAAGAGTGGTGCCCTTAAACCAGTAAACCAACTGGTTTATCTTGTCAGGAGCTGAGCTGGAATGAAGATCCACAGACCAGCCTCTCAGGACACAGATTAGATACCCCCACTCTAGAGAAACTACACAACGGAGAGCCATTTGTGTGCATTACACAGTTAAAATACATTAACACAAGCAAACATTCAACAAGCAAGACATAGTTGTGTAAGTAATCCGACATGGAAAGGAGTTATGCAAGTAAGACAATCGTACTTACCTGTTTGTACACCATTGGTAATGGTCATTTCATCATCATCTTGGTCATTACCAAGTGTGCCATCTGTGATAAAAACCAAACTTAACTCTTGATTTTGTTTCTGGTACCCTCTTTTTGTCTAATATCAGTAAAACAACAGTTTGAAAAAAATCTGCTGCACCTTTACAGTGGGTAATGGCGATTTAATAATCTCTAAGCAATTTCACACCAGGTAGAGTGAAATTCATGTCATTTTCATTATTAGTACATTGTTGTCATTTCTAATCATGATTAACATTTTTTATTTACAAGATGTGGCTACTGAATTGTATGCTTAATGTATCCTTAATATAACAAATGTTCATACAGTTCCACAATCTAGACAGGATATTCCATTGTTTAGTTTGTACAACGAAATAAATTTTGTGTGATTTGAAGAGAGTCCCTTGTCTTCCCAACCCGGTTACGTAAAAATCAAGATGTGACAAATTAATTGTAGTACCAAACCACGATACAAGAAGCAACCAAAAACAATGTCATTCCAGTAAATAGGTACAAGTAATAGGTTTAGGCCATGCTGAAAAGCGAAGAAGGAAAACACCACGTTTCAGTTGTGGAGCCTTCTTGAGGTGTAGCCAAAACTGTAGCCAGAATACTCACCTATGTATCCTGCACAGGTGCTGTTGCATTGCTGCTGTGTAATAAACCGATTGCCATTGCCTCCACATCCAGTGAAATAAAAGGTCTTGCATTTCCTCTTGGCTGAATTGTAGTACCACAGTAAGTAATGGCCTTGGCAATACCCCTGCTCTCTCGACAACATACAGACAGCATCTGAACAGCAAAAATAAAATATGGAGATTACGATCATTTTGTACTTCATGATATCGATGATATCCAACAATTGCTCAGCAAATTACAAAAGGGTTTCTGCCACTTTTGGTAAACCTTGTTTGGTAAAGATTGTTAGTTCTTTTCTGACAATAGGTCAATGTATTGTGAATTTTAGGATGTATCTATACCCCTGCAATTCACTCCTGGTCCAGGAGAAAATCATGTTGTCTCGTTTCCATTCACTGGACTCCTAATGACTCAATTTATAGCAATATGTGATCTAATTTTTCATTATGACCAATATTTCCAGGTCTTTCGTCATGGAGGATTAAAAGGTATCCATAAAATGTGGTGGACTGAAGTTACCCAGGACCAGAATTGAATATCACTGATCCATACAGTCATTTCCTTCTGTTTTTTAACAAAGGACACAGATTTATGTAAGTTATACACAGTATGGTACATGATTTGACAATCATGGAACTTGGGTCTTACAATCTTGGACGATATGACATCGGCAAAAATATATACAGTATATTATACTGTATATTTACCTTCCCAGTTGCTTAATTATTGCAAAAATATTTTTAATATCACATCATGCATAAAAAAATGCCATCACCTTTGTGGAAGAAAGCACTGACAGCAATTTTTATGTGTGTGATGTTACTACAGTATATTTGAACCATCAACTGATCATCTTTCTGCATGTTTCTCTGACACTTCACGCTTTGTAAGATCTTTGTGCATGGGTTTGCCTGATATGAAATGATACCACAAGGTGGCAGAGTTCTCTGATACTACTAAGGACGTACAGTACTTAGTATTTTTTGTGTTTGCTTTTGTATTAGAAAGTCTACAAACCAGCTGTAATTTCATGGGCTCTAACAACATCTCATGAGATGAGCTCTCTAGAAAACAAATATTACAAATATCAAACAAATGTGTTTCATTAGTCCAACACAGTTCAGAGTTTCAGAAAAATTAAAACAAAAGGTGGAGTTGTAAAATTGTAATGGTAAATACAGAATTTGCACACAAATACACATGTAAAACAGGAAGATTTATGTGGTGTATAAATATTACCAAACGATCGATCAATCAATCAACATAGGACTTTTAGAAATTTTCAGATTTTAAAAATGCCTGTTTTTCTCCATAATTCATGGTATCTGGGGTATTCCATGAATTATGTGTCATTACCTGAGCAAAGGAAAAAATCTGCAGGGTGTGTGGGGATGGTAAGATTCAGACAAATGAGGAATATCTATTTTTTCTAATCACTGTATTGATATCATGGCCATAAGAAATAATACAACAGCCTCCTTACGTGATAAGTGCCAAAAACAGTTGTTAAATTATTGAAAAGGCAGTTGAAGTTCACTATCTGGACAGACAGGAGGTGGTGCTGACAGTGGCTATGAGCTCCACATCTCTGCCCAAGCTCTCCTGGCAGATTGAATCTGACAGAACCTCCGAACACCAGCTGACATCCCCTTGGCTGCTTCATATTGTGTGCAGCTTGTTGCTCCACTTCTTAACAAATCAGTCCATCATAACTGCACTTGTTAAATAGTAAGCTTCTCTGCTTCTTGCCTAGGCTTGTACATAATTTATTTTATCCTTGCGTCTTTCAGTCCCTAAGCCAGACAGGAATGATGTAAGACAAGAAAGATTCTGTCATCCAGCTAACAGGTTTAATGTTGACAAAGATTAGAAATGGCCTCCTGAATCTCGCCAGCAGTCCATCACCTCCTATGACGTTGTGAAACAAATTGATGTCAGATTTCTTTTGTCCTCAATCTCTTTTTGTCTCCTGAAAAAATACTCCTGAAAAAATACTAATGCCGTATTCCAGATACGGCAATGCGAATTGCTACTGTATCCAAAAGACTTGAAAAGTTGAGCAGCAAAACAAAAAAATTCATACTGATTTTACACTTTTGATGAGTGATTATATACTAAACACACAAATGGATGTGATATGGATGTTTGACATATAGTATCAATCGAGGTCCCATTTGCACCTGTAGAAGCTTGAAGATCACAGAACATTATTTTGTAGAATGTTTTAAAGAAGCCCTGCGATGACCATTCAATTTCAAATGCAGAACACATTGTGTAACCAGCTTTGGGAATTAAGTTAATTGTGAAATAAACATGCAGAATGAACTGTTTGCAGAATGAAATGTGGAATCCATACTTCAGGAGTACCATTGCCGAAAACAGCACATTTGGTTGCCAGTAGAAATGCAACAACATGTAGTTCTTTGTCACAGGCTTTTCTGAGAGAAACCACTGGAAGCACAGAATTAACAGTTTCTAAAATTAATACTGTAGTCGCCTTTTTTCTTCGTCTTTGTATATATCTGGCAGACAGAAAGGAGACAGATTGAACTATAAATGACAGTAATAAAAAAGTTACAGCTTTGTTCCACATGAACAAAAAGAAACAAAGATTGCTAAATCCAATCAGATTTTACTAAGGCTTAGACGATTATTTTACTAGAAATTAAAAAGACAATAAAGTAAATAAGTGAAAGCTGAGCTTAATGATTGATATTCCACAGATCATGAAGAGGTTCCAGCTGTTGCATGTTGTTGTTTCCTTTCGATACAACTTTTATTAATCAGAAAACAAAGACATCAAAGTGAAAATAGTTGCTTGAGGTATCGTTGCAAGAAACAAAAAAATGTTAACAAACAACGCAAAGACATTCATGTGAAAGATGATGTGCTGTGAGGAAGAATTTTGGCATTTACCTTTTTTAAGTGTACAAGATAGTAACTATCCTTTGATAATTAAAGGGATAAGCTACTTATTGTGCTCTGGTTTTCTGTTTTCTCTTGTGATGTAAACATTCATTTAACCAATCTTCTTCTGATCACACTGCAAAGCACATGTTTTATGGCCCCTATACATGTTCTGTCATTTCTCCCCACCTGTTAATTCCTGTTAAAGACACTCTTGTTCACTTGCTCTGATTGGCAGTGGGTATTAGTGCACCTTGTCTGGTGCCATATCTCTTGTTTAGTTGTGGTGGCTACAATTGTAAACATACACTGACAAGTAAGAATAACCTGTGACAGACTGTGACCCCCATCAATCAGGAAGAATAAAAAAGGTTCATTATAGTTACATCTGAAAGCACACTACAATTAACCAAATTTGCAACAGTGAACATCTTCAGAGTGCAGACAGATCACTGGAATAAAGCTGTTATTTTAACCACACTTTTTGAGTTGGTAGACTTCGATAAACTCCCAGAAAAAGCTCATGAGCACAGTGAGGGGCTGGGGCATCTAAACTAAGAGCCTCCTAATATACACATGATGTCCGGTGCAATGTCTCCAGTTTAGGTGTGGTGGTGGCAAAGGTGCTTTTAAAACTGACCTTGAAAAGACTTTGTTAGCTTAGCACTTTGCTAGTTAGCAGTTTAAACATCATGTGAACTATTTTTTATACTTGTGGATATACAGTAACAAGCAAGAACTCCCTGTGAACGAACTGTCTTGTAGATGTGAGCCCCATCGGTAATTGTGAAAAACAAAAAGCACATCTGGAAGTGCCTCACAATTAACCAAGATGGCAACAGCATCCAGCTTCAGAGTGCAGACAGATCACTTTTTACCACGCTTGTTGAGGTACAGAAGACTGCCTCTGGTAGAGCTCCCAGAAAGCTTGGTTGTAACGGGTTCTTTCCTTACCGCCAGTGGGGTAGAGTTTAGATGCCCGAGAGGAGCAGTTTTGCATGCACCACCTGTCAGTGATGAAGCGATTTCCATTTCCTCCGTGACCCTTGTACATGAAGGGGAGACATTTGTCGGAGGCCGAGTCGTAGTAAAGGCGGAAATGCAGATTTTCACCTGTTCCTTCATCCATAGTCAAATTACATTCTGTGAAATTGATAAAGAAAAGTGTTAGAAAGGGGTTTTGGACATGAGGTGTTCTATGTTTTCTAATAAAAAAGTAAAAGTAAAGGAAAGGGTTTATCATTAACTACCACATTGACCAAAGGAGATGGGAGAAAAAGAGTGAGGTCCTCTGGAATGTGCTGGAGTTTTCTGATGCATGACAGGATAGAGAACAATTCTCCTGTGGAAATTCCACTTTTCTTAGTGCATGGGTGTTGCTGGGAGAATATTTTATTGGTATTTCTAATCTGACATGACCTGCCGCCCCATTGTGTAGCTGGAAAGAGTAAAACTTTACAGCACTAGCTGTGTCATTGACCGTATTATGTCATTGACACACATCAAAATGAATAAAGCGTTCTCCCGTTTAAAAGGCTCCCCTTAGAAGTCAAGGCCCAAATTGCCAATAAGACAAACATCTTTAGTAGGTTCATTTCCTTAAGGTTTGTCAAAGGGCAATTTTTTTTCTCACCCTCTTACTGCATTGACCGTGGAAGGAATGTTTTCATGAGCTGTTCTCATGCTTGGAAAGATAGAGAACAATTCTCCTGAATACAAATACAGCTTTAATAACACAAGAGGTCCAATTATCATGTTTAGAGAAGAGGGATTTGGAATTCTGCTTGGTGTGTTCAGGTTCTCTATGGTTGACACTGTTTATTTGACTTCTAAATATTATACATTCACATTAAGAAAATCATTGAATTTTACAATGATGTAAGAAACTAGCCTCTTTGTTAATCATCAGTTAGGTGGTGAGTTTCAGTTAACTATGTCAACACAGCTCCTAGTTTTTATGACTGCTGTAAATAAGTCAACAATGATTTAGAATCCTGCAAGGGGAAAATGAGTCACTCCGCTCAAAGCTTGTACATCACGTGAAAGCACAATATGATTTAAATCAAACAGATGCATGAGCCATCCCATCAAAGAATTACTGTGTTTTTATCATTCCCTTCTTAAATGAAAATAGTGCAGATTACCACTGCTTTACCAGATTATCAATAGTGCAGTGAATTAGGTTCTGCTCATCTCAGTCTCAGTGAACAGTGAACAGTGATGCTCCATGAGGCTTCTTGCACCAGAACGTTGCTGGGTACAGTGTGATGCCTTTTGTTTCTGTCCTGGAGATGAAATGGTGAAGGGCCCTGTTTGTTGCAGCTAGAATACCAGTTAGGAAGTAAGTGCCTCAGTTACATATCTTTTATAGCTAGAAAACCCCCTTGTAGCAGGGCCATGTGACACCACTCCTAAACACAAAATAATTATTTTGCAGAGAGTGTCTTAATATTCCACTAAGAATTAAATCATTTCACCTATCCTCACTGTACTTAAAAAAAACAACAACAGTATACTAATATACTAATATGCTAAATACAAATGAAAGCAGTCTTATTGGATTGGATGAGCAAATTTCCCTTTTATAAATTACATTAATATCTTATTCATGTCAAAATGTTATCTGCTCTTAACTAATGCCTTATGAGAAGAGTTAATTGTCTTTAAGCCTAAGACAGAATAAACATGATATGTCTTAAACAGGAGCAGTTCATGTTTGTTAAGGACTCCCTTATTATAGATGACATTGGTTTTACACTGTTCTTAAATTCCCTAGTTTCAGGAAACCTTGCCGAGACTAATTTCTTGAGAGTAACTGTGAAAATAACAAACTGTCTTCCTTCTCTCATTACTGACTTACTAACATGCACACAAAGAAATAATTCTTCAAGTGAGGTGCAAGGGTTAAAACTAAGTGAAACATTTCTTACATGTGACAATACCATTATCCCCACTGTAATGCACCTTCAAACTACTTCCATATTCTAGAATACAGGTTGGTACCAAGGTGTTAGGATGGTGCAGTCAATAAGAGTTAAAAATAATATGGAGAGAACTGAAAAATAGAATAGTCAGTAATGAGTTTTCTTTCCTGTTGTTTAGTGCACTGAATTTGTATCTCACTAAATTCTACACTCTGCCTTGTATTTAACATTAAATGCTTTTTATACCTTTCATCTTGTTCTCCATAGGACTTTGTCATCATGCATTTTGGGATTCTTAAATTTGTGTTTGATTCAGACAGATCTTAGATTTTTCAGCCAAAGCATGTCAAGACTGTAGTCAAGGGATCAGAGAAGAGTCACAGTCTGGACTGAAAGGCCCGAACAGGAACATGTCAGCTGTTACTGGGCCTGGTGCCGCCCTGACACTGGACAGCTGTTGTCAGAACTGTGCGGTTTGACCACCTTGCATTTACCACTTCTCCACCTAAACATCATGCTGAGCAACGGCCGCCCACAAAGGACCAGTTTAAAAATAGCTCCGGAGAAAAGAGAGGGAAGCTGGCTACCTCCTGTGCTGACGCTGACATGATTGTACAGCTGCCAGATATCTCGGGGAAATGGGTGTTTTCAAACTATTATCTCAGCCTTCACTCCCAGAGATGAGACTCCTGCTCCTCACTAATTCTGAATGGGAGCAAGCAGCTCTGCTGAGGGGATATAAAGTCTGAATCCAGAGTTTTCACTGCTTCCAGCTGATTATCTGTTTTCAGCGGAAAGGGTTTCTTTAAATAAGGTCAAGAATTTGTAATACATCACACATACTCTATTACAACTTCTTGACCTTATTTTGAATGACTTTCTACATCTGGTTCATGAGATGTTCTGCATGACTTCTATCATTAGCCTCAAAATGCACAACTTTTATGGGTATCTCTTTAAAAGGGAGTGTGTACTGGCGTATAAAAGAAAAAAACAAAAAAGAGCTTATTTGATTATCAAAAAGGAACAGATTCTTTTTTTTTGTAACTAGAATTGATATTATACAGAAAACAATTGCTTCCATAAATTGTTTTTCCCAGATGTCATACAGTACCTTCTGTCAGTTAACACTTTGATATTTTTCTTTATAGTCCATCTGTCCATTTTCTAGCCACTTGATCAAATTCAGGGATGTGGGGGAGCCTATCCTGGCAAGCAACAGGCACTAAGCAGGGTACAACCTAGATAGGATGCCAGTCTATCGCAGGGCGGACACAAACACACTCAATTACACCAGGGCCAATTTTCCTGGGAGCCCATTAACCCACCAGTATGTTTGGACAGTGGAGGAAACTGGATCACCCAGAGGAAACCCGCGCAACACTGGAAGAACATACAAACTCCATGCAGATAGTACCCCAGGTCGGGAATTGTACCCAGGGTTCCCAGCATTGCTAACCATGACACCACTTGTGTCATAATGTCATGTAATATCTGAATTCATCTCTTTGACAAAATAGATTCGTTTAACAAATATGTTTAGATTTTTAAACTCAGTACATGCACTACATTTTTAGTTGGATGCCTAATAGGAATTTTACAAATTCCATATACTCATAGGCATTAAAACCTTAACTAACGCAATTGGTTTCAATACTGATTTGTTGCTTTTTTTCCCAAGCTGTGGATTGCTGGCCAACCATAACTGAAATTTGATACTAGTTACCACTGAAACCTGATCTATGCTGCTGTAAGAGATAATTGGCCATCATAAAAATTTTAAATAAGGACCTTTGTCCCGAGCACTATTCAAAGCTGCTTGTAAGTTTCATGTTTAGAGAGGCAGCCAATAATGTCCCCACTCCCATTTCAGCAAATACTGAAGCAGACTGAGAAAATGAAAACGGTTAAAAATGATTTCATTGACATCCTGTTTATCTGACTGTTTAATTCTTTCCCCATCCCCTCAGAAACTAGTCCCGAGTCATCTGGGAGTGAATTCAACCTTGTTGCCTCCACCTGTCTACAGCGGATACTTGACTGGCAGAATGTGAAACGTGAAACACCTGCAGCGAATAAAATCAATAAAGATTCTTCCAACTTGCTTCAACAATTTGTAATATCTCTCTCAAATCACCTAATCCAAGAAAGACAGGTTCTATGCGATTAAAGTGAACCATAATGTCCTCCTGTATTAATAAATTCGGCAGCTGATTCATTAAATAGCAATTTATGTCTCCCACATTTTAGAACAATTTTATAGCATAACGGCAACCCATTAAAAAACTTTTTTACATTTTAGTATTTATTATAGTGGAAAGGTCAAATAAGAGTAGCCAGCCTAAATCCAAAGTAATTTCAAATTACTAAAAATAAAAACATATCATATTCTGTTATGCTATTTTTGTTAGCCAAGGCTATGTTCTTGAAACCTTGACTACAACACTGGGGATAGGACTTCCAAAGGAACGTGAATAATCTGAAAAATTGTTCAACGACGGATATCGTTATGAAGTGGCTCAAGGGCGCCTAGTTCTTCTAGACTTTACAGACTATTTTTTTTAAAAATAAACAAAAAGAAACAAACTCACCTGGTTTTGTATTCTGTAAAAGTCGATCAGCATCCACAGAAAAATGTAATGTAGTTAAAACTACGAGAAAAATTGCAAGAAAACTTCTCATTGTGATCTAATGCCGGAAAACGTCCGTCTCCTTGAAAGTTGGGTTACAATTGTGAGGCAATAACCTTTCTACAGTGGACTGATAAGAACTGATGATCCTATTTGTCAGTTTAGGGCTGTACTGTAATTAATTCATTTTTTTTTTCCTGTTATACATGTAAAAGACGGTAACTGGCAAATTACCACTGTCTACCATGGTCCATCAGATATCAAACCATATCTAATAATGTACACTTACAGTAGTGTACATTAATACCAGACCATAGGCATTAATGTACAGTATTTGTAAGCGTAATTTATTATATATTGGGTTTTGTGCTGTAAAATGATAAATGTAATTTGTAAAGAAAAGTTCAAGCCAGACAAAAACTCTTAGACCTCAGAAGGTTTAGCAGCTCCGACATCTGCGTTGCTTGGATACACAAATATTCCCACTTGCCTTCTGAAGGCGACAGGGTGGCATGCTGGTTGACCTTGCTAGCTCACTGCTCTTGAATCCTGGGTTCTGGAGTATTTCTTCTGATTGCAGTTGCATGTATTTAATTAAATTCATTTTCATATCATTTTGAGCCTCCTGTCCAATGCATCGTGAAAACAAAAGAGCAAATGAATATTAATGAATATAATTTGTAGCAGCTGCAATGTCTCACAGCACACCACAAACCTGAGATACGTTTTTGGAAGGTATCTAGCTATTACCTATTAGTTTACATCAAAGTAAAACATTTTGAATAGTGAAAAGTAGTGTTTCATTTCTTAAATGTTATTATCTAAATAAGATAGAGTTATTTCTATTATGCTTTTAAAAGGCTTTGGAAAGAGGCATAGGAAACTAGTTTTAATTAAGTAACCATTCTATAAATTATCAAATTGTGCAAGCTGTTATTATGAGGTTACACCACATGGTGGCAGACATTCTCAGTACTCTTGAAGTATTAGTAGATATTTCTTTTTTAATTAAAAGTAAATAGTTAATATGTATATAATCTGAGATGAAGGAAATATCTGCATTTTATGAAACCTAAAACTTTATAATTAACACATGAAGCCTGGACGTTTTTACAGTTATAATATTTGTTATGGATAGGGATTATGCACTAGACATAAAAACAAAATGCAAATATAAACACTACATAACATGAAACAATCAATGCACCAAAATAAGTGGCCAAAATAAGTGGCTACAGGTAACAGCTTTGAAATTAAAGCTTTTTTCCAGGTATCAATCTTCCATCCTGTTTATAAAGTTTGCTTCAATTAGCATTAAAAAGCTAATTGGAAGCTAAAAGCCATAGGATTTCCTTATCGCTTCATCACTGATGTGAAGCTGGCTGTACGAAGTACTATAAAAGCTTCAGTGCTCAGTGAACACAAAGATAAAAAAGATTTTGAAAGCTTTTTTATAGGAAGTTGAGATGCAATATCTGCACAGACAGGACATGGAGCGTGCAATGACATTCAGCTGCGTCCAGACAGATTCAATATTGACAGAAGCCAGTAACTATCTGATAAACTCATGACAAACTATTGTGTGTGGATTACACACAGGGATAGAGACTTGTAACGACCTGCGCCACTTCTTAAAGAGTCATCCTTCATAACAGCTCTAGGTAATTGGCAAATGTCTCTTCTTCCTACCCTACCTTGCAGTTGATTTTAGTCTCACAAATTTTTACCAATGCCTGGGTCAGACAGGAATGATGTAAGACAAGAAACATTATGTCAAGTGGTGTAAAAAAGTAGCTGATTTGTCTGTTGTCTGGTTAAATGCTGACAAAGACTGTAAATGGCCTTCTGACCTCTCACCCACTACTCCATTATGAAAAGGAGGAGGGGTAATGTGGTCAATTTCCTTTATTCTGAAGCCTGGTGGTTATCGAACCCTTTTTGCCTCATGGAAAAGAAAATGACTATGGAGGAGTTAATTACTGATTTGAGGGATGGGACAGCACCACTGTTCTCCAATGGAAAACAATGATGGAATTTTCTCGGCAAGTAGTCAGATTTTTCCACATAGATCCTCATTTTTAATCCTGTACAAAGTAATTCCACATAGTCAATGTTGATTAACATGAGTGTGTTGAGTGCTGCTACATCAGGGCAACTACAGGGGTGTGATAATCAGACACAATTTAATTGCAATTACAATTTAGTTTCAATTAATAGACAGACTTTTATAGTCTTCATAGTCTTTTAAGAAATGGATGCTGCTCAATTTAACAGAATGCACAGTTTTAGGCGGTAACTGAAACTTAGCCTTGCATACAGACACCTGAGACATCTAACAGAGGTGTCATTTTCACCAGTGGAAGCACAGAGAATGTTTTAAGATGCTCTGCTGTGGATGTTTGTTTTTAAAACGTTCCATTTTCAAACTAGAGATGTGAAGCAAAAAAAAGGCAGTAAATAGACTAAAAAAAGACGAGCTACTCTTCTTTTCTTTCAAAAGACATGTAATTTAATCTCCATACTTTGGGGGCCCCAGTGTAGCCGGCAGCACACATGATCACCAGTGGAGACATGACAACATGTTAGCTCTGTGTCACTGGCTTTTCTGAGAGAAACCACTGGAAACCCAGCATTACAAGCTGCTAAAATTAATAGCCCTGTCTCTCTTCTTCCTTCTTTCTTTATCCCTGTGTATTTCTATTATGTCTGTCTCTGACAGACAGAAAAGGAATGGCTTATATACTCTGATAAGAAAAAAAAGATCTTTCTGTTCCAAACAGAAACTAACATTGTAGGAGCCAAGATTGTACTAAAAGAAATAAAAGAATAATGAAGTAAGAGACCTGCCTGATGAGTGAAGTCCCACAGATGATGAAGGTATTCGAGCTGTGTTCGAGTCAGTGAGTTGTTTCCTTATACTGTCCATACAGTTTTCTCTGACATAAAAACATGGATGACTCAAAATGTCCTTCATCTAAACTGTGACAAGACCTAAGTCTGGAAATGAAATTATTATTATTGGCACCCCCATCATCTTTGTAAAGCCAATGCAGTAACTATCTGAGGATAGACCTGTACTTGAGCTTCAGTCATAATTGAAAAACCTGTGAGTGATATTTGATTCAGGCTTGACTTTCGACGTGTGCAACACATTGTCAAAACATCATTCGTTCACCTCAGAAATGATCAGTTACTTATCGGTAACTGTTGCTGAAAAGCTGATGAACACATTTGTCTTCTCCCGCATTGACTACTGTAATGCTCTACTCGTTGGGGTTCTAAATCTACATTGAACAAACAAATTTCTCCTGTCCTGGAGTCCTTGCGTTGGCTTTCTGTCAGATTTTGTGTCGACTTCAAAATCCTCATGCTCACCTATAAGGCTCTGCATGGCTTTGGACCTCAGTACCTGTCTGAGTGACTATCAGGTGGGGAGCTGCGTCAACATGCGTAGGCTGCGAAGGAACAAGTAACAGGTTTATTCCATGCTGAAAGAGTAGAAAGAAAACACAATGTTTCAGTCGTGGAGCCTTCTTCAGGTGTGGCCTTCTTGACACCTAATGGAGGCTCCACGGCTGAAACGTTGTGTTTACTTTCTTCTCTTTTCAGCATGGTGTGAGCTACTATCGTCCTACTCCCCACCTCGCAACCTTCGCTCTTCTAGCTCTGGACTCCTATCTGTCCCCCAAACCCGTCTACACTCTAGGGGTGACAGGGCCTTCTCCTGTTATACCCCAGAGCTCGGGAACTCTCTCCCCAAGGATATCAGAGAGTCACCTTCCCTAAACTCTTACAAAATTAGATTCAAAACCTTCTTCTTTAGAAGAGCTTTTACTTAACTGGTTCTGTTCTTTACCGCTCTGCTCCTACCATATTCAGTACCCCCATCTACTGTCTCCTCTCATTGTGTATATCTTGTGCATTTTTTCTTTTCATTTGTTGTTGTCATTCTGTAAAGTGCTTTCAGAAGGCATCTTTAAAGGCGCTATATAAAATAAAGTTTATTAGTTTTCAGTAATCAGAAAACCAAGACATCAAAGTGAAAACAGCTGCAGGAGGTATCATAGCAAGGAGCAAAATCAAAATGTCTAATAAAAAAGTAAAAGTAAAGGAAAGGGTTTATCATTAACTACCACATTGACCAAAGGAGATGGGAGAAAAAGAGTGAGGTCCTCTGGAATGTGCTTGAGTTTTCTGATGCATGACAGGATAGAGAAAAATTCTCCTGTGGAAATTCCACTTTTCTTAGTGCATGGGTGTTGCTGGGAGAATATTTTATTGGTATTTCTAATCTGCCGCCCCATTATGTAGCTGGAAAGAGTAAAACTTTACAGCACTAGCTGTGTCATTGACCATATTATGTCATTGACACACATCAAAATGAATAAAGCGTTCTCCCGTTTAAAAGGCCCTTAGAAGTCAATGCCCAAATTGCCAATAAGACAAACATCTTTAGTAGGTTCATTTCCTTAAGGTCTGTCAACGGGCATTTTTTTTTCTCACCCTCAGTCAGCTTTTTCCAGACATAAAGTAAAGGAGCAGTGTGTAATGTATGCACACTGAGAGGTGAATTTCCTGCCACCTGAGTTTCAATAATCTGGGATTCTTTCATACTGTGTATCTGTTCGAGCTGAAGGGTAATCTTTCTATGTTTCGATGTACACAGCTGCCTTACTTGGAACATATTTAATCCCAGAATGGTTTCCAAATATATAATTTCTGTTAGTCTCATAAGCTTTTATCTGGTTTTAAAGTTTTACTTTATTGGTTCGCCGTTTACCACAGAGTAAAACCCCAGCCCAGTGGATCTCACAGCCTTGACCGAAGGAGATGAAATAAAAGGCAAGGCCCTTTGGAAGGTACTCTAAGGCTAGACAGGATAAAGAATACCTACCCTAATTATAAATACTGTTTATAGACTGAAAAAGGTTTAATTACACCATTTAGGAAACATTAAGAGTCCTTTAAATTCTGCCTTTTTATATGGCTTACTTATTGCTCACTTTTCACATTTTTTATCAGCAAAAAAACAAAAAAACTCCAATAAAAATATCAGAGCTTCAGAGATGGCAAAAATGCTTTTAAGCATTCTTTTAAGTAAAGCATTATGTCCTTCTAATATTACATGGAGAGAGTCAAGGACTATAAGCTTGCTCATATTTTGGCAAAAGAGATACTGAATTGATACCTGAAGCTTAAACGCTGTAGAGATTGCAGGAAACAGCTGGAATCCTTGTTGCCAGATGAAAGCCTACTTTTCCAGGTGTTTGGTAGAATGGTGGGCTCTACCCTCCATCTGGGTCTAGAGACACCACATCTTCATCACATAACCCTTCCCAGGAAGCTGATAATGACCTATTAATATTATCACCACAAATAAGGTTCTTCCCCTTTCCTTCTTTTCATGTTCTGAAGTCGAAATTTGTAGTGACTGTGTGAAAAAGCTGTGCTTCTGAAAAAAGCTATCAAGGTTTCTGTTCGTGTCTTTTGGGACTACACAATGGACAATCTGAGCAGCAATGCCACTTGCCAGGTATTGGACTACAATGACATATAAATTAATAAAATGTAACAAAAAGACCATCCAAATTAAAACATGGGTTCATTCTGAACCATGTTTCAAAATGTCACGCACCAGCAATGCATGTCTTATGAAAAAGAGATGATTACGTTTCTCCAGGATGTCGAAAACATCACATTGCAAGCAGTGTGTCAGAGTTAGGTGTGGCTAAGGTGTGGCTAAGGTGTGGCTCAGACTGACTCAGCTCTTGCCAGGCACATTCATATTCTAAGTGGCATTGGGTTTATGCTGCGCTTTTACATTTGTCCTTTTTCAGGAATAAAACTCCTAGAACAAAACGTACTTCAGCTTTTCAGTCAAATACTAATAATGACAAAACAAGCAGAAGAAATATAAAGGGATAGCGTGCTGAATACTTTGGTTTTAACTGGCCTGGCTGAGGAAGTGAGGCTGGCCCTGTCAGCTGAATCAATGTTGGGGTGGAGGCAGAGGTGCTGGAAAAGATGCACTCAGTGCTGTGGTCAGCAGGGGAGCTGTTATGTGCAGGGAGCCTGAGGTGCAAACGTCTGTTAAATAACACCACGGATTAATATGAAGTACCAAGCTATCTGCTCATTATTAGTAAGCAATATTTCTTCCATGCAATGGCTAGGTTAAGAGCAAGTGTATCCTAGAATTAACAATTTGGCCACCCTGTGCTTTCCTCTTCCCTTTCTACACATTGCGTTGAGCAACAGCTGTAAACAAAAAACAGTTGTAATGTACAGTTCAAGAAAAGGTTTGAGAACCCTTTGGAATTACCTGGATTTCTGCATTAATTACTCATATAAATGTGGTCTGATCCTCACCTAAGTCACCATAATAGATAAACACAATCTGCTTAAACTAATAACACACAAACAAGTGTACTTCTTCTTGACAGTACTGAGCACATCGTTTAAACATTCA
The DNA here is from genome assembly GCF_040954835.1 of Lepisosteus oculatus. Lineage (NCBI taxonomy): Eukaryota > Metazoa > Chordata > Actinopteri > Semionotiformes > Lepisosteidae > Lepisosteus > Lepisosteus oculatus. The sequence goes on from NC_090700.1 coordinate 59,088,682, forward strand.
CAGTCTAGGTTTGAAAAAGTATGTGAACCTCTAGGCTAATGACTTCTCCAAAAGCTTATTGGAGTCAGGTGTTCCAATCAATGAGATGAGATTGGAGGTTCCCTTCCCTAACACAAAGGTTGGTTACTGACAGAGTCTGCTCTTCTCAAGAAAGAGCTGTTCCTGTGAACCATGCCCCGATCAAAAGAAATATCAGAGGACCTTAGAAGAAGAATTGTAGAGATGCATAAAGCTGGAAAAGGCTACAAAAGCATTTCTAGAGGCCTGGGTGTTCATCAAATCAAATCAAAGTTTATTTATCAAATGCACAACATACAGCGTGCAGCAGTAGTTGCTGGCAATGAAATGTCTTTTTCTGCGAGCTCACAAAAATTACAAGAATCACAAAAATCACAAAAATTCACAAAAACACAGAAATCACAAAATTGAGGTTACATTTTTGAAATTGAATAAAACTCAATGTGAGTAGAGCTGTTATGTGTCCATGGTGTTTGCAATATATTCATGTAGTGCAGTTATGCTGAATATAGTGAGAATTGTGTGTCCATGTAGCCATTACAGGTGATTTGCTAAAGGAGCTGCAGGTTGGCTATTTACCAGTCTTATTGCCTGGAGGTAGAAGCTGTCCTGTAGTCTGTTGGACTTGGACCGGGTGCTTTGGTACCGTTTACCGGCCAGTAGGAGGGAAAACAGTTTGTGACTGGGATGACTGGGGTCCTTGAGAATGGACCTGGCCTTCTTCAGACATCTAGCTGAGTAGATCTCCTGGATGTTTGGTAGCTCACAGCTGGTGATAAGCTGGTGATAAACTCAATCCACAGTAAGACAAATTGTCTACAAATGGAGGAAATTCAGTACTGTTGCTACTCTCCCTAGGAGTGGGCGTCCTGCAAAGATCAGGGCAAGAGCGCAGCGTGCAATGCTGAAGGAGGTGAAAAGTATTCTAGGGAAACAGCAAAGGACCTGCAGGAATCTCTTGAACTTGACTAAAGACGTCTCTGTTCATGTGTCCACTATAAAAAAACACTGAACAAGAATGGTGTTAATGGAAGGACACCACGGAGGAAATCACTACTCTCCAAACATTGCTGCACGTCTCAAGTTTGCAAAAGACCATCTGGATATTCCACAACGCTTCTGGGACAATTTTCTGTGGACGGATGAGACAAAAGTTGAACTCTTTGGCAGAAACGTGCAACACCAAAACCTCATCCCAGCCGTGAAGCATGGTGGAGGGAGCATCATGGTTTGGGGCTGCTTTGCTGCCTCAAGGCCTGGACAGCTTACTATCATAGAGGGAACAATGAATTCAAAGTTGTATCAAGAAATTTTACAGGAGACTGTCAGGGTAGCGGTCCATCACCTGAAGCTTAACAGAAGTTGGGTGATGCAACAAGACAATGACCGAAACACATACCTTTTCCAGCCTGGACTGCGAATGTTTAAACGATGTGTTCAATATTAACAAGAAGAAGAACAATTGTTTGTGTATTATTAGTTTAAGCATATTGTGTTTGTCTATTATTGGGACTTCGTTGTAGATCAGACCACATTTTTATGAGTAATTAATGCAATAATCCATGTAATTCCAAAGGGTCCACAAACTTTTTCTTGCAACTGTATCTTAAGAGGAAAGGGTAAAAGTAGACAATTGTGCCAACACTGAATTGAAAGTGCAGTTTAGATGGAATAATTTTGTTTACAGCCTCGGTGATGTAGACTCATTATTCACTAAACCTGACTGGTTTTCCTCTAAATCTGCCTCTTAAAAATATTCTGATTATTTCGTATGATCAATAAAAATTTGAAAAAGCTTTAAAACCTCTTCACATATTTATGTAGGAAAAGCTGAAACAACCCTGTCACATGAGTTTTATATGTGTGTTATACGAAAAAAGGCAGCAGACATCTGCAGAATATCCATACTGTTCTGTTTAAAACAGAATCCTGTATCTTTTTTATTTAGGCCTTAAAGCTCTGAGCTATATTAAAAGAGGAAATGTAGGCTAAGATTGAAAACAAAAGAGCTTTTCTTTATTTTGCGTCAATCACAATGATCTATTACTATCTAAGACATGAAATGTCCTTTTAAAACTTCTTTTTAAAAAGGGACAACATTTATCCATCAGCATTCCCCACAATTTACTACTCAACATACTGTCTTTACAATCTTTACAATATTTACAATTTAAAAAGAAAAATCTAGTCTTTAATTTTATAGCACTTTCAAATATCAGTTGTATGCATACTAGACTTCTGAATGTTATGAGTGGCAAGAGTTCTTTTTGGCTTACCAATCATTTTACACTGATTCATACTAACTTCAAAGCACCATGATCATAAGATTGGCTTTGGAAAAATCTTTTCTTTACTGGCTTCTTGAAGGTTGTCTCAGTACTGCACATTTTAGGAAGGCTATTCATTTCAGCCACCCACAATTAAATACTTTACTTGTTATTCACACACAGACTGGAATAGAATCAAAACTTTAGCCATCTGCTGAGAGCACATTTCACATTTTATCATTGTTTCTACCCCTATGATACCCCTATGATATCGATTTGGAATTTGCCACTGGAGTATGAATTCACAGTCTTGATGTATCAATACATTTATCTGAAGTTCAGAGACTTGTGTTCAAATATTGTCAATAAATATTAAACATTCCCAGCTAACTTAAAGTATATGTTGACACAGCATTGTTTACTGAAATGTTCAGTAAGGATTCTTAAAATGTACCTAAAAAGCTTCAATTTTATTATTAACAGCTTTTCATATGCTGTAAATATCTGTTGCATTGCTACTACATAGGTCCTTGCTACACTGTTCTGTGTTTTAAACTAGCACAACCCTTGTTAAATGAGGAGCTACAGCCATCTTTTGTGTTCTTGTGAACTTTTGTTCTCTCATGTGAGCTGGCATGACCTTGTTGGGGATAACACTGTTGTTGTTTTAAACAAATAACTTACTGGAAAGGTAAGAGACTGTGTTCTCCAAGAAAATGTAGAACATTGAACAGTTTCTGTCAGTGCACTTTACCACTATTTAACAGGTCGTTCAGTGTCCTTCAAACAATAACAAAATGCCTCAGATGTAAAGGAGGGTTTGGCCACATATTACTTAGCCCTACAGTAAACATAGACAAGATAAAAATAATTTGGGTAAAATTAAATAAATTTAAATAATTTGATGATTTCACATGCAATGCCCTGATGAAGGGTTATCTCAATATCCTTAAAAAATAATTCCTTACACTTATATAGCACTTTTCTGGACACTCTACTTAAAGTACTTTACAGGTAATGGGGATCCCCTCCACCACCACCAGTGTGCAGCCCCTCCTGGATGATGTGACAGCAGCCAAAGTGCACCAGTACGCTCCCCACACACCAGTTATCAGTGGGGAGCAGAACAGAGTGATGAACCTAATTCATAAATGGGTATTATAAGGAGGTCATGATTTGTTAAAGCCACATTACATTTTGGTGAGGATGGCGGGGTAACACCCCTATTCTTTTTGAGAAATATACTTGGATTTGTAAGGACCACAGAGAGTGAGGACATTGATTTAACATCCCATCTGAAGAACAATGTCCCCATCACTATACTGTGGCATTAGGACCCACACAGACCACAGGGTGAGTGCTCCTTACTGGTCCCACTAACACTCTTCCAGCAGCAACCTTAGTTTTTCCCAGGAGGTCTCCCATCCAGGTACTGACCAGGCTCACACCTGCTGGGCTTCAGTGGGCTGCCAGTTGTGAGTTGCAGTTTGATATAGGGCTGCAGGGTGGCTAAAAAAATAATTTCAATTAGCAAAGATAGCTTTTTATATTTTTCTAATGATAGTTTCTTCCATCTGTAGTATAAGTAATATTTAATTTATATATATATATATTATATAAGTAGTAGGATTAATCTGCAGTGACAATTTAAAGTCTATAGTGCATGGCAATATCACATTTCTCCCTTATGAAACAGAAACACCCATTGCTGAAAAGCAAAAACTTCTAGACATACAGGTGATTTTTAAAATATAAGGTATTATCTTAAGGAATTTCTTTGCTCATTAATCATGGACAAATCCATAATTACTCTCTAATTATAAAAAAAAACCTCAGAGTGTGGTGTATTAAGTGGCGAAATCTGAAATAAACCACTTTTTTTCCTTCTTAGCAAGCTTATACTTAACCACTGAGACATGAATCAGAGAGTGACAAGGTAAGAGCCACAGGGAGTACCTTCAGGGCTGGAACCAGCCGAACTCTGAATAACAGAGTAACTCTTTAAGAGAAAGATAAGAACCAGCTTGCTTACTTCTGGCCAGCTTGCAACTGATGTTCTTTAACAGTTGGGGGAGCTATTAACCTCTGCCTTTTGTTTGGATTTGGAAGGAAATATAAGATCATGTAGAAAATATAACATCTTAGCAAATGGTACAAATAAACCACACTTTTATAACGCATTGGGTTCCTATCCAAACTATAGACTAACCTACAGGCATTGCCACATGCTGTTTATAAACCTCACATCCAATGTCTATGCAGAACTTTACACCGGAAAGGGAATGTGCTCAGGTTTCAAATCCTCCACTTTTTGGATAGTGCATGTAATAGTTAAGCACCACTTCTGAGCCTATAGTCTGGAGTAAATCAGTTTTTAACCCAAACTACAAGCTGTAAATTGTTTGGCAGGAAGTTCTTGGTTTGTCAAAGCTTCTGCTTGCCCAATACAAAGGCACCATCAGATTCTAAAATAGTCATTGGTTAGCTGTGTCAAACTCTCAGTTTGATATGGGTTTAATTATGCTTGAAAAATGCACAGACTTGATCATTTTATACATCTTTTCAAGACTTGAAAACTTGCATAACCATTAATATTGTTTTCAGTGTGTTAAGTGAGTAGCCTATTTTGTCCTTCATGTAGGTATGTGTTACCACACATACAGTACAAATTGTTGGGATTCCTCAACAGCTACTGGGCTCAGTTCTACTGGGGTACTGGTTCTACTGAGGCAATTCTAGTTTAGGTGGCTATATAAAAAATATGTTTAGCAATTCAGATTATTTTTTCAAAACAAATACATACTGTATTAGTTTACAATGAATTTAAGCAATTTTTTTCTGTTTTTTCACATAATCCGTGATAAATTAAGAGAAAGACAGAGAGTACAGTTTCATACCCAGAAAACGTTTTATGTTTCGAAATGGCCTCAAAGTGAGAGGTAATTAATGGTGACTTCCCTTCTCCCACACAGAGCAAATGGCCTGTCCAGTTCAGGGCTGAGTCACAGTAGCACAGCCGGGTGAGCAAGGTCATATTCCAGCTTGTCTGGACTACACCTTCTATGGAGAAAGGCAGGGGCTGTCAAGATATGGTTGTGTATGCTAAAAATACACTGTGTATATTTTTAAAAATGCCTTTGAATACACATTCTGTGGGAAGTTACAGTAGTCAGTAGGTGCATTTCAGTGAAGTTGGAAAACATACAAAGCAGGACTTCTCAACCAAGGGATCCCCAGAGACTGTTCGGGGGTTCCCCAGAAATTACTCCAAAACCAATTTTTTAGTCCACAAATATGAATATGTACTGAGGTAATAAAGACAGTAATTGATTTTAAAAAGATGTACTATACCAGAATTAAATGATTGAAGCAAACCTAAAGGGGGCATTAATTTAATATATCAAACTCCTATAAATGGCTAAAATTTAGATGTATTTGTTGTGAGTTGCATGTTGTTGGACTGTGTGTATACTGTGCAAAATTACCTTCACGCATCCTTCAAGATCCTTCACTCAGATGAAGAAGATCACATAACAGAGGTGTACCAAAAGTTCTCCTCTCATCTGTTACCTTTCATTAATTCCGGGGGCAGAATTGACCTTTTTTTTCATCCTGAGGAAGATGTAGGTAGCAATCAGAAAACGTAATTATGGAGTTTGTAACATGAGGTTGGGAGGAAGATTAGATTCTAACCTTGCAATACTTTCATCCGTGTGTAAGTCACACGACCAGGACTTTCCTTCACCTGTTTCTCTCCAGCCCATTTACACTTTTTCATCCGTTTTCAGAACACTTCTTTCAATTCAGGGTTAAGGGGGAGCCGGAGTCTATCCCAGCAAGCACCAGGTGCAGGCAGGGTACACCCTGGATGGGATGCCAGTCCATCACAGGGCAGACAAAAAGACATAAACACAGACGCACATAAACCCATTGGGTCACACCAGGGCCGATTTTCCCAGAAGACAATTAACCTGCTGATATGTTTTGGGTCTGTGGGAGGAAACCAGAGTAACTGGAGGAAACCCACACAAACGCAGGGATGCACAGACAGCACCCTAGATCTGGAACTGATCCCTCGGCTGCAGAGCCGCGAGGCAGCAACGCTAACTACCACACTAGCGCACTGCCTGGGAAGAAACATAAAAAAACAGATCTATTTAGCATTAAAAACAAATCAGTCGGCCATGTTTTAAACATGCAACTCGCTTTCCGTTAATTAAGACAATCACTTTAATTTGCGCAGACATTCGCCTTGCGACTGGCAAGGCTGATTACAGGTTCACAGCCTCACTCTCCGGAAGCCATTTTAACAATTGGTGCTGGTAATAGCCAAAGCAATCCAGAAAGTGTAAACAGGCGGGTGTCCGCAATTAGCACCTCTTGTAACGATGATTGTTTTCATTAGTCTGTGGCTACACAAGCAAGTGTAAAGAGCCAAACTCTCTCCAGGTTTTTACATTTATGGGTGCCAAGAGCCACTCATATCCTGCCTCAGAGAGCCATTTGTAGTCACTATCCTCCCTGAACCCTAATGATTTCTGTAGTACTGCCATAAATCCTAGGTTTCATGTTTTCTCTGAGGGATGTGAGTTCCATCCAGGTAGAATACATGACCTGTGTAGAATATTTATGTTTGACAGGAATGTAAACAGTAATTTGGAGAGTAAAAACAAACTAAACTGGAATACCTCTGTATTGTACACTAACACGAGACACTATTGTTTTAGGAAACCACACAGTACAATCCTCAAAGGTTATTTTTAGTTTAAGTTAAGGAAAGGTAAAGCACTTAATTTTCCTGGAACAAATCAGTGTTTTGGACCATATTTGGCATGACTTATAATTTTTGACAAATTATTACAAATGTTATCTACCAACTAAAGATTTTTTATTTTGATCCTTTTTTCTTTGTACAAAAGGTGTACATTTTTAGTACGGAACAAGTAAAGGTTTATTCCATCCTGAAAAGAGAAGAAAAGAAACACAACATTTCGGCTGTGGAGCCTTCTTTGGGTGTGGAAGGCTCCACAGCCGAAACATTGTGTTTCATTTCTTCTCTTTTCAGCATGGAATAAACCTTTACTTGTTCCTTTGCAGCCTGCTGTCGCAGCTGCCTACTTGAACCACATTTTTAATATGGGTATGAGAAGTTGTACAGTACGTACAGTAAGGAGGTAAAACAAGACCTCCTGTGTATCAATCAGTTGCAGGTGAAAACTATACTTATTTTGTGTCAGCAAGTTTATGAGAGATAAGGCACTGAAGCAGAACCAAAGCAACAGTGCAGGATGTACAACTGGAGTAAGCTGAGCTTAGACATTGCAGCACACAAAGATCCTATGAAGACAAGTATCTTGTGGAATATTTTCGACATGCATAGATGGCCAGTGCTTTGTTTTAAATGCTTAAAGCCCTTAAGAATATCACAGGAATTGTTCTTTTCTCATAATAATAATAATAATAATAATAATAATAATTGCTTACACTTATATAGCGCTTTTCTGGACACTCCACTCAAAGCGCTTTACAGGTAATGGGGATCCCCTCCACCACCACCAGTGTGCAGCCCCACCTGGATGATGCGACAGCAGCCACAGTGCGCCAGAACGCTCACCACACATCAGCCATCAGTGGGGAGGAGAGCAGAGTGATGAAGCCAATTCATAGAGGGGGATTATTAGGAGGCCATGATTGGTAAGGGCCAATGGGAAATTTGGCCAGGACACCGGGGTTACACCCCTACTCTTTTCGAGAAACGCCCTGGGATTTTTAATGACCACAGAGAGTCAGGACCTCGGTTTTACGTCTCATCCGAAGGACGGCGCCTGTTTACGGTATAGTGTCCCCGTCACTATACCGGGGCATTAGGACCCACACAGACCGCAGGGTGAGCGCCCCCTGCTGGCACCTCTAACACCTCTTCCAGCAGCAACCTTAGTTTTTCCAGGAGGTCTCCCATCCAGGTACTGGCCAGGCTCACACCTGCTTAGCTTCAGTGGGTTGCAGTGATTTCAGTGTTCAATTTACAAAGTCAATCTTGTCAGTAGCTCCACTTGAGGTAAGCCTTGCAAAGAGACGCAAAGGATCGGAGAGGGAGAGAAAAAGAGGTGTGGCCATTTAAAAAAATCTTTATAAAAACATTTTAAAGCATAAACATCTCCTGTACAAGGCTGAAGATATGAAATACAATTTCTATTTAAAATGCATATTCATGTGGTTTAAAAGGCATTCTTACGGGTATTGAGATTCATCAATACAGATTTCCGTTATCACCTGGTTTTACATGCGAGAGTGACCTCCTCTCATTGGTAAGCTTTCCTATCATGTTCTATTTCTTGACAGACACAAACACAAAACTCACATTGAAGATCTACCAAAGCTGACACTGAAACAATTACAGGACGTTCTCCGTTATTGAACAATGTCTATTTTGGGAACCTGTACCATTCAAGAAAATCATGCTGTGTCCCTTCTCCTTCAGGGAAAACATGATACTGTTTACATTAGGTTGTCATTATGTAAATAGGAATTAAACCTAAATGTATCTGGCCACTGGGTATCATGCTACCTACTTGTTTCTGTAAGATAACAACCAAGAGCCAACAAGCCCTGAACATGAAAACACCTATTATCAGGTGACAATAACAAACTCGGAATGTTTATGATGGTTCTGAAACAAACTGCATCCTTCTTCATACATGCACAACACTAACTAAATTCTCTTCTGCGACATTAATAAACGGACTATTTAAAGAGCATTACCTGCTCAAGACGGTAATACCAGAGATTTTCAACTAGTTGTTTATGGCATCTAATTACCATCTCAGTGGGTTCTAGATGAGTAGTGGCAGTGCTGCTTAAAGACCGCCTTAAGAAAAATGGAAAAAAAAGTTTGGCGATAAACTGATAATGTTCTTTTTTACCTACTGTTGTGTTCTCTTTCAGTTGTGCAATAAGAGGAAAGAAAGGGAATTTAGAGAAAAATGAAAAATATAAATAAATCTGTTATGCTGTCTGAAACTAGATTTCATTTTCAGAGTTTTTAAGAAAACTAAAGATTTTGAGTTTGTATTACCTCTTTCTAAAATGAAGACTGACGTATTCGATCAAATGCCAGTTTATGGGCTTTTTAAATTTGCAACATTTGTTTAAAGTAGTTCTTTAACCTAGTATATTATGTGACCCAGTATTATGTTAAATTTGGGAAATTATGGCTTGAAAGGATTTAATAATAAAATGTGTTTACAAATATTTGAAGTGAATAAGTGAGCATTTCACATCACTGTTTATCCTGAGTGGTCATCTTAGAAAATGTCACAGCCAGCATGACTTAAACGTGACTAGAACTCTGCAAGGGGCTGATGGAGACAATCTTGATCTAGAGATGTACTGTAGAAGATTATGGGCACAGACCACTTCTCCATTTGATTCTTAACTTGATGATACAGAACGTTGATGCTTAAACTAGTGACTGAGCTTTCTAAAATAAATTAAATAGATCACACCTCAACTATTAAGGCTAACACAGAAATACCTGCTTCCAGAAAGTCTTTCCTGACAAGATTCATGCTGAATGGGATAGGAGACTTTATTGAATATGCATTTCACAGAAATAAAAACCTTCTTTGTATCATGATGCAAGTGCCTTTTTTCCTTGGAGATGCTTTCGCTTTCACTGTATTTCTAAGAAATGGTAAAGAAGCAGCATCTAAACTAAACTGCCTTTGGTGAGATTATTTCATTTCACACTTCACCCTCCGCCACAAACAAGCGCCGATAACCGCCGCAAGTAAATTTGTAAAAAATATTTGTAAAACCCACAAGGGACGGTCCCTCACCGTCAGTGACCCCTTAATGTGAGTAGTGACCCCTAAATGTGAGTAGTTCAAGAGAAGATGCCAGGGTCGTCACGTAGCACTGATGCAATTCTTTTGCAAGTATCTAGAGACATAAAAATGTATATATTTATCGGGTGCATCAAAGGAGAATAAGAATTCATGATACAGAGCACTACGCCGTTCTTCTCTAAATTCTCCGATCACATTATGACGATTGCGCTTAGGAGATGCGCCCGGGTGCAAAATGTTGGATTTGGGGATTTCGCTGGATATGCGAGCAATTAGAGCAAACGTCCACTTGCTCGCAGTGAAACTTGTTCAGGCTTTTGGGGGCAGGTTTGTTGTTGCTTTGACGTCATGGAGCGTTAGAATGAAGCTGACACGAGTACTATAAAAGCCGGTCTGAAAGAGGCAGCAATTTAAGATTGCCTACTTCAGCCAAATGAGACTGTGATCTTGGTTGGAACAAGAGGTAAAATGTCTTGCCACTACCTGCCAGCCATACTCGTGTCCCTCCTTACGACTGAATTCACTCTCTCAGCTGCTCAAGGTAAGATATTCAAGCGTGGAGACTTTTTAAATGCAATGCCTTCACCTACTGTATCAACATTTTCTAAGTCTGTTTAAACTTTTTAGGATGTTTATAGTATCTGGAATATGTTGCCTGGAATGTAAATTAGCTTTTTAAGCTTAAAAACCAATTGTCGTTCCTGTTTGATGGTCTTTTTGCTCATCAAGAGGCTTATTTTGCAAGACGAGCTGCAGAATGACCACAATCAAGTTGGACATCTTCAAATAACCACGTGCAAAGAATGTCATTACGTTCTGAAAAAAAAACGTGCTCAAAGTAATATTACTTAAGCATCTAGCAATGTTGGAAATCTTTCTTTCCTAAATCAAGGAAAAACACGTTACTCACTAATAGAGAACATTTTGTAGTCCAGACCATATACATTTTCAATTAAACAATGGCTAATTATAATTAGGACCAGCCCGAATTATCTAATTGCTCTTGAACAACTCTGCAAAATTTATTTTGTCCATTTAATGCTCCAGAGACCAATTGAAATTACGTATTTTTGGGAAGGGATGACTAATTTTTCTTTTTCAAAATAAAGTATTCAACAATTTATTGATACTAATGGTCATGTTTACAGGCAAGGTGTTGGATTATAAGTATAGAGGAAATGTATCCATATTTAGTATCGTAGTAAGATTCTGTTCACAGCTACCACAAAGTACTTTAAACACGTATGCATGCGTTTGTTTACATTAAATACTGGAGATTCCCTCTGAAGACCCAACAGGCATCCATTCAGTATAGCATTGCTGTGGTAGTTATGGAAACGGATGTGGACCATTTACAGCACAGCGCTTAATGAAGTGAACAGAAGCGCATGCTAATGAATACAAAACCATTATCCGTTTAATCTATATGAAGCACGCCCAAGAATCTTAAAAAAACGATATCTTTAAAGGCTATTGACTTGTTCTTGAAACGAGCAACACGATTGCTGTGGGGATGATAAAAAAAGTGACTGAAGTCTCAAGACTAAAGCGGTCTTGAGTTTCCTTTTGGAGTTACGTGCTGTTCTTCTCCGTCGCATTCTTTTTAAAGCGTGAAAATCTCCGCTAAAATGACAAAAACGAAACTGAGTGCAAACTTTACTTTAAGAAAAGCCTAATGATGTTTTTTTAAGTAGATGCAACACTATCAAATGAAAACAAAAAGACGCGTCTTGCAGAGCTATAAATATATAGTACTAAACGTTAAGCACCATAGTTTTGACTCCCTAGCGAACCGTAAACGACTAGGGGCGCATTTTGTCCGCCTTCTAAACTCTACCATCTCAGTGGCTGAGAAACTCCCACAACTTTCTTAACATCATAGAGCTCTGTGCCAACACTAGACACTAAGAAAACTGTTGTGGCATAGTTCTGTATTCGAATAACTGTAGGTGCTCTCCTAACCACATAGTGCCATAGAACATGGTACATACTGTAGTGAAGAGCAGAGAACACTGGGACAATAACCATGCCTTCTTGTGAGTAGTGAGTCACCCACTTCTTTGAATGACCAGGCTTGTTGAAGTTTGCAAATCAATAAAATCTTCACAGCTGATAAGCACAAAGTATAAACTATGTTATACATTTCTACTGCAATAAAAGGCATGCATGAGAGTTTTGTGATCTAATTTGATGTTTGACTTCCTTTTAATTTTTTGTTTTCATTACTCATCGCTTTCTTGGGGAAAAGAAATTCCTTTTGAACCAATGCAAACGAGTCAAAGAAGCAGTAGGCTGCTTAGGGCTTCAGGCAAAGATCAATAAGAAAATATCTGGAAACCTCACAGTTCCCACAACAAGCTGAAAAGGTAGATGCAGTACCCACAGGAACCTTCCCAAGCTTTAGCAAGATGTAGGATGTACAGTGTAGCACTGACATGAGTGCTTTAGGCACACTTCAGAGTGTTCTAGCACTTTTGCTTATTGAAGCCGTAATAATATGTCCCACGCTGTTTATCCAGTGGTTGCAGATGTATAACTACACCAAATCAAGATGATGTTTGAAACAACCACTTTCCTTTCTTCTATGAGACAGTGCAAGGTTGCTGTGGTGTACAGTGGACCTTGTTTTCATCCTTAGCCAAGTGAAGGTGGTTCTCTGTGTTACCCTTCAAAACCAATACAAAGCTTTTTTTAAAAAAACAAAATTGCATTGTTTATGCTGTTAAGAGCATACAGTTTTTACTGTTGTAATAAACTGAACCAGGTGCACAAAGCAGTTGGGGCAGGGGGATGTTGTTAATTTCACATACAGAGCAGCTTTAAATGTAATTTTAGTTAATTAAAATGGATAAAGCTCCATGCTTTAAAAGTTATTTTTGAACCACGTTCTTCTTTTCGAAGTCCTATAAATAACGTGGGTGATTTAAAGCAAATCTAAAATGAATATGTCCAGCACACACAAATACAGGGCTTTAAAGTGTCATCTTGATGCAAATTGGTAAATTCAAGATTATATTTTCACTTCTTACATTTTGTTTCTGCCCATTTGCATTTTTTTAATGTACTGTGGAAGTTCTAGATGGCATGCCAATAGCAAATATATTATATTTATACTTTGCTTTTTCCATTCAAAGGATATGCTTATTGGAGTCTGGTATAGCATGACTTTTATGGAACCTTGCTATAATCTAGTTAAAGAATGGCACGGATCTGTAAAATTAGTATGAAGAATATTTAGAGAAAAGCATGTTACTTATTCATCGGTCAATGAAGCAGGAGGACCTACAGTACAACAAAGGTACATTTCCAGGAGCTGTAAACTGACTCATGTTTTTATTTTGTGTTTCAGGTGTTAAGTGGACATACTTTGGTAAGTATGTTATTCTTGGCTGTGGCACTTGCAGACTGCTAAGCATGTTTTTAGAAGCTTTTAAATGAAGGTCTGGACACTCCTGTGTCTCTGTGATTTGGTAAAAAGTCTTGCTGTCTCACCCTGAATCACCATTATAACATCTTGGCTTCTCTTGAACTTTAGCATATCCAATTACACCACTCTTCACTGGAAAATAGAAATTACTGTAATGCCAGACAAATTGCCTAGGTCTTTAAGGGTATAAAGTTGAATTCACCTCACACATTCTTGTATTATCAGCAGATTTGCAATGAAATGGTGGTTTATTTTTTTTAGCTACAGTTTACAATCTATTCAGAGTCCCAGAGGGGTTGAAAAGAAAGGGATACTTGAACCAATTTGGCTTGAGGGTCACAACCTAAAACAATCTCTTCAGATTCCCTCGGTTCTCATTCATTCTAGAGGTCAAACTTTTTCCTGACCACTTTATCAAAAATTCAGACTCGGTGGCCTTAATTTGCCTACAGACTGGTGACATATTCCCACTATACACTTCTGATTACTCCATTCTGTCTGAATTACTCCCATATCGCTAATTAGCACTTCTGCTAATATAAAACACTCCTACTGTGCTTTGCTTCTTTGTAAGAAGCACAGTGTTGATGGTACTGGAAAAGGTCCTTATTGCTTGTCTTAAGTCCCAAAGCCCAGTCTCATTCCTCCACCCTTTTAATAACTGATGTCTTCAGCATTTAAATAACAGAGCGAGCTACCATGTAAGCCAGACCAGCAGTTGCTTAAATTCCAGGACTGAACCTTTGTCCACTAATAACTGCATTCTAAACCTCTTGCTTTGGAGAAAGTTTGAGGACTGCAATTGAGGAGCAGTCAAAGCTATGGTTGGTCACCCCATGACTCAGACCTTCATTTTCCCCTTAAGTCTGTGTCTTTCAGCCTTCACTTTGTCAGGATGCAAGTACACAAGTTAACAGCCTAGCAGGCCCACAATAATGGGAAATGCTGTGATTGCAGCAGCATTAAAATACAAAATAGGTGGGACAACAGTAAGCATGTTGCATTGTTCAGACAAAACATTACACTGTAGACTAGAAAATTACTGCTGTTCATCATTTCCCCATGCTTATACAATGGACGTGCTTTGTTTTGCCATATTTTGTCCTAGGTTGCCAAACTACCTTATACTTTCCATTATTTTCTGCAAGGCCTTTATAATGCTTCACAGCGAACTATTGTACATTGTTGCATGCCCGAATACCCCGTGCCCTTCACAGAACGTCTTTCGAACAACCCTTCCAGTGGTGTATTTCATTCTTATGATGGCTGTACTCATGATTAATGCATGATGAGTCTGTGCTTTGTGGTTTAGAGCAGGGCTGTCTAATCCTGTTCTTGGGGGGGCAGTGCTGGTTCTCATTCCGATCTGAAGCAGCTGGTCATAGCTTTAACTGGACCAATTTAACAGCTTCTCTTGGCTCTTCAGGTGCTGTCTCTATAAGGAGCTCCTGAAAACCTGCAGGCACCCGATCTCTTGGACCAGGACTGCACAGTGCTGGTTTAGGGTTATAGCCAACATTATCTATTAAAGTAGTTCAAGTAGGTAGCTGAGTCAGCATGTGCAGGCTGCGAAGGAACAGGCAAAGGTTTATTCCAAGATGAAAAGAAATGCTTTGGCTGTGACACCCGAAGAAGACTCCACAGCCGAAATTTTCTTTTCTTCTCTTTTAAATAAAACCAGTAAAGGTTTATTCCATGCTGAATGTTTCACACAGTATTTTAGGAATGGTAAAAAAAATGCTCAGAACCAATGTACAAATTAACTGGTCCAGAAGCAGCAGAATGTAACTGCTTGTCAGGCCTTATTAGAGGATCTGCTATGCAGCAGTTTTTCCTTATTTGAGGGATTTCTTTAAATCTATCTCAGGCTTTCATTATCCTTTTTTTGTAAACAATATGCAGTGGTCTGCGTGTATTACTCAATGCTTTGATGCTTTTCTGTTAAACCAAGGAAATGTATTTAAAATCCGGTGACAAAGGAGTAATATTTGTCAATATGATGGATTAGGAAATTCCAGAGTATACATTAACCCTAGGGGCATTGCTATGCTAAAGATAAGCTAGTGTTTCCTAAAGGAAGAACACAGCTGATAATGTAAATAGTTGTAGTGGTGGAAACAATGGTAAATGTGCATTTAAAAAAAGCTAGATCTCGGACCCTTTTGATTTGCAAATCAAAATAAAATGCCCCTTCTTAAGCATGTTAAGTGATGACCTGAAGAGAAATCTCATTATCATAACAGATCCTTAATCTTCTCCATCAATCTAAGCTGTTTTTATTATAATAAACTTTACTTTATAAACCACCTTTTAAAGCACTTTACATGATGACAACAAATAAAAAGAATACACAAGATAAAACACAATTACAATATATAGAGGAGACTGTGGATGGTGGTACTAAGAAAAGCAGAGGGGTGAAGAAATGAACCAGTTAGTGTAAGTAAAGGCTTTTCTAAAGAAGAAGGTTTTGAGTCTGGATTTGAAGGAGTTTAGAGAACGTGACTCTCTGATATCCTTGGACAGAGAGTTCCAGAGCTTGGGGGCATAACAGGAGAAGGCCCTGTCGCCCATACAATGTAGACGAGCTTGGGGGACAGTAAGGAGGGCAGAACTTGAAGAGCGGAGGTTGCGAGGTGGGTAGTAGGGCGATAAAAGTTCAGACAGGTATTGAGGTGCCAAGCCATGTAAAGCCTTGTAGGTGAGCATGAGGATTTTAAAGTCCACACAGAATTTAAAAGGAAGCCAGTGCAAGGACTCCAGGATAGGAGGAATGTGATCATTTGCACTTGACCTGGTCAGGATTCTGGCTGCTGAATTTTGGACATACTGGAGTTTGTTCAAAGTAGATTTAGATACCCCAGCGAGCATTACAGTAGTCAATTCAAGAGAACACAAATGTGTTGATCAGCTTTTCAGTTAGTTAGTGATAGCATAGGGTGTAGTCTAGCGATATTTCTGAGGTAAGATTTGAACCATTTGAGAGCAGTGTCAGAAACTCCAAACATAGTCTCAAGACAAGAGAGAAAGATGTTATGGTCAACAGTGTCAAAAGCAGCACTGAGATCAAGAAGGATGAGTATAGAAAGAGAACCAGAATCAGAAGCTATTAGAAGATCATTAGTGACTTTGATCAGGGCAGTTTCTGTGCTGTGACAATGACCGAAGCCAGATTGGAGGGGAGATTTTGCTGAAAACTTTTAATCATACAGTCATCCACTAACACTTATTGCCATGAGATAATCACACAATTTGTTTTTACCTTAAGTTATTTTAGACTGTTTTGTAGTTAAAATAATAGAATTGTCCTGGTTATCCTATTTTGCTCAAAGGCAAAACCCTTGTGCCTGCAACCCAAACCAGACAGACTTTTACAGTACATAAGTGTTACTATTCTAAACTTTAAAAAAGCACACATTACATTGTTAAAATTTGACTAGATGTAAAATTGAGTAAAAGCCTTTTGGGGACGGGGGGTGGGAAACAGTAACAGATCAGTCAAGAAAGCATTATCTAGCAAGAAAAGGGAAACAAGTCATTTCTGCTTTCTTGTTTTCAGATGTAAATAGACACTTCCCCCCAAGAGTGATTAGAGGACACTTCATCCCTGGGGATTTGTCTTGAACTCCTAATTAAACTCAAACAGTGCTATTTCCTGATTAGGATTTAAGGTTAATTTAAGTGCCTTTTGTGATTTTATTGGGCTCACAGTCATCTGTCACTGTACGATAATGAGGAGTTGGGATGTTTTAGGATCACAAAATCAGGATCTTTCCTCGGGAGAAGCCATTGTGTGGATTTCATCCTGTACTGCCTATGCAATATACTTTTACACCTTTCTAACATTAGGAAGGACATTCTTCCTTCCAGAAAGCGTGTCATCAAATAAGCTGTACTAGCTTTACTACAGTTTTGTACAACTGAGCAGATTTTAGTTACTAGGGAATGTAAATATCTACAATTTACATACACAATTCAATTGAACTTAAATTATACTTCAAACAGAGTGACCTGTGATGCAAGGAATCATGACTCAAGAGATGGCTCGTATTTTCTTCCTGATATTCTTACTGTAAACGTCTTGGTGATCAGTTATTCACTAATGTACAGATTTCTAGCTTGTTAACCCTCAGCTTTAAGGATGGAGGTGAGCAAAGTATTAAATTAAAATGTGCCTGACTATTTTTTAACTGTATTTAGAAATGTACACTTACACACAGTGTGTAAATCAACAAATTTAAATATCATGATTTTTTTTTGTAGTTAAGGAGGGGTTACTCCACTCCAGTTAACAGCCTGTAATTTAATGCCTCCTATATGACTATTTTGTTTGTTTGCCAAATCTGAAAATAGCAAAAACAATGTAGTGAATTACATCCTAGAGAGCCAATAACATGCAAGGCGATGACCTCACAAAAAGAGCTGATGCTTTTGAGGTTTTCCTATAAATGTTTTGCGTTAATTAACTGTTATGGTAATTTCATAAGTTCCACTTTGTGCCTAATACCGGTTTGCCTTTTCCTGTTATTAAAACATGGGTTTACAGTATTTGTATGTAAGATTATATGCATTAACGTAATTCCTATACCGACTTTAAAATGCTACAGGCAATTAATTTTGGTGCTCGTTAGTTCAGTGTTTTTAAAGTTACAATTCTGTCCTTTTCATAACTGGAACCTAAATTCTTCTAAATCTATATACTTCTATCCTCAACATGGATGGCTCTCTGTATCTTTTCCCCATTGTGCCTTTACTCACTTCTTTCAATAAGAAGCTCAAAGGAGAATTCCTTTCCCCACTTTAATTTTTTTATATTGAATTAGAGGAAGACACAATTAAGACCACACAGATGCATTAATAGTCAGCTGAAACCTTGAGTTTTGAGAATGTATAGAACCAGATTTCTAACCGACTGGCCGCACTCTTATTTAAAAACTTTAATAGCGCTTAATTTTTAATTTAATTTTTTAATATAGCGCTTTTCTAGACACTCCACTCAAAGTGCTTTACAGGTAATGGGAACTCCCCTCCACCACTACCAATGTGTAGCATCCACCTGGGTGATGCACCAGTACACTCCCCACACACCAGCTATCAGTGGGGAGGAGAGCAGAGTAATGAAGCCAGTTCATAGATGAGGATTATTAAGAGGCCATGATTGGTAAGGGCCAATGGGAAATTTGGCCAGGACGCTGGGGTTACACCCCTACTCTTTTCGAGAAACGCCCTGGGATTTTTAATGACCACAGAGTCACGACTTTGGTTTAACGTCTTAACCGAAGGACGGCGCCTGTTTACAGCAAAGTGTCCCTGTCACTATACTGGGGCATTAGGACCCACATGGACTGCAGGGTGAGCGCCCCCTGCTGGCCCCACTAACACCTCTTCCAGCAGCAACCTTAATTTTTCCCAATAGGTCTCCCATCCAGGTACTGGCCAGGCTCACACCCGCTTAGCTTCAGTGGGCAGCCAGTTGTGAGTTGCAGAGTAATATGGCTTTACACTGGAAGTGTCATTTGGTCATCTTCTTGCTTGAAAGCAAGCTGCAGAATTTATTCTAACTGGAAGTTGGGAAGGAATACCTCATGCACAAATCAATTTTTCATAAACAGGTGTGTCTTTCTTGTTGACTAACTATAGCCTTTGCTACACATTCTTTACCTCAGCAGTTTACGGCTCTTAACTATCATGGCAAATTGCATGCTAGCATACTTCTTTAGTGGAGAGTAATCACAGCTATGCAGTTAATGATACCTTTTTTTATTGCTAATAAAGCTTTCACAAAGCCAGGAGGAGGGGCATCAAGGGCTTTGAAGTCACCCAGAGTTCCTGTTTTGTCAAAATCATTCCCCCTATGTACTGGAATCAACTAAGGATCTGTCGATATCTTACTTTATTAGATACAGGAAGTTGCAGTGAAAGATTTTAAAACAGCTCTCGGAAATAGAAAATTTCCCTTGTGTTTTTAAGGGACTAATGGAGCATTCTTTACGTAAGCAGGTGTTCTTCAAAATCTATGGAGTAGTGCCTTTTCATTAAATATGTGTTGGTCTTGGTCTATGTGCTATTTCAGGCCCAGATGGAGAGAGTCACTGGTCTAAATACTACCCCTTCTGCGGTGGCGTATTTCAGTCCCCCATTGACTTCCAGACTGAGCTCCTGCAGTACGACTCCACGCTCAAGCCCATAGAGGTCAGAGATTACAATCTGTCTGCCACTGAGCAACTTACTCTGATGAACAACGGCCACTCAGGTCAGTATAAGTACCTCCCCCAGGGTATCCTGTGTCAGAGTTGGTGCATGCAAACAGCCTTTGCAGATCAAATATATTGCAACACTGCATGATTTTGAGATCTCTGTATGGGGGGTGGGGGGGGGAGATGGTTGAAGACTAAGGTGTTTAAAAACTTTCTGAAACCTTAACTGATCAGTCCATTTGGAGTGCACTCCTCCTACCTAAAATTCCTTTACTTCCCACTTATTCTGCAATTGTTACAGTACTGCAAAGAGATCTGAAATCTGCCACTTTACAAAATTGTAAGCATATTTTAGAGGTGGCTGGCTCAAGACAAATACTTTCCATGCCTAATATATTTTTTTTCCCCAAAAGAGCTCTACAGACCTCTAAAGGCTTCCAGATCTTCTACGTACACAAAAAGCTTTTAGAGTATTTACATAATTCCCCGTTGTACTGAGAATATAATTGGTCTTTTGCAAAACATGTATTTTAGTGTGTGTATTAAATACTATATTCCAAGAAGTCAGCTAAATTGTAAAACTCCTCCCTTTTGAAATGAACCAAGGCATAACTTCTGTATGGTTTGAATGCTCCTTCAAGTGAATCTTGAAATAAAGGTTCCTAAAGCTAAGCAACCAAATTCTCAGAAATGATTAAGAAACTAAACTTTTTTTTTAAATTCTCATAAAGAACATTGAGTTGTTTTGCATCTTCAATTTAGCAGCTGCAAAATATTTTGAAGTCATCCCGTTTTTGACTTCGCCTCTAAGTCTAACAATCAGTGAAGCACTCCTCATGATAATAACTTTCTGTGTATGTGTTACAAATTGGACATTGCAGGGCTGGTAAAACCTGGTGAGCACATTTTGGCTGCTGAAATTAATATTTAATTAACCACACAATGGATAGGCAGCTCCCTGTTGGTTATGTATGAGCATTAATTAGGCCTAAGCATGAAATTGCCGTGAGACATATTCATTTGGTGATCAAAAGCACTTCTACAATTTATACCCATCAGGAGACAGTTTTGTAGATAATGTGTAGATATTATTGCAGCATTTTACAAATGACAATTTGTGTTTTAAAGTTTGCCTCTTCTGAGGTGAAAAAAGTCAGCAAACAAAGTGTGTGTGGATTTACCTCTTAAAATAAAGAGCACTGAGCAGTTCCGTTCAATTAAAAAAAGTTTTGTGGTACAAATATTACCTTTCATTCTATGGAGAGAAAAGTCTAATAATGCTAATGCACTGTGCTTTGATGTAAAACATGTAAGGAATGAAATTCCACACAGTTCAAAAGCATTATGTTCTAAGGAATAAGTGGGGAAAAATCCACATGTGTGATTAGGCCTAAAATTGTAGCTCACCGCTGTCTGTCTAAGACATTGCATCAGGATAATTATCTTTATAGAATCCTCATACACAAATGTTAGAATAGATAAGTAGCACTTTATTTTTGCATAAATCCTGATCATCTTAATTATGGTAAAACTGAAAAGATCAACCTCGACCTGTGGTTTATGTGCAACCATAATGATATGTTTAATTATTGCCTGCTTCGATGCGTAAATAAGACAAATGTTAGTTTGCAAATCAGACTAAGGTTCCCTTTTGTGCTAAATTACCACGGGCTGCAAGACTGACAGTTGCTCCTAGTGCATTACGACTGCTGACCCTGCTTATTTTCCCATACAACTGCAGTTCTGAAGGTATCCTATGGAAACTCATCTTGAGAGTGCAAAGCATTTGCGTCAGAGGGGTGTGCCTTGTTACAAAACAGGTGGAGGAAAAAAAAAGTCAACTTCTTCTTTTCAAAAAGCTTATTGAGGCATTTAGCTGGGTCATGGAGACTGAAGTTGAGTAGTCATTTTCTTTAATTCTTGACATCTCTGAAATGAAGTCACTTGGAGTGTCTTTGTGTGAAGGCCACTGCATTTTTGTGTTTCTTCATCTTACCAGGAATTTGCAAATAAAGGCTCCGTTACATCTCCTGAGTTCAATGGCCCCATTTGAAACAAACCCATGGCTGAACATTGATCAAAAAGGGTTATCAGAATTTCAGATTAGTTCCATTTTCCAATTAAAGGCATACTTTTCATACATTATCATTTGGCATATAATCTTGTTTCATTACAACAGAGAACTGTAATGTACCTCCGTTCTGCCTGAAATGAAAACCCAAAACGAATTGTTAAATTGGGAACGAGAATGCCGTTCGAGGAGAACTCTTGATCTTTTGCAAAGAGCTGTAGCTGCTTTTGTCCACAGCTGGATGGCTTAGCAAGCAAAGGCCAGATTTTTAGTGTGGTGTACAGCAAGTGTGAGGTATCCACCTGCTATTTTAGTGACGTTGAAGAGTGCTGACTGATCTGCGGCTTTCCTTTCCCAGTGCAATTGTCTCTGCCGTCCCGAATGCACATCGCCAGCCTGCCAAACCGCTACTCGGCCGCCCAGCTTCATTTCCACTGGGGAAGCTCCAGCCTGCCAGCTGGATCTGAGCATGCAATCGATGGCAAACAGTTCGCAGTGGAGGTGAGCTGACCAGAAACTCGTGTTCATTCACCGCAGTGTACACCTGTAATACAGAGCACTTAGTCCCTGCACTACAACATTAACTCTCTGCTTTTCGGAGTTGGAGCCAGTGCCTGCAGCACACATCTGCATTCCTTTTATGATCATCAAATGTTGACTTTCTGTGGCATTTATTTTTCACATTTGCGAATTTTGAATCATATCTAGATGTATATTGTGCATATATGTCTGATTTGGAAGAATCTTATTTGAATGTTGAATGTTAGAACTCTGCTACGTCTGATGTCCTCAAGCTAGAGAGACATGCATTGCCTTTCTGTTCTGCAGTGCAGCAGGGAAGAAATATTTGTAGTGACTATGTATGTTTCACAATGTCTAATTATACAGCTCTATAGGAAATACTTTAGTAGAGATCTCCTTACTTTCTTTACCTTAATGGATGTAAAAGATCCTTCCTGATAATCAAATTATGTTAAAATAATATTAACACTAAACATCGACAACTTCAATCATTTCTTGGAAACATAATTTTTGTTTAAATAACCTCTGTCTACTTTTTTTTAGCTTGCAAGCCAACTTGGCTTTTCTCTTTAAATTATTAAAATGGTGTAAATTACAACTACCAAACCAACAACAGTGTAGAGATCCTTCCTTACCTTAACTGGTTGGATATAAATTTGCGATCTAGACTTTAATACAGCACATTGCACTTGACATTTAACTTGACAGTTAAAATAGGACACTATCAATGATTCCTAAGAAATAGTGTTTTATTAAGACTCATCACTGAAAGGGACTCATTGCATGATTTTGGCCTGGTTTATTCTATCGTTTCTGCCCTTGGAAAAGATGCAGCCATGGGTCACACAATGATGCTATATCAAAGTAAGCCCCAAGAATCTAAACTTGGATGGAAAATCCATGCATCCATGAGACATTCCCACTGTCTGTTCCATTATAGTACCTATTGTTGCCATGGGATGTACAGTAACGTTAGCTTAAGTAGGCTGTTCCTTTCTAAGGAAAAGGACCATTTCATCTACGGTTTTTTTTTCTCCCAAGTCCTTGAACTTAGTAGAAAAGGACTGAAACCATAGCAAAATTATTGCCTAATTAGAAAATGCTAATTAAAAAAAGAAAATGACAATTATTTTAGCATTTTAATGAATCACGTTCAAGACCCTGCATAGCTGTACAGTTGCAATTGGGTTTGTCCTTCAGAACATTGCACAACCTCAGAGCATCCGAAAACTTCACACCTACAGCAGGGCCATCTTGCAATGCTTTTGCATGTATTCCTGGCAGAAGGACATAGCAGCTGATCTGAGGTCAAGTGTCTCGGCTCTTTAATACTGCCTGCTCTGCTTTCTTCACTTTGTAATTGTGTCCTTATTGTCTAGTCTTGAGAGGCGCTTGTGGTTTGGACCGTGCTGCGATCCATCTCTGGATTCCATTCAAGATGTGTAATGTGTTCTTCATTTGTAGTCTGAGATTTCCAGGCTTTAAAATCTTTGCTTTTTTTTTAACTTAAAGCAACCATATCTGTTTTATGCAGGCATGCTGATTCTCTGGGACCGTGGTAACAGTCTACTTAAACTGCATTGTTTTTTTTCTTGGGTTCTGACTTTCTTGCTTGTGGCTTTTAAATTGCTGATGTATAATGAACGATTCCACAAATGTTATGGTTATTGGGAAATGTCAGTATATTTGTAGACTGACACTCAAGACCTAGACCAGAGTTCCCATTACTGATCGTAGAGGAACTTGTATCTACGGGTTTTCATTCCAGCTGAGCTTAATTACTTTATTGTAAAACTTTATAAGCTTGTTTTATACTCGGATGTCTGGAATTGTTACACATGAAATGCAATAGTCAGAAGGGAACAAGCAAAATGTTTGAAGAGGTGAAAATCAAACTGTTACAATTTATTTTGTTGAACAATTAAGGATTCAATTGTGTAACTTGGTTTAGATGGAACAAAAACCAGCAGGCATATGGGCCACTAGGACTGAGAACTCGTGCCATAGTGACTTGCTCATGTAGTTTCAGACCAATTTTAAAGTAAGCTCAGGAAATGAACCTACTGCTTAATAGGCATGTTATTAAAAAACCAGGAAATATAACTTTTTAGAATTTAAAATGCTTTATTATAGGGTCTCTGCTCAAACCTATTACCATAATTAAAGACAATACATTGAATTGAACTATGATCCAAGTTTAATTTTAAAACCATTTTATCTTTTAATATTCATTAAATATAATTAACAGTCCCCCCCCCCCCCCCCCCAATAGTTCTTCATAAGACTCTCCCTTTACATTGGATTGCCAATTTATTACAGGTTTGGCCAATTGAGAAATATATTTTTTCTGTATAGTAAAATTACAAAGTACACCCCATTTCATTTTTTATATATTTTAAATCAGTCTGTACTGATTGTGTCATATTAGAGGAGGGTGTTCATTCTTTTGGGAGATAAATAATTGATCATTTGTACTTTTAAGATTTTCAACCACAAATCATTAATGCCTCTGCCACACGGAAGCCAGGAACAGCAGTAGTTTACCTGTAAAGGGGCACAGCACGATTCTTTAGGTACGACAGGCATATGAATGGGATAGCTCTGAAAAAATGTGGTATGAACCACTTGGCTGAAATTAACTCAACTGAAATGGAAGATGGATTAGACTGTACCACTTTAATTACTACTTTCAGACAATGACGCAAGTGAATACCAGTTCAATATAACTATGGCTGTGGAGATTATATGCTCAGTAGTGCATAAACTACTGACCTGCGCAAAAAGAACTCCTTTACAGGGTCTGTTGGCTTCAAACAATATTGCTGCATATGTCAAGTGTTGTCCTACTATCTAAAGCTGAGGTGCATTTCCAACAAGCCCAAGCTTTCTGAAACTGTAATAGTCATTTGCTCTAGCTAAAGGACAAACGTCTATTGGAATATTTGCATATTTAATCATATATCCCTTTTACTACTTTTGGCTGTACTTATTCCTTAACCTCAGACGTTGACTTAAATAGTACATATGCGGAAGACTCAACAGGATTAACTAGACTGCATGTTGTAAACTGGGCTCATATTCATAACCACCTTTTAAATGGCTTCTTTCTATGTGGCAAAACTGCCACGCCAGCAGCTCCATCTCTGCCATGGTTTACTTGCACATTCAAGTAAACTTTGAGTCTTGGTGGAGGCTCAGAAGGCAATTATTTCAATGGCAGGAATAATTAAGTAGAGTAAGACTACTGTAAATTCTCAGCTTTTCAGAGAGAGTGCTTGCTTCAAAACCTGTGTTTACAAATAACACATGCCGTCTCAATGTTTTCTGTGTGGAATAATCCCTAAATACTTTCATCCTTCCACGTAAAGCACAATTATCTTAAAGACGAAAATCTCATTTAAACTATACTTCAGAATAAATGGGTGAATAGTGGATTTTTAAAAAACTTGATCCATGTTTTAGGAGTAACATGGACAAATGAAGACCTGGAATAAAAAAAAATGGTTTCCAGGATGCAAGTAAAGGTTTATTCCATGCTGAATAAAGAAATAAATAAACATAACCTTTTGGCTGTGGAGCCTTCTACAGGTGTGTGGCTCTTCAGAAGGCTCCACAGCTGAAACGTGTTTTTTCTTCTCTTCTGCAGGGAATAAACCTTTCTTGTTCCTTTGCAGCCTACAGATGCCGACACAGCTCCCTACTTGAACCGTTTTCCAAATAGTTTTAAAGATCATAAAGATTAGGCACAGATCTTGTGCACGATTGTAACCCAGACATTTTTCTGTATGCGTCTCCATGTTTAAGACTTGGGTAGGTGGGGGGGGGGGGGGGATCAATCTGCAAAATGAAGAGTTAATAATCCGGCTGACAGCTGACCAAGCCTAAATATTCATAAACTGCATCATGGACATCCCTGTTCCAGGGTAGTATCTGCTGGGTTCCATTTTGGCTCAGGGATTTAAGCTAGCAGGTTGGCTTATCTGGACTAATTTAACAACTCTAGGTGCTCTTGAAGAAAATCTTCAAACTCGCAAGCCCTCCAGGAGGAGGACTGGAAATGCCCTGCTATGACTGATAATGATGCAGTTCTTGAATATTTACCTTGCAGGATGTTTAAAGAGTCCTTTTTTTACCCCCAAGATGTAGTAGATCACTTCAGGAGAGGGGAAACAAAGGGGAAGGAGGTGTTTAATTTCTGTGGAAACTTAGCACTGCTTTCAACGGACTGAGATCCATGGCGAACTAGAAGTTTCTTTGCTCTGGAAAGTGAAACGTAGGCAGCACATGCTGAAATATGCTCCTCTTTATAGAGTGGCTTAATTCCATCCTGGAATTAACTTTATATGGTTAGAACTGC
The DNA here is from genome assembly GCF_040954835.1 of Lepisosteus oculatus. Classification (NCBI taxonomy): domain Eukaryota; kingdom Metazoa; phylum Chordata; class Actinopteri; order Semionotiformes; family Lepisosteidae; genus Lepisosteus; species Lepisosteus oculatus. The sequence continues at coordinate 59,115,388 of NC_090700.1, forward strand.
ATTTTCCCAGATGTACTGAGCTCCAACTTCAGAACTGGTTTTTTAAAGGCACTTCGATCCATAACCACTCAGTTCCTGTGCACAGTAGTGGCACCGATTCATTAACCCAGGAATGATTGTATTTATTACCTCAGCCAGTGTAAGTATGCAATGCAGTGGAACACCATTTTTTTTTTTGGGGGGTCAACTTTTTTTATAATATGAAGTATGTGGTAGTCATCCCCCTGTAGTGATCAGACATTATTGCATTCTGTTAATACATGATTCAAAGGAATGGTGACTTAATATACTTGTGTATATTTAATATGTACACAGGCTCTTTTAGAGACAATTTGTTCCTACACTAAGAATAAGCTCAGATTCTATTCTATAAAAATATTTAACCTACAGAACAGTTCTAGAAACGTTAGTTTAACTGTCCCAGTACAAAGAGTTTATATAGTAAATACAACATACTTAAAATATTTAACTTCTCTAGACTGTCTGTATATATACAGTGCTTTTTGATGGATGCAGTATCTTGCTTGTTATTCTTGTGATGACCTTTCCCCTCCCAGTGAAATGTCTTCAGCTTCATTTGTGCTTTCTTTCCTAGATGCATGTTGTACATTTCAACTCGGATGTGTATCCCAACAGCTCCGTGGCAGCAGATAAAAAGGATGGTCTGGCTGTATTGGGTATTTTCATTGAGGTGAGATCAGGACAGGAAGTGAATCTTGTTGACGGGAAGTGATCAATTCTGATGATCTGAGATCTGTTTGCTCTAATTTAGGTGGGCCAATTCAATCCAGCCTTTGAACATTTACTCCGATACATTGATGCCGTCAAATATAAAGGTGAATCTCATTTACTTTGATTATTTTTAGAACTTTGGATTTTTTTTTTTTAATCCAACACTATTGAACCCAGTTTCAAGTCGTTTTCTGGAGACTCACAATTCTCATTGGGAAAACAATTTTCTGATTTGTCTTCCTGTCAGTCTGGTATATTTTGCAGTTCCCAGCAATTGTCTCGAGATAATTCATGACCACTGTGCTTTTTCAATCAATTTAAAATGTATAATTTCTCTCTCTCCTGCTAAGATCAGTCTCCGTTGAATTTAAGACTATTAAATGTCTTTCATAGATCAAAACGTGCAGGTTCCAGCGTTCAACATCCAAGAGCTGCTCCCCAAGCGGTTAGATGAATACTACCGCTACGACGGCTCTTTGACAACCCCTCCCTGCTATCCCAGCGTCCTCTGGACAGTGTTCAGGAATCCTGTCAGCATTTCACAGGAGCAGGTAGATCCTGAACCACATGTGGCCGACTGCGTGAAATTCCAATTTGAGCGCTACCTTTTTCTTATTGTACTCTATACTGTAAATGTTACAAGCCACCTGGGTAACCAGCTTGGAGAACCTGATGGATCAAAAACGGGTGATGCTACTATTACATAATCACCGCAACTTCCAGGTTTTTTTTTAACTTCTAAGAAGGCTCGACCTATAACTTTCACAAACCATGTTATGATGTATACAGTGTATGTGAATAGTGAGTATGCTGGTATCTTCCTAGTTCCTGGCACTGGCAACTGCTTTATATGCCACCAGTATGACTGAGCCCACGCCCATAGCTCTGAACGGGAACTACAGGAAACTCCAGGATGGAGATGACAGGCGCATCTTGGTTTCCTTCCGGGATGGTGAGTTTAGACGCACAGAAGCAGAAAACGCAGTAGAAGTTAAGTGCATGACAATGTTTCTTGGGTTACAAATGTTCAATAGCAGTTGAATGGCAGTGCCTCAGAGAGCGATGCTGGAAATGTGAATGAAACAGTTCTTTACAGCGCAGTTTGGCAATACCATATTACTTGCTTGCATTTTTCTTCTGCTGTTGCGCTTCACTGAAAAGACAAAATGTGAATGCATTTCTTTTTTTTGTTGCGGTTTTCAATGCAAACTTAATTACTTCCATGATAAATGTCAAAGCCTACATGCCTCTTCACCAAGAAAAATGTTCTCCCAAAACGCGAACTCCCATACAAAGTTTTTTTTTTCCCCTGACATTTTAACTTTTAAAAGCGCTATATATATATGAAAACGTATTCCATCAGTTCATGGAGCTTGTAACAAATGTTCAGGAGAAAGATTAAGATCTAACCTTGTACACTTTGGCTCACTTGTATGACTCAGCCAGGATTTCCCTTTGTGTAGATGGGGAGGCAGGAGGGATGCAACATCCTGGCTCTCTTGGCAATAGTGGTGGTGGTGGGGGGGGTTGGGCAGCCTAGCCTCATGGCTGGGCTCTTCATTCCCTCAGCTAGGCAAGACGCGCCAGATACTGCATAAAGATTTTGGTGCTCCATTACATTCATAAGGATCAACCCGAACTACTAAAATGCCATTTTCCGCAACTAACATATTTCCCTGTATCCATCTATATCATGCTGGCCCTGCAATGCACACGCAGAAGCACCCATACAGAGCAGTGAACTAATGGCAAAGTATGGCTTCATCGCTAAACACAATGTTATGCACTGTTAATGAAAAGTTGCATGCCACCTGGATCTCTTTCTCTATTTATATATTTTGCTGAATCCTGATACAATACATAGCAGTAAACGTGCTATATCTCAAATGCATGGAACCAGAGTAAGGCCTGCATGGAATGGGACGGAGCATGAGTCTTCACTAACCTACAGCAACATTGAAGGAGCAAGCTGGGAGCATGCTGGCATAATGCAGCAAGGTGCAGGGTAATGTGATTCCTGTAGGAAACTGATTTAAACTTCTGTGATTGGCTCTGTGTCTGGTGTAGGCAGAGGAAGTGCAGTAATGATGACGCCCCCATTCCTGAGAAGACAAATTGTACAGCACTTGGTAGCTGGTGACCTCTCAGACTTGGAAGAGGAAGGAATGTCGCATTTGCTCCCCAATCTCGGCCGCAAGGCCGGGGTTGGCAAAAAGTGGTCCAACCGCAAACACCACCAGAACAGCTGGAATCGTGCCTCTCCAAACCAGAAATGGTCAAGGACGAAGATCCAAGACAGTCCTGTCATATTCCCTTCCCACTGGAAGTATTCCAGAGCCACAGGACTGGCTGGAAAGTATGGGCCTAAGGATGACCATTTGTGTTTCACAACTTTAGAAAAGGAAGTCCGCTCAAGACTGAAGGGGCATCCCACAGACCAGCAAGTTGTTGAGGCCATTAAGGATGCCATCTTCCCGGAGCTTAACCTGAGGAGTTACCTGGACTGCAAGTCCGAACTTGCCTTCCCAACCATCATGTACCTCCTCAACCAGCACAAGGAAGAAATAGCCGAGCTGGACCGGATGCTGAAACGATTATCTCGGAGGCCAAGGAAAAAGGGTCCAGCCGTGCTTCCCCTGCGCGCCGCAGACGCAAACGAAGTGGGCCTATCGGCCACGTCGGCCCACAGAGGCTCTCACCACCATGCCAGGCACCAGCAGGAAATCGAGTGGGAGGATTAGAGCCAGGATGGGCAGTGAGGAATGGTCTGATGCTCAATGGGAGCATTCCAAGAGCGCTAGAATGCTGAAATAAGTCAACAAGGACATGCCTGCATTTATACCTTCATGGTATTATACAATGCCAAGTGTCTGGCTCTTCACAAAATTCAAGATGGTCTGAGACCATGCAATGCAGAGTATGCATGATGAAAACTCACTATCCTCCTAATTCTGCCACTGGTTTCTCAAGCCGATTCCCTTAACGTACTGGAGGCCAGAAGGGAACAAGTGACGAGAACAAATGTTGGTTAGAAAACGGTAAACTGCACTCAATATAGACCAGAACTGCTTCCAAGAAAGCATTGTAAAGTATTTAAGTTAACAGTACGTGCTAAGGACGTAACGATTATAAAATAGCCTATAAATATCAAACTAACAATCCTGAAACGCTGATAAAGAGAAATTTCCCAAAAGTACAGATGGACTACTGCTTACCTTTCATAACTTGGACAATATTAAAAATATATGCTGACAGTCCATGAGAGAAATGAGACGAGCAGTATCATTCATCCACTCTTCAGTATTCTTTATAGACTATATGTTCTAGAAGACTCGTGTATTGACTTGTAAATATATTATATGACTGTAACAATTCAAATTCTTAAGCTTTACTTCAGATATGTTGTGTAAAAATGGTGTTTATTTTTTAAATTTCATTTGCTGGATGGCTAGATTTAATGTAGCAATTACTCACTGAAGTGGTTAAGATCACAGATGTGAGATGGGAAGAGGTGATCAGCCATTCACAAAGATTTACTGGCATGTAAATATTTCATCAGGTAAATTTTTAATGACCCAGCCAACACTGAGTTGGGTGTATCATTTAAGACGAAAATGGAAACCACATTTCAACTGGAATAGCAATTTCTTGAAAGTGGAATCCCAGGCTAACATTGTAAAATAAACCATCAATGCAAAAAAAAAAATCCTTGAAGTATTTTATTGACTCTTAGTGACTAGTAACTGGCATATGAATTTCAAAAAGCAAACAAAAACCCCAGGAAGTCATGACGTAGCTACATCAGAGGCATTGACAACTTAATTCTATGGAAAACCACCTTGCACTATACTGAGACATGGAATAAACCTAATAGAGCAACATGTACAGTAATTAATAATAATAATTGCTTACACTTATATAGCGCTTTTCTGGACACTCCACTCAAAGCGCTTTACAGGTAATGGGGACTCCCCTCCACCACCACCAATGTGCAGCATCCACCTGGATGATGTACAGTAACAGAACCTTGCCGTTCACTGGAATGCAGTAATTTGAGGGCTATGATTTTGCAATTCATAGCTGAATAAAAGGCTTTGCTTTGGAGGACAGGGTTCTGACATTCACCCAGGCAGTGTTCATGTTTGTGTACTGGGGGGGAGGGGGGAGAGTAGGAGGAAGGAGGGGGGAATGGCACTTCAAAAAAAACAATGAGTGATTGTTTAAACATGCAATTAATATTTAAACCATGGCCCTTAAAACACAAAATGACATCTTTATGCCTTTCCTTCCTCCAAGCCATTTATCTTTCTTTTCATTCTCTGTTTACTGAACCATATTTTTGGCTATACTGTAGTTCTAAAGCAGGGTACTTGACTCTGTAAATCTTTGTAAGACTCTTTCTTTTCTTTTAAAGACTTCCTTCTTGGGATGAACTTGGGTATGTTGACACTTGTGAGATCAGTGTCTCGTTGTGTGTATCTGTTTGCGTGCACGTTTTTCTGTGACTAACCCCTCACACTCTTGAGTATCTGACTCTTTACTGATCAGAGGCCCAGTGAAGGATACAATTAAGATACTGGTCTTTTTTGTCATTCTGAGAAGTTACTGTATTCGGTTTGTGTAAGTACAGTTGTTAAAAGTACACAGAAAATGGTTTTTCAAAGGAGCAGTCTGGTAAGGTTTAGGCTAAACCTAATTGTACATGTATGATTTTGTTTTCTTTTTTTCTAGAATTGCTGTTTCAGATCTTACCTTTGCTAAGTACAGGACACTAAACCTCATCCTTAAACTCATAATGAACTCCAGGTATAATTAATCCTTAATGAGCAAATTCATGCAAGTTAATTGTGCTTTTCTCCTTCAATGTTCAGAGGGGAGGAAGACCTGGTAAAGAGGTTTTTCCCATTTCATTTGAATACATAATTCCCCATTTGTCATATTAAACAGATCTGAGTGCATTAACGCTGTTGTGAATGGTAACTTTTAACTGTGTTTGGAATGTGGTGCATTGCCCTTGTTTTTTACTTGTTTGCTTGCCTTTTGAGATTTTTAGGATCACTGCGTCGGAGAAATAAAGGAAAATAAATGGTAGGGATCATTTAATGCTAGCACTAATTCCAAAGTGGTTGGTTTTAGTTCTGTACTTGTTCTGCATCTGCCATAAGCAAAAAAAAAAAGTGGTTTCTTATCACCAGTAGTGCTCCAAAATGAACTCCTTTTTGCATTGCTAAGTGACTTTGATTTACCATCCATAATATCTAAAGTAAAATTGCAGCTGGTCCATATTAATCCATCAGAGCTGTTAATGTACCACAAACTCCACACCATTACAGCTCTTAAGATTCATTCTCTATACATGAAGCCTCTGCAATTGCCTATTTCCCCATATGCTTGGTCTTTCAAATGACTGATGCTTCAATCGCTCATTCAGACATGCAATGATCTCTGGATCACAACTGTATTTCTTGCATAAAGAAAACTGGATTTGCTCAGATATTTAAAATGCCAACTGCTGGAGATGAGAGAAAAGGCTAAATGCTTTTTCAGGCATTCAATAAGCAGTGAAATACATTAAACCAAAGTACAGCCTGCATAAAATAGATCACTCACAGCTGTGTTCACCATTCCCACATTGAACGAAAATCTCACCTTTTCTAGGCCCACAAAAAAAGTATAGTAAGAAAATGCCATTTCCAATAGAATCCAGTAAGATACCACTTTCTCTTGATGTATTACAGGTGCGGTGCTCTCCATTGTCATTGCTGTTGTGCTTGGACTTGTCCTTATTGGGACCCTTGTCTGCTTCGTGGTCAGAAAGAAACGGTGAGTTGTTGCTAGAGTCAACATAAACTCTTTCAAATGCTCCATGACAAATCTCAAGGTACTATCCATGTTTCGTTGTTTCTCTATTTGCCATCTAAGAACATATATTCTGAAAAGAATCAAGATTGGAGTTTTCATTCAAATGCCATTGTCGCAGCTTGTTACTGAGCTGAGTGGCGATATGTTTTCTAATGGCATAGAAGGGTTTACTTGCGGAGAATCCCAACCCTTGACAATCCAATCATTTTGTTATTAACTGGGTACCTGCCAGTGATTTATCATATAAACTACATGAGAAAAGACCTAGACAAACAGCTTCCACATAGGCCACAAGTTAAACAATCCTTCTCGAACGTTGCTAAGAAACAAATACTACTATCACCAGAGTAATTGGGCAAAACATTATCCCATTGACTATGTACAGGAAAAAAAGTTCACTAAACTTAACGGACATGAAGTGTTTGAGAAGAAACAGGGAGGTTACAATAAAACTTAGATGCCTCTAAAATATTCAAACCTAAAAAGCAGAAACTTCAACATAAAATCAAATATCCACTGTGGGATGGCATTGAGTCACAAATTCTTTCAAGACTGAAGATGAAGCAAATCCTTTTCCATAGTTTTATAGCAGACATTCTCTTTTCTTATAATAATAATAAACTTTATTTTATATAGCGCCTTTAAAGGTGGCTTCTCAAAGCGCTTTACAGGATGACAATAACAATAAATAAGAAGACTACAACAATAAATAAGAAAATTTCACAAGACAGGACACAATTATAATTACAACAATACAACAATAACAATAGAGGAGACCGTGGAAGATGGTATTAAGAAGAGCAGAGGGGTGAAGAATGGAACCAGTTAAGTAAAGGCTATTCTGAAGAAGAAGGTTTTGAGTCTGGATTTGAAGGAGTTTAGAGAAGGTGACTCTCTAATATCCTTGGGCAAAGTGTTCCAGAGCTTGGGGGCAGAACAGGAGAAGGCCCTTTCGCCCATACAATGTAGACGAGCTTGGGGGACAGTAAGGAGGGCAGAATTTGAAGAGCGGAGGTTGCGAGGTGGGGAGTAGGGCGATAAAAGTTCAGACAGGTATTGAGGTGCCAAGCCATGTAAAGCCTTGTAGGTGAGCATGAGGATTTTAAAGTCTACGCGGAATTTGACCGGAAGCCAGTGCAAGGACTCCAGGATAGGAGTAATGTGTTCACTTGCACTAGACCTGGTCAGGATTCTGGCTGCTGAATTTTGGACATACTGCAGCTTGTTCAGAGTAGATTTAGATACCCCAGGGAGCAGAGCATTGCAGTAGTCAATTCGAGAGAATACAAATATGTTGATCAGCTTTTCAGCCACAGTTAATGATAGCATAGGGCGTAGTCTTGCGATATTTCTAAGGTGAAAAAAAGATGTTTTGACAGTATGCTGTACATGTGGGTCGAATGTTAAGCCAGAATCGAATATAACCCCAAGGTTTTTCAATTTTGATTGGAGCTCAAGTACAGAGCCATCTACAGACAGGGTTACAGGACTGGCTTTACGAAGTTGATGGGGGGGTACCAATAAGCATGACTTCAGTCTTGTCACAGTTAAGATGAAGGAAGTTTAGAGTCATCCAAATTTTTATGTCAGAGATGCAATTAGATAGAATAGAGACGGCCACATCAGTGTCGGGTTTGGTATGGATGTATATTTGAGTATCGTCAGCGTAAAAATGAAAGCTGAGGCCATGTGATCTTAAAAGCTGACCAAGTGGGAACATGTAAATGCTGAAGAGCAAGGGGCCCAGTATTGAGCCCTGAGGGACACCAGACTTGACAAGACCAATTTCAGACCTGTACCCATTGAGAGAGACAAAGTGACAGCGATCAGTGAGGTAAGACTTAAACCATTTGAGGGCAGTGTCAGAGACTCCAAACACAGTCTCGAGACGAGAAAGCAAGATGTTATGGTCAACAGTGTCAAAGGCAGCACTGAGATCAAGAAGGATGAGTATGGAAAGAGAACCAGAATCAGAAGCTATTAGGAGATCGTTGGTGACTTTGACTAGGGCGGTTTCTGTGCTGTGAAGTTGACGGAAGCCAGATTGGAGGGGTTCGAAAAGGTTGTTTGTCATGAGGTGGTTATGTAACTGAAGTGTGACAGCACGTTCTAGAATTTTAGAGAGAAAGGGTAAGTTGGAGATGGGGCGAAAGTTGTTAAGATTGTCGAGAGCCATGTTAGGCTTCTTTGGCACTGGGGTAATAGCAGCAGTTTTGAGGACCGTTGGTACAATGCCGGTGCTCAAGGATTCATGTATTATATTGAGGACAATGGGACAGAGAGAAGAGAAACAGGACTGGAATAAAGTGGTGGGAATGGGATCTAAAATAGATGTGGTGGGTTTCATGCGCGTAACTAGTTTGTTTAGGGATGCTGAGTCAAGAGTTCTTGCCTCTTCATTTTACTCCATTCTTAACCTGAGGAGTGTTACCTTGGGCAAAAGAAACTGACGCCAATAACCAATCTTGCTGGTGTTTCAAAAAGAAAATAGAAAGGAATCTGGTGTACAGAGAGGTTTTTTTTATTTAATTTAGATTTTAACGCGACATGCAATAGATGGCAATGCAAATCCCCCTAAAACCCTGTAGAACTTGTCTGCCTTGGTGTGTTAGCTTATTGAGCAGGGAATATGGATTTCAGATTTGCCACTGTCAATGAAGTTCATCGCAAAATTCCACGTGCCACTAATTATCACATCCCTGAAGTTAGTTATTTTAGTGCTCTCATGATTCTTCTGAAATGACCTACATGGACCTTGCACTGTATTTAGCTTTTTAACACAAGGCTTCAGCAGCTATAACACATGGGCTGACCTGTATTTGTAGGTACTAACAACATGAGAATAGTATCCAAAATGTGCAGGAAATGTACAAAACAGTGGAAGTCAAACGCTTCAACTTCACAAAGGTCACATCCATAACACAGAGAGTCAGAAAAATGCATCCTGTCTGATTATATAGAACCCAATTGTGTGTTTTTAAAATAATGTGGAACATTTCTTTAAAAAACAAAAACAATTCCAGGATTCCCAGCCTGTCTCATTCCACGGAGGTCTGGTATGAACATGTTACACTAGAAACACAAGACAAGTTGCAGAGGTTAAAGCTCACCATTTCCTCATGCAAAACCAGAAACCGCAAAACCACAAACTGATGAATCCTAGTCTGCATTATTGGAATTACTGCACACGTGTATCATGCATTATGTGGCACCACATTTAATAACATCCTCTCTTAAATGAAAATATGGTGGTCTATCTTGATGCTCCTGAGACATAAGTGGTTGACTATACAACTGGCTTCTCTTTCTGTTATACTGTAGACTGTGCTCTTCTTAGAATACCCTAAGAGGTTGGGTGAAGGTCAGCAAGCTGTAGTATTTTCAAGCATGGGGTCAATAAGGGGCAACTAAAACTCAACACTTAAAAGAATGGTAGCTGGTTGCATCTCAGTCTCATTTCCTGCTCCTTCAGTGCAATATTTGCAGGAGGCAGGTGGCCTGCCATTTCCGAGATTGGTGTTTGAGAAGTAGATTACAAAGAGGCATAAAATCTGGACAGAAAACAAATGTCTGCTTTCCTTAACGTTTTCACTTGCTAGTCTTGTCAGCCCACACATGTGGAAATGGGAGCTGAAAATTTCAGGTGAATGGGGCATGACCTGGGATATCAGGGAGGATGATTTGAAGTGGTTTTTCATGCTGGCATTATTTTTAGTTTCCTACTATTTTTATGGATTGTTCCTGGCTCCAATACCCACAGACCAAAACAATCATGTTGACCACAATGGTCACGCTCCATTCTGAACCTGAGGAAGACGAAGGTTACAGTAAGCACTAGAACATTTCGGTGATCACAGAATCCTTTTGGTGGAAGTGTCAGAGACAACAAAACAGATTGTAACATGTATATTTAAGATCCTCTGAGGTTGAAGTAGAAAGTTGGTCTTTTTTTTTTATGATGGTCATCTGCAAACTGCTATCTTTGATAAAATGATGTGCTCTACTTTTAGTAAGTTTTAATGCTACTGCCACTTAAATTGTCAGTTATCAGCTTCTGGATGACTGCAAAGAGCTGAAGCCATGATCGCCACACGATTTTCATTTTGTCTTTTTCTTAACCAGATACCCAAGGTGGGTTTTTTTTTAGTTCCTTTCTTTAGGAAGAAACGCATAAAATCACCTTAGTGTTCAGTTGGGTAAAACGTCTGGTACTTTCAAGTCACAATTCTTAAACTTATTTGGCTTCATACATATCAGGGGTGGAAGATCTAGTCATAAACCTTCGTCCAGTTCTTTAGTCCATTGCAGTAGTTTAATTCCATAAAATGATATTAAGGGCAAAAAAAAACAAAGAACCAACATTACAGCTTTAAACTGCTGGAGGTTTTGTTTAATTCCCTGCATTTGAATCGCATGACTAAATGTCCCCTGACTCAAGCAGGAAAAAACTTGTCACTTCTTGGAAGTCTGTCGTTTCCACTTGTATCATCCAAATCATTTTACTTACTCTTAAGTTAATTGTGCATTTAATTTATTCTTAAGTTGACTTCGTTAATGCCTTGGAGAATTTGAGATATTTGAACTCGATCCCCTCAGTCTAATAAAAGGATGTCACATGCTGGGAGTGAGAACATTTCCTTTTTTTTTAAATGGACTGCAGTATTGATCCCTGTAATGGCAAGCCTTCATGGAACCAGACATGAGATGCACAGGCTGCGAATCATCTGCTGATTCTTCACTGAGCAAAAAAACTTTCAAACCACAACAAGCAAAATAAACTTTGCATTGCAGCCTTTCGTATATTTTGAGGTCTTAAGCCTTTTCAGACCGATTCATTTTCTTTTTGACTTTGTAGTTTAGAAATCTCTAATCTGTAGACTCCACAATATGCGAGCTTGTCCAATTGCACGCAGGCTTGTGGTTTTTCTCACACTGAGAATAAGGAAGTTCTATTTTAATAACTTAACAGAATGCCTGATAACTGGTAATGCAGTTATTATCTCTTGCCAAAAGAAAGCTATTTAATTGATGGTTATGAGACTATGTATTAGGGATTCCATATAGTGCCAGAGCTATTCCTGCATCTGCTGTGCTTTCTGAAAGATATTATTTTTATCTAATTTTAGAATGAATATTGCATTAAGGAGGTTATTGTTGTTGGCCTTATCTTGAAAGGGGAATGCCCATTAGATTAAAATGAAATTGTCACAATGCTATTTTGCAAGTGAATACTATTCATGTTCATTGAATTCAAAGTAAAACTGGAACACTATAAGCACATTTTAAAGCTTCCAAACAAGTTCTATATTTTTCCATAACCAGGCCCAAGAAATGTTGCAGTGACAGTATGGGGTAGACTACAGTAGAAAATTGCACTATAGGAAAGCAGGCTATAGTGCTTTAGTTTCTAATGCAATGTGCCAATTAAACTGTCTGGGATGATCCATACAAAGTTTGAAGTTGGTTACACAGTGGTTTTACATGAACACCACTGTAAATATTGTAATTGTATTTTCCCCAGGATAACAGGATTTGGTCTGGAATTAAGTGGGTAGACTGTTTTAAACATGAGCCATTTGAGGTTTACTCTCTGATGTGATCAATTCTTACTGTGGAATTTTGTTGTGAAGGACCATATCTGATCATTCCTAGGATTATGCCTGCTGACTCTGAGGTGGCATGTAAACCATTTATGAACCCTGGCAGTTCAAAGAAATGTTAGATGGCCTTAGGTTTTTTTGAGGAACCCTATTTTGCTAAATGTTTATAGGATGAAAAGCTACCACATTTTCAATTATTTGACCAAATGTCCCTTCTTGAATGGAAGGTGTCTGTGGTAGAAGCCACATTTTTCACCTGGTGTATATTACCATCACAGCAGTTGTGTGGTGCAAAATTTTAAAACATCTGGGTGATGACGAAACCTGCCAAGATTCTCTTGGTAGAGCATTTCTCAAGAGGAGCAGATATGAATTGAGACCAAAATAGTGGTTAGAATGCACTCCTGGTTTTCATGCCATTGTAAACTATAAGTATCCTTATCTGTCATTAACTCTGTCAGCCAATTTTGAAGTTGATCGACTACGCTATCCAGTTTGAAAAGTAATCCAGAAAAATCCTTACAAGGGTTTTTAGTTTTATCTCTTGCCTCACTTTGTTTCTGAGGGAAATGGTCCTTTTGAGTTATCTGAGCCACTAAATTGTATTGGACTGCAATAAAGTTTTACTTTTTTTTTTCTTTCCAGGGCTGAAAAAGACCAACAAAAGAACAAAGATGTCATCTACAAACCAGCTGCTGACAAAGAGGAGGTTTCAAAAGTATAACTGGGAACCCCAGAAGCAATAGTCATTGAGGCAGCAGAAATACACTGGGCAGAGGCTTAACTTTCTTCTCCTTAAGGACTTCTCCTGCAGATCTCGTCAGTTTTCCGTTGTGCACCCTTTTCTTCCTTTACATCCAAAACACTCGCGGCTCGTATTTTACTCCTTATGCTTTTTGGGGGGGGGACTAGAGACTTATTTTGGAACTGGAAATTTAAGTGGACTACTGCAATCCTTAAATCATATGCCATTTACTTGAGAAGAGAATTGTACAGTGCAAGGACTGGAGATAAGCTCACCACAGTTCCATCAAAGTGCAGCACTTTTAAAATGCAGATGTAGGATAAAACGGAGGCTTGTCTTTGATGTGCCACGGGTTATTGCTACAAACCCCCCCCCCCCCCAAACTTGAGTCTTGCAAAAACTCAACTCATGCAAAGTTCTATTCTGTGATAGGGGGCAAGGCAGCAGGGTGCCATTTTGCTGACATTTTTAAGGAGAGGGTCATTCCAAGAAAAAAAGACTAGAACAGGTTTTGAAGAAAAAGAAAGCATCTGTGTTGTAACAGTGGAGACCAATCTTAATTCCCACAGTAATTGGGCTAGTCTTCCATTATGTTTGCAATAAAGCAGTATTATCATAGTGCTGCAATGATGGATAGATGTGAATTATAGATACAAAGCTTTTGTTATTTAGGCTGGCTGTGGGTCAACCCTTGACCCCAATGTACAGAGGGGGGGAAGGAAACAGCCAATTGGTTCAGTATCCTTCCACCTCTGCCTTCCACAGCACGAGACTAGCATCTTGCTGGACCAGCAGAAAAGAACCTTTTGTGCTCTCCTTCCGTTGGAGCTCAGCTGATGCTGAGAATGGACGTGTTCACAGTGAGGCTGCAAACAAAGCCTAGAACAAAAAGCCCTTTAAAGGATTATTTAGGTATGGAAATGGGGATTTTTTTTTACTGCCACTTCCCATATGTCCTACAAGATCTTAAGTAACATAAGTTGAGTCTAGACCTATGATTTGACCTCAGATTCTGAATTTAGCATTGCAACATTTCTAGAATTTTTAGGTCAGTTTTGCTACTGAATCAATTATGCACATACTGGATTTAAACTTAAAGCATTTTTTTACAATAGAACTGGAACTATTCCCAAAGAAGCTTGAAATTGATCACTTCTTAAACTGGTTAGTTGTAACTGTTGTGTGGATTGTTTGAAGATTTTTTTTTCTTTAAATTCAAGAATTTGTTTGGAATAGCAATTTCTTTTTAGATATTTAAACTTATCACTGCATCTACTTACATTTCAGCCAGCCTTAGGGGGATGGAAGCATGTTTTAAACATTTAGCAGATAAAATACTTTTTGTTTACTTATAACAAAAAAAGCAAGACGATTAGCAGACTCCTAGGCTTCTTAATCACAAGTTCACAAATTGTTCTTTTTTTTAATATTAGAAGTCTTTTGAAGCAAGCAATTCCTCACACAGAGCAAGGTATTGATGAATGCGCCATACATTGTTCTAGTTGCAAACATCAGAAGCCCAAATTAAGGTCCGATGAGGAAGGTACTCCTGGATTCAGCAACATTGTCTCTTTTTAAAATAAACAGGCAGCTAATAGATTTGTGAGACCCCTTCAACTGGGTAACTTCATAAGGAAGCAGAGGAGGGGCTCAGATACTCAGGGATCAGAGAAGGCAAAAACTAGTTTGTCTTTAGTAAATGTGGGTGCTTGTGCTGGGGAAAAGAGATTTGCCTGTGGCTTCAGTATAGAAAGCCATGGGCTGATTTTTATGGTTTGTCTGCATGGTTTCACTTCAAATATGCCAATGTCATGTACAAAACTTGGTCTTCCCTGTTGATGTTACTGCAGTGGATGGTATTGTTTGAAACGGCCAGATCTGTGATGTCATGGCTATTGTTGCATTGTTCATTTGTTGCCAAATGGTTTTTAATTGTACAGTTACGTTAGATTTGCCTTTTAATTGTAGCTTGCCATGTTCATTTGACTCCAAAAAATTGAATAAATAAGCTGCCACTGAGTTTCTTTTACAGTGCAAATACAGTACCTCAAAACTAAAATCCCAATCAACTCGATAGAACTGCCACCATCTTGCCTCAACAATATCTAGCCACACCCATTGTCACTCTCCCCAAAGAATAACAGTGTGACAAATGTTCTGCTGGAATAACCCAGTGTATTTCATATTATGCAATATTAGCCTAATATTGAGTGATTTCTGAAACAAACCCACTTCTTAATTTGGTGCAACGTAAAGCATCTTAGCTTACCACAAAGACCCATTCCTGGAACGTATACAGTATTTCATGAGAAGCCCATACTGGCTTCAATTCGTTCCCCCCCCCAACTGAAAGATAAATTATAGCTTCGTGGAGCATGTTTATGATGGGCTGAGAGGGTATTTAAAATATTAGCTCTGGTAGAGAGACTGAAGTGGGGGGGGGGGGGAGCCCATTCCAAATTATGAGCATTGCTAATATACATGATATCTACTGTGTTACCCTAGTAAATTGGAGGACAAAAAAAATCAGTTACCCAGATCTTAGACAGCTTTTCCTGTGCCCTTTAACGATCATGTCTTTCTAATAATCCCCATTTCTGAATTGGATTCATCACTCTATTCTTTCCTACTGAGAGCTGGTGTGTGATGAGGGTACTGGTGCAATTTGGCTGCTGTCACATCACCCAGGTAGGGCTACACACACTGGTGGTGAAGGGGAACCCTACTGCCTGTAAAGTGCTTTGAGTGGAGTGTCCAGGAAAGCACTATATATGTGGAAGGAGTATTATCGAAACCAATTTACTGAGTAACTGCAGTCACACTACAACACATGCCACACTGTCGTTACAGGATAAAGGAAAATAAAATCAAATTCGTTTTCATAGTTTAATAGAGAAAAGTGCCTTAACTGCATGGAGTTCCAAGCCCCCTACTAAAAGAAAAGAAATTCAGCAATTAAAATGTTCAATCAATCATCACAAGGCCTGGTAGCCAATCAGCCCTAACCTGCCTGGCAGTGAAAACCCACATGGAAAGGTTAAAAACAGTCAAACTCCACACCTCAAATTAGACCAGGAAGAATCAGCATGCAAACACTTTTATATGAAAGGTTTCCAAACAATAATTTAGGTCTGTGGAATATTTCGAAGTCACTAGTCCCTGTGAAGCCTTCAATACTTTATCAAGCAATAGACAGTTTGCTTCATGAATGGGCCTTCTGGAATGGAGCTCATGAAACCAGTGAAACCAACTGGCCCTTCCTTTCTTCTGGTTAATAGATTTAATCGAATGTTTATAGTGTCAAGACAGGAAGTCATCTCTCCAAAATCACTTTACTTGGCAAATTTAACTTTAATTATCTGTCCTGTCCCAACTTACACTAGTATAAATATACTTGCAGAGACCTACAAACCTGTGCAAGAACAAATTGAAATTTTAGTATTCTATAATAACATTCAGAAGGGCTAGGCAAAGGCTTCACTTTGTTTGATAAGACGGTAAAAAATTACAGTAAAGAGAGGAGACTGCATGGAAGTAAATAAATCAAATCACTATATATTTTTGTGAGCAAAGGTGTCTCACATTGGTACTATTTACGAAAGCTATAAGGTACGTCTGGAATAAAAATGCATGTTCAAGGGATGCCAAAATCTCTTCCAATTTTCATTTGTAAGATCAATGAAACTACAAGAGTGCAGTTAAAGCACTTGAACACCAGTAAGAGCAGCCGGCTTGTTTTACTGCTCTACAGGTAGCATGCTTGACAGCTGTAAATGACTTTAGGAGTGTACTGAAAGGTCACCTCAGAGTACCTCAAGTGCATAACAGTGAGGAAATGTTCTCAAACACTTGTTACCAACTAAATTTTGCCTGAGTTGTACTGCAGAGTTTGCTTTTTTTTTAGCAAGTGTTTGAAAAGCTAGCCAGACAGCATTCACTTTCTACTAACAATAAATTCGTACAAGAAAAGCATAGTTTATTTAAACTGAGCTATAAACTGCAGTCTAGAGGTAATGTAAGACAAAAGCATCATTCATTGAACTCCAGCATAACTCTTAGTCATCTTTGGACTTCTTGATTCTTACAGTTCTTTTTCCTCACCTAGATCTGAATCTGATCTGAATAAACACTCACTGCTAAAACTCATCACTATAAGGTCCAAAAGATCAGAGAGAGAGAGAACTCCTCTCCCTGTAGTGTCCATCTCCTGGTCAGGCATTGTCACTGGGGAGGGTTTGCTGAGGTACTGTTCTTTAGAAGGCAGGAGAGGTTCAGCATCCTCTTGGTTTGATGAAATTAGTAGTAGAGTCCTCTGGACAGGAGGTCAGGCCTGTTACCATTTGGAATCAGACATAAACTGCCTATGCAGTCAGGAAGATGCCTTAATCCAGATCAGACATTGAGGAACTCCTCATTGATTTAGTTCTGCAGAAGAATAAACTCTTCTGCCATTCAGGGTAAGGATAACCACCCTGATTGTTCGTGAAATCCAAATTATGACATGTTTATTCCTTTTGTTTTTAAACTATTTCCTTGAACAGTTTCAATCAGAACTGGGCTGTGACAGTGGTGGCAAATCCAAAAATGTACAAAAAAAATACAATAAAAACTAGTGAGAACTGGTGTGAAGCCTTTCAATTTGAGCGATAATGTGAAAATGCTTTCTAGAACACTCTCCCCCTATATTACACCAATTGTACAGGATGAAACAAAAGATTACAGGCTTGAATGTATACACATGCTAAATTTCACTTCATACTCCTGCAAACAGATTTAGAATCAGGACACTACCTACCAGGAACGTGATCAGAAACTCTGAGGTAACATGATAAGGTTGGATTGCTACAAAAAATTAGCAGCACTAACTTATAAAACTGATTGTTATTAACAAATAAATTGCACTGTACAATGGTTTCAAACTACACATTTATGAAAAACAATCTTACGTCAATTGTTGTAGGATCGTTTGAAAAGGAATCATTTCATTTATACATTAAGTTGCAAATTAAGTTGTGTGCACAGTAAAATGGCTGATCTTCTTAGACCAGATAACTGGTTATCACTACAGTTAATGTTTCTTTAGATTATAAATTAGTGTATTAAGCTTCAATGGGATTAGAATACAGTATAATCAACAACTACATATACATTGCAATAACTAGAATTTTAAATTATCAGGGATGCAGATTTTTGTCATCTTTTCAACCACGAAACAGCTAAAATGCGGAAAATGTTCTCAGCCTTGTCATTTAAAGCACAACAGCACACCATTAGTCAGACTAGCAATGAGGCCCCATTAATGAAAATGCTTCAGAACAAAGAGCTGAGGTACTATGTACAGTGGCTAAGTATTAGGTATGGTTAGAAAACACGGCTAACTCAAAAAAAGACCTGTTCAGGGAAGGCACAGTAACAGAGAGAGCACAATCCAACTGGTGGCAGAGTACAGATTCCACAGGAATGGAAAAACAAAAATGAAGTAACCCACCACTACATGCTCCCTGACTGGAGGAAAATCATACCAAAAAGGAAAGGCTGAATACAAGTAAAAAAATAATGCTCACAAATCAGATGTAATTTATATAGTTTCCCTAGACTTCTTCCAGTTCAAACAAATCTTATTTCTGCATGCCCAGATTCACATCCTGTTCAGATCACGGGCAAAATGGATTGGGTAGCATCAACAGTCCACACACTGACAAACCAATAAGTCTACTACAGGTTAAGAAGTTGTCTGGGCCAGAAACCGATGATCTCAGAGGCAGACGCACCATCATCCTCTTCTTCAACATGTGATCCATTCAGAACAGGGAGACAAAAACCCATTCAGCAGGACAAAAGAATGAAGATTGTTGTGTTGAGACTCCTCAAACTCCAAGCGTACCTGGGGATTTGGAGGATTTCCAGTGCCTATCTACCCAGAACCTTTCACCACTACCACCACAAAATGCATGTACATATGACTCAAAAAATAAAAAAATGCAAAGATTTAATTTAACCAGTCCTTAATCGTTTTGTATGAAAAGAGTTTTTTTTGTGTGCAGAGAGTCCCTGTTTGTGACTCTGTTATCTGGGCCTGTGGTTGGCCAGCAGAAAGTCCTTGTCTTTGCAAGTTAAACAGAGTTTTAGGTTCCTCAGGGATCCACCGGCACAGGAGAAAGCCCAAGAGCCCATGAGAAACATTATGACATAGGCTGGTATGAGGCTGCCTTCATACTGTGGGTTCAGGAACGTCTGAAACACAGCAAAAAAAAAAAGTCACATGTGAACAAACACAGTTTGTTCACAATTTGAAACAGTAGCCTCAGAGAAAACACTGCTTCAGCAACGAGCAGTACAGTCGTTCTCAACCATTTTCTCTGTGAAGCACACTTACACATCCATCTCCAACAGGCCCCTCCCAGCAAAAACCCATCGCAAGCAGTCATTCATGATGACCTAACTACAACGTGTCCCATTCAGCTTTGCCAGGAGCTAACACCTCCTACGTCCCAGGAATACTAAGACAAATTTCACGGAGTAGAGAGGTTTGTCCCACAATTAAAAAAGAATCGGGATGCATTTTAATCTTTCTGCGGGTTTTTCCCATTACGTTCTCCTTTGTCTCACTCAATTGTCTCAATTATGACATTTTTCCCCACAACGCTATCACCTGGCTTCAGGGGACACGCCGCCACGTCGTTTCACGGTACCGTGACCCGAGGGGGAACGCTCATTTCCCACAAACAGATCTTCACTTCCGTGAAATACGTACCAGGCAGGACACGAGCAGGTGGCTCAGAACAACGACAGCCACAGACCACCACCTCTTCTTCTCACAGGAATCAAAGAACACCACACCCCAAAACATGTGCAGCAGAATGACGGCCATAGTCATGAAGGCTGAAAAACAGTGTTATTTAAAAAAAACTTACTTTTATCAACAGACCTGATGCAATCAGCAGCCTGACCCAACACAGCTCATCTCAGATTCTGCTTGACATTTAAATACACTGCGATATCTTGTGATGCATGAATCTCCCTTGATGTATGTCTCTTTCTGTTTATCTTGTTCGGTTTGTGCCCACCTTTGATCTCATAAACAATCTGAACTTTAACCCCATTTTGAACTTTAAATCTGTATTTTTTCTTCCAAGTGATCAGTGAATATTGGTTTAAATCCACACAATGAGGACTTACAAATGTAAATAAGGGGTATTTTCAGACTTCATACCATGATGCAATACAAAGTAAATTTCAAAACAATCCTTGTTGCTTTCCTTCATTATACATTAAGCACAATTTGCCAGTGAAACAGCCCGACATAAGCTGAAACGGTAGCATCATCTAGTGGACAATGTGAAAACTTAAAAGCATTACTACAAATATTACAAGTATACTATGTTGCAAAACTGCTTTACACCTCAGCTGCTAAACTATATGTAATTTGTTTAAAAGTGTCATGTTCTGTATTTACACACTTGCAGGACGACAGTGTGAAAGCCGTTTCAACGTATCTTCCTTTGTGTTAAGTTTGCAATCTATAACGTTTTTAGACAGATCTGTCTGAGTTAGCATTCTTTCAAATGACCCTTTTTCTGCTCTTTTGACATACTTCTCTCTCCCCTGCTAGAGCTTCTTCTATTTAATTAGAGACAAGAGCCCACTACCCTTCCCCTAATCTGGCTTAAATAAGATAACCTTTTCATTATAACATCCAACTAAAGGTGTTTAAGGAAGTTTTTAAATGTAATTTTAGCTACTGTCAGAATCCGGAAGTTCCTTACTAAAGAGATATAGCATAACCGTGATGGCAAAACCTCACATAAGTGATACTCATCATTGGTGCTGACACTAAGCATGCCTGCCTTGCTATACCAGATCTGTGTTTTGTAAAGGGTATCCACTCCTTTTTTACATGTTATTCTGAATTTTTTCGATGACTGGCTGAGGTCCAATGTTTAGCATTCACTTCCATGACATTACTGGGCTAGGTGATGCTGTGATTTACTTCAGGTACTACAGAAAAGCCTTCCTTTAGTGACCTCTAGTGGCCATTTCATGCAATCACACTCCAAGTTAGTTTTAACAGAGTGAATCTGCTAGGACACCAAACAACCCATAGTTAAACACTACAAGACACCAAAGGGGGTTTCTGTTACCTATAAATAGCAACAGGAAATGTGTCCCATTAGTCCTAAGGCCTATTTCAGAAAGCACATTGGACAGTCCTTCACAAAATTTCACAGTAAGGCAAAGCCAAGTCAACCATGTAAAACAACCACAATAAAGGTTGATCTGTGTGTTACAATGATTTCTGTAAGAAACGATCTGTACCTACAATCTATAGCCCTTTTTCTGTGCTTAAGCCCCTGTCTAATAGTACTATTAAGTCCTATAAGATGTGATAAAAATCAAAATGAGATGTTTTGAGTAAGAGGTTAAACTGAGGACCTACTGCTGTTACATTCATTAAAGATCCTCTGAATTTCTTTGTGGAAGAGTAGGGGTGTTTACATCGTCTCACGGTCATATCCATCCAACTTGTTTCAGCTTAAGCCCCGATTTCCCGCTTTCTGACACACAGGGAAGGCCTGGGAGCGCACACACGCTCCTCGGTTTAGAACTTAAAACGGGAATCGAGGGCCGAGAACCGAGAGGCAGCAGGTCCAATCACCGCTTCACTGCGCCGCCCTTAAAGGGCATGACTGTGTATTTATTCCAACTGTGCAGGCAAGGCCCGAGGCACTGAGGTCAAAATGACCTGCTTGGCTGGATATGAGCTTTCTTTACCTGAGGATATGAAATAGTGCTGCGAATCTCCGTGAATCCCCACCGCGCCGGGGCCGACAGAATCCGCCAGGATGTTGACGACTGAAAAGGCGCCGCTCATGAAACCAAACCCCAGGCCGGACACTGGGAAAGACAGGCCGAGTCAGACTGCGAGCAAGCCGGCAAAACGCCGAACGCCCGTGGGCCAAGATGGAGACTCACAAGCCGACGACAAAGACAAAGCGCTAGATTGCTACCCTCCCACACCCAGGTCCCTGGGGCACAGCACCAGAGAAAGATGCGATGTCTACACACCCAGCGATGGAGGAGGAGGAGACCGATCCCAGTGACTCCCAATACACTGCACCCAACTCGCACATACCGAAAAGGAAATGAACCCCACAAAGTGCTGCAGACTTCTTTTGTCTGCTGCACAGACTGGTCAGTTCTAGCTATCTGGTATCAGTCACCTGACAGTTCCACACCTCGTTTCTTTCAACATACCATAGGCCAGCTGCCGCAAAGAAATCGGCATTGCATCTTCTTGACTGAGAGCCAGCAAACCTTCATTAGCTTTCCTGGATAAAAACATAGTAAAAAAGGAATAAAGCATAAAGTGTTTTCATTACAGGTTTATCTTCAATTGCATTCTGAAGACAAAAAGCATCTGTGTCAGAGTTCTTTTTAATGAAAGCCCCTGAAAGTGTTGCTTAAGGGTTTACATTCAGCGAAAGTAAAAGAGGAATGTAACTCAAGATAAAATGACTCATTTTCCCAGGCTGTTATTACAGAAGTGAAACTACACATCATTTTTCATTTTTAACTTCTTAGCTGCTGTTTAAAATAGCAGCATATTTTCTAAACCTTAATCTGCTCCAAGCATGTCCACATAATGACATCTTCTAAATAAAATTATAATATTGTAATTGTTATATAATTATCAGAGCTTTGAAACTCATCATGCAAGTGGCTGATCATGACTTTCCAGTGAGTCATACAGCCCAGCGAAGGACAACAATCATTACTTAACATGCCAACGCAGTACTGTACATACAGGCAGGCTTCTTGTGGTATTCAACAGAAGATTAAATCATCTGAATTTTCCTGAAATTTAAATTCATCTCTCAAAACATGCTTTGTGGTCAACCACTGTTATGTCTATTTACATTATTTGTTTCATAGCATCAAAACAGCTCAAAAACAAGCTTATAAGAGGAACAAGTTTAAGAAAATATTCATGTTATGTATGCTTGACTGCATTATGAACATGCATCTCCTGAGCATTTCTTTGCTGTCACCTATGAGGGATCTATAGAGCAGCAATTGTTAATGGGAGAAAGTTCACTTGGCATGTCAGAGCAGAATCTAAAACCAGCCATACTCCTGAACACTGTTGAACCAGACCAAAAACACAAAAATACAGACGACAAAACCAACATCCAGCTCCTTTGAGGAGTAATACAGGGGGTGAGGTGGGCTTACTTTAGCAGTTTATAGTAACCAAAGCGGAAGGTCTCTTGCAGCAGCACAGAGAGCACCACCCCGAATATTAGGAGCCCTTTCTGTTGGGAGGGGCTGTCTCTGTTGCTGATCTGGACAGCGATGAACCAAACTAGGGAGGACAGCAGTAACGACACCAGCCAGAAAAAAGCCCTGGAAGAAACAGCAAAGACACAAGGCCTTAGTGCAAGCAGCGAAGCTCAAAGGATTATCAAGTCATTAAACAGAAGGAATACAAGACATTTCTACAGTAAGTAACATAACCTGATTAAATATCTCAGCTGTGCGTGTCATTTTCAGTCGGCTAGTCTTATAAAATTGTGAGAGACTGACGCTGGATTTGGTAGCCTACCTGCAAGTCAAAGGCTGGTAACTTGTTGACTTGTAGTACTTCAGTCTTAAGCCTTCTGATAAATCACGAGATCAGCTAGCTAGACGATATTAACGACTACCATTAAAAAAAAAATTTCGCTTGATCAGCTGTTGCGCTTTATTTACACGTGGTTTAGTTGGGACAAGGACATCAAAGCCCACGGATTCGCAATGGCTGTTTAACACAGAACATGGAGTTCACCGCAGTAATGTCTTTGATGTTTTTGATAGCAGTTCCACAGACTTAGGTTACAATACAACCTAAGAAGCTAAAATACATTATGCACCAATCCAACGGCAGTGTTCGGACTTCCGATTGCTTATATACAACCTATGTAGGACTTGTTCAAATGACTTTTACCGATGTCTCTTGATAAACTCATTTATCCACCTATGTAGTACTTGTGTTGATATAGGTAGTGAGGTAGCATTGTTTTAGAGATTGTAGCATGACCATTTTTCTCCGAAATTATGCATGACATATGCTCAGCCTGTATTCACTGAATGTCTACAGAAACTCACCTATCACTAAAATAAGCCTTTTTTCCTGTCTCATTACATGGCCTGCACGGACTTGCCCCGGCAGACGAGCGTTGTTTGCGATTACCGGAGGAACACACGAAGGGGCTACGATCGGCGGCCAGTACCCTCCTCCGTTAAATAAGTCACGTTATTTCAGACCGCACACTCACCCAGCAATTAGAAAGATGACTCGCAGGGGATCCCTGGCGATGGTGAACACGAACAAAGCGATAGCTGGGCCGAAAGCGATGAACGCACAGCCGAAGAACACCGATGTTGTCATTTCTGGGTTGGGTCCGGAATGAAGTTGTTTAAATCTCTGTCCCCCGCAAAGCTCGGCATGCGACTCCCCACAGCGCCCAAACTGCCCAACACGACAACTCTCATATGAATCGCCACTAATTCGGATCAAAAAATACAAATCTTCACGTGTATTTCCTCTCTCCTTTTAGTTCCATTCAGAACAGCACAGCACAACCGATGCTGCTCCTACCCTAGCGCGACCGCAGATCGCATGACCCTGAGTCGAGGCCGCCGACGGGTGTCAGGGAGTAGCGCCACCTCGCCGTCGGATGACTGAATGACAAAGGCTTTAGGGAGCCGTGCGGTGTTGTATGGATGTCATCCGCAACGTAATGTTTTTCTGTCATCTAAATTTATTTTTTTCCCCCGTTTTTATTATTAATGAAATATTGAAAACCGTGAATCCGTAGTCACAGACGTTTTGCAATTCTATTGAAATCATGTGTGGTAAAAGACGATTTTCATCCCTCGCAGGAAACATTTAACTCCCATGACCTCCGTTGTATCGGCTACATACTTATTATTTCGAGCATTCATTGTAAAACAGCTGAAGGCAGAGTTACCGAAGAAGCTGCATGAAAATAAAGCGAAAGCCTGTCAGCGGCAAATCCTGTTTGAGAGTCAATGTTTCTTTGTTAACTGGCGCTCTGGCATTTGTTTCGTGTGCAAATTCAGCAAATTTGTAATTTAGCGACAGTCTCTGATATTTCCGGGTTAGGAGGAGCATGCATGAATCCACCACTTACTGAATCTCCCTTTCTGTCTGTTGTGATCCTTGCTCTCTCAGTGTTAGTGAACGTCTTGGGGACAGTTATTGACTCTGCTGGACAGTGTATCTCAGGCAATGTATCACCAGCCAGTGCTGAAGAATCGTCGGACGCTTTTGGAACGAGCAGAGAAGTTTATCTCTGACATTTATTTCACCGATTGCAATCTTAGAGGAAGGTAAAAAAAAAACAGTGAATCTCCTTTACTTGTCAAGGAGCTACAGTGCACAGTGTTTTGAGGTTGCTCCATTAAAAAAAATACCGATACTCTTCTTAGAATGGCGGTAGCATGAGCAACCAACCATATGATTAAATCGAAAAATTCAACCGTGTCTGCATTCAAAGCTTGGAACACCCCCACTTCGGACGTTGAGCACTTTTATGCCACTAAGAAATGCAGTTAACAAGACCTTTGATCGCGATAATGTAAAAGTATTGTTGCATTTGAATGAATGCTTCTTATCTTTATATTACTGTTATGTACGGTCCTTTAGTGACTGAATGCATCAGACCCTTCTAAGCTGTCCTGAAATTGACCGTGAGTTGGAATGGACCAAAACAAACCGTGAGCTGAAAAGTTACTGCAATCCTTTCTCTATTTGTAACAAGTATTATCATGTCTTCACAGGCTGTATGGTGACAGTTGTCCATTAGAATCTCTCTCTGTGTTCCTCACCCCAAAACGAATTTCATTCTCTGAAGCTGTGACACAGACCTTTCAGCCATGCAAGGTTGGGGACAGTTTTGGACCTACGTGAGTAAAGATTCCAGGACCATATTCGAGCCACCATTGTAACTTTGTTGACTGTCTGCTTTTCTTTTTGTATCACAGAGCTTTAACAAAAAGGAAAACTAAATTCTTGCGTTCTTTCTAGGTGGTGGACATGTTGGTTCAAGGTGTCCTTGACAATACCTGATGGCTGGGCGGGGAAGGAAATTCACCTGCGATGGGAGAGTGATGGAGAGGGGATGGTGTGGAGAGATGGGCAGCCTGTTCAGGTTGGGGAAGATTGCTCTTACACGTGTACTGTAGAATGCTGCTGCAGCCATGGTTTCAAAATGTAATATGCAATCGTCTTCTCTTCCTTAGTGCATTTCACAGTCAGCAGCCTAATGGAGATTTTAACAAAAGCTTGCTAGGGATGACAACAGCCAAGTTCAGTAGCACTCAGCTGTCTACAATTTCACAATCACTTCTGACATCATTTCCTCACCTAAAACATTATATAGTGTTCGTAATCTCCTTCTCTCCCTCGCGTACATCTGTTTGCATCTCACCTCCACCTGATCTCCACCTCTGCAGCTGTCCCTGGGTCACTCCTCACTCTGCAGGGGGGTCCCAGCCTCCTCGACCCCTGGCCAGGAGGTCAGCCCTCAGCCGAGGGGGTTATGCCAGATTTAGACTAAAACACTCCGTAATCCTTTCAGTACGCTTCATTCTTGGGTGTTGTGAATCCTAGTGACACCCAGGAAGAGAAGACTTCTGGTTCGATCTCTTAAATGTACAATAAACACATGAAGCAGCAACTGGATTCGCTACTGGAACATCAGAATGGACACAAATGAGAGAAGGTTATTTGGTTTGGTGTCGGTTACCTAAACAGTATCAGGACCAAACCCCTGAAAAGGGTTAAAGTAAGCAATCAAACCTAACCTCTATAGGTCTGGGGGTGGGAGATAACAGGAGCACCCAGCAAAAATCCACACGGATATAGAGGAGCACACGATTCCATATGGACAGGCACCCAACCAAGAAATCCCAAACTACTGGCACATAATTATTAGAGTCAGGGATTGCATTAGCCCCTAGAAATTCCATCTTTTTTCTTTTTGTCTGTGTGTTCTGAAGAAACGTCACCAATACAGCTTTTTTTCTGCCTCCTGAAATGCAGGGCTTAACAAAAGAGGGCGAGAAAACAAGCTATATTTTGTCCGAGAGCCTCCGGGAGGAGGAGGCACACAGGTGAGTCTTGTCTGTTCCTGAGTCTAAATTATTTCCTCGTGACGCTTTCAACATCAGTGGCACCTGTCGGCTTCCTGGCAGTTAATCTGCTTGGACCTGCTTTAAGAAATGATCATAAATTGAAAAGGTCAATCTGCAGTTGCTGACGTCAAAAGCAATATGAATTCTAATAACGATTGTTTTTCACTTTAGACCAAAATTGTATGTGCGTTGTTTATGAATGGGTCATTTTTGTATTTACCATAGGTTCTAATGGTACCAAGTTCAATCTCCCAGGTGGAGTCTTCATCAAAATTGATTAGTTTCCCTCAGTTTGTCAAGTTTGTATAATATCTCTGCTTTTAGCAATGGAATCAGTAAGCTTATATTTAAAGTGCCATGCTCTTAAACTGAGTTTTGCATTGTTAGTCATACATGTGAGGTTTTATTGGGTTTTTCCATTCCATCCTGGAAAGCTACTGTAGAACTGTGACACATGGGCCTGGTCAGGGCCAGATTTTGGTGTCCGTAGGCCAGAGGCACATTCACTCTGAAATGTGCAAAAAGAGGCGTAAACGCTAATTGAATGACGTCGATTGACGTGACGCACTTTAAACTGTCCCAATGCTAAACCACCTGATTGACGGAGCGTGTCGAGTGACCATCACTACCACACTTCTAGTGTCTAGAACAGCCGCTAGAGAGCGTGTGGCTATTGATTTGGAGCACCTAGATTTGATTGCAAGCATGTTGTTTCAGCTCATTTTTCGTTAGTCACTAGTGTTTCCCTCCTTCGTAGGTCCTAAAAATGTCATAGGCCCCTAGGCACTGTGCCTATAGTGCCTCATGGGAAATCCGGCACTGGGCCAGGCAGTGGTCTTGAGATAACCACACTCACTCCTCTATGTTGCAGTGTCACCCTGTATGTGGAGGTGGCCTGTAATGGACTGTTCGGGGCAGGACAGGGCTCGATGATTGCGCCCCCTGACCCCCACAGGAAGTACTCTGTCCAGAGGGCGGAGCTTGCAGTATTCAACCGGGGCGTCCAGGAGCTCCTGACTGACTTCGAGATGCTCATTGATGTTGTAAAGGTGGGGAACAAAACCAATCCATTATCCAACTACCCAATTCATAAAGCTGACTGTAGCTTGGTTCATGGCTTTGGGCTTGCATACTTAGAAATTTGTTTTAAAAAGAGTTGTACTGTGTACAAAAGTTAGAAGTAGCTATGGTAAGTAAACTTGTCAATAAAGAATTAGGTTATAAATACTTCTACCAAGAAAAGCAGGCTCCAGGAATTTTGATGCATAATAGTGAACAAAATCAAATACAACAATACAATTCATAATACATCACACCACCTGGATGCCACATGTGTAATTCTTCTGTCTGCTTTGTACTTGTTTGGCCTCTGATGTGGACCAATAGGTGCTGGGAGAGAATGAACAGCGAGGGTACCAGGCCCTGTTCACGGCCAACGAGATGGTGAACCTCTGTGACTCCTCTGACCCCAGCACTTTCTCTGCTGCCCGCCACTTGGCAGAGGTGTTCTTCAGCCAGAGGAATGGGCAGAGCCAGCACACAGTCCACGCCATGGGCCACTGCCACATTGACTCCGGTAGGGCTCCGACACGCCCTGTTCTCTGCAGGCACGCACCTGTCCTCTCGCTTCCTCACACATCCTGTTTGCATCTGAGCAGCGATTCTTTTATAAAGTGATAAATAAAGTGATCTTATTCTATTTGCAGATTTGTTGTAAAAGTTTTAAAATCATAAATTAACATACTGATTTAATATTTCTGTTTTGTGCATATGGGAATATATATAGAGAACAATAAAATTGTTAACTGTGTCGCTAATTTTACTGCAACACTGAAGCAAACAGAAGTGTACGTTTTCCAGCATTTAAATACCAGCGTGACAGGGTAATGCAGTGCTCATTTGATTATTTAGCAAACTTTAATAACCATCAGAGAACTGGACCCGTGGCTCCGAGTGTATTTTGTGAAACCTGCGCTCTTTATTCTGGTCATCCCCAGCCTGGCTCTGGCCCTACGAGGAGACCATCCGGAAGTGTGCTCGCAGCTGGGTGACAGTCATCAGGCTCATGGAGAAGAATCCAGAGTTCGTTTTCACCTGCTCCCAGGTACTGCAGGGACCCCCCAACACACCCACCTACCCACCCAGCCTCGGAGTCCTTGCCTGAAGAATAAAAACAATCTGTGTTTTACACAGAACCTCCAAAAGCAACCATGCTGAAGAATGTTGCAATACATCATAAAGCCTATTTCACAAGATAAAATGAAAGACAAATATAAAAGCAAAAACTCAAAGGAGATACAAAAGGTAAAATTCTATCAAAAAAGCCTTTGTGAAAAAAACACCTCTGTATGTTCTGTCTGCAGGCCCAGCAGTTTGAGTGGGTGAGGAAATGGTACCCTGGCCTCTACTCCCAAATCCAGCAGTTTGCCAGCAGAGGGCAGTTTGTACCTGTTGGAGGCACATGGGTGGAGATGGTAAGTTGGTTGACGGGAGCTTCTGCCAGCTGTTGATTTACAGAGTGCCTGCTTTCCCTGGTTAATCAGATGGGCAGCTGTGCTGCTGGGAAAACCAGGTTTTAAATGTGTTTTAAATGGAAACATCCTAAAGGCAGAATAGTTTAACCTAAAATGCTTTGTCAGTAGCTCGTCATAAGCTGACCTGAGTGAAATTACGCATTGCAATGTCAACTGAAATCTGTTAAGAGGACTTTTTTCCTACTCTTCAAGTGGTAAAGTAATGATACAAACTGAAACAGAGGTGTTGTGCTGAAATGCAGTGTATTTATTCTTGCTTGTGTATTTAAACTTGGAAGTATATTTACTTAAATACAACCAGCAATCTACCAGTTTGTTTCCCAGAAGAGATCTCTGTATCGCACAGGCGTGGATCTTTACTGCGATGCCGTGATCTTTCTTCGTGTGTCTGCCAGGATGGGAACCTGCCTTCTGGCGAGTCTATGGTCAGGCAGTTCCTGGAGGGGCAGCGCTTCTTCCACCAAGAGTTTGGGCGGTACTGCACTGAGGTGTGGACAGATGATTGGCTAGTATTCAGATCATTAAAGTCTCAGCCTTACACTGATTTTAATAGTACAGTGTTTAAGAACATAAGATTGTTACAAGTGGCAAGCGGCTATCTGGCGTATCTAAACCATTTGGTAGTTTGTAGCATATTTATCCAAAGAGAAAAAAGCTGTTTCTTTAAAGAAGCTAGGATTTCAGCAACATGGGTGGGTATCGTGCTCTATAGCCCTATAACGCTATGCAATATGACAGGCTAAGAGCATTTAATCTTTCTAGCCTTGAACAAAAGAGCTACGAGGGAACCTGTTTCAGGGATTCAAAATCCTCAAAGAGCATGGAAGAATCAATACAAATGATTGCTTCAGAAACTAAAGTGAAATCTGAACCAGAGGATACAGGTGGAAATCAAGGGGAAGTGCATCTAAAACTGTAAACAGGATGCACATTTTTTATACAAATGTGTACGGATGGAACAAACTGCTACCACACGTTGAAAAAACTCAGCGCAACTGCTGAAACAGACAGGCTAGATGGGCCAAATACTAGTCTTCTCCTGTATGTAACCCTTCTTATAGTCCAGACGTGGTCTTTTTCATGCATTCAGTTTTAGCCTGTTGATACAATAGGGTCTGGTATGCAATGCGACACTATATGGTTTAAAACATCTTTTATTTGTCTCTTTGGCTACAGTTCTGGCTCCCAGATACTTTTGGCTACTCTGCACAGCTGCCTCAGATCATGCAGGGCTGTGGAATAAAGAGCTTCCTGACTCAGAAGCTCAGCTGGAACTTGGTCAACACGTTCCCTGTAGGTGTCTCCATCACCAGCACAGCAGGTGGAATATGAGCCGCGAAGAGTGCTCTGACCTTGAATATCATAATATTTCATTATACTTAAATATTAAAGCTGGACTTGGCCAGGTTTTGCACTGCAATCTATTTCCTAACTCACACCAGACACCATTTTGTATTCATTAGCAAGCCATACAATAGAGAAGGTAACTACATTTGTTTTTGCATTTATGCATATTGTTGGTTTTCACTGTAGAAAATATGAAGTAAGGTCACACTAACTGATTTGTCTGTTGATTAACTTCCCTAGACATAACTTTCATCAGACATACGTGTGTTCTGCAAAACACACATAACTTCTTACGTTTTAAACGACAAGCTGTTCAAATTGTATTCACTTCCTTTTCCTCCATCACATTACATTTCCTCCACTGCATTATTCCAATCAGTACAAGCTGGCCTGAGATTGAATACGATGATTTCAGTAGCTCACAATGTTTATCTAATTGCAGTAAGTCACACTGAAAGAGGCAGAGCCTAAGTCTTAGACATACTGTATGTTCCCTGTGAAAGACTTGTGCGTGTGAATGCTATCACTCCACTAGATCTGAGCACGAGCTCTCACTCACAATAACCGCTCAACGTTTCACTCATTTGTCAGCACAACACCTTCTTCTGGGAAGGCCTGGATGGCTCACAGGTCTTGACACACTTCCCCCCCGGGAACTCGTACGAGATGAAGTGCAAAGTGGAGGATGTGAGTCCGTCTTTCTAGAGTTCTCCTCTGCCCTTCAGGACGTCACGGCTGAGGCTGCTTTCGTAATGTCTGTCTGCATCCCTGCGCCCTGTCTTCCCTCCCAGCTGCTGAACTCGGTGAGGAACAACAGGGACAAGGGGAGGGCCAACCACAGCGCCGTGCTGTTTGGTTTCGGTGACGGGGGCGGAGGACCCACGCAGCTCATGCTGGACCGGCTCCAGCGAGTCTCCGACACAGACGGCTTACCCAGGTGAGCTCGCAGGGCGGAGCGACACAAAGACAGCCAGGAAACACTGGCTTCCTGAGCGGCTCATTCCTAGAGCAGTTTGAAATCCCAGGATTCCAGGTGCACTACATACAGGGAGCTGAAGTGACATTGAAAAGCAGGCCAAATGCCAAACAAGTTGGGGTGGGGCTTCTGACCAGTTTCCTGAGGTGCTGTATGCAGACCCAGGTTGACTCCTTGGCTGTGTGAACTCCATTTGGAGACAACTGTGAGGAGAATAGGTCACTCAGTTTATTCTCTGTAAGATCATAAATCGACCTCCTACATATTTATTTGAGAATGAACCAAATATATAGTTATACAGTCCAGTTAGATGAAGTCAAAAGCTAAATAAAAATGTAGTATTTAAAAAATACCACAGGGGCTGTAGTTTCACTGTTTTTTTTATATCTGTTCTCCCCAGTAAGGACCATACTAAGTACAGAACAGAAATGTGCAATTTCCTTATTTACATCTGCTGATCCCCTTTAGCACGGGACAGGCCCAGCGTAGTGTAGTGTAGAAATCTCCATTTCATGGCAGTAACCACACAATTTAAAAAAAGTGTCAGTACAGACCAAGACAATGTGCCCCATAGATTGTACTGCCACTGTGGGCCTTTCTTTTCCTCATGGTGGTGCTGTCTCTCAGGGTCCAGATGTCCACCCCCGACCGGCTCTTCACAGAGCTACAGGCTGATTCTGCACTGCTCTGCACCTGGACCGGAGAACTTTTCCTGGAGCTGCACAATGGCACCTACACAACCCAGGCACAGGTATTCACTGTTTATGTGCCTGTCAACAGACCCCTACATAGTAGTGACAAGAATATTAAACAGAACAATCAAATTCTAAACAGAATTTTATCTGTGCAGTCTATTTCTTAACTCATGCCAGTCACCATTTTTTATTCATTAGCAAACCACACAATAGAGAAAATTACTACCTTTTTACTTTTAATGCATGTTGTTGTTGTTTTGTACTGTAAAAAAATATGAAGCAAGATCACAGTAACTGATTCATCTTTTTATCAACTTTGTTAAACATAAGAAAGCAATGGAGAACACGCATAATGTCTGTGTTATATTTAAAACTATAAACTGCTTGCTAAGCTGTATCTACTTCCTTTTCCTCCATCCCCTTCCCCTTTCCGCCAATAAGCTTGAATGCAGGATCAGTGTTCAATGTCTGTTCTTGTGAAGATGATATATTGTAATGGTAAGCAATGGGTATGGTGAGAAATGACTGTCTCTGTTTTTGTCACATGCGGTATTTAAAGAGCATGGCTGCTTTTGTGCTTTCTGTGCAAAGATAAAGCTGGGGAACCGTCAGTGCGAGGCTTTGCTTCATGACATTGAGATTGCAAGCAGTCTGGCCCTCTGCAGGAGTTCGGGCTTTCGGTACCCTGCCCAGGAGCTCCGGGAGCTGTGGAGGTAAAGCCGCACGAAGTCTCCTGTCATGACTGGGTACCTGGAGATCTGCTGAGCACTTACACTGGATACCACCAGAAGCATACTTCCTGTTTGCAGGAGATGCAGCAGGAGGATCTGCAGTGATGAAATGATTTCACAATGCTGAAGGCAGTGGGTGATCTCCAGACACAAGCGAAATGTCAGGCTACATGCCGCACAAGGTAGTTAAAGAAATCTGCTCACTGCAGGTGCCTCGGAGTTTTTGGACTTACATTAACATTTTCTTTTGTGTCTGGAGATTGCCTGTTGCTGTCAGCGGTCTGAGCTAATTTCCTCACTACACATACAGTACGTCTGCTGTGTCACACCATCTACTGTATACAGTAGCTGCATCTGCTGCATTCCCATCACGCAATGACTCACTGTAGAATCACAAAGCACTGAAGGAGTTCAAGTTGCAATAAAAATAAGTCTATTTCATTTGCATAAAAAGCATGACATACTGTAAAGAAAATGACTTCCTTATCTGCTGACTTCCTGTGTTGTGCAAAGTCGTGCACCTGTATGCTCACTAAGTTGCACAGCTGTCCTGTGTGGTCTTTGCTCTTCTCTGTTGCAGACTGCTGCTCCTCAATCAGTTCCATGATGTCATTCCTGGCAGCTGTATAGAGATGGTAGTGCAAGATGCTCTGAAATACTACCAGGGTAAAGAAAGCACAAGACTATCACAAAACGTGAAATGCAAATGCAATTTTATTCACTCAGTAGGAAATGTGTCACATATTGTATAATGATTGCACAATGAGATGTAAAATCAATCAGATTTCAAATACTGTTCAGGATGTCATTAATCTATTGTCATTGGTCATTGGTCTATGTTTTCTAGAACCAGAATACAGTCGACAAATTCGATTCTTGGCACCAGCGGTCACTGGCAGTGTGTGATATGCCTGAAATGACCCATAAAGAACTAGCACTTACATGGCTCTGCGCGATGGCTGGCTACAGTGACCAACGCTACAGTATTTTTCTCCTCTGCAGAGATCCGCAGCACTGGAGCAGGTCTGCTGCAGGAAGCCTATAGAGGACTCTGGGGAGTTGATCCACAGGGCGCTGGGAGTATGGCTCTCAATACCCTGCCCTGGGAACGTACTGAGGTTATCGCATTGCCGGGAAGTGGAGGAGCTGAGCCAAAACTGGGTAGTTACAAAAATTCCTTAGGATTTGTAATCCTCTGTAGCAAAGGCCCTCTCACAAGCCACTTTTCCAGGGGGTCATCCGTGAACTTTAGTAGCCAGCGGCTCTCCAGCTCTCTAGAGAGCGGTGGACAATGGGACAATGAGACACGCAGGCAGGAAGTGTGGGATCACGCCTGCCTCTGCTCCCAGCTGAAACTCTTGAGAGTGGTGACAGTGACTCACTGCAGGTCCTGACCCACAGTTGGAGTTCCCATGCATTAGGACGTTTTCTTTTTTCATCTTGATTTGATTTTGAAAGAACAGAAATGTTCTGTTTTGGTTTCAAGTAGAAGAATGGACACGTTCTTCACCAACTATATAAGATACAATAAGTTACGATTAAAAAGAGGGCATTGTATTTTAATTGTACTGAAATATTATTTTGCAATTTTATTTTTTTGTATTTTGTACTTTCATAAACTGACAGTCAAGTAGAAATCCTTTATTTTTTCACTAATGTCTTTAGGAAATTGCGATTGGAGTTTATTGCCGGTTTCTCTGTCATGTCTTCTCCAGCCCTGGTGCAAGTACCAAGTATTGGCTTTGCCACAGTGACCGAATCTGAACCTGTGTATCCTGTTACTGTTGCAGTTCAGGTAATTCACCTCATTCTAGTGCTGTCAGACTGTTACAATGTGTCAAGTAGAATTACAAACACCTGCCAGTCCCAAGTGAAGTAAAGGAAACACATGGAGAGAGGTGAAGGAAGTTAAAAAAATATATACAAACTTGTTAAAACTAAACTGACATTGTAGGGACCACTGAGAAAACACTCCACTTCACCTTTGCAGTAAACCAGTCTGAAATTGAATTTAATGAATTCACAACATTATTTTTGGTTTCCAGTGACAGACTAAACACCAGTCCTCTGAGAGGATGCAGTGTTTGCACCGAGTTAAAACCTAAAATGTGTGATACAAATAAGAGGGGTAACAGGTAAGCTGGGAATAATGAAAGAAATGTGTAGCAATTCAGTGTTCTTCCTAGATGTACTGTTTTAGCATTCCTGTGAAAACCCCCCTGTTCCGGCTCTTCTTGCCAACAGGCTGATGGTTCAATTCTTATGGAGAATGGGATTCTACGAGTTGTCGTGGACAAGGCAGGAAATGTGGCATCTCTCTGTCTTGTTAAATCAAACAGGTGAGGGCTTCCTTCGTACGTTTGAATTCTCTTTCCTAGGCCTTTATATGAGAAATCCTTGCCTTCACTTATCCTGTTGTCCTATCCTAAAGCAGTAAAGGGGTTTTCCTTCAGAAGAATAGCATACCTGCTCCGAGGAAGAGAGCTAATGTCCTGCTTCTGTTTTGCATTGTAGAGAAGCCATTGCTGATGGCTTCAGTGGGAACCAGTTTGTTCTGTTTGATGATGTTCCTCTATACTGGGATGCCTGGGATGTGATGGACTATCACCTTCAGACCAGGTAGGAGCATCTATCTGTGATCCAAAGAAAAGCATGTTTAGGCATCTAGATTAAATCCCAAAAATCAGGTCCTAACACTACTCATCTAGCTGCAGGTAAATTTTCAGTCACTTTAATTTGTAAGCCCGTGTAGCAAAATGTCTTTCCTTTGACTTGGGAATCTCTGGAAGTCTGCAGCTCTTGGTCTGAAGAGTTACCCTCAGTTGTGTGTGCCCGGCAGGACGCCAGTGCGTGAGGTCCTGCGCCCAGCTGAGATTGCGTGTTCTGGTGGGCTGAGAGGCAGCGTGAAGTTCTCTCTGAGGATAAGCAGCAAGAGCTCCATTTCCCAGGAGGTCATCCTCGATGCCATGTGCCCTTGTGTCAAGTTCCACACTCAGGTATGAACAAAGCACACGTCAGAGACGCCTGGCTAAGAAGTCTGTGGATTTTGAGGATGCTAAAAAATTCAGTGCCAGTGAGTTGTCTTGGTTGGTTTTGTTGTCCTTGCCATTCATGCTTGAGCAAATGCTACCGGGAAGTCCATCTGAGGGTAAGATTTGCCATTGGATTACAACTCGATACTCGATTATATATTAAAAGGTTTTAAAAACACACCACATGCTGTTTTTGCAGTACATATTGTTGTGTTTTTATTACCTCTCAATATGTATCAGTTCTTGTCAGTGTTAGTCCTTAGAGTAGCCAGTTTACCATGTTATTTAATTGCTTAAGATTAATGGTCGGCACTGTGGTAGCTCAGACAGCAAGGGCGTCTAGCTCCTGACTGGAAGGTCCCGGGTTCAATCCCAGGTAGGGGCAAGTGAGGTAGTTCTAATTCCTTCCAGGCGGCTCCCAGGTCCTCTCAGCCTGCTTTCCAAATGAGTACCGGGGTTTAACCCTTCGGGGGTAACAGGCCGGCCCGAACGTGATGCTGACCACATCACCTCCACCTCCAGTGTCGGATGGTTGAGAACAATGGTGGCCCTTGCCCCCCATTCCCCCATGGGCCTCTATGACCTGAAAAGGGGACCTAACCTACTGCCTATAAGAACAGATTATGAGCAGGATTACGTATTTCCAGTACCCTCAAAGCCCTGTGTTATAAATTATACATACAGTAGATCGCGGAATGGCTCACTTGACACCCCAGGTAGGGTTAGGGTTAGCATTCACAAACTACTTAGGCCATTTTTAAGGTCAGCGCTGGATTTTGGGGCTCAAGTCAGGTTAGGATGAGTGGTTTTTGGCCTCTTTCTGAACTTTTGTTTTCTAAAACTATGTGGCCTGGATGTCGCGGTGCACCACACCATAATTGCATCCTGAAACTGTG
Organism: Lepisosteus oculatus; assembly: GCF_040954835.1. NCBI lineage: Eukaryota > Metazoa > Chordata > Actinopteri > Semionotiformes > Lepisosteidae > Lepisosteus > Lepisosteus oculatus. The sequence continues at coordinate 59,152,737 of NC_090700.1, forward strand.
TCGGTCGCATCAACAGTTGTAAACAAGCATTCTTGAATCTCATACACTTGCAAGAGCTTTGATCAATGGTCTTGATTGTTTCCCACTCATACTTTTTGGTTTGGGGAACATGTCAAAATCCCATGCCCAGAGAAGGTCAGATTTACAGTATGTCCAACCTTGCTAATTGCTTACAAAGTTGTTCATGCCCTGATGCCTTTGTCTGACATGAGGTGCGTCTCTCCTCAGGTTGACTGGGCCGAATCTCACAAGTTCCTGAAGGTGGAGTTTCCTGTCAGGGTGCGCAGCCCCAGTGCCACCTATGAAATTCAGTTTGGCCACCTGCAGAGGCCCACTCACCGCAACACATCCTGGGACTGGGCCAGATTTGAGGTAAAAGATAGGACAGCTGGAGGATGTATGCTAAGTACTGTAAAACATTTTGTGCTACCACTGTGCAATGAAGAAATTCGACACCTGAACTGTTTTTCTTCAATATAAGCAGCAATAGAAATACAATTAAAAAGATAAGGATTCCAGGGATTCAAAAGGATTGTGTCCGTGTCGAAAAAGATATTGTAACTTAAACTGTACAATTAAAAACTCCCTCTTGGTCTTAATCTCTCAAATTTGTTGTTTCACAGGTTTGGGGACACAAATGGGCAGACCTGTCCGAACACGGCTTTGGTGTTGCGCTGCTTAACGACTGTAAATACGGCTATTCGGTTTACAGGAACACCCTCACCTTGTCTCTGTGAGTGTCTCTGTGTCTTTGCTCCATGGTCGCAGTGCATGATAACGCACATAAACTGGGGATGATGTCGTTGGTAATTAATTCTTTTTCTTGTGATAAAGGATAAATCAATCCATTTCAGTATCTTGAGTATTTTTGTTTTGGTTTCTCAAATGCAGTTTGGGCTTTAGGCTAAGGAAAGCATCATTGCTGTGTTAGAATGTTGATTACAAATGCCTACACTCACACATCCAATGAGTACCCCCAATAATGGAGAACAGACAAGACCTTGTGAATAATTTAAAAAAAAATGTAGTGGCTTATCCAGTAAAGGCACTTGCATGACATGCAGTACAAGCCTGGGTCATGTCTCCAGCCAAAACTGACAGACATTTCCCAAGTGCTGAAACAATGTTCAGATTAGTTGGCTAGGGGCTTTCAGCCTCCTGGCAAACAGCTGCTCCTGTGGGCGACTGTAGACTTGCAGTGACTTCAGTGAGCGAAGGGCTGTTACTTCAGTCTGTACTTACCCTCCTATCAGACACTGTGGAGACTTTGCAACATCACAATGATATACTCTGGAGGTGAGCATGTTGGAGACACACATCTATGTCTCTCATTCCCTCCTGAGCAGCTACAGCAGGGGTATTGAAGGCCAGTGTATCTTTGGGTTTTCATTCCAACTAATTTCTTAATAAGCAAAATCTGCTGGTTACTGGCTTAACTGGACTAATTTTACAGCTTCTCCCTAATCATTATGTGCTGCAGCTTCAAAGAGACCTAGGAAACGTGCAGACACACCGGCCCTCTGTGACAAGGATTGGACAGCCCTGGGCTGCAGCTTACTTTGCCGGAAAGCCAGGTCTTCAGAAACGATTGGCGATTCCAAATAGTTTGAGTGTGTAATAAAAATAGACTTGGCTGTTCCGTTCTGCTCTGTAAAAAAAAAAAGGAATGCATTTCCCTTAATGTATCTCTATTTTATCTCCCCTTTACTTCAGCCTTCGTGCCCCAAAAGCTCCAGATGCCAATGCTGACATGGGTCAGCACCAGTTCACTTACGCAGTAATGCCGCACGCTGGTAGGTCTTACCAAAGAACTTTGGGTTTTGAAGTCAGTGAACTTCATGTGCGTACAGTATATTGCCACCATTTTATCATTGAAAAGACAGGTTTCCTTCACTTTAGCTCCTCACCTGCCATCTTCAAAGAATAAAACATAGCAAATTGTCCCAGAGCAAATAAGGCTCGTTAAAAGTAGGACAAACAAGACGACAAAACTGAGGAAATGAGGGGAGGGTACACTTTTCCTTAATTGAATCTACTTTCAGAACAATGTTTTTTCCTTTTTCTGACTTCCAGGTTCCTTCCAAGACTCAGGAGTCATTCAGTGTGCTTACAACCTCAACCTGCCCCTGCGTGTGATCCCCATGGTGATAAGTGACCCTGCCAGCAGCTCCTGGAGTGCTTTTTCCTTGAGCTCTCCTGCCGTTATCTTAGAGACAGTAAAACAGGTACCTCTATGAAGGGAGCTGGAAACAACAAGTCAGACCTCACTCTGCTCACTGGAGAAACCTCCAGCTGAAGGCTTAGAACGTTTTACAGTAATGCAGAGCTTTTCAAAGGGCTCTCAGCAGTCCGAGGGGCACGTTAGCTGTTGCTTGCCTAACTTCACTCTTCTGAGTGCAGTAAATGTTTCAGTTGTGATAAATGCCGACTCTCCCAGCTGCGCTTTCCTGTTGACCTTGCTCCCGTCTCTCTCCACCAGGCGGAAGATCAGAAAGACGCCCTGTTGCTGCGCCTGTTCGAGTCCCATGGCAGCAGTGTTACCGTGACCCTCACTACCGCTCTGCCGGTGAAAGAGGCTTTGCTGTGAGTGCGCCTCCATCCCCAAAACTCTCAAGCCCATTCTTATTTTTCCTACCCTAATCAGCTGTGTTTGTCCATCAGGGGAATTACTAAAGCTCTTTTGAAACCGTGGGCGTATTATTATCATTTATTTAACTTTCCTGTTATTCTAAAAGAAGTCCGTTGTGGAATGAAAATAAGTGAATTTAATTACGTTGACGGCCGCTCTTCATAGTTCTGCTGACAGCACAGTTCAGTGGAAGGGAATTAAAAGAAATGGCTGGATTTTTTGGATCTTGGTTTTCAACTTTCAGCATTTATTTTGTGATGGGATCGGCTACTTTTAATGAAGTGAGTGTACTTTTGATTACTGAACTGTACCAAAAATCATTTCTATTTTTCAGAAAATAATTCCTTATTCCTTTACAGTTGAGTACCCGGCTTGGAACAAATACCAGTGCAGGAACTGAGCTCTTGGAGATAACTCTCTTTTGTCTAACTGCTTTCTGGTGTCTCTCACCCCACAGCTGTGACCTGCTCGAGCGTCCCGATTCGGCTCGCCCTGCTGCAGTCATGCCCTCGGGGATCTCGCTCAGCTTCACCCCCTTCCAGATTGTCTCTCTTCTGCTCGTTCTCAAGTGAACCCCTCAGAGGTGCCACCAGTGACAGAAGCGCAGCCTCTTGCCCAGCTCCCTTCTATCTACAAACCACCAGAAAGCATGTGTTTTTCCATTGTCCCTCACACCTGGCCTAAACACCTCATTCACTGAAAAAAAACAGTGCGAACATGTACTGTATATCTGACCTGTATCCAGACAGGATTCTCTTTAGAAACTTGATTTGTAATTCCAATGTTGGGGATAGCTGAATCATATAAATTAGGGGCCTTTATGATTTAACAGTGCAGAACCTCAGGAGTATTTTCCCAGATCATGCGATTCAATCACAATTTTAGAGGTGCAAACTGTGACAAGAAAAAATGAACTTGAACTTGAACTTTATTGCCATATGTAACCGGTACTGGTACAATGGAATTCTTATCATTTAAAAATGATACATTATTAAAGAAAAACTTTTTTTAAATTCAATATGCTGTATAAAAATGTTTAAATAAACAAGTTTAAGAAAACCTTAAGTAATAATAGAGTTGTCAATCTTTTAAATGGTTTGTAATATTATAATGTATGTAAAAAGACAATTGTATTTTCTAATTATTTCCAAATATGCTAGGTAGTACATTTATGGGGGCTCTTCAGAAAGGTCCTTCCCTTCTTACTTAATGTTCTAAACAAATTATTTTAATGAATTCTTAATTAAACTGTAATACTGACTATTAATATGAGTAAATTGATTGAACATGTGCAATATACATTTCCAGTAAAATTCAGCACAAAAAGGAACCACCCAGAATAAAAATATACTTTTTTTTATTAATGTTTGCTTCAAATTTTATCAATTTTAAAATACCAATTTTATTAAAAATATCCAGAGTTAAAAAAGCTTCCATTATAGTAGCTCTGGCGGTAGCTCACTTGAGTCACTCAGACCTCTTGTCCCTTGGACTGGTTTAGCTGGTTTGTTTAGCACTGGCTCGGGACGACTTTCTGATTCGCTTCTTTGAAACTAGAAATAAATGAAAACTCAAATTAATCAAAATAAAAAAACACAAACAGGTATGCTGTAAAAATGTACATCTACTGAACTTAGCACAGGAAGCGTTTCAGATGGAAATAACTTCTAAAACACTGAATTATCTTAAAATCCCTCTCCCCCCAAAACCTCTTAGGGACTGAGGCATAATCAACACAACAGTCGACCGATTCACTGAGGAGCAGAGATATCGCGGGATAAAAAATTAACATCACACGGCTCCTCCCAAAACACCCACACTTCAGGTCCCGAAGGCTGTACGTCCCACTGGAAACACAGAAGCCCGAAAAACAAGAGGTTCTACACAGTCTTTTCCCACAAAGAGCGTTCTGTCGTGCTCCGGCCAGCTTCAAAGGGCAAGGCCCGCTGACACGAACCGTCTGGCTCACTTTCTCACCTGCCTGCCCAGCTGTGGGAGTCTTCCTGCTCTGACTCATCTTCCTCTTCGGCACTGGTGAGGGCGTTCCCCGATCACTCTGGACCTCTTTCCCCTTCCTCCTCTGCTTCCTCTTCGACTCCTTTTCCTCTTTGACCTTCTTGGCTGGCTCCTTCTCTTGGACCACCTGGAAAAGCAGGGGGCATTAGGGCCGAGACCCAGGGGACACTAAACATCATTTACCCATTCCTAATTGACAGGACGAGAACCAACAAATAAGAAGTGCACCATCTGCCTCTGCAGCTCACCTGTGCATCATTCTCGCCATCTCCTGTTTTCTTAGCTCTCTTCTTGGCTTTGGGAGATTTGGAGGCTAAGGGAAAGAACAGTCAATACAGTTGCTTAGATTTTGTTCTTTTTATAAGTAGCCACCTAGAAAAAATAATTTGTGTACAATATCACTTCAGACTGACTGAAGCTAGATTACCATTAGCTAGTAATAGCTGGAATAGCTTTAGAAACGATAACATGATTAAAAAAATCGCACTCAAGTTGCAAGTTGAGTTCTATAGTAACTAGACTATCAATAAGACTTGGACCTCCATATTGATTTTCATGTGGTATGACTCTTTGTCTCCCAGATAATGTCTTGTTATTGACTGTCTTTTCTGTCCATCTAACAGATTGTCTTCGGCTGTTGATTCTTACTAGGTTAGAAACTTCTGGCCGTGAACAACCCAGACAGAGAGCAACAGTGAGCTGACTTAATGCTACTTCACTATAACATCAGTACAAGGTGTTGTGCTCTCCATATGTAGAATGTAAATTCCTTTCTGTCCCTTCTTGATTTTCATCAGGTTCGACATGACTTCATCACCTATAATCATTCACCTCTCACACTAATGAGGTGATTTAGTGCTTATGCAAGTCTTGAATGACCATTTAATCAAATGATGCCAAAATCAATCAATAACCAAAACCTGTATATTTCTTTCTTGAAATGTGCCGGAATAAACAGAGAGATGCTTCTTTTACTGCTCACTATATAAGATTTGAAACTGATGTTGTCTCCTTCCCACTCCTCTGTGTTGCACAGATCGAATCCAAATGTTTATTACCTTTGGGTGCCATGGGACCAGGATCTCCCTAAAATTAAAATGTGGTAAAACAGCAATTAGAACAGATTGAGTGTTTCTTTTCACAGCACTGTATGTCTAAGCAAAGCCCTACAAAAATACATTCTTGAGCTGCCCACTTCTAAAGCCTGAGAAAAATCATTAAAGGTCATTATTAGTTTTTACAGACTGTTGTCCTCTTTTCATATTTTTTTTAACAAAGGAAATAAAATCCCAGATGTTAGCCTTTTGGTCAAATACAGAGAGCATGATAATGCAATACCACAACTAAGTAATTAGGAAAAAAAAACATTAACATGTTTTGTAAGTACAGACTCTGTGTCTAAGCAATACAAAATACAAAAATTGCATTTGGTTCATTTATCAGCACTCCTGGTCTTCTCACCTGGAACCACATTGTCCTGCCATTGTGATCCCTCAGGGACTTCATTCCTGAGACGTAGTAACACTGGAGCCACGCCTCAAAGTCAGAGTAATCTGCTTTCTCTGGGTCATACCCCTTTCCCCCTGAGACAGGACACAGACAGTGGTCAGTCTCTCAGGGAAACACTGCCATCGCTGGGTGTAATGATCGCAGAAATGCAGAAAGTGTTTATAACCTTAGCTGGTCTACTCATACAGTAAGTGGACTAGGAAATACATTACAGAATAAAGAAATGTCATACAGTTCCACACGGGGCCATGTGCAACCCTGCCTTCCTTTTTGGGTTTCCCACAAACAACTCCAGCTGAGTTGAGCACATCTCTTCATGGGCGGAGCGGTGGCTCTGTGGCTAAGGATCTGCGCCTGTGACCGGAAGGTTGCCGGTTCAAATCCCGCGGCCGGCAGAGGAATCCTACTCCGTTGGGCCCCTGAGCAAGGCCCTTAACCCCAACTGCTCCAGGGGCGCCGTGCAATGGCTGACCCTGCGCTCTGACCCCAAGCTTCTCTGCCTGTCTGTGTGTCTGTGTCTCCCTGGAGAAAAGCTGGGGTATGTGAAAAGTCGCATTCCTAATGCAAGAAATTGTATAGGGCTAATAAAGAAACATTATTATTAACATTACATTATTATGAATGAGCTACTGTCACAAAGTATTATTGAGTCAAACCCCTTCAGTAATGGTCTTGAGGATACTTTTTACATGAAGAACGATGACTAGCTGTCATAACAGAGAAGGGACCACTGCGGCAACTGTACCTATCTGAATGACTTCCAGAGGCACGGTGTGGCACAGGTTGAGGAGGTCTGGGCTCTCCCTTTTCAGCTTCACCTTCTTGCTCAAACTTATCTCTGGGCTCTGGAACACAAGACAGGGAACAGAGGAACTAGAGCAGCAAGGTGCAATGTGGTTTTGATTGAAACGTGAGCTGAAGTGTCCTCACCTGAGGGGATGCACACCCTCCTTTGACAGGCTTCACATCCAGCTCAGCATAGTCCCTCGGCAGCAGTCCCTCCAGGACAGTCCGCGCCTTCACAAAGGGGGGGATCTTTAACCTGGGTGGGCATCAGACACGCAGAATGTTAAATTAAGGACACAGGGGTTGTAGATTTGAGTTCTTACTTCCAAAACTGCAGCTTTTTATTTGAACTAAAAGTTGGTTAGTATTTTGTTTAGGGGTAAGCAGATTCCATTTAGAAATTCTCTCTAACGTTTGACATTAACAGAACAGTAATAAGAGTTAACAGCTTGGTATGGGCTGTGCCCTTGCAAGTAATAAACATCCCCCGCTTCTTTTAGCAGTTCAAAGAGTTCTGGAATGTTAAGAAGATGAAAGGCTTACAGTGAATACTGTCCCATGCTGTTCAGAAATCCAAAACTTCGCTGTTGCAGGTCATCAAGGACCAAAGTCAGGAGTTGTACAAGTCATGTCAATAGTTTCTTGAATACCATTCACTGTGTGCTAAGATTTCATTATGTTTCTCAGATACAGATATTCTGATATTCAGATATTGTTATAAATTCTTGGGAGTTCTCTAGGATTGCTTTTTGGAAATCTCACAGAATAGGAAAAAGGGAAGGGCATTACTTCTTTTGAAAATTTGAACAATACATAAAAAAGCTTCAGAAGTACACTTTTACACTTCTTCTTAAAAACAGAATATTAATTCTTTAAATAGATTTGAAAAACCAGCAAAATGGAAAGCATATTTGAAGAACAGAAGCATTATTTATTGTATGGAAGGCAGGAATTCTGAGTCTGGCTCACCTGTACAGGATTTCTGCTCGCAAGTAGTTCCCAATCCCATTAAAGTATTTCTGGTTCAGTAAGGCTTCACAGATGGGCTTGTCAAACGCACGGTCTGAGAGGTTCGACAACACGTTGTCCCTACAGGGAGAGAAGAGACTTTCATTGTGCTCCTATTCTGGCCTGTTTAGCCCTAAGAGTTGCTTTTGTGGTATCTCATGAAATGAGAAAATGACATTAAACAGCCTGTTGTTTATGCTTCAGACAATGTAAAACATAAACAGATTTTTTAAAAATATATCCTACTTTAAAAATACTACCTAGACAACATTACTGCTTCCCATTCTTTCCCCTCTCTATTACCGTACAGCAGGACCACAACACTCCCACATACAACAGGCACTTTGTGAAGACACCCTCTGAACTGTCATCTTTCCAGCTCTCAGCACCTGAAAATGTTCTCTATGTACAACTGACTATCGTCAATCACAAGCAGAATGCAGTTTCCCGAAACCTAGAATTGAAATGAGGTTTCCTTTGTTTTTCACGTCTTGTCAGTTGAACGTGCATTTTTTTGTTTATTTACAATTCCCCACTTATTTACAATAACCTGATGTACAAACTAACACCTCCAGCAAAAAAATAAAACTCATTAAGGGTAAACAGAAAATCATTATCGAGCTGATACTGCACAGTAAATACTCTGCCACATTTATTTACTTCGGAAACCCACACAGAAGATCCCCCTATGGCACCAGGCCGCAGCAGGACTTTGTAAGAGGAGAGAGAGGTCTGCAGGCTGCTTCATACCTGAAGCTCTGGTACTCAAACATGACGCAGGGACCCCTCTCCGCCTGCCAGGTCCCATTGGGCTCCCAGCTGCCAAACCTCCTGATATCCACAAAGGACAGCACCTTCCCTGGTTTTTCCTTGGTGTAGAAGCGCAGATGGGCATGCTTGGGCAGCTCGTCCTGCGCCGTGTAACGGAAGAATCCCGACATTCCGAACCGGAAAACAATATCCATGGGCTTGCCGCCCCCCCCCTCGGCGCCCTCGTCCTTGATGGGCGTCAAGGTGAGCCGCACCTCCTTCCCCCGGGAGACGGCCGAGATGCGGTAGGCAGTGCAGGCAAAGGGCACCTCGGGGTTCTTGCTGACCTCCGACTTCTCCACCGCCCCCGAGAACACCACGCCCCCACACACCCGGTTCACGAACTGGCTGGCCATGTGCAGCTCGGGGCCCTCGGGCATCTCGGGGCGCAGGAGGGGCAGCTGGGGGAACACATGCAAAGAACAGCGGAGATGTTTTGGTTCCTAAGAGGCTCATCAGTGCCAGTGTTTTGGCAGAAGCTCAAAGGAGAGAATACTCACTATGTACTCAATTTCAGAAAGGCTTTTAGAAAACAAAAGTGAAGATGCTGTGAACATTACAGAATTTGGTCCATTTTCTAACCGCTGTATCCAATATACGATCGCGGGGGAGCCAGAGCCTATCCCAGCAAGCAACAGCCACAAGGCAGGATACACCATGGACAGGACACCAGTCCAGAGCACACAGACACACACACTCACACCTGGGCCAATTTTCCAGAAGCCACTTAGCCTAGCAGTAGGTCTTTAGACTGTGGGGCAAACCAGAGCAAACACAGGGAGAACATACAAACTCCACACAGACAGCACCCCAGGAATTGAACCCAGGGCTGTGAGACAGCAATGCAGACCACTGCACCACGTGGTCTGTTTACAGTTTGCTCTCATTTACCTTTTGACAGACCCCTTTCATTAAAGAGTGCTGCTGTTCAAAATACACGCTTGTTGAAATATTGTATCTTCCTAGTCTACAGTGGATGCTCAGTCTTATCATGGCAACCAGCGTGTTTTCTGGGAGGGGTACATCTTAAATCATGTGCAACTTCTACACTGACAGCCTACTAGTTCTGCACTGATTGTGCTCCATCCGATAAAACAAGCACTTTAGTTTGCTTCCCTCTAAACTAACGATTATTTTGAATACAACGACAAGGAATAAAAACTCTGCCTTCCACAGAGGAGGATGCGAACACCAACTTTACATTCTTTCTTACTCGGTGCACGCACTTGTGGTCTTCGCTTATAAATCAAACCACAGCCGCTAATGTGTGAAGATGGTACCGCCATTAACTTACAAACTGGAAAACAACCGGTAGAGATTTGCATGCCACGGATGGATAAATTAGCGGGCAATCGGTAAAAACAAAATCAGTCTCCGTTTATTTTTCGCAGATAACGCAACTCTGATATTAAAAAATTAAAAATTTAATTTTAGTAACATGCGAACAATTGAGACTCATTTAAAGTTCGCAAAGTAGTTTAGTTTGGTTATTCCGGCAACGAACGCTATGTTGCACAAGAAGCCAGTCTGACCAAGTGCAAGTTATTGCACTATATAAAAATAAATTGAATTGAGTTATTGCTAGTGAAGAGTTATTTCGTGTCCCTCATGTTGCTGTTTTGATCCATAAAGTTTTAAAAGGTTTCCTCCCGTGCAACAACGTACAGATGTCAACCTCACCTTGTTACAAAACTGTAACACAAAGACGGCATCATCGTTTCTACCAGAACGTATGGATTTAAACACATCCTACTACTTGATTGAATTATGAAATGCACGATAGACATTAGGCACGCAGATACTCTAAATAGTCGGATATTTTTTTCTGTGTAAATTACCTGTAGCAGAAACGAAACGACCCGTGTCCGAGTTACAAACAGAGCTCAGCTTCAGCTCCTATTGGATAACAGGGGGGACGCGAAATTGTTTTGATGGGGGCTGATGGGAAATGTAGTCTAGTGCAAATGATTTCGGGCTTTGGATTCAGTATGATATTGTAGCTCTCCGGGGTTCATGTGGGCGCCCCCACCGTCGGGGACTCAAACCAGGGCCTCCGGGGTCACTCAACAGGGACCCAGCCTCTTGAGCCAAAGGGAAATCTCCCGTCAACTGCGGTCCCTGCTGTTCACAGGGAAGGGCGGTGACGTCAGCTCTCGCAAGCAAGGCAAGGATCTGCGCCTGTGGCTGGAAGGTTGCCGGTTCAAATCCCGCAGCCGGCAGAGGAATCCTACTCCGTTGGGCCCCTGAGCAAGGTCCTTCACCCCAACTGCTCCAGGGGCGCTGTATAAATGGCTGACCCTGTGTTCTGATCCCGGGCTTCTCTCCCTATCTGTGTGTCTCATGGAGAGCAAGCTGGGGTATGCGAAAAGATAATTCCTAATGCAAGAAATTGTAAAGGGTTAATAAAGTGATGTTATAAAAAAAAACTCTCCCCCGCTTAACTCGCCGTCCTCGGTGAAGGGCTATCCCATCCCACATCCCTCGCCGCTGCCGCATCAGGTCGGCCCCCCACCGTCGGGGACTCGAACCCGAGCCTGCAGCGTCACTCAACAGGGACCCAGCCAGCAATGGAGGCCGTTTGCGTTACAATATAATATGGAAGCCCGTTTCCGCCAGGGAGTTAAAAAAACGCGCTGACTTAGTATCTCAGAATTGCGACTTTATTTCTCGCAATTGCGACGTGGAATTAGCCCATATTTCATTGTCTGTCCTTTTGTTATTGTAACAGATTCGCTGCTCCCACCCTAGTTAGTGGGAGCGGCGAGGGCACAAGCCCTAGAACCCGATTTTTTAACCCTAAAACTTTAAACCTGAATTTGTGACCAAAAGATTTGCCTTAATATTTTCATTTACAGTTTTTTTAAATCATAATCACTAAAATTTAAAATAAAAACAATTCAGGTTATGTATCACAAGCTCCATTGTTACAGAAACAATTATTAACTTTTGTCACCAAAGGAATTTACATGGAAACACTGTGCGATGATTTGTCATTTATCTTTTAATTTTGGTCCAACAGAAGGCGGTTTATTTTACACATTTCTCCACAGTAACACAAAAACGTGCTCAATGACAGAGTATCACCTGCAGAAGTAACATTTAAGGATTGCAACGCTACAATTCTTTTGTACACATACATTTTATGGTACTTTTGAACATCTATTAAGACGTACACAAATTAATTCTCTCAGTGTAAAAATTAATCTCATATTGGAAAAGGAACTAAATGACCCAATCACTCCCAATACACATGAATGCACAATTATACAACAGTATTGTTTGTACAGCTGTTGTTATAAGTTCTATAAGTTATGTATTGTTCAGGGTACAAATCACATTGCACAGCCATTCACACAGAATGAGAAAGCACAGAAGGATAATTATGAGAGTGGCTGTTTATGTGTATAATATACACACATGTAAAATCCTAATATGACAAGGGTAAAAAAACAAAATCACAGCTTTTCTTCAGTTTAGGGAATTCATCACTGCCTGTGCTTGCTTGAGCTCTGAAAAAGAGGACAAAGAAGATCATGAATTTTTCAGGAATCAGCTGAAGGAAAACTGATGAGAGTGATCTATAAATTATGACAGCAATTCAAGAAATTGAACACAGGTGAGAACTGTATTTCATTCAATAATATTTTACAATAATAATGAAAATCACTCATTTCTGAGCTTAGACAAATGCATTCCCCAATTAAAGCTAAAAAAATAAAGTATTATATTCCTAACCTCTTAAACAAATCTAGAGGTTTTGCTTAGTAATACACAAGACTTATTTAATACGTACTATTTTCCCTTTTTGAAGATGCCTATAATTGCATTCAGGAACTGGACACATCTCTAGAAGGATGAGAGTGCTCACAGGTATTCACTCACCTGTGAGCAGGACGCGGAATTTTTCTGCAGTGAGTGAGATCATGCTGGTCTCTGTTACTCCTGACTCGGCACCCTGCACCTGGAGTTTGAGCAGTACTGTGGGTTCATTCACCTCCCTCAGCTCGCTGGAGCTCAGAGTGTAGTCCACCCTCCAAGACACTGACTCCAAACGGCTCACTGAAAAACACAGACAGAGTCCGTGCTTCAGCCTCATTATCAGCACAACAGGCAGGCAGACATCTGTGTAATGTGCAAGCAGTTCCCAGGCAGATACAGTACATCTGCTGCTGCAAATGTTTAACCACACACAGAACATCCATCGGAATCCTAACTTTAAATACATTACTTCACCCACTCAACATAATCCCGGAAACCACATCTTTGTTTGAGTGAACTTCAGATTTATTGCAGGTAATGGTACAGATCTTTTTAGAACAAGCTAGAATGCACAATTGCAGAGTTTAACCTTCTTTCAGGTGTCTCCCAGAACACCACTCACTGAAGAAACAGCAACAACTGCGTCCTGTTTGTATGCAGCAGGTCAAGCAAGATCATACAAGCACTAGATGAAACAGTTTTACAAGCCGTGCAATCTATTCCATGGCCACAATTAAATTCACTACTCACATCGCAGACTGCTCTCCCTCAGTTTCACCTGCAGGGCGGAGTGCTTGTCTTCATATGACTTACACAGTCCAGTTGTGTGCTCTAGACAGGGACACAGGGAACTCTGCATTAGGAGCAGTGAGCATATCCATCACAAAGACAGACACCTGGTTCTGAAACTTTACAAAATATTAAAAACATGTTTTCTGTAAATGAGTGGGTGTACTAACCCTCAAGAGTTCACAAGTGAGCAATTTACCATTGCATTTTTACATTTATTTAGCTAAATACTAGAGCGCCCAAAATAATTATTACCTTTTCATGCTTGAAACCGCTGACAATGTTTGCAACAGCAGACATATTCAAAGCTCGACTCTGCAATGTCCTGAATGAATATATTATTAATATTATAAACCTTCATTGCCCCTTAGGGGAGTTGCCTTGCACATCAAGAGCTCATAAACATATAACATACTTTATAAGACGATAATACAATCCAACAATAGTACAATACCATGATACTTAGCAAAACAAAAAAAGATTAAAAAATAGTTAGCTTGTAAAAGGTCTAAAATAAACAACAATCATAATTCCTATAAAAAGTGTCAACATTGTGCTTCTACGTTACAATTCCTTAACTTCCTTATAAAATACAACCTTTGCCGTGCCTTCAGCACATACCTTTCCTTCATATTGATGGTCCATGTCAATTTACAATCGATAATAGTGCCATGGTATTTATTTATTTAAGAACTACTGTTTCAATATCAGATCCATTAAGAGTTACAGATATCACAAGAATAGAACATTTCTTCCTAAAAACAATCATCATTTCATTTGTTTTGTTTGTGTTTAAAAACAGTGAATTATCCTGACTCAAATTATATAAATGATTTATCTCCTGTCTGTAATTTCTTTCAACATCACTCTATACTGTATATAAAATATAAAAAGTACTATAATATTGTTTCCATGATTTTTAAGTGGAATCGATTGCTAGTTTTATCAGGAGTTTGACAAAAGGAACTTAACGATCACTTTTGTCTGTCTTTCATACTGGTAGAGAGTTACTAATGAGGATTAATATATTCACCCTTGTCCGTTTCTCTAATTTAAAAGTACAGTGAGGAACTGTTTTTGCTGGAATGCATAGAAGTACAGATCTGAGTAGAAAGTTGAGAAATAACTCAGAATAAAACACCCACCCACCAGGAAATTAAGTAAAAGCAAAACCACTAACGCCTGCTGCTTGGTTAAGGTGCATTTCAATAGGCTCACAGAGCTCATACTGTACCTTTAGGAAGCCCAAGCTGTTGCAGCTCACTGGAGAGGGACTCACTGTCTACGTTATGCTTAGCAGCACTGGAGAGGATGAAACTCAGAACCGCAACGCTGGCTTTTATATCCCCACTCTCTGAGACAAGGACACAAACAGGCATCATCACGGGGATCAAAAAACAGCTCATTCTTTAACTCCAGGTCGGTCTGCAACTCTTATGAATGGATGTCAGGGCCAACACTGAAACAAGTACCTTTCATGTGCTTACTACTGAAGACGTGAGAAGATGATAAATGTTATACCAACAAATACAAGTGATAATCAAGCCATTATCAATAGGCTCCATATTCTGTTGAGGGTTGTGGTAAGTCAGAGTCTACACTGGAAGCACAGAGCCGGGTTACGAGATTCTGCTCTATCCCTGGTCTAATCCAGGCCCAGAGGAAGATAAGGACAACACCTTATCACCTAACACTTAGCTGGCATGTCTTTGGGAGGTTGGAGGAAAGCTCTGCAATTGGCAAAAACCCATGTGAACACAGCCAAGGTGACTGAGCCCGGAATGAAACTCGGGACCCGGGAGCTGTGAGGCAGCAGCCCTACCTGCTGCGCCGTCATGTTGACCACAGGAGGTTGGTACTGTTACTTGTTCTCTTCCAGTGGTGCACAACTCCAGCCCTGGAGTGCCACAGCATCTCCAGGTTTTCAATCCACATCTGGACTTAATGACATAACGGAGCTAATCGTGATTTCAATTGGCCCTCCTTAACATGTTTCAAAGGTTTTCAGCTTTCATTGAAAGAGCCTCGAAACCCTGCTGGATTCCGGCCTTCAAGGACTGGAGTTGTACACCTAACCTTTAGAGAGAAGGTGGGACACAGGTCCTGAAAGGCAGAAGTTGTGTATGACTGGCTTCAGCCCTACATGAATGAGCTCCTACAAGACCTTGTCAAATGCTGCCACTATTGTGAATTTCAGGTATGCAAGAACAAATAACTGAGAAATGTGTTCACGGAATCTTTCAGTTACGAGGAGTTTATGGGTCACAGATAGTGCTGGCATGTATAACATGTTAATAATGTTTCCAAATATAAACATGAAGAAAATCAAGAATGCAGATTTAAGCAAGACAAGTTGAAAGTAACAAACTTCTGTGGGAGGCACGATCACACAGTTATTAGCCTTGCTACCTCACAGTGATGGGATCCGGGGTTCAGTTCCTGGTTTGCTATCTGTGTGGAGTTGGTATGTTCTCCCTTTGACCACATGGGTTTTCGGTTTCTTTCCACAGTCCAAAAAAACACTGGGAGGTGAAGTCACTTCTGGGGAAAATGGCCCTGGTGTGACTGTGCATATGTGTCTTGTGATGGACTGGTCTCCCATCTAGGGTATACCCCTCCCAGCGCCCGCTGCTCGCTGAGATAGGCTCCAGTTCATCTGCAAGTCTGTATTGGGTAAAGCTACTAGAAAAATGGATGGATAGATCTTTTAACTGCTCTGGCCTCCTGTCTTAAAGACCTATCACTACCCAAACGTACAGTAATCAAAACAGCACTTACCAAACTTGGCATCTGAAGTCAGTTTAGAAACTTTATCATACTGAATAAAAAAAGAACAGAAGACACAAAACAGCCTTTTCATTCTGGAAGTCAGGCAAGTGTTCACGTTAAAAGGTGTTTACTCGCATTAGTATATTAGCCAGATCTTAGTTTGTTTTAATCTTCTAACCATGACTGGACAAAATGAGAATTCAGTGTAGTATTGTATACTGATGTGGCTGTCTTAATCTGGATTTTGTTTGGGGGGGGGTTTGCATTAATTCAAGATTCAAGATTTTTTGTTACACCCACTTGATAGGAATTTGCCTCAGTGTGCTCATAACAGTTAAACAATAAGACAATAAAAACAATAACAACAAAATCATTATACACAACATAACATAAAACCATGAGGTAACAGGAAATAATCTCATACAATATTAAAATAAAATGAAATAACTAGTGCATTAAAGGGGTTTATAGTCCATTTACATTGTAAATAGTCATCATAAGATAATGATAATTGGAATTGGAAAGCTGTTCAGTATCCGGATAGTCTTACAGTAAGTACTATTAAGGAAACTAAAGATTTGGGTCTTAATGGTCCTAGGTCTTTTTCCTGAGGGAAGGGGTATAGAAATTGAATTAGCAAGGTGTGTAGAGTATTTTCAATCCTTTGTGCTGCCTGCTTTCTGAGAAAAGGAATTCATAGGGGCATGAGTAAAAGAAGAGTTCTAAATCTAAACATAAAGACGAATAATTCATCAAATTAAAGTATACACAGGGCATTTCGGTGTGTTAAAAAAACATGATTAAAAAAACACCACAACGCGTATTCGGTTTTACGTGATGTGTTTTGGTGTTCTTCAGAAACTTCCCACAAGGGCTGATACTCACGTCAATGCCTTCCCCGAGCAGGTCCTTCAGTACTTGAACACACAGCAGTTTCATCTTCACGCTAGACTGGAATATACAATATTCCTTGCCTTAGTATACGACACAAACTGGACTTTCAAACCCATTCTGCGCTGGGTTTGAATACTGTAATACTGTATATTACTAGGACAAATTTAGCAAATTTAGTTATAAACGAATACACTATACCGTTAAAGCAACATTAACCTACCAACATTTGAAGATTTGTGTTATTTTATTCTTAATGCATGGTTAAGGGAAATCCGGTTCTTAAACAAATATTTATCTCTTAACTTATTGAGTACGTTTTATAAGACGTGTGTAGATGTTTAATTTAATTTAGCTGTTGGTAACTAATTGCACCACAACATTTCTATACAAACTAAAACACAAGCAAAAATATCACACATACAATCATAAAAACAAAAATCTATTCTTGCCACTTAACTATTTTCGCTAATGTGCTGATTTCTGCCAGCACCCAGTCCGGGCAGTCCAAGTCTCCACAAAATCGGAATCGCTAGGAAAGAGAATCAATATCACATTTCCAATTGTCAGTTACAAAAGTCTTCTTTGTAGAGAAAAGAGAAATAAAAATATTGACAATATTGACACATAAAAATCTATTTTAGGTGATCACATATAATCATATATAGATTAAATGCATCTACTCTTAATATTATGATGATCGCAATTAATTTCTTTCAGATTTCTTAATTTCTTTAAGAAAATCAGTAAAAATAACAGAAAGATTACCATTTTTCTCCCTTGCAAAACTACTATAGTCAGCTGATGCGAGTCGGAAGCAGGACAATAGATGACTTTCACGGAGTTGGACGACCGCTTTAGTCGTTTTTTTCAAAGCTGTTATTATGTGCAGCACATAAAATGAAGTGGTCTGGGAAGAGACCCCACATTTGAACAGTACAAAATAGACATAAGGGAATATCTCCAGATTTTCTAAATGTAAGAATATGAAAGCGATGCGAACTGTATTTTTATGTAACTCATTTAAAAATGCTTAAATGCATAATACAGTATATATGATACCGCAAATGCATACTACGTTGTGTGTATTGTATATATTATTGTTGTTACGATAAAAAAAAAAGTTTTAAAAAGTTTTATTTAACGTTGTACTCGGGTATTTTCTGGACTAGGCGTAATCGCATCCATTTGGTTAAACTCGAACATGACAAGTCCGAATTTTTTATTTTCCTCAGTAATAATTGCTTACGGACGTTATCTTGGCTTGACTGCCTCAGCTCTTGGGTTCTGGGTAGGATTCAAGTTCAAGTTTCAAGTTTCAAGTTTATTGTCATTACACTCATATACATGGTATATGGTATAACGAAATGCTATTTAGGTGAAATGAGCTATACAGGAGGTAGCTGTGTGAATCCGTGGGTTTGTAATAAACTGAAGTGGACAGTCGGGGGTAGCTGATGGAGAAGTTGATGTCTAGAAACGGAAGAGTAGTGGAAGATATGTTAACCGTATATTTGAGGGACGGGTGGAAGTTGGTGAAATGATGCAGAAAGTGCTCAAGCTGGTCGTTGGAGCATGTGGCGGCACCGACGCAGTCATCAATGTATCGCTTGTAGAGGTCAGGGACATTGTAGGAAGCGAAGAAGCGTTGCTATGCTATGTTGGCATAGCTGGGTCCAATTCTGGTGCCCACGGAAACTCCATTAACCTGTTGGTAAAAAAGGTAATTAAATGAGAAGGCATTCAGTGTGAGAACCAATTCTGCAAGGCGTACCAGGGTGTGGGTGGGTGGATCAAGCATTGTGCGTTTGTCCAGCTTGTGCCTGAGGGCTGTAAGGCCATCATTATGGGGAATGACCGTGTAAAGAGATGTGATGTCCATGGTAAAAATGTAGCATTCGGGTGCCATGAAATTGGAAATCATTAAAAACTTGGAGCGCGTGGTTGGTGTCCTTGATGTATGAGGGAAGACCTTCAACCAGCGGTCTCATGAGGCTGTCAAGAAAGGCAGAGATGTAAGTAATCGGACAGTTGTATTCTGATACAATGGGGCGTCCAGGGGTGTCTGGTTTGTGGATTTTGGGGAGGAGGTAAAATTGAGATACCTGCGGATGTTCAATGATGAGCCGGTTCGCCTCCCGGGGGAGCTCCTTACTGCTGATAAGAAGGGAGATGGTGGATACCACTTCCTTTTGGTAGTCAGTGGTAGGGTCCTGCTGTAGAGGGAGGTAGGCAGGTTAGTTGTCTAAAGGCTTCAAAGATACAGTATATAGGTCCTTACGCCACACCACAACAGCTCCTCCTTTGTCCACTGGTTTGATGACGATATCATCCCTGTTGCGGAGAGACTGGAGCACCTGAATTTCTCCTTGGGTGAGGTTGGACCTGTGTTTACTGAGTATAGAGAGTGTCCTGGGAGCTTGAATGGTGCATTGGTGGAAAACGGCCAGAGGGGGGAGTCCAACAGCTCTGTTTAGGATTAATATTGTTAATGACATCAATAACCGGATTGTTGTCAGCTGCCTATGAAGAGGAATCGTCAGCAAAATGTGCTTTGAGACAGATTCTGTGGTAAAAGCAGTTAAGGTCGACTCTGGTCTGGGGAATGTCCAGCTTCCTGGGAACTAGTACAAAACTGAGGCTTTTCCTGAGGAGGGATCGTTCATCCTGTGAAAGCGAAAGGCCAGAAAAAGGTGGCTTATGTATTACATAGCTTATGTACGTTCACAAAAAGGTTTCAATTTGTTTTAAGCCCCCTGACCAGCAATACAGCTTGTGCAGTGAGGCATTGCAACTTGACAAACACGAAAGCTCGTTAGGTGCACTTTTACCCAACGAGGTCCAGGTGGAACAATGCCTGATCAGGTCACCTTTAAAAAGCCCTTAATTCAAACATTAGGTCACTGCAAGAAAAAGGCCACACTTAGTCAGTTTTCTGTGCATTCTATAATGCCTCGAATGTCACCAGAAGCAGCGTTGCCAGACACTATGAAGTAAGCCGCTCCACTGTGTCCAAACTGCAGAGAGGGTTTCAGCAGACCGGCAGGACAGATGACCGTCCAAGATCCACCTGCCCTCGAGTGACCACACCTGAGCTGGACCGACACATCAGGCTGGTCCATCTGAGAGATCGTTTCAGATCTGCCACCCGTACTGCTGCTGAAACTGCCAGCAGACCCAGTGCCCACTTCAGTGACAGGACAGTGAGGCTCCATGCTGCTGGCCATAGAGGAAGGCGACCTGTCAGCTCACACCTCCTAGACGTCACACCCAACTGGCTTGGGCCAGACAGAGGCTGCGATGGACTCGTCAGCAGTGGCATCAGGTCCTCTTCCTGGATAAGTCACTCTTCAGCCTGTTCCACGCAGACGGGAGGGCCAGAGTGTGGAGGAGGAGGTGTTGCATTTGTTTTTTCAGTATATATTAATGTATAGTTTTCTATTTTGTGCTTATCTGTATTTGTGGAAAGAAAATAAAGTTCTTAAAAATAAATTGAAATCGGCCTCTGCACCAACCACAACCCTGTATGAGGTGGTGAGGGGGCAACTGGTTGCTAGAGAAAGGCTGTGGATTCCTAGACTAGTCAGGGAAAGGATGCAGGTAAAAGAACTGGACAATAAGATAAAGGACTTCACCTGGATGGCAGTGCACCAGACGCTGGTGACCAGAGAGGTCCTCTATTGACACTTTCTCACCAGGAGTCCGCATTGCCCCGGGACACGTGTTTGGTCGATGAGATGCAGGAATGTGTGGTCCAGAGCTGTCCCTTCGCCAAAGCAGTGTGGGGGCAGATTGGGCAACACTTTGCAACTCCTGGGAGCAGGAGCGGTGCTCAGTTACCAGTGCATCCTGCTGAGGCTGGCACTGACTGGATTGGGCAAAAAGACACCATACTTGCTTTGGCTTCTTGCATCCCTGATAAAACAAGGATTCTGGAACGCGAGGAATGCTCTCATCCAGCACAAACCAGAGTGGGGAGTGAGGGGGCTGGAGGAGAAGAACCTTGTGAACCTCAGAAGGAGGATGAAGCACAACGTCGCCAAATGGGGCTTCTCAGCAGCAATGGAGTGCTGGAGGGGTCTGTGGGCCCTGTACAGGGACTAAAGAGGAAATCCCTGTTCCTTGGAGCTCCTCCGGAGGATTGGGCGACCGCAGTTTCAGAGCCAGGACAGGAAAAATGCATGGACAGCAGCAAAGTGGTAGGGCTTGGAGGGACTCTCTCATTGTGCAAATCGAGCCCCAACATCCACTTGCTCTGATTGATAAAGGACAATGGTTTGTTAGAGTGTGTACTTATTGTGAGATGTTTCTTGTGAAGTTTATTTTGATAGAAAAAAAAGGATAGTGGAACCAAGCCATTCAAGAGTACTTCCATTCCTAATTTTCTGAGAGACCATCGGAACCTTCACGAAAACCCTAAAAGACCTTACACTGTGCAGACCTCCGCTCAAAACCTCACAGAGGAACAGAGCAACACTCAGCACCAGCAGTATCAACCTCAACCCACAGAAAAACAGATGAATGACCCAGAGAAACCTGCACCTACCTCCTGGACCGCTCCGGCATCCACACCCCTAAACCAAACCATCCCAGCCCACATAACTCAAAACCAGTGCACCCCTCCAACCTGGACCAGCAGCAGGATGGGACTAATGGAGAGCACCCCCTATCCCAGTGTATTGCCTGTCTAATGGTGCCATATACAAAAAATCATAAAATATTAAAGAAAAGATTCACATATGAAACCATGACCATGACAGGTGAGGGGGCCTGCCTGGTGTGTAAAACACCTGGTTGTAGCATTGTGAGTGATGTGGAGCAAAAGCTATTGACTTGTGAAGAGCACCCCCTATCCCAGTGTATTGCCTGTCTAATGGTGCCATATACAAAAAGTCCTCAAGAAATAAACTTTCACAAAGCAAAGCTGTGAAAAGTCAGTCTAAAACATTTGTTTTTGGTTTGAACATCATGGGTGCTGTTTCTAAAAAGCTGTTGAGTACAGAAGAGGATGTTTCCTGCTGTCAGCAGTGTTGTATACTGTATGTAGTTGACCCTTACCTGAATGAAAACAGGACATAAAGAGAGGGCTCCAGAAATAAAACAAAGCTTTATCCCCGCACTTACAGACTGGATAAATGGAGACTACTCTGAGCCTGTCTCTGTGCTGTTCTGCTTCCTATGGTCGTTGTTGTTCGCATGAACACCTCAATTAAAAACCTGAGGTTTATAAAAAGACAGTTAGCTCACTGATAGGTTTATGAAAAGGTTGTGAACAGGTCTGAAGCCTTCGTGTGTTTTCCTTGCAAAGGTATTGCAACTTGGAGCTGTACTCCCGTCCTAAGTCAGAGGTATGGGTACACAACGCTCTACTGCCCTCCCACCTCACACAGACTGAGCTGTGCCTTCTCTGTGGGAAGCGTTCATTCCGCTCGAATACGCAGGGGGAAAGAAAATTCTACGTACCTATAGCGATGCTAACTTCACGACCAAAGCG
The DNA here is from genome assembly GCF_040954835.1 of Lepisosteus oculatus. Lineage (NCBI taxonomy): Eukaryota > Metazoa > Chordata > Actinopteri > Semionotiformes > Lepisosteidae > Lepisosteus > Lepisosteus oculatus. Next base: position 59,175,197 of record NC_090700.1, read on the forward strand.
TTTTTAATCAGTTTTTTTCGACAAAAATGCATTATGAGAGGATTCTGATTCTGATATGCATTTTACAGTCCACTGTTGAATCTCAGGATCTTGGACCCAGACTCATAATCCGCAAGGGTAAGAAAAAAACAGCTATTAAAATATAATGTACATGTATTGACATTAGAAACATTAGTCTGTTTTCATTTTCTTCTTTTTTCCTTGTAGTCGTCAGGATATAGAATTATATAACACTGTACAATGAAGGATTGTATTTGGAAATCATAAACAAATAGCGCTCAAAAATAGAATTTAAGGTGCGAACACCCTCTTCATTATATTGTAATATGTGATTTATTCGATTTAACTTGCGTCGATAGTTTCACACGCTTTCCTGAAATTAATTTACAGGATTATTAATTGGTTTTGATATACTAAAAAAATGATGTTGGTCTCGATGCGTCACAAAATTCAAAAGAATGTCTTTGCTATGACGCTGACATCAGTACATGATCCTGTCGTGAAGGAGTATACTGTATGTATCAAAATGCATGCTAGAGTCTCTTAGCTTTTATTTATTCCATCGTAGTTTTAATGTATATGAAAATAAAACTAATCAGTTTAACAAACCTGTACATTTGCTCTATTCATTTGAGATAAGAAGTTTTGCTTAACGAGCTTGTGTTGTATTGAGTATTGTATCTGATATGTGAGGAACAAGGCATATGTCCGACAGACAAGGGCATAAACGTACGCTCCAAAATACAGAGTTCCCCCACCTCACGTTCTTCTAAAAAACGGTCTAAGAAAAATATAGAATCCAAAACGTTTTTCTGTGTAGTGACGTGTATTTTTTTTAAGAAAAGCAGCGATAACGTGTTGCATTCTCACATACAGTACGCCTCAATCACCAATCACTCGAACATGAATAATATAAAAAAAAACATCAAATGTTTATTTAAAGAATCACATATTTTATTCAGTTCGCCTGAGACGGCTTCCCAACAAGCTTATTCACATACCGCTGTCTCGTAGGATATGAGTCTGTAAATACAAGGGCTCGACAGGGGATGACTCGGCATTAACGGGGGAAATTCTCATCGCGGTTTTTTTGTAAAAATAAACGGGACTGGAAATGTTTAAAACTAAGTTTAAAATAACTCATTTGTTGAGGACTATCTGTACTTGAACTGCAGGCAAAAATACAGTCCTAGTCACCTCTAATAATGTTATCTTCTAAGTGTAACATACTGTAGCCTAAATGTTGCCGGTTGAACTAATTTGACAACGATGCTCCTTCGCTTATTGCACCCTCCGTTACCCCAGCAAGTGACAGTAAAATATTCCAGTGAAATAACTGGGCAGTTCAAGTCACTTTAAGACTTTTTAAAGTGTTATTTTTTTTAAAGAAAAGGATAATGATCAACTTTATTTTATATAGCGCCTTTACAAGTGGTTTCTCAAAGTGCTTTACAGTAAGACAAAAGTCCACAGTGAGAGGAGACGGCATGATTACACAATCACAAAGAGGGTTTGGAATAAAGTAGGAAAGCAGTGGAGCAGACAGAACAAGTTAAATAAAAGCCTACAGTATACAGTATAAAGAAGAATGCCAGTGGAAAGATCTATACCTTTTCTTTAGTAAATACAGAACAAAACTGCAGTGCTTTGTGTCAGATGTCACACCTTTGTCTGACACCCCTATATGGATGTTGAGTGACATGTCTCAAACACTGAACGCTATGATGGCCGTCTATGATATACTGTTTCGAGCATTGTGGTGAATGGCTTTTGTCAGTCATCACTTTATCACTGTACTCTTAATGCAATCAGGAAATTCATTATTTAAACGACAGGATATTCAACATGCGAGTCTCTGGGGAACAAACAAGTTACACTTTACCAGCAGCTGGTGAAGTGGTAACAATACAGGCTTGAGGAAGGGTATTACAGCTGAGAGCACCATTGTGAACAGGAAACAGACAGCCACGCATCACAGGTGCCAAGATCTAACAGCAGCTTGAAGTAAGACAAGCAAGTAAACAGGTAGACATATCAGACCTCTTTTTCTTGGGCTCAAGTTCCCACCAAATGTGTTATGGTCCTGAGCCTTTGTCTGCTCCTGATACTGTATTTTTAGATGTACAACCCTGGTAAAAAAAAAACAGACAGCTAAAGATTGAAATCCTTATACTTAAATGCTGTAGTTTCCCGATATCTTTGTACTTTGCCTTCCCATTTATTTCGAAGGTGCCTTGTGTTGTGATGGGTAGTTTGTCCCATACTTGTGGGAGTACAGGACAAGATAACCAGCCATGTTGTCAAAGCCAATACCTTGGCTTCCTTCAAGAAAAGGCTGGAAGAGATCCTAGGCTTAACTAGCTACTAACTACTAAACTGGCTAGATGGGCCACATTGTCTTATTTGCGAAGGTTCTTATGTCTCCTAAATTCTGTATTGCATCATGTTCCAGGAGCTGGTTGATAGTAGATTATGAAAACAACTACAAGAAAGCGAGACTAAGCTCTTTGTCCATTCCACAGGGAAGAAAAGATAAAGAGTACAGTATGTGTCTGAGAGACACAGAAGCAGATGTTATTATTAAAGAAAGATTAAATTCAGCACATTTTGAAACATCGATGCTATCAATACAGTGAACATACAGATGCCACAGAACTGGTAGAAGACAGTCTGCATGAACTGGCAACAATGTCCTTGGTTTCTAAATCTTAACAGAAAGCCTGATAGGAAAAACGACAACCTGCCTTTGCTTATTTCCAGATGACGACGCCAACAGATTATGGTACAAAAGAAATCAGAGCCACACTGTGTTCTTCCTCCCTGAAGGCTCCGATGACCTGTTCGTTGGTGTTACAGATGCCATCTACAGGATTGACCTGAAGCAGAACAACTTCACACAGGTTAATGCAAAACCAATGTTCAGACTTTTAGAAGTGGCAGCAAACTGTGAAACTATAGCCCAACTTCATTTCTCTAGGTCATGTTTCCAAGGCTTAGTCCAAGAGAGCTCTTGTGCTTTTTGGTTTCTGTTTCAGCTGCATTCTGAATTAATTGAGCTTTCTGAAGGCTTGATTGGTATAATCGTTTGATTTTAAGTAACTCTTCGCTGCTCTCATGTCATGATTCAGAATTCATCTCTTTTGTGAGTATTACTTTCAAGAAATGTCACAGCAAAACTCCATTCCTATTCCAATTCCATTCCAGATGGTTTCTAAATTATTTCATTTAAACAGTGACCCACTGAAGTATTGAGACTGTTACAGGCTTGAGAAATGGCCTATTTGAAGGTCACCTATAAAAGTGTGTTGGACTATGGCTCTAAAGGAACACTACTGGTCAGCCCTGATTTATCACATGAATAATTTTGCAGTCCAGGATTGTTTAAGTGAAATACTCCAACACTAGGTGCTCTTTGTCACTGGGGCAAGCAGTTTATTCCCTTCTGCATGCACAGATTTGTGCTGAATTCATCTGTGTCTTTTACAAGGATTTAGAACTATCAAACCATCTTACATGTTGCACTTGGAAATTCTGTCTCATGTACACTTTGGGCAACTGATGAACAGTTGTGTTAGTTATATTGTGTCTATTAATAAGGTTTTGCTTTCTGCAGAAATTCTCATTGAAAACAACTAGAAGAGACTGTGAAGAGGTAATTGTGTTCTCCTTCATGTTACATCTCTGCTGTCACATGTGTAATGTGCATATTTTGTTTAGTATTATAGCAGACTATAGTTACTATACTTGTAATATAATATTATATTTTATGTAATATATAATAGCGTAGTAGTATGATTTCTTTTGTTGCTATTTGTATGTGTTAAAATCACTATGACATAAATTAAAAGTAAATTAAAACTATGACATAAATTAAAAGTTAAAATAACACCAATAATATTAATGTGAAAATTATGTACAAAAAGTAATTTATGTGTTTCAGCAAAAAGAAACCTCTAAGTACATTTTTGAAAAAAAAAAAGTACATAACAGAACAGAGATTAAACCTTCCTTTCGGTGCTTTACTGGTTAAATATTAAAACTTGGTATGACAAATATCTTTAGCTGTGAGGAGTCTTCTCCAATTGTAGACTTCTCCTGTCTCAAAATAAACTTAAGAGTCACACTCCATTACCTCTTTTTGAAACATCTGTAGTATTAATAGCAATGAGCTTGTAGGTTTTTTCCGCAGAACTCTGGCCTGCAGCTTAATGCTTCCTGTTTAATGTTCAGTGTATGTTAAAAAATGAAGGAATTAACTGAGGAGTAAATTTATGAGGGCCCATGCACCTGTGAAGGGCAGGAGTGATTGTTTATGTATTTACTCTGAAGCTAAAATTTATATCCAAGCAGCATTTTGTTTTTACACTCTGTTTTAGGACTCTTGTGAAAATGTCATCACTGTCATGCAGCAGTTTCAAGACAGCCTGTTTGTATGTGGGACTAATGGGATGAGACCCCAGTGTTGGAATCTGGTAAGTTTTTACTGGTTAAAGCAGTCCCCATGCTGAACAATGAGTAACAGCAGCAATTGAACACCCCATGTTGTTAGCTAAGCGATATGCATTTCAGATAATTGATCATTGCTGTGAGAGTGACATATTGGCCATTTTTGTAATAAAGTGAGATTTTAAAGAAAAAATAGTGTGCAGGGGACCTTTTCTTTTTCATGTTTATGTAGTACTACTGCTACAATACACTGTGAAAAGACAGTGAAGCTTTACAGCGTTTCTCACTGCAAAGCTTATGATAAAGTTTTACAAAACTAAAAGTTTAATGATCTGGCCTTTATCTATTTTGGTCTCAACAATTTCCTGACAGAAATTATAAACCTCTGACTTTATATAAGGTTTTAAGCGGGAGTAGCTATTCTTGCCTTTGTTTTCAGCATGTGTTTGAATTCACCCACAATAAATCATATAAAACCACATTTCAATTATGCTTTATCCAAAAATTGACAGTTGTGACTAGTGAGCTATAATTTTCTGTCACTTGTGAAAATAATATTCATGGGAGCAGGTTAATATACTATGACTCCTTGGCAATCCTGGTCAGTATAATTGGTATATGTTTCTGAATTACTATATGCATGAATGAGGTAACAAATGTCTTTGACTTTTGTAAAATGAGGTAATGTGATATATAGAGTCTACAACCTTGAGTTCACCAAGTCTGCATGAACAATAGCTTTTATCTTTGGTAGCCCTTTTTCATGCAAGACATAGTTGCATTGCCCTTACAAAAACTTCCAGGATAGGCTCCAATCTCTGCAGTCCTCACCAGGAATGAGGAGCTACAGTATCTGATACCTCATACTGAAGGGATGGAAGGACTCTATGAAAATAAAGCATGTAGCATGGTAATGTCTGGAGTGACCACAAAGCAAACATGTCTGAAATAACAGTGGGATACTGAACCACTGATCTCTCATTCTTGACCTACACTTAAAGAAACAACACATCCTAAAGCATTTCCTTACGGTTATGTGTACACTTTATATGAGAAAAATATTTTACATTTTTGTCTGTAACAGTCTGCTGGATGTCTGTGTTTTCTTGGTACGGGTGTTGTCATTAAGAATGCTTCTACTGACTACATTTTGAGTAATTAAAAGGTATTTGTTTATTCCATGAAGCATCCTCAAGGCAGCAAGATTGTTGAAAACTGTGATGGAGTTGGGATTTCTCCATTCAGCCACACTCAGAATTCCTTGTCGCTGTCTGTAGGTAAGCCACTGGTACATTAAGTACTCTGAGCCTTAGACTTAAATGAAGCATATTTAATAGGTCTTATTCATGGCGTGTCTGACCTTTGCTGGAGTACAAGTCACAGGAAAGGCAAAGAAGAGTTTACACATAAATCCAAACTACAGACCAGACACTTACCAATGTGATGATTCAGACAGGGAACGCATTTCCTCCACTTGAACCAAACGTGTTCCTTGCCAATTCACTTCCTCTTTTCTGTGACGCCAGAGATATAAGATCAGGACGCTCATTAGCTAATTAATCAAACCGATCCAATGTATGGCAAGTACTCAGCTCCCCCTCCTCTCTGGCCTCCACCTGCTTTCCTGGGTCTGGACAACATGGAGAGCCAGTATACTGCCCCTCCTCCCAGCAACTGCTACTGGCTGTCCAAGCTTTTCCCAGGGACCACTTGGGGAAGAGGCTCCCTGATGACCAGGGCCAAAAGGCCCTGGAAGTAATCAAACGCACAGTAAATATTTGTTTCCTAGGAAATTAGTTCTTCCTGAATACGTGTACACTGCCGTGTCACTATAAATCTGGGGCAGACTGATTAATCTAAACCAAATTATTCTGGAGCTCTAGCAGCTGTTTCGCTAATGACATCAGAGATGGGGAGAAATACTGTACACTGCTAGAGGCCACCGCCACAGATTTAGTAGAAGTGTAGCAAAATGGACAGAGAAAGTTCTGTTACAGGTCATCTTTACATGTTTTAGCATAAAGAATGATTGATAAGCGGTATCTGGGATTAGCTATAGGAGGCTGTTTTTATTCCAGAATGGGTATTTTAAATCCCAATTCAAATGAATTGCTTTTATAACACGGAGGTATGAATTATATTCCATTACTTGTGGCTTCACTATATACCTTATTTTTTGCAACAAAATATTCCCATTTTGGTCTGCCAGTAGTTCAAGTATGTATTTTTCATTAACTTCCTCTTGCATGAACACTCACTGGAGGCATTGTAGAGGATAGCGCCCTTGTTTTTGTTTGTTTGTTTTTGGAAATGATTCTAATGGATGATATAACAGTAGGGATGTGAAGGTTCACAGAGAGTGTCACCTGCCTAAAAACAGAACCTACGTCCTCTTGTTTTTGTCTTTTCACAGAAGGGAATCTGTACGCGGCCGCTCCTTTGCGTGTGAAAGGAGCGAACCTCCAGTTCCGGAGGATGTGTGGCAACAAAACGAAAGTCTGGATGTACAACAGCTGGACGGCAGGTGAGTTTACTGGTTAGTGTCCACAGCTGGTGTCGCAGTGTCAGGCTTCTCCCCCTCGGACTGCAGCGGTATCACCCTTCTTGACTGAAGGAGAGCCGAAGTTCTGTCCGTCCTCTGTTTCACTGTGGCACAATCTTTCCCACTCGCTGGCATCATCCTGTTTACAGGACTAGGACAGAAGCCAAAGACCTCAAACTCCTTCACCCGGGGTTCAGTGACTAATGTATATTAGTGCTCTCTATTTTTATGCAATGCTAATTATATACTTGGAGCTTGCCGAAAGCCATGTGATATTCAGCTAACTTTTAGAGCATGAACTTGTAGAACACTATAGTACAGACAAAAGAGAAACTCTAGGATACTTTTCTGGGAATATCATGCCATTTTGTCCCACAGTCCCAATGATTAATTACCAATATTAATAATGGAGCGTTTCTGTTATCATGACAGAATTGTTCTTTATTGTTCTATTATAGACACCATTGTTGTTGGATTGTAAAAATGTGAAAATTTCCTATTTCAATTATTTTGTAAAAGGCATTGAAATTAAATGCCTTATCACAGAACTAACAGTTTTGTAGAGAGAAGGGTTACACTTTAAGATTAGACAGCTAAGCATCAATCCCTTACGCACTGGCCTTTATATAATTGTACCTTTAATAAAACAGATCTTCTAGGTAAGTAAGGGATGTGACGTGTTCAAAACGTCTTACAAAATCTGGGCTTAAAGCCCTTCTACTCCTTTCTAAATTCACAATCATAGGGTGGTTTATTGTTTAATCTCTCAACAGAGCCCACCTTTATTTTTGCCTCATGGGTTAGCAGACAAGAGGACCCTCAAAATGATAAGATTTACATCTTTTTCCGGGAGAAGAACTCAGACAAGAGCCCTGAAGCTGACCCATGGATTTCAAGAGTTGCCCAAGTTTGCAAGGTACAGTATTAGCAGTCAAGCCAGCTACATCATAACCCACAAGATATACAGTATGTATATGTGCTATATGGAGTCATAACCTACGAGAGGATGGCACATACTTCAGAGTGTCAGCCTGCTGCTGTTATTTGTGTAACTGAAGGAAACCTGTGCCTTTTGTGATTTATTTTGTGATGTTTTAGTCACAATAAAACCTGGCTTAACCTGCTTGGCTGCGGACTAACCTCCTGACCTGACGGGCAGGTGCAGAGGTGGAGATGGGGTGGAGGAGGGATGCAAGAGACTTATGTGGGACACAGAAGGGATTATGTACAGTTCATTTTAAACTGGTTTGAAATTGATACATTTTTCAATTAGAAACATCAGCACTGGAATTTTTCAGAGGTATAGCTAAATACTGTATGGTCTTTGGAAGTGCAGGACACAAAACTGATCTGAAAAGCAAAGTCACAAAAAACATTATACATTAGTTGATGCAAACTGCTAGCTACATAATCAGCACTTTAATTACTGAGAGAGAACTCACTGTATTTGTGGCTCCTTTCCTGAAGGCTCAGTCAGCACAGAAAAGGCTGAGCTGAGCTGTTCCTGCATGTACTGTACTGTGAACTCAAGACCTTTAATAAGTATGCTAACTGTAAAGCTGAGGTATGCAAGAAATTGTTTTCATTTGGTCAGCTCCCTGCATGTCTGAAAACCTGCATATCGCATTCTCATTTCACAAGCAGAACATTCACCATGTTCAGACTGCTGAGTGATCATTTCATCGAAGAACAGGTGAAAAAACAAAGCTATTCAGTGCAGCTGCATACAGCTATGGCCTGTATGTGTAGTGAGGAACATACAACATAGTGTACTGTACACTATCATTTGTATATTTATAGGTATACAGTATGCTCATCATACATATATTTTTTCAGATGTTTTATGTTCACTCATTCAGTAACAGAATTATGCAACTACACAAAATAAAAGGAATATGAACAACACAGACAACATAAATTCACCACAGTAATAAAATGTTTCTAGAATGTTATCATCATCATCCCATTTGTGTTTCAATGATTATTAATGTGCAGGAAACTGAAGGATTTATGGTTGGGGATTGACGTGGATGGAAACAGTCCACTGTGGAAATCTGTTTTCACATATTTAAACACTGCAATACCTACAAAGCTTCATTGTAATAGGAAATCCTGACGTTTTTTTATTCCATAAATTCAAACAATCACTTCCTGCTTGTTCCCTCAGCTCCATCTGCTGCTGCTGTTTAGCTTTTCCCTTAAATGTTCATTTTTTTTTATTTTAACGAGCACACCCCCTAGACTCCCAAGTCTTTGAACACATCTTAACTGTATAACTGGTTAATTGTACTTAATGTTTGGATTTTTACATTTAGTTTTCAGAGTCTCTACCTCACCTTTTGTACATAGAGGTTACATGTAAGTCCTGGGTAAAATAAAGCCTAAATCTTCAGTTCTAAATGTCACATACTGTATGAGAAAAGAACACACTGTTTTTTAAACAGTGTCTTTTAAAAAAAGTAATATCATTTTTTGGCAAAAAAAAACTACTAAATCTGGGCAGTGTGATTAAAGCAGAATTAGGCGTTTGTGAGGCAGAGCTGTCTTAGCTTATGACTAAACTTTTGACTGACTAAAATATCAGTTGTCCAGTGTAGCTGTACAATTCGATTATTGTAATAACCAGAACCAGAACCTGCTATGTTGAAATATTGTTTCAAGTAACTGGAGAGAAAGGCAATCCTCCACCTCCTTTAGGTTCCCCGGCATGTTTCTCCTGTTCCTGACAGCTCATTACTCATTATGCTGTCTTGCCTCCTCAGGTGGATGAAGGAGGCTCCAAGAGGTTGTTCCAGAACATATGGACTTCGTTCCTGAAAGCACGGCTAGTCTGTGGAATTCCAGCAGATTCGCTTTATTTCAACCGTTTACAAGACATCTTTGTACAACATGCAGACAACTGGAAACAAAGCCGAGTTTACGGTCTCTTCTCCAGCAGCTGGTAAGCATGTTCCTTTCAGCTCAACCTCTTCACATATCCCTGGAGTACAGTTTTCTTAAAGACAATTGGTAAGCACCATGGGTAGTGTTCTGTAATGTCCTGGTGTTTCAATGTAAAAACAACACATGAAGCTAAGAAACATTGTCCTCATGTACAGTACGCCAAGGTGTCTCTCCTAATGCACGAACTGTCTCTGGATGTTTATAGGAACTCCACTGCTGTTTGTGTTTACTCAATGGAAGAGATTGACCGTGTCTTCGAGCACTCTGCCTTTAAAGGCTTCTCAGAAGAAATACCTAATCCAAGGCCAGGAATGGTAAGCAATTTTCTTTCCTTATGTGTCAGTCAACCAAGGTGAAATGTTTCAGTTAAATACATAATCTCTTGTTTATTTTTTAAAGGGAATGCTTGGTATATATCCTAGAGTTCAACACAAGGCTTGCCTGCACTTTGGATAACTTGTCAACATGTATACTTTTGCTGAGGTTACATTACACCACTTTTGCACCTTCTTATTTATTAAAATAGAAGTTCTGTGCATTGCTTAAAATTAACACAAAAAAACTAAACTGCCTTAAAGACAAAAGGGGATACACAGGGGAGGCACTGATAAATCCTAGAAGATAGTCCAATCTTTTACATTTACTTTACAGAAATCTTCCTGTTACTCCTCTTCAATTGATTTTTATTCCTTTTTCTAGTCTGTGGTTTTGGTCTGACTCTTCTAGCTATGACAGGTGCAATTAACCCAGTCCAGCAAAGACTCATTTGCTCATTTGCACATACTGTATGTAACTGATTACAGCCTAAGAGAAATGTCTGTTGTTGACCACATGTACCAATAATTGGCTAATATAAAGTGGAATAAAAGTAGGCTTCAATGAAACTTCAGATGTGCCGGGGGCCGTTGAATGAACCCCCATAGTGTGCAAAATTGTTTCCAGGGCTGTAGGGCTGTACTTCAGAAGTGAAGTCTTCAGTTAAACGAGGCAGTTTTCCATCGGTGTAGCTGAACTACTCTTTTGTGTGTGGCCAGGGCTGGCAGACATGTGAAAGAAAACATGTTTCATCCAAATGGACTGAAATCTGATGGCAGATAGGATCAGATTCCCCACTGTTAGGTTCAATATTTAATGATCAAAGACCCAAAGTGTTTAAATCTGCACCAGCTTCATCTTAAATGCATTAGGTGTTTCACATCAGCCTGAAATGAAAGGTTGTGTGATGTGGCGAGGTCCAGATGTTGAATGGGTGCCCCAGATGTTGCTACACTGAACGAGATGCCCACTGTCTAGATGTAAACTATAGTGACACTGTACATTACAATTATAACCTATAGGAGTCTCAGAATACTAACTTCTTGATTAAAAAAAAATATTTGGAGATTTAAACAAAATAACTTAAAATATTTTTTAGAAGAAAATATGATACCTAGACTGAAATGTTTATTTATTTATCTTTAAATCTTCTAAAAAATGAATAAGATTAGAGTTACCCCGGTGCTCAATCCATACCATTGTATAGGAATGTAGTGTGGCCTAAGGGACATACTTTATTGTATCACAGAACATCTAACCTATAATTTTGGATTACTTCTAACACTGGGTGGATTGACATTCTGTCAAGATAACAGACATGATACAACCATTAAACCAGTAGGAAACTACAGAAAAGTGAGAAACATCTGGATGCTTTTACAGCAGTTAACATCCGTAAGAGTTTGGGTATACCAGAAATATCTTCCATAACATCCGACCTGTGCTCCCTGCTTTTTGTGTTGCAGGATCCTTGAATGACTTGAAATCACTTCCTAATTCCCTTTATTCTTCTTGACACCTGACCCCAAAATGGTTGTTCTTTCTTTACAAAAGCAGGCCCTTCCTTCCCCACTCGCTGCTAAACAACTCCAGGCTTTATTAAATCCGAGACAAGGCATGGCATGGCTCTCCTTTACAACGTGCTTATCAGAGTCCTCCTGACAGACATTCTCCATGGGTTAGCATGAGGTTTTCTACATAAAGTATGAAGTACTTGGTACAGATAAGCAAATATTTGTTATCTCTAGTTTTATTAGATGATATATTAAAATCTTTTGTATTTCAGTGTGTTTCTGACAGCAAGAACCTTCCACTGTCCACCATCAGTGTAATAAGAGACCACCCTGAAATGGAGGACTGGGTTCACCCTATCCAGCGCACGGCTCCATTCTATATTAGCAGCAACAACTATACAAAAATCACAGTGGATAAAGTCATGGCCGCTGATGGAAACTCACACAATGTGTTGTTTCTCGCTACAGGTTTGTCTCTGCAGTCTTATTAAAGTCAAAGTTAATTTTTCACATTGCTCACACGGCTTTCCTCTGCTTTCTGTCCCCAAAGGTAAATTTCAAAACACACAGGCCAAAGTTCAAAACTTTGAAAACAACTGAGGTGGCTCAGAAGGACTGGGGATGAGGCTAATATTTTTGTAATACGTAGTCAGCAGCTCTATCTCTATATACAGTATATAGCCAGCAGCTCGACCACTCTTCAACTCACAACTGGTAGCCCGGTCTGTGTGGGTCCTAATGCCCCAGTATGGTGACTTGGACCTTTTATACTGGAAAAAGGCACCGTCCTTCTGATGAGATGTAAAACCGGGGTTCCACGGTCATTACAAATCCCAGGGTGTTTTTCGAAAAGAGAAGGGATGTTAACCCTGGCCAAATTTCCCCCTGGCCTTTATCAGTCATGGCTTCGTACTAATCCTTATCTTTGAACTGGCTTCATCACTCTGTTCTCATCCTCACTCCTCAGCCAATATGTGCTGAGCATACTGGTGGTGGTGGAGGGGAGTCCCCATTACCTCTAAAGCACTTTGAGTGGAGTGTCCAGAAAAGCGCTGTATAAGTGTAAGGCTATTTATTTTTGTAAACCTCTATCTGGGCAGAGAAACCAGGTAAGCAAGTGAAGCAGAATGAGAAAGATCTCTCTCACTGCTAGCCCAGAAGTACACCGCCTATTGTTCCTCACTTCTGACCTGTAGTGTATGCACTTCAAGAAACACACATGCTGCAAGTGCCCCTTTCTAATTTTTTTGAAACTACAAAAACTACTAAAAAGGAAGTTTCAGATATGGACACATTTCCTCAACTGAAGGTCTGTACAATGCGTGGAATGTGACAGGACCTGCCCTGTTTATACTGTTTATTGCCAAAGAATTGTGACCTTGAGTAACCCCTGAGAAAACACTCAAATCTTAGTATTTTACCTTTCTTCTTTCATTTTTGTTGAATACTTTCATTATCTTAGACTGTAGGCAACTCAAACAAGAGTGTTTTTCTTCACTTTTATACAAGTGATTTTAATAGTGATGTAGTGGTTTATATGTAAGATCACCAATCTGGAACACCAACTGATGTCTTTGAGATTATGAACTACAGTTACCTCTTATTCTCTAAGTGTCTAGAACCACTTTCTCTTGCTTAATTCTTCACCCCTCCCTATACTGTATCTCCTCGCTATTTTTGTGGAATTTAGAATGTAAGGTATGCATGTTCCACACCTTGGTACTTTGATAACTAGTATAACACAACATGTCTCACATTTTAATCTTCCAGTGCCTTGATTGAAGGTTACCTTCTAACAGACCCCCTTATAGAACATAGAATAGAACAAATATGGCTTCTGAATTTGAGAGTGGATTTTTGTCGGCAGTGTGCATACCTTTAATATCGACAAGTCTGAGGAATGGTCCTCTTTGCCTTGCTGATAAATGAGAGACATGCGATCCGAGCTGTCCTGCTCTTCAGATTTTCTGTGTTCGAAGTTTGTGGTCTTCAATTTCAAAATTAAATTGCATCAATATAAACTTCGCATTAATACACAGACTTCTTCCTAGTATTGTTGACTGAATTGTTTAAAAATAAACCAAGGATATTTGTGGTACTTCAAGATAAGAAAATTGGCCAATAAACTATAAAGAAAACAGCCTTTATTTTGGCAAGGCTTAATTTCCTGTGCATTATTTATATTTTTATAGACAAACCCCTGGTATCTACAATGTAGCATCCTTCTGTTAATGTCAGACTTAACAAAAAGTTATATGGTGATCAGTGCGGCTCATTTTTTTGTTTTAACTTTGAGATAAACCTTTATCATATACCGTTAAAACATTTTTCCCTGGCCTCGGCACCACTTGTTCTTAAAATTTCCTGTTACCAGATGCTAATTACTCTGCTTACTTCCTTCCCCACAGAAAGTGGAAGAATCCACAAAATCTTGGAGAAGAACTTTAAACCCTTCGTCATTTCAGAAACTCGCCTGTTTGACCAAAGTGTGCAAATACAGTCCATGAAACTTGTTCCCCAGAAGGTGAGCTTCTGAAAAACATCCTCACCACCTCACGGTGAAAAAGACACATAGATAAAAGCCAACTGTAAAAATAACATAACCACACTTACTGGTTTAAACTTCCAAAGGATTCTCTTAGATATTATCCATCCTGTTTTTAAATCTCTTACATAATGTATAAGTAATATCTGTACAGTTGATTAACATATGTAGGGTTATCTTTTTGTACTAAAAAATATAGTTATATATTTTTTTATCTATAAAACCAAATAAATCTTACCCAATATGGTAAGAAGTATTGCATTGTACTATATCCTGGGCGAGCTTTCAATGAAAATTGTGGAAAAAGTAAAGTTGTTAAGGAGGTAATATTACAGGATTTGTGTTTAACAAGCTGTTGTTCATCCCTTTCCAGAAAAAACTGTATGTTGGATGTGAAGATCAGATAGCTCACGTAGACCTGCAAAGATGCAAAGACTATGGCGAGACATGCGAACGATGTGTTTTGGCCCGTGATCCGTACTGTGCCTGGAGCCAGTCACAATGCGCTCCAGTGACCCCGTGAGTACAAGAATATTTTCATATCTAATGAAGAATACAGCCGTGTTCTGCCCCCAGTGATAACACAAGTGCCTTTTCTTTTATCATTTTGCAGAGGAGCCATTCAAAATGTTACAGAAGGAAATATTGATGTTTGCCACCAAGACAGAAAAGGTAGATCCTTGCACCAAAATAAACTGATATAATAGTTGTTTTCTTTTACCAAACAAAGAAATCCCCTGATATAATATAACAATGGCTTGCACATTTTGTGGATCTGTGAAGATGAGGATCTCCAGAAGATGTAAAAAAACCCAAGAGGCTCTTTACTCACATTCTGTGTCCGTTCTTTCAGATGCAAGGAAGAGGCAGAAACGCAGCAGCTCTGCGAACTCATCCGGCCAGTACGCCGTCCCTCTGAACTTCCCACTGTATCTGTCTTGCCCCATAAATTCCCTGCATGCCACTTACACCTGGGAGCACAATCACAAGAGGAGTGAGTGCCACCAGACAGAGTCCAATTGCCTGCACCTCATCACAGCCATGAATGAGGAGGATTATGGGAGTTACGCATGCATCTCAAGAGAGCAAGACTACACGGAGGTCATAAGGGAGTACCAGCTAAATCCTGTCAGCATCAACGTGGCACCCCACATCTCAGCTCTTCAGTCAGTCTGTTCTGTTGTTGCTTCTTTGCTTTTCCAGCTGGGCATTTAAAGCGATCGACTCAACTGGAATCATAGCTGAGCAGCTTAACTATCTCCATTTCAGCCTGGCTCAGGGAGCTTCACAAATATGGCAAAATGTTCTGAGTGAAATGTGGTGAAAAGTGTCACCCACTGATCACAAATTCAGGGAATGGCTCATATTTTATGTTTGATAAACACAAGCTGCGGTGCTAATGTTTGTTGAGGCAAAGTGCTTGATGTCAACAGATCTCGTTTCCTCTAACTGGGCTCATTCAGTGAAGGTCCACTGGTTCACTGAATTTGATCCATGTTTCACTCGAACATCCGGGTGTTCTGCATCACAACTGTCCAGTAGAGCATTGACATATTTTGCTATAAAGGCAGACTAGCAGCAAACTACTGTATATTTAAAAAAATATTCTAAGGGAAACTTTATTAATGTGTAGTTGTGCTTTGCCAGGAATCTGCTCACATTAATACTGATCTGTGTTTTAGAGTCTTCATAGAATGTAAATACGTATACAAGGGTCCTCTGCTTAACATTCAGAGCAAATTTACATTTAGCAGATGTACAGAATTTGGTCCAACCAGGATAAGGAGGAAATGTTTTCATCAAGAGAGCAAGACTACAGTGAACACTCTGGTTATCATGCAGCCACTGTACTGGTTGTGACAGAGCCTGCCTGGTTCACCATGAAGGTGAAAACAATAGGGTTTGAAAAAATGAAGTGTAGATATCAACTGAATTGTGCAGTTATCATGTACTTACAGTGGATGAGTAGCAATAAAAAGAAGACAGAAGGCAGGTTATGAGTTGAGATTTGCCATTAAGAATCCATTTGGGTATCTCATTAACTTAGACTACAGGGAAGAAAGAAACATCTAAAAACCAAGAAGGGAAAAGTTGTTAAAGTTAAATCAAGACAAAAATGGTTTAGGTGAGTTTAGGTTAAGTGTCAATATTGAAAATATATGACTTTTAGCACTATGGAGCATATGCAATAAAGTCTGTCTAGTCTACAGAACGATTTGGGGCTTTACAGAACTGTAATGAAGTACAGAGATGTTACAAATATTTATTATATCAGTACTTAAGATAAAAATGTATTTATTTTGAAGCAGATATTGAGAAAAGGACGTGTGCAAGCTATGTCTTTAACATCCCTGGAATAATAACTATAGAGTTGTCAAGAATTATTTTCTTAATGCTGTGAGAGTTTATTTTTGTAGGATCATTTAAATACATGGGATTTGTAGTGTGATGGGACATGTTGTGGGGTTTTTACAACAAAAGACAAACAGTACTAATGTACCACTTGGTGTTGGTTCTTCAGTTATTGATAGCGTAAAACACTGCCTTAACCCTGGAATGTATCTGGTCGCTTTTCTCTGGAAGGGTTCCAGATATTTTCTACAATATGGTGACCAAAGTTGGACACAATATTGTTAATAAGTCCTTAATAGTGCAATTGTACTGTAGTTACTGTACTATAATACACAATTTTGCTATAGATGTACATTATTCATTTTTGAGTATATTTCTTAACATTGCTTTTGCCTTTTTATTGCTTTCCTACAGTACATTCAGTACATTGTCTAGATGATAAAAATGAAGTTTCAACATAGACACCGGCCTTTTTGTTTATGAGGACTTTATACTATAAGTGTCTTACCTAAATTAACCTCTCTTATCTCAGCGTTTTCCTTTTTATATTCATAGTTTGTTTTTTTGCTACCAGCATATAAAACACTACACTTGTCTAAATTACATGTCTGCCAGGTATTTGCTCAGTCTCTGATTTAGCTATTTTTTTATTTCAATTGCCACTTCTGCAATGTTTGTTACTCCTCCTAATTTGGTATCATCTGCACACGTATGTTAGTTTACTAACTGTAACAGGATATACAGCAGATCACACATACAGTATATATTAGGAAGAGCAGTGGTCTTAGTACAGATCCCTGTGGTACTCTACTAATTACACCACCAAGCAATTGACCCAGATAACCAACCTATGTTGGGTCAGTGATGCTACAGTATAAATTTGTTTGGTGGACATTGGTTCATTGTTACATCTCTACAGTTGAGATAGTTATAGTTTATTCTTGACCAATCTCATACTGTGTTTGGTTCCTTTGTTTTCAGGGATCTTTGATATTGATATTGATCTTTGTTTTTGGTCAGTCTCCTTCTTATAGCTACTTATGTTGAGAATAATGTCTTTGAAAGACTTCTATAGGGTACTTAAAACCCCCCAAAGATATTAGAAAAAATATAATGAATTTATAGGGGAAATAAAGGGTAAGGATTAGGATACTAAAATGATTAAAACTATTAAATTGAGATATGGGGTGTCTCCAGTCACACACACATACAGTATATATGCAATGATGGCTTGTTATGGGGTAAACCCATGTAGAACAAATAATGTCTATTATATCTGTTTGTTATGGTGTGATTTGCAAGTGTCTGTACATCATTAACTATACACTTGGTCATGGGGGCCATAGAGGGCAATAAATTGAATAAAAGTGAGGAGAAACTAGAATAGAACTATGTATGCTACAGGTCGTGACAACAATGCTTTTATAGCAGGGTATTTGTGAAACCAAGGATTGGGTACAAGAAACAGTTTGAAATGATCTAATCAACAAATAAGTTCAACTTAGTGAAAATATCTGAGGTTTACTGATGCTGGGAGAAAGTCTCGTGGGGGAAATAAGATCACTTTATTAGCCATATACAGTTTCTTGTATTAGGAATTTGTCTTTTCACATACTGTACCCCAACCTGCTCTCCATTAGATACACAGACACACAGACAGGGAGAGAAGCTTGGGTTCAGAACGCAGGGTCAGCCATTAATACGGCACCCCTGGAACAGTTGGGGTTAAGGGCCTTGCTCAGGAGCCCAACGGGGTAGGATTCCGCGGGATACGAACCGGCAACCTTCCTTAATGCTATTTAAGAAAAGTCATTGATAAAGGCAACTGCTGTCAATTACAATCATTCTAAGATCATTCAAAGGTGTCTTGGGTGGCACAGTGACATGGCTGGATTAATTGGTGTACTGTATAGGTTGTCCATGTACACTTGTGGCTGTGTGTGTCCTGAGACACTCTTGCATACCATCCTGGTTCTAATCCTGGTCTTGCACCCTATATTTCTAGCACAAGCTCATTATTGCTGCAAAACGTTCTAGGAATAGGTAGTTTTCTAATAATGGATGGATATGGTGAAGACATAGAGCCCTTCTATTGTAGAAACTTTCCATGCCTAATGCTTTCTGTACAGGGTTCAGGACTGATGTAAGTGAAGGGAAAAACCTACGACAGTACAGCAAGTATTTGTAGGAAAACTTGAACAACCGGATAAAAGTTTGTCTCAAAAAAGTTACCTTGTCTTCTGTTACTTCACATTACGCAATCCTACATTAAAAGTCTTTAGAGTTATAGTGCATAGGTATACTCTGAGCACTGCTGCTTTTTCATCAAGTGTGTGCAGAGTTTTCCAGCAAGGAAGGGAAATTTATACCTCTTCAATTGTTAATGCTTGTCTCAGGTAAATGGAAAATGCATTTATAATTTACTCCATGCTGCAAACTATTCTTATCCTCTTGTATTACTTTGCTGTCTTTATAAAAGAGCAGTGACTCCATAACAAGACTCACTGTTACGTCTCATTTATAAAGCACAGGGACACAATAACATAGCACAGACAGAAAGCTCTTTGTCATTGCCTTTCCTTTCTGGTGTTCTTTTTTAACGTGTTGCCTTTTTGGATTTCCCAATGACTTGAAACAGAAAAGGTGTTTGAATTGATCTCTCCAACTGCATATCACACAGACGTCCTTTTTAAATTCCCCCCAGAAGTAAAATATAAAGACAGTATATGTCTTGTCATTCCATTATCAGACCATACCAGAGACAGGATGATTTATTTGCACCACGTCATCCAGCTATTATCAGAATGCCCTTTATTCTTGCCACAGGCCATGCCACAGCCTGTTCTGGAAGCATAATGCACAAGGCAGGACTACGCCTACCGCAGAACCCAGGCACGAATACTAGGACCTTGTGGACATACTCATTACCCCTGACAGTGTGTCCTTGGACGGTGGGAGGAAACCAGTGCACCTGTAGAAACCCAGGCAAGCACAAAGATTACTCAAACCCCACACGGAAGGCCAGCCAATCTGGAATCAAATGTAGGACCTAAGAGCTGGAAGGCAGCCAGACTATTTACTGCCCCACTGTGCTGCTGTAATGTGTCACTCTTGATGCTGCTACTGTAGATATTAAACTGGCTAAAAGAGAAACCAGATTACAGTACATAACTCATAAATGACTGCATGCTGCCTTGCTAGGCATTCTTTATCTTGATGATCACATCATCAAGCTCTGGTAAATTACAGTTTTCTGATTTTGGTCACAATTATTAACAGGAAAGGTGGAGTTACCATTGGATTTCTAAATATACCCACGCAATGTTAAAAGACACTCAAGAGCAAAGTTCAGCAACAACAACTGAGTCTTATGAGGAATCCCGAACATTAACTTTCAATATCTTGATAAATTTAAATATGACAGATGAAACAAACAAGTCAAGTAATACAAACAATTTTTCTGGTTGAAAGGTGCCACTGAGTATTTTAACTAATTCGTTGATAAAAAACATAATGTAAATGTTTATTTGGTGGTAAGAGTAACTTTTTTTTTTACGTTGGGGCTCTGTAAAAAGGTTCTTCCTTTATTGTTTCCAAGACCAGATAGACGACTGAAGCAATTTTTATATTTGTTTTGTCTTATAAAAGAAAAGGGGGAAAAGCACAAATATCCAACTACTGTCCACTACGTACATAGTACAACACAATGTAGGCTGTGAATTAGAGCATCATACTACTGTCCTCCCCCCCATAAATTAAGATCATTGTGTGTATTTTTGTTTGTGCTAAAATTGACATGAAAAAAAACAACTGTCCCCTCTGACATCCTCTGCAGAGCACGTGCACGTTCGTCCATTGTAATTATAAGGTGATTGTGTTTGGCAGGAAAAGATGTTGTAAGCAAAAATGTTGAATGTATTGTAAATGTATTTTCATAAGAGCAATGAATGGAACCTGAGCTTTTATGTATTTTATTGTAACCCCAGGACAAGTACTGTAAGTGAAACGAAACCATCTGCACAAAACTATACACCAAGCAGAAATTCTTTTTCTGATCTGAATTGCTTTCAAGACAGATACTGTAGGAAAAAATGTTATCAGGAAGTCCTTGATCTTCTGCTGTATTTTCACCATCCATTTGTGCTGGACATGCAATACTGACGTTATATCATGTACTCACGCAATACTACATTAAAAGTTATTTTTTCACTCATCGAGATAAGTGGATTAAGAGTCACCCATTCCTCTCTAGCTATCAGACTCAATGTACAATTAAGGAAGTCATTCATCTCGAATACATTGTTGATTTATGGTACCAAGTTATTGTTCATTTGTTACTTAAATAGACATTAAAGGCTGGGAAAACATGGCACACTCATTGTGGTGATACAAACATTCCATATTCATGACGCAAGGACCAGAACAATTGCTTGTGATTGTTTTCAAGTCAGACGCCTCACAAATGTCTGGCACTCAACTGCATCTCATTGCTGACAAATGCAAACTA
Organism: Lepisosteus oculatus; assembly: GCF_040954835.1. Taxonomy (NCBI): domain Eukaryota; kingdom Metazoa; phylum Chordata; class Actinopteri; order Semionotiformes; family Lepisosteidae; genus Lepisosteus; species Lepisosteus oculatus. Next base: position 59,196,361 of record NC_090700.1, read on the forward strand.
CTATGGACAGGTAGTGGGAACAAAGACCATCATTAAAAACTGGGTGGCACTGAACCTGCTCGAGCAAGCTACTGAAAAGGCTTTTAGTCTGATGATGATTCTCATTTTCTGCAACCAAAAGCAAAAAGACCAAAGTAAAAGTGACAAAAAAATTAACATACAGTATAGTGCAGTGAACCAAACCATATCCTTAGGGAGCTGTCATGTCCACTGTGACAAAAGGCCAGCCAAGATGAAACTAAGCAAAAATTCTACTTTTCTGCGATTTCTGAATGCATACCCCATTAAACTGTATTCCATTTTGTTGTCAGAACTTTCTTTACAGTTACGTATTCTACAGATTCTTCATTATTGTTATGCTCATCCAACATTCATCCTAAAGTTGTGTTTCATAGAACACAGGATACACTTCAATCTGTCTTCCCTGAGTGTGCCTGCCTTAAGCTTCGGAATTCACACACCTGCAAAGATAAATCCCATCGTGTTTTGCCAGCTGCCTGAAAGCCAATGCTTATCTTTTCACGGGGCTGCCTCATGATACCACATACAGCAAAATTCTAATTAACCTTTTTGAAGCCTTACAGATAAATGTAATATTTCTAAAACCCAATAATCTGAGACAGAGCTTATTATTAACACAGACGTCCCTGAGCTAGTTATCTAAAAAACACTTGGGAGCGTTCATATCTACTGTTTTCCGAGAAACAGTTTTCCATTTTCACGCTGCACTAAAGAGAAGGAAACTAAATACCCTCTAAATTGTTAGTCCAGGGACTGGCATGAGGAAAATATAATGACAGAAAATTACCATCTCTCCTGAATCTTTTGTGAACACTTCCCTTAGAATTCCAGCTAGATTCCTTTAGGTATAGACTTTTCAAACACCCACAAAATTAGCCTTACAACTACAATTAAGATTTAAAGTTAACCGATTTGACTGATATACATCTGGGAAGGACTAAATGCACTCGTTTGGGGAATTTTTGTTTATATAAAAAAGGTTGTAGTAATTTAATTTGAAACAATATGCAACTTAAGATAGTTACGTTAGTAGCAACCATTGTCCAGTCATGTTCACTGGGTTTACACACACATTTCTAAACAGGAGAACCATGAATGTCTTGTCTGCTGAAGATATAGAAAAGAAAGGTATTAAAGGGATATAAGACTTAAAATAGATGCTGGAATAAGCCTAAACCGCTTATTAGACTGAGAGTTCCTGGAAAAGATGCAATGGAGAATCCTCTGTAATCCAAACTAAATCATGGGCTACTGCATTTACAGTCAGCATCTGAATGGGGATCTTAAAAGAGAAATTAAAGTGCACTACAAACCAGATGTATCTTGGACACTTTTGACATTTGATGCAATATTTTTATTGTCTCTTTTATGTTTTGGAACTAATTGTGGGCATGTCTGTGGATATTTCTGGGGACTGCATAACAGAGCTGAAAAAAGTCCAGTGTGAGGTAATTATTTCTGTTTCAAACTCCCCTGTTGCCAGGGCTTTATAGAACAGGTCAAAACCACAAGCTGGAAGACGCGTCCATGGGTTCTATTTTCTTCCTCGTGCTCTCAGAGGAAGTAGCCCAACCTGACTAATGACAGCAGATTAGAGGAGAGGAGGGAACCAGGAGACAAGGTCAGCACTGCACAACGCCAGACTGCGGGTTTGGAAAATCAGCACAAGACTGCTGCTCCTCAGCTGTCAGTTTGCCATCTGCTCAGGTGGCACATGTTGACACCTCTTTTATTTTTCCATCACCTTTAATTCTATTTAGCACTTCTATTTGGTTAAATTAACTAACAGCATTGGTGCCATTTTAACCTTTAAAGACTCCCCTGGTAATAAATGGTAGCTGCTGTGAGTTCCCTCTACTAAACCTGCTTTGAACAAACATAAACCTTTTTCTTTTGCTCTGTCCTATCCTTGCATTATCATACTCGTGTCAGGCTTACAGTTAAAAGTGCAGTGCGCCCTGCTGATAATCTCTCTTATCTGAAATTTTGACTGCATTGTGGTCTGTCACCTTGAATATTTAGATATAAGAGCACCTGTTCACAATTTTACTGCCTACAGATAGACAAGTTTAGGACTAAAGCCTGTCTGTGCCAAACTAAAAGTCTTTGTTTAGTTTCATTACACCAAGTTAATGGGCTAAACGAGTTAAAGGTGAGTTAAACTGTGAACTTGCAGTTCAAGGCATTTAACAGAAGGCTATCCTGCTGTCTACTCAATATACTGTATGTGCTGCTTTGGGAATCACAAACACTACTGGCATATGACCACAGAGAAATAGAACTTACTCTTTGTTGTTAAGAATTACCTCTTTGTTAAAGCATGCCTTTTATACTCAGAACAGGAGCCTCTGTGTTAGGACACTCGGGCTCTTACATTGAAAGGGAGGCATTGTGGCTTGAGGAAGTCACAAGAAACTATGAGAAAGGTTATGGCCGACAGGAAGCCATCCAACCCATCTTTCTCATTAAGTTGTTAGTCATTTAATAATACAGTGATCTTTTCTAGCCATTTCTGTCAAGATCCCAAGGATTCAGCTTCAACACCATGAGTAATTATTTTGGTCCTGCCACCCACAACTTTTCATATAATGAAATGTCACCTATTTGCCTTTCTAATTTTTAATCTATGTCTCTTGTCCACGTGGTCCATTTCTGTCCTTGTGACCAATAAAAACGCTCAGAGCAACTGAAGCTGCAGCTGCAACTGCAATAGTATTCAGTGACAAACAGCAAGTGAAAAATACACTCAAATATGAGAAAATCACAGTCGACAAGCATGTTTCAGACTGTTCAGATGTTCTTGGAGGAGTTCTAAATTTCTTCCATTTTGATCTTAAAGTACAGCCTGACTTTAACCCACGGAGAACTAACCACAAGTCAGGAAAAAAGAAAAGAGAAGAAATAATAAATAAACATAATGAGAATGTTACTTCACACAAGAGGAAGAAAATTCTCCCGCTTTCCTTGATCCTACACATTATTGTTTTTCAACTTGGCAAACAAAATTTTTAAGATGGGCTTGTCTCCCTATACATCTGATACTAATAAGAACCACAGCCACAAGAGAAGGAAAACAAACCCAATCATCTCAGAATCATGCATGTAATCAGGGTGGATAGTATTTCTCATAACTCATAACTCTGATGCAGCTTACTTTCCTTACTAATTCAGTCATTCTGACAGCCTGAACAGTAAAGACATTGCACTACATAACAAGAAGAGCAGAGTGAGCCACACTTCAAACTACGCAGCTCCTCAAGTCTGAATCTGTCTAGTGCGTAGCCACAAGAAATTAACAAAATATGTGCTTTTGGATGCTGCCAACAGAAAAAAACATAGGTATAAATGAGACAGTTCAGTCCAGAGAACTAAGTATTGTCCTACTTAGAAGAAACAATACCTTTCTAATTTCACCTTAAAAGGTAAAGAAAAGGGCATATAAATAAACATTGAAAGCCCTTTACAGTTACAAATGTTCTTTTATTCTTTTTTAGAGAATCAAAAGGCTAATTCACTGCTTATCGGCAGGATGATAAAAATGCAAAAGGCTAACCAAACTGCTCAGTAGTCCTAGTACTGTATATCCAACTACAGTGATAGACTGATTTATCTTACGCCAAATACCGCATGTAGCCAAATATATTAAAATAATAAGGCCCAGACACAGGCAGTATTTTTTCTCCTGAGCTTTCTTACTCTCTCTCAAATCCGATTTTCACGTGAAGGACAAACATCCCTCTGTTTTCCTTTTGTTGTCAGCAATACGGTGCACAGGAGGGAGCCAGTGACAGGGAAGGTTCCGGCATTCTGACTAACGAGACTAAACAACCAACAGACCAGCTTTCTGGCTTTCCAGTCATTGCGTGACCTCGACAGAGATACAGACATGCTACAGAATGTGCATAAATACTAGCTGGTGATCATTCAGACCCCAGGAGAGTTTTCTTCAAGAACCCAGTTATAACGTGTGTGAAAGAGCTCCAATGCGTATTGCACTAAAATACACGGAAAATGCAAAAGTGATGTTATTGAATGTTCAAGCCTATAAGAGATATTAAGGTTGCATTCGTTTGTTCTTTAAGTAAATATAATAAATTTGCTCACGCTCGACACAAAATGTAGAAAATTAAATGGTGCTGAAAATAACCTGGTGTTTCCTATAATTGAAATTTGACCTTGCAAAACTGTATGCCAAGACACCATCAAGCAAAACAAAAGGTGTTCTTTGGCTCTGCTATTGTTAGATTATGGTAAATTCAATGTCATTACATTATACCTAAATATAGCATAGATCGCATATTAGCTATAAATATCCTATACCAATGATTACTGTAACTGATTGAATATTTTGACAGCACTCCAGATTTTATTTTGTGAGCACTACAAATAAACATTTAATTTTGTCAAATTTCTTTGGAACGGAACATTAAAATTGTTCCCATGTCTTATTCTGATTGCACATCTGTTTAAAGGATGAACTGTATCATCCAGTGGCCAAAAAAAAAAATACAAAGCCCAGATCAATACAATAGTTTGCAAGATACATCCAAACAAACATCTGAAACAGGGCGTATAGGCTTTATGGTTCTGAGAAAGCAGTCGGTCTGTTTCTGTAGTTTTCACCCCCAAAAGATCCTGAACAAGCTAGTGCTCTTTTGGTATTAGCACATTCAATTCTACAACAAAACACCAGATGAGACAAAAACTCTCCATCATTCTTTACACCTAGTTTCAGCATTCTTTCCCTTTTATTGCATACTCTAGTTTGAGATAATAAACTAACAAGTATATAATATAATGTAACGCTTACGGCCGACAAGCACTGTGTGTAAGAGCTGGCGTACCAGAGCGGGTGACGTCACCGCCCTTCCCTGTGATAGCAGGACCACAGCTACTGGGCTGTAGAGAGATCTCTCTTTGGCTCACGGGGCTAGGTCGCTGCAGAGAGACGCGGGAGTCCCGGGTTCGAGCCCCGGACGGTGCAGGGGCCGACCTAATGCGGCAAGAGCGCCCGCCTGAGCCCCCGTTGCGTTACAATAATAACACAGTGAGTGTGCGCAGGTGGTTTAACTCGTGCGGCGGCGTTTGTTAATAATCACTTGCTGCTGGGGCTGATTAGCTCGCTTATGATTTGGTCTTGACTGCCTGGTGGTCGTGACATTTAATCCATGCTGAAAAGAAAACAACGGCTGTGGAGCCTTCTACATATGCTATATTGTTCACGAAGAATATTACTTTTACTAACCTGTAAACATTCGTTCTCCGTTTTACGTGCCAGCCTGCATTTTTACTTTACTGTACAAACTTTAAACGGAGCTGATCCATAATAACGTCCATACATGGACTGCAAACTGCAAGTTTGGCCACATGGTCTTCCGTTCAGCTAGGAAATGACGTCTCCAATGTTCAGAAATACAAAAAATGAACAGAAATGGTATCTAAAGCTCAAGCACTTTTTATATTTGCCGAGGAAACAGAAATCCGAAACCGATGCAATTAGAGAGTATCGCGGATAGCAAAAATACAGAGTTGGGTCGTAAAATGGAACTCTACCTGTGAACTTCACGTCTTTTTAAGGGAACACCTTTACAGGTTACGGTGGCTATGAGTTATGTGAATAAATACAATATTATTAATTCCTGATGTTTCATAACGCTGGAAAGGAGAATGATCCACAGTAATCCCGCTCCACAAGCCATCGGTCACAACACTTCCAGCGTCCTGGAAAACAGTTTATGTGTTCCGACAGGGTGTATCACATTTGAGCTCTATACCTACAGTACCTGTACACATGTTCTTTCTAGCGTCCGCACTGTATTGGAGCGCCCTCGCCTGGCGCTGCGGCCCAAGAGCGCCCGGCTGGGGTGCCCGGCGAGGGGCAGGGACTGGGACTAGGAGAGCCGCTGGCCAGTAGGGCTGACCAGCGGAGGAACCGGTGTACACAGTCGTGAGATCGCCCGGACTCGTGTAGCTTCCCTGGTGTTGCACCCCTTTTATACATGAACCCAATTACCACCCTATACCGGTGTAACTGTACCCGAATTGACCCCAGGGTGTCGTAGGCTGTTAATGATTTTCTCTCTCTCTGCTCCTGTAGTGGTTGCTGTGTCGGACGCACACCCGATTAATAAGGCGCCGTGTTCTCCGTTCATAAGAGCCGGAATTCCCGTCGCGTTACAGTATGTAGGAAAATTCACTTTTGTAGAGAAAAACTTAAAGAATGGCTACGGCTATTGTAACCTTTTACGCGAAATGCACAAGACGTGATCGGCTTTATTTTCAACAGGCGCGAAAATCTAAAACTTTTTTTTGTTTCTCTGTTAAGGAAAAAAATACATATTGGATGTCGTCCTCAAACAATTATGCCTTCAACCGCTTCTGAGGAGTGTTCTGTATTTTCATTATATATAAGTTACAGTTCTGTATAAATATCTATATTTCAACAATTGTAACAAGATCGTATTGTAAAACAATTGTTCCTGTAAGCGGTTTTCATTTTCATTACCTTTGATCAAATAATTATTCAAATCACGGCGGAATTGCGAGATTTTCTGCACGGGTCATCGTTAGTCTTTACAATAATTTAACGGCAGAGGACGCCCTATTCCAACACATTAAAATACGAAAAAACAATCAGTTTGAAACGAGAAGTCGACAAATTTTAGATTTGCATTGTGATGTTTTCGTGCAGAGACAGACCGAGCAGATTACTGCGGATAAATGTATTTTTAATACAGGCTGTGGACAGTGATTTCATGAAATTGCGGTAAAGACATTTAAAGATGTTCACCCGGTTATCAGTTTCAGGGACCAATACGGGCAACATTTAAAAGTATGTCCAAAGCACAATCGATGAAGTTTGTAGTCGACCACCGTTATTTCCGTTAGACAAAAAACCTACAGGCACTTCATCACACTGTAATACACCTAATTTACGACCGTGTTTTCATTATCTCTCTTTCTTGTTCAAAATGTTTCAAAACTACTTAGCTTACCCTGTGTCCAGTATAGATTTCGGACAGGGAAATGTAACTATGGTATGTTTCGGTTTTAACGTGGAAGAGAAAGTTGAATGTAACGTGTTATAGTTTTAAAATGTTTGTACAAAAATTAAGTGTGCAAGGGTGGTATTGGGTTTTCCACAATTCACAGCATTTCATTTCTGTAACAAAACAAATGTGTCTATGTGCAAATCGAATTACTATCTTTTAAAACTAGAGTCCTAGTAGATTAAAGCCTAGTTCGGTTTTTATTTGCCAGATGCAAGAATAAAGGTCGAATGTAATTTACAGATTTACTTTACCCTTGATGAACAATAATTAAGTTTTAGTAAAGAAAATTGAGTTTTATATAAATATTTTTCAACACTTATGTATGAAAACTTGATACAGTGTTTTAAGGGCACTGACTATATACAGTAGCATACGTATAATATATATATATGTGTAATTTAAAACACTGTTCAAATACAAATATCAGTATACTGTACTATGAAAATAAATTTTCTCCTTGGAATCTTAATGGTTTTCTGTCATCTTGTAGTAATTATAGAGTCTCAGGTTGTTTCAAGACGTTTCTCGAAATCACCCTGATTGCTACTGATGATTAAAGGAGGCAGAAAACAAAAACACTCGGTGCCTCTTGGACATGGAGAAATCGGACGATTATGGACATGAACAGCTCTGGTGCAAGACTATAAAGAATCCACAAGAGATCCTAGCTGTAACTATGACCGTGACCAAGACGTTCAGGGGTAATGAGATGGTTACTATTCCACTAGGAGAAAAGAGAAAATACCCAAGTTTGTGGTAAAAAAAGTGCTTTTATGAGGATAACGCCAACGCAATGACAGCAATAAGGATTCTTCAATGAACTCTAACATCATATTGATGATAATCGGATTGTTAATTAATAATAAGACGCGTAAATTGTGTTTATTTTGCCACTGGGTTTTTAAATCTAAAATACAAACTCCTAATGTTACAAAATGCAAACCATTTATTTGTCCTTTAGTAACTCGTGAAAGTTTTGACCCCAAAAGCTTAGGCGACCAGTGCCAAGTCGTACTTTAAAAAAAAACACAATAATATTAAAAATTAAAATTAAATGTAATCCTTCTTGTGAAGAATAGAACACTATCAGAAATGTTTTAGTGTTGATGACATCTTCTGGTCGTGCTGAACTAGTTGTAAGTGAGGAAAAGATTGCAAACCTTTTAATCAAAACCTGATGCCTTCTGTCTAGAAATCCAAGCATACACGTGGAGTTCATAAGCTAATTACAACACAAAGCGTCACTCAATCGCAATGGCCAAAGGGTTAAGAAACCATCAAAATCGAATGGATATCATAGCTTTTCGTAAAACTTTTATGGTATGCGTTGAAGAAAACGTAAAATCCCGGTGGTGTGGTCGGATAGCTCTTATGAAAAGTGTGAGAACCGTATACGCTGTATAGTGCTGTATACAGTACATGTACATAAATTTGCACATCATACATTTAACATCTAAAGCCGTACAAATCTACAGATTTTGATTTACTTCTATTTGAAGAAAGCACTCAATGTGCAACTGTATTTTCATGCGAAACTTTTAGTTACAGTTCATCAAGGGTTTGAAATAAAAACAAACATAGCTAAGAATAGTGTTGATTTCTAATCCTCTGTTAAAACATTGTTTATATTTGTATTTATTATAAGTGTACCATTATAGCTGTGTGACCCTACAAGATCTGTATACTGTGCATAATGAGATGGATTAAAAACCCAGGCGTTGCATTTTAAATGTCTCTCATCGCAAAGAATATTAAAAAATGGTAGATATACAGTAAAAGCCTGCGTTTTGGTTTCTTTTTGGATATTTCAAGCTTTACAGAAAAAAAAAACAATCATGCCAGAGTCCATACTGTAAATACTGCTATTAAATGATAAAAATGCTATTAAAGTATTGCTTGTTCATTGGGCAAGCGCGTTTTGTATTACTATTGCTGTCGAAAGGATTACCTGCATTTCTAAATTTAAACCGTTTAACCGTTAAAACCTACAGAAGCAGTTATAGGTGTCAAAGGATGTGTTCCAGATAGCAAAGGGGGATAAAACGCGCTTTATATTAAGATCCAGATTGGAAATCGATAAGAGCGCCTTTTCAAAAATATTTTTAATTTTATTAACCACGAGGTGGCAGCAATTGAGAATCGAAGGTACCATACAAACAACAATTAAAGTGAAGCGCTTTGTAGCAGTTCAAAATGCTGTAAATAAAGTCGAACAAAACACAGCAGCCCACGTTCCGTACAGTAAGTGACTCTTTAGAAATGCTGGCTGCTACACTTGCTAATTCAGCCTTTATGCTGACATTCGGATTGAAAATGGTTTCTTGTGAGTTATATATATTTTTTTTTAAACCAATTTTAAGTGCATTTTGTCTATTCAAAACCAGACGACTAACGGGCGAAATTAAAGGTCTACAATTTAAAATGTAAAAAGTAAATAACAGACTGAAAAGCATTTAAAACGGTGTCAGTTTTAATACAATGTCCAAGTGGCAGGTCCACGGTTTGAATGAGAGGGAAAGAATATACCAAGACCGTTTATATATACCCCGATTTTTCTCTATGAAGAAATAAAGTTGTGTTAGGCGCTGTTATGATCTACTCTTGTTGTGCAAGACCCCGAAATCCTTTCAGTCCCGGGGCGTTTTCTTGCGTGATACGTTTTGCGTGTTTGCAGTACTTTCATCAACTATCAGCAAGAAAAGAAACATCTCTTCCGACATTTACGTCGTCAAAACCGCGGACTGCAATTGTTTGACGCGCAAGTCCTGTCACCGCTGTGGGCCCGCCAAGTCGCCGGATCGCTAGAATGCATCCACTGCTCGTCCTCTGTGCACTATCTGTCAAAACGCTTTTAAAATGGTCACTCTTCATTAGACCACGGCTGGTCTCTTCTGAGACGATCTCAGATGTGACACCGAGGCCAGCTTTTCCTCCGCGATGGTATAATAAAACTAGGAGATTGCTTTTCAGCAGCTTGTCAGGCGTGCCTTGATGTGAACTACATTAGGAAAAAACCCCAGCTGTGAATAAAAATACACAATTTTCTTCATAGAAGCTGCAAACCTTTATGTGAATTATCAACACAAGTATAATTAAATTCTGTGTAGTGCCAATCGTTCTCAGCTGTTTTTTTTTCCTTATTTAGGCAGTATATGCAGTTTTTCTCAAATCTACACGCTTTGCAGCAAAAAATCCATGCCGCTTACACTCTAAAACATTGTAGAGAAAAGTATTGGCAATAATGGTTTATGTAGCCTACTCAGAGCAATCTATAATGTTAAATAAGTAAAGCAAAAGTTTGTCAACGTTACAGAGAGGATGTCTAAAAATCCTGTTTCACACAGCCACAAATAGTCATGCAAGCTCCAATATGTACTCGTGACACGATTATTTTATCTTCAGAAAAACGCGTGTTCTGTACCTCTGCTAACCTCTCAGGAGTGACCTTGCGACACAATGACCTGTCTAATTGCTCCAACTTTCTGGGCGTCGAAATCCCATTTTACCTTATTTCTGGTAATTTTATTCATTGAATGGCTAATCGACTCTGTTCTAACATGATCACAAGGAGGTCTTATAATGTCAACCATTAAATTTCACTCGGCGGCCAGTGCCTCTAGGGCTGATTTCCTCTAATGCTGAAACAACGTACCAGTCTTCACTTCTGTACGACCAGCACGCTTGTTGCGGCACGGTCTGGTTGCGTGGATTAGATATATATAAACCTAGGGGCATATGTGCTGATTTTGACATACAAACGTTGCACAGTAGATTGTCTGAGATGACGCTTTTATGTTTGATTAATAACGCATGCAAGGGAACAATGGGTAAAACGTTTTTTTAGGAGAAATGTGTGAAGCAAAACAAATATCAATTTCCATAGTTTGCTGTTATTCAAAACAGATTTGAAAATGGTTAGAAATTGAAATCCGCGTTGTATGTATCCATATTTTCGGTAAAGAAATAAATGATATATATATAAAGCATCGGGAAACATACTGTAAGAGTCGCGCTAAATTGTGTTAATACAAGACGCATCCTAAACGGGCTATTTACCTAATAGTTTTACTACTGTCAAACTATTTCACTGTAATTGAAATTAAGACTGAGATTCAGTCACGAGTCCGCCACATGATCACTCAAAGCTCCGTGTAGATTGCCGTCATGTAGTTTACTATATATTTTCACAATTCCGCCAACGTATGGGCTCCTCAAGTAAGTGTCTTAAGGAGTGTAGGCTATGTAGGCCACAAGAGTTTATCTGGAATTATAGATGGCGACTGCCTTAGGGTCAGATACATCATTGGCAATTTAGAGCAGGCACACCTAGTATAAATGAGATCTGTAAATCTGTAATTTGTTAAAAAACTTATCTGTTTGACTAATGTCCGTACTGTGGTTAACTCACACAACATGCCAGCCGTTGAGTTGCTTGGGCAAGATTAGGCTAAGCAATGGCTTGCAAAATTAGGACGCACATTCAGTTGATTAGGCCGACGTGTATTTCTTGACTAGTCAAGAGAACACATGTTAAATTACAAGAAATTGCAAACTAGTTCGCTCATTCATCCCGCTTAGCTCTTTTCTATAATAATAATGATAATTTCGCAAATTTTCTGAAATAAAAAGCGGAAACTAGAGTTTCCTCTGTAAAGACAGCACCGCACCATTGCAAGTACTTCGTTGTGCGTGTGTATGCTGTACTTTACTAATGAAACAGGCTACATTTTTGCACACCAATTTGTAGGGCAATACCCAATCAGTTTAGTCTGAAATATGATACAACCGAGGTAGCCTTAAATAAACACTGCAAAACACAATGTCTCCGTAGGCCCACAATTAGCGGAAAGGTGAGATTGTTCGCTCCTGGATTTGACAGAGACAGCCGCAGAACCGTTACAAAAAACAAGTGTGGTGACGCGTTAAAAAATCAGAAGAGATCCAGGTAGACAGGTGTGAATTCTAAAGGTCGAAAAATCAGAAATTGACAGAATTATGTCTTTGGAAACAGACGTAGAACGTCTTCTCTGAAGAGCGCAGCCGGAGAACACGTTCTCTTCACTTTTACAAATACACGGTTTGTTTCCTGGTATGTCCGGTTATACAGGAGACACCCTTATATTAGAAACAATTTCAGAAGTAATTAACTTATTAGGTTGGATACAGTTTTAAAAAAGATGGAATAGCGACACCTTAGTCGTGAGTACAAATCTCATGTTAAGTTTTCAAAGCACTTCTAAGAAAATATGATATAAAATATTTACTACAACACTAATAACACTCTTACTACTACTGTTAATAATAACAATACAAGGTAACGAAAGCAATGATGTCTTCTTTGGTTCCAAAAACTATTCCTTTGTGCCAAATCACCTGTTTTTTTTATTAGAAGGACAGCATTAGGTGACATTTTTATTAATGTTGCATAATCATCGGTAATTTAATCTGACAAGTTTACACTGTTTTTAAAGACGTCTAAAATGGTCGTAAACTAATTCAATGATAGGAGCAATTGTTGCAGTGATACTGTAACTACCAGTATTTTAACATATATTGTTTTTCAGTTAAAATTAAATTAGATTTCAAGTATCGATTTCAGAACCTTATCTTCCATCTTGAAATTGGCGGAAAGTCAAATCAGTCACTAGACTTGAAAATGATCATATTATGATCGTTTACTGTTCGCAGTAAAAGTCGTTATACAGCACTTCGTAAAAATGCTTTGATTTCCGTTTACTGACCCTTACGATGAACGTTTGAAATTAACTTTGTGTTGCAAAAACAAAAAAACAAAAACCCAACTAAGTTGAACTAAAATGAACACCAGAACAATACAACCCTCTTTCATTGTTTGGGGGAAAATAAAATACAATTAATTGAATGCTGTGGTTTCCTTCGATGTTCGCATTCAAGTCAATATCAAGAGAATGACATACAGGACTGTAGATGGGCTGATTTTGCAAAACTTACTGAGCTCCAGTGAAAGGTGTTGGGGCTGAAGATCGTTGAGATGAGAGTTTCAATAATAAAATGTTGATTAAAGAAGAAAAACAACCCCGAATCTAAACGATAAGCAATCTACTGTATATCGCGTGTCAACCCTCGGCATCTTCAGCGGGGATATATATGCGGGGTGGGACAGGCTGCGCGCTCACCAACACGCCCCTTACTCCTTGGAGGCGGGAGCGCGCAGTAAATCCTAGCCAAAGTGAAGCGCGAGGAGAAGGCATCCTCCGGATTGCTTGCCATCACACCGGGAGGAAAATGCCTTTTCCGCCAGCTATGATCAGTCTAATTCACGCCGCCAAAAAGTATGCAAAGGGAACCACTGTTTTCGCAGGAGAGATATCAACTGGTTGTTAATTATTTTTACGCGTAAAAGTGGCCTGCTAATCAGAAGGAACCTGCGAGGACTTGGACCATTAGTGGACCGGTAAGGATGTTTTAAAAAGCTGGCTGAAGTTCTGTTCCCCAGTGCTCACGGTTTGCATTCTGAATGTCCAATTTCAGTTGTTTTACTGTATATTAAGAAATATAGGATTGTTAACGGTTGGGTATTTCGGAGACATTTCCGTTAGCTTTTAATTTAGCACTGAGCACAGGGAGGGTTTGAAATTCTGTTATCCTTTAACTATAATCTAACCTTAAAAAGCGCTCAGGGCTGAAAGCTTTCACTTTTGACGTTAGCGTAGAGATTAACTCAAGATTTCCGTACATCGGATAGGCACGTTTCGTATTTCAGAAACGAGCTTTTCCTTCAGAGTAATAAACAAGGGGAAGTGTTCTTCAGCTCCACTGAAAATAAATACGAAGTATTCGCAGTTTATTAAAAGTTGAAAGACTTAAAGCAGAAATAAAGAAAAACTTTTCAGTACCAGGGACAGAGAACGCCGAGACCCTAAAATCCAGACAAGCTGAAGCAGAGCGTCGCAAAGAGCTTGTTCTTGTCTTTCTTTAAACCCTTACTACTGTATATCCATTAAACCCTGAACTAATTCAAGCTACAGCATACAAATGTTTATGATTAGATGGCTTCGTTGAGCAGAATTAAGACTTTTTTTATATTGGAATACATTTTGGCAGAATGCATTGCATGAAACAGTTATACAGTACATTGAATTTCAACTCTGTGTTTAAGTTCAACTTTTTATCGTAGCAGCAGACAACAGTATCACAGAAACGATAGCGGTTGAATATGTTCTTGAGCATGGAAATGACATAAGGACAATTTGCTCAACTACCAATTATTTTATCTAAGCTTTACGGTTGACTTCTTTATTGGAGTAGTATTCTAAATTGTGCAGAGCTTTGAGAAAAGACAGATTACTTTTCCCAGCATTTTTTCAGCAGTAGTGTGGGTGTAATAACGTTATGGCTGATCAAATGTGTGTAGTACAATTAGATATCACCCATTTCTTGTTAGGCTAACATAAATTCTCCTGGGTACTGGCATTCCCCACAATTGTAGTTATAGAAGTATTTTGATATCGCATCAGCAGGATGTGGACTAATCCTATGACAACACACTTCTTCCAGGTAACAGCAATGGCAGGGATGTACCTCTGCTACCTTGTGGCCTTGTGGACTGCATTCATTGGCATTGCACAGTGCTGCCCAGAGCCATGTGTCTGTGTGGACAAATATGCCCATCAGTTTGCTGACTGCGCGTACAAGGACCTGCTGGTGGTGCCCGAGGGGCTGCCGTCCAATGTGACCACCCTTAGCCTCTCGGCCAACAAAATCACGTCGCTTCTGTCCAAGTCCTTCATGGATGTCACCCAGGTAACGTCGCTGTGGCTCGCCCACAATGACATTGTCACCATCGAGAAGGGTACGCTGGCCGTGCTGGTCCAGCTGCGGAACCTGGATCTCAGCCACAACAAGATCATACATTTCCCCTGGGGCGACCTCTACAACCTCACTGCCCTGCAGCTCCTCAAAATGAACAACAACGAAATGGTCAATCTTCCCAGGGACGCTTTTGCTACGCTCAAGGACCTGAGATCGCTGCGCATAAACAACAACAGATTCACGTCGGTTTTGCAAGGGACTTTCGACTCTCTGAGCTCGATGTCCCACCTCCAGATTTATAACAACCCCTTCACCTGCTCTTGCTCTCTCGAGTGGCTGAGGGATTGGATTACCAATGCCCAGATCTCCATCCCGGAGCAGAATTCCATAGTTTGTGAAACCCCCGAGAGTCTGAAAGGCACCCAGGTTGTGAAAATCCCCAACTTGAAATGTGAGGCCCCCACTGTTCGCATAACATACCAGCCCAACATTGAGAATACTGAGCTTTACGAGGGCTTCATGCTGATCCTGCACTGTGAAACCACTGGAAACCCCAAGCCAGACATCAAATGGAAAATACACGCAGGGAATCAAGAAATCGAGTTCAGTTTGAAGGCTAATGAAAATGAAAAGAATGACTTACCCATGGATAATGCTAAGCAGGGTACTAATCGCTTCCTTGTGTATCAAAATGGGACATTGATCGTCCCCCGTATGAGCAAAAAGGAAGGTGGTAGTTACACATGCTTAGCTACCAATGACCAGGGTAGTGAGGAGAGCTCAGTCAAAGTAGCAGTTGCAGGCATGCAGAAACACGCAGTCAATGCAATGCACGATGCAGTGATAGAAAAGAAGCAACCATCCGAACGCAAACCTGCACCGAAGAATTCTAAAAACAGTGTGATTACCTGGCCTGACGACGGGAGCAAGCGCTTACCAACTGGGGCAAGCTACATTGCTGTGGACACTGAAAATGAAGGCCAGGTGTCCAAAGTGCCATCTTTTACCAATAAATGTGGAGTCAGCGATGGCACTCAATACATTTCCAACCACGCCTTCAACCAGAGCTCTGATGAGTTCAAACAACATACCTTCGATTTTGGGGTCATTGCCTTAGAAGTCTCAGAAACCGAAGCTAAAGTTCAGCTTAACCCTTTTCAAGTGTCTGTGAGAAAAGTGCCCTTGGACATGTTGTACCTGTGCGTCAGTACTGGCAAAGGTCACTCTGTGGTGCAGTGGTCCAAGATTGAGGAAGGTGTCAATGCCTACCGTTTCCAGGGCTTGAATCCTGGCACCAATTACACCCTGTGTCTGACTTACACAGGAGAAGACTGCCAGGTCCAGGTGGTTTTCACCACTAGGAAGAAAATTCCTTCGCTGCTCATCATAGTTGTGGTGAGCACGTTTTTGCTTGCCTTGGCCACTGTTCCCTTGTTAGGGGCCACCTGCTGCCACCTGCTGTACAAATACCAAGGCAAGACGTACAAACTGATCATGAAGGCCCAGAACCCCGATCAGATGGAAAAGCACATGTCTGCCGATTTCGACCCCAGAGCTTCTTACGTCGAGTCGGAGAAGAACTACAACGCCAGTGAGTCGGGAGAGGGCGAGGGCGAGGCCGAGGGCGAGGAGGCGGAGGGAGAGGAAGAGGTGGAAGGCAGTATGGTAAACGAATCCATCCCGGAGTCGCAGTCTAAAACGAACCAAGAGGAATTCGAGGTGGGCTCCGAATACAGCGACCGTTTGCCACTGGGAGCCGAGGCCGTGAATATCTCTGAAGAAATCAACGGCAACTATAAGCAGCCGGGTCGCTGACGCATTCCTAATACCCGGAATTCATGTAAAATTGGTACTCTAAAGTAGGTTAAAAACCAGGTAACTTCTTAAATCATTATTTCACATGAGCCCTGATAAAGGCGGCGCGCCCTTTTAACATCCATAAAAAACAAATCCAGGCTGGCCGAAAGGGAAACATGTACATAGCAACGAATGAGGATAATTCATGATATCAACTCCACACACAACATTTGGAGTCATAAAACGTCAATGTACTCAAAAAATATACGGCTTAAAATGTCAAAATTTGGGAGCATAACTCCTTTAGTTGATTACGTTATGGAAGGTGCGATTGAGCGTTTGGGGCACCTATAAAAGCATATACAAAGAAAATGTGAACTGGGCTATTACACAAATAACAGCCTACTAATAATTATTGATATTTGTATATTAAATGGGAAATAAGACGCACTAAAACGACAGAAGCAAAGCATCTGAACTTCTCCTTTATGTAGGGCTTTAAGTCGCTTAATCTCATTGTGGTTTTCACTCGCCTCTGTTTCAGCAGGTCGCGGTGCTGGGTAGCGCTGACGAGTCTGTGCTTTGTCCCGTAATTCTGTGAGATCTGAAGGAAATTTCACTTTTGCTGTAGCCAGGCCTCTGGAAGTGTTGGAAGACTCCGAGTCACGTCCAAAAGACAAAAGTGTTCATGTGCCGTGGAGCTCCGAAAACGTGTGACTTTTGACCTCTTTTAAATAAATGGGTGCTTAATATCCTCTCGCTTTTTCAAAAAATAATCTGTCCTCTCTTTTCAGAGATTCGTGTCCATGGCATGTCACACATGAGTATTTCAACGTGTCTTTTTAATATATAGCGTATAGGACGTTAGCTATTCTTAATGTCAGTATGTGATGTAAGCCCGGTAAATAAAAAAAAACTGCCTTCTCTTTTACTGAAAACAGAAGGTCAGTTTATGTCTGTTAACGTTATGCGTCTAAACGTTTGACGGCTTTAAGTGTTCTATAGACAAACCGACTGCTGGTTTTAAGTGACTAAATGTCAAACGATGTTTTAAAAATACACGGACTTTGAACCTCTTTTGATATGATTTTATGTACGTGAAGTTAATAAAAACATTGAAAATGATTATTGCAGTTTTCTCTTTCTTGTGACCAGGTCAACTTTTCTCATCGCACTGGGACGTTTGGGGACATCGTCTACATTTAAAACGTGAAACAGTGAAATAGCTTACAATGAAACTAACCGCTAATTAGATCTCTTTAAAATATTTGAACCCGCTTTTTATCGCGTTTTAATGGCTTAGAAGTGTGTCCTCTGAAATCTAAAAGACTAGGAGCCGTTTACGCGAAACGGATGCTGCTCAGCAGAAGTAAATGATAAACCCATGTTCAGGCGCGATCAAAATCCTGCGATTGCCTTTGAGTTTAGCCGTCAACAACAGCCATTCTTTACCCGAAAGTCCAGGTCAGTGACCTTGTATCATTTCGTATTTCGTTTGAATGAACCATAAACCTTTATAAATAAAAATATTTAATAAACACGTTATAATACATGATTAGAGAGAGGTCATCAAAATCGGCGCATAAAGTTGTAGAAAATGCAAGTCTATTACATTTTTTCTATTACAATATTTTTTAATTTGTGTACCCAAGATTCCCTTCTTCATAACGCACTAAATCATTGAGAATTAAACAATTTTATCCCTCTGAGAAACGTTTTTCAGATCACGCTATTGTAATTCAGTACGTTTAATGCTCTCTCCTAAAATTTCGGTGCGACTTATATTTAAGGCCTTTAATTAGGACTTCAGGACAGTTTTCTTTGAGTAAACACATAAACAAGGTCCGTAACACTGTATTACTATAACGAATGTTTTTCTCGTGTAATTGGAATAGTATATATACATGTGCAAGTCAAACGAGTGCTCAATGTTAACCCTTTTCTATATTGTATTAATGCTTGGACTATTTACCAATCAAATACTATTATATAGGACCTTAATTTGATATAATGCTATACTGATCTCTAACGTCAAGGATAACGTCTGGATTTTGGTAACTATTTTTAGATAAATACACACCGCGTATGTAATCTTGTTAATCGAATTTTTGAAACTGTATTATAATTGTTATCGTTTGAATTTCAGAAACCTTTAAGTTCCTTTTTGCTGTCGGGAACCAATTGAGAAACCGCGGGGGTTCATTAGTCTGTAAGAATGCTGATTTCTTTGCAAGACTACTGCATAACGATTTGCCTCAAAATTTGCTAAAAGCGTTGCAAAGAAAGGCGCGCCATTTCACTACTGGACAAGATGTACACACCCTGGCGAATCTAAATTCATCTTGGGTTTTTTTTTGTGTGTGTCTGGCGCCTTTAAGAACAGCTCTCTTTGTTGTCTGAACCTAAATGTTCACAAACGTTCTGTAAGTGTTAATTGCTAAGTGACACTACAGAGGTTTTTTCTGAAAAATAAAAATGAAGTAAAATATTGTAGCCTATAAAAATACATATGCTGTTTTTAGACAAAAAAAATAGCATCTGTTAACATCGGTTTTAATCTCAGGCAAAGGAGCATCAGTTCTTTGCATGATTATGAGTGCTGGTATCCTTGCTTAAAGCCCATCATTCCTGATGAAGAAACTGCACGAGCAACTCATGGGGAATACCGTATATTCACTTTATGGAGATTAGTCTAGGGAAGCAATGTCTGCCCATCCCATAACAAGGCTCCCCGATTTTGTCTGTCTTTTGCATTGAGTGAAGTGCTAATTATGGCTATAGGATTAATACATATCCCTTCAAAACCGATTTTATTTGCTAATAGTAATCCTCTACATTAACGTATATACACTAACTTATTTCACAATCTATTTCTCGGTTCTTGTATTACGCAGGCACATATTTCCACATGTTCACCAATTTCGAGAATTCCCATGGCTGTTAAACTTCATATTCATATCGCAGGTTTCAGCGTCACAGGACACAAAGTAAGATCACTTTCAGAATTGCTGCGGATAGTCTGATGCTTCCAGACTGGTTAAAAACTAACTGTAAGAGATAACGGTCTTTAAAAAAACAGACAACAGGGCTGCTAAAGGGAGTGGATATCTGAAATGCGCGTTAACAACACCACAAAACACACGAATTAGCACAGATTACAGTCGTTTGGGTTCTGGGCAGCGCAGGCGGACATATGGAGAGATCGCATTAAACGCGCAGTAACACTGCAGTACAAGAAAGAAATGACGGTAATTGTCAGTGCAACAAAACATTTTAATCTCATTTTTTAAAATTTCAAAAGAAATATCTGGCACTTACGATTTATCACGTACATGACACAAATATTACAGTAACCGCACAAAAGTATCTGCTGTTCCATGTGCGCTGAGAATTTTTACTTTGAACGAAAGTCAATGCAGATACACTCAAGAGTAAAACCAGTTATGGAGTGCTGCTCTTAACTTCTGCCAGTATAAATAATTCTACAAAGATCTACAACTGCTTCAGCTTCGTAAACTTATGATTTAATTTAATTAGTTATCGGTTTACTTCTTCATGGTGCGGCTTCATTGTCCTTTGACCTAGCCATGTTAAAACCCAGGATGCGTGTGAATGAAAGTTGACTATGACATGAAGAATATTTGTACATTCATGAATTCACAAGTGTTAACCATGCACAATGGTCAGCAGTTAGCTGCAGCTTTGAAATTCTCAGATGAGCAAGTGATTCTGGATGAGAATTGAAAAAATAAAAGAGAATATGGACAACATATCCAGACAAATTGTAAATTGTATACAGAAGCTATAGTATAAGTTTCCTAAGGCACTGGTCATGCTTACTTATTGACAGATGAGGAGCCATTTCTATACTTACTGTAGACAAAAACACAAGCCCAACAATAACCAATACTGTATCAGAAGAACCTCGCTGAATTCTTCTACTTATTTCTGGGCCTTGTTGATTAATGAAAACATCTACTGTCAATAGCACTTAGGCGGCCAGCTTCTCTGGTTCTTTGCTGCCGTCTTTGGAGGCGCGGTTGAGCGTCCCATTCAGAAAGGCATCTGAGCTCTGGCACTGGAAGTGCTTCCTGGATGCCACCAGAGAGGGGTTGTTGACCAAGGTGAAGAGGAGCAGCCAGCGTGCCCGAGCCCTCCTGGAATTGGACAGTTTGCTCTGCTTCTTCTCCTGCTGCACCAGGTGGATTCCTGCGAGCATGGAAGACGCTGTCAGGACAGAGACCAACGCTTCACAAAGGGGTAAACCTGACACAGATGGCGAGCTGTTAAAAATTCCAAGAGGTCTGGAGACTCTCCAGAGCACCACAGACCTTGGCCTTTTTTAGGGTCCATCTGGTGCGTTTTGCCTACTGTAACTATGCATTTTTAAATGCAGAAGCAGTAACTACAATTACTACTTTTCAGGCGTGTACAGTTAGGCAAGGGGAGAATGATACTGGCTGTTTTGAGGCATGGTGACAGCAAATCTCCATTTAGCTATGCTTGCATCCCCCTGTTTAGACTTGTACATTTTAACGATAAAATCAGATGACCAAGACATACTGGCATTATTTGATAATACTGGTCAAATCAAATGGTGGTGGTGAAATGTAAAGTCAGCTAGAGGACTACAAAGGAACATGAAAATGATCATTTCTAGTTATTTCTACTCAGTTACCTTTCCAGCTTCATTTCAGGACGTTGCCAACACTGCAGCATTATGACTACAAGTACTAAGATCAGTTGTGAATTCTGTTTGTGGAGCTAACTAGTTGCATTAAAGCATTAAAAATGAGGTTCAAAATTTAACAGGGAGCATGTTCACTTCTGCACAACATAGTAGATGTCCTCAGGAAACCGGTTACCGTTCCACGTGAATCCAAACCTTGAGCTAACCGCCAATTACAGCTCAGTGGCAGCTGTTGTAGCAAGAGCCCTCGTGCATCCACCCACCATAAGGTCGAGCCCTAGCGTTTGTGATCACCGGGTGTCCAGACCATTTCTTTTCAAAATGCTTTATTGAGTTATCAACTGCTCTCTCGACGTTGGAAATGGAGGTCAGCACTGTAGCCGCCTCATTCACCAAAGATTCCAATTCTAAGAGAAGGTAAAGCACCAAATCCGTAGGCTTGTCATTATCGCAGAAAAATGTTTTGTGATCAAGGTCCTGTGTGAGCTAGAGAAGGTGCACATGTACAAATGCATCTCGCATGCATACGTATACACATGCCGGTAACCGGTATTCTTCACTTTAAAATCATTTTTTTGGGGGGAGTCAGTAGAATATTAATAATAATAATGTAATGTTTCTTTATTAGCCCTACTGTATACAATTTCTTGCATTAGGAATTCATCTTTTCGCATACCCCAGCTTTTCTCCATGGAGACACAGACACACAGACAGGGAGAGAAGCTTGGGGTCAGAGCGCAGGGTCAGCCATTGTACAGCGCCCCTGGAGCAATTAGGGTTAAGGGCCTTGCTCAGGGGCCCAACGGAGTAGGATTCCTCTGCCGGCCGCGGGATTTGAACCGGCAACCTTCCAGTCACAGGTGCAGATCCTTAGCCACAGAGCCACCTCCGCCCATATATATTATATATAATATAGTGCATGCAATGTATGTACATCAAATCTTTCCAGTGTTCAATTAAGCGAAAAGCTTGTCATCTCGTAATTAGTTTTCTAATGACAGTGAATGCAATTAAAAATAGGACCATCAATATCACCTGGACCATATTCAGTGCTTTCAGTGAACACCTTTGCCTCTGTCCTTCAGGTAACATTAAAAAGCAAATGCAGGTGGGTCACAGTAAGTGAGTATGATCTGCTCTTTTGCAGTTAATACCGATAATTATTATCTACTGTACATAAGCATAGAATCATTTCCAACCCTTGTCACGGTTATACACTTCAGCTTTTGCAAGTGCCAGTCACATGATGTCATTACCGGATATCTTCGAACCACAACAGTTGTAAAATAACACACATACTCCCATTGCTTGGACCCTTTTCTGTCCACCTCTCATTTTACTGTAGATTTACTTCTGCGTGTTACTAAGCTGTGCAACCCTGTCACCTCCAATTAGGATTAAAGGACTGCCATGCCAATATGGTGCTGATTTGTTCCTGCCTGAATGCATTTCCCCATCTGAGCCGCCTGGCATCAGCACGTTTGCTCAACACGTACAGATTGAAGTGGCAGGAAAGGCTGTAGCCTTCAGATTTCCTCACATTTCTAGTATCTTATGGTTGCTAAAATCCTGTTAGGTGTTCTGCTATAATTGTGCAGACTGTAACCAAGTCCATTCCCGACTCTCCGTTGGCTAATAATCTAAAATCGATCCAAATTTCTAAAGATTAATTAACTTTATTTACACTGCTGTTTACGATTTGTAATTGGCAGTAATCAAAAAACAGAACTGATCCTGACAAAACCCATGTAGAATATCTGTTTGGAAGGTCCAGTTTTCAACATCCTTGAAATAACTCTTTAAACTTATTTAAAAACACAAACCTTTCAGGCTTTAGATAGATCTAATTCCAGTCTCAGTCTTCCTGAATCTTTCTGTAATGTCTAATCCATGTGTAATCATGCAGCAAAGGTCTGTAATCATGTGTTAAAACTAGTGTAGAAAATGTGTGATGGCTGTAATCACACAAACCATCAGTGCAGGTTGATAATAATGATCTATAAAAAACAAAACGCTGCCCCTCGATGTCCCTGCTATGATGGGGTAAAGACGGACATGTTGTAGAGGGACAAGAGAGAGCGCACTGGCAGTCTGGACCACGCGGTGCAGTACAGGAAACTGACCTTCTTCCGCATCCCGGATTTTCTGTTCAGCACTGCCCTCAGGGGCTGGAGACTGCAGCAGCACCCCGCAGAACGCTTTCATGACGGGGTGGGACTGGCTGACCTCAATCTTCAGGTAATGTGCATAGCAGCGATACCCTGCAGAGGGGAGAGTAAGAACACGAGTGCTCAATGCACTGAGTTTCCCCGGTACAGACCAAACAGAATGTACCTTTAGGCGCATTTAAACAAGAGTTTATGTCCTTTCTTATTAATTTACAAAAATCAATGATAAAGAAAACAGAAAAGACACTTATTTTATTGCAGACACTGCCTTTATGCACTGTGTAATCATACCCAAGCTGTTCTGGCCAACATTCAGTTTTTCTCCAGCATCATCTGCTCAGAAATTGATCGGTGTTTATGTTGGAGCACGTCAGAAACACGAATTATAGATGCTGTTTTTAAAGAATCTATAAAACGGTCTTACTGCCTTTCCCCAAGATGGAGTTTATATCTTCTTTTTTTCCTGTTATTACTTTTAGAATCACAAGGACCTATAACAGGGTCTCTGGTGTTTTGTTTCACTTCCAGCTCAGTCACAGCAGAAAGACAAACACATGTAACTATATAGAATCTCTATAATGCATTCCTCTGTTAATTGGAAGAAAATTGCCAGGCTTTCATAGTAAAACACAAAGTTTACCTTGGAACACTCAATAACATACTGTTTTTGTTTTAAACATACTTCTGTAAAATGACATCTGTTTTCAATGCATTTGGAGAAGCTAAAGCTGTACATCATTGATATAATACAATATTACATGTGTCATAACTAATTTGTCAAACCACTTTACAGAAAATGTATATCTAAACTGAGAAGAGTAACAAAAACCTTTAAGCAGCATGTAAATGGGAACTGATAGACCACACTATTCAAATGGAGGGGAAATGATTTATAAGGGAACATGAGACTTATATCTTATACACATTAATAAAAGCATTATGAAACAAAATTGATTTTGCTGGTACTAATCTGTAATGATGTGAAGATACAAATCCAATTTAGGTTATTTAGACTCAACTTAACAGGTCAGAATGCATTAATACAAACAATATCAATGACAGGCTTCCAGTAGAATTAGAAAGGAGGCATTTAATTTCTGCTGCCCTGAATCTGTAGATTGTTGGTTCTGCTTAATGTGCACATAATAATGGGAAAGCTTTTGAAAAAAAGTGTTGAAACGGATTATATAAGCATAAAAAAAAGATTTACATTGCAGAACTTTAAAAACAAAGCAAAACTTTAAAATCAGCAATCCAATAACTCCTTTTTAGGGAATCTGGATTACCTGTAATATGGTGGATCCCAGAATGCATCCTGGCAATTAAAATGAGCAGCACACATTGCTGTTGAATTGTATTCAAGGAAATAAGTTTGCTCAGCACATTAAGAAGCTGTGTGACATGGAAGGGAACATCATGGACTTACCAGGGTCAAAGCCCTCTACTCCACGGTTGAGAAGGCTGATGTCCAGTCGCCCCAGGTGGACAATGTTGAACAGGGCCGTGATCACCATTCTCCAGATGCCCAGCAGCACCCCAGCGAGTACATTGACAGGGAACAGGAGGTAGGTGAGGAGGAACAGGCCATTTCTGCAGGGTCAGAGAAAAAATCCAGGGAGTAAACTTTTTAGTGCGATCTACTCATTTTTGAACATCTATGCATTTTTTCACATAGAGGAGGTTCAAATTCTTCAACTTCCCAAAACATTTAATGTTCTTTAACTTGTGGTAAATGTTATATAAAATTGGCAAACACTTGTGATGATCTCAAACAGAAACATCAAACTAGGTGTTCAGATAAAACTACAACTTTCAGAATTTTTTGAACTCCTATCCAACCATGAAACATGCCTTATACAGAATTTGGTTTATCACATGGTTATACATTATTAAAAATGACATGGTTCATTTTCCTGCTACAACAGGAACTCCCAGACATTCAGATGTACCTGTTGTCTAAGTCTCTTGTCCCTCCATCTTTTTTGAGGAAGGCAAACTGTGCTGTCACATGCTGAAGCACGACAACTAAGATCAGCAACAGCCAAAAGGGCCTGTAGAAAGAGTCAATATGAGAAGAGACTGGAGAATGGAACTAACTTCCGCACCCCAAGTGTACAGACAAAGATTAGGCCAAAGAACTTTTAATACAACTGTTCTTTAAAGTCAAGCCAAAAACTTTCTGAGACCAGAAGGCCAAAATTAACCATTCAGCATCAATTCCATTAGTAATCTAGACAGTCATAAGAAAGAAAGTCTATAATTAACAGAATTAAAAGTTTAGCAAACATTGGAAATAGACAATGCCTTCATGCAAAAGGAATCCATAGCCTTAAAAAAAGCCTATCCCCATCCACAAGCTGTAATGGGTAGGGAAGGAGAGCACCAGTACTCACCACATGGTCTTGAGGATGCGGAAGAGAATGAGGTTCTGGCCATACAGGATGGGGATGACGATGAGGAACACGAAGAACATGATGCAGATGAAGAACACCAGAGTCTGGATCAGAAGGCCTGGCAAGAGAGTTAGATATGAAAAACAGCATCACGGGAAGTACTATCTGATGAAATCTGAACAGACATCAGTGTGGGCTAGCTGAAGGTCAGGAGGACATTAAAGCTAAACGTATGCTTCTGTAATTAATGTATCTCTAACTTATAATGACAGATGGAATCTGTGGACATGCAAATCTACAACCAAAATGTTCAGAGTTTAGACAGACTCCGATAATATTCTCATATAAGTAATTTTATTTTTTATCCAGCAACTAACGTTTGGCTTTTCCTTGGTTGCATTCTTGCCTGTGCGCCACTGCATAACTCTGTTAATACGTATTTGAGTCTTAACTGTAACATGAATTAATCCTAAACTTTGATGTTCCAGCTTGAATGACAATGAGTCTATGTTTCACCTTTTAGGGAATTATATCACGAATTAGATGCAAAGCAGGAAAAGTAATCAAAAAACAGAACAGCAGGTGTGAGCCTGGTCAGTACCTGGATGAGAGGCTAAGGTTACTTTTTCCCAGAAGGTGGTAGAAGTGAGGCCAGCAGGGGGCGCTCACCCCGTGGTCTGTGTGGGTCCTAATGCCTCAGTATAGTGACAGGGACTCTATACTGTAAAAAGGTATCGTCCTTCAGATGAGATGTAAAACCAAGGTCTTGACTCTCTGTGGTCATTAAAATTCCCAGGGCATTTCTCAAAAATAGTAGGGGTAACCCCCCAGTGTCCTGCTAAATTTCCCCCTGTCCTTTACCAATCATGGCCTCCTAATAATCCCAATCATGGCCTCCTAATAATCCCCATCTATGAACTGGCTTCATCACTCTCTTCTCCTCCCCACCAAAAGCTGGTGTGTGGGGAGCGTACTGGTGCACCCTTGCTGCCGTCTCATGATCCAGGTGGGGCTGCAAACTGGTGGTGGTGGAGGGGATCCCCATTACCTGTAAAGCGCTTTGAGTGGAGTGTCCAGAAAATAGCTATATACAGTAGACCACATAATACAAGTAGCTCTGACAGGAAATGGTGAAGCTCAAAATTTGACATGTAGAAAGTCTCTTGGACCAATAAAGTTACCTAAGCAGATGAGAGCAGCTTGGTAACTGGTGAAGCCCATCCAACAAACAACTGCCATTCGGGATGGGCGAATATTTCTCTGGCAGTTGTACACATTGTAAATGTCTCCCCGGTACAGGCCTTTGAGGTTAGATCTGAAGAAAAAGAACAAGACAGTCGAAAGCAAAGACTTCTGGGAGAACAGCACCCAGTTTTCCCATAGAAGCTGCACTCTCTCAAATTCATCCCCTTAAATTCCAATTGTTAATGAGGGAAGAGGAACAAGGACAAAAAAGTTGTGCTCTGAATAAAAGGAAAAGAAACTTTGCACATGCTAAAGAATGCAAATTGTCACCTCATTACATCTTATCTGCCATCACTCTATAATCGCCTCGTTTGCATTCTCTTAGATAATAGTTGTTAGCCCCAAGTTCCTGTTATCTGCACAATTACAGTATTATAAGGATTTAATTTGCTAAATATTAACTCTGCCCTTGCATTACTGTAGCCTGGCTTGGAGCTACTTGAAATCTCATTACAAGCACTGCACGTAGAAGATTTGGCTGAAGACTGTAGAATTTGAGCTAAACTATATTAAAATTATTTCAAGCAGAAACAGCCAAGGCTTAAAATGCTCAGACATGTATGTTTAAGCGTCATTAATTTTAAATACAAGCCCAACAGGCTCCCTTCGTTGAACTAATATATTCTATGTAGTTCTTGATAAGACTAAAAAATGGTTTATTTCTAGAAAATCATAATGTGTACTATTCAAAGATATACAAATCTATGCACACTTATTCCTCTATTAGTATACAGTCACATGTGCACAACCATTTTGAAGTTAATAATATATTGCCACTTTTCTTTAAAGGATCCCTCTCAAAACACTGCCTGAATGGACTCTTCCTTTATCTCATAGTCCATAAACTGAAAAAAAAAACATTTGCTCAAATAGCTTAGTTGATAGCCTACTTTTAAAGTTTGAGATTGAGGGAAATTAAAAATAAATATAGAATTTTATAAAATAGATAGCACCATGTACTGGATTATTTCTCTATCAAAATAAAATAGCAATTAAATATGCCTGAGTCGTGTACATTGGTCACACTGAATACAATTGGTCTTACATTAGCTGTAAGTTATCTTGTTGATCACAATTACATTATTTCACAGGATAAGATCCCTAGAGAAAAGGGAGGCTTAGAGACAGTGTTATTCATCACTGTTTGGTTTTGTTTTCAGATACCCACACCCCATGTCTTCACTGACAATATCAAAAGAGTTGTACCCTAGAAACAAATATATTAACATTTACTATGCGGTGATATTTAGGAAAGTAAGAAAAGGTTGAGACAAAAGACAAAACTTGAAAATTCACTTTAAATGGATGAATTCAATTTTACTTAAAAATGTCCATGTTAAACTAAAATGCTGAGAATCAGGGTATAAACATACTTCTGATTTTTCTGTGCTTTTAGGCTTTTTTTCCTGGTCTAGACCTGGTAAGACAAGGTAAGTTGCCTGTACAACAAATCTCTATTGTTCTGCAACTTTTCTACAGTGCTAACCTAGCAAATAATTTCACAATGAAGCCAGTTGTTCCACAAATTCAAAAATAAAGAAGCTTTCAAAAGGGAACTATGGGAACAACAGGACCTTGACACTACCTTCAGGAATCGGTCAGACACAACAGGATTGGATCAGGGTGGAGACGGTTTACCTGTGTAAAACCATGGATCTCATGAGCATGGTGAAGGTCACTAGACAAGACAGGGTCACTGATGAAAGGTAGCACACTGCAGAATAAAAGCACATGATGTCACACAAACTCACATGGTGCCTTTGTTAATTTGGTACTTTTTGAATAAGGAACAAGAGGCTGTCTCAGATACATCATGTAGTCTACGTGGCATTAGGGTTAGGTCTTGGGTTAGCTACAGAGATTGGAGAAACCCACAGCCAAATAAGGCAGACATGGGTTTTTCACTGAACAATGAACTGTGTGATATTCCCATGCAAGAATTCATTATCCATTCACTTTGACGTGTAATATTGAGACGGCACAAGTCAAGTAACCGTACATAAGTCCCAGTCAAATACTGACACCAGGAAAGTACATTCCAAAAATATTTCCAGGTCTGGCTTTTAGTAAAGCACAGCCCTTCTAGAGATTCTAGTATACCTCATCAGCTTTCACTTCAGACTTTTCTTTAAACACATAATATTTAGGAAACTTCAGCAGTGAGCAGACAGCATCAGTACTTTCAGGCCTAAGCAGAAAGACACACACCTTCTACACACCACATGTAGTAGCTCACGATCTTTACCACCTCCGCCCGGTCTTCAGACAGGTGGATGTTGAAGCCAGCCAAAAGGAAGGCAATGTCTTCGTTGACGCCTGCACGCACTTTCTGAAGGGTGGGGACCACAAACGTGACCAATAACAGTGCCACCTGAGGTCAAAGAAGGCCGTTTCAAACACGATGGAAAAAACATCGTAGCTCTGGTCACTGGACTATAAATGTCAACTTACTGTACATCAAATAGGCCAAAGAGTGGGTAAACATGTCACTGCTAACAGACACTTTAATTTCACATTTAATCTAACTGCTAAGAATGCACCTTAATTGTAGAAAAAGGTTAATAATATCAGTACAGTACTACCAATAATGATAAATATGAGCAAAGTCAGTTTGTACCTGATACACCGAAATGAAGGACACTACTGCAGAAATTGCCAGCTTCAAGGGAAACCGGAAAACTGTAAGGAGTGGAATTAAAGAGTTAAATATTGGTTCATAGCATTTTATTAATATTTATCAGTATGTCAGCCATGTCGATTTTTTTTATCCATTGTTTTTGACATATGGTAAAAGACAAAGAACCTTATAGTCCAGTAAAAGTTGAAGACTGTAGTATGGTTCTTTAGTGAGAAACCACCAGCCACCCCATCCCACTGATGCTACTGTATAGCAGAACTTGTGTGTTGTACCTTCTTCTGGTGTGTAGATATAAGACCTGAGAGACTCAAGGATCCTTGCAGACAGTGTAGCCTCTGCTGTGCAGGAACTATGGAAGAGAAAAAAAAACAGAAAATCAGTTTCTTATTGTTCCACTGAGATACACTGCTAAGACTTAGCTAAGGGACAATCTTGAGAGTAGTCTGAGTGATATCAAGCTGTAGTCTCCCTCCTCTTCACTTGTACTGGTGCTCCAGATTCTGCTTTTGGCTACATAGAGTATTTTTGCAAGACCCAAAAATCTCTGCTCGGTGTGGTATCATAAGATTAGTGCCAAAATCATGTCACCTGAAGCTGTTTAAGCCTACAACGAGACAAATAAAAGAACACGCTGCTTTAGGAATTCTCCAAATCTGCAGCACACATACTGCAATGATTGAGACATGCTGTGGCTCAGTGAAGCAGTGCCATTGCATCTTTTCTGGTGGCTCTGAAGAAGAGGAGCAGTTGGCGTGGGTCAGATGAGAACTGGGTATTCCATTTGATTTGGCAAATTACTCCTTGTAGTTTTTGATCATGCGATTAAAGCTCCCTCCTACGCAAGCTATTCCTGCCAACTGGGCACTGTGCTGCTCTGCCATTACAGCAGGGCAATCTGCTCCAAGGTTCTTACCAGTCACATTCCTGTGTGGGAACACATTTGCATTGGGAAATAACAGTGTGACCATATTTCCCCATCCAAAATCAAGATAACTGCTGTTCAGTCTCCTTCCCCCTTGCAGCTGTGTAGCGTCTGGGGAAGGAAGGAGCCCTCCTTTTGCCTTTACAATGAGGGCCATGGGTTTTTCCCCCGTCACGTCCTAGACTAGCAGTTTTGTAAGGATCTCTGGTCACACTGCACTGGCCTGTGCTTTCCATGTTTTATTTACATAGCACACCCCCTACCTGCAGCAATATAAAATTTAGAAATCTTCAATTAAAGAAACAAACCATGCAGAAACGGTCAAGTAAAATTTTCCAGTTATGTTTTTATTAGGGGGTTCAGACCGAGAGCCTGCAAGAGGCTATCGAAGCACTGCTAATGGAAATAAATCTTCCCTACAGATAATAAATATGAAAAAACAAAACTCAGTTTGCTCTCATAGTAGCTTTTTAATAATTATAGTTTATTACCATATAAATAAAAATAGGACGATAAGATATAAAGTTGAAGAATTCAAGTGTAAAAAAAATACAATTAAAACAGTACACAGGCGACGTGGATACAGAGCAGTAGTGGACTCCCTGTAGGTACTGTATGTGTTCTATGCTTGCAGTGAGAAGATCACATTACCAGTACGAGAACGAAAATCATTAGGGCGATATAGAGAATGAGTTATTGAAGGATGTAGGTGAGAGCTGGAAAGGGGCAGGTACTGTGTAATCCAATGAGTCCTGAGCAGGTGCCAGAAGCTGGTCAGAGACACAGCAGCTCTGATTCCTGAGTGAGGGGTGAAGGTGGAGAATGAACAGGTTCTGGAAGTGGGATAACAGAGAACGAGCACAGAAAGTCTGCTGCAAGAGAAGTGTAGAAGAGGGGAGGGTGGAGGGAGTGAGGACAGACTGGAAACAGACAGGAGCAGAGTGGTTAAGACAACAGCAGGTGAAAACTAGAACTAGGTAAGCGAGGACTTTTTGTTTCAGGCAGGAATACCTCTACTTGACTATATGCCATAAGAATCTTGTTTGTGTGGAGATGATGGGCATCTATCTCCGTTGAAAAAAAACACAAAACCTGCTCATGTATAACAAGGAACACAAAGACGATTTCTAAATACCAAGAGCTCTGAATTATTAATTTTTTTCCTGAAGATGCATTGCCAGGAAGAAGTTTTCTCAAGAGGCTTAACCGATCTACTGCAAGACAAGCTCTGAAATGGTTTGGAATTGAGCCCGTATAAGCAAGAGACGCGACCCTCTGAGGGTCTCGCCCTCAAAGAAATAGCTGCCCTGTGTCCAGGGCAGCCAGCTGGAAAAAGTCTGGATCTTGTTCAAACATCGAAAATGCATAAAGGTATTCAGTTATAGGCTTTGTTGTGTTTGACAGTTCCGGCCAAGGGAAAATATCTTTTAAAAGATCATTCCTCTAAGCCTCCCATTTATATGCAATGAACAACTATCCATTTCCCACAAGATCATAGGGCTACAGTGCAAGACGTCACCAGGAAGTCTTCTGACAAAAAAAGTTCAAACATGTATTTATTCCGATTCTGTAAAAAGAGAAATAAATAGAAAATAGAAACATACCCTGTAAACACCACTTTCTTTTAACATAGATCATTGGTTGCCCAGGAGTTTCAACTTGTAGAGTCTGGTTTCTGGCGAACATATGTTGTGTTTAGACAGTTAAAAGCGTAGCTAATGGCTTTCAGGGTCTTACAATGTAGAAATTTCTTACCATGAAAAACTAAGAAAAAAACCCAATCTGGACTTAGAACAAGATCTTCAGCCCACACAAACCGGCTCAAATCCTATAATCCACATCCTCCAACACAACATCTATCAGATAACTTTTAAGATTTAAAGCACAAATCTCAAAAGTCCATCTTAAGATGTCAAAGCTCACTTGCAAAGGATTTGAAATATGCAGGCATAGTGGAATATTGTGAAAGCTGGAATTATTTCTCATAAACTCTCCCACCTGTTTTTGGAGGGCTTCTTCTTCAATATTTCCTTCACATAGTCTTTATAATAGCTGCTGTACAGGTCCTGAAACACAGGAGATATTTGGTGCAAGTCTAAAAAAAAATTCCTGAGCTGAGAAAGACAATCATCAGCTGAAAACATTTGGAGTGTGATGTGGTCCCAGGTCTAGTTATCCTGATACTTCAGTCAGCTCTGCGTCACAACAAGGATTTTCCAAGAGATTATCAACAAATAAACACAGCATTGTGTTAGCAAAGAATTTGCTGTGGGAATAACACATCTTTCCCCATAATCTGTTCAGAAACTCAATCTAAACCAATTACATCAAAGCAGCTTATAAAGATTATGACTCTGGAATGTTGTTTTGGAGTTTATATGTTTCTTCTGCTTCAAGTCTTTTCAATGTAAATGTCTTCAATCAGGCCACTTTGATTTTTCTTCAGGACATGCCACTGTGATATACATCTTAAGGACGATTGAAAAACAAAATACATCTAACAGTGTAAGTAGGAAAACAAGCAGGAAACAGAAATTAAAGAAGAGTACAAAGTTTTACAATACCACGCGTTTTTCTGCAGCAAAGGATTTAGGGGTCAGAGTAAAGCTTTTTAATCAAGAGAATAATTTGCTTTACCTGCTTTATTCAGATAATTACTTCCCTAGCAAAATTTCTTATTGAATACAAATCAGGTTCTCATTAGGGTAGTGTATTTTATAATTATACAGTGGCTACATAAATAAATAAAATTAAACAGAAATGCATATATGAGCTCAAATATTGATACAAGTCAACGAGGTAATCCAAACCCAAAAGAGTTGTGTTACATGGGAAATGTCAGTAACAGCAACCTTTTTAGAAGAGTAGTCCTTTGCATAGTACATGATCTGCCTGTTTTCTCTTACTGCACACTTACCTCACTGGCGTAAGTCTGCCCAGTACCCCTGGAGTTCTTAAATAAGAGCAGGGGATACTGAAAACTTAGGAAAGCCAGGCAGCCGATCTGTGGCAGGCTTGTCAGTAGAGAATAATATTTGTAGATCTGGGGGGAAAGCAAATTATTTCATCAGTTCAAGGTACAGAATCAGCATGAGAGCTTCCTACTGTATCACTGTCTTTCACTAGCATGACTTGAATTCCATCTCCCTACTTATGTCTGATGCTTTCTCAAAGACAGTGAGGATACCTTGGCAATGTTAGGCTGTCAGAACCTCTCACTATGCACACCTGTCATAGTCATCGATTAGTTCACTTCAGTTCTCATCTGGAAAAAGAAAACTAAAATATCTTCTGTTGGGACAAATAGAAATTCGATAGTTTCAAGATGAATAGCACAAGCCTATTCAGTACTCACATGAGCCAGACAATAAATATTTATTTCTGTCTGTTGCTGAAACACTAACAGCTACAGTACACATTTGTGCATGAGATACCAAGACTAGTATCCACAGAATTAGAACAGCATAATTTATAGGCAGATAAGAGGGCTACAAAAGCACCTGTTGGGACTTATGATGAAATGTTTTTAGTCCTTTTTTAAACAAGATCCCACTGAAAAGAGCATTTCATGTGAACAAACTAGATCTAAATTTCTATCTTCTTACCCTGCTCTTCGGCTATTGCATGTCTCATAAGAAAAGTTTTGGAGTGGCCGGAAAACAATGCCAAAGAAAGAGGAAAAAAAAAGTTTTCAATGCTAGTTTAAGAAGATAAATGTTCCTCGATTCTAAGCTTGGGAGCATTTCACATTCCAACTCACAAAAGGGCTAAACTGATTAGCCAGGGGAAAGAGCCTCACTATAGAGACAGGCTCTCAGCTGAACGGATCAGTTGTGAAGTTCCTCCATTCATTCCACAGCCTCCAGAAAACAGAGCTACTGTGTGTGGAACATTAAAGCAATTAGCTGAACTCCACAAGCATCAATACTTACCTAGGGATCAAACTGGCTCAGGCTTCACTGAAACCAGGCAGGGTGAAACTGGGTAACAATTCGAAACTTAATCATCAACTCAGAACAGACAGATTGGAAAAGAACAGTCTAAGCAATCAATAAAGTCATCAAGCAAAATACTAAACTTAACTGCATTTAACTATAGCATATAGATTTTAGCTGGAGCCTAAAATCTTTGCATTCCAGTAATGGACTTAATTTCCATTAAGAATGACTTATAAGTAGAAATGGTCTAAAATCTTCAGAGTATGTTGCATTCATCCATTCAGTAGGCTTGGTTAGAGCGAGATGCTTTCATGCCTTTTCACTTAACATTTTGATTAAAAACGCTTTAAAAAGTAAAATATGTACTGAAGCCCCGTGAACAAAGTCTGCGCTTTTCATAATTACCGCCTATCCCAGGACACTACAGAAAGATGTGACATGGGTCTTTCAAGAAAACCAGAGACCAGAAGACCCCATTCAGCCACAGAGATTGCTGGGGGCTCTTCCAAGGTCAAACAGAAATGTTAAGGTTTCCTATTTATATCTAAGGAGTAGCTCCTTCAGAGTCCCAACATTGAACCAGAAGAGGAAGAACAAACTAGCCTGAAACTGTGCTCAACACAGGATCTAGGAAAAACTTGAACCTCTGATCTTCTCAGTAATGTTTGAGCATCCAAAATATCTGACTTCCTGCTTAATGTTTCTGCTGCGCTTTCAATGTGGTGCGTTTGTAATTTACTTTGCTGTATTGACAGATTGAATGTTTGTGCGGACGACAGACAGCGTTTGGTCTGTACTGCTCGCTGTTGTTTACCTCAGTCGTCTTGGGACAGTCCACTTTCTGCCACACTAGGATGGCAAAGTGTGTCCAGGATAGCAGGCTGCCCAGCACATAGCCAACCTGGCTGTGCAAAGTGCCACAGGCCAGCAGGGGGTAGTAGAGAGCAGGGTAGTAGAAGAGGGACACGATCTTCCAGTACTCTGGAGGAAACAATGTGCTTTCCTTTAGAGTTGAGGTGGAGAGCAGAGTAAGTTCAAAATGCTGATCTTGACAAATGCAACGTACAAAAGAGCAATTGTGTCAAATGTGCTGAAAGATCTTAAAGGTGTCTGAACCCCACAGTTAGACTATGAAATCAGAGGACAGGGTGGTAAGATCGAACTGCCACGGGTCTTTGTGAAAACACAGAAGCAAACAGGAAACAAATCCAAGACAATCAAATTGGTGATGTTCTGCATTTAAATGCACATGTATAAAAATCAAGGTTACAGCAAATTTTACAGTGGCCTACATCTCGACAGTAAAACATGCAATGATTCTCAATTGATAGATAAATATACAGTAGATAGCCTGCCCTGTTGCTGACATCTAAGTCTTTGGACTATAAATAATAAGAGCATGCCCTGTTGGTGACAATCAATGCTGTGAAAAACTGTATTGAAGATACAAACACCTTTCAGTTCAATCCCTCACTAGTTGCTGGGCCACATTTAATCAAATCTGACATCTAAATGCCAGTAATAAAGTAATAACTCAAGTACTCCATGGGTGGATTTCTATTGCGTAGACAGCAGAAGCACCCAGACAAGCAAAAAGACCCCCCCTCCCCCCTCCCCATCAACTAGCGGATTTATAGTTTGTGAGTAGTGGATGAGCTGAGGTTTTCATTCAATCCTAGTGTTTGCCAAAGATCACAAAATGACCTCTAATTCCTTTGATTTTATAACACTACTACACATATACATAACACCACACACCCAAATAAGGGCCCCAACAGCTGAAACATTGTGTTTTATTTTCTCTTAAACATGGAATTAATCTCTATTGTTTTTTTTGCCGCTCACACACTGAAATAGCTCTTCACTACTAGTCAGCATCTTACTACTAGTACTGTTGATAATTCATTGCATATACGGTGCAGTACAATGTATTTCATCCCTAAGGATCCTCAAGCACTTTACATATAGGAAGAGACCCTCTTCAAACCCACCCTGTTGACTTGGGGCTGCCATTCTACACCAGCAGCCCCACAACACAGGTAAGGAAGATAGGCAGGGTAGGGAGAAATGTCTTCATCAACTGAATAAATGGGGAATCTTTATGTATGCCAGACTGAGCCAACCCAGAGTGGAATTTAGCCAAGACGTAAGGGTTAACAGCCCTACTTAAAGGTTAGGTCGCAGCTGTAAGACACCTGGAACAAAAGGCAAAAGCCCAGGAAATCTCATTCAGCCAGACAGATTGCTGGGAACTCTTTCGTTGCTAATAGTGGTGTCACAGTTTCCTACAGTACAGTATGTACAGGATCTCTCCCTAGTAGTTGCATCGCTGTACTAGAAGAGGTAGAAGAATTGTGTGCAAAGTCAGTAGTGCGCCCTGATTTTCCTCTGTGATAAAATACAAAAGAATTCAGCACCGTTTCTTCGGATTTGAGCTGAGACCCTGTGGGATAAAAGTGACTCATCCTGCTTCCAGGATGATTAACCTCCATCTCGTCTTCTTCCCAGAAAAGACATACAAATGAGGATCCTTTTTTTTTTAAGAAGCCTGCTATTTCTCCGAACTCCTGGCTGTAATTCAGTCATTTATTACATGATGCTCTGGCCTGTTACTTAGTCAATCACTTTCAAGGTCTCCAAGGGGATAGATACTACGGTTGCTACAGCAAAAACAAGCATCATGCTTTCTAACTTGCATCCAGATCCATGAAAATGTGCAAACTACGGATTGCGTTAGGCAAAAGCCTCCTCACCTCTGTGCTCCTGGGTAGAGTTTTTTGTGAAGGGCAGGGGGTTCTCAGCCAGCACCAGCACACACAGCTTGCAGAACAGAACTCCAAAGACAGCCACAGCCAGGCCCTTGTGTCGCGTGTGATCCAGGAAATTTACAGGGCTGAAGGCAGAACAACCCCGAATGAACACCATGAGCACAGAACCAAGTACATCACCAGTCTGGCTGGGGGTGGGGATGATACAGCCAGACAGATACTGCACACCTCACAATTTTTAATTTTTTTTTACAAAACAGTACAAGCAAAGTTTCAAAAGTAAATCCAAGTCTGAGGTGGTTTGCATTTACTTTACTCCAAAATACATTATTGTGGCCCTCTGGTGCATTTGGACAAAGAAAAGAGCATTTTTGGCAGCACCTTTTCAAATCAACAAATTACACTGCGCAGTGCTAATTTCACTTTGTTAAGCTTTATGGTACAGAGCATTCCAATCAAACCATAACAAGAGATGGTTTTCAGCAAGAAGTTAATTAGGAATCATATTAAATTGTCCAGAGTTGCTGTTAGTAAAGCATTCTTCCCTGGCTTCAGCAATTCACCTGCATTAGGTGCTACACTCTATCACTGTCACCAAGATGGTGAACAAATTGAAAGCACTGGAAGGCGCTGACCTCACCTGAGCAACCCTGGAATGCCCTTAAAGCAGTCCTGAGCCAGTCTCTTGCGTCTGGTGAAGCTGGCAAGGACTAAAAGCACAATGATCTGGGCAATGGAAAACACTTCAGTTAATCATAGGCCACACACACCTTGAAAAAAAAACAACTCTGTTACAATGCTTAGGTTTGATACACAGGGTAATAATTACAGCATCTGTAATGTCCACTCTAGCAACACAAAGGCAACAAAGGCCTCAGCTTGCACAATAAACCATTTAGCTATTCGACAGAAAACCTTGTTTGTTTTGAGTGTTTTCAAGTATTTAAATGTCTCATTAAGCAGATTCCATTCCACATAGCTTCCAGAAATAAACATAAGCAAGGACTGGTTTAGTATATGAAAACATTGATTAAAAAAAACAGTTCAGCATGTGAAAATGAGTATTTTCAGCATGTGATATATGTTAATATACAAAAAAGTGTCCGCTGCATTTAGAAGTACTTTAGGGATACTAACTCTGGCGTCACTCTTTCTTGTTAATTCTGCTCCACATAAGTGGACTAATACTAAGTTGTATTAGTGAGAGCTATTGTCTAGGACATTCCAGGAGAGGTTTAGTGAAATTGGGCAACTTTTGTCAAGTTGCGGATAAGTGAACCAGCAACATTACTGCCTGACAGATGTGACCTGATGTCACGACTTTCACATTGCGCCCGGACAATTAACTGCAGATCGAGAGAAAGATAGCATGAAACATTTGGAAAGGTTTTACGATAGATTCTTTATAAGAAACTGTGTAGTGTTCATTTTTATAGAATTTGTTATAGGGTTATGAAATGATTTTAATGGTGAAGCAAGTACAATGAACAGCTGTCAGAGTTCCAGACTACAGGAAAAATTGGTGACCGAAAGCTCTAATACTGTATAATAAAATTTTAATCTATTTTAAACACTTACAGAGATTGCAGCAATACATGTGTGGTACAGCCTGTCATCTACAGTAGGATCACATTGCAGGATAGTGCTGAAATGATAAGACAGACAGATCACTAAATATTAAAATCAAGGATTACTAACTAAAAACAGTTTTGGACCACTTTTCTGTCCATAAGAAGTGGGTTTGTGATGAAAGCAATATTACTACTGTACACAATTATATTTTAAGCACATTTGTGGAAAAATAACAATACAATAAATGCATTTCAAATAAATAAGCAATTAACTCAGCAGGAAACAGACATGGCAAAAGAAAGCAAATTCATAAGGACATCTTGTGTGAACAAGGCAATGAATCCCTACTATTGTCTGTCGGGAACAGATGGTAATAAAGTTTATCTGGATACACTGAGAAAGCTCTCTTGAGATTGACTTGTAAGAAGACACTTGTACTTGAAATACATATCAAAATAATCACAGATTCTTATACTGTTGTTCCTGTTGATTTTAAGAGCTGTCACAATGGAATCAAAATTATATTAGAATAATTAGTTCCGCTAAATATACTGGAAATGTTCAACACAGAGTCACTACTGTATCATCTAATAAAAATTAAAGGAAACAAACTCTCAAATGTCAACAGGGCAGTTATCATCCTCTATAACACGATCAGCTTTCATGCTTAAACAGACACTTACACACTTCATTTCCAGCTTCAGCTGACTTCAAACATGTGATATACCATTCGATATTACCAAAGCAATTAAGGAAACGTAAGCAAAAATGAAGGATAAAAAAAGTATGGAACCTAATTAGATGTTCAAAAGGAAGAAAAGAGCTGGCTCACACTCATTTCAACCCTGCCTGATTCATCTGCTGATTCAAGAGCCAAAACAGAAAAAAAACACCCTTGAGCTTTTGCACTGTGCTGGGGACCACTGTGTATAAGAGTGCAGACTCCTATAAACTCCTAAACTCCTGCCCAGATTTCCTCTCATTACCAGCCAGACCTGGATATCAAGAACAATAGACATAAGAACTCCGTGTATTTCAAGATGGATCGACCAGCATGTTTTTCTACATGTACCACTCTCGTGCACAGCATCTATTCACTTAATTTCATCTTGGCAGTCCTGCACCTCTGAGAGGAACTTGAAACTGTACACTGGCTCACCTCAGGATCTGACCCTGCACACAACAGACCCCTGCAAGATACTCGCAAGGCCTGTGGTTTGGTGCTCTTATGGTCCTGTTTCACAGTCGGCAAGCTTTCATGGGCTTTTGAAAGAGCAGTGCATCAATGCAGCATGGAAAATCATAGTTCATAATTTAAGATCAGGGAAGTCAAATTCCGTTTAAAGTGGCTTTCTCAAAGATGTAAGGTTTTGTTTTTTTAATCTACCATCTTCTTTTATCAGCCTTTTTATGTTCACTGGTCTATGATGACTTGTCATGAAAGGAGCCTTATAAAATAATGATTATTCATTTAATTACTCTGAATCTAGAGGACGTAGGATCTTTCTTCACGGGGGACTGGTTATCAATGGATATGGAGAGCAGAGTAAAAGTTAATGGGTTCTAGGATAGAATCTGCTTGTGAAGTCACCTAAAACATTTTGATTAATAACTAGACAAATTCTCAATGTACATTATACACATACTTATGAATATCATATCACAAATAACCCTGTATTGTAAATAAATGCATTAAATACCTGTAAACCAACTACTCGTTTCATTTTTCCCCATATAATAATAGTAACTGAAGGTTACCAGACAACTAGTTTTTATTATTATATGTAACAATTATGGCATCATCCTAGAATCACACCCAACTTTTGAACCTTGAAAAAACAGATTCAAAATAAATTTCCTATAAAACAATTACCTATATAAAAGCACTGCCATAAAACATTTCTAATATAATGTGATAATGACAAAACCAGGCAAAATCTGATCCTTCATGCTGCTGCACAAACAATGCAGTTTAGCAAAACACAGATCTGGATCCTGAAAAGGTAATAAGGATTTACAGATATAGAACTAATGAGCTTGGCAGGGTTTCACGAACATTGGAAAAGGACATGGAGGGGTAGGAAATGAAAAAAGTGTACTTACTCTTCAGGAGATGTTGTGGGCTCCAATGGCACATCATAGTACTCATAGCTATAGTCATCCTTGGGGACATCAATGGAAGCCATTGCTTTACTGCCGATACAGGTGCACAGAAGTCCACCACCTTCCTTATTTTAAAAGACGAAAGAAGGAAAAGGAAAGGTGCTCCCAATTTCCTCTCTTTGATTAGGTACGGTTCTTCTGCACCTTTTGCGAAACTTCCACAAAGTTTTGCCGATAGTTTTACCAGGGTTGTCCCTCTACCGCACTCAGGTGCTTCCTCTGCCCCTGTGGTGGTGGTGAACTGATGTGAAAGATCCAATAGCTTCAATAACCCCCCTGCTCTCAATCAGACTCTTTTGCAACAGGGATTACACAGCGCTGGGAAAAGGGAGAGAGGGAAAAGAGGGGGAGAGTGAATTTGCAGAGAAAGTGGCCAGTTTGTACCAGCTCCTTACAGATTATGCATTTATATAAACTTCTGCTGCATAACTCTTCAGTCCAACAGGTTGCACCAAAAGTGAAGAGAAAGAAAATGAGTTTTTCCAAGTGTGTGTGTGGATTTTCAGGTGTGGGGGCTGGTTACCAAATGCCAGAAGACCCTGACTCATATAGGGAGTGAAGCCTAACTTGCTCAATAATGACAGCATACTGGAATTTTCACACACACAAAAAAAAAAACACCTTCCACCTTAAAAGTGAACCAAACTGAAAGACTGACCAATAATAAACTTGACCAATGATCTCGTTCTGTACGTAAATGTCAATACCAGCTCTGAAATCAATCAGATGTGGCTTCAAAGGAACTTTAAACAGTTTATATTTCCTATTTGTTTCACAAACAAGCAAGCCACGTTTGTTATAGTACTGTATATTTGTTATAGTGTAGTAGTTGTTATAGAAAGTATATTGCTGTGAAGTGTTATTCCCAACTAACACTGTTAAGGGTAATAACGTTTTATTTTTCTAAAGCAGTCAAACAGGATACTCATTTTGAATGTTCCTGGCAAAATATCACAGGAGCATCCTTTTCAACTTTTTTGGGAGCATTTGAAGATCAAGAATAAATACACCAAGATTAGCGGTAAACTTATATCACATTGCACATTGTAAAGAGGACTTTACTTGTTAGAGTGTTCTGGATTTAGGGACGAGAGGAGAGTCTAGTTTGTGAAGAATGTGAAAAAAAAAACAAGAACCTTTACAATTAGTTGTAAGCAGA
Organism: Lepisosteus oculatus; assembly: GCF_040954835.1. Lineage (NCBI taxonomy): Eukaryota > Metazoa > Chordata > Actinopteri > Semionotiformes > Lepisosteidae > Lepisosteus > Lepisosteus oculatus. The sequence goes on from NC_090700.1 coordinate 59,238,678, forward strand.
ATGCTGACTATCCAGTCATGTGCAGAGTGGGTTGAAAGTTAAGGAGCAAAGGTCATGTGTGTGTTCTAAACATGCCGTCCTCTTCTATTAAGAATTTCTGCTGAGCCACAATAGTGCTTTTGAATTGGACATCACCAACAACACTTTTATCTAAGCCTCAGTATCCAGAGCTTCTGCAGTAGGCAAAGGATGGCAATAAATTAATTTTGCATGCAGGATAAATTCTGTGCATTGTTGATAACTACTCTATCCTATAGCAGAGGTGAGAGAGTTAAATTCTGTAGTGCTGTCTAAATCGCAGGGGCTGACCTGTATTTCATGTTATACAAGGATTAGGGTCAAAGGTTATGGACAACAATTAATTTTTAACACACTTTCATTAGGAAACTCCTCCAAAGTAACATCAACAAGTTCATACCCAAATTAACAATAACCCCTTTGCAAAAAAGGAGTTACTATAAAAAAATGTTTTTTAGATAACTTATTACACCACTATATACTGTCTTGGCCAGTTATATTGAGCTGTAGCTATTTGTACATGGATGTGATGCATATTGGAAAAGCATAATGAATCAATACAATTTAAAGGCACTGTCTAAACATAAGTAAATAAACAGCATGGCCAAGTTAAATTAAAAAATAAACAATATCTAATTTGGTTACAGATTTCAGCATCTGCCTTAACCAATATTATGCTTCTAATTCATGAAGGCCGAGTGCCCTGTTTCAATTTTTATACAATAGATTTGAAAAGCTTTTAATTTTAAAGACCAAGTGTAGTGCTTCCATAAAGACATAGCAGTATGTGCCAGCAGGCACCCTGATCACATGACCATGAATTCATCCTGCTATGCCTGTAAACAAAATACTGTAGGGTCTAGGAGGGGTCTATTCTATGTCACAAGTCATTTTTCAATCAACATAATCAATACTCTTATAGCATTGTGAGTAAGATGGAGGCAGTTCTCCCAATTTCAAAAACCATTCTATCCCAGCTGGCCATAACAAACTTTTCATTTCCAATCGTTTGGTTTTTAAAGACATGACCTCAAGCAAATCAGGACACAATTGAGCTCAGCACAGACTTTGAATTCCTTTAATTTATGCAAAAGAAATTAGTTTGTTTTAACGACTGTGGAGCGCAACTCGCCACTGGTGTACACTATGTCTTTGCTTAACAGCAATGCGATTCTCTCTATTGCTCTAACCTTTTTCCAGCAGGGAAAGCTTTTGATCAAAATGACACCAATGCTGTGAATGCAGGAAGATTTATGTTCCCCATAATGACCTCATATCCAACCTAATCATTCAGCTCCTCCAGGGAACAGTTACATTGGCCATTAATAAAACGGGTCCCATGCTGTTTAACTAGACATCCAATTGACAAAGCAAAGCATTTAATTAAAAAAAAAAGAGATAAATATCTCTCTGCCATGATAATATTGTCCACATAACCAGCTGGTAAAATGCTGCCAACCACCGAACTCTGAAATCTAAGTTCTTGAACACTAGATAGAAACAGAACAGAGAAAAACAACCAGGTAACAAATATGTATTTAGCAATCTAAAAACTACAGACATCCACGACACACCTAAGAGTTGTTTAAAAAGTTAAGATAAAATATTTTTACTGTATACTAGACAGGTAAAAACAAAGAAAATTATGACATAAATAATGAACATAGATTACAGTTTCTACAAATAGTTTAAAAAAAACAGATGTGGTATTCCAATTCATGGATCTAACATACCATTTTCTTAACAAAAAATATACAGTAGGTAACAGCCTTAAATATTGGAAAAAAATAATTACTTTTCAAAACTCAAATGGTCACTGTAAATGACCTACTGTAATGTCTAGGTTACTGGTATACTTTGAATATGATAGCTATGGATATGACACGAATATTATACTTTGATTATGACAGACCCATCCACTATCAAAGGTTTCCGTTATCTCACTACCTTCAAAGATTTGTAAAGATTTATTTTCAATGCAAATTAGTTCTTGATAAACACGTGACCATTACATAAAAGGGTGTTAGTGTACATGAAACACCCAGTGTTTATAGAGATATGTAGAGGTCCAAAAGATATTTTACACACAAAAGCGCAACTTTACAAAACAGCACACTTCTCTGGCATAGGGAATCATGTGGTGAATCCTATGCTGAGAATCTGACTGCTTCTCTATTGTCTGTCCAGATAGAATAGTGACAGATTCCAACAAGTATGGTATGCTTCAGGTTTAAACTCACTCCCATAGATAACATCCGGCAGTAAAATACGTCTTTTTCCATCTTACAGTTCTCCATTTACCACATAAATTAGGCCTTACATATTTAGGTGTTATTTACAAAAGTCAAACGTCTTTCCCCTTGCAGAAAGCATGCAAGCACAACCCCAAATCACCATCTCCTCTGATGTACTGTAATATGCAGCAATAAAAATCCTGTTCCTCAGCCACAGAACAAAGGACTTCAGTTGTGCTCCTGATTCAGAATGTATATACATTACTTTTTCAATAAAGAGACCAGACAGTAAGCAGAGCTACTGCCTCTGATGTCTACTGTTTGATCTTCTGCAGATCCCAACAATGGGCCTTTTTATTTTTATGGTCTGAAAACTAGAGGGGAAAAATCGTCACTCGGATTTAGCATTGCACAGGTGAGCATGGAGAACTCTCCCTCACCCCGCCCCGCTCTCAAACTTTCTGAAACCTCTGCGGTAGCTTTGACTGAAGCCGACTTTGAAAACCACATCAGAGACAATCTTGCTTTCATTAAAGGGATGCTTATTATGTGACCTACAGTATGTGCTCATAAGCAATTCACAAGCTTACAGTCCCCATGTTTGTAACGGATGGGTAGTTACAGTTGCTGCCAGAAGCCGTATCTTTCTGGGAGTTGTGTGAAAGAGGGTGGCACGAAACTTGGCTACGGTTTTCCCGTTTTAAGTTTCAGTGGTACATAATTCTCTCAAGAACACGACATTACGAATGACATTTAATACCTGTTCTAACAACATTCGCTATCGAATCCATAGCGTTTTAACACCACACAGAACCGAAGTCGTTGTGATATTTAACACAAAATCACAATTTTAAGCTTTCTGCCAAGACAATGTCTGTTCGGTTCGGGTAGTACTGTATGCTCTGTGTTGACGAAACTATCGACTGCATTGTGCGTGTGTTGTTTTCAAAGACTACCGGATGAGCTAAAGTAATAATACAAAGGGCTATGTTACTAAAGTAATTATTCATAACATATCCTTAAATTACACTTGAATACATGTCAGTTACAAAAAAACAACAACACGTCTAACTCGCTTAACTAATTCTAGTAATCTCGGCATTAAATCACAGAAATGATATTAACACATAAAACGAATTCTATTAAGGGTGGTTTAATAATTTTAATTTGAATGAGAATTTTATATAAACCATGTTTGTTAACCCCCCTTGTCATGGATTTCGTTCTCGTTAGTCTCTTTATTGGCTATAAAATCTGGAGAAGTTAAAAAAATCAGACGGCTGCTTCTAAAGATTTAGTTGGCCAGGTAATTTGGAACACTCTTTACTCAATAAGCAACTTGATAATCATCGGCTTGCACTGAACCCAAGCTTAATTATGTAAGAATATAAAACAATCAAATGTAAATAGTTAAGTACAGTTATTGTTGTATAGTAATTTTAGCTAGAATTAACATTCTCTTTAAGATTGTTGGTATTAAAAAGTGTTTTAATGGAAAAATTCACCCACATTTAGACTATAAACATACTGTATAAAATCAATATCGTTAAGAAAAATTAGAAAATTAATCTGAATGATAAACATGTCTTTTTTACATGAAACTAATTTAACGGTGAACACGTGGATAAACAATTTCGTGTAGACTAATCATTGATCACGTAATAATTCACTCGCTATCAACACCTATTCTGTTTACTCGGCACATTCAGAAATGCTGTGTGCTTCCCAAACACATGCGTGCAGTTTCAGGTAAAAGGAAGGGTATGCGATTTATTTAAATCACAAATTAGTTACTTTAAAATAGCAAAGTCTTTACCTGTCATTCCCCGCTTACCGGTCATTTGTTTTTGCGCAGACAATAGTTTCTAAAGAAGCACTTTATAATTTCAAATTAACCTTCCATAATACAAACGAGTTTGGACGAAAAAAAGTAATAAAGTCCACATACGAAGCTCCCAGCATGTAGTTCATAGGTCAGAAACTTGTTTGCTAGTGATCTTCAAGTCACATTGTCAGCGCACATGATGCAATCTCAGGTGAAACTTTAAACTATGTCCACTGTCGCTGTGAGCACACAATAGCGCTAAATAACCGGATTAATTAAATAAGGTTACTTCACTGACACCTGATGAATATACATCAAGTCAAAAAAAAAAGGTGTGGCTTTTATCAGTCACAAAGGAACTGATACTCTAAAAGCACAATAGGTTAGTGTTTGATCGATATGTAATACTTTTAATTAGCTACTACCAACCAAATGGGCTGTGTAGGCCTCCTTTGAAACCTCTCTTATGTTTCAGTTTATATTAATTTTTGTAAGGTAAACCTACACTATACATGTACACCGCTGTAACCTAGAAACTCTGGCGTTTGAAACCTTAAATGTACTGTAGAAGGCTGTAGCTGATTAAGAAATGCAAAGGTGAAAACTAAAAAAACTTTGACTCCAATCGGTCTCACAGTCTCCCCTTTTGAATGTCATTGGCATTTTTCCCCTAACTGTAAGATGTAAATACAATGTGAAAACTGATGGATCATATACTGTGCATTGGCCTTTGTTCACAGTGGAAGTAGACACGACACATTGTGTATCACTGAGGTTTGTTGAAAGGAAACAGCTTCATTCAAATCACCTGCATTGTTTGCTTCCAAGACACAGTGGGATTGGCTTAGTGCTGGCTTCCTTAGCTGCAAGCATAACAAATGTCCAGGTGAAAACTTTCAAAACCTGACCTGCAGCCGATCTCACAATCTCCCCCTTTTACGCCAACCTTTTGTTCCAGTTTCAGAACCGACAGAAAGGTGAGATTCTCTGATGTCTGGTGTTTGTGTATTTCTAGAAGTAGAATGAAGTCCTGGATGATTGTTTAGCCTGGTAACCGGGGCGTGCATTGTATAATTTCAGCTTGTTTTCTCCTCTCAAAATCAATCTTTTCATTTTTTTGTCTACTTGTTTCTATTATATATTACTGGAATGTATTATAATGGCCGTTGTCAGAAATGATCACGTCTTTTACTGTTGTGTATCCTTCACAGTGATTGCTTTTGCCTTCAGATACCAGTGTGGACAAGATCCATTTTGCCAAACTAATTTATAAAGTACAGCTGTTGGCAACTGGTACAGTTACTATCTGAAATTGTGCTGTGAATACCATATCATTTTAATCTTTCTCATGGGACAAAAAGTAAAAAAGCACATGCCTTTTTTGTAGATTTTTGTTACTGCCCACAAGTCCACCCCTGGACGGGCAGCGATGCAGAGAAGTCGTCTCAAGATCGAGGAGAAGGAGCTGGACTTTGAGTTTGAGGTGGTGAATGTTCAGTTCAACGAGCTTGGCAGTTACGTGCTGAGGCTGACCGTGGAGAACCCCCTGCTGGAGGACTGTGGGACTGGCGTGCAGCTGAGGGTCAATGATGGTGACGTCCTCTACACCAGCACTGGGACCACTGATGTCATTGAGCAAGCCAGCCTGGATGAGATCTACACCTGCCTTCGCTACAAGTTTCTCTTCACCCTGCCCAAAGGTACTGCAAGCATCCACATCCTCAATCCAGGGTGATTATTACATCGTTGTGTGCATGAAAGTACAGTATGCAGCCATGTCTTAACTGATTGTCCCCTGATCCTTTTTGAATTTTTATTATGTAATATGACCTTAATTACCTTAATGGGTAAAATTACCTAATTGGTAAAAATTGTTAAATGGACAAGCTGAGACCTCTTTCCTATTCTTAAAAATATGGAGATTTTAAAGAAACCTTTCTGTAAAACCTGCTGGACTTGGGCTGTTAATGACCAGAGTTGGATCCACTACACCCCTGCTATAGTGTCAAAGAGTCCTTTTTTTTAGCCAAGTAATGTGAGTATCTTAAATGGATGAATAGGCTTGAATGCGAGAGTCGTCTTTCTACTTTTCAGCGCCAAATTAACCTGGTTGTTATATGGATATTTTTTTTGGCTGAGGCTGTGGCTTTGTGTCTAGGTGTACAGGCAGAGAACAGTGTGGTGCCACTAGGCTTATGAATGGTTTTGAAGACCTAAAACTGCTAAATGTAAACGTTTTAACTTAAGTGGCAGTGAGTTGATTGCTATGGCTGAAAAAAATAAAATCAAAATGTCCGACAATCTGCTGTATGACTGATTTAGAAATGGATAATTGTAACCTAAGAAGAATGAAATATCAGATAAAAGTACAGAATCTCTACTGGAGTGTTGTTTGCAGTTTGTTTTGAATAAATCTGGCTATGAATTGATATTCCTGATCATTTCAGCCATGCATCTTAAATCCATTAAAAAAAACTGCTGGTAAGATCTTGCTGCATTTCTCTAGAATATATCACTACTGACAAGTTCCTCTGTCTCTCACACACACCTTACAGGAGAGGTGAGAGCTCCTCTGTGTTATAACGAAAAGTTAATTAATGCATGTCACTGCTGTTTCAAGAAATTCTAATATAACACGCTTGTCTGAAATGGCTGTAATTACATGGAACACCTCTGAACATGTTCACTAACGAGCAGTGCTTTTTAAAAATAGAATAATTTTCAATATTTTTTCAAATCTGTATCCCTGTATGAAACGTTGTTTGAATTTGAACATGAGTTACCCAAAAATAAATTTGAGAAAAGATTTAGAAATATCATATTGGGGATATTTGGAAAGTTAAATGGTTAATTGGTAATAGTTAAAATATAGGGAAATGTGATAATATTATTTTTTTATTGTCCTCTGAAATCTTCATTTTTGTAATGGCAACATTTTTAAGATCAATCGTCTGGTGTAAAAAGGTGTTTCTTGCCAGAAGAAAATTGCGTTCAGAGATTTTTTGCAGTTTAATTTTTTTTTTTGCTGTCGTCTCCAAATTTGATCTTGTCATGGTTTAATGCGGGTCTTATGTAAAGAAAAAGAAATATGATTATCGCAATAAATATTTTAAAATGGTTCCCTTTTAGCTTAAAAAATTCACATCTGACTATTGCTTCATGGTTTATGAATAGCTCCAAGCCTCGAACTTGAGAAAGTGAGACACAGAAACTAGATTCACAGACCATTAACGGGCTCCGTTGACTCCTCATCCTGACCAAACAGATGCAAAAGATGTGGATCCTGATGATTTTGTCGGATGCTTGCTTTAATTCGGGAATTTGGAATTGGAATTCCAGTTTGTGTTGGTTCTTCCTTGTACATTTCCAGGTTTCTGCAAGAATGATAAAAACCACGACGTCAGGCTGAAGGTCGAGGCCTTGCGGCTCACAGGCTTGCAGCCGAGCAATGGCACCAAATCCGGCGAAGCTTTCTTCGCCATCTACCCGCGCACCAACGCGCCCCGCAGCAACCTGTACGCCCGCCGGGACGAGGAGCTGTACCAGTACAGCGGCATCATGGCCCTGCTGCGCGTCCACACCGACTACCTGGCCATGCACTGCGGGCGGCTGGCCTACGCCGTCTCCTTTCACGAGTCCAGGCCGCTGCCCGAGGGCCGGGCCAGTGCCTCCCGCATGCCCTCCATCCAGGAGGAGGACAAGGGCGGGGCGCCTTCACCGGGTCCCTCGACTCTCCAGGTGCCTCCATTAACCCTCGGGCCCTCCCAGTCCCCGTCCCCCGAAAACACCCCGCCTCAGCCCACGGAGCCTGCGCTTCCTCAGCCTCCAACTCCCCAGGTAGAGAAACGGCCCCACTTGAACCTGCTCTGAAAGTGACCAGTCCCGCTGCGGTTGTTGTCGTGTGTTTCCTGCTCCTTTTCTGACTCGGTCTCCTTGACTCACTGTATTCGGTTGAAAATTGCCCGTGACACTCTGGTATCTTGGGAAGTGTATTCCAAGCAGTAACTAACTGGACTTTTGGTTTTCTTTCCTTATTTTGTAATTAAACACAAGACAAGTAAAATGTCTGCTTTGCAAGAGACCCACAGTATATATGGTTCAAGAGTGTGAAATTATGATGTGATATTACTGACAGAAAAATACTGGTCCCTCTTAATTGCAAGTTAAATGTGCACAGCCACGTCTTTTTTACATTTCTACATTCTTCTATAAAGTATGAAAAATCTGGTATTTCGTTCCTTTGCATTTAGGGCTGTTTTCCTGCACAGTGAAAACACAGTTGTCCCGACGTGTTAATGGAGGACTTTCTTTTCTGTCAGTCTCCGATCCAGCATCCTAGCCCAGCGCCTGTCCAGCAAACTGACCCCGAGTCAAATATGAGGCTGTCCCCTGAGCCCAAGCCTGAGACTTCCAGCGACAGCCTGCCTCCCACTCCAAGGAGCAGCCTCTCGTCGCCAAGGCAACACGGCGCGTCCAGCAAGGCCAGCCTGCACTTCCCCTCCCCAGAGGAGACGCCCGTTCCGAGCCCCACGCCGTTTCCTGCAACACACGTGAGTGATGGTATACCACTGCTGGAATATGAGTGCAGTAAGAAAAGTTTAAATACTCAGATTATTTGTTTGAATATTTAAATATAAAGCCTGGTTTGGAAGTATCCTAGTGAATAACCATGACATTAAGTTTCTTTCCTGAAGAGCTCTGTTTAGGAACATAAGATAAGACTTTATTGATCCCGAGGGGAAATTGATGTAAATTGATGAACACATACTGTATGTGTTCTGTGTTTACAGAAACATATATTTTACCTCTAATGCCTCGGTTACTAGCTCTCGTAATCAGCTTGAAGTGGTTGTTGGGGTTGCCTTTGGGTTGCATCATTCGAATCCCAGCATAGGGTTTTCTGCTCCAGTCTAAAGAAGCAGAGTCCTCTTTAAAACGGCTCAGAGTTTATAGGGCTAAAAACAGATTTACAATGGCCTCATCAAGTCAATGCAAATGTATCAGAGTTGTTTATTCTAGTGAATAATCAGCATAGCTCATGCGTTTGTATAACTATGCAGAGCACTTCACTGTTGTAATTATCTTAAAGCTCAGTGTGGGGAATCTACAGTACTCTGAAGAAGGGTCTTTTTTATTCAGGTTATAACAACGTTCAGGTACATTCATCTCATACATGTGGACTTCAGACATTTCTGCTCATTTCATGAATGGGTACAGTAGTTGTGATTTTTGTTTTATGTGCCCTTCATGTGACTTGGACAGCGGACAGCGAAAACCGGAATCCTTAACACGTGCAAAACTCAACACTGTGGCACAACAGAATTGCTTCTGTGACCTCGGAATTAAGACAGGACTTATAGACGCCTCTAGGGCTCTGTGGATCCTGTTTGGAACTGGCACTGCGCAGCTCTTTTCATTCCACGGCCTAAATTGTAATCAATGAGGCTTGTGACACTCGATTAGAAATTAATTGGATTGTGTGTATTTTTGGTCAAAGGCTGCTTCTGGAAGCCGGAGCAGATGATCAGACTCGACATTTGTAATGCTGGTAAATTGAGTCGTCCGTTTTCATTCCAAGCATTTAATAAACCAGACCATTTTGTGGCTCATCTGAGCATTCTTCTTTTGTTGATATCACTGCATTCCTTCTCCTCACTGTTGTATCCAAGCTACAAAATATGTAAAATGTGCATCTGCTAGAAGACAAAAGCCTTTCAGCATTCATGGAAAATTTAATTTAAGTCATTTTTGGACAGAAAGTAATATTTTTTAAATGTAATGGTGCTTGCCCCACCAGTTTTCTGTGTTCTGCCCTTATCAAGTAATGTTATGGATCTTATTAAAAATTATGTATTCTTACAGTATATCCCAAAATTAATTGATTTGACTTAAATGTAATGAAATTATCTGCTCATAAAGCATTAGCATTAACTTCCCTCAGATACAGAATACTTGTTTTTTTTCCTTTATACCACGTGTAGATGTTTTTTTGGGCAGAGTCACAATGAATTGAAATGATTAGTTATGTCTTAGCAAGAATGATCATACTACATTACAGCGTTTTCATCTTCCCGTGCTTTACTTTTCCAGTAACTGATACAATAGAGATAAAACACAGGCAGGAAATGTAATTGCTTTCAGGACAAAATCAGCCTGCAGTGCAGTATTTATAGCCGTCACAACATATATTGACCGTAGGAATTGTGGACAGGGTCAAGTGATTCACAGCCGAACAAACACTATTCAGATTTTGACAGAGGGCCCAAACGTTGTAGTCATGACATCAAAGCATGATTAGATTCTCAAAATGGCCCCTGACTGCCATGTGAAAAAAATCAATTGCAATCAGCAATGGGCAGTTGCTATTGTGATGTTGTGTAGGTAATAAGGAAGGATGAGCAAGCTGCAGTACGTACAAGCCACTTTTATCTTGGTTACCTTTTGTAGACCCAACAAGAGAGATCTACTCTCGCTCAGATCATTGAATATCTAAGGAGTGTCTGACAGGTACAAATCTTCGGAATGGTTATTAAACCAGCAGCAATCAACAGCACTTCAGACAAACTGTTGTACTGTGCTTCACCTGCCAGAATTATGCTGGGGAGGCCTGACAGGCATTGTGAATTGCAGGCAGACGATGACAGGATCTGAGTGGAGATGAAATTGATTTCCTCAAATCCCAGACTAATGGAGACATCACCTGTATTTTAGTTCGTGCCATCCTTGCTGTTTCTGTTGTTATTAATAACTTTAAAAAATAATATGCCTGTGTACTCAGTCAAGGCTTTAAGTAAGTGTAAGTGTTTAACATCATGCACTTGTTTTTCTTTTAGAAATGGCCCTGCAGTCTGTTTAACATTTTAAAAATGTCACCATCACATTTGGTGATAAATGAACCTGAATCTTACACAATTTAAACTGTAAACTGGTGTTCAGTGTTTAAAATTCTAGGTTATTGGGCATAAAATGGCACTTGAACTACTGCCAGATAATGGAGCACTATGAATTTCATAATGTGGAATATTTGAAAAAGCATTAGTTTTACATTGGAATTGGAAAATAGCTCTTTTGAAATGCAGTCTTTGAGTTTTGTGTTTCATTGGAGATGCAGCATTATCTGAAATCTGCAATAAACCTCATGTGGAATACCAGAGGAGGTGCTTGAGTCTTACCCAAAGTCGTCTTCATCGTGGTCAATTATGGACAGGCAGCACTGTGGTGTGCAGTCCCCACCCCCTGAAAACACCCCAGGTCGTAAGCTCTTGGATTCATACCGGTTCGCTGTCTATGTGAATTTGCACGTTTTTCCCTTGTTTGGATGAATTTTTGCAAAGGATCAATTTCCTCTCACCCTCCAAAAACATACTGGCTGGGTTAACTAATGTTAATTATCCCTCTGTTGTGGTGTATGTGCCCTGCGATAGAATGGAGTCTCATCCTGAGCATCGTCCCACTTTGCACTGTATTATTCTAATACAGTCTCTGGGCTACTGCTACCCTAACAAAGAATACGCAGTTTTCTGGTGATGGATGGTTGTAATCAGAAAGGGCATTTGTAAAAATCTTTGACAAAGAACAATGGATTTTAAATAGTTTCATTACATTGTCAAGGGAGGGTCAGCTTTTGAATTGGATCCTAAACATTTTAATTGCATATAAATTGTTTTTTGCACTGATTCGATCAGAGTATTTTCTTTTTCTTAAAAAAGCAGATAAAAGACTAATGTGTGCAATTGTTCTCAGAAGCAATCTTGAATATAGTGTACATGTCTTAACACAGATCCCTTGGTATTTTATATTCTCTAGTAATATAGAACTGTAAAGAAACCCGAGAGTTGCTTTGCCCTCATTATCATACTAGAGTTGTGTTGTGGGCATTTAATACACTGGCACTCCAATGCAAGTGTATGAGCCAATCTCCCGCACTCATCCTGCACGTAGAGCTTGTAAACGAAAGGCTGTCTCCGTTGTATTTCATTCTTAAGTGAATGTCAAACAATGCTCCTATGTGGCATTTTTATGTTTGGCAAGGGAGGGCCACTGATTAATTCAGCAGCCGCACATGAAGAGCCCACCATGTGTGTGACAGGGCCAGTGGTGATTCTTAACGAGGACAATCGCCGATGTGCCTCGTCCTTGGTGAAGAGATTAAAGCCCGAGTTTTTACAGTGACTCTGAGTGATTAGTCCTTAATTACTTTTCATTTGGTGCCGCATCATTAGTGTGTGGCGGCTGGGCTCATTAGGTTTTGCTTGTAAGACAGGATGGAGGTGCATGTGGCAAAGAGCGCAGATTCAATGAGCCCAGACTGTTCCAGCTCCAAGTGCTTATTGGAAACGCGCATAGGCTGGCTTGAATTGTAAGGCATGAGTTTACCCCCAGGTTGGAGAAAAGAGTTTTTCGGTCACCAGGAAACCAGTGTTAAAGCTTTTACTTTATTCCATTAACTCATCTGTGCTAGAGATCTTGTACTGCATTGTTTTTTTATGAATCCTTCAATGAATCGGGTTAAATATATCGGCATGCCACCCATTCTAAAATCAAATAGTCATAGAATTATTTTACTTTTACTCGAGTTTAAACCGCACACTGTTTTTTTTAACAGGTGTAATTAGCATTATTTTCTGTTTTTAAAATTTGCAATAGTTTTTTTTTTTAACTGCACCCAATTGGGAATTGGTAACTGTCTGAAGCCTTGGGACTCCAGCAGTGACTCCTCTGTCTTGCTGGCAGAGAATCATGCAAGTGGACGAGCTCCTTTGACACTGAAAAACTAAGGTTGCAGCTGGAAGAGGTGTTAGTGGGGCCAGCAGGGGGCGCTCACCCTGCAGTCTGTGTGGGTCCTAATGCCCCAGTATAGTGACGGGGACACTGTTCGGTAAAAAGGTGCCGTCCTTCGGATGAGATGTAAAACCGAGGTCCTGACTCTCTGTGGTCATTAAAAATCCCAGGACGTTTCTCGAAAAGAGTAGGGGTGTAACCCCGGCGTCCTGGCCAAATTTCCCATTGGCCTTTACCAGTCATGGGCTCCTAATAATCCCCATCTATGAATTGGCTTCATAATCTGTTCTCTTCCCCACTGATAGCTGGTGTGTGATGAGTATTCTGATGCACTATGGTTGCTGTTGCATCAATGTGGGGCTGCGCACTGGTGGTGGAGGGGATCCCCATTACCTGTAAAGCGCTTTGAGTGGAGTGTCCAGAAAAGTGCTATATAAGTGTAAGCAATTATTATTATTATTATTATTATTATTATTATTATTATTATTATTATTATTATTATGATTATTATTAGAGCCATTCCTCTTTCGGCACATTGCAAGCATCAGACAGAAGAGAAGTGTCCAACCACAGTGGAGATTCATTTTGTCGTGACGTTGCTGCAGGAGGTTGAGAATAGAAACCCTTTGCCACAGCTGGGTAGTGAAGTAATTAAAAATGGCATTATTATGTAGTTTCCATTTAACTTTTTTTTGTAGCGTTAGTACAGGTTTGTTCCTGCATTGTGCCCATTGTTGGTTAAGTGGTTAGAATCTGGATGGATAGCACAGGCTTGCACTTCTGTCTGAAACAAGGAATGGGATATCCAGCACATGAGAAGATCACAATGTAGAATATAGAGTAATATTAATGTATATGGGATAAATCCTTAGAACTTCCTTTTTGAAATTATTTTATTTTGGTTCTTTTAATATATTTGTGTGTTATTTGCCAAGCAATATGGACTTACTGTAGAGTAACAGGGCAAAGGGCAAAATTGGTATTTCATGTCAAAAACATAGGAATCCTTGAGTTTATCCAATACTCCTGCCCATAATGTGAAAGACTCTAATGAGCAGACGTATCGGATAAATCCAAGGATTTTATCCAGTTGACTGACAAAGACATGAAAAGCCAACTGCGAGATTCATGTCCTTGCGATTTTCATTTTCTGTATCTAAACGTTTGCAAAAAGCCTTAATGTAGGGACACAAGGCAATCTGCTTGCACTTTCCCGTTTCTTCTCTGATTAGCAGCGCCCTTGGATGAATGGGATGCGTTTCGATGAAAATAGAAACCGTCTCTCTTATCCTGGGGTTGAACTGACCTTGGCAGCAGTGTGTGATGCAGGAAGCTTTCAGGCATTGCTCACCCAAAGGCCTGCGGAGTGTGAAAACAATCCTGTTGCCATAAAAGAATACTCTAATAAATTAGTGCTGTAATTAAAACAGAGAATTTACAGTAGTTTTCTAGTCTTTTCCCCCAGCACTCCTCTGCTTACTGATTGTGTGCAGCAGGCCAGCAGGGGAATATTTTACAGGCCTGTGATAAATGAGGGCCTGCCAAAACCTTCAATATTGTGACAGGTTGCTGGCCTGTGTGTGCCCCTTAATAACGAGCACAGAGTGAGGTGTAAATACAGCCTGCTTTGCCACAAGCTTGTCTCAAGTTCTGGTAAACCAGGGATCAGGGAATATTATGTATACATAGACTCCTTGGCCATGTGAGAACTGAGAGGCCTGGAGAAAACCAGGCCTGGATTGTCTTGATAACAATAAACAGGTGATTTTTGAAAATAATATTTCCCAATGTGGAATAACCACTGTCAATGACTAAGAATGTTCAGATTGTAGTTCACAGTATAAGCACCAACATAAAGGCCACTGATCTGAGACAGCCTGAAATGCAGTGCATTATTTTATTCGGCTGCCCAAAACAGCTTTTAATGTGCAGTTACATTTGCGAAATATTTCTATATATTTTCGATGGAGGATAAATAGTGCTATTTGTTACAAAACAGACAAGATCATTAACAGCAATGTGTCTTGGATGCCTACCATTCTATTGAACCCAATGTTAAGCTATTTATTAACTGTGAGCACAAGTAAAACATTAATGAAACACATTGCAGAGATGAGGATTCCTTTACTTGCTTTTTTCCTCCACATAAGAAACCCAATACAATGCATTTTAACAAAGATAACACAAAATGTAAGACTATTGCAGCTAAACATCTTTTATCTTAACTTACTATATCTAAATAGCTTTGTTTGTATTGAACTACGCAATAAAAGCCAAGAGAGTGAACATAGCTTATGTTCACACTAAAATACAATATTTCCTCTCAGTACATCACCCACGGGCTTTAAATTTTGCCTGTTTTTAATTCCATCCAAAATGTATACCCAACATGGCTGGATAATATAATTGCTATTAAAATGAGGGATTAGTAAGTACATCCCTGAAGGATACAGTTTTGAAAAATTAATAGGGAGGTCTAGGGAATTTCAATTAATCTTTTCATGTGCAAGAAAAAAATCTTACAATCCAATGCTGGGCTTTTTAATAATTTAGGGCTTTGCTTTGGTCTGAAGAGATGCGTTAGAAAAACTGCCTCTCCGACATGTGTCTGATCACAATTTAACGGCCTAGTTAGTGAATTGTGTACTAGAAAGCAGAGTACTTGTTCTTTATAGTCTTTCCGTTCCCCTATTTCCCACTATGTATCATTTGTAAACAGAGCAGGGAAGCAATTTATTTACTTGCTTTAACAAACGGTGAAAAGTCCAGTGGGATATGAGTATGAGAATTTGGGAATCCACTAGTGAAAGTCATCTTACACCTCTGACTTAGTATGGTAACAGTCTGTTTGTTTGACTAGAGTTAATGATGGGTATGGCATAGTAGCTGTTAAGGAAGAAATTATTTTAGCAGTGTGTTTCATTAGAGGTATTTGTCATAGAGTGTCTGTGCTCTTTGAGTTCACAGCCTGGTTGCCCTGGTGACTTACGACAGACCTACTATGCTAAATTTACTAAAGGTCAGTTTATAGTCCTGAGTTTTGACTCAGGAGAGCATTTTTAATTTAATCTCTCCATGTCATTATTTCACTTAAATCTTGATTATGGTTTTACATGTTTTTTTTTTATTCTAAATGGTATGAAATGGTCGTGTTCTATTATACTTCGTGACCAGTGAAAATCTGGCTTTAAAAAAAATGCTTTTCATTACCCTGACCTGGATGAAAGGGTCTTACTTTCTTTCTTGTATAGCAAATGTCTATACATTGCAGAAATCTTTCTCACTCGTTCCCTTGAATTGTATACTTCAGATTTATCTAAATAACTTTGCAAAATTATGCTCAGAGGTCTTCCTGTATTGATCCCTGCATTAATGTGTAAATTGCGTGCCATGTGTGATGTGCCTGTTGCGTATTGTTTTAAATAAATTGCTTGCACAACACTGCCATTTAAAAGAGCTGTTGTTTATTGTGGAAGACCAGAGCCTTTTGTTATATTGAAAGATCACAAGAAACAGCAAGAGAGGAGGCATCACTCTTTATTTGATTGAAAATCATTTGACTAATTTGAATTATTTCTGTCCAAGGCTGGGACACATGTAGAGATCTTTCACTTTTCTTCAGAAGCTGTGGGCTTAGATATGTCTATGTAAGAAGTCAAAGAGTTGCTAGGGGCTTATTCTTGACATGCAAAGGAAATCAGAAATAGTAATACCTTTTGTGTGTCATGTCTAAGATTAATTAAGAGATTAAAAACGTCTCAGGGTTTCTAAGTAGAATTAAAAGCATTCAAGAAATGCGTAATTGTTGCATGACCTAAAACAATTGTTGATGTTAGTTTAACAGGTGTTCCATTGTACTTTTTCAAAAGGGACTCGCTGTTAAAAGAATGCTTCTCAAAGATTAAAAAGGTAAGGAACAATGCTAAGCAAATTACAAATTACTTTTCTAGCCTATTGCTTATGAATCACAGTTGGAAATGGGATAATGGTTCAGTGGTGCCTTGGTCTAGTTCTCCTGTTAGGAAAAGCCTAATGGCAAAGGCACACCTGGCTTTGTAAAAGTAGGTTCTCTCAATGAAAGCAAATTAGATGATAAAAATAAAAATCTTGAAAAGTGCAAATACAAATTGCGCGTTAGTACATTATTGTGGGCTATTAATAATATTTGACAAAACACATTTCGTGGTTCCAGAAAATTACAGGATATCATGAATACTGTTCAAGCAGATTGTTGTTGGGAAAATTAATCTTGAGCTTTTTGCATTCCCGTCCTCCTCAAGATGATCCGATACAATTAAGGAGAAGTGTGATATGAAAGCGCTTTAAAATTCTCTAAACACAATCATCTCAAAGGGTCTGCAGTCACTGTTGGGCCCCATAACATTACAGTGATTGATTTTGCAGAATATTGTGGACCATGCTGCTATCATCTGGGACAGGTGTAATCAGATTTCATGGCATTGCTGTTTTATTGCTGGGTTATTGCCTTTCAGTTGAGAAGGCTTATTGCTTTGTAGCAGTGGCAAGCTGCAGTCTCCTCCATAGAGGAGCTGACCTCAGAGCCATAAACCTTTTTTTTCCTATGCATCTCATCATTGCCAATAACATCCAATCAAAGAGATAAGCTCCAGTCAAGGCAGCTCCATTAACAGTTAAACAAGGAAGAGAACTGTGCTAAATTGCATTGTATGCTTTAGTAGCCTTAGTCTTAATTTGATAGGCGCAGTCTATGTTTTCCTTTCTCTCCTTTTTGTACTTTTTTTTAGCCTAAGCATTCAGCTTGTCCATTGGCTTCTTCATGTACAGTATAAGCCACAAAGAGTGCACTTTCACAAATCAGTCACTCTCATTCTGTTGACCCCTTGCCACCTGCGGTCACATTTTCTGTTCGATATTGCGTAGGTTTTTGTTGTTGTAAATGTTCATTTATCTTCAGTTTGTTTTGGTACAGTGCAATTGGTTTGTTGTCTTAGGAGAGTTGAAGCACTTTATCCTAAGCATGGTTAAAGATTTTGTATCTTCTAAAGACTAATGGACTGTGAAACCTATGAAGGGAGGAATTAGAGCATTTTTTTTACCAGGTCATAATGCACTCCCACTCTGAAACTGCCTTATTTCATTTCTAAATTCTAAATTCTCTTCTGTCCTTATTCAGGTGTACAGTCAGTGTATAATTTCTCTCCTAATACCTTTGTCAATAACAGCTTTAGCTCTCTTATACAATTCATCAGCTACAACACCACCCACAGTCCGACATTCAAATGCCCCACCTCCACAACCTAACACAACTTTTCCCACAACGGAGCTCATAAAAGCAAAGCACTAGAGGTTAACGGTTTGGTAGGGTACATTCAAACCAATTTATGAAGTGATAGGAGAGTACCAAGTAACGTTTCATTACTGTTGCAAGAAAGAACTAAATACTAATAAAAAATAACCGTCCTTAAGATTCAGTGAGGGAAACCTTGATATTTTAGTTTTCAAGGGACATAATTCGCACTTTAGAAGGTGTTAGTATGTGATCCATTTTCAGTTTTTTATGGTTGAGGAGATGGATGAAGGTGTGATATTTCCAATATTGTATCTCTTAAGGGGGAGTGCCTGAAAGACTGCACTCTTGAGCAGATTCTGGTAATAAATGAATCTGTTGTGGCAGAATAGTTAAGGGGGGTGTCCAGTGCTTGAAGGCATGGGAATGGTCAAGAGTTTGTAGGGGAGAGATTGGTCCGATGTACAGTACTGTGTATCCTTTCATTCCTGGGCTTTCTGAGGCTGTTGATTGTCCCACATGTCCCTGAGAGCCTGCCAGATACCAGCCTCCTGCTGCTTGTCAGGAGACATTATCGGAAGAGGATTTCCGAGATGAAGACAGAATTGTTTTCTTTTCTGTAGCAAAGCAAATACTTCTACTTGAGGACTTCTGGCAACCGAAGGCTTCTTATGTCATTTATGTCAATTGTAGCTATATATATAAAAAAAATACGGTCAATGAAATACGTCCACCACTAAATAAACGTGTCCACAAATGTTTATTTTTAAAACTGGCTAGCTAACAATTTTGTGGTTTCTTGCATATTTATTTTGTGTGCTTATTAATACCTGCCAAAAATGGCTCAATCTTGGCCTTCAGGGCATTACATCAACACGCTGAATTATAAATACCTACTGTAGAACTAAATGGCTCAGACTAAAGTGTGTTCAATATCCTAAACTAAAGAGTGAAGGGCACTGAGGCTTGCTTAATTTCTATTAGTGCACATGTTTCAGCAATAGATGATGCTGTTCTGTTATACTGTAACAGCTACTAGCTTATACTGTATTTATCCTTTAGTGTAGTTTGAAAAGGGTTTTAACCCTGGCGATTACCTTTTCTTTCAAGTGTTTCAAGGGAGCCTCTGGCAGGGGTGTTTGAGAAGATGCGGTGATATCAGAGGACAATGAAGGATTTCATACAAGAGCCCGAGTCCGCAGGCCTGCTGGATGCTTGTGAAAGCTGTCAGCTCCCAGGAATAAAGCACAGTGTAATTGTTCCCCCATCTTTCAGTCAGGCTCATGCTGTGAAAAGCCTGGCAGAGGAGTCTTCAACGTCTGTTAATCACAGCCCACTGGCTCACACTGCTTTTAGGTATCATTAGATTGACTTGCAGAATAATGCACGTACTGTAGGAAGGGGCTACAATAAATGCAGGAGATGTATTAGAATATGTTTGATCTTGCTGAAGTGATCTAACTAAGTGCTGCCCACCCTGTTATCTTCTGTGGGGCAACAGAGTACCTGACCATCTTTCTCAATGTGACAGATCTCATACACTCTTCAGCTATCCAGGCATTTAAATCCTAAAATAGAGGCATGTTTTGGGAGTTGCTCATTGGTGCCTTGTTAGGTACTCTTACACTCAGTACATCCAATCCAGGATAAAGAAGCAAGAACCATGAGAATAATACAGAATCATGTATTGAAGAAGTGGTTTTCAAATTGGGTTTTTGTTTTTAGGCACTATAGTGCTTTGGCAAGACTGTAGGAGATAAAAAGTATTTCCTGATTAGAATCTTAAAATTGGATTTTTATCATTTAAAATTATAAATGTAATTATTGCAAATGTAATCAGACCCTTTCAATGGTGTCCTATGCATTAATCAATTTCATTTTTTAAACCTAATATTTTACTCAACAGGAGTTTTCAGGTCTTTCCCCTTATTCTCGGTAGGATTCAAGTCAGGATTTTGACTGATTTTGCAGGTCATTCACCTTCTTATTCTTAAGCCACTCCAGTAAAGCTCCGGCCTTGTTCTTTGTGTCAATTTCCTGCTGCAAATTGAAGTTTTGTCCCAGTTCTAGGTATGAAGCAGGTTTTCCTGTAAGATTTGCCACGACTTTGCTCCTTCTATGCTCCCATCAGTCTTGACAGGTTTCTCAGTCCCTGCTGCTGAGAAGCAGAACGATAACAGACGTCTGCCACCACCATGCTTGACAGTTGGACTGGTGTTGACAGTGTCATGCCTGGGGCTGGCTTGGCGTAACACTTTGCGTTGAAATCATAAAAAGAGCCAATTTGGTCTTATTTTTTATTTCAGAACTTTGTCATGTGTTAGCAATATGACTTAGGTGCTTTGTTGCAAGCCCTATGGAGGATTTGAGATGGGTTTTTTTTAAGTTCCATACAAGCCACCTTTGTGCAGTGTCTGAAATATTACTGAACCAGGACCATTTTCTCCCATCTGAGCCACTGAAGTCTGTAGCCCTTAAGAAGTAGCTGTTGGCCTCCCTGACCAGTTTCCTCCCCGCCATGCTGCTCAGTTTGGAAAGACTGCCTGATCTAAGCAGTGTATACATGTAGGTGCCTTTCACTTCTAAATGATCGACCTCATATTCGATTAAATAAACGTGATATTAAGGGTCTTTGAATCTGTGCCTTTGTACAATGTCATCTATCTTTTGTTTTGAAAGTTCCTTAGTTTTCCTAGTTGAATCTTTGTTTGAAATTCACTATCTGATGGTACCTTACAGAGAGAGGAGTATTTATTTTGAAATCATGTGAATAAATGTTATTGCCTATAAGCGACTCAACTATTTATGTAATTTATTAAGGTAATTTAGTGCATCTAAATTAAACGGTTTGCCATAGATTTGAATACTTATGCAATCATTAATTTTCCATTTGCTTTTATTATTACTATATTTTACCAGTTTTTTTTTGTTTGAACACATAGAGTAAGTTGTGTACTGTTGTATGACTGCATTTATAGCAAAAAATGTAAAAACTTTAAGGGTCTAAATTCTCTTGCAAGGGATTGTATACATTGTCTGCATTGAATGTATTAGCACAGTATATTTTGCATACAATAACTTCACCCGTAACTGTGTATCAGGAGAACAGACAGATTTGTGACCTGTTCAGGCGTATTTCGGTGCTTTTTAAAAAGTTTTTCTTTCTGGTATGCAGTCAAAGCATACAGTATATGCTTTGACTGGTTAATTTTTGGTAGAACAGTAGCTAAAGAGGTTTTTTTGTTCTTAAGGGCTCAATTGTTCCTGATTGATATTTCCTTCTTGTATTCTGCATAATCTTTTAGAAAATGGAATGATGATTAGGTCTGCTTTTATCCTGGGGTATTTTATCAGCATAAAAGGAGTTTAGAATTTCTTTGAATGAATTTTGTTCTATCTCAATCTCAATGTGTGCTAGTATCTATCTGCTCTTTGGTGTACTGCAAGAAGCATTTCACTTTGAGTAAAGATACATCTTGAGGTTTGGCTTTGGATGGTGGAATGATTAGATGCTGAAGAAATGCAATCAGGTTTTCTCATTGTTGTGGTCTTTCCCACGTCTGACTGCTTTCTTGCAGAACATTTGTTTAAATTATGCTGGGAAGGTGTGTTCAAGCTTTTTGCATGCGGAAGTGATTGAACTGGAAGGTTAATTCAGTTAATTCTGTGTTTTTAATTAAACATGTGTAATTTTAAAATTAGATTTGAGATTTGGATTGCACTGCTTCATTTTCCACAAAAAAAAAAAGCTTTAAAGTTTTACTTCTTAACTTTAGAAGGAGCAGAAATCCTGTGAGCTGGCCAGTATTTTCTACAAAGTTCTGGACTTAAAAAGTTTTCAAGATCCCTGATGTCCTCCCTCAATATGGTGCCCCTATCCAGTTACATAGCCCTAGTGGGAACACATCAACAGACCTTCTCCCCTTCTACCTAGCAATTCTGATTACAGCAGTGCCACCGAGAGGCAATAAAATAATCAATACCGACCCCCAAGGTATACCTAATATGTAATAATTTGGGGTATCATATTATGCACAATTTTCAAGTTACATTAATTATGTTATTGCCTTTTATGGAGGTATCTACCTTGGAGGCCACTGAAACACTTGCACTGTTGTTGATAATCGCCCTTCTTCACATACTCCTCCTCTTCTAGCTGAAGGGCCAGATCCACACAAGTGTGAGTGTTCATTATTCAACCTTTCTAGCCATCCTCTGCTCTGTTTTTCCCAGCTGCCTCTCAGTTACCATGTTTGTCAGAGAGGTAGAGATGCGAGGGTTGATGTCAGGAGAGGCCACGCTGGTACATGAGGCTTGAGTGCATCTTTTGGTATTGGAAGGGTGAGGGTGAGGAGGGGGGCGTTTGTTGATTCTCTTGAAGTTATGTTTCTGGATTTGTTGGGAAGAACCCTGGTGGGTTGGCCAGTTAAGAATCTGTGTACACGTGAAGCGTTTGCTATGCAATTCGTTCTGCTGCTTGCGATGTTGACATTTTCCCTCACGAGTGTAGTATTTTTTAATCATCAATGCTGAGGAAAAGGGAATTGCTGCAACACCGATGAGCATGTGCAGTAATACTGTATTGACCTGCTCTGTTTTAAGGTGGTTTGCATGTATTTTATTTTAATAATTAAACTTGTACTTCAATAATAATAATAATAATAATAATAATTGCTTACACTTATATAGTGCTTTTCTGGACACTCCACTCAAAGCGCTTTACAGGTAATGGGGATCCCCTCCACCACCACCAGTGTGCAGCCCCACCTGGATGATGCGACGGCAGCCATAGTGCGCCAGAACGCTCACCACACATCAGCTATCAGTGGGGAGGAGAGCAGAGTAATGAAGCCAATTCATAGAGGGGGATTGTTAGGAGGCCATGATTGGTAAAGGCCAATGGGAAATTTGGCCAGGATGTCGGGGTTACACCCCTACTCTTTTCGAGAAACGCCCTAGGATTTTTTAATGACCACAGAGAGTCAGGACCTTAGATGTTACAGTGTATGCTATAAGCAGTCTTTGAACAGGATTCTGAAATCTTTCCAGTTTAGTAAAGGTTCCCATTCTACTTGTATCTTCCTGCCCTTGTGGATAGATACATTCTCTGGTAACAGTGAAACAGCCCGCCTTATCAACACAGTGCACTACTGTACATGAATCGCATTTCATTTTCAATGAGCATTAACGACACTAAAACAACGGAAAGGTTCTGAGCCTTTCCCAAACCAGGCTGGATGGGAGTGAGCCCCACTTAGCAACCTGGTCAATAGCTGGCGAACTCCGAATGAAAGTGGGTTCAAAGGTCATTCTAAAGTGAGATCATGGGACCTTGGCCTCCACTGCACCAGAAACAGTGAAATCAATGGAAGGCATCAGGGAGGCAGGGAGCGACACAAGGCCGGAATCGATCTGACAGCGGGAGATGAGATGCTCATGACCATAGGGACATTTTCGCCAGCCCATCTGAGGAGATATTCCAGGAAAAGAGAATAGGATAGGATGGTAATATGAGCAAGTGCAAGTGAGGCAGAGGGATTAAGTTTGGATCAGATGACCAGATACAGTACATTCTGACACCAGGAAATCAGGGTCCCTCTGCCATCATGCTTTTGTTGTTCTTTGCTTTGTCTAAATCCAAATACTTCTCAAACAACTGTAAAATCACCCTAGATGAAACAAGTAACGAACCTGTCCAGACAAATTACATGGCTTTGTTACTTGATCAGTGTAAAGCCTTTTGTCTGTTTTTGTTATCCTACTCTTCAGCTTGTTTCAGTGTATTTGCTCAAGAAGAACCAAATGGATCAT
The DNA here is from genome assembly GCF_040954835.1 of Lepisosteus oculatus. Classification (NCBI taxonomy): domain Eukaryota; kingdom Metazoa; phylum Chordata; class Actinopteri; order Semionotiformes; family Lepisosteidae; genus Lepisosteus; species Lepisosteus oculatus. Next base: position 59,262,616 of record NC_090700.1, read on the forward strand.
CAGTCTTGATGAACGTGATCACAGAGGGTCTAAGGAGAGCAGATCCTAGGCACATACCAAACAATTACAGACAGCGCTAATCCCTTTGCATTCTTTCTGGATTCTATAATTAAATCCTTGACCTTGGACTCATTCCAGTGCAACACTGCTACTGGAATCGAATGTATCCTTTTCCAATGCACATATATCATCCGGCATAGTGTCTTATAATCAATCACATCTGTGTTTTTGTTGTAAACACCAATTTATTTTGTCAATTTTTCTGTGTGCTTGTCTTGATAAATCATACAAAGTTGCAGAAAAGTTTGGAAAATCCTTTGGCTTTAAAACTAGATTTTTGTATATTTATGCAATGGTGTTTCAGTCATTAAAACCAGGTTCAAGCACAATTTTTGTGTTACTGTATATGCTGAATGACAATTATGGGATATTTAAATTGCTGATCAAATCCTTTTGCAAAATGAATCAGGTTGCTGGTATGGAGTGCTGATTCAAGGCAGTGGTGTATGTTGTCACTTAAACAGTATCTTTCCAAATATCGGACTTTTAGAATGGTAATAAGGCTACAGAGTTTGGTCGTGTCATCCCACTGTTCTGCACACAAGCTGAGTTTGAACTTGGAGGTGCTTATGAAATGGTACTATTGGAGCAATGTTATGCTTCGGGAACTTGGAATAGAATTGTTCAGAAGAACATTATCGTGAAATGCTTTACTGATGAATCAAAGTCAGAATTGTTTTCTAGAGCTCTTATGACCAGCCATGATGGATCATGGATTATTACTTTGAATGAATTAAAGCTCTGGGTTTATTGCTTGCATGTATACACTGTCATTTCTCCTTCGATATACAGTGTATGTCTTGCAAGGAACTCCTTTCGGGGTTATTGTGTGCTGTTAGAGTCTTTAGTGGCTATGAATTATAGAGATGAATATCAGTGATCTCTTTCCATTTCACGATGTTGAGGGGGTGGAAATGTTGAAATAAATGACTAAATCTGGTTCACATTAAACTGCTCAGGCTTCGCCATGTCACACTGATGAACTGTAATAACGCTGAAACAACTATCCCTGGCTACTACCTTCGATTTCATACACACAAAAAATGGATTTGGAAGCTTTGTTTCTAAAGATCAGGGTGTTTGACGCCTTGATCCTGGACAGGTATATAGAATTCAGTTATTCTTATGGGTCACCTGTTTTTGAAGTTTGGTGACACCTGTAAGCAACTAATCCGTTCAATGACGAGACCTTTAGACCTGGAGAGCTGAAGAATATTTAGATTTTAACCCTAACTGAACTCTACATTATTTAATTTAACGAATGATCTGTTTATTTGATCGCAATGGAATTGTTCCAAATCCTTAGAAGTTGGAGATTGAATAGTGACCTTCACACCCTGCTGTTTTGGGGCTCTCCAGGACCAGGGTTGCAGATCCCCGCTCTAGTTGGTTTTGCACCCTCGACATTGTGATATGACAAGAGGTAGTGTAATTCATATTCTTTCCTACTGTAGAACAACTTGTGTTCTTAATGTGTTTTCCATTTTCATTTTAACTTCTGACTTGCATGTTCCAACTGCTGTCGCCTGGGTATTCCTTGTTGTTCTTTGAGATGTGCAGATGAGAAATGATGAGGTCAGGCTATTTCAGGCTAGGGAAACGTGCTTAGCTGATTGAACCAAATGAATAGCATTTTTGCAAGTGTTATATTACTTTATGTGGTCCTGTTAAATGATATTTATAATCCACTGTGTATGCTGCCTGGTACCTTATTCAGAATGATGAATTCTGCATGGTTTTCAGTGCTAAACACATCCGTTAATCACTCGATTAACAGATCTGTATGAAACGGGTGGCAAAAGATACAGTAGATGTTGCCGTGTGGCTGGATGCATGTTTCCACTGGTTGTGATTCTCATATATTATCACCAGTGCTACTGCAACACATATTTATAAGAAAACAGATTTGCATTAAATTATCACAGCAATGATAATGATGTGGTTTAAATTATAAGGGACTGTAATTATCAATAATTTACATCACATTGACAATTTAAGACATTCTTGTCTTCAGTAGGACTGCTATTCTTAAATGCGGTATATGAATAATGTTAAATATAGAATTTCTTTAGTCTCTTTACGTTAATTTATGCCTGCAATTTACGACTTATTTTTTTTACTTTTTTAATGACAAAAATGATTTATCTTATTGATGTGGAAAATCAACATGTAAGTTTTTAGATATGCCTCAATAAATATACTTTTGTATAGTTTAAAAAGGCTGTTAATTCAGAGAAGCATGTAATGTACAGTAATTACCATGTAGAAATTGCTGCTTGTCTTGAGCATGATCTAAATCGTGACATTTTCACATGGGATATACATATTACAATGAATCATTGCTTCAAAAGAAAGGTTCAGAAAGCCCAGAGCTTAAAAATATATTTGCATTTCTTGTCATTGATGTCTCAACCCCCCAACGCCCTCCATCTCAAGCTCATAATTTGTGAGCGAATCCCAATTAAATGGCTGCATGTGCTGAAGCAGCTTTTTTGGAAAAGCCATTTCCCAAGAGAAGGAGAGAGAGAGAGAGAGAGAGGATCAGGCAACACCTGAAGCTGGGGTTCAAACCCCGGTCAATAAGTCCTGTTGAAAGCGACACAGCTTCCTCCTGCCAGCTCCCCCTCCAGCTGAAAGGAGCCCCGATCTTCAGGTTGCTCGGGCTGTTGCTCGCCTGGCACGTCTCTCTGCACGCAGGCGAGGAAGAAACGATCCCATCCTCGGGAACAGCAGGAGTTCCAAAGCAGCCTGCTGGAAAAGCAGCCCCCGGTCACATCACTCGTGCCTTCATTAGCACTCAGACAGATTGTGTTTTTACATACCGAGGTCCCAGAGAGAGGATCAGGGGGTAGGGGTTGCAGGGGAAATTCGTCAGCAGGCCCTAGAGGTACAGTCACTACAAACAGGCCCTTATTATTACTAATTACAGTGGCGCAGGCAATTATTACCTTTCAGCGACTAGAGTGGCTTTTTAATGGAGGCTGAACAACCTCTTATTTTTGTGTGTGTGATAAATTAAAGTCCTCAGTTTGGTTGTTTTTTCTCCAAATTATTTTGTGTATAGTGATGTTATTAATGACTTCTGTTTTGCTCTCTGTATAGTAGGATGTTTTCATTTAATTGGTCTGTTTAAGTGGTAGAACAATCCAACCAATTGCAAAATAAGGTCAATTTTAAAAACTAACAGGTCTGCTGATAATTCTCTCTCTCCGGGCGTTCAAGTGGTTTGAAATGAAAGCAGATGGACTGATGGTATATTTAAAACATATATGGCAATCCTACATCATCTAAGCAGTTATACTGTGGAATTGCATAAGCAGAAGGTACTGTAGCACCCATGAAAAACTGAGGGAACTGTGTATATTCCCTTATTTGAAGGAACAGATAAAAGTTGATTCTATGCTGAAGAGAAAAGGCTCCGTGGTTGTGTCTCTTATCTTTTCAGCATGGAATAAAACTTTACCTGTTCCTTTGCAGCCTATGCATGCCGACCCAGCTACATACTTGATCTTCTATTCCCTGTGCGTTTCTCCAGACTTTACCCTAATAATAAATTTGTTTAACATATGACCTAATAGGGTGTTTCATATATGTGCATACTGTACAAACAATCCCAAATTTGTTACTGAAACAGATAATGTAATAACACACAAAAAAATACAACACTACGTAAACCAACTATCAGTATACAAGTAATTGGAGAATGAATAAGTACAGGGGCCTTGTGGTGGGGTAATTATGTATGAGAGTAGATTGGCAAACCTCACTATTATTTAATATTAGAGGAAAGAAAAAGTCATAGCTTAACAATTGTTTTTTTTTTTTGTAAGCTAATATAATGAACCATTCCCTGTGTTTTTAGAAACCAATAAAAAATGGAAATATGTGCCTGCACATGAAACACACACACACACGGAATTACTGGTGACCAAAATGTATTCTCTTGACAAATAAACCAGTTACATTTTGCTGAAAGTAAATGAAATAACATCAGACTGCCATCTGGAAATTGACCTCCAAGCCTTATAATCGAGCCTGACATTAAATCGTAGAACGCAGAGAGAAAGGAGTGTCTGTTATAGGTTTCATGTTGCCTGCAGCATTTTTATCTCTAAAGAAGTATCTCCATGGCAATGTGTATGATAGTAAGGCAAATAATTCAACCTATAAGAGACAACAAAAGCTTTCTGGTTTCAAGGTCTTCAGTTTGAAATGTCTGGCCGCTGTTTTACTGTGCCGAACGTTACTTCTGCCTTGCCATTGACGTCCCTTGTCTCCCAGTTAGTGCTTGTTTTGTGGACTCGGCAGGCTGCCTTTTCATGGAAGCGCCAGTGTTAATTCAGTGGACTCCGCAATCACACCACACAGCAGGCGGGAGAGGACCAACGCCAGCCAGGGCAGGAAATTACTTGTAGGATCTGTAGAGCAAAACGCATTTTGATGCCTTAGCTTTTCCATTTCATGATTACAGAGTTGTCTAAGATGCTGCTAATGGGAATCAGCATTTTAACTTTCGGATTACGATCTGGTTTTTCTCTGTCCTTCGATTAAATGTGCTGTATAACACGTTTACAGAAACGCTAAAGCAAGTCAATAATAAACTCTTCACATTCACTTCTGTACATGTACATTTCATTGCTGTGGACTTAAAGTCCAATTTTCCCAGAAGCCAGTGAACCTACCAGTACAGTTTGTCTTGGTGTAAGTGTGTGTGTTTGTGTATCTGTTGCTTGCCAGGATAGTCTCTGGCTCCTTTGCAATCTTATATTGGATAAAGCAGTTAGAAAAAGGATGGATGGAATTGGTGGACTTAAGAGCTGAACTTTTCACTACCATGTAATATCAGGAAACTCATTTTTGTAAGCTCTTTAGCTATAGTCGGACGACTGTTCTGGCACTCAGTCCTCATGGGAAATCGACAGGGGGACCTGTTCTGAACGGGGTGCTTTAAGCTGTTTCTTAAACCCCTTGCTATCCAATTGAACTAATTACTCAATTATAGTCTTTCAGTGTCTTTCAAATTAATAGAAGCTTGTTACAGATTACATTCAAAAGCAAATTGAACAGAAAGCTTACACAGTACAGCTTAAATTTTAATTAGAAAATTACAGTTTGGTACAGTAGACAAGGGAGTTTCTCACTCCAGAGTATTATTTGTTAATGTAAAAATAGATAATCAAGCCATAATAAAGGATAGGTCACGAGTATGAGATTGCCTTTGCCACCATCACTTGCGGGACAAATTATATTTCCTTTTAAGTTCTGTGGCATGTACCAAGCATACATGTGTGTAATAATAATTGTCATTGCAACAGCACAGACGCCATTTAAACATCTACTGTACTGTTACCTTCAGATTAAATTGAGATTTAATTTGAATTATACATTCAGCTAATGGAAAAGCATAAATATCATATTTAAATGCAAAGTGTTACTATATAAAACTACTTCTGCAGGATGTTTTTTCTCTGTATATTTACTGTATATCTTTATCAATTAAAAAAAAACATTTACAAAACCTGATGACCGTTTTTTGGATTTGTGGTAAAATTCTACTTTGGTATACTTGTTTTTTTCCATTGTCTTAAACCTCGGTAATTGTTGAAAAATATTTAAACAAAAGGACAAAAGCAGGCAGTAAACCTGTTTTTGAACATTAGTCATTTGCATTTCTAATAGGCTTTCTCACAGTTACAGATTGCCCACCTGCTTTCTATTATGTCAGACATAAATTACCAATACTCTTCTAATTTTCTCTTCTTTGTGGTGCTCAAAGTGAAGATTTGTTAAAAGTGTTGTTTTTTTTTAATCATTTGTGATTTGTGCTTCATTAAACCAAGACAACTTCAACATTCTCACCCCACTAATGAGCCTCAATGTTCGATTGTTTTTTTCTGGTACTTTTGTATATTACAGAATGCCTGCTGCATTTCTTACCGGTGTTCCACTGGTAGCACAGCGCTTATTTCATACAGTAGTTCTCCCCTCAAACAGAAAGGAAAAACCTCAGACATGCAGGAGGTTAGAAGAGTTTTCTTCCCATCAAGGCAACAGCTTTTTTTTTTTGTTTTGGAAGGAACGTGAAATTGAAATTTTTAGAAGCTGTGAAAGGAGGCACCTAACACGTTTCTGCAAATGCAATCTCTGTCCTACTATGGGGGAAAAGAACCACAGGAGATTGACAGGACAAGGCCATTAGTGCTGCTTTGGGAATTAACTGGAGATGACCATGTGACTAGAGGCTCTAAGCCAACATCCCTGTCTTTCCCACAACTTTCCTTATCCTCCCTCCTCCTCCTCTCCCCCAATCCTCATTTGTTTCTGTCTTTTCCCTCTTTTTCCTTTTATCTCCGTCCTTTCAACCCCCAACCTCCCCATTTATTTTCTGTGGTTATGAAATTTCTTCTGTGACTCTGAATTATTGACCAGGCTGGTTGTCCCAGGAGGGGTCACGTGCTTGACTGAAGCCTGTCTCCATCCATTCTGAGCCACCTTTGTGGAGGCCTCTCCACTGAAGTAACCCCAGAGTCGGTCTTCCAGACAGAGCCTGCTTGTTAGAAGGGATGAGTAATCTAGCACTGCATTGCAGGTCTGAGCATTTAACTCTTTGCGTGCCCTATTGGCTTTAGCACCTACAGTGCCATTTCGCCTGCTATGCACCATTCTAAGCAAGGTAAAGGCATCATGGCATTATTGAGATGTAAAATGCTCTTATTGTATCAGATGCAATGCACAAGGGAAAAAAGCTATTACCAAAACCCCAGGAATGAATACGTCATTTAGGATTTGCATGCCTTCATAATGTCATTAAGCCCCATAGGCAGTTAATAGACTTTTTTTTCTTTTTGAATATTCAAGTTGTATGATGATCTTTATTAACATCGGAACTGCTGTCTCTCTTAAATTATTTCTAATCTTTAGATATGAAGTTGCTATTTTGTTTTTGCTAGCTGCTGTAAATTCATATTGCTGGAAATCAAAGATGCTAAACCCTCTATGTAAATGTTTTTTTTTATTCTTTGAAGAGGACTTATTTTGAATTTCCCCTGTTACTTAAGTGAAAAGAAAATTGTGTCTTCTGTTTTTCTGCATTTAAGGCACAGAACAGAGTACAAAACGTTTGCCGATGTCTACCTAAGCCATTATGGTGTGCATGAGTGGAGATTGATGCTTGCTTCGCAACGCCATGGTGCAGTTTGGGTAGAGTCCCAGTGGATATGAATAAGGCTGGACCAGCCACTGTGCACAAGGGGGAAATCAGACCTTTCGTCTGCGGCTCTTCAGTTCCACTGTTTTCTGGGCCAGTTGAAATCAAAGGGGATTTCCAACATATAACCTTGTGGGCTCCAGGGTGAAAGTGAAATGCCTGTATGATGGAGATTATTGATTAACAATATCGAAGGGTGAAGCTACCCCTAACAGTTGATGAGTGCTGGAGGATGGTGTCAGGACTTTCAGTGCACTTCTAGCAGAGCATTCCAGTAACTTAAACATACTGTACCATGCTGTCTACTGTCAGAGAAAAATAGACAAAATGGCTGCGATGAATGCAGCATATTAGAATTCACTCTGATGCTGTTGCCTATAGCATAAAGGAGAGTGGCTGATGACTACAGTAATACTGTAACAGAAATCTTTCTATTCTTTCCCTATTTTGCTAATGTAACCCAGCATTCATCATTTTGCATTAAGTTTGTTTTCCTGGAATTTCTCAGATAAAGAAAAATAGGGAACCTGTCTCAGATGCAAAAGAGATAATTAGTTGTCCGTTGAAATTAAATATTAAATTAGAACGGAAGGACCCCAGCTGGCAAAAGCAATCTGGAATTCAAGGACATGTTGTGTAATGTAATTTATTCTGCTACGCTTATTTTAATTATAATCCATGAATCCCAACGTTCAGCAGACGAAAGGTACAGTAGTTCTGATAGTAGATAATGTTTATGAAATGAATTATGAGGGCTGGCTGTAAATAAGAAATGAAAGATTTCTAATATGCCCAAAAGACGTTCATTTGTGTAAGGTCCAATGGCGATGTGTTCCCTCATTCTCCCTCAGTCTCCAAGTTATACATCTGCCGGTTTAGTCATTTTCACCACCCCATGTCTGAGAGCGTCCTTTAATTGCTATTAAGGAATGCTAATAAGGGTTGTTCAGTAGATATATTTGTACAGGGAACAGAAACACAGAAATGTGTAGGGTGTTATTATCCAGATAATATCCCAGTAAGCACAGAAGCTGTTTAACACCTCTTCTCATTCCAGATACAGTATGTTGAAAATTAAGGTATTTTTCAAGTCTTCAGAATCCTGATAAGGAGTGGAAATCAAACGGTGTCATTGGTGCAATAGATGCTTTTTGGTTAAGTCACATTTTGTGGAATAAAGCCTGATGTCTGATTGGGAAAGTATGATAATTGCATTTTTGTTGAGCTTGTGTGTTAGAATTTGGTTTTACCCAGTACGCTTCATACAGCTTCTTTCCAAGGGCTTAGCATTTGAGAATGAGATGAAGAATCAGACCCCATCCCGAAAATCTTTTATTGAGCAGATCCCCGCTTTGTTCAAGGAAGCTGCCTTTTGCAGGGGAGAATGTTAATTATTTTCTCGTCTGGAAGGGACCTTGACTTGAAGACGGATGTAATCCTTTGTACTCTAATAATTATTTCTGTTCTTTTATATTGGTTGAAATGTAACCTTTTTCTCTCCCAGGCTTTGAGCCGAGTATTTCAAGGTTGCAATGTGATTTAGATGTAAATTGATTTTTAAAAAATGCTTTTAGACACTATGGTGAATGATTAAACATGTATTATATAATTACCTGTTGCTTAGAAACCAACTTTATTAGATTTATTGGGCTTGATTGTAAGAAAGGTCTGTGCACCCTGATTATCAGAAACAACAAAAGCCATGAAAGAGGAGATTTTGCTCTGTGAGTTACTGAATTCTCATTTAATAAGTGACTTTAACTTACGGGCTGCAATGATAATTTAAGTTCTTTAAATTATTTAATGTTCCTAAAAATAAGACATTTGATATATAGACATGTGTTACAGACAACCATACAGTATTACAGAGCATTCATCTTCATTTTCAGTTTTAAGAACATAAGAAAGGCTACAAAGGAGAGACAGCCATTTGGTCGATTGGTAGTGGGTAGTTAGTACTCAACTGATCCAGGGATCTCATCCAGCCATTTCTTGAAAAGAGCCAGGGTATCGGCTTCGACAGCATGGACATGACTGGCTAGCAGAGAGTGATCGTTTAATGAGTGAAGTGTCCAGTCATACCACTTAGAGAAGGACCCTAAAACTGAATAACTACGAGACTGTTTTACTCTGGAAGATGTAGGGATTTAAAAAAAGGCAGTTTTCCCCTTCTAGAGGTGATGTGCTTCTATAGTGTAATTTTCCAAGTGATGAAAGGGGCAGAGGGAAATCCCAAAAGGCTGTGTTGAGTCAGAATGAAAGGATTTTGGAGAGCCCAGAAAATTGAAAGGCTCGGGTCTTGGTGATTAATGGTGACCTCTTTTTCTTTTGTAGGTGACGGAGGCGCCCCTGGGGAGCAATGAGGTCACCCACAACATTCTCACTAATGACCGGCATGTGTCTCGGCCAGGCAGAGAGGCCTTCGCCATCATCCTGCACGGAGCCACCTCCCTCCCGCCGCTGAGTGACGGATCGGTGCCTCAGGCTTTTGCCACAGTGTGAGTGTCAGCCCACCTGCCAGCTTGCCCAGTGCACACTACCACGGGGTCCCTTCTGTAGTTTCTCTTTTCATTCCCCGATTGTGTCCTGAATCCATCCTGAGTGGTCCTGTGCTGCTTGCCCTGCTTGACCCTGCCTTACAGCTGGCTGCCTCTGCCCAGGCTGGCTTGGAATATTTCAGCAGAGTGACACGAGAGAGAACTTAATCACTGCTTCACGAAAGAGTTTCAGAAAGCTGCGCCACACTACCTTATTTCCTCAGGCTGCTGGTTCTGAGAATTATTTAGGGTTCTCAGAAGGGATAAATATAAAATGTACGCTTTCGTTTTGGGAAATGAAAGATTCAGTATCTAGGATGCATTAGTCTGAGCAAACTGAAAACTCATTAAATCTGGAGGTGAAATCACATTCACTTGCATTGTAACGGTCATTAACGGGTTGTGCAGAGCCAATTTTTTTTCAAAAAGAGGACTTGCGACCTGGATGGTGAAAATATTATTATTTTTTTGCCGTTTTCTAGTTTATTTTTTTAATTTGCTATGCCATTGGGATGAAGTTTTAATAAATTATATACAGCATGCCCAGGAAGAACACTTATACTGGGGTTCTACTTGTCAGAATTTTAAAACTTGTCTATGTCTTTACAATAGATACAGTATTAAGTCTATGTCTCTACAAACAGTATTTGCTGGTCTTTCTTGCTGTTTTACTATTTTCTGGAGGAGAGGGGCTTATTTTAATCATTGTCATGGTTTGCAGTAGCAGATAAAATTCAATTTTGTAAAAATGACACAAACATGTCCTTACAGACAGGCAGTTCTCCAGTCGACCACATCTCAGACCTTATACCTCAGAAGTCAGGTTTCCTCTCCTTTATTTGCTGCTTTTGAATTGTGCTTGCTCTGTCAGATTAGCCATCTGCTCCATCTCAAAGTGGGATGTTGTGAATGCAGAATAATTAACACATTAACTATAAATAGACCTGTTACATTGGCCTTGGAATGAAAATGCACCTTAGTTTTTAAAGCATTTCAATAAATGCATGTCACCTGCTACAGATGCATGTATCTTCTGGAATTCCAGACATGAAGACATTTCTAAAATATACTGTAGATTTCTGTAAGGTAAACTGTAAATAAGATAAACATAAAATATACCTACTGTATGACATCTGACAGTATGAATATACACACTGTTAACAGTATGATTTGAGTTGACAGTATACATTTCTCTCTATCCACCACAGTTCTAGCATGCGTGAAGTGAACTGGGCCACTTACTGTATATATGAGTTCCAAGTGAAATCAAAGCTTTCATTTTCCCATTGACTGCAACGTTTACGCTGAGCAGTTGAATGGGGCTGTTTGCCAAAAGCTTGTCCTATGTTGCCACTGCCACATTGTGGGCTTGTACTTTGTGATAGGCAGAGAGGTTGAGGCTTGTATTTAATGTGGGCCTAAAACCTAAAGTGTTGAGATGGCAAAATCACACATTTTATTCAAGCCTTTACTTCCTTAAAATAGAAATGGACTGCCATTTGAACCTTACTGCTCTTACTTCTACAGTATCTAGGCAAGACTGAGGCCCTCGTTCTACAGTACGTATGGACATTCTAACTGCAAGCTGCACAACAGATTAATTACAATGGCAGTTTGCACACAGTTTGCCCAGAGGGAAATCCCTTAGAATTTACAATAATAGATCAGTATAATGTGTTGGTTGTCCAGATATCTTTCTTAGGCAAGATCGAATTGTTCTATGACTGTGCTCCTATTGAAATTATCTGTCAGTTAACAGAGGTCGGACTTCCTTTGAATATAAAATATGTTCAATCTTACCTTTTCTATTTCTCAGTCAGTTCACTGACTGGAGAATCTTAGTCTTCATTGGTGCTCTGAATATTTAATGCCACGCAAACACTCATGCATCTTCCATGAGGGCTTCTTACCAGTAAATTCAATCAGGATTTCACAAAGCATGGGGAATAAAGTGCTGGATCAGGGAATGCAGCTGAGAAGGCGGAGTAGGGGGTGATGCACTGAAGGTTCCCAAGGGGGAAGAAGACAAGAAGAGATCAATATCATCAGCAAATGAGGGAAAGGCTTCCTCACCAGAAAATATCTGCATCCATTCTATTTTTTTTGTCCTAACATGGCTGAAGCACACTGGATTCATATCCTTTGAATTTAGAACCCTGTGCCCATGTGGGGAAGACTAAACGTGTTTATTCATTATTTATGAAAGAAGGTTTTATTGGGATGCAGACTGGTGCTTCATAATACAATCACACACAGCAGTACCTATGGATTCGCCCACATGAGGCCAGTCCCTCAGACAGACAGAAAACCAGAGCAAGAGCAGCTTTGCTGAAGAATGCACTGAGGTTTCCTGCTGCCGATGTGCTGTCTATCTACAGCAGAAGTGCTGCTGAAGAGTCTGGTTCACATCAGGAGCACAAAGCATGGTAACAGAAAGGATTAGATTTCTTTGGGTACAGCAAATATTTGTTTTTTTTTTTTTTTTAAGAGTAGAATTTAAGTTGCAGAGCTCCATGCAGATCCAGCATGTGCATCTTCACAGATGAGTGTTTGAATGAGGATCTTACTCTTAAAGTACACACCTGAAGCTCATTCGTGTTGCTGACAGAGAGGCGTTTTTTTTTTGTCCGTGTTAACTCTTTTATGATACACTTTTTACATGTTATATACAGTATACAGTAAGTATAACATTGTTCCCCCACCTCTGTCCTTTCAGGAACACATTAATGATGGTAGATAACTGTACTGTAACCTGTAAGACACTGTGTTATGTTGAGGGAACAAGTAATCAGTATGTTGCAAAAATTATTTATGTCTGGAATAAAACCAATGACCTTTGCTTATGTTATTGGATTTTTAATTTTGTTAGAGCACTTAAAAGTCAATTTAGAGAGGACCCTGTGTATTTTAAGTTAACCTCATGGAATTATATACACTGAGTGAATGAAGCTTCCAATTTATGTTATAAGCTCAATTAAGTCAATATATATCATGCAGAAATACGTTTCTCATGTGGTGGCTTTTTAACACTGTTTACATTCTAAATGTAAAGTGTTCATGCTTTACATTTAGCAGCCCACCATAACAGACATTTGATTGTTCCACCAGTTTTCACCAGTGAACGCACAGTAACTAGCAGACCAGATTAGTGCCTAAGATGAACAAGAAGGCATAGCTTTACTCATGGTATAATTAGTACCAGTTGCTGGTTCTGTAGGATTTGAAAATCCAATGCATCAGCCAACATTTGCAAATATAGTTGAAGAGCAGAACATACAGTATTTATGGAATAGGGACATAAAAGGGAGATTTCTAGATCACTTAATACATGAATATTGTCAATTTTTTGGAGAAATGAATGTGGATCTGAAGTATCATTATTACAATGGGAGCCTTATTTACATATGAAGCATGAAACACCTGTTTCTCACACTGTTGCATATTTTTGCCATTGATCTCAGCGGGTGCTTCAATCATGAATGAGTTTTTGAGGAGGTCAAATGGAAGCTTCTCTCAATGCAGGAAAGCAAAGGGGGTGCTGCCTTGAACCTGGAATTCACAAACTCCTTAAATATGAGATTTCATTATAAATAGGTAGGACTGAGGTTAGTTCGCGATGCATATCAAATATTGCAAATTGCATCAAAAAAGAACAATTGAGAGCCATACATTAAAAACATCTAACCTGGCCCTCTGCGCCTTCAAACTGGCCCTCTGTAACGGGACGTCTAAGAGTTCTAAGCTCTGCTTGAGATGATTTTCATGCCACATTTGGCAATTTCCACATGCCTGAGTGTCTATAGGAAAAATATAGAATAGAGACTTCATTTTCTGGATGTGCAGTCATCCATTAATGATTCCGAGCACACAGGTTGGCTCTCTGTAACCATAGAGAAATAGAGGGAGGGGGGACACTGCATTTTTCATCAAGGTCGACTTTCAAGTGTCCAACCTATTCATGTTTCATGTTATTGCAGAGAGATCTGCCAGAACCAAGCCATTAATGTCCTCCTAATCCAATATCACACGTGCTGAAGAAAGAATTTAACTACCTAAGGCCAAATGTCCTTTACTTCGTGTAATCTTTTAAAGACATATAAATACAAATTGTTAGTTCACATCAGGCATGACTTGGATTCATGCCTAAAGTTTAATTTCCCCCCTCTCCTTCTACTCTGTCTCACCAATCTACATCGTGTCAGTCTGTAGGTTATCTAAGTTTGACGAATCTGAATGAAGTTTTGATTGATTTAATGAACGTTGTTCCTGATGGCCAGTTCATTCAGAAGAGAAGGAACTTAATTGTCCAGATGTGAAGTCGACTACTTTAGAAACAGGTACTGTACTAGAGCTCTGGAAGGGAAAGACAAATTACCTCAGTCCTGAAGATCAGTTCCTTCAAGACACTTGGATTTTTGGTGGTGGAATTCAAAAACTCATTTTTTTGGACATTTAATTAATCTTTTTTTTTTCTCCAGGAGTGCTGTTTTATAATAGTATCCCTGTTTTGCTCTTTCTTGCCATTTCTTTAAGCACATCAGTAAAAGTTCAGAGCAGCCTACATTTTTGCAAGTGTATTTTAAACTCATGGTTCCTACTACAGTACCACTGTAATTCCTCACGTATTATGACTGTTTAGTTGAGTGTCATACACTCACAGACTTCTCCTTTCTTTTATCAAGATGTTTTTGATCATGATAATTTTGTGTGCAAACGCTGTGTAAGCCTTATATAAGCAATTCACTGAGAGAGCTTTAATGCACCAGCTCATTTTTTCCTTTTGGTTTTACAAATCAGGCATCAACTACATATCTACTGTATGTGTAGAACTGTGTAAATGTAACAATATGTAGGGTATGGTTTATTTAGCCTCCAAACATGAGACTGGGCATTTAAAGTTTATTTTGTGTTGGAGAGGGTAACGAGTTATTTCGAAAAAGTGTTTAAGTAGTGCTTTAGTACAGAAGGATACGGTACTAACGTTTCACATAAGTATCGATACCTTTTGATGTGTTGTCCAAATAATGAGGAGCCAATGAATAATAAATTATATCCTTCAGCATAACCTTGAGGGGAAGGGAAAAGGCCAATTCAGAGGTAGAAAGGAAGAACCAGAGAAAGAGAGTGAGAGAGAGCGAGAGGGTGCCCAGTACTTGTGTTATTTGGCCACAAGAGTGAAATATTTTCCTGCCTTAGCATTTCATATGGCTAATCATCCTCCTCAATGCCACTGGCCACGTCTAAAATGCTGCTTATCGAGACTCTGATGAGCACATACAGGAAGATGGAGCCTGCATGTGGGAGAAGGTTCTTCATCAAATCACGTGGCTTCAGATGAACAGCTCCACTTCAAATGGAACAGAATTGTTTTCAAGCGCAGATTCATTAATTTTTCATCTGCAGCTGGCTTTGAGGCTGGAGGAAGAGGGCAGGCTGGGCCACAGTGCAAAGGAAGGCATCTAACAAGCTGAGCTTTTAGAGCTGAGAGCTGGGAGGGCGGTAGAAGGCAGGGAGGGGTGCTGGGGGTATGTGGTGATGTTCGTCTGGTGTGGGGGGAGTGGCAGTCTGGGGGAAAAAAAAGGCACAATGAGAGAAGAGTTTTCTCTCTCAGCCTCAAGGACATGGTTTGTCTTTCTGCTCCAGACCTGACTACATGCTAGGTGACTGGCTGACTGGAAACACTGTTGATAGTTTGCAAAAAGAAACATTCTGTGAATGCCGCAAGAAGAACATCTTTATTCCCACATATTCTACCTCCTCAAGGGGTTCAAAGCAAATTAGTCTGGGGGCAGAGGTGCTCAGACTAGGGACAAAACAATGATAGAGTTTACCTTTTGTTCACATTTTATTTTACAACTCACTATGGAAAATTGCAGGCTCACTGATAAATCGAGTTCCAAATGTTACTCATTTCAGCCTGCGTTCCCTGGCTTGTATGTGGGTTTATCTTCAATTAGTCTGCCATTTTAGGTGGTTTATTTTTTAATAAACTGATAGGTCTGTATCATTGATAGTGATGTACTGTGGCTGCAGTTTCTGAATGCCTGATCATAACCCCTTTTCACAGACTGTTCTTTTTGATGCAACCTATGAGTTAAAACTAATGTTCTATTTTGTTCATTAATGGGACAACCTTCAAAGCATTTTGCTCTTGTGCAAAATTTTCTTTGCTTTTTTTTCCCTCTTCAAACAGAGCCCATTCAAAACCTCAAAATGTATTTGCACAAGTCTTGTAAAATAATTTTCCTTTAAGGCACTCAGTCCTGCATTTTTGTCTGAATCATTCAGTAGATCCTTCGTCTTTGTGTATCTTAACACTAGCTCTAGGAATAGCTCCAGTGCTGTGAATGCTGAATGTATGATTACACACCCAAATTGGTGTGAAAATCAAGTGAAATGGCTGAATGAATTTATCTGTTGGAAAAGCATCTGGGCATTTAACTTTGGAATGCCATCCATCGCTGCATTTTCTAACAGCTTTATCCAATTCAGGGTTGCATATATTTTGATCCTAAAAAGATCACAAAAAGCCACACAGGTCTGCCAATTTAGCCAACCATCAAAGAAGATGCTAATCAATTTGATAGATGTTTTCTATGATTAGGTTATTATTAAGTAATGTATGAGATTACTGAAATGTTTGACATGCTTCTTAGAAAATCTCATTCTGAAAAGATGTCAATTGAGCCTCAAGGACCAAACCAGTATATAAAAATTGTTCTCTAATGTTGGAAACTGTTCACAACGCATACTGTACAGTAAGTATAACAGTACTCATTTTGTCAGAATCACATCTTGCTTTGGAATAATACCCTCATTGTGGGCGTTTGATACTTTGGTTAAGGATTTCATTTTTCCTCTCTGGGCTAAAGGCAAGCTTAATTTTTAGGTGTCAAAGCTCAAGATGTACCGTAAATATATAACCGAATCATACGTGTATTTAAATGTGTCCCTTTGAACATAATTTTACAATCTGGTACTGCAGTGAATATTATTCATATAAGGGGTTTTGGTACCAGTGAACTATCTAATCTGTGTTCAGTTTTGGGCACTGGGGATCATATGCATTTATTGATCTACCAGTTATGTATTACTTGCAGCAGAATATTTGCCAAGAAGGTCTCTATAGGAAAATGTAATATGGACAGCCAGCCTAGAAGAAACAGCAGGGGAACTGAGGAAACTAATAAAAGACAGTAAGAGCGTCTGGAAAAGCCATCTTAGGCAATATAAATTGGAGACCAGCTGAGAAATGACACTATGCTCTGCTAAACAGGCATTGATTGAGTCTGAACCCAAGCCGGTTAGCACTGCAAGCTCCCTCACTGCTGTGGGAGCAGAGGTGTTCCACAGTGCAGTACACAAATACATTTCCTCTTAGCTGCTCAGAAACAGAATCTGCTCCTGGAAAAACACACCCATATTCTCGTATATACCCTGGGACCGCAATAAAAAAGTTCATTTTACATACATATGTCAACCACAAAAGGCAAATCACTTTATTTAATAGTTGAACTACTTTAATACTTATAATATTTCACCTTTTCCTCTTATTTTTGCTGGAAATACACCGCCCTTCAATCAGTAAATTCCAAACCAAGTACACTGACTGCTTCCATACCAAACTGTATTTTAATGTTGTTTAACATAGTGTAACTAGTGTACCTAGTGTCTGTTGACATGAGTGTTATATATGCCGAAAGTCTTGTTAAAAATGTTACTAAGTCTTCCACTGATGCAGTCCTCTATATTTATTGAGTGGAATACAAGTCTCCTCATGTGTTGGGTGTCATACGTACTCAGGAGACAACCCTCATGCCCAAAGTCCTCTCAGTTTAACTGTTGTGTCTGTTTGTATGCTGTGTGCTGGGGGCTGAAATGAGTGTGCCCAATATTTTTTTTTTAAACTGAAACCCACCTCCTGGACTTATTCCCTAGAAATTTCTATCTGCTGCATATGTGTCGTTTGTAATTTAGACCTGTAGGAAAAAAATCCAATCAATGGTGATAAGTAATTCATGAGCTGTTCTGTATAGCAGTCAATTTCTTTCGGACTCACTGCACTATTTATATTTTGTCATTTTAATGCCATTTGTGGTTTGAGAATTCATCTATCGCCAAAATCTATTACAAAATGCACTATTTTCTTGCTTCATGTTATATTTTAAATTTTCAAATTTAGTTTTTTTCATTCTTAAGATATTATGAAGGGAATTATTTTAATAATGTAAATACTCCCAATAAGGTACAAAGTGTCACTTGAACATTGTTGTTTTAATATGTTAATTTGTTTCTATTATGTAGAGAGAATAATTTACAGCCTGGTAGTGTTTGATGTTTGGCATTGCGGCTGGTAATGACTGTCTTAATTTACAATGCAAAACACAAAATTGCAGGGGCTCATTAAAAAGAGGATTATACATTTGGATTCAGTCCATAAGTATCTGCAGTTATTGTGTTACACCCACCAGATGAATGGTGATAAACCTTTGGAGCCCTGAAAAGATTGGACCTTGTTGCATAAACAGCTCTGAATAAAAGTAATCTTTGTCAATAAAGAATGCAACACTGTAAGGATGCAGAAATAAAGATAACCAGAGTTTAATTTTAAGACTTGTAAACCCATTGCTCTTGTGTGTGTAGCTTGTTCAATTGGAATCCTAATTACAAGCATTCTTAATCTTTGTTATGGAGCAACAATGAAACAACACTGTTTTCAAGAAAGCATAGCCTCCATGTATATAATCCAGATTGACACATAAGGCATTAGCACAGTCGTCTTGTAGTGTGATCAGGTTTCAGTTATCAAGCTAGGGAATAATAAATACTGGGCTGGGATACTTCCGAAAGAAACAGGTTGCTGCTGGAGGTGGTGTTGGTGGACTGGTACAGTAGGGGGCACTCTTCCTTCTCCACTAGAATTTCCAAACCAAGGTGCCATTGGGGTGGCTGGAGCCACTGTGGTGCACAAGGTGGTGCCCTTTGGAAAAGCCTTCAGAATGGTTATTCTGGATCGCCAATGTCCCAGGGCGCTTTTCAAAAGAGTATGGGTGCGGTACTCCGTGTCCTCAGGGCTTGCACAAAATTCCTAACATTCCCCCCTGTTTCCATGGGTGAAGCAATGTCTCACTTCTCCACCTGCTGTGTAGTGGAGCTCCTGGAATCTACTGCAGAAGGGTGCTCGGACCCCCAGGTGTAGGCTGCCCTCCTGGATGTGTGTCCCATCCTACAGTGAGCTCTGTATGAGAAGCACTTTGGAATTCTTTGGCATGGAAAGCCTCTCACGAATTCCAGAAATGATCAATTCTTTAAAATCTGGTTCTAGAAACACTAGCTGAAGCACATGCTTGGACAGCCACAAAAGAGGAAAAATACAATATTAGGGTTTAGTGTGAATAAATTCATCGCCCTTTTCATGCTTTTGGCACTTTAAAATATTTAAAGAGGAAAATCAGAAGCTGTAGCTTCCCTCTTGTTTATTCATAGTGATATCTCCTCTTAAGAGTCCACACATTGGGTATGAGTCTTAGTATAGAAGGCTTTATAATACATATGACGGTGCCAATTTTGTCAGACCAACTTGGATTTTTGAAGCAAATGTTCTGCCATTTCTTTTTGTGCAAGAGTGCATGACGTTTTCCTTACATATACAGTACCAACTCGTTTACCCATGGAACCAGTCAGGATTTACTAGGGACGTGCATTTGAGAATACCCACGGCAGTATGGATTTTAGTTTTCCAAGAGCTTTTAAACTTTTAAGCTTTTTACTCCCTAAACAAGGGAGTAAAAACTTCCTGAATGATTTGCAACTCTGTGCAGTGACCTGATTCCGAAGGCAATTTAAAGACCTCACTGCAGTTTCTGAAGGTTGCAGTAACCGAAACACGTACATGAGCTATTTTTTTTTTCTTTCCTTGGTTTAAGTAACCTATCAGCCAGGGCTGTCATCTCTTTCCCAGCTGCAAACAGCTGGGAGAACGAAGGACAGTATATATATTTTAATAACTTCCTGCCAAATGAACTCTTCCGAGTGGTGATGTCATATCAGGGCTAATGCACACTGACATCTCCAGCCTCGTTAAAACAACTGATATCATTCTGAACAGTAAACAAAGCAGAGGAATTAAAGGCCCTTCTCAAACTCTGTTAAAGCAGCCACTAACACGGTCTTCCAGCATTATGCTACCTTAACCTTTTCATCACTCAGATCTGTGACAGAGGGCTGTCGTTTGAAGTTTGTGATCTTTTAAAATAATCAGATTCCACTTTTTGTTATTTTATCCCGTGACATTTCAAAGTTTTAGCTTATTTAAGCTTGAATTGCTTCTTCTGATGATGTTATTAATAGTCCCATGAGTAGTGGCTATTGAACGAACAAACAGTCCAGTATCAATACAGGAGATACAGGTTCATTTTTAGATGATTCTGTGATTGCTGTGATGATGGATCCTTTAATCAAAAATAGGCTCCACTATGTAATTTCTCCTTTTTTCCACCTGTCTTGTTGGCGTATACATGCTTCCCATTACTTAAGAAAAACAAATGAATGTCATTAAGCCACTTTTTTTACTTTTGATAAGGTGACTCATTTATAAGGACGGAATCATTTTTCCACAGCCACCAGGCACACACCCAAAGAGTTATAGCAAAACGCGGTTGGCTTCTCCATTTCCTTTCTCCATCTATGCAACAAAAGTCGTACCATATGAAGTATGCCACATGATGTTCTCTAGTCTTTTTGACATGGCTAAAGACTATACATAAAAGGAATGGGATTTATTGGTCACTGTTCTGATTTGTTTTGTTTTTTTATGTCCTACAGATTGTGGACAACCTGCATTAATTAGGAAAGGCAAACAGGGATAGCAAATACACATCACATGAAGTAAATAGTCCTTCCTGGAACAGTGTCATTTTAATGAATGGCGTACATGAACTACTGTATGCTCTTGTTCTTTAGAGAAATGGAGCATGAAGCATGGTTTAACCTGAGAGCAGAGGATGAATTGGCAGGCTGTGGAGTAACAAGGTAGTGTGTTTGTGTAATATTGTTTCCTTGCAAGGCACATTCATTAGCCTGTTTGTCCACTGTCTCATTGTATTTGATAATGGTAGACCTCATTTAAGGGTTTTAAAGCAGGCCATGTCTCTTCTGCAGTTTTGTTTTGATGGGTTGGGAAAAAAGTGGTAACTTTTAATCTAATTTTAAAATGAGTCATCTAATGTTTTAGATGTTGTTTAATGGATCTGTCTCTGTAAAGATCAACAACACCAATGACTGAATTTATGACCTGGACTTGGTGCAAATCCCTTATGGGGAAACACAAATGACTGTAAACTGAGCAAGCTGATTGACAAGAACACAGCATAACATGCATTTTAGTGATTCATACTGTACATGGTATCTGTCAAATTCATTTATATCAATTCTATGTTGAAAATCATTCAACGGCTGTTATGTTTAAATCAATAAAAAAGAGAATCTTGGAGAACGTATTTAATAAAATGCAGAGGGAAAATACAATTCATTTAAATATAACCCTCATGTAAAATTAATAAAATCGTTCTCATTTCTTCTATAGGAATTTCAAAGTACATTAACAACACAGGGTGGCGTGGTGGTGCAGTGCTCGGCATGCTGCCACTCAGCGCAGGGGCCCTGGGTTCAGCTCACGGAGTTTGTATGTTCTCCCTCCATTAGCGTGGCTTTCCTCGGCGTGCTCTGGTGTCCTTCCACGGTGCAAAAACTGTGGCTTCTATGAAAGTTGGCGTTTCTGTGAGTGTGGCAGTGTGCCAGAGGTGGAGGGTGTACTCTACCTTGTGCCCGTTGCTTGCTGGGATCAGCACTGACTCCCCCGTGACCCTGAATTGGAAGAACTGGTCAGAAAATGGATTGATCGAACACACTGCTTTTGTTAGAACGCCTCGAGATCTCTCATAACTTTAAAATGGATCCCATTTTTTTCTGAAGTACAGTACACTTCCTTCCATGGGACATTGGCTCCTGGACAAATATTGAGGAGGTCAACTTCAAAAGTCATGGCCCAAACTGAAACAACGACAAACATCCGTCATCACATGATACTTCTGGAGTTTATCGAACTGGGTCATGCTGTACACAAGTGTCTCACAAGATATGAATAGAGTAGTGTCAGTTTCGAATACACCCTGAATTGCTCTGATCCATTTTGTAGATGCAAGCATCATTGACATGATACATTTCGTAGATGCAAGCTGATGAGGTTTTTGTTTGATAATTTGTACATTCATTTTTGAGATGTCTAGCCTTCTCTGCTTACAATACACTGTGCATTCATCCTGAATGCCATGCTTTTGGTTACATTTATTGGACAATTTACTGGAAGCTGATGTCTAGATTTGATTATGTCTCTAAAGATTAATAACTGTGTAAAACAGCGACTGTATTGGCTGCAATGCATTATTTTTAATGATGATCTGGCAGTTAGCTGTATTTGGTATGTTTTTAAAAGAAACGTTAATGTCTTAAATATAAAAATTAAAGCAAAACATTTTAGTCTGTATTGTTTACTTTTGTGACAGATTACACTTTTCTCCCTTGCTCATATGGGAAGCCTAGTTTAGGTTTAAAAGGGACACAGCCAGCAAAAACAGGTTTATCACGCTGACTTGTTCTTTTTTTTTCTGTGCGATATTCGAAGAAAAAGAGCGCCTCCGAGTCCAGAACTGTGTGCTGCATCGAATCCTGCCGATTAGCAGAAGTGACACTCATTAAATTACCCAGACTACGTTTGGGGTGTGTGGTCCCTCTAATCCCAGCAAGTGAACCGACTCATATGACAGTCTCGGGGAGGGGGGGAGCCGCTGGGCCTGGCTGATCCCGCAGTGGTATCTGTGCATTCACTCGGGGAGATTAGGAGTGCCAGGTCCCATGAGGCCTTATCAGAGAGATGTCTGGGAAGGGAGGCTGGCAGCAAGCACTTTTCCTCAGCCCTATTAAGAAGGCTTAGGCTCAGAAGAAAGAAAAACTGTGTGTTTTTATAAATTGTCTAAGGCTGGTGGGGTTTTTCGGAGGGAGGTGTGGGGAGGGAATTCATGTGATTAAACTGGGATTATGAAACCGATTCCCTTTTATGCAAAGACTTAGTTTCAGAAGAGAAACATTTTTGAGAGCCAAATGGTGGCAGGTGGCTACCATATCTCCCATTATTCTAAAACAGGAGGAGACTACAGCTAATAACATGTATCATTGAATTATGAGATTAATGTCAATAGTTCAGTATAGTTATTTTGTTTTCCGGCACTCACTCCCTGTTATCACAACCTTCTCCAGTTTTAGACCAATCTAATATCGTAGTATTTCATATCTCTAACTTAAATCAGACTGAGAGCATTTTGCAATTTCTTTTAATGGGGTATGGAGGCCGACGGTTTTTTTAACCTATTACCAAACTGAGTCTTGTTTCTGCAACTCCAGTGGAAAAGGATCAATTCATCTTTATTAAACTTTATAAAAATAAACTCCCAGCAATGTATCTCCCAGCTGCTGAATAAACTGCCTCTTTTCTCCCCACGTGTGTGTTCCCCTGCGCAGGAAGAGTGGGGCGGACGAGAGGCAGGGCCGGCGCAGCCAGGGGGTGACCCACAGCGTGAAGCAGCCCACACACTGCCCCTCCTGGGGGGAGAGGGTGCTGCTGGAGCTGGGGGAGGAGGAGGCCGCGAACGAAGGTGAGGTCCCGGGATAGTGCACGGGTACATTGCATGGAGCAAAGCCATGTACTGTAGGCCGTTAGAGCGTCTGCGTGTGTGTCTGAATGGGGCAGGACCTCTGACCGGCCCGACTGCCGCAGCTGACTTTAATAATCCTCTGAATCCACATAAGAACAAGGCCAGAGTTTCCTTTTTATTAACCCACAACCTTTGCAGTCTTCACATTTTCTAAGAAAGCCATGCATAAATTACGAAGTATGAAACCTTATAGTTTTACAGATTTGTACCCCGATGGAGGCTCTCTGATAAAAACTAATAAGCACTGATTTCTTTCAGTGGGCATTTAAAGGTCTGTTCTGTTTTGAGAAAAAAATTAGGGGGACAGAGACTTGATTCCTTTCAATTTTATAGGGCAGTTGTCCCTACAAAGATTCCTGGTGGTTAAACCTGATGGTACAGTATGAGTGTACTGTGTCTCTTTCATTCCGCCAAGAGGCACAAAGGCCAGTCTTGAAATACAGAGATGTGAATGACTTGAGAACCATTCAAAGAGCAAGGGAAGCTCCAGGACAAATAAGTTGCTCTTAGCCAACTCAGGAGTGACTGATTAAGAACATTTACACCTCTGCTTTCAAAAAGTCTTTGCACTTCTCAGGAGCGCAGTGACAGTTTAATCTTTCTGCAACGATAGGTGGTATTTGTGAGCTGCCAGACTAAGGCAATCATAAAAAAAAACAGAAATTACGTTGGCAAGAATTGTGTTCGAAAGAGATTGAAAAGGTTTTAAATGCTGTTTTCTCCCTGAAGCGAGTCATCCCTGCTTATTGATTGTGTAGCCACCTGAAAAATGATTCAGACCAGCTACCACCTTACTGTCTCAGTCTGTGACAACCAAGCCTCCGATTGTGACTTCCATCTTCGAACGTCTGATGAAGGAACGTGACTTGGATTTCCTGTCTATGTTGTGACTGAAACTTCAGTTGCATCATAATCCTTTCCATTTAGTTTTATGGGTTTTGGTGTTTTTCCAGCTCATATTTTTTACCAAATAAAATCCATGCAGAAACATTATGTATTAAGGGTTGAATGGGAAAAACTGACCAAACCAGTTTCTGGTAGAACCGTATTGTTTTTAATTGAACTTATGTCGGTCTAGGTTTTGGATGAATTGATGTCAATACGCTGAATTTTCTGAATTTACATTGAAAGACATGTTTGTTAAAACAGGAAACCAAGTTCCATCCATCAGATATACTAGGTATTTGTTTGTTGCTTTGTCTGATATTAAGCTTGGTTAATAGTGATTGGGGGCTTGGAGCTTGAGGTTATTGCTCTCTTTGCTAATTATGGATGTGTGCTCTGACTTGAGCGCACATGATATTTAGGTTATCTTCCATTTGAATACAATAAAAGGGTTTGCTAGGTCAAACAGCTATGACTGTAGGAAGATGTGAACCAGCTGGATATGACTGCGGAATCCACTGTTGTTATGCGTAAATATGAAAGAAGTAAACACAGTGCAACAAACACTTCATGCATCTTGATTTTGTACCTTTCTTTACAAAATAGCTACCCATATTGGAAGGAAGAATGAAAAACTGGAACATCTATAGTGGCTGCTTCTCTGCTAGCTTTGCACTTGACTGCTCTTCTATGAATACTAACAGAACAAGTTTTTTCTGCATTTCTGCTTCAAAAAAGGGAAAAATCTATCTCTCTGTGAAATTGCTTTGTCTTGTTCTGCAAATCAGCGTTCTGAAAAGCCTTTCTGTTGATAATAATTGCAGAGCGTGGGCCTGACTATTGTAGCTGCATGATTTGAGCCTGTTAAGTGACAAAATAATTACACGTTTGGTTTAATGGCTTCTCCCAAAGTGTAGACAGAGTGATTGCTGTGATGTGAACAGAATGCTGATGTCGACTGGAAGCTGAACTACTGAACGTCACTACCATCTCCTTTGTTTGGCTAACTGCTTAATCTCACAGCCAGTGTCTCTTTTACAGTCTGTATAGTGACCTTATTGGAGGGCAGGAAAGTCAAAGCTAGACAAACAAGCAGGTGACATACACAAATGTGACAATTAGATGTTTCCGAAACATTTATACCAAAACCCAGTCCCTGCGCCCTTTTTTTTTCATTTGAAAAGCCATAACTGGGAATCTTGGGCAATTTATCTACAATACGCACTGTCTACGGAGTGATTGGCTGAGAAATGGTACTAAATGTCCTGTGTCTGTCTCAATCCCAATCACAGGAATTTGAAATTACTGTAATACCCCTTCACACATCAGCTTAGTAGGCTCAGGCGTATCTACCAGGTGTAACTAAAAGAGGCTGGAAAAAAAAAGTACTGAGAAGCTCAGAAAATGGTTTGGAAAAATAAAGTGCAGTATTTGAAATATGCGTTTATCATGCCGTTTCTCACAATTGACATTAAATTGTACCCTTCTGTCCCCAGTATAACCGGAAGGTCAGAATCATTTGGCATGCATACTCTGGCTGTTCCCAATTGGTTTGATTTTATTTGCATTGAACCAAAGAAGTCCAGTATAAGGTTCAGGATCGTGTTTAGTTTATAGCTTTTATAGTAGGCAATTTCCTACAAGTACAGTAGGTATAGTAAAGCTATTCTGAAGCTATAAACCAAGCAGACTGCTGGGAGGAATTAGTTTATACATTCTGCCTGCAGCCACTTATTGTTAGTTTTATATTTAAAGAGTGTTTTTCATATCATACGTGCTTAAATACTTAATAAAAACCTAAAAGTCTCAGAATTGGTGAACAATGTTTTGCAAATGCCCTCAAGGTAGTATTATTTTTTAGCACAAAGTTAAAAGATTCTGCTGACATGCTGTGCTAATCAACCAAACTGCATGAGGACCTTTATACTATTGTTATTAAATGAAAGTCTGGACTTGAGGTAAAAGAACAGTCTTTTGCAATAATGTAGCATGATTGTGCTATTAATCAGCATGCAACATTTAATTTTAGTCCAGAACTGTATTTTTTCACTTGAACACACGCTTCATTAATGCACTAATTATAAATTGATTTATGCTTTGCAACACAGTATACGCAGTACATTTTTATTACTCCTTAGAATTATGTGAGGTAAATATTTCATATTTGCTCTGTTTTAAAAACATTATGTGCAAGCGTGTTGTTTTGAATTTTACACCCTGAAGTCAATTCATGACCAAGGATAAGAGCATTTGAGTTAATTAAAAATGAAATAATATTAAAGATTCTATTCATTTCCTTAGTCTGACATACAGTATGACATGTACATTGTTATCTCAAATTTTTTGGGAAAAAAAATCAAAAATCAAAAACTAGAATCACTATTAATATGTGTACTATTTATGTTATGGTAAATTGTACTTAACCATCATTAATCTCTATATTTGTAGCTGCAAGAAATTAATTATTTTGTTGATCTCTTTTTAATTACCATGTATTATGAAGAGGGTGTGAATAATTACCACAACTACACTCCACTAAGAGCGAAGACAATTGTGCTTCTGCAGGTGGTTGATTTAATGCTGCATACTGTAGATATTTTTTCCTTGCTTTCATATTAGGTCTTACTGCCATGCCATTTACTTAAATGCTACAAATATTTTATAACTAAGATCCAGGAATGCATTTCTTAGTCTATTAGAAACATAACACAGAAATATTGACCACTTTCTTTTGAAAAAGAAGGCTGTTTTTAGCATTGGACATTTTGTGGGTCTTACGTCTTTCTAAGTGAATCTAACAGTGATCCAGCAACATAGGATTTATTAAACCATGAGACTGTATGAATGTGTGTCTGTATGAAGTATCATACTTACTCATGCAGTATGCAAACCTCAGGCAAAATTGTATTAAAGTCAGCTTTAAAGCTGGGTCTGTTTGAACTTGGTATTGAGAGAAAGCACCCTATACAAGAAGAGGCTAGCCAGACTACAGCAGGATTTATGTTCAACCCTTCGACCATCTTTTTTGCCACATACGTGGATGAAATTTCATTTTTCCAATTAAATAATTTACGGATTTGAAATAAAATGACATCCTGTAGATTTCAGCAACTACAGTTCTTGGCCAAATTGGATAAATTCATTTAAGATCTAAGGGAGACCTGTAAGATCTGCTGGACTGCTTCTCTTCAGGACCAGGGCTGGCCACTTCTACCCCTAGACCAACCAATGACCAGGTGACAGGAAGTTGGATTGTACCACCAACTCAATCAAATTTATTGAAAACATTTAGCTGACGATACTTGACAGAGGACATTTAAAGATGTTTGTGCTATATGTTTAGAATTCCAAGACATAGATACAAAGGTTTTTATTTTGGTGGTGCATTTTGTTTTTACTTATCTAAAGCAGCCAAATTAAAACGTATGGCTATTCTTCCCTTGTGCTTTGTCTTTCCCTGTCGATGGCCACATAGAGATGGTCCTTAGTGTGGCTGACAGTCGAACTAAAGAGCTCCTGGCCTACTATCGCCTACCTTTGCGTCATCTCCAGCCTTTTCACCACTACCACATGGAACTGGTGCAGGTAAGTGTCTCCCAGTGCAATCACTCAGCAACTACACAGCTTATCCCCACCAGTTAGATGCCTTCTTCAGGAATTCTTCATCAGTGGCTCATCAGCCATCCAAATGCCTTTTCTCTGCTGTAGGCTGGCTATAGGATGCCATATCTCCTCAGCCACAGGGCATAATTTACACAGAACAGATTAAAACACTGCATACTCTTTCCTCCTGTCTCCTGATTGCATATGTCAGGCTTTGCCAACAAGCATTCATTTACCAGTTGACATAAGGACATCTGAAGTTTCTGAAAAAAACATACATTGACTTGTGGGATTCTACAGCTTCTGGTCTTTGTCCAGCCTGAGGATGTTATACACATGGTGATTTCAAAATGAATTATATAAGCAAATATAAAAAATAATTGTAAATCCAACAAAGGCTTATTGAACAATGGAAAGCAAGTCATAATAAGGTTTCCAAGACGGTTTCCCAAACCTAGCCCTGTATATAGGAAGGGTATGAAGATGTAAGTTCATGCCAGACCACACACCACCTAAAATACCTTTTAAGTGCTTATGTAGAGTGATGTAACGAACAACTTTCATCTTCAAAACCAGACTGTGATTTCTCATCCCTATACTTTGAAACAGCAGGGGACATAGAGCAGCTCTGCCTGTCGGTATTGAACGTCTGCTGTGCAAGCAGAGGAATAGCCATAGGCAAAGTTCTTCAAAGAGCCTTTTTCAATGCTGAATCATGAATAACCAATGCCTTGTTTACTGTATGTGGTGAAATCGAAACACTTGGACTATACTCTGCATTCCTGGGAGAAGCCTAACAGAGTGAGATCCAGTTAAGTGTTTCTTGAGAACATCTGTCTAAGCAGAGTGTGCTGTTTGTTCATTTTGTTTTATAAAGTGTAGCTAGAAAGCACTTACATTCGCTTTGCGTATAACACAGTTTTCTTAAAAATGCTTAGTTTGTTTTGAGTTAGTAAGTAAAAATAGACACAGTGCTTTATTATTTTGGTATTCATGTTATCCTTGTGGGACCAGACATAACTTTAAGCTGCTCTTGTTTCCACATGGGAAAAAATGTAATGACACACACAGCAGTTTAACAGAAGCCACCCTTACAGTATTGGTACTGACAACTATGGCTAACATAATTAATTTCACATCATGGTGTGTTGTGATACTATGCAGAAATAATTAAAACTGTATAATTTACTTTGAATGAGCAATACTGTGCAAGTACACTGGCAGTATTGAGTGTTTTAGATGTGGATAATTTGTTTCATTGTTTGTATTCATTCATATCTGAAAGTGTAATCCGTACATTGTAAAACCATTGGTAAGAACCATTGGTAGTGTTCAAATAAAAACCTAGTGCGTGCATACAAGTAACAGACAAGACAACATTAAAATGTAAAATTGATCAAATCCTGTTTTTAACTAACTTTTAACTGTTGCATACAGCTGATCTGAAGTCATGTAAGTTTATCCTGACATCAGCCAGTGAGTGGGTAGGAGAGAATTTTTTTACATTTCACCTTGTTTGCCTGAAGAATAGAATTGAGCCTGACATGACAAAGGGAAACCAAAAACACAATCTGGTAATGAACATTATCTCATATTTGTCTGTATTTCAACCTTCTGGAGCAAAGGTGCCATCAGCAATAAGTGGAAATGTGCTTCTATTCCTTGCAGGTTTTTTTTAAGCGACTGTGTTTACAGTTACAGATTATTTCAGATGAAACTGAAAATTCAGTTTTAATGTAATACCAAACATTTTTTTTTCTTGAAATTCTGTCTTAAGGAAAGAAATACAGTGTAAGTATATGCACTGTAGGGAAGTAAAACGTTTTTTTTTTCTTCATAACTTTGTACAACGGGTGGACAGCCTCAATACTTTTTACTGAAATGACCCATAATCCACCCCACAGTGTTCATAAACTCCTTTTCACTCTGGCTACATACAGTATGCCAAAAAAAAATCAGAACAGCATGTTTTTGTGGCAGATCTAGCCTTATCTGAAGTAAATCAATGTCTTTTTGACAGTATCCGTTTTCGATTGTCTGGCCAGCAGATCAATCAAATTACCATCTGGTATAAAATTCAGTTTCCAGACGCAGTTAAAAATGATCATACCCACTGAATGCAAAAATTAGTATGAGAAGTGGGGTACGGTATATCTACAGTAGCTGTCACAATTACATTTTTAAAAACTTTTTCTCTGAGATTTCTGCTTTGGGTGGTGGTTTTTTGTTTGTCAACAGTGGATTATAATTAAAGTCCTAACAAATGTAGGGCTGTGCAACTACAACCAAATCTTCTCTGATGAGTGCAAGCTGTCAGCTGGAAAGGAGCATGAGTGTAAGTTTAAAGAAGATGCTCTAAACAGATAATAAAGCCTATGTAGAAAAGGGAAAGAGATTGTGTAATGACAATAAGAGTAATCTAAACAATTATAATAGCATCAGTTCTGAACAGAATGAGCCTCCTCAGCTGTGTAGGAATTCTGTGCCAAGCCATCCCAGGCTGCTCAGAATGAGTTCACACATGACTGCACTCCTACACTCCCCTCCAGGTCCTCTGTTCAGACTGCTCCTTCAAGGCTGCTGCTACAGTATAAATTATTCATTGTCTGCTTTTACTGGCTTTGTACTTAATTCCAGCAACATCGTGGCCAGGAGTGTTCTTATTGTAATTATATATGTATATAATTGTGATGTATACTATATTATCACAATATTACAGGGTGGCTTTTTTTTTTCCTAATCACTTCATTCCAAGAGGGTACTAAGTCCCTTGAAAATGATTCCTCAGCCTCTGAAATCCTATTTTGTGCATAATTGCTGTGCACATTTTACATGATGTGTTCAGTGTTTGTGATACTGTATGTAACATAGCGTACGGGTCAGTCATCTTCACAATCAACTGCAGTTCATACAGCATACATGTGCATTGTAGAAAGTGTGGAAAACCATCACTTGACGAAGCTATAAAAGATGCTTGTTTAAATAAAAAGAAAAGGCTGCATAAAATGACATCTTTTTTTTGAAGTACGTTGCAGCATTGATGGATGGGAAATGTCATTAATCCTGTAGTGTGGTGTCCCTTGGTTGTTGTTGTTTATGCCCTCTATAAATATTGATTTGCAGTGTGTTATTTTTATGGAGGGCACTCCAGAGAGCACTGAACAATAATCACTGCTCGTTTTTTCTTAGTTTTAGACTTCCACTGTCAGGCCTGTTGGCTGACTGGCTGATTGCACCTATGTGATGGATGTCTAGTTTGAAATATGGTCATCCCCTGTTTTTTTTGGTTGATGTAAAGTAAGGTGGAATTTAACACATCACAAGGCAATCCAACATAGCTTATAACAATACTTGCTAGTCTCTAGCTGAATGACGAGTAGTCATTTGACTTTGGTCAAGGGAGTATGTATAGAATTCTGATCATTTTTTTTTCCTTGTTAATTTAAAAATATGTGCTTTATCATATAAATAACATTAAGGGATTTCCTTTTCTATTCCATACCTGTAGTGTTTTGAAAGCTTGCTAAATTATATTTCATTTATATTTGCCCATAAGTGGAAATGTATTATTTCATGATGAATAATGGCAGTCCATTTATCTAGGGTGTTAATGAGGCGGTGCAGGGTGCCTCCGTGAATATGGAATTTGTTTAGTCAGACCATTTTGTAAGAAGTACAGATTGTAAAAAAAGATGTATTTGTTTATACAAGTGTTCCTGATCCTGGATAAGGGGCTTGATCTATTCTTCTGACCATTATTCATGTAATCATTTAATGTTGTGCACAAAAGTAGTGTATAAGTTGTCTAAAATCTTAAATTCTAAAACTGTTTCAAAACATATCCTCCTCTATCTTTGATCAGTTCCTACATCTGCACAAATTCTACAGTACACAATGAAGCACGTCAGGTGAAATACAAAAGATTGCATGTTCAGCATTTCCTTTAAATCCCCTGGTTACATTTTGAAGATCCCGGGATCACCGTCTCAGGCACAGTAGGCAGATTTGAAATTGATAACGTGCCTCTTCTCTGCCAGGGTTCGATTGTTACATTTTCCTGCAACAAAGCAACAGGCAAAGTTGCTGTGAATGTGTAAACAGTCCTGAACAACACAGTCCAGTCTGAGCTTCATCTACTTGTGTGACCGTCGCGGCTCCGCGCGGGCTCGTGCCTCCGCCACCCGCTCCACCCCGCAACACCTGGGGCGCGACCCCGGGTCTCCGGCGTAACGCCACAGGGAGCCAGCCCAGTGAGCTGAAGGAGACCTCCCCCAGCCCAGGCGGCTGAGGGCCCTGCTACACGCAGGGAGGGCGCCGACGTCACCCTGCCCACACCAGCTCCCCTACACTTGCACTGGAGTGAACTATGATGAGCAGCTAGTGGGTCCCTTTGAACACATTTCTCCTCTCCTCAATCTGATGAACCAGACACCAAACAGTACCTCCTGCTGGTGGATCACAAACGGCGGTTTCTCTACTCCAACATGAACATTTCGCCATTACATTTTTTGTTTTATTCCCCAAACTTATAAGTGTGCATGGCACATACAGTAGTTCTGACATAGAATTGCAGAATTCTGGGAAGTATCACATTGTAGGTAAGTCTGAAAATACCTACAGAAAAGAGGCATCCATCCAAGGAAATAATTAATACCTTTTCATTGACATTTGCATCACAAACATGATTAACAGCTTTTACCTTCGGGGATGATAATAATAATAATAATAATAATAATAATTGCTTACACTTATTTAGCGCTTTTCTGGACACTCCACTCAAAGTGCTTTACAGGTAATGGGGTAACTGGTAACTCTCCTTCACCACCAGTGTGCAGCCCCACCTGGATGATGTGACTGCAGCCATAGGGAGCCAGAACGCTCCCCACACACCAGCTCTCAGTGGGGAGGAGAACAGAGTGATGAAGCCAATTCATAGAGGGGGATTATTAGGAGGACATGATTGATAAAGGCTAATGGGAAATTTGTCAGGATGTCTGGGATTTTTTATGAAAACAGAGAGTCAGGACCTCCCCGAACCCACACAGACCGCAGGGCGAGCGCCCCCTGCTGGCCCCACTAACACCACTTCCAGCAGGAACCTTAGTTTTTCCCAGGAGGTCTCACACCTGCTTAGCTTCATACATGCTTTTTTCAGCTAAACTCAGGCAAGACTGAGTTTATACTCAGATCTTCCCAACATCAGTTTTGCAAAGTTGGTGACACCGGTGCTATCAGTGATGGCTCTGAAATGAAACCTTTGCAGCTCACATGAGGAGCATCACAAAGGGATATCTTTCCTCCACCCACACGATTATAGCTCAGTTCCTGCCCAGTCGCTCATGCAAGGCACCGGACAATCAGGCCTTTCCAGCCTCCACCCATTGAGGAACAGCACAGCTGTAGACCTCACCGTCCAAATCCCTTAAAGACGCCACAACCGCCAACATTTTCAAAACCTGCCTTAACACTACCCGAAGCTTTTAACGTGTAATTCACTTTTCCTCAGTATCAAAGAATCCATTTCCGAGGCTTCCCCCCCGTTTTCTTCTTACTTCTGTCGTGTATTATTCTGTGTAGATGTATATGTGTCGTATATTATGCTATGCGCAGTTGTAGAGCACCTTAAGAATCCAATTATTCTTGTTTTACCACTCCATGCCGAATCAAACCGCTAGTTGGAGAGGAGGACAGAAGCATCCGTCTTGTGTGTCGGCTTGTTTTGTGTTGTAGGCTCATGGGAATGTGCCGGCAGGGGTGCGGCTGTACGCCACGGTGGTCCGACAAGTCAGCGCCCTTCCGCGACTGCCGCGCTTCTCCTTCACGGGGTTTGAGGTACTCGCTTACCTGCCGCCCCTGCCCGCCGTCAGGCCATGCGGGGGAGGAAATGAAACGTCAGGCCCCTCATCCCTTTAAGCGGGCAGTTTGCCCACACGCAGAATTTGAGAATCTGAACGTCCTGCTCGTAAATGTCAGTTACACACGATGTCTATGATTTGAATGACTTTTTTTTTTCATGTCTGGACGTGATTGAAAAGCTCACCTAGTGTGAGCACAAGTCGTAACTAGATGAACTCTGGTGTATCGAATCCTATGTCGTGGAGGAGATCTGAAAATACAGGAACGTACTCGGAGGCTCCTGCCTTCTCCTTGTTTTTGGAGTTGGATTTAAGCCAAGGCCTGCAGAAATAACGGGCAGCTTAATTAGTTCTTTGCGGCTATACGTTATAATTCTATTTTCCAGATGTGTTTGG
This sequence comes from Lepisosteus oculatus, assembly GCF_040954835.1. Classification (NCBI taxonomy): domain Eukaryota; kingdom Metazoa; phylum Chordata; class Actinopteri; order Semionotiformes; family Lepisosteidae; genus Lepisosteus; species Lepisosteus oculatus. The sequence goes on from NC_090700.1 coordinate 59,296,928, forward strand.
GGGGGTGGGGTGGAAAAAGAGTCCCGTCAGTCTTCTTTCAAAAATAAAGAATGTTTTCTGGCTTCCTGTTTCAGGTTACCTTCACAATAAAATCAACCGAGATAACTAAATCACCTCTGCTTCCAATTTCCTATTAGCTGTGAATTATTTTATTGATCTCCTTAATGCTGAGGGGTATTGAATAACAAATTGCTTTAAACGCTAGTGCGTGATGCTGCATTATTTCTGGGGAGTGGTGTGCGTGCTGTGACTGCAGAGCCGGGGGCGTGGGTAGCTCTTCCGCTCCCCTGACGTTCATCTGGGCCCGGTGCTGTTTCAGGTGCTGTTGCAGGGCATGGAGAGGCCGCTGAGGGAGCCAGCGGGGCCTCTGCTTGCTGTGGCTCGTATTGTCCCCGATTATGCGTCTTACAAGTAAGTGCTTGTGGAGTGCAGATTGTCATCAGCCGTACATCTGAGGCCGACCACAGTGCGGGGATGGGGGTGCTGCTCATGAATGACAATGCAGCTGGCTGAGGAAAAAATCCTTTTTTTTTGTTTCTAAGAGTAATCGCTGGCTGGAGAGCGGGTGTTCGGCGTCCTGGAAGAAGTGACCCTGTGGGTCAGCGTTAGGACAGTGCAAGTGTTCCCATCTGGGGGGGTTAATTCATGCCGGGTCCCTGGCAGCAATTAAGAAAAATAATGGAGACTTTCTCCTTTATGAAGGTTAATCAGAATGTAAAAGGTGACTTTTAAAAGCTTTTTGCTGGCAAGGGGATGGGGTTGGGTGCTCTGAAGCTCCGTACAAGCGCTGATCAATTACTTCACGCCAAAACACACAGGGATGAGTTGTGAGATCCCAGATGCAGAAAGATCTTCTTTAGAGGCGCCACTGTTTCACCTTGCTTTAGCTTATTATTCTGTTTTGATTATTGTCATCTCATAGTGCTAGATTGAATTTTAATCTGTAAGATAAACATCCACGACCTCCCTAATATTCGGAATCAATAAAGTTCACTTTACCCTTTTTCAGGTTACTGGCTCATGGCTGGGTTACCCATACCAACAAATGGGGTGACACACCTCCTGTAGATATCGGCTCCCTAGTTCCATATATTTAGAACCTGGTCTTTGACAGAGTATGATTTATCACAGAAAAAGATGAAACATTTTGTAAGCAATAAATGATTTATGAATTTAATGTGATCCAGTTCAGAAGTGGCCGTGCATTTTAATTGTTGAACTTCAGAGCACATCAATTATCTCCGTGTGCTTTTTCGATATGTAGTTGAACCTCAGCTGCTTCCTGTCGAGACATTTACAAGCAGCATTAGCTCTGTGGCAGGTTTCCTATAATAAAAGCATTAGACTTTAATACAGAGTGAACCAGAGCTCAGTGGTTTAACTGCAGACTTTAGTCTCAAAAACCAAAACATAAATCACATAAATGCTGTATGTTAACAGGTGTGAAACATACTGTTCAGTCATTATGAAATGAGATGAAACCCTAAGACCAACTCAAACGACTTGCTTTGTTTGCTCCGAATTGTATTATATCAGCATTTATTTGTGCACTTAATTCTGTTACAATTATAATTAATTCAGTTGACTTTACTTTTCAGTTTGATTTATTATACTGATAAAATTACACAACATATTAATTAAAAGAAGCTCACCTATTGCTTCATGATTTTTCATCAAAGGATCTTTATACTACGACTCATACAGTCAGAAGTATTAAGGTTTGTATGTGTTCAGTTAATATAGATACTGAGTGCAGTATGGACTCCAGCGACAGTAAGCTAACCCAGAAATGCTGTGAACAGAGGCCACTCCCTTCTTGAGTTTGTCTCTCAGGATAGGTTAAGCAGAAGACTAAGGATGATGTCAACTATAGGCTCCCATCATCTGATTGACACATGAAGGTCAGGGAATAATCAGGCTGCCCATGTCCGTATCTCACGGTTGGCTCTTTCTTCTGTTATTGCTCTGTGATATAACTCCCACTTCTAATAATAGCTGCACTGTTGCTAGGGCTGCCTGTCGCACTGCATCTATATGTTTGATTTAGTGGTCTTTGAGAGGTGTTTCTATCCTTTACTTAAATTTTGAGTCTCCCGTGCAGCTTCTGGACAGACACCATTACAGTATGTTTTCATGAATGTCCTGTATTTTAGCAGCTTGTATCACAGCCCGTTGAGTGATCAGGCATCCTGAACCATTGGAAACTGGGCAATTTGCCATTTGGAGGCTACTGTAAGCATTCTGCCTGGATGGCCATCCTAAGCTTGTGCTAGCAATGGTATCGGTGAATTTACTCTTAAGTGCATTTTTCACGGGTTCTTCCATATGAGACTCTGTTGGCACTGCCATTGTGTTTGGTTTTCCAGAGACACCATGCTGCTTCGGAGTCCTCGGGCGGCGGGCATCACGGTGACCTCGGTCTCCTTCCCCCAGCCTCCCCCCTCCTGCTTTGATGTGCCACCCCTGACTGCCCAAGGCCATCCCCAGGTAGGTCCTCCTGCCAGCCTTGGGCATCCTGCCCGACAAACAGCTGGGCACACCTGGACAGAAAGTTAGTGAGATAATTCCTTTCACATTAAAAGAAGTGAAAAAAAAGTGTTTCCAAGGACACTATCAAGAAAATAACATTGTAATAATCTTAGCACACTACAATTGAATGATTTCATCTGTTGTTCTGCACTTAAATATATAAATACCTGTATATTAAATACATACAAGCCCATGCAATGATAAAGCTTTACAGTATATGAACATATTTATATTTTTACTATCTGCATTTCTGTGTGAATTACTGTATGAAGGGCTGAGCAAGGTGCAGGCTGCTGTGGGCTGAAATCTTCTTCCCTACTGTGTCCTGCTATGCTGTCTCTCCCCATCAGTGTCTGCCTCGGCTCACACTCTCTCCCCATGCAGCTTCTGGGAAGCAGAAAATGACATAAGTCGCTTTTCCCAGGTCCTCTGGTGCTTTACTGGAAATATAACCTCTTTCCCTTGTATCGGAGCTAGAGCAACACCAGTTATCTTCACAGGTTATCTTTGCACAAAACAAATGCCAGTCCTTGAGAGGAACAGAGCTCTTTTTGCTCTTTTTTCCCCAAGATGAGATTCTTCTTGTATTTAATAATGCTTGAATTTCAAAATTAGTGGGGGGTTATTAACAGCAGATCTCTGTAAAATGGTTCAATTCATTCAGCCACTAGTATATTTATGGTACCATGAACAACAAAACCCTATTCCTGTTTTGGGCCTTTTTTCTGGTTTTTTTTGTGCCAAACACGGAGAGTAAGTTCATTGCCAGTGCTCTGCTGATGCATTTTGGGTCCTTGCAGGTAATTCCTTGTATCTAATAATGGCCAGTATAGAATTTGCAGGGTGTACTAGCTACGAGCAGGGACTAATTTGGGGGTTCCTGGGAGTGTTGTATTTCCCTTTCGTTTTTCTTGCAGACTTAATGCCCTTGCGGTCTCTCGTCAGTGGTATCTCGTAGGACACTGCTCTGGAAAAGCGTGTGTACTTGAACACGCTTTTATTTCTTCCAATCCCCACCAGCACCCCTTCCCTTAGGATGCGGAGCCTGGCACAGGCTATTGCTGTGACAGGCTGTCTTTGCGGATCACTGGGGGCGCTCACGGGAGAGAAAGGGCCTGCCTGTTTCTCTTCCCTTCAGAAAGCCTCCATCTGTGCCCGGACTGGCCAGGGGAGAAGGCGCATGTGGGAAGAGTCCTCTCATGAGTGAGAGTTTTCTGTCTTTTCCGTGGAGTGTACTGTATGAGTGGCAAGGTCATGGTAAAGACAGAAATTAAGTACTGTGTTTCTGCTGAGAAAGTTGTCATAGATGTTATGAGCAAGCTATTATAATTAACTAACCCTTGTTGTTACAGTAAGTGTAGAGTCATGTAGGCTATATTTGCACAAAGATATTCAACCCTTTTTGTTCTTTTTAGACCATTTTGTTCAGTAAAAACTGATCTCTTCATTGCATTTATTATGATCCCTGCTTGGATTTGATTAAATTTGTAACATGGTAACATTCTCGTCACAGAACAATCATTTGGCCATTTTCTGCAATAAAAAAAGGTTTCATGTGTCAGTGTCGCATTACCAAACAGATGTGTTTACATATTTGAGCATGTTCAGCATTTTCAGTGGGCACTGAAGAAAATGATTTAGTCCAGGACATGCTTTGAGTCTCAATGCAAGGATTAAAGGGATGGCTTACATCTTATACATTCGAATAGCAAAAACTGGCAGGAAGGAATCAAGCAGAAAGGCAAATGTTTGGAAATGCAAATGCTACAGAAATACAATTTTATTTTTGCAAAAACAACACCCTTGTACATTTTAATCAATTTTAGCATCCAAGCAGACATCTTTACAATTCAGAGTGTAGGATCCATGGCAGTTGGAGAGTTGCTGACCTTTCATCAAAAAATAATTCTTATTGGCATTACTTTAAATAAAATCATTATAATCTGCATATATTTACGTTATTTAAATGTCAGTGTGTAGTGTAATTACCTTGCCTAATAGCAAGGGATTGGGAATCAATAATGACTTGACTAGCGGGTGTCACTATTGACCTTTGTGTGCAGAGAAGCCTGTGCCAGTACCACTTCTGGAGGGGCTGTCCTGGGGGACAGTGCTCATCTAGGAGAGTGCAAAGAATACCTTTATAATTTCCCAGGCAATCTGAGTTTCTTGTCCTAAAATGGCTGAGTCTGCCTCCATATTCTAACACTCCCGAGCGGTCAGGGACCTGAGATCATCCAGAACAATTAGAAAAACTAAACAAATGACCTTGGGAGACCAATTTAAGAGAGATTTTTTTAGTGATCTTAGAACATTGGCTGCTGTAATCATCTTATTTTAAAATCATATATATATATATTTATATCATCAGACTGTCTGACTCTCTGCAGTTTACATGCAAAATCTGAAACAGTCACTGTCAGTACAGTCACTTCCAAACAGTGCTCAGAATAAAACAATTATTATCTTCTAAAAACAACCTCATTATCTTTCTGGGTCTCCAGTCCAGTCCAATTACTGGTTTTGTTTAACAACTACAGGAAATCTCCTGCTGGCTTTTCTCTTTTTATGACCTTTGTATCCATTATTTGAGGTTCAAGGAACAGAGAAACGTCTGTTAGTCTAATTATTATTATTTTAGCATAAAATCAAATTATCATTATTATAAGGAAAATTTTAAGGAATTGACAGTTATTGATTAATTGTTATACATTATTCATAAAATCGGGCAACAGAGAAATGAATCAAAACACACAAGAACATTTAGCCACACACCACAATAAATTAATATTTTACAAAACACATGATTTTGAAATGTGTTTCCAGTGAGTAAGGGGATTTAAAGGCAGTTACTGTATGTTTTCAGAGCTTTTTCAGCAGCTATGGTATATCACCCTGCAGCTCACACCTGGCTGCCCACTGAAGCTCAGCAGGTGTGAGCCTGGTCAGTACCTGGATGGGAGACTTCCTGGGAAAAACTAAGGTTGCTGCTGGAAGAGAAGTTAGTGGGACCAGTAGGGGACACACACACCTGGCGGTCTGTGTGGGTTCTAATGCCCCAGTATAGTGATGGAGACAGATAAGACATAAAATTAAGGTCCTGACTCTCTGTGTCATTAAAAATCCCAGGGAGGATTTTTAAAAGAGCAGGGGTGTCCTGGTTACCCTGGTGTCCTGGCCAAATTTCCCCATGGCCTCTACAATAATCCCCATCTCTGAACTGGCTTCATCACCCTGCTCTTCTCCCCACTGAGAGCTGGTGTGTGGTGAGCGTACTGGCGCACTATGGCTGCTGTTGTATCTCCATTATAATAATAATAATAATAATAATAATTGCTTACATTTATATAGCGCTTTTCTGGATACTCCACTCAAAGCGCTTTACAGGCAAAGGGGACTCCCCTCCACCACCACCAGTGTGCAGCCTCCACCTGGATGATGCGACGGCAGCCATAGTCATTGGCCATAGTCATAGTCATAGCCATTATCTATCAAGAGCTTTGAGTGAAGTGTCCAGAAAAGTGCTGTAAGCGTAAGGACTATATATGAATAACTTTGACTAAGTGGCAAACCTCAGCATCAGTCTGCTGCAGGATTATAACCCACAATAAGCAAGTCAGCCACGAAGACGAGTCCTGTCCTGGACACCTGCGGAACCCCTGCATTAGGACAGTCTGCCAGAGAGCAGAAATCAGGCTCCCTGCTGTTTAATAAGGCATGTGGCAGAGGGGCCATCTGCCATCCGCCACCAGTCTCTGCCAGGGCTCAGGTCAGGTGCTTGGTACACTCACGTCTTTGGCATAGCGGAATACGTCCTGCTGATGGTGAAACTGGGCTGCGCTGCCTCAGGACTCAAACTGCTGATTAAGATGTGTAAGGGACTGCAATTTCAAGAGCACCTTGCACGCAGGCTGTGATAGGTACGGCTCGCCTTGGCTGTTGTCCTGTGCTAGTTCCATTTGTTGCTCTTTAAGCAAAAAATGCCTCTTAAACATTTTGGTTCTAGTAAAAGAACATTTGTCCTCCGATTGCTGGCTGATGGATCAAGAAAATAAATTTGAGAAAGAAAGAAAACAAGGCAGAAATTCAAATTCAAATTTTTATGGCATGCAGGTTACTAAAACCTGCAACGATGGGCGGAGCGGTGGCTCTGTGGCTCAGGATCTGTGCCTGTGACTGGAAGGTTGCCGGTTCAAATCCTGCAGCCGGCAGAGGAATCCTGCTCCGTTGGGCCCCTGAGCAAGGCCCTTAACCCTAACTGCTCCAGGGGCGCCGTACAATGGCAGACCCTGCGCTCTGACCCCAAGCTTCTCCCTGTCTGTGTGTCTGTGTCTCCATGGAGAAAAGCTGGGGTATGCAAAAAGACGCATTCCTAATGCAAGAAATTGTATAGGGCTAATAAAGAAACATTATTATTACATTATTAAAAGAACAGTTAGCAGTTGTTACTTGTCATCAGCAATAACTTCAAGAAAGGTAATTATTTCTAGCATGATTTTATAAATGTAGCCGAAAATATCCCAAGGATTAAAAGAAAGAAACCATCCAAGGTTAAGTGCTAAAAAACAAATGGGTGACTGTCCACCAGCTCTGTAGATCCGTAGCTTCGTAACTTTGTGGACTCTTTTGGATAAGCACCGACTTTCCGATTTCATCCAAGCTTGATAAGGAGGGAGGTTAAGAGACCTCTTTCTTCTCCCAGGTGTCCCAGGCAGGATATCCTGAGGAGCAGCCCATCTGGAACCACTGCTTCCTCTTCCTTGGCCGAAACTGCGCCACCATTTTCACTGGAGGGGCTGCACTGGTGCTGGAGTTTTACCCCATTACCACAGGTTCGTCTGCACCACTGTAACGTAATAGCTGATGCTCATTTCTTCAGCCAAGCCCAGCTCAAGTAAAGCTGCATCACTACTGAGAACTCAACGTACCTGCTGTGTCGCGAAGAATACAACAGTTGAAGTCTAACTGACCCAGTCCCACGGAAGTCATTGTGATCTTAATGTTGGAAAATTGGTTGCTAACTGGCAGGGCTGGAAAGAGCAACACCTGGCCTTGAGTTCCAGACTTTAGAGATAGTTTTCAATTAGCAACTCATTTCTAAAAAAAACAGGTGATCTGAAAAAGTGTATGAATTCAAAATTCTGCAAACTTTAATGACTCCCTGCAGCACAGCACAGCTAACCTGAACACAGGATAATGCTTGAGCCCTGCTGTATACTGTAGCCGGCCGTGCCTGCTGTGTTTCTGCAGTGATGAACGCAGTCACCTGGCACATCCGCAGCCCCCTGGGATTCTCTGCTCTGCCCCTTGACCAGTCCCTGTACAAGAGGCTCATGGGAGAAAAGGGTCAGAGAGGAGTGAGGGTGGAACAACTCCCCCTGCAGGTGAGGAAAGGGTTTTTTTTTGCTACTTTTCTCACAAAAGCATGTGGTATAGTAGTATAATATACAACAAAGGAACTTCTTTGAGTGTGGAAGGTTCCACAGCCAAAACATTGTGTTTCGTTTCTTCTCTTTCAGCATGGAATAAACCTTTACTTGTTCCTTTGCAACCTACTGACGCAGCTACCTACTTGAACTAATATACAACAAATATGCATCTAAACATACAACACCCATCAACTCTCTGAATCTATTTAAGACTCCACAACTGCCAACGCTTTTAAAACCTACTGTACTTTAACACTGTGCTAAAGATTATTACATGCAATTTACTTTTCCCCTGTATCACAGAATCCATTTCCTAGGCTTATTTCCCAAGCTGTCTTCTTACATTTGTTGTATAAAGAATAAATTTGAAATATTATGTTAATGCCATGATGCTTCTCCTATACTCTGTTTTAAAGTGTGTTTGATAACTTGTGAAGCCTAGTGGGGATTGTGTACCCAACTGTTGTCAGTTCAGCAATTGTACTTCTTCAAAGTGAGTATTTCATTATAGAATTATTTATGACCATTTTTTACTTAATGTCTCATATGCTACATATGTTTATCGTCCCTTTTATTTTGTTCCTGCTTGACTGTGTTGATCACAGCAGCATAGCGGTGCTCTGTGCACAAGACCAGCTGTGACACTCCGCTTCAGCCCCAATGTGACTGACCGTGGTTTTCCTTCCCAGGGGAGCACACTTCGGACCACCTCGGACACTGACCCCTGCGTGGGCGTCATTCTGCGCCTCATCGGTTCAGAGGTGAGTGTCCGGCTGTATCCCCCAACGCCTTCTGCCTGGGTCCGTGGTGTGTGACCATCACTGTGTCAGAAGCTATTCCCATGTATGAGAGTGTATGGTGTGTCAGCGAGGTTCCCCGAACGGGGGGGTGCTGTTGAGTATAGGGTGGCTTGGCCAGCCTGAGACTTCTCAGCTCTCTGTGGAACTGTAGTTACTGCAACTACAATTATCCACTGCACCTCCAAGTGTTTTTTTTACAATTTGTAAAATTAGATTTCAACTCTAAACCCAAGGGGCCCTGTGGCTCAGGATCTGCGCCTGTGGCTGGAAGGTTGCCGGTTCGTATCCAGCGGCCGGCAGAGGAATCCTACTCTGTTGGGCCCCTGATCAAGGCCCTTAACCCCAGCTGCTCCAGGGGCGCTGTACAAATGGCTGACCCTGCGCTCTGACCCCAAGCTTCTCTCTTTCGTCTGTGTGTCTCATGGAGAGCAAGCTGGGGTATGCGAAAACACAATTCCTAATACAAGAAATTGTATATGGCTAATTAAGTGATCTTATCTTAATCTTAAAACCCAGCAGGCAGAAAACACAGAACAAAAAGAGACCACAGTCTGCACGTGTTACACAATGTTCTTTACAGTGTTTTAGTCCAAAAAACAAAAGAGAGAGGAAGCAAAACTTATAAACAGGGCAAGAAAGATATTTAGGCAAGGAACACAAGACCTCACATCATCTGAGCTACAGTGCCGTATCAATAGCCGTTTCCCTAGCTGGAAATGTAGTGGTAGAGTGGACCTTTCTAGAAGCGAAATATCATGTAATTAACTGAACTGAACTCAAGAAAAAAGAACAGCAACCTCTCTTCTCCTCCAATCAATGTTAACCATCGTGGAAGGTGCTGTGGAGCCTGCAGGGTGTGAAAAATGATTGGCTTCATGGGTGGGCAGGTCAGATGTGTTTGCCTGCCACTCCTCTTTCTCCCCTGGCAGGGCAGGAGTCATTCCTGTGAGCTGAGTCGTAAAGAAACATTTGCCATATTTCCAATTAGAATGGATACAAAATTTAAAAAGGTCTAAATAACTTGTATAAAAGGTTTAATGTATATTGTGTTTATCCAATTTTTACCAGCACCTGTAATGTGGATGTGTATAGTTTTTTGGTCGTTCCAGTTTTCTGTTATGCTCTTGTCTTCCGAAAGCATAATTTTCCCTGATTATCTAAACGCTCATAAGCCCGGTGCTTCCTGCAGCTAAAGCTCATGTCTGCCAAGGGGGGTAGCGCCCCCCGTGTCTTTGAGTGCAGGTGTTATATCTATTTTAGTCGAGGCTCTGTGGTGTTCAGGTTTTCTAGTGGACCTCCTGCCTCTCCTTCTTTCAGTCAAATCAGTCGGGCTGCTCAAACACCGCCGCGGGACTGAGCTCTGCTGATATCATATATATTCATTGAAAGGGAGTTCCTGCTCCCCTCTGCAACACTTCCGTCTACCACAGACTGGCCCTGCTTCACTGCCTGAGGAAACAGCTGCAGTCAGCACTGAGAGCACTGAAGTCAGGATTTCAATCAGAACCGCAGGCGGGAGAGAGGGAGCACAAAGGAACTGGGTCTTCAACACTGAGGTTCTGCTGATTACTGTTGCAAAAATACAACAGTAAAATGTTTATTCCTGTTATTTCTCACTTATGTCAAGCTAAATGGCTATCTTTTTTGTCCTTATTTTACAGTAATATAATTGTTTCTAGCCCTACATGGATTTTATCATTGATTTGAGTAACTCAGAGTACAAGTGCTAATTCCTCTTAGGTGGAAAAATAAATTCAGGAGGCAGCAGTAGTGTGAACAGGGGACTGTGGCCAGGTAATGTGATGGACAACAACTGTGAAATGAAATTGAAATTGAATGAAGGAACACAAGGATCGATATTATATGTAATCCATTTTGTAAGAGTAAAATATGAAGTATACAGCTAAAAGTGCCTAACAATAATATTAACAGATACAAGTTAAAAGACAAAGTGTGCATTCATTTCTCTGAAGTTAAAAACAATTTAAAATGGTTACGTTCTTATCAGGATTTGTCTTGGCGGCAAAATATGAAGTCAAATCACAACACTTTTTATGTAGTGATCACATACTAGTTTTTGCTCATCTTATGGCAGTCAGATTAAGTGATTTCCATAGTGAGAACTACCCTTGGGAGATCTCACCCAATAAGGGGAGAGAAAGTTCATTGCTCTTCTGCTCTTCTGGGACAGAGGGCAACCAGGGCAGGAGCTCTGAATGTCTGGAGTGCTCGTGTTTGGACACAGACCTCTGAACACCAGACAGTGTAGAGCCAGCAGATGAACCTGCTGCATCGGCTGTCCCTTGTGCTGGTGACAAAGTGTTTACAGGCTGAGTCATGAGCCCCCTTCAGCAGTTAAAACATGGCTAGTCCCTAAACCAGTAGCCTGGAGAGGGTACTTAATGTACTTTACTGCTTGGTAATAATTACTATACAACACTATTGTCTTAATGCAGCTTTTTTATGGGCTCAGTGGGACAATAACTAGTTTACGATCTCAGAACCATACGGAGTCAGGACATCCATCTCTATCTCTGTCTGTCTCCTGTGTGGCTCTTTCGTTCTCCTGATAAACCCCTCCCCAGGCACTCTGCTTGGAGCAGTGCTCTTTACTCCCACTCATGAGCACCATAAGAAGACAGAAAACCATATCCACACAGATTAATAGGAAAGCTATAAAATGATTATATTGTGCATACATTACAGCAGGAGTAATTGCTTCTGTGAGACTAGTCCAACCTGCTTTACCACATCTAAAGATTTGCTAAAATGATTCAATGCAGTCTGTCAAAGGAGGATAGATACTATAATTTCAGCTTTCTGAAAATTTTGTTTTGCTTTTCTGTTGCAGGCCAGGGGATTTTCTTTCACTGTTGTGAGAAGAACTTCACTCAGCCATTTGTTCCTGGAAATAATTTTGTAATATTGTATTTTAATTACACAAGTAATACAGCACCTGCTATTTTGAAAGTAGAGTATGGCACATCTAGGATTTCAAATCAAAGCCCCCCCGAATTTGAAATTAAAAGTGAGCTTGAAATCTTTGCCTTTCAGTAGGTTTTTTGTGTAAATTTGTTTGTTTCACAAAGTGGGTGTGAGAAATATGATTTGTGTACCTACTGCACCTTGAGGCCCAGTAAAGATTCAATAAGTGAATCAGGGTGTCAGGCAAGTCATCTGTCCCACTATGAGATCTGATGTATTGGCATGATGTCTACACCTTATGCTCAGGCAGAAACGTTGAAAAATAAACATTTGTAAAAAATGTCAAAAGAAGCATCACAGAAAAGTCAGAGTACTGTTTTCTGAGTGTGTGGGGGCAGTAAGACTGAAGGTGATTTTTATAGCGTTTCAGATCGTTAACTTGTGCAGCTTCTGCAGCTTTTTTCTTCTTGGGGTAAATATTTAGCACCCTTCTCTAATTAGTGGCAACATAAAAGAGACTCACTTATTTTAACCCCCTCCTCCCTCCTCCAGTTTCATTGGCTTTTATTAATCTGCATGGAGATAATAGGGAGTGCTTTGCAATGACATGCAAATTCAGGTCAGTCTCAGGGGAGGATGGGAGTGTGAGTGGTGGTCTGCTGGTGCTTATATTAATTGCCCGAGGGTCATTGTTCACAGAGAGAACAAAGATCAAATAGCACAGACAACGAGACTGAAGAAATTAACTATGGCACAAGGAACATAGGGAGAGAATTTGGGGGAGCAAAGGAGGTAGAAAGTTTTGCAGAAAAAGAAAGCTGGGGAAATTGGTAGTTGACTAATGCTGGCTCAGAAATCACAGCGGTGAACCACAGAAAAACACAACTTTGCAGGTTCTGTGTCCTGAGGTTTCCCACTATAGACACGTCCATTGATAAGGCTCACGAGACGAATAAAGAATCTCTATTCACAGTATAGTAGACCTCCTCAGTGGCTTAGAGACGTGAATCCAGATTGTGTGCTTGTTATTACGGAAACAAAAAAGGAGTACAAGATTAAGATAAAGGACATGACATCTTAGCTTAATTTTCATGGCAGTTATCTTCTGCAGACCAGTGTTCTAAGTAGGCTGGAGTGGCCATTTAAATGGGAAAAGATATGTGATCTCCCCAGCCGCCCACAAGGGCTAAAAGGTGTCTATGCATTAACCAGAACTGTTCGAAATCTGCTCTTCCTTTGGAAAGTGTGCTTCGTCCTCAGAGCCAATATTCTTAGAGCTTTCAATATGCACAGATAATATGTAACTTCATACAGCAATAAGAGACTAATAACATGCTTTTCTGACACATGCACAAGAGCAGCATGTGAAGGAGGTGAAGAGAGGGAAAGTGGTGTGGGAAATGAGAAATGTGGCTCAGGGAGAGGAAGGAGGAAATGGTAGTTGAAGGAGAGGCATGGACTTGTGGGGGGAGGTGATGCATTATTCACAAGAGGGGAACTTAAGTGCCGAATTAATTTGTTTTTCTTTCCAGCTGGTCGCCAAAATAAATTAGCACTTCCAGCCATGCAGTAAAGTGCTGGGGAATTCATTTAGATGAGTGTTATTGCAGTGCCCGAGCAATACCTTTTTCTGGAACACTTGCAGACGGAACGAAGCCAGGCTGGTGGTTGAGATGGAGGCGGTGCAATTATCTCCCTGGCTCTTGTGTGATGGCCGTCATTGAGACTGTGGGGTGGCAGGAGAGGTCCTCTCCTGACTCACTTTGTGATGGGTTAGACTTCGGTCTGGGTTCTGTATCTAGAGAATAAGGCATCGGTTGAATACTATAAATCCACGCATGCACTTACAGTATTTTTGTTTGTACAAGAGGGGCTGGTTGAAAGTCACGCTTAATTATCATTTAAGTTATATCCACTGGTACAACACAGAATCCATTTACAGTGCAGTCCTGCCACAGACAAATACCAGAAGAATACCAAGAAACGTCTCTGGCAACATTAGAGAAAATAAATATACTGTTTCTTCTTGCCAAATAACAACATTTTTACAGATACTCAGATTGTAGAATGGAGGATCGTTTAAAGGTGAGTAGAACTGTATTCCATTTCGGGATGTACTGTTAGAAAAAATATATTTGATCATACGGTGCAAATATTACATGCAAGAGGCAGATATATGCGAGTTAGATTCTGATAATGGATAAAGAAAGTATAAACATAAAATGGAGAGAGCTCATACTGTATATACAGATACTATAAAATGTAGAGATATGATATTACACCATTTTGGGGCAGCAGTGTGGAGTAGTGGATAGGGCTCCAAACGCAAGGTTCAGGGGTTCATATCCTGCTGGGACACTTGGAGTTTACCCTCAAAGCTAGGAACTTCATTCCAGGTGCTCCAGTTATTGCCCTAATGTGCGATTGAGGTGCTTTCTGGGTTGCCATTATAAAGGGGAGTGTATTCTCAGTAAACAATTGTGGTTGAAGAATTAAACATTCTCAAGCGATATTCATTGTTAATACTGTGTTTTAGGTGTATAATAGGTTATCAAACTGTAGGGGAGGAACAGGCCTTTGCATGCTGCCTATTGGGGCAACACCTGGCCTTGACTAAACTGAAACAGGTTATAAGTCTTTGTGGTTTTCTGTGTCGCAGGTGTTGGCTCTTTATATACTGTGGATGTGTGGATGCAGGCATTGCACAAATCCAGACTCATTTAATTAAAATAAAATAACTCAAAAATTAATGTAGCACATGGTGGGAAATTTATTCAGTGCGTCCACCTAACCTCGCACAGCGGTTCCCAGGGGACAAAAGTCATGCATTACAAACGCTGTTACGTTCAGCCCACATCTGTCAGAGATCAATCACACCATCAGCTGCAATTACAAACCCAATTAGTTGTTAAATAAGGAGAAGTGTGAAGCCATGGATTTCCCCCAATTCAAGACGACTGCTTCAGTTGTGTGGTGATTGTACACATGTGGACATATTTTTTAAACTATGCACGGTTGTAAGAATCCACTTGCAATGAGGTACTCAAACATTTGTCTCTGCACTATTTCAAACCCCAATGCTGAAAACCACTTTAGTGGATGTTTGGATTTATATGGATATATTGTTTATTGCAATCGTAATGCCTGATTAAACATCTTTATATTAATTATTTTTCATTTTTTAATTTATATTTTTTCTTTTGTATTTTTTTCCTCCTTTTGGGGGTGAATTGCAAGCTGTAGTGAAAGACTACAACTGAATTACAGACAATACCCTGGTCTTTCACTATATTGAGTCTAAAATTGGAATTGGTTACTTGCTCTGAATGACATGAAGAACTGATCATTATACTCTGGTTCATATCAAAGAAATGTAACTCAACAGTGTTGGTCTATATTAGTGATTAGAGTTCATTTCCTTTGGGGTGCTGGGATTTAAATGTGAAAAGCCTGGGCAGTACTGTTTCAAACTTTTCAGAAATCATGAAATTTTCCTTTAAAAAGTCTTTCTTTTACCCTAGCCTAATTTAGAATTGGATTCACTTAAAAGTAGCAAAGATTTCATACCTTATGTACCATGACATCCAATATGTTTTTTTAAAAGCCTTGGTACATTTCACCAAAAATATCTTATTTAAAAATATATTTCCAAATCTTTTGCATTTTTCTACTTTGGTTACACATGCATATATTTAGCCTTTACTGAACTTAGATTTCTTTTCCCAAGCCTTTTGGTTGTATTGGACAGTGATGCCCCTTTTGATTATGGAAAACAGAACTACAAGTAGGTCTGTCTCTTTAACAGGTACAGGTAGATTGTTTATCAGTTTTCTTTAATGAGATTTCACAGTTTCCTACAAAGTGATGCAGCAGATGTATTCAGCCTGAAATAGGTAGATTTGTGTTTTCAAGAATGCTGCACAACCAGCAGCTATAAAAGCCATGTTATCTTATTTATCTTTCTGATGTTCACTAGCATTTTTATCAAAAACCTGGGACCTTTTCCTTAGTTTCTGAATGAACTGCCTAGCTTTTCTTCTGCTCAAAAGTCTGCAGTTTGCATTTCCCAGACCAGCCTTATGAATTTGTGAAACTGTGGCAAAGAGATAGCAAGTTTTGACGTTTTGAGTAAACAGACTGTGCAGATGTTAGCTCTGAGATAGAAGGCTCTGACTATGATACTGTGAACAGTTTTTGTACCAGACACATTTTTTGCACCATAATCAAATTTCAAAGTGAGCTTTGCTTGGAAGGCATGCAGATATTTCCCATGTTTGTACATTGTCGTGGTTTGGAAATGGACGTGGAACTTTTTTCCCATGCCCTTTCAAGAAAACAACATTTTGAAAATAATATTCGGCCCCTTAACTTGAAAGCCAATGAACCTGTGTTATTATTATATAAAACTGGTAACCAACCCTGATCCTGAAAAGCATATGTCCAGCAGTTCTGTGCTCCAACACAATTAATCCTTGAGTTCAACCTTAAATTATCAGTTTGTTAATACCTGGGATACATGTAAGTTTTGATCAATTTATCTAATTAATTGGTTCAGAAGTCAGAAATGGCCAACGGTGGTCCTTGATAGGTATAAGATGTTGGGATTTTCATACCGAATGATCTTAATTAAATAATTATTTAGCTGCTTGCATAATAAGATCTAAAGAGTAACAAGTGTTCTGAAATTGATGATTTATAGAATAATCTATAGATCCTGCTGGTAAGTTGCTCTCCAGAAGCAGAGCTGGCTTCCCTTCATAAAACCTGAGAGGCATTAAAATTGCAATAAATGTAGCTAGTTCAATATGTTCTCCAATAGATGTTTTTAATGCTTCTCAGTATATAAACATCTCTCTTATAAACAGTGTTATCTCTCTTACAAACAATGCAAAGGGTCAAACGTGTTTTCATTTTATCTTAAGTTTCATCAAGCAAATAACCAAAACATTTTTGCAGACAGTTAAATATTAAAGAATTGTTTATGCTTTATGTGAAATTGTTTAGAATAAAAATAAGCTCCAGATGTCACGTACACCAGCAATCCAAGCAGAAAATGAAAGGAGTAAATGTATGGCTGAGGCAGGGTTTTTGAATTCTTTGCTTTCAAGATTGCGATCCTGTGTGGGTGTGGGCTGTGAAGTAGGTTTGCGCTGTGGCTTGTCTCTTGGTCTACAACACACTCACTTAGATGACTAATGAGCTGGATGGACCAGGGCACAGGCAAAGCAAATGTCTTTGTTAAACAGAACCTGCTGCTTTCCCCCACTGCTATTGTGTCCCAGAGGAGGGTTCAGAGCCCTGCTAATTGAATCAAGTACACGTGCTGCCTCCAAAGCAGACATCCTTCAAGTGCGCAAGGGAAGATGGCAGATTAGCCAGGTCTGTGGGTTAGGCGTTTGCTTTCTTCAGGACCATGGACAGAGGTGTTCTGCAAATAAAACCAGGAGGAAGGCATTCACAGTGTTTTAACACGGGAAGTAATGCGCATTTTCAGTAATACTGGTAAAAATGAAAATGCAGTTTATGATGCATGGGATGGGTGTAGGGGGTTTAAATAATTCCACAGCAGGCAATTTTTTTTCAAGCATGTCAATATGATTCTCAGCTATAGATTATTATTTAGATTAGCTCAGTTATTTTTAGTATATTTTAATCTTATTATTGCTCTTTTCATTTGTCAACAGCATGTAAAAATTAAGCAACAGCTGCGTTTTTTGGGCCAGGTTAGTGTTGAATGTGCAGTGTGATTAACTGTACATGATGTTACACACAGAAAGAAAGAAAAGGACAGATAGGTAAACAGGATGATCGGAAAACATAGCAGTAGCCTGTGTCCTGCCTGTCCTCAGTGTAAATTGTTGCATGGGGATAGTGTGGCAGGGGACCAGAGTGCAAATGAATGCTGATCAGAGTCTGTGTGACTGCGCATAGCTTAGCACACTCGCCCGCCGTCTCATTACCCTGCTGACCGCAGCATTCCATTTCCAGACACGCGCACTCACAGAGACGGGCCTGATGCTCGCAGACATTCTCTGCCCCTAATTTGGAGAGATAGATTGTTCTTTTGCGTGGAATCCAGCTAAACTAATTTGATTTTCGTCCATATGCCAGGTTAATGAATGAGCAGTTGGAGAACAAACATCCTTATTATAAAAAAAAAACAAAACCAGCCCTGTCTCTCTTCAAGGCGGTGCCTGAGAGCTACAGTATCTGCTCAACATAGATGTTTTTTGTCTTATTCGGATTACAAGCTTTTATCATCATCAGTAAAGCTTTTTGGATTTTCCTTGCTGCATTCGATCTACACTTTCCTGTATGTGAAGCTCTTAAGAGCTTGTTGGTACAAACATACTGTAGCTGTTTCATTTATGCATAGACTCATAGGGGAGAAAGTTACAATCATTATTGACTTCAGGTACTGTGTGTGTTGGCTATTATACATAGTGAACATTGTTTTGGAAAAGAGAACAAACCATCTCATTTTGAACCGAGTAAGGTTACACTTACAGATAGTCACAGGGTCTCTTGTCCACTTTTACACACTGTATTTTGTATAAAGTCCACTGTTTGCACAATCTGTTCTGTTTTCAGTTCACAAGCTGTATATCTTTTCAAGCTTTTAAGCTTTGAAATAGTGTATGATATTTTTTTAAATCTGATTATGTTCCTAATATTTGTTATTTGCATATAACTGCTTAGGCTGTTTTCCTAGTGTAATCATATTGTAAGCATAAAAATGCAATACAGTACATAAAATATGATTGCTTTGCATTACAAGTAATTACTGAAACTCCGCATTGGGGAAATCGTTCTGCTCGAAATTGGATAGCTTTAAGTGTATTAATATTTATTAGCAAGAATTATAAAGGGCTGATCAGTCTGCTGTTTTTAACATCTATATTATATTATTTCTTTAATATAACCAGAATGGTTTTAAGTATTTTATAAATTAATATTTTATTTTTACTCATAGCACATTTGTAAAATGCAAGTGGACTGGCCATGTTTATTTAAAAAAAAATTAAATACATATTACTGTAACTACCTGCTGCTGTGGCTCCATGCACTTACAGATAGATAAAAAGGAGTAATGTTTTAAAAATTTAATAACAAAGTAATTTATGTAGTCCCGGAAATATATTTTAAATATACTTATGTCAAGACTTTGTAAAAGGTTGAAACATAATTGTGGTGAACTGCTGGATTAGCCCGGGCATTGTGTATCCGTTGGTAATGAGATTATCTTAGTCTGTAAAATAATTTCCAGCCAGCAGTTTGTGGAATCTGAGATGAAGCTGGAGCTCTGAATTGCCCCTGTGTCTCTGCCTGAATCAGCAAGGGCACTGCAGAAATTGCACTGATGGTCTTTCACAGTGCTGTCAATTAAAGCAGTATGACTGAGTCAGGAAAGGTGGATCTCAGTGCGCTTAATTTCAGAATTATAGAGGACAGATTACACAACATACCCGGTTGATCAATAATCTCAACAAGGGTAGTTTTATTTGCACAATATATATAGAAATAAAATATTTAGGAATATAGGGTATTCATGTTGATTTTTTGCTTTAAAATAGTTCTTGTAAATTTCTAGTAATATTATCCATGCAATTCTGCTTACTGTACATATGCATTTCTGTATGTGTATAGCCTACTCTAGTAAAACAAACTTTGACTGGGGTGTTCTGTTGTGAGCACAGCAGACACAAACCAAGCTGGATCAAGTAGCTTGGCTTACAGGGACACTTTTTGGGAGTTTGGCACCATGCCGGATTTGACACAGATGCTCATACAGAGGGCTGATGTCTATATTGCTGATTCAAAATGATTGTGGGCAATTAATTATGTTTTGTTATTTTACTTCTCTATTTCTCCATCATATGCTTTATTTAAAATTTGCTCATTGCAGCACAGGCTTCCATTTTTCCCAGCCACTACTGAGTCCAGAAAAAAAACATTCTAAACAGTATTTTCCTTCTGTACGCATGTAAGTGTATATCGGGTTTGAGGCATGCCAGTATTCAATGTCTGAGATTTTTCACCAAGGTGTCCAGACTTCTCCTCTTAATACAATCAATCAGCTGCCCCTGTACCTGTAGTTTTTTTTATAAATGCCAGATAATTTAATCATTTTCTTTACTATTATACTGCTATCAGCAGTACTGAAGGCAATAATTATACAAATAGGTTGTTTTTGTTGTTGTTGCAGCGCCCAGACTCTGTCCTGTCATCCACTGACCCCAGTGTGCTGCCTTTGCTGGATTCTGTACTACTGAATGATACTGGGGCGCCTTTAGTGCCTGTGGCCCCACATTCCTCACCTCCAGACCAGGAAGAGGGTTCATCTCCACGCGCCCCCACTCCTCAGATTGACCACCCCCCTCGTCTTCAGCTCACGGTGAGACCCCCCCTGGCAACAGGGCACCTTCCTGCTTGCGCGCGCGAGTACATAGGTGGTGAGGTAAGGTACAAGCATGCACTGGGACAGACTGACTTCGGGCTGTTTGAGAAATCTGTCTGTCAGTTTTATTCTCATTCACACAGCAGGCGATGGTGAGAAGCATGCACACTGCAGTGCTTAAGAGCATGTACAGCGCTGTACCTGTTTTTGGAAGAATTTCATATAAAACGTATTACCATATGTTGTGCCTAAATAGTTATTGTGATTTTGACTGAGGTATAACCTAAATTAAAACATCCCAATCTAATTTACATAATGCATTCTCATTCTTTTGTCGTTATTGGTAACAATAAGTGACCATTTAGCTTTTCATTGTGTTAGTATTTAAAAATGTTCTGAATAACACATAGGAAGCCACTTACTGTTTTCTGTATAATTCCTTTTTCAGTTTTCAGCAGTTCATAATAATACGTTTTAGTATTCAGGGGGTGGCATGGAGGTGCAGGTTAAACACTCCTGGCACACAGTGCTGGGGTGTGGTGCCATGGGCTCACATCCTGAATGGAGTTTCCCATTTTCGTGCGGGTTTCCTCCTGGTTAAAGGATTTTTCCTTCAGCAGTCCAGAGACCTACTAGTGGGTTAACTGGCTTTGGGAAAACTTGGCCCAGGAGTGAGTGTGTCTGTGTCTCTGTGTACCCTGTGCTGGTCTGGCATCCTGTTCAGGGTGTTTGCTGCCTTGCACCATGTTGATTACTGGAATAGGCTTCGGCTCCCCATTCTCTATCCATTACATAAAGCGGATAGAAAATCAATGGATGGATCAGTTTGAATTCTCTTTTTAGTATGCTGAAATACCACATCCAAGCCATGATTTGTAAATACACAGTCACATACAATTCTCTTGATATAGTTTTCCTATTCTAACTGCTGAAATATTAATATTAATATCTATACAGACCCTTGAATGTTCACATGGCAGAACCTTAAAAATGGAAAATGATCGATATCAACTGTAAATACAATTTTTATAATATAAGGCACCTCCATATGGTATTGATTTTTTTACCACAAACCCAGAAAAGAGTTTGATTGTGTCTTTTTCTACTGGGACAGAACAATCTGAAGCCAGCACAGTAGGGCAGATGCTGCCCAATAATTATTTTGATTGGCAAGAGCAAGAAATTACTCAGGAAATAAAAAAAGAATGTGATTAATGCTGTTCCATGTAGATCTTCTTTGTTTGTCTATTAGCAATATCCGATATAAGTGCACTGCTTTCAATATACCTTTAAATACATTGCTAACCTGCAACCATATAAATAACAGAATACTGTGATCTGTTAATCTGCCTTTGAATGTGATTCTTGTCTTAGACAAAGGACTGTTTTGAATGCATTTTTCCTAATGGAAGTAAAAGTGCATCTTTCAAACGGACTGCAACATGTCTTCTTACATCCACATCCTATATAACGATGTGATTGACATTAGTCAGAGATTTTCTTTGTTAACTCACTCCTTCTGCTGTATTGTGCTTTGGAGGCTGGAATTATTGATCATTATTTTTGTCACTAATTGTGATGAGCTCCCAGCCTCTTAAAACAAATACCAAGGCTGGGTAGATTGCCCAGCCCTAAGGAAATAAGTGTCTGGACAGCCTAAGCAGACTGAGTGTTTAGTCACACGATTTCTGAAATCCCTGCATGATTTTCCTTAGAATTGTATTGATCCCTGAAGATATGCCTGTGAGACTATCTAGTCTGCAATTGTGTCATATCACTAGAATCTAGTTTCCTTTTCTTAACTGTAGACCAATGAAACACTGTTTGGTTCTGTGTTAAATGAAGATGTACAGTATACAGTATATACACTTTACATTTGTAGTATTGACCACAGATATGTACCCAAAAAGACCGAATCTGTGTGTTTTAAACAATAAAAAGAGCTTAATTGCTAAACCTGCGGAAAAAGTGTTTGTTTATAGTGACACCAAGTGGACAAATCTAGAATATATTACTGTTGAAGCAATAGAGCAGTTCATAATGAAGGTTCACATTTCAATAGCAAAATAGTTTTGGATTACACGTACACATTAATAAAGTATATTATTTATGTGCTTATTAGATGTTAATGGTATTATTTTACCATCAAATTAAACTTTAAGTATCTCCTTTAAAAAAATATATAGTCAGATTGCATTGCAGAAACATCCTAAAAAGGTTTATGATTAATCAGGCAAAGGATTAGAAAAAATAATCACACAAATATTTCCCCTTTAAAATTGTCTTTTAAGATTTCTTGCCTATGGCCTGTCAGTGACCAGATAAAGATGCATTTCACTGCACTGGTCATAAAATCCGTCTGCGAAGAGTACAGTGTTCATAGGAGTATTCAGTCTCTTCACTGTGTTTTAACAAAGCACAAAGACCTGGATTAAAGAGAAGCAGAAATCTTTGGAATGGAGAACAAGATAAGATATAAGATATGGACTTCACATCTTTGCAGTATTGGTTGTCTAGGAAGTCCAAACTGGCTGGATTCTCTCAAACTCAGATTTGATTTTCCTTCTTCCCTCGTCTAGAGTCCTCGGGTGCATATTTCAGACACATTCGACATACACTGTATTTCTTTTCTTCACCCAGGAGGCCTGGCAGTTAATAAGATTAGTGTTTTGTTGTCTTTCTTGTAAAGGAAATGTCATATTCTTTCACTGCTTTGCTGTGCACCTGGATTGAAAAGGTTTGCGGGTGGAGAGATGCAGCTCTGTCTCTCACAGCTGACAGAAATTAAGGGATGTGCAGAGCTGACAGCATGGCAGCACTTATTGACCACAGCTCCTGCTCTGACAAGCAGAGGTGCAGAAAGCCAGGCATTGAAATGGCTGATCAGCAGGAACTAGGAAGCTTGTCAAGAATGGGGGTAAATGGATGGAGCAAAATACAGGCATATCTTTGAGAAATATTTTACTTTATAAAAGATTCAGTGGAATAAACCAACATTTCTTAAATTGTAAATGTATTTTCAAACAAATGCTACAGTTGCTTTAAGAATCACTTGCAGCCAGGTTTAAGCCTTTTTGCTTAACTTTACCAAGGGTGCCAACAATTTTAGAGATTACAACATTATTATTCAAAATAGTTTGATTAGCCTCATTTCATTAGTAAACTTATTTACAGTATGTTCTTATTATAATGAATTCTAAGGGAATCATGTTCTATATTTTAAATTACATGTATTATGACAGTTCTGTTTTTTTTCTCATAAGTATTGGCAAGCCAGAATTGTCTGTGAAGTAGCATGAATAAAATCCACGTTGCACGGTATCAGGTGTAGCTTTGTTTTATGCTGTTAAATGATACTTATGAAAGAAGATAGCTGCAATTAAATATAGAGTATTCTCATTGGATAATAAAGTTTTTATTATTTCAGTAGAAAAATAAAGTAGTACTTTATTTGGGGGTACCATAAACAACTTGACCACTTTGTTGTTCATTCAGGTATTGTCCTGGGTTTTCCCCAGCATACTGTATGTCACAAGGTTCTGATTCGTTAGTCTTCCAACTTTATTATATGGAAAATATTATTGTCAGCCCCTAATAGGGTTACTTTATTAACGTATGGCTTTGCCCTTAGGACTGTCAGCCAAAGACATGATCTCTCTAGTAAGCTTTTTGAGCCTTAGCAAGAGGTGCCCTTGTCCTGGAGCATCACAGTGAATTAAAGCTCAGGACATGAATGTGATACCATCCAACTTCCCACCCGCTGAAAGAGAGAGCAGAGCCTCATTAAATTTCTATTATCACATTTCTTCACGGCCTTTCAGTGGTGTCTTGTTTTCCACCTTCTTCTGTTTGTCTCTGATAAGGAAGGAAAGAGGCAATTAAGTCAGGACAGATTGGGGTTAGCGGGGATCTGCGGGCTCTCCTTGTGCACACAGGTCATCCAGCACTTATTTGAATGTGGCAGTGAGGGAGCTGTATCAGTCCGTAGCAGCCAGAGAAGAGCAGTATTGGGGAGATTTAAAGCCCTCTCTGCTGACTACCTCCCATTGTCTCCCTGCATCTTCCTTGGTCTCACCCCGGATGGAGATTAACTGTCTTTCAGTAACGCCATCGGACGGTTTAATTCAATTGTCTGCTCTGGACTCTATTAGGCTGCAATTAATGGAGTTGCAACCACTCCACTATCCTGGACACTGGAAATAACACGGTGCTGTTAAGCAGAATCTAGCCATCATCATCGAGAAGGGGATGTTCAAAAGACCGCTTTGTAGAATTGCTTGCAAGCCATATTCTAAATTTGTATTAAAGGTATTTTGCTTAGTTGGTTTCAAGGTACAAAATGTACTCTAATACACTTTATCTTTATCCACCTTTTTTCCTATCTTAATAAATCTAGGCCTGGGTATTAATGGTATGGGAAGTCTCCAAGGAAATCCAGGTTACTGTTGTTAGTGTTGTTGGTGGATCTGCAGCTGGCTTCCCTCTGGACTAGATTTCCGTGTATGGAAACTGTACTGTTGTTTGGTTATAACACGGTCTGGGTTGCTTGGTCACTAAATACTCCATGGCAGAGATAATAAGAGTAGGGGTATTAATCTCTTAGCTATATGTGACGGGTTCTGTACAGTCTGCCTTCCCTGAAGTTTCCCCTTAATTGGACTGATGAAGCAGTTTCGTACTTTTCTCCTCCTAATCTGCTGTGCAGTGAGATGCACTGTTTGCTGGTGCATAATGTCTGCCACACTTCGCCCAGGTGGTTGATGCATTTCAGAGACAGGCACACTGGAATTTTGTGCTTTTAGTCCATAATTTCATTAATCTACGCACATTGCCTTAGATTTCTCTAGTTTCTGTTTATGGATTCGTCTATCATTTTGAACTTTATCATGGAAGTCTTAACATACTGTACTCTAGCATCTCTGAAATTTTGCATTTTTTGAAATTTTTGTTGTATCCTTAATTCTTGGTGTACGCTTTTTCCCTTACTAACATTTTATAACCCTTACTGACTAATATTATAAACTGACATTATTTGCGGTTGTCATGGCTGTGTTTCTTTCTCTCATCTCTTTTTTACTGCAAGAGGCATACGCTGAGCATTGCCTGATTCTTGTCCCTTTTGTGTTCTCTACAAAAACATTTTATTTCTGTGTTCCTCAAGGGAATATAAATATACAAATACTGAACATGGCTGATTAGATTTTGCCCTTTTGGGAAAAGTCTCCATTTCCAGTGAACAATGGTGTGGACAGCCCCGCCTCTTCTGTACAATAGTCAAGCCTTGCGCCGTCCCACAATCCACTGAACTGCTGCTTCATGCAGAGGTCATGACAACGGAATAATTAATCACCTATGTTGTAAGTACAGGGTGCTAAAGACTGTTTTCTGATTTAAATCCAATTCCTTGACATCTCTGACCAAAATCAGAACATGAATCAAATGCTGACTCCAGATAAGTAACATGCCTCCCTCCCCATGTCCATCAATCTTCTTGGCCTTCAGAACTGTTCTCTTCAAAGATAAAATGTGCAAAAAAAGACCTCCTTCATGTTTTCACTGCAGAGCACATTGTACCTGACTTGCCTGGATCCCCCTTCATACACAGGATGGATCAGCGTTTAAACATAACAATAAATCTAAAACTCTCAGTGCATGGAAGCTCTTTTCTGCCTACCTTATTAAAGGAATTTGGCAGAGGGAGTACTTCTGAAATACTTTTATTGTATCTAAATGCGATTTAAATAAATCTTAATATTGATTGAACCAGAATCTGAATGGTGGGGAGAGGACATCTGTCACATGACAGTCTCACGCAAAATTAACACATTCTTTGTATCCTGACTTATGCCTATGCCACACCTCCAGTATGATCAGATATTGCACTGCATATTTAAGTAGCAGAAAGCATAAATGTAAAAAGACAAGCAACTATTTAAATTCTATATGGTTTGCATTAATCTTTGATAGGGGTGATGAAAGCAGCAGATTAATGGCATCTCTGTCGGTGTTAAGCTGTTTTGCTTTCCTGTGACGCTGACCTGTTGTCACTCTCTAGAAGCCAGATGGAGCGTAAGTCAGGGTGTAAGACTGGTCTCTTGCAACTGTCCTTCAACTGGGGACAGCTCACGTCCTTGCTGCTCGCAGATGTGACAGCTCATGTGTTTTTGTACTGCTGACAGAGTTTAATTAAAATTATACAGTGACCAGACTGCTCTTCTACAGGGAGTCCAGTAATTCAATTATTGAGATGTCGTGTGACAAATCTAAAGTGAACAAAAGGGTGCAAATTCATTTAGAACATTTAATGGTATTTGGGAGCCCAATATTCATTTGACAATTGCAGTAGTATGTGATTTTAAGTCACAGTAGTTGCAGTTGATGAGTAATATTAACTCTCCTAAAAAGATCATGCATGTGTAGCAAATGAAACTAAGAGAGTAGAGATCTGTCTGAGTATTGTCTTGTGAAATGAGAAGCCTTATAAGCCCACATATCCAGAAGTATGCCATAGTTTCTAATCTCACTTGTATCAGCCTGAATGTGATAAGAGTTAGAAGAGTTGATCAGGAATTTGTACTGTATATTCGATCAAAAAATATCAGTTTAATCAATAGGATGGGAACTTTGCTAAGTGAAACATCTGGCTTTTTTGAGACGGTAATGCAGTTGATCTCTCATTTCTTCTGCATCAGTGAGACCAATGCAAAGTACTGCTTTATAATGTGTTTTATTTATTGATTGCATGTGATCCTAAGTGAAAAGTAAAGCTAACAATAGCATGAACAGAAATGAATGAATTTGAGAGGGATCAAAAAAATTGTGAAATGAAATACAAATAATCATGAGATCTGTTACTTGAAGCTTCCCCTGGCCCAGTAAGATGTCTGGGATTCTCTGTTTCTGATGAGTTTATCAAGCATTCTTGTGCATTAAATTCCATGCTTTCATCGGTTGTGTTTCCTGGTTACAGTCCTGTAATTTCAGAGTGCTGTTGAGCCTTGTTTTTGTGTACCATAAAACTAAATACGTAGAATCTTTCAGGAGTCTTTTCAGAAAAAAAAGTGAGGTATAATATTTGGACAATTGTCAATATAAAATCTGTTTCGCTGTTGTTGTTGACATTGACTTTTTTTTTCAGCACGTCCGGCACATTGTAAATCATCTCCAGATGTCCCATGTTCTGTAAGATTATTTTACAAACAACTGACCTTTAGCAGATTAAATGTAAAAAAATCAAATGTCTTAAACAGCAGGCTGCTTCATACTCCATTTAGAAAAAAAGCTTCACCTACTTAAATTCAGCGGGATCAGAAACCAGTGAAAGGACAATACTGCATTGAGCATGAGAAATATGATGCAATTTTGCAACAGAAGGATTCTGACATACTGTAGATATGAATACATACTAATTAAACATTTAAATAATAGTTATTTAACAATTAGCAAAACTATATATCGTTCTCTCCCATTGCTTTGCAAACACAGGAAATATTGGAAAAAAAGAGTCTGTTAAATTCTTCAAAAGACGGAACCCTAGCTATTATGAGAAGGGTATATCAATAATGAATAAAGTGTGAGTCTATGGAAGCTCTGAGCAACACCTTGAGCTAACAAGAGTGGAAGGAAGAGAAGCTATTTAATCTGCAACAGCATTAAATTTTAAAATACCTCCAAATGATCCTAGAGTGAAAGATATTAGATTTTTTTGCAGGCTAAAGATTTGATATGAGCTTTTTCATTGTTTATCTAAATTATTTCAGTACCCATACATATTGATGAAATGTTTTTCTGTAAAAATATTAGTTTTTCTGGGTTCAGTTTCTGTCTTCAGTTAAAAAAAAGAGAAAAAAAAGCTAATGGGAAAGCATGGAGATACATGTTTACATTTGAATCATTTATGAAGGAAGCTGTGAAAGAGTTATCCTTCCAGCTGTGTTGCCTTTTCCTTTAAGAATAATAATGAATATTATAGACCTGTTTTATGGGAATATATTTATATTCTTCCCATATTGTTTATTGATAATAAACGTAAGCAACACACAAGCACACAGGATATAGCCAGATGTTGAATTGTATTTTTAAATAATGATTATACGATAATTTCTACCTTACCTCCTTCCACCTGTGTCAGGGCCCAGAGGCAGGACTGAAATGTTTCTTTGCACCACATCAAGGTTACTCAATGAGGGTAACTGTGGATACAGTGAAGATTTATTAAGACATGAGCCGCCTTCTTAAGCCTTCTTCCTCAACCTTCACTGCCAGATGGGAGAGGAGCTGTCACCCCAACCAGCCTGCTCCCCCCCACATGTGCTCACACAGAGCACCCATTACCTGCATCTTCCATTAGCACGCTGACTGCTGCCCTCACACTGCGAATAAGAGAGGGGCTCCAGGGAGCAACCTCTGTCATGCAGGCTAATTGTGGCACTATGCAGCAGTAGACACTGCTGAATCACTTAACTTGAAAGAGCCCATTTACTCCATTTTGCTGGCTGTGCCGTGAATGTAGATAAGCCGGGACCACAGCTTCATTGGTGGCAGCGCTGTCTCTTCACAGACTGTGCTTAGGAAAGGGCAATGACATGTTCAATAGCTTTAGCAATCAAAAGTGCAAGCCTGGAAACACTTCTCATTCTGCGCCTTAAATAACAAGGCCTCTTTTTTTTTTAGCATTTTACACGTTATTTTTTATAAAAACCTCTCCTGTGAGAGGATAATTAGAACAGGTGAATACCGTACTTTCTACCATTTGGCTGGGGAGTTAACTGCAGAACAGACGATAAAAGAAGGTGTAAGTGTTCTATGCAGATTCCCCAGGCAATAATATTGCATCTAAATATAGGGTTTGTGTTGCAATACAACAGAACGGATATTTGTGTCATAACCGGAGCAGGTACAGGTGCTAAAAGGAATCCAGTAAATGATTCATTGCCAAAAGGAAAACCTTTTTCTCTTCTGAGCTTTTAAAAACAATCGACAGGACAAAATAAGTGAATAATTATGTAAGTATGATATTAAAATAAATCAGTCCATGCAGTTCTGATTAAGCTTTACAATAAATTCACAGAGAATATGAATCCAGAAAGACTTTTTCATACTGTCATTATGCTGTATTGTGTACTGCCCACATTAACATGGTGGCTAAGCTGCATGGCTATCTGATTTCAAGAACAGATGAAATAATAAAGCCTGACAAATTATTCCTTTTGTGAGTTTCTCCCTCAGTTTGTTAATGCAGCTACGTTCAGTTTCTAGTTTGATTGGTTAATATATCGCATGGGAAGGGGACCATAATCCTTTTAGTGGAGAAATCCATGTAGCAATGTACAGTTTTATTTATTTAGGTATTCACTCTCCATCTGAAATTCACTTTCCAGATAAACTGATTTGTATTGTAGATTATCAGATTATTAGACCCCCATCACCATCACCACTGCCACAAGGTTCCTGTATTTTGTCCAAATTGAGCTCTCAGCTGGCTACTTCCTCAAAGAAAAAGTCCGTGTTGCCATAGCAATCAGTGCCATTAGACTGCACTGGGATTTGCAAACGTTATGAACATTTACAAAAGACCACAAAACCAGTAGTAAAACAGGTTTCTCTTTTTCGTTCCCTCTTAGGGAAAAACAGATCTTTAAAAAAATTCATAATTGAATATATTATATGTTTTAATTGCAATGGATTTTTTGTTTTGATATGCAAATGAACATGACAGTAAACTCTGTTCAATTCAGTCTATTGTGAAGACAGTGTGCTGAACACGTTTAGTTTACTGATTTACACACTCAGTACAAAAGAAGTTTCCTTCCAGAAGAATATAAGATAATTATGTTCTGATTAACATAGAAGCATGTGTCCTCTCCATTAGAAAGATCCCAATCAGAGGGGTGACTATGAGGCACAATAATAGGTCCTGCCATAGATCTGTGCCCACATGAATCCCATTATAAGATGTAATAAGTCTAATAAAAACCTTGCAAGTACAGTAATTGCATTCTCCAGTAATTCCAACAGTCACGCTGCAGGAAAGAGCTCGAGAGGGTAAAGGGGCTAAGTGCTTGATCTAGGGAAATAGAATGAGTTTCTCCACACTGTGGTCCCTGAGAGCCATCTTGCAGAACAGCGAGGAGAAGGACCACAGGTCCACATGCATGAGTGTGTGGCTCATTTCACAACTTCTACTGCTACACCTCCCCAAAATACTGGAAGAGCACTGACAGACCACTAATGCTGACATCTGTATAGTTGATTGGTTCCTTCCACAGTAAAGAGCTTTGTCTTGATGTGAAGGGCACTATATTTATTAGTAGTAGTAAAAATAATATCGCACCACAGTGGTGATGGTGCTAGGCATGTGTATCTCCAAAAAAACATGTGTATGTTAATTTAGTGCTGACAAACAGCTTGTGAGCCCCGGAGGCTGGTCCATATTCTCCTATGCTTTATCCTAAAACTTAAGTAGATCTTCATGAAAGTCTTACTAAAACATGAAGATTAAAAGTATGAAACAAAGAAATAAGATGTATTTGGATTATTATTTAACAAAGGAATCAAATTACAAAAATTCCTGTCTGAATAAGTCTGTGATTCCTTAGATGCAGTAACTGGTGGCATTACCAATTCAACAGGATGTTTCCTGTAAAAGTTCTGTAAATCAGTCACTCACATTAGTTTTTCAGAAATTTGTCCCACTCTTCCTTGAAGATCTGTTTAATTTAGATTGCATTTGAGGACTTCCCTGAATGCCCCAGCTTGCATGCAATTTTTTTTCTCTATCCTTTCTGTTTTAGATCTGCTTGTATGATTAGGACTATTCTCTTGCTGCATGACCCACTTTCGCTGATATTCTTTTCCACGATTAGGATGGCCTGACATTCTCCTCCAACCTTTTCTGGTACAACAGTAAACTTATGGTTCCATCAATGATAGCAAGTTGTCTGGGTCCTGAGGCAGCAAAGCAGCCCCAAACCGTGATCCTTATCTAACCATGCTTGTCAGTCGGGATGAGGTTCTTCTTTTGGAAAGCAGTGTTTGGTTTTCACCACACAAAACGTTTCACATTGTGGTTGTTCAGCTTTTAACCCACAAGCACAAGCCAGCAAGAATGCTTCTAAAACAATCAAAACCACTGAAAAAAGCACTCGGAAATGTACCTTCTTCAATATTATATGTTGCTTAGGTAAATTTTCAAGTCAACTGCAAAACGCTTTAAAAATGGTATTTAAATGAGCATGCATTTCAGGACAGTGTAGGGTTTGGGTTACAAGAATCATTGCGTGTTGACTCCAGTTATACATCTAGTTGCACTTGAAATGAGAAAAATGAGTTTACCCAGTAGAACAGGTTTTCACATCACTTTTCATCTGACTAATTTTTGGAGTGCAGCTCCTGAGTAGTGCAACATGCAATTTGAGGACCCGAACGTCTTTGGAAAAAAAAGTTTAAGATACTGAAAGTTTTCATTACTCTAGCATGTGTTCCCAAAGCTGTTGAAGAAGCTCAAGGAATCCCTGACCTAATGAATACAGAGGCTGCTGTCAAGTTGGAGTATTAGAAATGTTCCTCTCGGCTCCTTGGCTGCTGAAGTTGCTATGGAGAGTTTCTGTTGTGGTAACAAGGGCGCAGATGGAACGGAGAACAATGGGATTTCTTCCTTCGTGCTTCTCCTCACAGTCCCCGCATGTGCAACGTTTTCAAAATTCTTCAGACAGGAATTCACCATAAACATCTTGCTAATGCAGGCTTCTGAAACAGCTGGTAACCCCACTACTCTGAAGGTAGGATGTGCTGTGCAACAGTGTGTTTACAGCAGTTAGGAAATCATTTCAACTGCTTGTTTAGTGGGATAGGCAGCGGCTGTGTGTTCTGAGTTGCTCTGTGTAATGCCTACTGTGTTGCATTTGTAGTAAAGGGAGCTTATCTTACTAACTCCTAGCAACCGGGTTCGCAGGCTGCTTGTGCAGGGAGTCTACTGGCTGAAATGAAATGGTTAGACTGTCATCATTGAAATTGAATTGGACTGAAACTGAGTTTGTCATGGGCTTCTAAGTAACAGGTTACAAACTAAATGGCTCGGTACTACAGGCCCCACACGACCACGGTGAGTACTGGAAAGTGAAGGCAATAATAAAACTAAAGCAATGTGATTTTGCTTTGTTTTGACAGTACTGTATAGAGGTATTGTAAATTAATTCAGATGTAGACTGGTGATGTACAAATGATGTAACTTTGACAAGATTACTAACTTAGCTTGCCTTTTGCACGATCACACGAGGTTTAATTTAACATGACAAAATTAAAAAACAATATTCTTATGTTTTCTTTTTTTTTCAGTTTAATAACTGTTCACACTGGCTGCTCTTTCATTTAACTAAATATGGAAAAAGAAAAAAAAAACAGCAGTATGTGTAGAGTGTGTTTCCTGTTTCTGAAATAAACACATAACCATAGGAGTCAATAGTTAAATTTAAGGAACAATGCATGCCACACCAAACCTAAGTATGTACTTTATTAACTTAATTTATTAAACAGAAAAACCTACTGTATCTCTGGTCCTGTTGCCATGTTTTAAGAATGTTCCTATGAATCTTACCTCCTCTCGGCCATTCCTTAATCACTTATACAAAGACAGTCATTATAAATGGTACAGTACATTGGGATTTTATTTGTAGCTTCCAGGAGACTTGATTTACTTTTACAGTGTATGAGTGTTAGTATGGCTCTTAACCAAGACTTTCTCCACAGCTCCAGAAAAACAGGCACAATCTCCCATCACACGATGCCCTCGCAGAGATTCTCCCTGAGTACGAGTTCCTCTTTAAGGCACCTGTTCCCTCCAAGGTTGGACCCAGTCATTCTGGACAGCACAATCCCCACACGCCTCCTGGACCAGCACAGACTGGTCAGCAGGGGCACCCAGACACAGACCTGTTAAACCAGACTTACAGGCCTGATTCTTCAGACAGGAGGTGAGCACCACTGCACCAAATGGCGTTGAAGTAGAAGGAACTGTAAGTACTGTATGTGGAATGTCATATAGCACTTTAAGGCACTGGTTTTCCACATAACAGGAAAGCAGTTGAAATGAAACTCTACAGCAAGCCCTAATGATTACTGAACTCTGGACAGCAAAAGGCCTGGTACCTAGTACTTCAGAGATTGGACTTTGAGACTGGGAGGAACAGGCATGGCTTTTCATTGCCATTCTGTATCTCATGAAGGTGAGGAAAATACTAACCCAAACACTACAGTTGAATCACGAGGGGAACAAAAAGTCCTGTACTAGTTTTCTTCAAAGGATCCATCTGCTTTGGCTTGATAAATTGAACCAGAGCTCACATGACGAGATTTCACAAAACAGACATTTTCCCAGGTATGCCTTGGGCGAGCATTGTTTTTCCAAACCATTTTATACTGCTGAAGTCATTGGGCTCAAGCTGAAGTGCATCTCAGTGTGAACAAACTGATCAATGAATGTGGTAGACTACAGAGGAATTCTCTTACCTGCCCAGGGGTGCTGTTGTACTGGGATGCACTGAATTGTCAAACAGCATACACGCTTCTTTTGAGTCTAAACAATAAGGCTTTGTTTTAAATTACAAAAGAATAATTAATATAAATGTTCAATTTATGTTTTGCTCTGCCTTGCAGAGGTTCACCCTGTTAATCTAGAAAAATATATGAGAATGGTTATAGAGACTAGCATTAGCAAGATAGAATGTAGGCATGAACACAGGCTTTTGAAGACAAATCATTTTCTGATAAATTGTTATATTACATTTACCAACAAAACAGAGTAACGTTACATTTGCTAGTTAGGCCGAAAGGTCTCATCTCAATTAGAACCTTTCTTATGTTCCTAACAAATTTTTTAATTTAGGTTCACATTTTATGGAAAGATGATTATAAAGTGATTTTGCTCTACATGTGTCTGACTTACCGGACTAGTCCAGGGTCAAAAGTAAATGTTTAAAATGTTTTTTTTTCTTTAATTGAAACAAAATTAAAAAGGGTGGGATAAGTCTAGTAACTCACCGATTCAAAAACTTGTGGTCTTCTTCCGTCTGATTATTCAAAATGCTTTAAAAAAAATTACACTTGCAAATCCACATCAGCCTTTTGCATGAGGCCATCGTTGTCTAAAAGCCCGTATGAGACCTATATAATGACATTCAGCTCTGTCGTGGATGTTTATTGTCTTTCTCTAAGGCCTGGTGTACCTGGGATTGAAGACAACAGCCATGCAGCAGACGTTACTGCACACGAAGCCAGGGTGAGTGCAGTGTGATCAAGAGAGAGAACAGTTCCCATCACATGCAGTTGCTCATGACTGCTTTTCACAAGGCCAGAATTATTGGTGCTCTTGTTTTTACGGCTGATGATGTAGAGTGGCACATGGTGTTAAAAAGTTAAAGCACGTCTACAGTACATACAGTAGGAAATCAAATCACATTGCACATGAGCGTGGCAGCTGAACCCTGCGGTGATGTTTCTTGGTGCAGCCTAGTGGTCGGACAGTCCCGTTGTGATACTGGAGGAGTAGACAACAGGGGGCAAACTCCCTTTTGGTGCCTGATGGTTCTGTGGCTTTTACGATGGAGTTGATCGTTCAAATGAAATCGGAGAAGGGGGTTTGTTGGGGTCTTGTCTGAGCTCCTATAGGGACCAGCTTCTCTTGAATCTCTTGATTCCCTCTCACACGGGAGGAAATTGTTCAGGTCTCATTGTATTGATTCTTGCTGTACTTTGAAAAGCAGACTGCCATGTCCTCATTCCTCCTCAGAAATGTCAGCCTGTGTATGCACCGGTTGATTTGCACAGGCTGATTATGCAGCCGATTTCTAAAGTTTAAATGTCAATGAGAATGCCTGTGGCGGCAAGGGGTGTTATTAATCCCTTTGAAAAGCATGTCACATTACAGCGCCCACACCGGCGTGGCCAAGACACTGAGGGGATTAGAACGTGCTGGAAATGCCACAAGTAATTTCCTCTTTGTAACCAATCTGATAGAAGAACGAGCACTAGAACTAAAATAAATGAAAGCTTTTGACAATTCTTTGACATTAAACTTGAAAGTCTCATGAGATGTAAATCATAAAACAGAGATACAGTATATAAATGACGATATGCCATTGCTTTCTTCATTAGCCCAGCTTTTGTAGGTTAAGTAGCATCCAAACAGCCAGGCATTTCATTAATCTAACTGAACTGTCAAAACATTTTGGAAAGTTTCTCACAAATGTGCCCACATTTTGTTGTAATTGGTGGTGTATCTACTTATGAAAAGTTTCTCTTCTTATTCCATAGTGAAATCTGTGGGATACAGATACTAATGTCTGAAGAAACTACTTCTGTGTTTG
Source organism: Lepisosteus oculatus (assembly GCF_040954835.1). Classification (NCBI taxonomy): domain Eukaryota; kingdom Metazoa; phylum Chordata; class Actinopteri; order Semionotiformes; family Lepisosteidae; genus Lepisosteus; species Lepisosteus oculatus. Next base: position 59,332,371 of record NC_090700.1, read on the forward strand.
ATTTTGGAGAGGCTGGTGGCCAGTGTAGTGTTTTCTGATTTTGCTGTTGTGGTGATTTGTTTCTCTTCTACAGCATATTTGGTTACTACTGACAAAAACATGTTGTGATAAATTCACAATTATATAAAAAAATCAGTAAATTGGTAGAAAGGGAAAACACGGGCTTCTGATGTGCACAGACAGCAAAGGTATTCTGGATAAGGTGCATTTCATATTGATAGGTATTTAAGCATACTGTACATGAGCATTGGAATCAACAGAATTTATTGCACTTTTAATGGAGCTCTGTGAATTGAATTGTGACAAAACAGAAAAAGATACTTTCACACACCCCACACTCCCCCATCACACAAAAACTTGTACTCACAGCAGTGTGCTCTCATTAAAGCCACTTGCCATCTGTGTTTGGATGTGTCTTGGAGTGCCAGTAAAAGCAGTTACTGCTCTCTGTATTAAAATTCACAACATTCAGACCTGAAGCCTGGTTTTTGGCTCAGATGACTGAGATTTCCTTGGTCTCAGCAGAAATTTCCTCACTCCTGCCTCTTTCCTTTCTGCAGCTGAGACTCAGTCTTCTATCTCATCTGCAGTCTTAATTGTCAAGCTTCAACTGCATTTCAATTAGGCACCCAATTTCCTATGGAGTCACTCGGGGGCTGCCCTACCCTTGTGGGCTGAATCAGAACCTCCAAATGACTGGTCCTGTCCACCTGCCTCACTAAGAGCTTTGCATGTTACAAGTAAAGATAGTAGGTTCTCCAACCTGATAAGGGTTGCTGGTCCACTGACACAATGCTACACAAAGCCTGCTTGTTGCTACACAACATACAAGGGAGTACAAAGGCATATGTTATGTAGAGCAGTGTGAAGATCAATGCTCTGCAGTACTGTATTCTTATCTACTTTTGTCGATGAATAGTGCTTTGCTTCCATCCGGTGTTAATCCCTTTAAATCGCTGGCCATCTCCAGTCTTACTCCAGACCTCTCCAGACACTGACTTTGATAACCTTCTGTACTGTGTATTTATGGCGCTAATTTACAGCTTCCTTTTTTGTATGAAATGTATCATTTTCTTGGTCTGTATCCATATCATTTGATTTTAATTCTGCAGTTCAGAATTGAATTAAAAATTACTGTGTAGAAATAAAAAGCCTCTTCTTTGAGCTCTTTACTTAAACAGTATATTATGATTTTACACTGTGAGAAAAACATGTGTTTCCCATGCTATATATAAATGACAGTAACCCTAGAATGCTCAGGTGATTTCTTTATATGTAAAAACACAATCATCTGAGCAGGAAGAAACTAAGTGATTCTTTTATGGTAAAGTTACTTTTGATGTCCGCGCCACTGACAGGAAGGTTGTTTTCCTAAACCTTTTTAAATTCAATTCACATAGCGTAAATCATAACAGCACACACCTCCAGTCCAAGGTTATTTGACAATACCCTGGTGTATTATATGGTTGCTTTCAGAGGGCAGCTTTAGAGCTCTTTGTGAATCAGATTTTGAAAGGCGAACAACACTCACTATCACAAATCCCCGTATCACCCCAGTTTATGAGGATACCCAGAGGCGCAACAGAGCGGTTATCTGCTTTCTTAGTGTCCCAGTGTCGTGTGGTGATTACATTGTACACCCGGCCAAAGCTAATCGATTTAAGGGATTCCTTGAGTACTGTATTAAACAGAATCTACCTCTGCCGTAACTTCTTCCTGGACTAATTATTCTTCTGCAAAACCGATGAGAGGAGATGAGGAGAAATGAATATTAATAATACAGGGATTGATCAGTGTGACAAATTTCTCTGACAAATACTGCCTAGACCAAAGCGAGCCTTTTAATCCTGCAGTGCTTTGTCACAGGCATACTTTAGGGATGATGCTTTTCCCCTGGTTTCAAAAGGCCAGACGTGACACCTCTTTGCAATACGAGCTATGGTGTCACCTTGTGGTGGAGACCTGAAATAAAATGTGGTCTTGTTCCATGGAGAACTCAGTGAAGTGCTTGGACTTTCTGAATTTCAGTGTTTCATGTTTTAAAACTTTTATTCTTATCTGTCGCTCTCCTTAAATAAAACTGGCACCACAACATTTGACTTCTGTAAAAGATTTAGTCAGAACCTTCTTGCACCACATTGCCAGTCTTGTTTGAAATTGTTATAAGAACTGTGTTTCAGTCTTACATGAATACTTCTATATTATAGGTCAATTAAAAATATAAAACATGAATAATGCAATATAGTATGCCAGCAGTTTGGAATTTACAGACTCATTTATTTATTCTTAATGGTTGCTTAAATTGCAATAAAAATACAAAAATCCACAAGGGTTTTTAATATTTAAATAATACTGTTTATGTTTAACCATGCTGTAAGATGTCCATATTATCATTAGTTACCAATGTAGAAAAATTTGAAACTAGAAATTGAGTGCTTGAACTTCAAGAAGAACCTGAAATTAGATACCTGTCTGTAAAGTTTATTAGTTACATTTCAGCTAAATGCCTACTACTATGCCGTGCACAAAGCAAACGTTTGCTCAGCACAAAACTAGAAATGAGGAAGAAGGCTCTGAAATAAGTGGTATTCTACAGCATAGGGATGGAGAGGCTGTTTTTCAGTTGCCCGGTGAAACGCTGAAGGTTTTTGAAGAGCTGGAAGAACAAGGATCCCCTGACAATCAAGATCAATTAAACCTAACAAAACATATAACCCGCGTTAAGGTCATTGTACCTTAGGCGTAATGAAGATCTTTTACCCTACAGATATTCCTGTTGCTAGTGCTAAAAGAAGATCCAGGACATGTTATTAAACTTGTTGGGCAGTTTATGTCACGGTACATGGTAAGCTGGGGAGCTGTGTTACTCTGCTGGGGTGTTTATACTGTGGTGTAGCAGAAGCAGAGTTGCAATGAATCTCTTATCTCCTGAAGTAAAAAAAAGTCATCGTTCTCCATATATCACCTCAAGGCCCGGTTGAAGGCCTCTGTTCTGGCAGGGAGGGTTTTCTCTATTCTACAACCTAGAGAGGCTTCAAGGCTGCAGCTGCTCCAGCTGTGGAAAAGACTCTTACGTGAGGTTTCCCACTGTCACACCCAGCCGTTGAGAGAGTTCACAGACTGTGAGAGATGTTGCTAAATGTGTATTTTGTCAAACTGACCTTGACTCAAAAGATGTCTTCCTGCAAGGCCAAGTCTGATTCAGGGCCTTAGCTGTTCGTGAGATCGCCACTAATAAACTGTGCAACATGGCAGAATGCACTAAAGAACAATGCAACAGGGAAGCCTTTTCACCCAGGCCCATAAGAACATGGGAGAAGGTTACAAATGAGGGGAGGGCTTTTAGCCCATCTAGCCTGTTTTGGTAAAAACCATTCTGGTCCATGTCAGCATGAACAGCTCAACACACTCACCAATTACGGCTCAGACATGCAAGGCAAAATAAAAATATAGCAGCGTGCTAATAGCTATAAAATACCAGAGCTTCACTGTGAACGTACTGCACAGTCAGGCTCTGTGTGAAAATATGACTGCCATTAAAACACCCATACTTGTACTTTAAAGTAAATCTAAGTTTATTATCAAGTATTAATTGTTGTTTTTAATGTCATTGGTATGACCGATGCCTTCACAGAAAGCTAGAAAGCTAGAAAGCTCCCAGTCATTTCTGTAACCTACTATACACACCTCTTTTAATTCAACTAGTTCAGGGCAGTGTAAAGGGTGTTGGGTCAAGTAATGGTGTTTGTCTAATAGTTTATGGACATTTTAAGTTGGTGTTTCTTTTTTCTCAACTAACCACTTTGGAAAAATGGAAAGCCTCCGCTGGGAGCTGACGGGTACAATCCTGTGTTCGCCAGGAGGTGGAGAACTACCGCACAGCCATGCGGAAGATGGCAGAAGACATCATTGCCCTCCGGAAGAAGGTGGGAGGCCTGGAGTCGGACAACAGCCAGCTGCGCAGTGAGCTGAGTCTGCACCAGGACCTGGGCCGGACCCTGCTGGACGACACTGACATCGACGTCATGACCAAGGCTGAGATAGCTGACCGACTCGGTACCTTCTTCCCATCATGCTGACCTCGATCTGATTTCACCCAAGTCTGGAGGTTGTTCTTGATGGCTCCCTAACTTTCTAGCTGAGCCAGAAGTTCTGTTTGAATGTTAAACTGTAAAGATGTCTTATTTATTTTTTTACATTTACTTGTTAGAAAAGAAGAGCTTCAGATAGAAACATACCCACTGCTAATGCATGCCGGTTGCGAATGCACTGCTGTTTGTGCCACCTTCAGATAAGGCAGCTCATTTTGGTCGGAGTGGGGTATGATAAGCAGTGCTGCAATGAATCTCTTATCTCCTGAAGGACAGAACCTGACCTCGAAAAGCAGCCCTTTGCCGAAAGGACTTCTACCAGAATGTGTTCATCAAAGAGCTCAAAGATTGCTTGGTTAATTTATTTTGTGAGAAATATATTTTTTATTTCTGGAAGTTTTAATGAATCTGTAGAAGTTTTCTTTCTCTATTACAAAATCAGCATCTCTCAAAGTGATTGGATTTAATGGCCTTCTGAACGGTAGAACACCACGGTTTTATCCTGGAGTTTTGTTTCTGTCTCATGTGAGCTTGCAATCCAACATTGCAGGGAAGCAGGCTGTGGTGACAAGTGTGTTCATAAATTCTTTAAATGTAAATGCTTCCAGGTGGATATTGATTGCAAGATGTACTGTACTTTGGCTAACAGACAGTAGTTTCTTTGATTAAAGTAGCAATTGAAATTGTATGATTAGGGATAGGTCCAAGTGGACACTATGTAAATTAAAATATCCCAGCCCTGTCTATGTAGAATGTACAGTATGTCCAGCATTTTTCCTAATGGTGATTGCATATCATTTTAGAAGTGTCCCTCAGTTATCTCAGTACGTCTTACCTTGTACTTTATTGCAGCATCACTAAAATTCAAGCTGGCAAGTGAGACAGCTGAAGTAACAACCCTCAAGGACAAAATCCAACAGCTACAGAATGAGTTGATAAGAGTAAGCACCCCCCACTACTTAAGAATTACAGACTGACTGTAAACTCAGTTTTACATGTGAGTCACGGGACAGAACTCAGAAATGTTCTTCTCAAATTATAATTAGAAGTGGGTTTATATTAATGCATGCCCAGTTCCGTTTAATGCAGTTGTGGTTTTGTTTTCTGCCACACTGTTATGAGGTATCCCATACATTCCTTTCACCTTCGTAAATTCTGACAGATTTTGTAAAACAGTAGTTCTTATTTGAGCATCAAGGAACTGTTTGTGCTAACAGCATTTGTAACGTTCTCACCATGTATAATAAACAGGTTTAAAATATCTCTGCCATTTCAGAAATCAGCCTGTACTTCCCTACAGCACTGTCCTCAGCCTCTCTTCTGGTCTTCCTCTGGAGGATGTGCTGAATTTGGGGGTTATGTTTTAGTATGCACTCATGTCTGCTATTGCAGTCAGCTGAGGATAATCATTTCATTTAATCCCTGGCCTTTATTAGAATCCATTCCTCCAAAAGAGCCCAATCATTCTTTAATGATTGCATTACAAAGGCCTCAGTTAGAGCCTTCTGTAAAGATGACACCGTACCTATTTGCAGCATTGTTGTGTTGAGGTCATGGGTAGAGTGTCCAGATTTTGTCTTCACAGAAGAATGACTCTGAGAAGGAGCTGCTGAGACTGCAGAGAGCCCACCAGCAGCAGCAGGCTGTACTGCAGAAGTACCAGGCCCGGGTGGCTAAGATGAACAGCCTGGAGGCCACAGTGCGGCAGCAGGAGAAGGTATAGTTCTCTGTATTTCCACTCCACACTGGACATGGCAGGAAACTGGGCCAGCTGAGTGCTTCCATTGCTCATTTGTAAGATGGTCATATGGCCAGAGCTCACACAATGACCTGTGGTGGAAGGTTTCCTACCAATATGTTTCCTACAAAACTTAACTGATATTACAGTTCAGTGGAACACTAATTCATGGGAGAAATCCCAGGTTTGAGAGGTTCCTTCATGCTTATAAAAATATAATCTAATTCCAGCAAAAAGTCTTCCTTTAAATGATTTATTTTTATACTCACTTAGTCAAGCTCTACAAACCATTTTGGAATATGGTTCAGAAGAGAAAAAAAAAGATTTTGTTAGATATCTCAATGTTTCCTTCTCTGCAAATAGGAAATCAAGTCATGTTTCTTTGCTGCAGGTGATAGAAAAAATGGAAAAGGTTTTGGACAGTAAACTGAAAGAGAAGAAAAGAGATCGAGGGAACACTATGACTAAACAATCAGGTGGGGCTCATAAAACTTACAAACAGGATATCTAAACAGAAAACGAATTAAGGAAAACACCCCAGAAAGTCCTTCTATTTTCAAAATATCCTCCTCTCCAGAATATTACTAGATAAACACCAGTTCACCTGCCCATGGACTTTGTGATACATCAAGATTGTTAAGAAACTTAAAAAAAGTTTAAGTGAGCATTAAATCGCACACAAAAACTAGAAAAAAAGCTGAGCCTTCTTCAACTGTGAGGGAGAGAGAGGAAGCAGGGATATAAAGCACAGGGGAACATAGCACAGAACAGGTGAGAAAAAGTTTCCAAACAAAGGAAGAACTGGGGAAGAGAAATCGGTCATGAATGGAGAGGTTTATATATCATTGGAGGGGTGATCCAGGTTAAAGGAAATATTTTTGGGGGAGTTGGAGCCCTGAAATCCCTATAAAAAGATGCAAACAGAAAGGTCAGTGAAATCATGGCTGGGATTTGTGAAATGGGGAACTATCAACTGGGAGAAATCTTTAAAAATGCTCAGTTGCGTTTGGGACTGAAGTGGGGTAAAGTCTATTGAACCTACTTGATTTAAAGCTCTTTTAGTACTGTCAATTCTTCTTTTTACTTGAGAGAAGGAGCAGTTGATGACAACAGGAGGAAAGAGATGGAGTCTGCTCTGGCTGCAGAGAACACACGTCTCAGAGGGGAGCTGGAGAAACTGCGCTACCAGACTGGACCCCTCGTGATACAGCAGCCAGCACAGGTGGTACAGGTGTCCCATGGACAGGCTGAGAACTGCAGCTCATTTACTCGTTGGTCTCAATACTGTAGTTGTGGTGAAGTATTTTCTGACTCCTGTCTACATAAACAACAATACATACCATGCTTCTAAAAAGTACAGTGTACAACTGGATTTGTAAAATCACATTTTATTTTGCATTCTTTGTTCTGTTTATACACTGTATCAGTTGCCATTCTTTTGTGGATTTTAATTTTGTTTGGCATGTACACATCAGATAAAGCCTTTTGCTAAAATGTCCTGGACGTGTTTCTCGATATTGCCAATGTAAATATTATAAGCTGTCAAGAACAGCTGCATTCCAGGTGCCACTCATGATCAACTAAAAATGCAGAGCTTCTTGTCTTCAGCATCTGATAGTTGAGAGTAGATTTATTTGAAAAATTGCTGCAAGCAGTGAAAACATCAAATACCCTTGCAAGGAATCCATGCTACAAAGGAAATGCCCACACTGTACAAGCCATCCTTTTAGCTTTTATCAATATACTGTATCTCTTATTCTAGACCTTCAAATAGTTACATCTCTTTTTCAATTGATCTGACTTGACACCTGTATCCAGACACAGGACCCATTCCCAGACAATGAGAAGTTGAGTTTGCTGACCCGCCTGGAAAAAGCTCAGGCCCGCATACAAGTGCTGGAGAGCCAGGTAGGCCTCATCGTTAATGAATGTGCTTTATTATAACTAGTAATAATAATAATCTATTATTGGATTCAGAAAGACGTTTATCTTGAAGTATCACATACTTTAAAATGTTATGCCTCATAGAAATGGTATTAAAAGTTAAAAGCAAATGTGCCGGCTACTGAAGCCTCTATCTGATTGTGTCTCTCTCTTCCTGCCCCCTTCCTGGACAGGAAGTGTTAATGGTCAGGTTAGAGCTGTCCTCTCTGACGCTTGTGTCTCTCTCTTCCTGCCCCCCTCCTGGACAGGAAGTGTTAATGGTCAGGTTAGAGCTGTCCTCTCTGACGCTTGTGTCTCTCTCTTCCTGCCCCCCTCCTGGACAGGAAGTGTTAATGGTCAGGTTAGAGCTGTCCTCTCTGACGCTTGTGTCTCTCTCTTCCTGCCCCCCTCCTGGACAGGAAGTGTTAATGGTCAGGTTAGAGCTGTCCTCTCTGACGCTTGTGTCTCTCTCTTCCTGCCCCCCTCCTGGACAGGAAGTGTTAATGGTCAGGTTAGAGCTGTCCTCTCTGACGCTTGTGTCTCTCTCTTCCTGCCCCCCTCCTGGACAGGAAGTGTTAATGGTCAGGTTAGAGCTGTCCTCTCTGACGCTTGTGTCTCTCTCTTCCTGCCCCCCTCCTGGACAGGAAGTGTTAATGGTCAGGTTAGAGCTGTCCTCTCTGACACTTGTGTCTCTCTCTTCCTGCCCCCCTCCTGGACAGGAAGTGTTAATGGTCAGGTTAGAGCTGTCCTCTCTGACGCTTGTGTCTCTCTCTTCCTGCCCCCCTCCTGGACAGGAAGTGTTATTGGTCAGGTTAGAGCTGTCCTCTCTGACGCTTGTGTCTCTCTCTTCCTGCCCCCCTCCTGGACAGGAAGTGTTAATGGTCAGGTTAGAGCTGTCCTCTCTGACACTTGTGTCTCTCTCTTCCTGCCCCCCTCCTGGACAGGAAGTGATAATGGTCAGGTTAGAGCTGTCCTTTCTGACGCTTGTGTCTCTCTCTTCCTGCCCCCCTCCTGGACAGGAAGTGATAATGGTCAGGTTAGAGCTGTCCTCTCTGACGCTTGTGTCTCTCTCTTCCTGCCCCCCTCCTGGACAGGAAGTGTTATTGGTCAGGTTAGAGCTGTCCTCTCTGACGCTTGTGTCTCTCTCTTCCTGCCCCCCTCCTGGACAGGAAGTGTTAATGGTCAGGTTAGAGCTGTCCTCTCTGACGCTTGTGTCTCTCTCTTCCTGCCCCCCTCCTGGACAGGAAGTGTTAATGGTCAGGTTAGAGCTGTCCTCTCTGACGCTTGTGTCTCTCTCTTCCTGCCCCCCTCCTGGACAGGAAGTGTTAATGGTCAGGTTAGAGCTGTCCTCTCTGACGCTTGTGTCTCTCTCTTCCTGCCCCCCTCCTGGACAGGAAGTGTTATTGGTCAGGTTAGAGCTGTCCTCTCTGACGCTTGTGTCTCTCGAAGCTGGAGGAGAACGCACGGCGGTGGGGCCGAGAAAAGCAGGACCTGCTGACCCGCCTGAGTGAGCACGACCACGGCTTCGCTCGCACGTCCACCATGATCCTGCACGACTTCCCCCTGGTCAGCCCCGGCCCTCTGCTCCTGCTGCACTTGTGCTCCCTGCCTTTTCCGTCTTGTTGACCTCAGGTGTCCTCAGTCTTTAGAAAGGGGCTTTGTGAGGGATTGTCTGACCATACGTCTGCTTAAAATGCAGTTAGAACATGCAGTTTAAGGGAAAAAAATGGATTTCAGGTAACTATTTATTTCCAAATTTAAACAAGTTTTCCAAACGCTGATATTAAGCCTAACTTAGTCCGTTCATCATTAGTGAACCACTTATTCCTGGTGAGGTTGGCAGAACTTCTGAATCTGACCAGAAAGATGACAGCCTAGATAGGATGACAGAATTTATACTATCAAACACACGCACCAGTTGTCTCTAAGGCACAACAAAGAGATACTCGTTAACCTGGACAGCTTGTTCTTGGGAGAAAACCTGAAACCTGAAGGGTGGAAAAGTCCTGCTGTTCAGTTTTCAGTTGGCGGTGCCAACATGGGGCAACAGCAGAGACCCTGCTGTCTAGTTCTGTGGCTCTAATGGGTTCAAGCCCAGTGGGGCACTGGTTCAAGACCAAAAGTGAATGACTGGCATGACATCCTATAATGATGAAGATAAAAGTTCTTCTTTAAATTAATACAAGTTCGTATAACCTCTTAAAATATTGAAATAGCGTATAACAGGAATGAAGAGAAAGAAGAACCTTAGTTAAGAATCACAGTGTAGACTGGTGGAAAAGGGAGAGATTTTGATGGTTCAAAGTGAACCATCCATATTCTTCTGTTTCATCTACTAGTACACTTTATCATGAACATGACAAACCTGAATTCATGTCCATTGCTATACTCTCTTTACAGTACTGAAGGTGCCCTCTGTTTCTCTTTGCAGAAGCATGGCTCTACCTCCTTGCCAAACCCCAGCAGACACAGGAAGCTGGACCCCCTGACGTAGCCATTCCTCAAAACCCCTGAGCTGACGCCTTTGAGATCTTTATTTTTACTTCCCAAACCCCACACAAAAATTCATATTTCTGCCTACGTTCAATAAAAATCTAGGATTTGTTTTTCAATTGACTTAATTATTCAAGTATCAATGAAAAGTATACTGTTTTACTCACACTCCCATACAGTATTCTGACATGGGAACAAGTAATAGGTTTACTCCATGCTGAAAAGAGAAGAGAGAAAAACACAACGTTTCAGCTGTGAAGCCTTCTTCAGGTGTCTTTTCGGCTGTGTTTTCGGGTTCACAGCCAAAACTTTGTGTTTTTCTCTCTTCTCTTTTCAGCATGGAATAAATCTATTACTTGTGCCTTTGCAGACTATGCATGCTGACGCAGCTCCCCACCTGAAGTATTCTGGCATTGCAGCTTCACATCTGCTTGTCCACTGTTTGAGTTAAAATGTTAGTCAACTCAGGGTCAGTGTACCATACAAGGACAGCTCAAAGCAGTTTTGGTACTTTGTGGTCTGTAACACATTCTGCAAGGTCTTTGAGGACCTGCTGCCTAAAATATTTCAATGGAATGGGTTATGAAGAAATTGGCAATAATTACTGAGTATAATAAGAAGGTACAGTCTGCATGGTCTGTCTTCCCTCTCCCCACACACAGCTAAGAAAAAACATTTTACAGATTCTTAAACAATTCAGGCCACTTGATTCCTTTATATCTGGGAAGATGAAAACTTATTGAGGCAACAAATCTTAAAGCATATTCCATTTCTTTCAAGTATCTTCCTCAAAGGCAGGTCTTTTTTAATAAAATATTGTAGATCATGTACAATACTAGCAACACAATATCACACCATGAATGGCTGGTGTTGTCCTGTAGCAGGAGTTTGATTTACTGCTCCAAAGCAGCTGTGTTGTATGTTTTACTGAGCACCACAATGACCCAAAATCGTTTCCCTTGTGTTATTTACTGTAACTGGGCGGACAGGTTTGTGGAGAATGAACTTGGAGCTCCTCATTCTTCATTACTTTCTCTGCTGTAGAGGTCTCAGGGTTAAAACGATGGGCTTCTCAGGCAACAGGATCAGCTCAAAGGTGCTCCTGATATCCACTTGCCTTTGTTTTTCAATTTTAAAGTTCTCAAGCATCTACAATAACAGGAGACAGAAACCAGTTAACAGCTGTAAAGTGTGAGTCTAAACTGACAGCAAAGCTGCCTCGCAGAGCTCTGAAAAATAAGTGCATTTCCTTTAACTTGTGTGCAAACATAATTGATCGCCTGCTTTTTGCCTCAATTAACTGTCTAAGGTGCCACTGGATCTAATGCATGCAAGGCTAATTTCATTTGAGGCAGAATCTTCCAGTTAAACATAACCACCTTGATAGGGGTGGGATACAGAGCTGGGCAACAAGTCATGCAACTGGACTCCTTGTAGTGGTAAAAGTGATTTCCTGCACTACCTCATTCAAGTCAAGTTAAGGATGGAGCCGAGACTCACGTGTATGAGGAACAGCTGCATCTCCGTCTCGGCAATCCTGCGGCCTAAACACTGACGTGGCCCGAACCCAAAACCCAGACTCCGGAAGTAGCTGTGCTCCCCCCTCAGCCAGCGGGAGGGCTGGTACTGCTCTGGCCGGGGGAAAACGTGGGGGCTGCGGCCCATAGCGTAGAGCCCCAGCTGGACCAGTGTCTGGACAGAACAACCAGGGCTCAGTGCAGTTCTCATGTCAGCATGGGGTTTCATTTTCAAACAACATGACTATGCACTAATACTGTACAAGAGAGCACAATTTCAGGGAGACAGCGCTTTGAATACCAAAGGAAATGGGTAGCCACTTTCCACAAAACTATTTTGAAAGAAATGGTTTCAAAAGCATGTGATATCAATTTATTTGAATCGTCATGCTTTCTAATCGAAGTGAGCTGGGTCTTTTTTAATGTTTTCAAACTAAAGATTAGCCTTATATGTTAGTTCACGTACCCAGTATAAGCTTTAGCGATAGCAAGTTTTCAGTCAGGCAGAATCCTAGTCATGCACTGGACTGGACTGTGGTCTCGTTGTGAACAAGTCAGCGGCCAAACACGATGGATCACACCAGGAGCACAGCACCCTGCTTTCAGAAAACGGAGGGATGCGACGGAGACTGTTTCTTACCCCCGACGGGATGTGGTAGTTCTGGATCACAATGTCTTTGGTAATGTATCTTTGCAAACTCACAGCAACGGGATGCAGCCTGGGAGAGAGAGTGCACTAGGTCAGCCTCTCTTCTGTCATTCTTTATGTCAATATACGTAATTTAACGCCTAAAGGATGTATGAAGTGATTTTGTCTATTTAACCTGATAAAAAAAAGCTTGATACTTGGTATCATGAATAAAGCATAGAGAATCAAAAACTGATGAAACTTAAAAGTCAGCAAGTAGATCAGAAATTTTCTCCACTGCACTTCCCTCACAATTTTCAAAGGTTGCTGCTGGAAGAGGTGTTAGTGGGGCCAGCAGGGGGCGCTCACCCTGCAGTCCATGTGGGTCCTAATGCCCCAGTATAGTGACAGGGACACAATACTGTAAACAGGCGCGTTCCTTCGGATGAGATGTAAAACCGAGGTCCTGACTCTCTGTGGTCATAAAAAATCCCAGGGCACTTCTCGAAAAAAGTAGGGGTGTAACCCCGGTGTCCTGGCCAAATTTCCAATTGGCCCTTACCAATCATGGCCTCCTAATAATCCTCATCTATGAATTGGCTCCATCACTCTGCTCTCCTCCCCACTGAGAGCTGGTGTGTGGGGAGCGTTCTGGCGCACTATGGCTGCCGTCGCATCATCCAGGGGGCTGCACACTGGTGGTGATGGAGGGGATCCCCCATTACCTGTAAAGCGCTTTGAGTGGAGTGTCCAGAAAAGCGCTATATAAGTGTAAGCAATTATTATTATTATTATTATTATTATTATTATTATTATTATTATTATTATTATTATTATTATTATTAATTTTCGTTTCTCTCATCCAGCTGCTACAGTCCTGCTGTTTCCTTAACATGGTTCTCAGACAAGCTGCATTCCTGTCTGTTATACCTCAACGTCTCCTTCAAAGCTCCTTTGACCAAAGGCACCGCCTTTAACACTTGGGTTATGTCTCCGTCAGAAGAAGCCCTTGCGGCCTGTATCTCTGCCCGCAGCTCCTCCTGCAGCCCAGGGTGCCTGGCCAGCTCATACAAGGTCCACAGCAGGGTGATAGACGTCTGAAACACAGCACAGTCGACAAGAAAACTAACATCTGATGGAATGGTCTTTAAGTATTTGAACTAAAGAAATCATTTCACCATCTGTTAAATTTTCCGTACAAAGCAGGGGGAGATGTGCTGCAGTAACTGATTTTAGCCCCACAAGATTGCCTCACAATGCGTACGCGAGGCCTGAGACCGTCGGGTGTGGACAATGTGCTGTAAACAAAGGTGCTACCGTGTCCACCCCTCCCGCCATCAGCTCCGTCACGCTGGCCTTGATGTCTTCGATGGACAGCTTGTCCAGCATCAGCAGACTGGCCAGCACTCCAGGGTACTTCCCGTCGTTGGTGGGAGCCAGACGCAGCTGTCTGTAGATATTCTGAATACAGCGGTCAGCTGGAGGGGTCAAGATAAAGGGTCAGGTTTTGGCTGTTATTCCATTGAAACTTTTGTCCTTGCATTCACATAGCTATAGCAATAGGACTTGTACTGCTAGTGTCATTTTGAATTATGCTCCAGCTTCTTACACCAATACGATCCCAGTTAATGCATATTGCATGAAGTGTGTATATTTTTGTTAGTTTAAACAATGCTAGGGAGTTCAGATATGGTTAAACGTGAAGAGAAGCCTTATATGTTTTCATCAGTTCAGCAGGTGGATAGCGTGGCACCCTGTGAAGTGGTCTGTCCTTCGTTAAACCGGCCCAGACCAGGCGTCGGCTCAGCCGGCTCTGACCTTGTCCGAAGATGCCGTCCCAGGCCTCCACGTGCTCTTTCCACACCTGGGAGCCCAGTCTGCGCAGCAGGCCGGGGGGGATGTACAGCATGGGGGAGGTGGTCTTGAACATGCGAGAGATGCAGTCGATGAAGTGCTGCGCCTCGGGGTCGATGTAGTCGTGCAGCAGCCCCAGCCGTTCCCCATACAGCACGGAGCTCACCGCTGGGACACGGGGGAGAGGGGGAGAGAGGGAGAGAGCCATCACCGCAAGACACTCGCGGTAGAGGGAAGAGGCAGGCCTGGCCTGGGAAACACACTAGAGTGCCTTATCATGGGAATATCAGTGAGGCACTAGCTCAACAAGTGGAGAGGCTATACACCCTTTCCATTTTTAGTTGAATTTGTGAAGTATGGTCCTACAGTAAATATTAGGCATGTTCCATGTCACTATATATGATCTCACATATCAATTACTTCCTCGGGTGTTGATAATCTTGTTCTGATTGAGTGCTTTCTGATCCTGACTAGAGTATCAGACCTTCCCATCCCTCTGTCAAAGTGATCAAATGTGTACTTTTAGGAAGTACAGTATGAAAATCTGGGATAATAGGGAGTGCTGGGAACATAACTTACTGTTTTGTGGGCTTGTGCAGCTATAACTGCATTAATGTCAAATGTTACAGTAACACATCAAGAGACAGTATAGACCAATTTCTGGATTTGTTGGTAAACACAGATTCCTAATTCGTATTCCTGTGCACCTCTGACATACTCTTTCTGTCAGTAGTTCAGGTGGGTAGCTGCATCAGCATGCACAGGCTGCAAAGGGACAAGTAAAGGTTTATTCCATGCTAAAAAAGAGAACAGTTTCATGGAAACTTCTCACGGTGCAGCATGGCATATGCCTTTACTTGTCTCTTTCTGTCCGGCCCACATGCCCACACACCAAGATAAATGGCCCCCACTAACGAAGCTACAGTACAATAATTCCTCAGAGCCTCACATTCCAGGGCGAATTTGAAGAGCTCGTGGGAGAGGTCCACTGTCCACTGGCCCGTGCTGCTTCTCTCAATCTTTTTGTGAACCCGGGCCACGAAGTCCTGGCCGACCTCGTCCAGCAAGGGCACGAAATTCCCCAGCACCTGGGGGGCGATCACCTCTTTGTTGAGGATCACTCGATGGGAGCGCCAGTCTTCCCCGTCCCTGAGAAAGAAAAAGAAAAGAGCGTTTTTCACACTTTGCTGTTATTTGTATATTTTGCTGCCTTGAAATTATTTTCTTCTTTTTTTTCCTTGTGCACTTGACATTTTCTAAATAAATAAGCCGCACTGTTCATCGTTTCACTTTTTTTTTAATTTGAGACCCGTCTTGAAATTTGTTTTTCACCTTTTAAAATACAGTATGTGTTTTGAAGACCTGTGTTGGCTGAAAGGTGACCAGCTGGCAGGACTGTAGGAATTAGCTGATTCATTGGCGTTCCCACCTGTGTCTGTTAACCTATCGACAAGCTTTTTAGTTAGAATAAAGAGCAAATTCATAATCGCCAAGCTCGTGAGACATAATGTACTCTAACTAGGATACGTTTGGAATTAGGACCTCAGTGCAGAAAAAAAGATGGCAAAACAACTAAAAAGAACTAAGATGATTTACAAGTACCAGTTAGCATCAGTTTTTAAAGGCATAGTTAGAATGAAAATCAGCAGAAACAGGTGTCCTCAGTCTGCTGAGTTTCATTTGCACTGGGCCCTTAATCACCAGACACGAACTGTATTGCAGAAGAAATAAAATTCATTCAGAATTTGAGGGCACTTTGAACCTCCAAGGTTTTGACTGCAACACAGAAATGTAATGAGCAAAAAAGCAGTGTTGGAATTACAATGCCAGAAGAAAAGGCATCTCATTACTTGAGCAGGACTCCATATCTGTGGTTCCTGTAATCTCTGTATGAGGTCCAAGGTTCCATCTTCAGTCTTTTGGGGTAGTGGCCCTCTGCTTTAAACAAGATGGCAGCATCCTCTGGGTTAATTATATTCACACTTTCATAGTAACCAATTTTCTCCCTAAAAAAAAGAAAAAAAAGTATTAGGAGTCAATATCAGGTGTAGTTTCAACACTGTAGACATCTACAAATTGAAACATAAAAACTGATCTAAAGGTGTCATGTAATAATTGGAAAGTGGTAATGTTATCAGGCAAATATTTTCAGAGGTCAGTTATCTTTTTCAGGGCTGGCCCGGCTCATAGAATCTGCCATTTATCGGGGTTACAGTTTTACCTGGCCTACATTTTTAAAATATTTTTAACTATCAGGCTATGACTCCTATGATTTGGAATTGTGTTGCTCTACAGATATCATTTTTTTACAGTCCCCTTTGATCTGGCTTCAAGACAAAAATATTTCATACACAACCACACAGTCACTGATCTATTTTTTTTCATGGTTTCCCTGGATAACAGGATTTGGAGCTCTTCAATTTACATTAGTTTTTTACATTTTGTTTGGTTTGGTCATTTCTCCCTGTAAGAACTGTGTACTGTGTAACGGGGGGGGGGGGTGTTTACTGAAAACGATTAATCGTAGAGGTTAACGAGCAACTTGATAATGTACGTCAAGTTTTGTACGTCACGTACGTGCTACTTTTTCGAGTGATTCCCCAATCCCCTCTTAATCGGTCATTTTACGAGCGAGTATAAAGTACTTGTTAACCCCGCCTCTGAAGTCGCTTAGCAAAAAGCATCACAATTCGATTAATAATACTTTAATTATATGGTGTCGTTTTTGGTCCATCAGTGGGCTGAAATAAAGTTGTGAAAAGGAATATGAAGTAAACATGACATCATAAGTTAACCAATGAAGCGGAACCGTATAGATGGGCACCAAATCGGACACCTATTGTTTCTAAATTTCGAATTTTACAGATTTTCTAAGAGAAAATAAAATAAATGACTGACACGCCGTAAAAGAAAACCAAGATTGACTGCGTGCGTGACTATCATCTTGTCAACTATAAATCTTCGCATTTTTTATTTTTTAAAATGAAATGTATTGGAACGGATTGGGGTTCTCGTAAATAAACGATCGATCTGAAACTCGAGTTCACGATGTTCTTAGCGCTACGATGCTTTCGGGAAACCCAACCCAGAACTGTTTCAAACGTGATCAAGAAATGGAAATGTTACCACAGAAAAAGAATCAGCTTTTAAAAGAAGTATTTAAGAAGCGAGTAAACTAATTTAGTTAAGAATTAAGAAAATACATCTTTTTATAATTACAATGCATAACTCTGGTTCAAGTAAGATTTAAAAACAAATCAGTTGTTCATCTCTTTTTAACCCTAAAATGTGAAACAAGATTCTGTGCGTCAGGCTGATCTTTGCATAACTAAGAGAGAGCATTGCAACACCTCATCAGGGACGTGATGAGTAGCTGTTTATTACATTGCAAGATGGGACTTGTACTAGATGTTGAAGTACAGTGCTGTAACTCATTACAGTGGGGTTTTTTTTTTTACTTTTTCTCTTAAAATCAACTACCCTTCAGCACTCGATATATAGAGTTCTTACTTCTTACAGAATCAATACAAATGAATACGAAATTTTGTTTCAAAATAGAAATGCCACTTACCTGTAAATAGGTCCAAATGTGTTAAAATTGTCAAGCATAATTCCGTGAATGTTCTTAAATCCATCTAACTTCCAGAAGTTGTACAAGTTAACCAATCCATTCTTCCAGTTTCCAGGAATCTCACTAAAGGGTTTGACTTTCTTGTGCAGCTCTGGAGAGGTGGGCTGTGTAGATATGGCCATACTGGCACTGTAGCACCTTCTGTAAAAAGGTGCACCTGCAGCTCTGATGACAGCAAGGCTGGGTGAAACTGCACAGTGCCAGCAGGGCTTCACCATCATCATCAGGCTCTATCTTCTTATTACTGGGACTACTATGGCTCAATAGAAGTGGGCTGTTTATATACTGCCCTCACGGTTCAAGCTTCAAGGCCTTCCAAAGACAGTCAAATATTTAGGATTTAACCCCTTCTATTCCTCTTATTCTAATCAGAATGGTCCTGGAGTAACTTTGTCTCTTTAGGGTTAAATATCACCAATTGCTGTACTGACGGGCAATACACAGATCAGAGCAATCCTTGAAGATGAACCACGTTGTCTTTCTAAACAACTGCACAAGTATGATAAGGGTTTAAGAGGTAAATATCATTAGACCAGGAGATCTCATATTCTGCTCCTAGAGGGCCTTCGTAACTTCTGGGTTTTGTTCCAACCTGAGTGGACAATTGAAACCGTTATCACAATTATTTGTAGGTAGTCAAACATTCACTTCTTTAAAGGTACGCTGCAGAGCCCGGTTAGAAGTTTTAAGTATTAATCACAGTTAAATAATTATACTTATAGCTCAAGTGGGATACAGTAGACTCCACACCGTTGTGTGGGAAAACTAGACACTCCCAGTCAAGTTGCATTTCACTGAATCTCAAAGTAAAAAAGAAGTTGACACGACCTCTGTGAACTTGGCACATGCAAACGTTTGGGCTCCCTAAGTACAACCAGTTCTTAGTAACACCTCCATTGGCAGAAATCGCAGCTTCCAAACATATCCTGCAGCCAGATTAGAGTGTTCTGTTCTTGCTTTTGGATTTTTTTCCCCAACTCTTCCTTGCAGAACTCTTCTAGCTCAGACATATTCTTAGGTCTTCTCCCTTTAACTTCCATTTCTTAATGATGTTTCTGACAGTTGAAATTGCAAGCTGGAAGCATTCAATGGTCTTCATAGGCTTCTCCTGCTTTGTAAGAGTGAACTATATGTTTAAAGTCCTCGGACAGCTGCTTAGAGAAACCCACTGTTGTTGAAAGAAGCCAGAACAACAATCACAACCTCAGAGTATTTGCTGAACACCGTCTTCACATGACTTCACGTAAAGCCTAAAGTCAGTTTGGGGCTTTTGAAAAACACAAATGAAAAAAGTAGTAATGAATCAACAGGAAAGTTGCCCAAATTTTTTCGCATGCCATATTCACTTTTTTTTTCCCCAATCTGTTAACATCTGCAAATAAACAGTAATTTTGCATGACAATTTACAGAAAGATCTTGTGTTTAACTTTGTACCCTGTAGATGTTGTGTCATCTTCTGATATTCATTGAAGCACAATATAACCAGGGGTGCCTAAACATTTGCACACAATTTGAATTAAGCTCTTCAAATGCAGAGTTTGAGACAGTTTTGTAGCAATGTTATCCCTTATATTCAACAGGATTTTATAAACTGTACGTAAATGCGAGAGGATCTATATATATGCAGGTATTCCATATGGATCAAAACATAAATTCTAAAATGTCTTTATCTTCTAAAAGGACAGGGGATAGTTTTAAAGAATTAGAAATATTCCAGGCATAATACACGCAATGATGTACCATATGAATAATCTAATGTACAAGAATCTCACTGATACAAGAAACTCAAATGAATAGTAGCAGAATTATACAATACCTAGAGGCTTTAAAAACATTTACTATAATACAGTCTTGCACAAAATAAAGATTATTACAGTGTATGTTAAACATTTTAAAAACGTATACTTCATCATAATTTCACAGAAAACATTGAAAGAGTCAACATTACTGAATTAAATTAAAATTATTTGAAAAGGCAAAATAAAAAAAGCAAAGCTGCAATGACAGTGCTCGTACCCGTGTGAAGCAGGACCCCTGGGCTGTGGAAAGATCCCAAACGCAGACAGAGCGAGCAAACAAACAAGGAACGCAAGATCGGAACCGAGAAATTACCAGAGACGAGATCAGAATCCAGACGTCTTAGGGAATGAAACTCTAAGGCTGAGCCCAGAGTACTGCTAATGTAATGTAGTACGTGGTCTTTAATGTACACCTCTGCACGACACAGGTGGTTTGGCTAATCGCTCGCAGCTGGGGTAGAACTGATCTCATGCCAGAGTGCGTTGTCACAGCAGGCAGCTGACTGACAGCCCCACAAGTCTTAACACCCTCAATAGTTGCAGCCATTAAACAAAAGCATCTTCATAGCATAATCAGAAAACATCAGAGGAAATGCATCGAAAACATTTAGCTGATGCTTCAAGTAATCTTTTTTACCCGCTTTATTCTAACTGCAGGTGTCAGTCCTATTCTAAAACTACGGTACAACTGAAAACAATAACAATAAGGCAGTCGAACGAAACTGTGCCTCCTCATCAAGCAAAAATTGTCACCCATTACATACTATCTTGTGAGTTAAAAAAAAATAAATATAACTACTTTAAAACTATGATCACATAATAATATGCTTGGTCTAATCCACAGATCCAGACTCTACCCTTTCTCTCTTGCTTGGATTTTTGTTTTGCTGACAATGGTTATTTCTTTTTCTATGTAGTTATATTTTAAAAACAGTGGAGATTACTAATAAGCTGCCTTGCACTTCACAAAGCTGTACAAGTTTTACTTGGTGGTCAAGACAAGGGAAGGTTTGGGGTTTCTCTTTTCCTTTCCTGTTGTCTCATCTCCTTAATGACTTCCTCCAGCTTCATGGCCACTTTCAAGTCCCCCTGAACTGCCAGCCTGCCGCTAGTGTAGGCAGCGAAAGGGCGCAGGCTGCCCTCGAACATTGCCAACAGGTCCTCCTCACTCATCTGCAGAACGATGTCAGGAATCCGATCGGGAACGCCTGCTCCAGCCCGGCCTGAACCTGGACAACAAGTAGGAGGACAAAGGCAATGACTCCTTATGTGAAAATTCCTAGCTGACGAATCCCAGCCCTAAACTCAGTGGCCATTGTGTGTTGCTGCCTGGGGGTGACTGCTGACTAGTGAGATGATCCGGAGTCGAACCCAAGACTCTGGAGCTCAACCTGTACTCAGGCAAGTGCCTTTATTGGGAGAGACGCACTGAGCCATGTAAGCTAAGAAATATTCCCTTCAATACTGTAAAAACAATCACATTATAGCATGTCTTGCTTTTGCAGAGTTAGGAAACATCACCGTTCACCTTTCCTCCCGGAGACCCCCAGCAAAACAACAAAACACAGAGCTGGACCAATCAGAACTGTCAACAAGGACCGAGAACAACTAACCCCATATTAGGAAGTTTGTGATGGTTCTTGACATCTTCCCTGAAGGGAAAAGTAAGGGTTTTGTCTGCTCTTTATTTTCAGTGTTAATCTTCACTTTGAAGAATTTCAAAACAACGACCTCAAGTGTTTGCTGCCCTTCACTGTGCAAAACACATGATGTTTTTGGGGAGCAGCTGCACGTTTCTGCAGTCTCGCACCTGAAGTCTCACCTTTACTCAGATCAACAAAATAGCACGTCTCCAGCCCATCACGCAGACGGATGTTGAACTGGAAACAGGCCCCAACCTGGCTGACAAGCCTCTCGGAAAGAAGACTTTTCACAGTAGCCAGCAGCTCATCAGCGCTGCAATGCTTTTCTCTGGCAGGAACAACAGGTCTCTTCTCATCCACAAAGCTAACTGTGTCTCCTGTAGGATGACAGAGATGACTTACTGCCCCAGAGATCTCTTTTACAAAAATGGAACTTGAAAACAATGTGGCCTGAGTGGTAGACAGATTGGAATCAAGTTAGGCAGTTTTTTACATAAATAGGTTTTTTAAAAATCATATGGGCCAATGCTTCATAAAAACTGGTTTGTACAGGTACACTGACTTTATGTTTATTTGCACACGAGTCAGCCAGCTTCCCCTGCTTTAGACTGGAAGTATTTCATTAACCTTCTGGTACACCAACATGACAGGTCGCTAGACATGACAATACAATGAGATTAAAAGGTGTCCTCTCTGCCCCCCGCCTTTCTCCCAAATGCATTAGAATTATATTTCATTCAGAGACTCCAACCTCTGCATTTCAGTCAAGAACGTAACAGAGGTAGAAAACAAAACCAAAACCTGAAATGCTGAGAGAAACATAGAGAAGCATTCAATGACCTTTGCTGTGAGAGGGCATGGACACTCCACTGCTGCCAAGAAAATGCATAGCCAGCTGCTGAATGGGGCCCGTCAGCCCTTCCAGTCCCGGCACAGAGGGAGGCAGGACCAGGGGTCCCAGAGGCGAGTTCTCAGGGGTCTTCAACACAGACTCCACAGTCAGCTCCACGCGGTGCACCTCCAGCCCCCAGGGCCGCGTCTTCTCATTAATGTCTACCTGCAACACAGGAGGAGCGAGGGAGGTCTCTATGTGGCACAGCAAGGAAAAGTGACGGCTTTGATGATGATAACAATAATAATCATTTGTAGTAGTAGTATTCCTCCTTACAGCTAAAGTCCCCACACATCAGCTCTCAGTGGGGAGGAGAGTAATGAAGCCAATTCAGAGATAGAGATTATTAGGAGGCCATGATGGGTAAAGGCCAGGGGGAAATTTGGCCAGGACACCATGGTAACAGCCCTACTCTTTTCCAGAAACACCCTGGGATTTTTAATGTCCACAGAGAGTCAGGGCATAACATCTTTTTTTACAAATTTGAATGCACCATTGGCATTTGTGTACAGTTTGGTAAATATTCAAAATAACAAAACAGTGAACTTGGCACATGCAAACGTTTGGGCTTCCTTAAGTACAACCAGTTCTTAGTAACACCTCCATTAGCAGAAATCGCAGCTTCCAAACATATCCTGCAGCCAGATTAGAGCATTCTGTTCTTGCTTTTGGATTTTTTCCCCAACTCTTCCTTGCAGAACTCTTCTAGCTCAGACATATTCTTCGGTCTTCTCGCACGCACTTCATGTTTCAGATCTCCCCACAGAAGTTCGATAATATTCAAGTCTGGGGACCATGAAGGCCCTTGTAAATACTTAGTCTTTCATTCCTGCAAGTAATTTATGGTTGATTTTGAGTTATGTTGCGGGACTGCTGTCATGCAGAAATATTAAACGTCTTTTAATCAAACGTATCAGACAAATAAAAAAAACAGATATGCCAACTAAGAACAAATGGGCGGTTTACAGTTACAGCCTGGCCAACAGGCTGACACCCCTGTGGCACAGAAGACACAGCAGCAACAGAATAAGAATAGTCAGTAAAAAGTAAAGGACAACACCAGGGCACAATAGCTTTACCAGCTGCAAGTATCATGCAGAAAAGACAATCATTTAACCAAGAACACCTCATATTTGAAGGGGGCCAGTTTCAGCTCACTCTGGAAATTGTTCCCGTCATTGACAGCAGCAAACTGAAATGCCTTGAGTCAGTGGTGGCTTTTGGGAGGTTCAGTGTGATACAAGTACTGTACTGTACCGTGAATTGGAGGATGGTACAGAAGACTGGAGCAGAGTAAGAAAGGAAGGTGTGTAAAGGAGCCAAAAAAGACGATAACCACTATGATTTACCTGAGAAACGGAAGAGCTACTGTGAAGGGGGAGTAAAACGTTCTCAATTCAATGTGGAAGCACACAGCAGCACCGCTTATCACAGTGGCTGATTGAAAGTACAGAACGTGCGGCTACCTGCAGATCCTCGCCCAGTCGGGTTCTTCCCAGCTGGATCTCCTGCACGGTCTTCTTGAGGAGGCGGTGGGTCATGGAGTTCTGGGCCGTCAGCCGCGTGGAGGCGTTCAAGTCCTGCACTGCCACCACGGACATCACCGGATTCCAGATCCGGAACTGGATGTCGGCTCCGACGGACACCAGCCCCCCGTCTTTGGTGGTCACCTGGTACGAGAGAGGCGACCAGCGGCAGGAGCCCCTTACTGTAGCTTGCAGGCAGACACGGCTCTCGGCACAAGTTGGCAGCGCTGCAAGCAATGCGCACAAGGCAGGGTGCACCTTGTACCTCAGTGCAGGGCAGGCACGCCCTCACAGACACACACACACTCACACCTAGGGCCAGTTTCCCCAGAAGCCAATTAACCTTCCCTCCAATGGGATAAAACCCATGTGAACGTTGGAAGAACATGTAACTCCACACAGATAGCGCCCCAGGTCTGTATTTGAACCCAGGGCCCCAGCTGGCCACCCATGTTTACAGCAATTCATCTCTAATTTCATTACCTCTTCGTACTTCGTAGCTTGTTATCTTTCGGATGTATATTTTCCATCTTAAGCCGAGCAGAGAGCCAGACTAACGAAGCCATGCCAGGAGCTATGTCTCCCTGGCTGTGCTCGGATCGGGGAGGGGGTGTGTACCTGGCAGGGTGGGATGTTGAAAGCTCTGGTCCGCAGGTCAACCCTCTGCCACTGCTCAATGAACGGCAGGACCAAGACCACTCCAGGCCCTTTAGGGGGGCGAACCCGCCCCAGGCGGAACGCAACAATCCTCTCGTAATTGGGAACCACCTGTCGGGAGAAACAGGCCCATTGAGGTCCACCTGCTTGAAAAAGAAAGGAACAGCAAACCAGCTCCCAGTACCCATCTCGTTTGGACACTATATTGTAAAAAACGTGCTCTCCATCGGATGAGACGTAAAACCGAGGTCCTGACTCACTGTGGTCAATAAAAATCCCTGGGAGTTTCACAAAAACAATACGGGTGTTACCTGGCACCCTGGCCAAATTTTGATGTTTGGGTGTTTATCCCACTCTTAACTCAGACTGTGTCATAGTGTAATATTTTTTTCAGAAATTACATCATGACACAAATTGGCTCAGAACAGGAAAACGGTTCTGCAGGCCGGTACAGTTTTGTAGCAGATCACTGTTGTAGAATGTAAAGCAAAAAAGCCGCCTTACCTTGAGAACAAACCAAGCCGACACAGGGAATGTGACCACGGTAAAGACAAAAACCAGGAAAGTGACAATCAGGTGGCACACCCAAGAAAGCCAGCTCTGCGACCTGTCTGATCCAGGGAACAAAGACAGGGGACTGACGTCAAAATGAATCACAACAAGTACTGCTTCATCAGAACAAGATGTAAAAAGGAAATCAAGATTTTATTTATCAGCGTGAAATTAACGCGCGTTTCTTCCTTGGCAGCTCTCCCCTCTACAATGTTGTTTTTAGAAAACGGATTATCTCAGTATGATCTGGCAGAGAGAAGACTCGGGCATATTATACAAACCTTCCAGTAATAAACATTACTTTCATTTAGGGCGAAACGAACATAAATGATGGAAGGCTGGCGTTTAATATCACGTTGTGTTATTGCGTAGACCAGACAGTAATTTTCCGCACTACGTTAGAACCACTATAGCCGCGTCACCTACATTCCTCAGAGAAAGGATCTAGCAGAGAACTGTCGATGGGTATTGATGGAAGATGTTTCTGTGATGAGCTACTACTCAGCACTTTGTATTTTTAGCTGGCTGTCATGTGAAACTGGAATTCAGGATAAATCACCTCTCTATTTAAGTACGGTTATCACCTGTAAAGTCGTTCTCTGAGATTCTGGGGACATAGTCGAAAGAGCTCCCTGCGTGGCTACACTGGACAATGCTCTCAGCAGAAACGTAGAGACCGGGACTGGACTGCAACACCGCGTCCTTCTGCGGCAGAGCACGGTACTCGTATCCCGAAGGCCTGCCAAACATCGTCCTGGTCGTGCTGGCGTTATTGCGGTGTCCCTCAGTGATCAGCGTGACTAGCCCCCTTTTTTAGAAGTTAAACCAGAAACGGGAAAAGCGGCGTCGCTACCCATTTG
This sequence comes from Lepisosteus oculatus, assembly GCF_040954835.1. Lineage (NCBI taxonomy): Eukaryota > Metazoa > Chordata > Actinopteri > Semionotiformes > Lepisosteidae > Lepisosteus > Lepisosteus oculatus. The sequence goes on from NC_090700.1 coordinate 59,358,175, forward strand.
TGTTTTCTCGCTGCCTTAGACACAGCCCCGCCTTCCTTCTTATTTATTCTGACTCCCCACTACGCTCAGAAAGAAGAGAGCGCAACTACGGGAGGCCCTTACGTCTCCCCCTCGCTTACCAAGGGCTCCCTCAGCTGGACTGGATGCCTAATGATTTCAAGAAAAACTTTAACACCTGCCTGCCTGGAAACGGGGAAGCACGCTAGAAATCAGCCATTGCTTCGAATTTAAAACACCTGCCAGAGGCGCAGGCTCTAAGGCCAAAGTACAGACAGCATGTGGGCTCCCCGCTTCAGTAGTCTCTGACCCGCTTGCTTCCAGTTGCTACCTTACCTGATCCGCCCTGTGTTTACAAAGACCGCGAATAAGGTAACCATAACTGCACGATAGTTTATCGTTTCACAAATGCGCAGGAACAGACTACAGAGAGTCATCAAAATGATGCTTGCAGTCTGTCTCCACTTATGAATCAATTGTTAAGCTGGGGCAAATGTCTTCGTAGGTGGTTGCTTTTGTGAATACCGTTGGTTTACGGATTTGGAAAGTGCACAGATTCCCGCTTTAGGTTCAAAACCTAATTATCTGTTGAATTTGATTTGCGTGCTGGGTTACGTGGTGTTACCTGCCGGGGGGTCAGGTGGGTCCTGAAGTCCAGGAGTGGGTGAAATGCTCCCCTCCCGTGTGTAAAGCGATCTGGGATGCCGGGATAAAAACATTATACAGGAGCCAGTTGTTGGATTATTGTTAATGTATCTTTTCTTCTGTCACACAAAATAATAATAATAATAATAGCTTATTATTATAAACACTTAGATAGCGCTTTTCTGGACACCCCACTCAAAGCTCTTTACAGGTAATGGGGATCCCCTCCACCACCACCAGTGTGCAGCCCCAACTGGATGATGCGACGGCAGCCATAGTGCGCCAGTAAACTCACCACACATCAGTTATCAGTGGGGAGGAGAGCAGAGTGATGAAGCCAATTCATAGATGGGGATTATTAGGAGGCCATGATTGGTAAGGGCTAATGGGGAAATTTGGCCAGGACGCCAGGGTAACAACCTGGGATTTTTAATGACCACAGAGAGTCAGGACCTCGGTTTTTATGTCTCATCTGAAGGACGGCGCCTGTTTACAGTATAACGTCCCCGTTACTATACTGGGGCATTAGGACCCACATGGACCACAGGGTGAGCGCCCCCTGCTGGCACCACTAACACCTCTTCCAGCAGCAACGTTAGTTTTTCCCAGGAGGTCTTCCATCCAGGTACAGACCAGGCTCACACCTGCTGAGCTTCAGTGGGTTTCCAGTTGTGAGCTGCAGAGTGATATGGCTGCTGGCTTAAAGACGCCCATGCTTCTGAAGAACGTTTCGGGAGGGAAAAAAAAAGGATAAAATATCACTAACCTGAATGGATTGGTTTAGGGCAATGGAAACTTTCGGCTGTTGGGAAAAGGCAAATACACTGGAAAGGGAATGTGCGTTTCAGTATATGTTCGGATTAGAGATCAGTGTTATTACTGTGGCCAATATGCACCAGTTTTGTTTTGCAAATAAAGTAGTTCGGACCAGGGTTCCACACGCACTGCACCAGACCTACCAGAGAAACTATACTGTTTATACAGTGCATATATGATCAGATCTTTTCTAGAGCAGCTCTGTGCGATACATGATTACTGCCGTTTCTACATCTTGTCTCCTGACTGAGGGCACACAACGTGACATGGGCGAGCACGTTGTCCGTCTATTAAAACCTGTGCAAACAACGTCAATTCTCCATTTCAGACTTCAATTTATCTGTCATAGGCGCAAGTGCAATGAAATGCCTATTTGCATAAATGCTCCAATACAAAGACGTTGAGGAAACACCGACATAAACAGCAGCAGGAACAACAGCAAAGTTAAATAACACCCGACCTAAAAAAAAGTGAGAAACCAGAATGATTGTTATCTTCAGCAATACACCCAACTTACATAAAACGCAGCGCAAACAATGTGCAAGAAAACATCAGTGTGAGACCGTGGATAAGACAATAACGTTTAAAACTTCCTGTGTGGTGGTACTTTCGTTTCACACTATGCCATTCCTCACGTTAGGAAGTTACCTTATGAATGTAAGTTGATAATTATGGGAATAGGCAGGGGGTTTCTATTAAGGTTAAATTAAGGAACTGGTGGATTTATTGTTTGGACGGACAAACATTTTCTGGGTGTTACATAATGTTAACGAAATTGAGATGTCTGTAGTCAGGAAGTGCCGTATGTTTTCTGCTCTCTTGTTCTGAATATTTACTTTTTGCGTCAGGTGCTGAAAAAGAAACTTGTATATGCGCACTTGATACATAACATAAGTCACATAGCAGCCGGAGAAGGAATAGCAGACAACTGAGGTAGAATTCAATGACGACTTCTTATGGAAGAAGCAGTCGTTGAATCTGGAAGTACGCGCCTTTACCAAAGAGAAAAGTGAGAAACCAGAATGACTGTTATCTTCAGCAATACACCCAACTTACATAAAACGCAGCGCAAACAATGTGCAAGAAAACATCAGTGTGAGACCGTGGTAGAGGTAGAAGTCAGAAATACAACACAATACAATACAGGAGGTGCATAAATCCTGACAAAATGTCATATTCTCAGGGAGGAACAGTAGGATACAGTTCACTTTGCGTGAGAAGCCGTCACGTACTGTAGTCAGTAGTATTCATGGAACCTGCAATTAACGCGTTTACTTTTTTGTATTAGATTATGGGAGTATTTGCTAAAAATGGTGTATCCATGGAGTTTCCACGTGATTTCCTATAATGTTTACAACCTTATATCGGTTTCACAGAAATCGGAAGTAGCCTAGGCTAGCTTTCATAACTCGGTCTTAGTCACAGTATCGTTTCAAAACAAACTCACCTGTCCCTCCCTAAGACGAAACCCTGGAGGCACAGCGGCGCTGTACTTAAACAGTGCGAAGAAACCTTCTCACCAGCTGCACTTAGCGCCTGTTATCCTGGGACCTGATCGAGAAAATACTTTTTTTTTTAGATCTACGCACATTTAAAGGATTTTTTTTCCATTCTGTTTTTGACCCACATAAAGTATTAATAACGACTGCACAATATACAATGGTAAGTAAACGTCTGTTTTGCTTTTAGACTTCAATAACTAATCAAAATAATAGAGTCAAGACAGTGTTTCTTCGCTCCTACTTTCAAACCGACATGGAAATTGTAATAGAGGGGTCATTGAATATAAAATCTCCATGAAAGTTCAACATCCCTTTAGGATACTTTAAAAAATCCTAAGCGAAGAGTTATATGTTTCCTTTAAAGCTTGAGCTGTATTTACAACACGGCAGATGGGACGTCATCGTGGAGCGGAGTTAGGTCCGGTATGGGATTCAGCAATGGGGTGGACGAGCTGGCTGGGTGAAATACAGTCCCACAATATCTCTGAAGGGTGCTTGGGCGAGCTGATGGCGCTGTCCTGTCCAGACTTGAGGCCAGTACTAGGAATAACGTGTGAAGTGCAAAGCTTTGTTTTTGAATGTTTTGGGGCTCTTTTTAGGAGAGTGCTAGGAATGCTAAATGCAACTTAAAATGCGTTGTCTTTTTCCCCCCCCTCAAAGAACTCTGCACCAAACACAAGGGGAAACGCTACCCAGAGTCAGTCTGAGTACACCCTTGTGTTTTTCGATTTGGAGACCACAGGACTGGGTACAGTAATTCTTCTGTCTTCCATCATAAATTGTGTAAACGCCATTGGGGTGCTAGATAGCTGCAAATCAAAGTACCTTTTAATATTCTATAAATAATTACTGATTAATTTATATTTGTTACTGGATTACAAATGGTTTTTAAATTATTTAAATAGTCCTGGAACACCTGCATTTCTTAACAAAGGATTTACGCTAATTTTAACATTCTATATTGATTAATCTGTCTTTAATTGCTAGAATTACATGGTTGTATTAACTGGAATATCAATCAACATTTTCTACATTTCATTCTTATACATACAGGGTTTGAGTCTAAATTTACAATACATACATGACATTTGCAAGAGTTCCATACACCCGAAGAAGGCTCCACAGCCGAAAGGTTGTGTTTCTTTTCTTCTTTTTTCAAATCAAATCAAAGTTTATTTATCAGATGCTCAACAATACAGCGTGCAGCAGTAGTTGCTGGCAATGAAATGTCTTTTCTGCGAGCTCACAAAAATCACAAGAATGGAATAAACCTTTATTTGTTCATTTACAAGAAGGGAAGACTTTGCATCAGTCTAGTTCTTTTCAAGAAAAAATAAACTATGGCTTCTAATTTTTTTAAGCCCTGTATATTAACTCGGAAGCAATGTATAATCATTTCATGTCCATGGTAGTCGTGCTGTTGTTCCATGCATGTTAAAAAAGACAGCATCAGATTGTTGGAGAGGGCCATTAGAACTAATGTTTATGAAAAAAGATGTCTAAATATCTAATATCTCTAAATTATAAATATGGGCTATTTATGTCTTCCAAGAAATTGAAGAAAGTTGCAGTGCAGATGATGTTTTCATTAGCAGACATGTACGGTCTATAGTCAGGAAGTGAATATTTCCAAAACCACAGTGAAATGTTTAAAAATTCCTATGTGGTGGTACTTTTGTTTCCCACTGAGCCTCACGTTAGGAAGTTGCCTTATGAATGTAAGTTGATAATCATGAGAATAGGTAGGGGGTTTCTATTAAGGTTAAATTAAGGAACTGGTGGATTTATTGTTTGGACACTTATACAAGTATTTCTGAAAAAGACAAATATTTTCTGGGTGTTACATAATGTTAATGAAGTTGAGATGTCTGTAGTCAGAAAGTGCCGTATGTTTTCTGCTATCTTGTTCTGAATATTTACTTTTTGCATCAGGTGCGGAAAAAGAAACTTGTATATGCGCCCTTGATACATAACATAAGTCACATAGCAGCCGGAGAAGGAATAGCAGACAACTCTGGACAAAGGCTGCACCTTCAAAGAAAAAGAAGGAAAACGAGCTGATGTATTAACTGTACCGGTTGTCTTCTACACAGATGTTGCTGCGTGCGACATCGTCCAGCTGTCTGCTATCAGTGGAGAAGAGACCTTCAATCTTCACATGGTTCCTCGCTGTAGGATGACAGACGAGGCCTCCAGGATCACTGGGTTCACTGTCCAGGGCCAGGCCTTGCTTCTGCATGGGGGCCCTGTGAAGACAGTGACCCACGGAGAGGCTTTATCCTCCTTCATTGACTTTCTTCGCTCTTTCCACCAGCCCCTGCTCGTAGCCCACAATGCCAAGAGATTCGATTGCCCTGTGCTGTCTAGGGCTCTTGATGAGTTCTCCCTCAAGGATGAATTCCAACAGGTTGTTGCTGGTTTTCTGGACACTTTCCTCCTGAGCAAAGAACTTTTAGCCGCCACTAAAGTCAATAAGTACTCCCAGCAGTATCTGGTCAAGCTTTTCCTCCACAAGACCTATATGGCGCACAATGCCTTAGAGGATGTCAGAGCTCTGCAGGAGCTTTATAATAAGTGGAATCCAGCCCCAGCTATGGTCCGCAAGCAGCGCTTCTCTCTAGAGTCTAGACAGTGCTGAGATTTTATTGCTTCAGTCTTTTTCAAAACGGCAGACTTCTTGTTAAAAAGATACACGGTCCGTTTGGTATCTTTTAAAGGAAAACATTTGAAAAGTGAATGGCAGTATTCTATTTTTTACATGACGTAACAAGCACATTTATTTTCAAATATGAATTTGATTAGTGTTGCATTACTATGAAATAGCTGAAACAATTATTTTTCTCATCAGTCGTGACTGAAGATAATCCTTCCCGTTATTGCATGTTGAGAACCTTTTGTGTACTTAGTCCTCTCTCAAGGACTCTGGAATTTGTTTAATTTAGGACTTTGGAACAATAATGTGTTCTAAAATTATTTGTAATTTAGTATGATTTTCTTTAAATGCTTTCTTTCATCAATTGAATTAAAAAGTTACATGAAAAATGTTAAACGGTATGATTTCAGAATAACAGATCTTTCACAAATCAACAAAATGAATCTTAAAAATATTTGCACTTTAAAATGATATCTGGAATCAGTCATGGATATTATTTGATCTTCAACACATTGTAAATTTAAACTGGATTATAAATTTAGCTTGAGTTTTTTTTTGTCATTGCATCAAAATGTAAAATACCTCATTTGTTTTTTTTTAAATAATAATTTAAGTAATTATGATTCATATGTTTGTCTGGTGTACATTTTTATTAAATGAGATATACATAGAAAGAGAAAAATATAATGTCTTAGATTATTTGATTTCATCGCACATATTAATACACATTTTCCATGGTCCACTAGACCAACATGTAAAGGAATGTATTCAAATTACAGCTGTTTTAAAACTTATTTAGCAGTTTTTCTAGCCAGGTTGACTTACAGTTCATACAGTCAATGCGATAAGTGGATACATGATAGATTTGCCATAGAAATAGTATATAGTCTATATATAATTATTCTTATATCAGTATTTTATAAATAAAATTTATATTTTATAATAATATAAATTTATTCCCTGCTGAAAAAAAGAAGAAAGAAAACACAACGTTTCGGCCGTGGAGCCTTCATCAGCCTTCCTCTCCACGACCGAAACGTTGTGTTTTCTTTCTTCTTTTTTTCAGCAGGGAATAAACCTGTTACTTGTTCCTTTGCAGCCTACGCATGCTGAAGCAGCTACCCACCTGAACTTATAATATAAATGGTATATTATCTGTTCCTGCTTAGTGCAGATGTCTCCAAATGGAATAGTTTTGTGGAATGTATTTGTGAATTCCTTACTTATTGTGACATGAGCGGTATGCTTTTTGCATGGTCTTAAGTGTGTAAACCTTTTCCAGTTAAAATAGATAATGCATTTACTTGTATACTGTATAGTGCTTCTCATCCCAGAGAGTCCCACGGCGCTTTACAGAGCACTCACCTGGGTGATGCACGGCTGCCATTGTGTGCCTGCAGCCCTACTACACAGGTGAAGAAGTAAGAAACTGCTTCATTAAGAGGGAATCTTAGGGAGGCCACGTTTTTAAATCCAAGAATGAAATTTAGACCATACCCCAGGGATAAGACCCCTGCTGTTTCCAGAAGTAGCATGGGATATTTATTGACCAGGTAGTCAGGGCCTCGAGCGAATATCTCCCCCAAAGGACAATTCCTCCTAATGCACAGCAACTCTGATCACTGGACTAGGTGTCAGCTAGTAAATTCAGATCCAGTGAGAAGAGTGCCTCCTACTGGTCCACCAACGCCACACCAGTACTGACTATGCCCTGCTCTTCCTTAGCTTCTGAGATTAGGCCACAAGGTGACAACACTGCTTCCAGTTTTATGTTTATAGGGTTATCGTCTTACATGGATTAAAGGAGAAGCTAGGGTCTAAAGCATAGTGTGTGGTCTTTATTGTACAGAATGAGAGGGGAATGCCACAGCTCAAATGGAAGCAAAACAGCAGACTGCTGAAATATGTGAAGCTGTGGCTCAGAACAGACTGATTGATCCCCAGCAGCATCACCAAGCTTCTGTAAATGTGTTTTCATGAGTGGTGGAAGCGAAATGATTTGCTGGGGGGAGAGGCTGTCGGAAATCAGCATCCGAAAATTATTAAATCTAACTTTGAGGTTGAGAACCTGTTGAGATTGAATTTACAATGAGAAAGAAAGTATATAAGGAAATCTACCTTAAATTGATTGTGTTGATCGGATATTGTCAAAGAAAATTTTTTGCAAATGGAAGTATCATGTCAAGATGAAGTGATTGTTATTTAGAAATGTCTTTTTTCGTAACAAATGTAAAGTGTACACAGCATTATGATGATGGTGGATTCGGAGGCAGATGGTTATGCAGTTTGAAGGTACTGTATGTCAGGTGTATGTCAAGGCTCAGTCCATCTGCTCAGGACCATTCTGAAAGGAGAACACAAGGACAGCCTCTCGGGGGAAAAGGCTGGAATTACAGTTTACAAGTCTGGAACTGATTTTCTCCTTCCACTTTAGTCTTTTGGTTACATCAAGAAAGCTGCAGTTTGTCTCAAGATGTTTCTATTGTAACACACATTTTCTTTGTACTTTCATTAGTAAATACAGTTCTTCTAGGGTTTTTAAATAGGGTATTTCATAATTCAGCTGTGGATCAGCTGTGTTCTTCTATTTTTTACATTTCTCAGGCCAAAGTACACATAAACACTTTGTGGAACATACCCTTTTGTAAATGGAGACATTTTATATCTAATTTAATTATAATATATGTAATTGTTTCTTGCTTGGAACAATGTTATTGTCAAGTGAAACAGCGGTCAGCACAATTTCAGTATAAAACCTAATGCCTCATCTTCTGTTCTAGAATTTACAGATTAGGTATCTTCAATGTTTTTAATATATATTTCAACACTTTGTGTGTTGCTGTCCATACGTACAGTATAATGGTGAAAAATCTGAATCATTTTAATTCTTTTACAGAATTAAAAGACCAATGGAATGTAATGCATTCGCAGTGGCCTCTTCTGCCTCATGTAATCTTCACCGCAGTCTTGTTTTCTTCGATCTCGAAACCACTGGACTTGGTAATTATATATTACATTTATATAGTATCTTTCTTCAGATAATTAAGTTTAAATCTATTGTAAACCCCTCACTGTGGAAAAGTATTCCTGTTGCAGATGTTTTAGCTGAGGTCAGTATGTGTCGTACTGCCAGTTTACAAACTGACAAGGATGTTGATGTACAGCATATAGTTATTACTAGTTGTTTATAATCCCCTTTTGTCATGTATGGGGAAGAGGGGAGTAGACTAACAATACGATTTATTTACAATGATTCTTCTGTGCATTTTCAGCAAGTTTGAGCTTTATTTTCTCTCTGACATTGTTTTCCATGAGTGGGGGGTAAAGGACTGATTGCAGATTGTGACACTACTTTTTGACTGCAGTCTTGGAGAACGGAGCAGTAACAACACATCAATTGTGCCTTTGCAAACAGGTCCAAGGTGTGATATCGTACAGTTGTCCGCTGTAAGTGGAGACCACACGTTTAATGTCTACATGGTTCCTCGGCGACCAATCCTTAGAGGGGCCTCAGTTGTCACCGGGTTCACTGTCAGGAGGCGACAGCTGTGGCTCCACAGCCAGGCCCTTCCAACCATCACTCACCGGGAGGCTTTGATATCCTTCGTGGCCTTCCTCCGCATGCTGAACCGCCCTTTTCTGGCAGGGCACAACATCAGGAGGTTTGACTGTCCTGTACTGCTCAAGGTGCTGGATGAGTTCCACCTGAGAGAGGACTTCCAGCAGGCCACCTCCGGCTTCGTGGACACCCTCCTCCTGGCCCGAGAGCTGTTCAGGCACAGCTCCATCCGGAGCTATCGCCAGGAGCACCTGGTGAGGGCCTGCCTCGGGACCTCCTACCAAGCGCACAATGCTCTGGAAGACGTCAAGGCTCTGCAGCGGCTCTTCCGCGCCTGGGCGCCCAGGTCAGAGCAGGTGGTCAGGCACACCTTCACTCTCTCACAGGTGGGAACTCGGAACTCTCGGTGGCCACTCATCTAAGGAAAAGTGATCTCCAAGCACGCTGCAAGAAAACTGGCTGCATGTGGAATTACTCTAGAAGTCTCACCTGCAGAGTCCCTCTAAGAGGCTCCAGAAGCTACTGGAGCCCCTGAAATAAGAGCTGTGGAAGGGCTGCTTTGGAGCCACAATTGGCAATATCACTGACTTCCTGGAACTTCAAAAGCAGCCTTAACCCAGCAGAGCTGTCTCTGAAACACGAACTGGCTTCAGCGCCAGTTGAGCCTCAGAGACTTGGTTCACAGGAATCTTGAGGCAAATAAAATTAACATTTGCGTTTATTAAATTAAAACCACTGAGAAGGAAAGACCTTTTGCTTCTCTACATACCAATGTTTAAGTTAACAGAATGGGCGTTTTGCTAGAGGCTGTTTTATTTCCACAGCAGTGTGATTTCTTGGACTTCAGAATCAAATGTGCCAAGTTCTAATAATTATGATCAAGGCAGAAAGAAAATTTATAAAAGACACTGCCTGTTTAGGAAAAGCATCTGTTATCTTTCATTTTATTGTTTTATTAAATATAAATAAAGTAATGTATTTTTTCAGGTCCACGTGATCTCTAAGGATTTAATAAAGTGTCATAATCTTTTGGTTTTTATTAGTTGTTTTAATTGGGTGTGTTTAATATTATGACGAGACAAAGGAAATATAATTTTACATGTAAAAAAAAATTGCATTGTGGCCATTCACATATTCTTCTATGTTAAACACCTATAAAATACAAGCGGAGCGGAGGCTCTGTGGCTCAGGATCTGCGCCTGTGGCTGGAAGGTTGCTGGTTCAAATCCCGCAGCCGACAGAGGAATCCTACTCCGTTGGGCCCCTGAGCAAGGCCCTTAACCCCCATTGCTCCAGGGGCGCTGTATAAATGGCTGACCCTGCGCTCTGAGTCCAAGCCTCTCTCTCCTTCTGTGTGCTGTGTCTCAAGGAGAGCAAGCTGGGTTATGCAAAAAGGCAAATTCCTAATGCAAGAAATTGTATATGGCTAATAAAGTGATCTTAATCTTAAATATTTCAAATTAGATTTCAAAATTTTGCTTTAGATCTGCTAAGCTAAGCAAATCGTTTCATAATAATGGCCAGTAGGGGGTGTTAACAGGCAAAATTATAGACATCGAGGAAGGAACCCCGTTTCTCCGCTGGAAAATGAGACTTGTTTGGAGAATAAGGATCCGTGCGTACTGTATGTTTGAAAACAATAATTCATACAACACAATACATTCTGAAGTATTGTTCTTTTAATCACAGCTGCAATCAGGTTTATATATGGCTTACAGTATGTTTGGCACATCTCATCGTCCGATTGCATTTAATTTCATGCACAGTACCCTTTCGTCAGACTAGAAGTGAAAGGGAGGTTAGCGGTACAGGCTGTTCATTTCCATTTCTGCTTCGCCACCTCCGTTTTCGTTTTCCTGCGCAGCTTTTAACCCTTTCCAGGGTGTGGTCTTTCACCACCACCATAAATCCTGAAACGGTCAATACAGCTGATATACTATTAATGCACAGAAAAACGCATAAAAGCTTTGTAACAAACACAAGGTAGCACCCGGCAGTAATGTGGCTGAAGGCAATCGGGGTTTTTAACAAGCATAATCTGAACGATCGATAATTATTGATTCATTTACCATTCTTATAAATTTATATCGTTTTGATATCTGTAAAATAATAAAACTGTCAAATATACTGTACTCTTCAATTAAATTTTAAATACAGCCGAAGTGTGAGACTTGAGTGGTCACAAAGGCAAGATTAGTATAAAAAGCAGTTCAGGATCTTGCTTGTTTTTGTCCATACTGTACCTCTGGGTTAGATTTTGGTCTTGTTGTGTAGAGATTAACGGTTATTTTTCTTTGTTCTCGTTTTTCTTTCATTGTAAAAGTGGTATGTCGTACTGCTAAGCAGTGATACGAACCGTGATATTCTGTAATAGAGGGAGGTAAATCCGGTATGTATTTTTTATACAAAGAATTGGCTCTTATTTTGAAAAAGCTTATAGACGCCTGCTACGGTGATGTCACTCCGCAGCAACTGGAATATGGAGGTGAAGAGACCACAGTGGACATCTTAACCCACCGATTTTATCCAGTAGGTATTTTTTTCTACACTTTTTCCAATTTTAAATACTATACTAGTTAACCTGGTGCAGCCTATGCTAAAGTTGTTCATATGCAAACCTGTGTATTATATGAATTTTGAACGTTCTCTGTAGTACAAACAAAACCAGGTCTGCAAAACAGTACTTTAAAAGTGAAATTTGGTGTTCACGGACCTTAGATGGAGCTGCCTTTGAATTTCCATAGAGGAAAATTAACTTTGCATTGATATGTCCTTAATTTGAGATCTACCCAATGCCAAGTGAGTGTTTTGTCCACATCATTTTACCAAATATTCCTCATTGATAAGGTATAAAGTGTTGATTCCACAACATGAATTGTGGCAAAATAATTTTGAAAGAGCATTGAATATCAGTTAGCAACACTGAATAGATATGGAATGTATGCCATATTCACAAATGGAAATAGGCACTTTTGACTCAGCACTGCATGGGTAGGGTGGATGTTACAGTTGGCCAAGGTTTTCTCAGCTTTTAGGAAGACAGTTTTCTGCAGCATATAGGATACCTTCAGACCTGGTGTGATGTCAGTGAGTGTTGCACTGCTCTGGCAATCTTTCTCTCCTGTCCAGCGCTCACATGTCAAACAGATGAAGTGCTGTAACAAGGGGCACGTCAGAGAATCCTGACTGCAGGGCCTCTTTCTCTGTGCCATACAGCAGACGTTGCCAAAAAATCAGGTCTTAAACAACAGGTGGTTTCAAACCGGGCACATGCATGACAAATATAATGGGCAGTTCCAATTTTTATATCTATAAAGTTAAGTCAACATCAGGAAGCAACACAGTGTAGATACTGAAAAAAATGTTAAGTACAAACTGAATCGGTCGAACTGTGATGTCGGAACAACGTTGCTTTTCCTGCTTGCAAATCCAACACACATTTTCGAACGGAATTGGAAAAGTGTTCTTGTGCCTTCCCTAATACACTCTGATGCAACTGGGTTATTTCTGGATTCTCCATCTTTTAACAGGACAATGGCTAATCAGGCAGGCACCCTATTACATGGAGAACAGTTCCTGCTGTGTGGAATCTGTACCAGGAACATCTCCTCTCCCAAGCTGTTGTCCTGTCTTCACACCTTTTGCGAGGAGTGTCTAACAAGGTCTGAGAAGTCTGATTCTGTCACCTGCCCTACCTGCCAGAAAGCCACAGAACTCCCCAAGGTGAAGAACAATGTGCTCTTCTCGGAGCTGAAGGCCAGGGTTGATACCTACAGACAGATTGTCCAAGCCAGCGTGCTTCCATGCTCTAGGTGCAGAGCTGGGGCAAGCTTCCTGTGCTTCGAGTGTGAGAAAATGCTGTGCCAGAGCTGTTTTGATGCCCATCAGATCTTCACAGAGAAGGAAGGACACCCAGTGGACAGCGTGGAGAACCTGAGGAGGATGGACTTCCCAGACTTCCTGGAAGCCACCCGCAAGAAGAGGCTCCCTTACTGTCCCAGCCACGAGAAGCAGATGATTAGGTTAGATCCGCTCCGACTTTTGGACTGGAATACAGCGTTGTGCCTTGGTGTTCCAATTTTAGACCTCTTGAGTTTGGTTCTAAAGATGTTCATAAGAAGCAGTCCACTATCGTGTTTCTAATCAGTCAGATATTACACTTGATGCGTAACAATTGTAACTGTAAACTAGAACCCTGTATCTTTTGGAGTAAGGGTTGGATAACAGAAGTTTGTGAGTGGTGATCTGGTTTCCTTTAACTTGAAGATTTACAGGATACAGGTTTTGTCTGTATTGTAGGTTTATTTTATTAACATCACTGTTAAATTATTTCCTACTTGAAACTTGTTTTCCACAAATTCAAGGTAATTTGACCAAAATCCCAGTTTTAATTCATGTTAATTTGATTTTCAGTAAGAGGGCACGTTTCTGATTTTCTTATCTGTGTGAATGAACTACAGTACAGTATATTACTGCCTGAATATCTGTTTTTAAAGAACCATGTGTTATCAGACCTGTTCTCTATTAATATGCCAAGGAAAAGCCTTTTGAGAGGTGTGAAAATAAGCTTGATACGGCAAATAACTCCCACATCGCCAGATACATGTGAAAATGGTTCCTTGCTCTCTCACCCTGTCTGCACCTTCTCAATTCCCACAGCATCTTCTGCAGGACGTGTTCCAAGTCTGTGTGCTGCACCTGCACCATCCTGGAGCACAAGCCTCCAGCCCATGAGCACTGCGACATGAAAGAAGAGGTGCAGCTGCAGAAACAGGATCTCAAAAAAATGTCTGCTGCCCTGTTGGAGAAGCAGGAGGCCTTCGCCAAAGCCTGCCAGGAACTGTGGACTCTGCGGGACTCGAACCGGGCCCACAAAGCAGAGCTAGAGGACGCGATCAAAGAGGCGGTGAGGGAGACGGTGCAGGTAGTCACGGAGAAGGGGGATGCACTCCTGGGCGAGCTGGAGGGCATGTATGCGAACAAGGACGCCGAGATCAAGGGCCAGCTCTGCAAGACGGAGAATGTCCTCAAGAGGGTAGATGCTGCCTGTGACCTGATCGAGAAAATCGAGTGCTACGGCGCCGACAAAGACGTTTTGGAGATGCAGGGGATGGTGAGATCCTCCCTGCAGGAGCTCCAGCGAGAGGACAGGGTACACGTCAAGCCGCAGGCCTTGAAAGTCACCTTCACCAAATCCCATGTGGAATCTCGCGCCTGCGTCGGCAGCCTGGCAGTTTGGAAAAGTGAGTAAATTAAGTGCTGTGCCTCCCTTGTCGTTAAACCTGCCTGCTCCACGTGACCTTGCTTGTCTTTCCACTCGTTTTCCACATTTTGCAGGGAAGCAGCTGGAAACAAAACAAAGGTTTTTGAAGTGGAACCTGAATGGGTCGTGCGCTAAATGCTTCCAACTTGTTTCTTGCTTCTGTAGGCTGGATGTTCTCAAACTATGCTGACTGTTGCTAGGGGCTTGCATTGGTGTCTAACAGCCCACATTGTGCTGGGAGCTTGTTTAACTGCTTCCAAGTGGCCCCTTCGAGTATCCAAGCCCCCGTTGGACTGACCATGGTTGTCTTTTGAAAACTTCTGAAAATTAAGTAACTTGTTGTGTTTGTAGTTTTTGTTGTGTTGTTTGACCACCTGACATTCAACCCAGCTGTGTTCTATTTTTCTGTAGACAGTGTTGAAAGAAGAGAAATGGCACTGTCTTCTGAGGTAAGATAATCAAATTTGGTAAGGAAAGACTTTTTTAAATTTGGTAAGGGAAAAATATTCATAGTTCTGCTCTGCTCTGTTTGTTTCTTGTCAAAAGCAATATCAAGGTAACACATGCAGCACCAAAATTATTAGAGACAACTCCTTTGGTAAAAAAAATTGGGCTGGGCACTTTTAACACAGTTTGCATAATTTATTATGTCAATCCTGCCATGTGTTTTTGTATTGTGAATGCAGGCTTCTGGGGTTGTCAGTGTGAAAAGAGCAAGGGAGGATGACCAGGAAACAGAGTGGATTGACAAGCACAGGAACCAATCTGACTCGTACCATGATCTGCAACCCCAGCCCAAACGCCACACCTCGCCAGATCTCTACCAGTCTGAGGCCAGCATGGGGTCATACCCAGGAACTGACAGCCCACGGTCCACCTCACAGTCTCCTGTGCAGGAAATAGAGTCAATGGGTAGGATGAGCCTTAATTTCTGGATACCGTCACAAAATATTCTGCATTGCAGCATTTTGATCTGCAACTTTGCATATTTTTACAGGTACTTCACAAACAGATTCGTGGGTAATATCTTCCAGTGAATCTGAAGATGAATCTCCATCAGTAAGGACAATCACGGAGTCATCAATATTCATTTCAGAAATAATTTCAGCTCCCAATGTAATATCAGTTGTTGCAACCTCGATAAATTGCCTGTCTTATTATGGGTTTCACATTCCCTACGGAAAAGACTTTGAAGATAGACTTTCAAATAAAGTTAAAGTAGGAATGGTCATTTCCAATCCTAAAGAGTGTGGCCTTTTGGCTTTTCTTTCACTTCTGGTACTTAATACTTAATGGAACTAACTGTTTGAATACAAAAATCAAATCTCTCTATTGGCTGCTAAATAAGCATTACCTGCACCTGTTCCAAAGCAGTTGTCTGTTCAGAATGGTAGATGACAATGGCAGTAGAAAATGCAACAACACACTTTTGTAGGATAAGCATGTTTTGTAGTGAGGGCCTAAAGATGGAATAAGCTAGAAAAAGTTGGGGTGTCTCAAGAAACTTGTAAATTAATTTATCTTCTGGCTGTGTTTATAGGGTGCAGGTGGCCGGAATCATAACAACCAAATTGTATCCCAGTTGCAAATCAGCAGCGAGATCCAATCTAAAGTTGCCACACAAGACTGGGCAACAGGCACTATCGTGTTCTTTGATTTGGAGACCACAGGATTGGGTATTTATTGTCACATTCAGAAATTTGAATTTCTTCTCAATCTTTTTTTATTCTTGTTCTTTCCACTCCATTTTTTGCCTACATGTAAAGAACAATGTTTTTATTTCACACGTATACAATCCTTCTAGTTTTAAAAACCTTTTTTTTTATTTGTCCACAAATTTTCTTTAGTAATGCAGCTTTTGGAAAAATGTCTTTGTTAGGAAATGTCACATAAATCAGTGTTAGTATTACAATGCTTTTTTGCCTGATCATTTTATGTATCTTAAATATGTGTATTTAATTCAGATTTATACATTACGATAAGGCTGATGCATACTGTATGCTAACCTATACATGCTGATGAGATCTGAGTTTACAAATATATAATTCCACCTTTGATTGTCTTCCAGATCTCTCTTCCAACATTATCCAGCTCTCTGCTGTTTGTGGCGAGTTGACCTTTAACACTTACATCCTTCCAGTCCAGCCAATCACACAGGGAGCATCAGCTGTCAACGGGCTGACGATGGAGGATGGAGTGCTGCTTCTGCACTCAGAGCCAGTGGAAACTACCTCCATTGGAGAGGCCTTGACTGCCTTCCTCAACTTCCTTCGCTGTCTGAGCGAACCCTTGCTTGTAGGCCACAACATCTGGAGGTTCGACTGTCCCATTTTGATTCGCGTCCTTAAAAAAGTAGGCCTCAGGGATGAATTGGAGAATTCGGTCTCAGGGTTCCTGGACACACTTCCCCTGGCCAAAGATATACTGAAGAATGTCGAAATCAGGAACTTCTCCCTGCAGAACCTGGTCAAGTGTATCCTCATGGAGTCCTACCTTGCACACAATGCTCTTGAAGATGCCTTAGTTTTGCAAAGGCTCTACAACGCCATGATCCCCACACCAGAGCAAACACGCAGTCACTCCTTCTCTCTTCTGCAGGTGGAGACCTACGACTCCTTACAGCCCCTTATTGCTGAGAAGGCACTTACTAAACCTGCTGCTCAAAAGCTAGCTAAGGGGGAGGTGAGCTTCGATATGCTGAGAAAAGCTTACCAACAGGACCCCAAAAATGGACTAAACATCTTTCTCCTGCCCTGGAGAAAAGAGTTAGGGCTGACCATGTTTGCAGGCACGATTAAAAGGTTGAAAACCTTCTTCAGCAACATGGAAGAGTGAAGATTTTGTTCCTGTTAGGGAAACAAGCAGGAAGTGGAATTTATGTATTTCACAAGAAAGTCATATGTTCGAGAGATGTTGTTTGAGAAGTCATGCAACCAAAACCTGAAATGCAACAGAAATGCATTTTTTTTTCTGATTTTGTAAATATCATTCATTGTTTATACACATAAGTACATTAGTGATCCATCCATTATAGTTGGATAAAAAGGAACCCTAGCTCTGCCTTTGAAATATAGGTACAGCAATTGATTTCAAAAGCTGGAACTGTAGAAGGGGCTAAAGCAATCTAGCCAATACAAAGGTATCAACTTAAGAAACCGAAAATGTAGACAATATACTGAGAATCAAAAGAAACTCAGCACTTATAACTGCAAAAAGAATTCACAGCATGAATGCCAATATCAAGTCCACTAGTGTAGCAGATACACTGATATTTTATTGAAGATGACATACTGTAGGTGAATTCAGTATGGAGATTAATCATCAGCAGGGTTGACGTACAGGCAGTATAAGCTGTACAAGGAGTATAAGCTGTGACACATGCATTGTCGCATGGAGCAGATGTTGTTTTGCATGATTCTTCCCCTTTCTGCTTTTACGGACTGGACAAGCATGTGAATGTTCATCACGCCACACATGATCAAGTCCCACAATCCCAGAAATGTTCAGTATGCTCAGTAGGTCCTCCATGACATTGCTGTCACCCTCGCAACTCACAAAAAAGCTGAGCTGCACTAGTAGGTGCGATGTCCTCTGAAATTGTAATGTGAGGATGTAAGCCCACAGAAAATGACACGAATCACTGCCAGTGGAGTGCTTTAGTGACTGGATGCTTCTTCCTATTGGTTTCCCTGCTGATGTGTCTACCTGCTCATACCAGTCCGTTCTGCTCCAGTGATGAACATCGGTCAGTGAGCAGTGGGCCCCAGCGTGGTTGCCTGTCTCGAGGACTGTGATTGTTGAGCTGCCTCCTCACGTCTGATGAGCAGGTAGTTGTAACCTGAACTTTATGAGGCCGTGGGCCTGCCAGTGCAAGGACGGTCCCCAAGATGAACCATGATAATGTGTGAGTCTTGTCTAGGTTCTGTGGCCCGAGTTCTCCCTGATCATGAGCTTACAGTTAATGGAGAGTATTTGTAATGTCTTTCCAGGTTAGAAATCAGTCAGTGTGCCGACTTTGCCCAGCCTCCAGAATACCAACGGTACAACGTCTTTGTTCTCTTGATCACCGAGTTATATTTGTCCCTTTTGCATTTTTCTTTCTTGACCCATCAGACGTGACCTTCAGCAGGTTGGATCACTTTACCACCTGTCCTCGATCAGCTCTGTCCCTAATGTGGCTATTCGGTGCTTGATTGCAACAGTCTTATTCGCTGCCTGTCATGAATACATCAAATAATCGTAACAATTTATTATTATAATAACATGCATAAGTAAAATGAAACATTTCTTTTGATTCTCAGTATAGATTTAGAACAATCCTGATATTCAGTGTTGTTTGAAGTTCAAGGTTGACGCATGACATTTGCACATCGGTGTCCAGATGATTCAAAGATGCAGTACTCATGGAGGTGAAAGTAAAAAGTGTGCTATACAAACATGTGAAAAAATTATATTTCCTTATCATGAAATGATAAGTAAAGGTAAGAAAGAGGTACTGTATGTTTTAATAAGTATTTTAAAGAACCATGTTGTAGAGACTGTTGTTCCATGATCCCTCAAGAAATAGTCGGATGTACAGTATTACCTGAGGAAAATTGCAATATGAAGAAAATTTGGCATAGTAGTCTTTTCTCATTTGCTATCTTTAATGAGGTATGGTAAAAGTACTTTTAAGTTTGTGAATTATTTGAATTAGCAAGAGATTTCAACTGTGAAATGCATTATTATTATAATACTATTATTAGTATTCAAGTATTAAATACTAACTATACTAACTCTTTTTAGTGTTGTATAGTTATGGTTAACAGTTAACTGGCATCACAGCACGAAAGAAGGTAGTGGAGTTGTCTTTTTGTTATGTAGAGATAGTCTCATATGTGTACTGTATTTGAAGTTGTACCTGAAGGTCAAACTGACTTTCCCACTACCTTTGGCGAGACAGTTCTTGACAGCAGAGACCCCTGTGCAGAATGACGAAGGACTCATCAAGAAGACCGTGGACTGAATGGGAAAGTGACTGTGGCTTTTACTGTCTTTTACACGACTTGAACATAAATGTACTTTCAGAAAAGAGAGAAATATGAAAAAATGGAAAAGAGTTGTAATATGGGAACCATGGTTTTAAAAAGTCTCCCTACTCAGTGTTGTGTGATAAAAAAAAAAGTTATCAAGTCTTGTTTGAAACATCTAAAGAAACTCGTCGAGGGAACAGAGATATGACATTACAGACTTTAGCACAAGGAAATGACCTTTTACTGAGTATTCAATCAGATAGGGGGTCACACCTTTAAACAATATGGATTTTGAAGTTGTAATATACATAAAGCAACTTTGTTATACAGTATTTGTTTTTTATAAATACACCATTTAATTGTTTACATATAGTTGTTGCGGTACATATACAGTATACTGTATATTGAGTAAACATTACAGAGCAAATTCCATAATATGATTACAGCTGTATCGATTTGTATGGAAATATCTTCATGTTTTTAAAATTCTTATGTGCAATGTACTGCAAATTATTGTGATCTACTTTACCTCCATCAAAGCACGTGTGCCTTAATGCACATGGCAACCAGTTAAAAAAATTCACACTTGAAAAAAAATTTGCTCTTTTGTTAGTCAGATTATTTTGCTTATGGCTGTCGCAGAGCTGACTTATGTGGTCATTTACAATGGTGTGTTCCAAAAAGCTAACAGAATTCAAGGCCTTATAACTGTACACAGTCCTGTGACGTTCTTTACCAAAGTCACTGCGGCTGTGTCTTAAGCCTTATACATGTACACATGGCAATCTTCTGTGATGACATGCATGCGTTTATTGCCTTGGTGCTGAATAAACAAATTGCATTTTTTTAGAATTAGGTAGTAATGCTCATCGAAGGCCTTAAACAACTTGTGAAATAGTTGAAACTGGTTCCTGGCAAATTATATGTAAGGTGCTTTGTATTTTATTAGTAGTAGTGTTCCTCCAGGGTTGGAAGCATTTTCTTGATCACGGGGAGGAAAGTTGCGCGTCTGGACCTTCGCATTCTTAAGGAGCACAAACGCGGTGAGTTTATTTGTATTTGTTAAGTTACTTTCCTCTTAAATTGTTCATTTTTATAGTTAGAGTTTCACACTGTGTTTGTTCTGAATTCAAAAAAGGAATAACACCGTCTTACAAATATTTGTTTTCTACGTGGGGCAGCAGTTTTAGGTTAAGGTTCAAAATTGTGGTACGTTTTAACAGATATTTGGTCTGATGTGTGTGACATTAATCTTGGTGAAAGCAAAATAATTAACATTCATTCTCTTTTGACCTAAAATGACTAAGAAGTGGCTTTTTTATCATTCAAACTTAAGTTTAGGAATAAAAGAGAAGTGATGAAGTTGGCAGTCATGCAGGGTGTTACAGTATATTGTGTAGTGCCCTGTGTCAGCAGGGTTAGGCTCCTGCTCTCTGTGATACTCTGTAGTAATTTGTAGTTTTGGATAATGTATGAAGAAATGATAAAAGTATTTTAGATTCTTTACAAGTGACTTGAATTTTAGAGTGCTGTAAAAAAACATTTTTCATGTTAGCATGTTATTTTTGAGTAATTTTAATGCCAGCACTATATCCACAGATCATTCCTACGTTTCTCAAGAATTTTGTGTACAATTAAATTTTCTCAGAGAGTAACAATAGATAACTTGTAATGAAGTATGGCATATCTCGCTTTTGTCCTTGTAAAAAAAAGTATAATTTAAGTGTAATACTATCACATAAATACCAGTGGTTAGTTATTTATATTATAAGCAATTCCCTTTTCATCAAAGTTTTATGAAATTATTAACCTATATATAACCTATATGTAGTATATTTAGTAAACATTATGGAGCAAATTCCATAATATGTGACATATTTCAATGGGCATCAGCCATTATGCATATAAACCTCTGTAATCTAGAGTCTCGTTTTGCAGGGAAAATCAGACTAGTCTTTGTCTCTTCTACCCAGCCTGCTCAGCGCACATTTGCAATGAAAGCACAGATCTGGAGCACAAGTGGCCAGAAGATGTTCGTACCGTAATAGCAACAAGGCCGAGGCCGAACAGCAGAGGGACTTTTACGCTGAAAGGTGTAAGAAACTGCTGGGGAGGGATAAAGCGCTCAATAACATCCACTAGGAGCTGAGTTCTCAGCAAGGCTTTCAAATGCTGATGAAGAAACAGATGGAACTGCATATGGAAGCAGCAGTGATGGAAATAGGGGATCGTGCTTTCATACTTTAGCCTCACTTACATAGTAATGAGCTTTTGGAGTTGCCCACTTTGTTTTTATGCACATGTTTGATGTAACTGTGTTTCATGTAGCTGAATAACATTTTGGTCTGAAGAACACAGCTCCCGTGTCTTAGTTCTCTTGTATGCAAGTTATCCCTTCGGGTCCAGTCTGGATCATGACTAAAGGCCCGTGTAGTCTCCTCAATTTTTACTTCTTTAAAGGGTGCTTTTTTTAAAGGGTATTTAGTAAAAGCAAAAGGTCCAAGACCAGGAAAAGATTGAGAGACTCCTTTATAATTTCTTCCTAAACTTGGTAGGAGTTCAAACACCACCCTGAATACAACCCAGGGGAATAATATTTGTACTGAAAAACTAGATGAATCTTAAAGTTTCACTTATAGTTCATTGGTCCACTGGGACAGTAGAGGCTATCAGATTTAATACCAGACACCTCTTTCTTCTAATATTCTTTCTTTGTAAATGATCTGTATTATAATCCCTTTTTACGGATGCATTTACAGATGAGTTTCTACGATCTAGTGGCAAACCTGAAGATGAAACCTCCAGGGTAAGATCCTGAATGAACTGCAGGTCTTTGTGTTGGAAAGGATCTAAAGTGAAATATTTTTTTTAAATTTGTTTCCTGTTTCACAAAAAAGGTGAAAGGTGTTTAGCCGTGACTTGGCTCTTGTGAACATTGTTTGGCACTGTCATTATCTGTCAACCTGATTTCTACATTATCAGGGATTATTCATGTCTTTGTGAAGTGTAAACAGGGTGTCATTATGCCTTAGATCAATAGTCAGTCTGAGACTGCTGCCTCTGTCCTTTAGGTCTTTAAGCATCTTCCTAAAGCTACTTAAATGAAATTTGTGTTCACACTTCAATGAAGTGTTCCCAGTCTGTCAAAAAACAATTTGAAATAATTAACCAGACAATAAATAGATTAATAAATTATAATATAATACATATAAATAAAATATAATTGTATTATAACTACAAATATTTAGAGTTGATTTTGTTTCCATATATGTGGATATACAGTGTATGTATATTGACTGTCTGACCATATTATGATAAATCTGCTCTTATAGGTTAGGGCTTGGGTTTACAAAATGTGATGTTCATTCCACAAAACAGTTAAGTCAACAACACTCAGTAGCTAGATTTGTGTGTAGCAGGTCAAGCAGCACACCATTGAGAGCTGGTGATATCTAAGAAACCTATTTTACTTTGATGTATTCTGTCTGTTGCAAAAGTAAGAGAGATTTCTATAATGCCCTGTTCTCAGCGAGCGGTGTTGTTGAGACCTGGGCCATTAACCTTTTATCCCAGATGTACCTGTGAGCAACTCCTTTCTGAGGTGTTCCATTGTGAGCTGTTCCGTCGGTTGCATTTTGGCATGGTCATATTCAGTGGATAAAAACATGAACAGTGACAAAAGTGGAAAGTGTCTTTAAAAAAAGTATCCTTTGGCTTCTACACCAAAACCAGTTAGCAAAAACAAAAGAACTGATCGGTGGTCTGCCTGTCTCCCATACAGATGCCTCATGTGACCTTGCCCAGCTGACCGCAGTTCGTAAAGAGGCGGCCCCTCACACCCGCAGCCTGCTTTTCCAGTCAGTCACAGAATAAGCTTCGCCCACACGCGGGCGGACCACGCGGACAAGAACATTGCTGTGGTGCTCCAAACCAGTGGAGTCCGAGACCATTGGGGAGACCCTGACTGACTTTCCCAGCTTCCTTCACTCTTCAGGCTAGCTGGTCCTTATTGACCACAATGCCCGGTGCCTCAGCTGCCCCAGTCTCCCCAGGTCCCTCCCAAGTATTGGTCCGAGGGAAGAATTTGAGCCTGTCATTTCTTGTTTCTTGGATACACATCCCTTAGCGAAGGTCACTCCTGCATTCTGCATTCAAGATCAGCACTCTGGAGAAGATGAATCTTAAGAAAAGCTGTCAAGCACAGAGCTCTTACAGGACCTTCTGGTTTGGAAAGCTCTTCAGTCATATGAACCCCACAAAAGAGTAGATGCCCTGACTTCTCTCATTTGTATAGTGGCCAGTCTTTGCATGTATCCTCAGAGGAGAAACACGTGTCCGAGACAGCAGCTCAGAGGCTGAGTGCACATGGGACTACCTCTGAGCCTCTAAAGGAGCATTACTGAATGACTGTAACCAAGGCTTATGTAACACTAAAATATGTTCTAGGGAGTAGGTTAAAAATTAAAACAGTTTTTCCCTGGAAAGGTACAAGCTGGAGCAACACTCAAGAAATTTAAAATATAAACTTTGACATTTTTTAGAAGCCCGTTTTTTTATCATTTTCATTGCAAAGCAACAATATTCCAGTCTAGCTGAGAGGTCATTTTCAAGTTTAAGTTTAATTATAAATCTGTAGACAGAAAACTAGTAGGTGAAGTATTTAAAGGTCATTTATACATGTTTTCTTAAACTTGGAGTTTTGATATTCTTTATAATTCTTTGACTTATTGTTTCTGTTCAGTTCTCTCTGTCTGGCAGTCTTAGGAATACTGTGTGAGCAAACTGAGCTAATGGGGCCAGAAAGAAAGGCTTTATGACCAAAAGGGGTTTATTTGCTTACAGTGTATTCAGTAGGTCATTGGTACAGAACATCAGTTCTATAGAGCCATGCTATCTGAAGACCTGACCTAATAGAACTACCTTAATATTGTCCGATTTTTTTTATTACTAATAAAGAGAGGAGAGAACAAAGCACTGTTCATATTTATTGGGAGTTTTACACACAGATGCTGTCTTTACAAATGCATGCCATCGAATGCAATATCATTCCAAAAATCCATTCTTTCATTCTGTACCTGTGGCAAAACACAGCATTCCAAAAAAATAGGTATAAATAATTTATCAAACCTGAGTGCAATTCTACAAGACATAATGGTTTTATACATACAAATCAAAACCTAATTTGGGAGAAACAATCACAGATTCACCGTTTTACCCCACTGTTGTTGGACGGAACCATTCCCTAATGAGGGAATGATTGCATATCTCAGCAGTGCTGGTGTCCCCAGTTCTTACCTAGAAGTATAATCCAACACGGTTTTCTAGGTCTACTTCAATTATCAACATCTTAAGTAAAATTGAGTCAAAGTGCTAAACTAGTCAAATTAAGGTTGAGTGAGCCAACCTTACTCTCCATTGTTGTTCTAGGGTGACCTAAAGCACCTGAGGGACTGGAAAAGGGACAAACAACCAGGACACTTGCAGCAGTGCCATCATTAAATCAATTGTCTCCTCAATCATATTCCTTCAAATGGAAGAAATTCCTCACCTAGATATTCTTTAAAAAGGAATAAGATACAGCAAAACAGAAACTAAACAATAAATCTTAACGAAATCCAGATGGTCCAGGTGATTAAGCTTTATACTTTATATCACCTGGCCTCCCCCCCCATACAGCCTCAGAAAGAGGAGACCTCTGGTGTGCTTCACTGCCAGCCAACTCAGCCCAGGGGACACACGGCGCAGCAGTGCAGGAAGGATAGTGAGGTGGACGTACAACTTTTTAATGGCCATTCCGTTCTGTTATTCACCGCCTGTGCAACGCAAGCAGTTTGTTTTGCAAAAACATGAACATGTAATGAGTACATTCTTCCATGCAAAAACCTAGACGTTACCAGGCTTCTGCTGACTTCCATAAGAAATCAGGAGCTTACAAAATTCACTAAGAAACAAAGCAAACAATGCCATCAGACTTTTGGTAAGAAATATTTTGAGTACACCCTTTTCCTTGATTTCAGAAGGCAAATTTGCCAAACGAAAGGCAGACTC
Source organism: Lepisosteus oculatus (assembly GCF_040954835.1). NCBI lineage: Eukaryota > Metazoa > Chordata > Actinopteri > Semionotiformes > Lepisosteidae > Lepisosteus > Lepisosteus oculatus. The sequence continues at coordinate 59,383,670 of NC_090700.1, forward strand.
TCGCAATGCACGTCCTCAGCGTGCTTCTTTAAGTGTGAAGCTCACTCTGGAGAGCTTCATCTCTCTATCTGTAATTTTATGTGAGCATCCTACTTATTTTGCTCATCATGCTTCAGTACTACAAGATCCGAAGAACTTTGCTAAACATGTTTTTTCAGGTTCTTTGTTGGCATGTTATTGAGAGGCGTGGCTAGAAAACGTTACGCTGATGCCCACTCTTGTTGCACGTGTCACAGCTAAGAGCTCCAGTACCCTCACTGCCCCCCTAAAATTTGCTCATCCCCATTCACTCCGAGTTTCAGCAGCACATGACTTTCATATTAAGCATATTAAGGATGGTTACACAAAAGGTTTTCAGCAGCAAGGAGCAAAATTATGCAAAGCCACATGAGTGGTATACAGGGGCCAGAGGAAGAAGGGGCAGCTGGGAGGAGCTTGGTGATGACGTATGTCCATGATTTCTGGGGTTTTGAAGACAAGTTACATTTAGAAGAGAACTGTGAAGCTGTGAACTGTGAACCGAAGCAGACTTTCATGAAGCTGACCAACCTGACATTCAGGAGAATAAATTAAGGCACCAAAGAATTAAGGAACAAAGAATTCAGCTGGCTTCGGAGAGGCTGAAACATGATCATGAACAAACGTGAGAACTAAACACTAAACCGCTCTCACACTTTTTGATAACTTGGGAAAGTGCCATGCAACGTGTCTAAAATAATGACCCGCACCTAGAAAGAAATCCAGAAATTAAATCCAGTGAAGATGAAGCATCCTATCTGCTTCTGCCTTAGAAATTCAGGACTTCAACGTTGATGTTTGGCCTACTGATGCATCACATGAAGACTTGGAAGATTAACTGGACAACTGATTGTATATTGTACTTTATATATGCATTTCTCATCATGCCCGTATGCCTCTTATTTGGTAAACAATGCATTCCATGTTCAATGCATTGCGTATCTTGTTATGTCCTTTACCTTCCTGCAAAGCAAACTTCCCATCTGGGACAATAAAAGGAAAGGGAGATCCGATGGGAGCTTCACAAGCATCGCCACCATCACCCACGAACGAGTGACTCCCATCAGAAACAAACACCAGCACACTTCTGCTTCTGATGTCAACCAGTATGTGTCAGTGCTCAGTGCTCACCAGCCATTTTCCTTATTAAAAGTCTAATGTTAGATTATAGAATTAAGGTTGTTATATATTATATTTCTGGTTTATTGTATTGTTTATGCCTGTATATTGCACATATCAATGTCCAACCACATTTTGAACTGGAAGGCTTAACAAGAAAAAGAGTGAGTTTTGTTTTTCATTTGAGGAATGTTCCCCTGGTTTTCACGTTTGAAAAATGAAAAAATGTTTCAGTTCTCGTGGAATATTTGACATTCTGAAATGAAGGGATGGGTGCAGTTTTAGGTTCATGATTGTTCTCAGTAACCCAGTTCAGGGCACCATGAGGACAGCACAGCCAAGTTAAAAAGGGGAGCAGCCATGTGTATTTTTCAGGGTTACGTGAATGTACGCTCATGCAGGTGCCCTGAACACGTTGCGAAGTGCATTCTGTTTCACCGCATCACCCTGAAGAGCCAGATTTCAATGACTGTTTTTCATTCTACAGGGCTGTCGGGGGTCAGTGGGACGGAAGCAAACTGTTCAGAGGGAAAAAAAATAAAGTGATAATGATAAATCGAGGGACTTCTATTCAACCAAAGCAACCCAGCAGCCATGCAAACGGATCCACTCTGCCAGCAGGACATGCTTTCTGGACGGCGCAGGCACAGGGAAAGGAAAGAGTGGAGCTCCCCCATGAGGTAAGAGGTGGGTGTGGGAAGCATGCCTTGAAAAACAAAAAGCTAAAAAAAAAACATGAGATATCTCAATAAATCCTCCTGACAGATAAATAATAAAATAAAACCCATGCCCGTTGCATTATTTATGGAAAAAAGAAAATCCCTTTCCCCTTAGTGCAGCATTTTTCAAGTGGACGCCATGTAGTAAACATAATCCCCGCTTCCCCCACCACCGCCTTGTTCTTCAGTAACGCATGAGTTCTCCTGTATGACAACAGCCGAACAGTTTTGAGCCTATGATTGAACCGGGAGGTTCCCTAGCTAGTCTACAGCTATTGAACTAAGGGCCGGCCCCCCAGCGCTGGCGAACCCGGGTCCGCAGGCTGGAGGCAGGTGCAGGGGGCTACAGTAAGCAGCAGGCCCTGAACAGCAGCATGCCGCCGGGCGAGCCCAGGTGGAGGGCCACGCTCTCGTTGGCCGAGACGAAGAGCACGGAGCCCCTCCGGAGGGCCACGTCGGAGAGGGCGGCGGCCGAGGACGCCGTGGCCTCGCCCTGCACGACCAGGAGGATCCCGGCCGAGTCGACGGGGGCCAGGGTGTACTGTTTGGCCGCCCCGGGGATCTGCAACACAGCGGGGAGAGGTCACAGTCTGCCGGCCCCGGCACGGCGCCCGTCCCCGCCAGACACACGCCGCCATCGCTGCCTTTCCCCGAGAAGACTCATCCCCATCCTGCTTTACATTTCATTTTATCGCGCCCCTGTGTAACTAATTAACTAAATAATAGGATTCGGAAGTTCAAAACCTGACATTTTTTCCGGTACTTAAATATAGGTCATTTAGAGAGGGAACAGGATTGCTCATACCTGGACTGGATTAACAGATTATCTACCTCAAACAGTAACAGATGGTGTGGCTACTTTAATAACTGGTGAAGGACATCTGAACGTTCTTTTGAAATATATCAACAACACTCCTTTACGTCATCTCCAGTTTTTGTGCCTTTCCTCATTCTTCAAGTTCACTTCTACTTTCACTGTACAGTACACAGCGTTCCTGAGATGCACCGAAAGACCGATTATCTCCTGACACTACAGCTCAAAGTAAGAAAATACAAGTTGGGGTGCCGGGTTACCTGTATCCTCATGACTGAGAAGTCAGGCACGGGAGGGTCATAGAGGAAGACGCAGGGATCCGAGGGGTCCTGCACGCAGGAGAAGATTTTGGAGCTGGCCGGGGCAGGAGAGTAGTGCAGCATCTCGCACAGTGTGTTCACATCAATGTACTTGGGGGTCAGTCCAGCACGCACTGTGTTGTCGGAACAGGCCATACACTCGATGCAGTCTACCAGAGAGAGGGTGCACAGAACCGGACAACCGAACATGTGGATTTACAATCTGTTTCCAATCATTTGTGCTTTAAAATATCATTCACCTATGTAAATGATTTTTCGGCACACAACCTGAATCATTTTTTTGGCGTTTTGTATCGAAACATATGTAACCAAACCGTTACAACACAGTATAATGTCACCTTAACCTGACTTTTGTGCTTGGCGAATTGGCTAATTCAGTACGTAATATTGTTAATTAATATGATCACGTTAAATGGGTTCATCTCACAATCTGCCATTCATTCACAATTTTAAAATAAAAACAAATATAGTCAAGAACAAATAAACTGAATTTGTTCTTGACTATATTTCATTCATTTATCATATTACATTATACTATATTATACTATATGTATTATACTATATTAAAAATTCTTCCTATAAAACTTAAATATATATCTAAAAATAATTTGCATTTATTGATTATACCTTAAAGATAAAGGTAGCAGTAAAAATGATATCCGTTGGCTTTCATGTCAATAAGAAAATATTTAAGGGCAACATCTCCAGTAATGCTAATGCAAACCCAAAAAAACGTTTTACATATGAAACATTCCTTACATTGAAATGGGAAGATCAAAACAAATGGGAATAGCAGGAATGCAGTAATGGTAAAAGTGTGGTTTTTCAGAAGGGGCTGTGCTGTAGAATCTCTGACCTCCGTACAGGTAGGCGTGAGGCTCACTGGCCCCCAGAAACATGGCCTCCCCAGGCTCCAGAGTCACCCGGTTCAGGAAGTAGATAGAGAAGCAGCCGATATCTCCAGGAAACTGCGAGTGCAACCTTAGCAACAGGTCCCCGTTACTTCCTGAAGTGTCTTTTCCCGCTGCCGCTGTTGAAAACAGTGTTACACACAGGGACTAAACAGCAAGAACTGGGTTTATCTCCACCGACACCATGCATAGAGGAGCACTGTTATTTAACTTTCTACCTTTCTTTTAAGTAACATTTCTGGACACGTTCAGGGCTATTCCACAAAGTATACGTTTGCAATGAAACAGCTCTCGGGTGTAAACTGTATGACACTTTCTTTTCTACTCTATTATCCTTTTTTTTTCAAAAGGAGGGTCTCTGCAGGTGCTGGGTTCAAAGGACACCAAAGCTGGCATTCAATTGAATATCTTCCCCAGGAAGGAGACTGGCTGAATTAAATGATGCGGGCCACAGACAGAAGGGAATTGATATGGAGTAACTCCTCTGCTGCCGTACCGTCCTCTAAAACTCTCTTCACCAGCATGTTGAGCTGGTCAACGAACACCTTCTTCTCACAGTTCATCATCCTGGTGAAGCACTTCTTCAGAGCCTCCGAGACCCTGCCCGGATCTCCCACGCTGCTCTGCAGCTCCTCAGCAGCCTCGTTCCCCACCAGCGCGTGGAACTCCGGCACGGCTGGAACACAAAACCACACAGGGAGCTCAGCTCCGCACTCCAGCTTTCAAGGTCCACGCCATGAATCACACAGAAAAGAGCATTTAACACCTACATTTCAGGAAGCTCACAATCTCCTCCACAGGTCGGAAACCACACAGCCCTTCAAAGGGGGTAAGGGCAATGGCCATTTCAGGCTTGTGGTTATTGTCTGGGTAGTGGTCGGGAAACTGAGCATGAAGTCTGGCCGCCAACTCCTGCGGGGAGATATACCAAGGAATTTAATACACACGCTGACAGGATGGAGATCAATCTATTTTATAAACGACACTCTTCGCTTAATAATACAGAAAGATGGTAAAGCTTTCAATGTGACTACATTGCCTTGGTCAAGTCAGAACAGTAATCAGAAACAAAAGTTTGTTTTTGTGAACACAGCTGGCCTTAGAAATTTCATATTGAATTTCACAAATGCCACAGTATTCCTTCTCAACTGATTATAGTTTCTCTCATCTGCCTGGTCCTTTTCAGAAAGTTGCTTACATAAGGGGGTTCCCATCTCTGGGCCATGGGCTCCAAAGGTTTCCCAGGTCTCCTTAATTAGAGACAGCTCTGCGCCTGTGAGACGGGTTAAACTGATTCCATGAAGGTTTAACTGGACCAATTCATCTCTTCTCCAGAGCCTTAAGCTGCTGAATGTTTTTTTCCATGTTTTAAAGAGACATAGAAAAACCCCAGAGTGCAGAGTTGGCAACCACCCCCTCATACCGTTCCCCACTGTAGGGGTGTACAATTCCAGTCCTGGTGGCCTGGAGGGGTCAGAAGATATTTGGTTTTCTTTCCACTTGAGCATTTAATTACCTAACTGAACTTCTCATTTCCTTAATGATGTTTTTGCTCACCCCGGAAAAGCCCAGGGTCCTGTTTATTGTCTGTTCCCACTGTATCTGTGACAGAAGATTCCTGGCTAGCTCACAGCTCTGCACTGAACACTTTGAAGCCTATCCTTGGAGTTTTAAAGAGATCTATAACACCCCTTGAGGACTGGAGCTGGGTACCCTGTCCTGCTTGGCAGCCCACGGGACATGATGTCTCCTTACCTTGTTCGGGTGAGCCTGGATAGAGAGTGCAAGCCTAACAGACAGGACCTTGAACAGAAAGGGCAGCTGCCCCTGGAACGTGTCCTTGACCTTTGACCCCAAGCTGCCAGGGTTGTCCGCTATCCATTGCCCCAGAGTCCTCTGGGAAATCCTGTTGTCTTTGATTAGAGCATCCCCCTTAGGGTGGGCTCCCATCCACAGCTAAGAAAAGGAGAGAGATGGGTTTAGCCTCAGAAGACAATTGATGAGTTTTGAGGGGGATATACAAAACATTAACTATTCACAGAAACAGTTGGCAACACGATGTTTTTGCTGATTCTAACACGAGCTTCACGGAATAGCAATTCACGAAAGCAGAAAATGACTGTGAGTTAATAAGCCGTTTAAAATATGTAAATAGTTGTTAAAGCAAGAAGTTGTTTTAAGAACACAAGCTTTACACCTTAAACAATTTAAAAATAAAATCTGCCTACTTTATATCGCTCATCTTAAAGCCTATGAATCTGCCCTTCTCATAATTTCACATTCCTATTCTCCTGTATAGTGGAACTCCCAGCTAAAGAAATGGAAATTAAAGGGAACCTATATTAATATGAAGAAGGCTCCACAGCCGAAATGTTGTGTTTCCTTTCTTCTCTTTTCAGCAGGGAATAAACCTTTACTTGTTCCTTTGCAGCCTACGCATGCTGACGCAGCTCCCTACTTGAACTATGTTAGTATGTCTGTACTGCAAACTGAATGGGGAATGTCACATCCCTCAGACTTAACTAGCTTTCCCTGACACCTGCAGAGGGTGTAGATAAATAACCTGTCAATCACAGAAACCTTTAAAAGCATAGTGCAGATCCCTCAGATTTTTATGATACAAAATTAAAATACCATCAGGACATATTAAGTACACAGCTGGTCAGTAAATAAAACAAACTAAGTCATGTCTGATTTATAATTTTTGAAATGTGTGGAATGAACTGATTATTTCTGAAGCACTTTCAGACCAGGTGTACTTTTTTTCATTGTTATTCTCTAAGTTTATTCTATGTTTTTTTTTAATCAAAGGCAGAGTTTGGGCTGGAGGACTCAGAGAGCACAGAGACCTCACCTCTGCATAGGGCTCGTCGCTGTCAACCACCGCCAGCGGGTCTCCGCTAACGATGAGCTTGGCCACTTCACTGTCCAGCCCCACCTTCCCCCAAGCATAGTTCTGGACAGCACAGGACAGTGGGAACACTGCGGAAAAACAGACGCGGCCATTAGAAAGCCAGGAGCACTGCGGTGCCCTCACTGTCCAGCAGGGGGCTCCTACACCACTCCAGCAGATTTTACAGGTGACCGCTGATTCATCAGTTTGTAAAGAGCAGGAATTATTTGTCTGTGATAACCTGTTATTTGTTAAATTAAACCTTTTAGCAATCACCTGGAACAAACACAGAATACCTAAACCAAAAGTAGGTATGTAAACTGGCTCTGCTATCTCCTGTAACACTGTTGGACTTTCTTCTTTGATGGTAATGCTTTTCTGACCCTGCTGTATTGTTTTAAGGCACAGGCCAACACAACAATTATCCCCAGGGGAGAATATAGGTTGAATGGAACTGAATAACCTAACAGAAACAGGAAACACTGTGTTCCTATAATAGAAACAATGTTTGCTGTTCACTGAAAACACCATCAACAAGCCTGTACAAATTTCAAGAGCATATACTGATGTTAAAGTTGCTGTGTATAAGGGTGTCAGCTAAATAATAATAATAATGTAACGCAACGGGGGCTCAGGCGGGCGCCCTTGCCGCATCTGGTCGGCCCCTGCACCCTCCGGGGCTCGAACCCGGGACTTCCGCGTCTCTCTGCAGCGACCTAGCCCCGTGAGCCAAAGAGAGATCTCTCCACAGCCCAGTAGCTGTGGTCCTGCTATCACAGGGAAGGGCGGTGACGTCACCCGCTCTGGTACGCCGGCTCTTACACAGTGCCTGTCGGCCGTAAGCGTTACACTCTCCCCCGCTTAAATCGCCGTCCCCGGCGAAGGGCTATCCCATCCCACTCTGACACCAATGTAACGCAACGGGGGCTCGGGCGGGCGCCCTTGCCGCATTAGGTCGGCCCCTGCACCGTCCGGGGCTCGAACCCGGGACTTCCGCGTCTCTCTGCAGCGACCTAGCCCCGTGAGCTAAAGAGAGATCTCTCCACAGCCCAGTAGCTGTGGTCCTGCTATCACAGGGAAGGGCGGTGACGTCACCCGCTCTGGTACGCCGGCTCTTACACAGCGCCTGTCGGCCGTAAGCGTTACACTCTCCCCCGCTTAAATCGCCGTCCCCGGCGAAGGGCTATCCCGCCCCGCTTCTGACACCAATGTAACGCAACGGGGGCTCAGGCGGGCGCCCTTGCCGCATTAGGTCGGCCCCTGCACCCTCCGGGGCTCGAACCCGGGACTTCCGCGTCTCTCTGCAGCGACCTAGCCCCGTGAGCCAAAGAGAGATCTCTCCACAGCCCAGTAGCTGTGGTCCTGCTATCACAGGGAAGGGCGGTGACGTCACCCGCTCTGGTACGCCGGCTCTTACACAGTGCCTGTCGGCCGTAAGCGTTACACTCTCCCCCGCTTAAATCGCCGTCCCCGGCGAAGGGCTATCCCATCCCACTTCTGACACCAATGTAACGCAACTGGGGCTCTGGCGGGCGCCCTTGCCGCATTAGGTCGGCCCCTGCACCCTCCGGGGCTCGAACCCGGGACTTCCGCGTCTCTCTGCAGCGACCTAGCCCCGTGAGCCAAAGAGAGATCTCTCCACAGCCCAGTAGCTGTGGTCCTGCTATCACAGGGAAGGGCGGTGACGTCACCTGCTCTGGTACGCCGGCTCTTACACAGTGCCTGTCGGCCGTAAGCGTTACACTCTCCCCCGCTTAAATCGCCGTCCCCGGCGAAGGGCTATCCCATCCCACTTCTGACACCAATGTAACGCAACTGGGGCTCTGGCGGGCGCCCTTGCCGCATCTGGTCGGCCCCTGCACCCTCCGGGGCTCGAACCCGGGACTTCCGCGTCTCTCTGCAGCGACCTAGCCCCGTGAGCCAAAGAGAGATCTCTCCACAGCCCAGTAGCTGTGGTCCTGCTATCACAGGGAAGGGCGGTGACGTCACCCGCTCTGGTACGCCGGCTCTTACACAGTGCCTGTCGGCCGTAAGCGTTACACTCTCCCCCGCTTAAATCGCCGTCCCCGGCGAAGGGCTATCCCATCCCACTTCTGACACCAATGTAACGCAACTGGGGCTCTGGCGGGCGCCCTTGCCGCATCTGGTCGGCCCCTGCACCCTCCGGGGCTCGAACCCGGGACTTCCGCGTCTCTCTGCAGCGACCTAGCCCCGTGAGCCAAAGAGAGATCTCTCCACAGCCCAGTAGCTGTGGTCCTGCTATCACAGGGAAGGGCGGTGACGTCACCCGCTCTGGTACGCCGGCTCTTACACAGTGCCTGTCGGCCGTAAGCGTTACACTCTCCCCCGCTTAAATCGCCGTCCCCGGCGAAGGGCTATCCCATCCCACTTCTGACACCAATGTAACGCAACTGGGGCTCTGGCGGGCGCCCTTGCCGCATCTGGTCGGCCCCTGCACCCTCCGGGGCTCGAACCCGGGACTTCCGCGTCTCTCTGCAGCGACCTAGCCCCGTGAGCCAAAGAGAGATCTCTCCACAGCCCAGTAGCTGTGGTCCTGCTATCACAGGGAAGGGCGGTGACGTCACCCGCTCTGGTACGCCGGCTCTTACACAGTGCCTGTCGGCCGTAAGCGTTACACTCTCCCCCGCTTAAATCGCCGTCCCCGGCGAAGGGCTATCCCATCCCACTTCTGACACCAATGTAACGCAACTGGGGCTCTGGCGGGCGCCCTTGCCGCATCTGGTCGGCCCCTGCACCCTCCGGGGCTCGAACCCGGGACTTCCGCGTCTCTCTGCAGCGACCTAGCCCCGTGAGCCAAAGAGAGATCTCTCCACAGCCCAGTAGCTGTGGTCCTGCTATCACAGGGAAGGGCGGTGACGTCACCCGCTCTGGTACGCCGGCTCTTACACAGTGCCTGTCGGCCGTAAGCGTTACACTCTCCCCCGCTTAAATCGCCGTCCCCGGCGAAGGGCTATCCCATCCCACTTCTGACACCAATGTAACGCAACTGGGGCTCTGGCGGGCGCCCTTGCCGCATCTGGTCGGCCCCTGCACCCTCCGGGGCTCGAACCCGGGACTTCCGCGTCTCTCTGCAGCGACCTAGCCCCGTGAGCCAAAGAGAGATCTCTCCACAGCCCAGTAGCTGTGGTCCTGCTATCACAGGGAAGGGCGGTGACGTCACCCGCTCTGGTACGCCGGCTCTTACACAGTGCCTGTCGGCCGTAAGCGTTACACTCTCCCCCGCTTAAATCGCCGTCCCCGGCGAAGGGCTATCCCATCCCACTTCTGACACCAATGTAACGCAACTGGGGCTCTGGCGGGCGCCCTTGCCGCATCTGGTCGGCCCCTGCACCCTCCGGGGCTCGAACCCGGGACTTCCGCGTCTCTCTGCAGCGACCTAGCCCCGTGAGCCAAAGAGAGATCTCTCCACAGCCCAGTAGCTGTGGTCCTGCTATCACAGGGAAGGGCGGTGACGTCACCCGCTCTGGTACGCCGGCTCTTACACAGTGCCTGTCGGCCGTAAGCGTTACACTCTCCCCCGCTTAAATCGCCGTCCCCGGCGAAGGGCTATCCCATCCCACTTCTGACACCAATGTAACGCAACTGGGGCTCTGGCGGGCGCCCTTGCCGCATCTGGTCGGCCCCTGCACCCTCCGGGGCTCGAACCCGGGACTTCCGCGTCTCTCTGCAGCGACCTAGCCCCGTGAGCCAAAGAGAGATCTCTCCACAGCCCAGTAGCTGTGGTCCTGCTATCACAGGGAAGGGCGGTGACGTCACCCGCTCTGGTACGCCGGCTCTTACACAGTGCCTGTCGGCCGTAAGCGTTACACTCTCCCCCGCTTAAATCGCCGTCCCCGGCGAAGGGCTATCCCATCCCACTTCTGACACCAATGTAACGCAACTGGGGCTCTGGCGGGCGCCCTTGCCGCATCTGGTCGGCCCCTGCACCCTCCGGGGCTCGAACCCGGGACTTCCGCGTCTCTCTGCAGCGACCTAGCCCCGTGAGCCAAAGAGAGATCTCTCCACAGCCCAGTAGCTGTGGTCCTGCTATCACAGGGAAGGGCGGTGACGTCACCCGCTCTGGTACGCCGGCTCTTACACAGTGCCTGTCGGCCGTAAGCGTTACACTCTCCCCCGCTTAAATCGCCGTCCCCGGCGAAGGGCTATCCCATCCCACTTCTGACACCAATGTAACGCAACTGGGGCTCTGGCGGGCGCCCTTGCCGCATCTGGTCGGCCCCTGCACCCTCCGGGGCTCGAACCCGGGACTTCCGCGTCTCTCTGCAGCGACCTAGCCCCGTGAGCCAAAGAGAGATGGCTCTTTGGCTCACGGGGCTAGGTCGCTGCAGAGAGACGCGGAAGTCCCGGGTTCGAGCCCCGGAGGGTGCAGGGGCCGACCAGATGCGGCAAGGGCGCCCGCCAGAGCCCCAGTTGCGTTACAATAATAATAATAATAATAATAAATGTGTATTTAAATTTGAGTACAATATTTCTCGATATACTTAAACTTCATTTGTATTATTTAACATAATTAACACATTTAACACATTTAATTAACACGTATTTCGTTCCATATTAATACTGCTCTGCAAATGAACAAGATAAACCCACGAAAAGGCCTGTTACTACAACGTTGCCGCTGGCTCAGAGCTGTAGGAACCGTCTGACATTATATACCCATACCTTTACAGAGAGAGCGATATCTGCATGTTGAAGCTTACGAATTATAAATACAAGTCCTCTTGTTCTACCTTCGCTTCATCAATGCATTTACTGTATATCTGAAGTATTCGGCTCCACAACCCAAGGGCACTTTACTGACCTTCCCTTACTCAACTTCAGCCCGCATTCCAGCACAGTTTATTTTGATGATCATCCAAAACCGGCCAGAAATACAGGGACGGCTTTTATTCTGGGACAGCTGCGAACGCGTGAACGGCTATGTCAACATATCTCCAAAACCCAGCATTCAAAAACCGTCTACAAAACGACGATCATACAGACGTCGGGTTTTTTTTTATTTATTTCGAATGCAAGGGATGCTTAGGATTTCAGCCCGGCTTCTACCTTATCTAAAAAAAAAATTATCCCCGCTCAGCTTTCAGCCACATATGTTTTTGTTTTTTGTTTTAATATGCATGTGATCGGCGGTGATGACCTTGGTCACTTTTAGAAAAAAAACCCGCGTTTGAAAATCCGTTTTTACACCAGACGTGTCTCACCTCTTACTTCCTCCATGGCCGTAACGTAGCCCCACATAAAACCCTCCTGCTTCTGGGGGGCGGGGCCTGGCCGTAAGGCCATTGGTCCTTTTCTGGCTTCACGCCTCCTGATTGGACATGTTGGTGTCGGGGGGCGGGGCTTGGGCAAGCGCTTCCTGATGTCATCGAGTTGATTTCTGACTCTCCTCAATGAACTACAAGGCAAAAGAGCATTTATTTATAGTCAATTTATTAATCATTCTTGGTAAATTTCACATCCATAAATCCAAATGGTCTAATAATACTCCCCTTTTTAGTTCTTTTGAGGTGGAGCTGAAACACTATTTAAATTCTATTAAAAATGTGAGAAATAATAAAGCACGGAAAACATATGATATATGTAAAAAAATACAAGTTAATTATATAACTTACTTATTACCTCTGGCGGTTAACTGTTTATTTTTCTGTTTGTGTTTGTTTTCTTGTACCTAATTTGATCCTCTGATTGTATTTGTATTTGTAAATTCTTTACAAATTTAATAAACAATTCTTTAAAAAAAATCAATGAACTACAAGGCCACAACAGATACGTTAGAAATCAAGTGAGAGTAGGTTAATGTGTCAGGTACACACATAAGCGAAAAGTTACGATGTTCTTTTCGTTTGTTTTTTTTTGGGGTAAACGCCTTTATTTCGGACCGGAATCTTCGTTCACTTCTTCCTGGGCCTTGAATTAGGACCTTTTTAACGTCGACCTTCTCGATACTGTCGTAGTTAAGGGCCTCCCGTTATAACGCTGTCAGATCGCTAAATTTACTAACATTTTTTTTGGGGGGGTAAAATTATAATTGGGATAATGACAAGTTGCTAATCCCGTAAAAGGTGTCACAAAGCTGTGCTGTGCTGGACGTGGAGCAAGCCAAAATACTACATTGTGATAAACTAATCACAATATTCCCAGCTACCATTATCAATTGTGAAAATCTGGCCACAGATTATGCTAGCAACAACGACTGTGAAAAACCATGTGAAAATCAGTACACAGTATTCTGATAGCATACTCTAAATGTTTCTGTGCCCCGCCTTGGATACACTTAACATTTAAAGTCTGCTTTTTGTCTTCATATTAACGCAATCCAAAAAGCTGGGTAGGTTTAATACTGGAAATAACAAATTATGTCATTTATTTTTTTACTTTGTTAAATTGTTGTTCTTACAATGTATGTATTAGTTTAACCTTTACAGCACAATAAGTGTTATGTGCAGTTGTATCTAAATACTCTCTATACGCTTGTTTTGCCAAGATCATGCCATATAAAAACGTTGAAATCCATTCCAAGTAACGACATAAACCATTTGAAACCTGTACACAGAGTTCATAATTTAGTATATTTTTAATTGCAAGAAGTTGTGGTAAATGCATGGTAAACACTGTATCCCTGGATTCAATTCCAGACCTGGAGCGCTATGTGTGACGAGTCTGTAATGTTCTCCCCATGTTTGTGGAAACAGGTGCTCCGGTTTCCTCCTACAGTCCAAAGACATGCTGGTGGGTTATTGGGCTTCTGGTGCTGGTGTGGGAGTATGTGTGTCTGTGATGGACTGCGATGACCCTGCCGTGTGTCCGTTGCTTGCCAGTAGAGGCTGCTGGTGCATAATGGCTGCTACACATCGCCCAGCTCGGCGCTGCTCTTGACTGGTGAATGAAGCAGGTCTTCTCGCAGACATAAAGCACCGTGGGCTGGAAAGCGTTACATTAATGCAGTGAATCGTTGTTATAATGCGTTGTGCAGAAGAACAGTCCAAGTCCGGTGCTGCAGGTCCAGTGTGCTATAGGTCTCTTTGAAGCTCCAGTACATGAAGACCTTTGAGAAGTTGACCAGAGTGGTACAGTTTAGCCAACATGAAGTGCTGTCCTTCATAAGGCGTAAACAGCCTTATCAAAACCTGCCGACACATCTCCGGGACTAAGACTGGACATCCTTGTTGTGCAGTGAGAAAGAAAACAGTACAGGGAAATAAAGGCTGCCTTCACGGCTCACTGACGTTCCAGTTTAACAATTATAGCCTCTACTCAGATAATGTTTCTACAGCAGATTTCCTATGCCACATTCTGCTTTAGTCATATTTACTATGAATCCAATCTGGACAGGGACCACAGCATTTTTTCCATGAACAGCGTTCCGGCTAGCGTTCATTTCATGCGGCCATGTTTGCTCATTGCCAGTCTTGTTGTTTTGATTTTTTTTTCTTTATCGTCGTACCCTAAGGAACTGTGAAAAAGGAAGAGAGTTTTTAGTGTGGTTGGGGTGAAATGAGCTGTACAGGAGGTAGTTCAGGTGGGGAGCTGCGTCAGCATGCGTAGGCTGCAAAGGAACAAGTAATAGGTTTATTCCATGCTGAAAAAAAGAAGAAAGAGAACACAACGTTTCGGCCGTGGAGCCTTCTTCAGGTGTGAGGAGGTGTGTGTACAGGAGGTAGCTGTGTGAATCCGTGGGTTTGTAATAAACTGAAGTGGACAGTCGGGGGTAGCTGATGGAGAAGTTGATGTCTAGAAACGGAAGAGTAGTGGAAGATATTGTAACGCAACGGGGGCTCCGGCGGGCGCCCTTGCCGCATCAGGTCGGCCCCATCCCGACTGGAGGCTCGAACCCGGGACTTCCACGTCTCTCTGCAGCGACCTAGCCCCGTGAGCTAAAGAGAGATCTCTCCACAGCCCAGTAGCTGTGGTCCTGCTATCACAGGGAAGGGCGGTGTCGTCACCTGCTCTGGTACGCCGGCTCTTACACACAGTGCTTGTCGGCCGTAAGCGTTACAATATGTTAACCGTATATTTGAGGGACGGGTGGAAGTTGGTGAAATGGTGCAGGAAGAACTCAAGCTGGTCGTTGGAGCATGTGGCGGCACCGACGCAGTCATCAATATATCGTTTGTAGAGGTCAGGGACATAGCCAGTGTAGGAAGCGAAGAAGCGTTCTTCTACCCAGCCGACAAAAATATTGGCATAGCTGGGTCCAATTCTGGTGCCCATGGCAACTCCACTGACCAGTTGGTAAAAACGTTTATTGAAAGAGAATGCGTTCAGTGTGAGGACCAATTCTGCAAGGCGTACCAGGGTGTGGGTGGGTGGACCAAGCACTGTGCGTTTGTCCAACATGTGCTTGAGGGCTGTTGTTTTGCTTGCGCCTTGTGGTCTCATTTACAATGCGAGTATCATTGCAGAGTCCTTTCCTCCTGCCGGCGCGGCGCAGGCTGCCCGAGGGTGACGTCACGCCGTGTGCGTCACACGCCCGGCGCCTGCGCACTAGGCTGCTGTTAAGGAAGTGCCTGAGTGAACAGATACACCGCTGCGTAAGGAAAGTACGAAAGGCATCGAATCGGCACAGGGAGCCCGGACAGCTCACTCAAAATGTCGGGATTCGACAGTAACCCTTTCGCGGAGCCGGTGGAGGTCAATCCATTCCAGGTATGCACACCCCCGACCGACCCGCTCATCTGTAATCTGGCGTCTTAAAGCAAAACGTTCAGAGGCGCAAACGCCGCACAACAAACCTGTTGGGTTGCTTGTTGGGCTGGGCCCAGCTGACATTCCTCTGGCGACGTGGCGTGACTGGCAGAGTTTTGCACCAATCGGAGTGAAGGATTTTAATGTGTCGTCCAATCGGGAGGCCGAAGGGGGCGGCATTTTGGGTTTTCTTCAGGTGGAGTTGTGGGGAGGGATACATTTCGGAAGTTTATTGACTTTTATAGCCGATTGTTAAAAACTATTGAAAAGTAAAGTTGCGACATTTTAAACCAGTGGGTGTAAAAACATCTCGTGTGTACCAAAGCTTTAAAAGCTGTTAAGGATTTGAGTAATCGGTCGTCACGATTAGCTCAGTCACCAACAGGTGCAGGTCTCTTTCTCTCTGTCCTGTGCAGTGCAATATGAGACTTAAAGGACTGGAGAGTGCGTTTACCCACAGCACTGCCAGATATCCGTGTCAGCTGCGTGTTACGTGTTGCTCTTGAAGCACGCAGGCCACCGCAGGCACGTTTATGGATATTAACTGAAATTACGTCTGTTCCCAGACGTGTGTATTGGCATGGTGTCGAATATTGGGGGAATAAAGCAGTCTGGGTGCATTCAAATAAAAACATACAACCTCGAAGTGCACCAGAGGTTTTGTTAATCTTGTCATTCACAAACCGTGCATTGTCGCCAGCACAAAATATGGCAATGATAGAACATGTACCACGAAGCAGATCGCAAGACCCCCAGTTTCCTGCACTGAAGGTCTTCATACTATCCTGAGTGCTCGCTAGGACTGAAAATGGATACGCTCATCGTTTTCTGTTTAGACCTGAACCAAACGCGTTTCGTTTTCACGACTGCTGTCCGGGGGTAACGTTTGTTTAGCTCCCAAAATAGAAAGCGTTGTCTTGCTAAAGGCAATGAATGAAAATTGCCCTTTATTGTCTGTCTGTACAGTGAGAGATTTGTGGTTTAACCCGGTTAGGATTGTGAACTAAATGCTGGATAAAGACTTTCTGTATCGTGAGTTACAAATGTGTATGTATGTGACCAGATGTTAGCTTTATGCAAAATATTTAAATTGGTGTTTAGTTTTAAAAACTGGCTTATAAGCAATCATTCTCAACCTAAAGTACTCAGTTAGCCTTGTTAGGAATTACCAAGTACTTCAGCAACATCTGGGGTTGATCATTTTACATAAAAAAATGGTAAATTTTACATTTAGTGGTTGGTAGTCTGTTTTCTTTGCTTAAAAACAACGTTTGATAAACCTCGTAAACAGAAGAATAGCATCTTAAGCTACTAATATGTTTGACTAAAAAAAACCCACAAGGCCAGGTTAGTTAAGGCCACAGTTAAGTCTTAATAGAGTGATTGTTTAGAAGGAAAATTATGATGATAATCAAAATCATAAAGAAGCCTTTACCCTTTTAAGACAAGTCATTACATTGAAAGATAAAGGAAACAGCAGTGCTTTTGTGATAATAATTGGTTGATTTGTAACAGAACATCTGGGTGAAATATTACCAATAATTTCCTTTCATATTTCTGTACAACAGTGGTTGAACACAAAAAGCTTTAGAAATATGAAGATATTCTTTTATTTCCTGATGTACAAAGCGGGCTCAGATAGAAAATTCTTTTTCTTTGCTGGCTGCAAACAAAGCTCATCTCACATTAGTGTAAGAATTATGGTAGAACTGATCTCACCTCCTGGACTGCCTCTAGAATAGAATGCAAAGTGGTGACAGTTTTCTCTTGGTGCTGCAAATGAGTTGCGCTTCTAGCACAGATGTGAATCGGTGTCCATCACTAGACTGACTGCTTTTCAGTCAAAACATGGAACAAAGTTGAATTAATTAAATGTAAAATCTAACTTCTTCTGCATCACAACTCAGTCCTGTGGCAAACCTCAGCTTTCAGCTTAATAACCTCTTACGTTTGTTTTTGTTTTACGATTGGGCTAAACATTTTGCTCAACTATGTATTGTTTGTAAACTAAAATATAAACGTGTTTTCATTAATGTCAAACAAAAATAAGTTTTATAGGCCACAGAAGTGGGATTTCCCAGTTGATACAAACTTAAAAGGTTTAAGTGCAGATTTTTGATTTTTTAGGGTATGTGTCTTAGGGTTGGTCTAATGATTATGGGATCAGAGCATAGAAGAGCTGTATTTAAAATCTTGTCTTATAATATGCATGGGTTGAGGGAGGGACACAACATCAGGTACAATCAGGACAACTCATATTCTTACTAGTATCGAGAGGAAATAACTCAAGTTGTTACTCCCTTAAATAAGCAGAAATTGCTGGAGCAGAAGAATACAGGTTCCTCACACAATGCCAGGTGAACTTGTCTGCCACCCCCATCCAGATGCTAACATGGGATGTTCCAGAATTTTAAAAGTGATGGGCACATGATAGGGCCTGATTACCTTAAATTGCACTTGGCCTTAGGTGTAAGTGACACAGCATTTTTCAAGCCTCAGTTAGATTGAATTGGACCAGTAGTGTTCAGGAGAATGGAGTAACTCAGTAATCATATTTTGTACATTGTATTTCAGATAAGGCAATTTTTTTTACTTGGGCTGTTTGGGTTGGTTTAACTCTCCTATAAAATTTCATCTGTTTTTATACTGGACAGCATGTAACTGATGTTTCCTTTCTCTTACACAATCTTACCTTATTGTGACATAACTGTATAAAATTGTCAAGAGTCAAAGCAGAAGCCCAGCAGTTTTTACACATGAAAGAAATAGGGTTCCATTTTGACGATGGAGCTATGGTTTATATACACTGTTCACATCATGGTTTGTGACACCATTAAAGTCCAGTATGATATTCTGCTTTTAATGACTAAAGTTGGTTTAGGAAGGTATGAAGTGCTATAATCTTGGGCATAATCTGAACTATGAAAATGATGTGGATGGCCCTATAGGCTGTAGCTGAATCAGCAGGCAGCCACACAGAGTAAAATACATTTACTCCCTACTCCACATTTAAATCTTTGAGAATTAAAGAAATATAAGAACTTAAGAATGTTTTTAAAAGAAAGGAGGCCATTCATACCTTCTAGCTAATTTTTATTTTAAAGCATGGTTGGATAGCTTTTTCCATGCACCTACAACTTTTTGTATACTACAGGTGCCTTGATCTCAGCACATAAGTTCAGCTGTCTTCCCCACAGTTGTCACTTCTGTCCTGGCTCATGAGCAATGGTAGAAGAAGCAAAAAGGAGGATTGTAGAAATAGAGTTAACAGGAAGTGTGTGAAGATCGGATAATGAAAGGAACAAAGGGGAATTGAGAAGAAAGGCTAAAAAATAAGGACAAAAGAAAAATATGGTAGTAAGTAGAGAAACATATGAGTTGGTGCAGGTGATTTTTAAAATTCAGAGTGGCTTTCTCTTGCTTATGGCTGAATAATTCTTAGTTCTTACGATATAAAATCATGCCACACCTGAAGGTGAGCCCAAGGCAGAGAGGCACAAGATCCAGCCATAACAGGGTGGATAAATGAGTGGGGGCACATAGCCTCATTCCCCAAGGAATGGACAGCATGGCTCAGTGGTTTCTTTCACATTCAAACACGGCTAACCATGTGACGAACTGAGTGATCCATGCTTGTATTTCATTCGAAATACCTAAAGGTACAGTATGAGGAATTAATTAAAAAAAAAACCCCAAAAAGTACAGTATGAGGAGTTAATTAAGAAACATAATTAATTTGTAGCAGCTTAATACAGTTTGGGAGAATTTGCTTCTGTGGTGGGATATAAATATTTTCATGGATAGCCTAAGGATGGCAGTTAATTTCCCTTAGTGGCCTTTGAGATTCCAGAGTATGCTTTATTTCTGATGTTGTTAAAAACAATTTTAAGTGGAGTACCTGCCTGTTCTATATAAATTAACATGTCAACACACATCTCTGGTGACACTTAGGGTTTTGGTGTCTTCTCTAGGTGGATAATGGCTGTATCCTAGTTTCTCTGGGCTGTATGATTATAAAACCTGTAAGACAAGGGAGTGTACCTCTTTCACACACCCTAGGAGCTTAGTGCTTTTTGTACATTACAAGTCTGCAGGCTGGTGTTGTTCAAACACTACGCCCTTGGAGCTCTTTCGTCAAGCAGGGTGGCAGTTCCTTCTAGGGTCTGATTCCCTGTCTCAGCCTGAGTCTTTTTAAATCGAAAGATAAAAAGACTTCCACCAGTAGATTCATGTATTATGTACAGTGACACTGTGATGCTTATGTCTAATTATTCTGAGAACAGCAGAGGAAAGACTGTTTAAAAAGGTGATCAGCAGAGATCAAGCTCAGACGTCCGTCATTATTAAAGAGTCACAAATCCATATTGGACCTCGGCCAGGCCCACAATGTAGGACAATAAAGGTGTGCTTTGAAACTAGGAAAGAAAATATATTGTCTCTTCCTGCTATTACATCAGATGAAGGCTCCATGCTGAGCTTTTGTCACGGTTTTAGTCAGCGCTGCACACCATGTGATATTTATCTGCTTTCTTGTTGCAGGGCCCTTTTTTTAGGACAGATACAAGATAAAAAAACTGACCAGAGATTTAGTAAATAATACATGATCTGGCTGCAATTTAACTCTAGGAATAGAACCAAGGATCTCTTATTCTGTTGGTTGGACTAGAAATATTCTGCAAGTCGGCCTTGAAGCGGCTATGATTTCTGAAAGGAAGGCTCATAGAAACCATTTAAACATCAAAAAGCTAAATGCTATGCCCTCCCACAAATTCCTTTGTAAGCCATTGTCCTTTTGTATGTTAACATGACCTGCTGCCTTCAGCAAGACTTCAGGCACCTATTCTCTAACCGTGGTGATGAGAGCGTGCAGGACACTGATTATTGCATCACTAATATCATGGGCCTCCTGGAAGGAAAAAAAAACAGTAGAAAACATCTGTTTTGGTAGCAGTTTCGAATTTCTTCATATTTTAACATGAAGGGGGTAAAACATGACAAGAAAATAAAAATGATCATCTTTTAAAGAAAGCTGATGTTTTCATTGTAGCAACAGAGGTTTGATCTCTGGAATATCTTTGTTACAGGATCCCTCAGTCACACAGCTGACAGCTCCCAGTACAGAACCAATACAAGAATTCAACCCTTTCTCAGAGACCTCTAATTTGGTAAGGAGACGTCTTCATCTCTGTGTGTCTGTCTCTGCACAGTAAATTATAACTCAGCTCAGCAAAATGTGCCACCATACCTTGGGTTTATACACCCGTTGTGCAGATGTTTTTCTTGAGCCAGCGTGCATGACCATATAGTGGTAAAAAATATTTTTTGCACTAGCACTGACTGTTCTTATGCTTTCCATTATCGAAAGTGAAATGTGCAGTATAAGGATGTAACGTGATGAAATGTATTGTTTTATTAATCGTAAAGATAAGGTTACCATTTATATAATGTTCTTGAGCAGCTGGTCTTGTTCATTATTTACTGCAGTACCTTGTTATCTTCATCCATTGCTTGATATTGAAATGTTTATATGTAAACTTTGGATTGAATACATAAAGCAATGAACTGTATAGAGTATATTAGTGTATTGTGTGTGTTGGCACTTTGCAGTCTGGCTTTGTTGATTTTTATTTGCCTTTTTTCAGACAAAGCCCTCTGCCCGGACAACCCCTTCCCAGCCAGCAGTGTTACAGCCCTCAGTGGAGCCCAGTCCACAGGTTGGTGCTGCTGTTCATCCCAAGCTTCACCCTCTGATCGCTGGCCTAGTCCCAGGCATGGGTGAGAGGTGTCATTCGGGAACGTTTGCATTGAAGAAACTCACCAGGCAGCTTTGTGCTTTTTGCTGTTCTGGCTGGAGTTAGTTCCGCTTTAGATGATGCGGAAATGTTTCCAGTCTGTACGTCTTCTGCTGCTGCACTAGATATGCTTCCCTAATCTGAGGTTTTATGACGATGCTGACTCCAGAATCCAACCAGCAAGGGAGCAGAGTTTGGCTTAATAAAATCATGGTTTTCTGAAGATATCTTTTAGGAGAAGGTGGAATTCTAATCTTCACAATTGTCCGTTTTTGGCCTGGGAGGCTGCATGTTGGAGGAGACGGTCTGTCCCACCTCTTCTTTTGCCCACATGGGTGCAGGAGACCAAGAGGATATACTTGAATAATCCTAAAACTCTTTACTAAAATAATTTTAACCCTAGAATAACCCTTGACTCCTTAGACAGTTTACAGTGGTAACAAATCTTATATTGACACAATTTATGTAACAGCAATTCAAGTTTCCCATGCTCCTTGTACCACAACATAATACTAAATGGCAAGAAAGGAGCCTCACTAAGAACAAATTAAGCTCAAAGCCTAACGGGGAAGGATTCCATTGTATTATGCTATTGGAGGGTAGTATCTGCATCAACAGGTCAGCTCGTAACAGTCGAGCAGGTGGAATTACTTGTACTTTCTCCTTCTCCCCAGGCCACAGCAGTGGCAGGCCAGGCCAACCTCCTGAGACAGCAGGAGGAGCTGGAGAGGAAGGCTGCAGAGCTGGACCGCAGGGAGCAGGAGATGCAAAGCAAGGGCTTTTCCTCCAGTGAGTCTCCTCCATTGTAAAATTCAACAGCGCGGATTCCAGAACACACGGTTTGCAGCAATGCGTGAGGCCAGGGTGTCATCGCCATTCCCAGAATCGGAAGTGTGTCGGATAAGGTGCTCTGTGTGTTCTGGGAAATGCAGCTCACTTGAGTCATTGTCATGGACCCAATTCACATTTTTTTCTGTACCTGATGAAGGATCAGTGTGTCACTGCTGTTTCCCCCTTTCATATCTTTATTGTTGTTTGTGTTGTCGTGTCTGATCTGCACGATTCCTTTATTCCACTTCTCAAGATGACGCTGCCTTTACTGTAAGGTATTTGAAAGCAGTGACGCAAACCGTTGTAGGAGACGAGCTCAGACTGTCCTATTCTTATCAGTCAGCATTGATTAAACAGTACATGCTTTTGTGAAGAAAAATGTTGGAAGTCGTTTTCATAACCTTCTAGTTCCTTCCCTGTATTTGGAAGCCCTTTGTCATCTATACTGTATTCTAAAATTGCCAAAATAAGATATTACTGCAACAAAACTTTTAAAATGTTGTGAATGTAAAGAGCTTGTTTATGTCTTTTCATTTCAGCTACACAGAACAACTGGCCACCGCTACCAAAGAACTGTCCGATAAAGCCTTGCTTTTACCAGGACTTTGCAGGGGATATTCCTGTAGAATTCCAAAGGGTTTGCAAGATGATGTATTACCTTTGGATGTGTAAGTAATATCTGTGGCACTCACATTTTTTTTAACTAGGGCAGAACTACAATCTGCATATTGTACTCATCCTCTTACCAAATTATCAAGCCGAGATCTGTTGGGAAGTGATGGGTATCCTATGTGTGTTAGCGTTGTCCTAGTGTTGATAGTTTCTGTCTTGTATTGTGCAGCAGGTGAAGTGGAAGAGATGTATGAAGGGATCTAGTTCACATGTGATTCCTGACAGCCAGGGCATACGAAAGTCAAGACGAATTTCGTACGGCTATAATTCAATTGGTGATTGCAAGAAAAGTGTTAGCTATCCTTTTTGAGCGTACCTACCGTACAGGGCGGAGCGGTGGGTCTGTGGCTCAGGATCGGCGCCTGTGACTGGAAGGTTGCCGGTTCAAATCCCGCGGCCGGCAGAGGAATCCTACTCCGTTGGGCTGAAAAGACGAATTCCTAATGCAAGAAATTGTATAGGGCTAATAAAGAAACATCATCAACATCACATCATTACAACTTGTTCCTGCAGGGCTGCTTTGTCTGGTATTCAGCTGAATGCTGACACTTCAAATTTGTTAAAAACACATCCTTATCCAAGCTCTTCAAATTAAAGTTTAAGGTGTGCAGGACACATCATATTTATTCAGAGGCACCTAACTGCAACAGAGAGGTGAAAATTCAGTATGGAAGTCCTTGCTCCCACTGTGATCTTTTTTCATACGTGTCAGTGAAGCTGTGAGGACATCTGTGCTGTCTGATGACATGAGTAAAGCTGAATCAACCAGTGTTTTCTCTGTTACACCTTTCTGAAACTTCCAGGAAGTGAATGAAATGCTGTGCCGTTATTGTAAATGAATGTGTGTTGAAGAAGCAGTTCTTGTGCCTTCTTTGCAGTTCACTGTGTGACCCTGTTCCTGAACCTGCTGGCCTGCTTGGCGTACTTCACTCTAGGTTCCAGCAATGGGGTGGACTTCGGCTTGTCAATCCTGTGGTTTGTCCTCTTCTCCCCCTGTGCTTTCCTCTGCTGGTACAGGCCTGTTTATAAAGCCTTCAAGTGAGTGCTCTCTGACTGGATCAGTTTGTGTTGACCGTCGCATACATTTCCATGACCCTTCTCAGCACCACGCCGACACTGTGGTGCCGTGGTTGTGATCACGTCCCCTGTTGTTTGCATGGATGTTGTGAAAAGCTGTGCCAGAACCTCACCACGCCGGCATTCTTCACTGCCTGAGTGCCCTGAGTGGCGATGTCGCTGGCCGGGTCATTTCACAGAAACGTAGAAACTTCGGGGCTAGCAGTCCTCTCCGTAGGAGGACAGTAAAATTAAAACACCAGTAAAAATGTGAGATGATTCAAAATCAGTCAATAACTACTGTTGGAAACCAAGTATATTTGCAAATATCTCATTTCTTATATGTAGTGGGTACCAAAGAAATGCCTTTCAGTGCTGCAAAGAACATAAAAATGTTACAAAAGGTACTTTATGTAAAATTTCCTTTGATTTGTCTTTCCTACAGATTGCTTATTTAAAACATTTAAACATCATCAGTGAAAGAAAACATGATTTAAAAACTCCACCTTCACACTTCTGAGATATTGGTTGTTCCCACCTGGTGATATGTATTGTATCATTTATCTAAAACATATAGTTTACATGTACGGTTTCACAATAGCCAAGACCCTGTTGTGTTTCCACTGGGGCACTTGGTTGCACAGCAGTAGGACCACTTTCCACCTGGCATAATGTAAGTGAAAGGGAAAGGTAGGGCCTGATGCCAGTAACATTTGAAATTGCACTTGTTGCAACCCACTATATCATTCTGAAATGCATCTATAACCTGATGACATTGCTTAGGCATAAGTGCCTGTAGTGTGCACTGCCATTTATTTAATTAGAAGGTAGCATAAGTTTAAAGAAAGATGTCTGTTGCTCCCTTTTCTCTCGATGCTGTTATTTATTCGTTCTTTTTCTCCTAGGTCTGACAGCTCCTTCAACTTCTTTTTCTTCTTCTTCGTCTTCTTCTTCCAAGTGGCAGTGTACATCATCCAGTCAGTGGGCATCCCTCACTGGGGTAATAGGTGAGTGTGTGGGTGACCAGCAGAGGGCAGTCGCGTGGGCAGCGGTTTCCCTGTGTTTGTGTACCTCAGGCTCTAAGCCTGTAAGCTCTCTCTTGCATCTCTTCTCTTGCCATCTCTTTGACAGATTCCTGCTGCCTAACCCACTGGTGTGCTCTGTTTCCTGGTGGCTACTCTGTAAGTGCGAGGCACTCTGTTGTCTACTAACCATCTCTGTCCTTCCTCTTTTTTTATACCTGTGCTTTCTGTCATGTGTTTGGGGAAAAAAAAGACCGGCTTATTTTTTTCCTTCTTAGTCTCTAGGTTTCTCCGCGTTTGCATGTTATTCTTTTACTTAATTCTGATTCTGCCCAGGTTTTGTAATTTAATCAAGATTTAAGTATCCTGGTCTATATTAATAGGAGTGTTTGAGTTCTTAAGCTAAGGCATACGGTATAATATGTGATATGTTATATGCTGTAATACCCTAAAATGCCCAAAGTAGCAGACCAGTGTGAATATGTTGGACACGTGTTTCACAGGATCAGATTGAAGTGGATGTTTAAAATGAAACTCTTACGATTTCAAAATTAAAAAAATGTATATAAATGAAAAAAGTTACTATTCTTTAACACTTTTTCATTGAAGCTTTTGAATTTTGATCCTTTCCTCACAATATAAATCAAGAGACTGGTGTGATCTACAAGCCTGGTAAAACCTTTTCTGTATGTTTGTTGCCAGTGGCTGGATTACTGCCATTTCTGCGATTCAGACTAACTTGGCTGTCTCCATCGTCATGATGGTCGTGGCAGGATTCTTCACAGTCTGTGCAGTGCTGTCTGTTATTTTGTTGAAGATGGTATGTGTTTCCGATTTCTGATCCATTTATTTTATAAATTACGAAAGTACTGGGCCACCTTATTTATACTTTTACAGGTGGAAAATGACGTGACTTACAGTATGTGAAAGTGAATAGAACATGTAGCTTCTCTGGATAAATGTATTGCATTAATGTGAAGAATAGTATGAACCCTAGTGTGCAATGTACACAGTAAACCGCTTCTCACAGGTGGAAAATAGAGACTTTCTTCTTACAAAAGGTTGCAGACATTTCCCAGACTGGAACAAAGTTAAAGCTATCATGCTCCAGGGTACTATAGTGCATAAACTGTGAGTTTTAATATATGATGAGAAAATCTAACTGTAGGCATTTGTTCTGAATGAGATAAAATGAATCGTAATTGTTTTTAAACCTGCTAAAGTGCTCCTGCATTTGGATGTTTTGAAATTAATTAGAAAATCATGGAGGCGCTGCAATTATTAAGACTGTTTTTAGTAAGTTGTTTTAATGAGGCTTCCTGTGAGCATTTAGTATTTTTAAATGAAAGGACAGCGGCAAAGATTTACATCTACAGTACATGAGACTACTCTGTGAGAGTTATCCCATGTGTACGTGAAAGAATTGATCACACCTAGGCTGCTGGGTGTTTAGCTTTTGTTTTCCTTCATAAAAAACCTCCATGGAAGTGAAAAAGTAACTGATGACATGACATATCCTGTCAATAAAATATCCTGGCAGCTGCTATGGCAGGAACTAAATAGAAACTAAAACTTTTGCTTCTTCTGCATCTGAGGTGATAACGCATTCTTGGTTGGGTCTTTTAACCCCTCCCAGAGTCTCTTTGATCAGCTACAGACCTAGGCATTGATATGGGGTTGGTGTGATTGCAGGTGCACTCCTTGTACAGGAGGACCGGCGCCAGTTTCCAGAAGGCCCAGCAGGAGTTCTCCCAGGGAGTACTCACCAACCGGACCTTCCAGAGTGCGGCTACTTCAGCTGCCTCTTCTGCAGCCCAGGGTGCCTTTCAGAGGAACTAACCTAGCTGGTCACTCCACCTTCTCCACTCCTGCGTCACCCCAGCCTTCCTTTTCACAGAGACGCACTTTCACAGAATTCCAGCGGCTGCATTGTGTGCCTGCCCTGAGAAAACTCTCGTCTCGTCTGTGTTTGGTTTTGAAAAGTAAGACTCTTGGCGGGGACACTACAGAACAGTGGAATTGTCTCCACTCCAAAAGCCGTTCCAGAGAACAGGTGGAGCAATTGCAGTGTTCTCTAGTACAGGGGTTCTCAACCTTCTGTGGCAGGGGTGACCCCCTTTTGAAGAAAGCGATCTCAATTAAGAGCTCCAGATGAGCACAAGTAATTCATTGAAAAATGTAATGATTATTTTTGATTAAGTATTATGAGTTGAATTTTAGGTTAAAATATACACTTCAAGCATTGTCACTGCAGATGTGTTTAGTATTGGATTATTAGTTTTACACACTACAGAACAGGGAGTGAAATTCTTCCCTTTGTTTCTGAAGGTGATCTCTGAGGACCCTGAGCTGTCCCCAGATCCCTGGTTGAGAACCACCTCTCTAGTACATATTGGCACTATTACCTTAGTAATGGTTTGTTTAGTGTGTTATGTGTGACTTTTTTCTCCACCCCCTAGTTTAAGGTCTTTGCAGTCTTTGTGTCACATGGAGAATGCACTTTTCTTTTGATTTTCCTGATGAAAAGATCTTGACAACTTCTTTTCAAGCTGAAACCATGGAGGGGGATGTGTGCACTGGCGCTGCTGTCCCAGAAGCCCTTGGTAAGAGCAGGGGTGTTTGATTTTGGCATTGCAGTATGTGACCTGCTAAGAAGGAAAAGGAACACCAGCGGAAAATGTTATTTTGCGAATCAAGCCGAATGCCTGGTTAAAAAAAAACAACTAAAATATTAATTTTACCAAGTGGCAGTTTTTCCTTCACATGGGGGGGAAAAAAGCATTTAATCTGGATAAAACTGAAGTTAAAAGTTGGAATAAGAAGTTTTCTATGTGTCATGTTGCCTTCAGCATATCCGGCTTGGGGAAATCCCTCTCTCTGGACAGAATGCTTTAGACATTGATTCTTAAATCATGTTAATAGACCTCTACAATAGCAAAACTAGGAGAAACAGCTGGCTTGTCATCTAAATGACAATCCTGAGGCGTCCGTGAACGAAAATCTAATTGTACTGCAGCTCATGAAGCCAGAGCACACATACCTTTTAATCCATAAGTGCAGACAACTGGTGTGAGGGGCTAGATTACAAAGCACAGGATCAATCATGTTTAGATATACTGTGTGGTAACTTCTTGTCGCTGCTTCTGATTTCCGGACAGGTATTCAGTGGCCAATGTTTTACTAACAGGGCCAGGGAAGGATGTTATCTATATTTAACAACTTCCAAATTTTAAAGTGTATCTTTAACACACTTAAATGATATGGAAATCTGAGATAAGGGCTGAGGACACAATTCTTACAAAAAAAAATGTAACCATGTCCAAAGTCCCACTGAAATTCTTTCTTCATGGAGTGTGGGAAGCCAGCCCTGGGTGCAGTTATAGTTTGACATTGTGCTAAGTGTTTTTGATGTCAGACATGCAGAGATACTAAAATAACCTGCCAGTGTTTTTCTTTGTGATCATGGCTGATTAAAAGGAGTAAACGAGTGTCACAATGAGTTTATTTTTGGAAAATAAAAGTTGAAACAACGTGTTTTTAAAGACAAGGGCAAGTTTCATCGTGTGTCCACCATTATGCTTCTTTAAGGTACTTTGCACTAATGGGGCCTTTTCATAATGTAGGAGCTTGTTTTAATTATTAGACTAAAGTGGTAGTATCACTTTTTAATATATAGGCCTGGAAGGGCATCATTTTGTGATTCAATAGGAAAGACTTTGCAATCTTTTTCTACATGGAGAAAAGAGAGGCAACTAGAAACTGGAGAAGTTTTCACAGAGAAAGGATGAATGTATTTATATTACAGAACAAATCTGCTAAGAGAAACTGATCCATTCGGCACAGATCTAATAAATCAGTGCAACAAAGTAAATCTGCCACTTTAACTATTAAAAAAGGTTTAAGGTGTGAAATCTATGTGTATTTTATTTTTCACTTTATAGTGAACTCATAGAGTTCAGTGTAATTCATTCAGATGACCTTGGTTTCCAATTATGATGTAATACCTGTTGTTAATTATATTGGTGTTGTAGAGGCCTTAACATGTGACATGATGATGTTATCTTAGAAAATAAATAAAATTAATTTTGTGTGTATTTAGCTCATGAAAGCCCCTGATTTTATACTGCAGGTCAAGTGTGAAAGACTGCAGTAAAGATTACATCTGTGTTTTTTGTTTTAGAAAAAAAACATTTGTGTGGTTGTCTGCCATTTGACAGTCTCCATATACTACATGAGGACCACAATTTCATTCCATATTGTGAGATATTTATTATTTCTGGTCGCTCTATTCTACAGTTGCATGTTAAAGATTCTGGACTAAATGGCCTGGCTGACTAGTCAGTTGGCCATCTTAATTTTTTTTTATGGGGATGGTTGGTGAGGAGATTGAATGTTTAGACCAGAGAAGCCACTAAGGCTAAATATAAAATTGTAGGTTTTTTTACGGAAGTGTCCTTTCACAGCTTTAAACAAAAGTGTTTTCTTTGTTAAGATGTGTAAGGGTTTTTAAGGTAATGCCAAGATATGTACTATGTGCTATTTCAATATGGATGTTATAGGTAAGAGGTTCCTCAACTCTTTGTGTACATGGGGAGCATTCTTCCAGCTATAGTTTCTGATTCAAGTTGGTTAAATTTATGTGAAAGCAAATTGGCATAGAATGATATATGAAGTAATGAAATTATATGTGCTAAATTAT
The DNA here is from genome assembly GCF_040954835.1 of Lepisosteus oculatus. Lineage (NCBI taxonomy): Eukaryota > Metazoa > Chordata > Actinopteri > Semionotiformes > Lepisosteidae > Lepisosteus > Lepisosteus oculatus. The sequence continues at coordinate 59,413,242 of NC_090700.1, forward strand.
AAAAAATCATTATGAAGGGTTAATACCTCATCTAAAAATCTAGGTTTCGATTTTGATTCTGCATGGTTTCTAGCTTTTACTAGCGACCACCTGGATGGTCTTTTTGGATCCAGTTTGTTTACCACTAGGCTGATGGAAGAAGATAAAACCAAAACAATGTGTAGTTTCTGTATTAATGCAGGATTAGGTTTAAGACACCCTCGCTCGTTCTTACTATGTTAGATGATATTGCCTCCTTTGGAAGTTAGGTTTATGCTTTATGCTCGTGCTGTATTTTCTGTATCTACATGTCAATCCCAAAATTATTAATTAATAATACTTATTTTCTTCAGCATTCTTGAGTTTCACATACAGTATCTTTCTTCTTAGTTCTAGAATCCACTCAAGTATATGATGTAGATAATGTAATGTTCAATAGACAATAGAGCTTTGATGATTTCTCTGTCTCAGAAAAATACTTTCAGTGCACGACTTATCCATTTTTCCTCAGAACATTTGAAAAAATTTGTGAATGGAGACAAGAGTGTTGCTCAGACCTTGTTAGTGTGTTTCTCACTCTGTTTTTTTCTATTTTGAGTGTCCTTGCATCAAATGTACAAGTCACATATTTGAAGTGATTAAATACTGAATGATATTGGAAATTCCAGGGTCACGTTCCTGTGAGGTTAATCATGGTGTTAGTTAATTGACCTACAATTGTTAAGACAATTTGAACTTCCAATTTTTTTGTCATTGAATATCCAGAATTTTGAATAAGTACAAACAAGGTCCAGTTTAAAAAAATATAAAATATTTGCTAGATTTTTTAAAAATTAAAGAATAAATATCCGTAGGTCATCTAGGAAGAAAATCTTTCCTCTATTCCAGTGCATGGCAATGTTATCTGAGCTTCCATGATTTTCACAATGACCTGGTCGAAAATGGACTGTATTGTAAGACTATACACTGTAGGACTGTATTTTTTTGTCTCCTCATTATGAAGGTCAGTTTATTTTTCGAAAATTGTATTACAAGTTTGAACATTAAAATAATTAAATTTCAGTACTGCAATGGAAAGCTCTGTTCTATTTTTGCCCTCCGTCCATAGGCCCGCGTTGAGCCATAAAGAACATTGCAATCACTGTGTTGTATTTAGGTGCTGTTGCATATACACAGACACATCCTTTACTGATGGTTTGTAGTGCAGGAATTCTCCATTTATTTTACAGATTTCTAAAAGCACACAAAGATCTGGGTGAGAATGTTAGCTGTCTTTGTTGCAAATGAGTTATTAAAATGTTTTGAGTGTCAGTGTCTTCTTTATTTGTATGACTGTACATGTAAAGTCTGTGAAATAACCTTTTTTTGCTCAAATAAAAAAGTGTTGTAAGGATCTTCTCAAAGAGGGTTTTTCACTGACCACTTGCAACCAGCAGACAACCCGTATAATTATGCTCACCCCGGTAGCTGAACTGCGATATTAAGCCACTTGAGGTCAGACACTTAATGGGGCATTATTTGAGTATTTAAAACCTGTGATGTTTTTTCGCGTTAGTGCTCTGCAACTAACACATTTTGCTTCGAAGAAGACATTTCAACAAAAGTGGATTCATTGCTTTTCTTTGATTTGTATTAATTGCTACTTTTCATTGCGGGTATATGCTAATAACTACCCGAAGCTTTAAATTTGCACCCTGCGGTTCTGCGATGTTTTGCTCGGTTTTATTCCACAGCAGTGCGTGTGAAGGTGGTTGGCAACATTAGACAACGGGAACCGGCTTCCTATTCGCTTTATCATTAAAAATAAAAGTTGCTTCGGGAAAAAAAGAACGTTATTTTATCCCCCCTTGAGATAAGTAAAACACAGTGCACTTCCTGTAGGGCTGTAACCTTGGAAACGGACAACTTCCTGTGGCTCAGTTTTGTGAAGATGGCGGAGGAGAAGGCTCAAACGGTGAGAGAATTCTAAAGAAGCGTTATAATGTTGAAGTACTGGTAAACTGTGTGTGTTACATATACATCTGAAAATAGACAGCATATAGCTACATGCATAATAGTAACACGAGGTTAGTATTGATGATCTTGCGATGTATCTTAAACTGTAGGCATTGAGTGAAATTATATTGGCGGGGGTGTTAGCACAGAACACTTGTTTACATAACCACAAAGTAAGTGTCATTATATTGCCCATCATTACGTCCTTTCGGCAATTATTTGACTCTTGCTGTGAGAATATCATTTGCACAGGTAGGACGCTGAGCAGTTATCCATTTTCTTGTTCGTGTTATAGCGATTTGGAACTTGAGAGTACAGTGTTGTGGTTTCCTGTACTGTAATAGTGGTATGTCAATTTAAAACATGCAATTTGCAATTGAATCTCTTATTTTCCCTTCAAAATACTAAGAATGATTTACCCATACTCATATTTGTGTTAAGTGTAATACCTTTCGCAAAGCTAACATAATTTGTTGATGTAACTGCGGACAGAAAGGCATAGTTAAGAAAGCAAATCTCTGGTATAGTTATTTTTTTATCTGCACATGCATTTTTCATTTCGTTGGAAGCTTCCATGTTTTTACCACTGTTCGTTGTAAAAACGGGACGGGGAGATACAGCACTGCAGTGAGTGTTTACCATTGCACAGATTCTGAAATCCTGCATTTACAGCCTGACTAAACTAAACCTTTGCTCTTGTAGATGTTATGCTTAAACTTTAGATGCAGGTTTAATTATGTAGAGAAGGTAATAATAATCCTGTCACAGCTCTTTCTGTAATCCAATCAAAAGGCTTGAGAGGTAGCATTTCGGAAGTGTGTAGAGGTGAACTCGTTTTTCATCATCATTTAAAAAAAGGCACTGATAGTTTGGTGCATTTGAAAAACAATGAGAACATATTCTTATATCGGATGTAAAGGCTTGTTTATTCATATTTGCATCCTAAATTCTTTCACAATTTATAATTTGCTTTCAATGTCTGATTCATATCTGATGAAAGTATTAGGGGGCATTCACCTTGTTAAATTCAATGATCACAATTATTTTGTATAATAACACTTGAGCCTGTTTATAGTTTGGCAGTTTGCCTTGATTTTTATTTAATTTATAAGAATACATGAGTGATAATTTAAAAGATTCAAAGACCCGAAGAAGGCTTCCTTTCTTGTCTTTTCAGCATGGAATAAACCTTTACTTGTTCTTTTTTAACAAGCTATGAAACATTAGGGTGAGTAACCCTGTCAAGCACTGAGCAACTACAGTAACAGGTGGAGCTATGTAACAGGTATGAGCGAAATAGCTCTAAAATAAAATCCTTAACATCCTTTAGCTCACAAACGTGAAAATAGGATATGACAACAATAAAAAGGCTTGTAGCAGACCTGTCTGTATTAAGTATGGGTTTCTGTATTTCAGAATCCACAGCTCCCAGTGGGAACAGAAATTAAGAAGACTCGTCCCAAAAAAGGTGTGTGTTTTATGAAATATTGGCCTTATTTTCCTCTGTGGTGTATTACTTATGGTATCAAAACAAATGTCATGTTTATGCTCATTACAGTGTGTATTTATGCATGTGTCCTTATTTTCCTTTTTCCTTATTAGTTTAAAAAATGTCCTGCTATATTTTTCCTAGCCATGGTAATGGACAGAAATGTCCTGTCCTGCACAATGAGAGAGCAGTCATGTTCTTGCACCTTATACCTCTGGGATAGTCATCATAATATTCATCAGGATACCTGTCTTACTGTTATGGATAGAAACGTTTATTTAAAGGAAGTAAAGGCGGCTTCGTAATTTTTTTAAAAGTGGTCCATCCCTCCAGTCCAGCTTAGACTTTTAAACTGTGTCCCCCAATCTCAAACCTCTCAGAGGTTTTTTTTTTTGCCAATGTTTAAAGTTGCATTACAGTTCTATATTATGGCATTAGTTCTGGGGAAGTCAAGGTCACAGGACTTTCATTTGAAAAATATTACCACATACTGGAGATTGCTTAACTGGGTTGGACAAGACCCACAGATCTTACTGAAATCATTCTTCCTTCTGAGGATATTGTTTTGATTGCTTTACTTGTTTCACATGAACTCTCGTGGTGACACTTCCAACATATACAAACCCAACAGATGTTAAAAAAACACAATTATATTGGTACAAAAAAACCCCACCATAACATGCTGAACATCACAAAAAGTTTTCAATATTTGATTTACTGTAAATGCATTTCCATCCCTGGCATGTGGTTATATATATTCGATAAAATATGTTTTAACAAAGTGGTTCTTGATTTGCAAAGAAATTGATGTATTTCAATCCATTCTTTTCTAAAATAGTGTGGTGCTGTAATTGTTTTCTGTATTGACAGAAAAAAACTATAACCCATGTGTTTTCTTATAAGAAAGCTAATAACATACATAACTTTGCCTGATGGCAAGATGCCCAGAAGCTCCCCTTGAATTTAATACTACTGTATATTGAATTGATTGTATTTCTTATTATATTTTGACATTTTTCCCCAGTGGAATCAGTCATGAATGTCTTGTAATCCTGTGAAAGAAACAGTATAATTTTTTTATCTTGAAATTGAAGATCATTTTATTTTCTATTAAAATAGTGTTCTAATGTTCTTATCTATGAAGGCGAGACACAAAAAGATGGGACCGTTTATATCTTGAAATAAATTGACTTGAAAAAATACCTTTGCATCCCAAAAAGCTTTAGATATTTTCATCATGCACTCTTTATATCTTTCCCTGGAGGCTAAATTTAGGAACATAGTTTTCAATGTTTACTTAAATTGGAGATTCGGTCACCTCACAAACTGTAAAAGGTAATAAAACTGACTCAATTGACCCTGATTATCTACCCTCCTTTTCCACTTTTCCATGCCAATTTGAGATCAACAATCCAGAATCCAGAATAAAGCATCCAGAATCATCTCTGCATCTTGCACTGTCCCAGGAAAGCCATAGACACACCACATTTTCTAAAAAACATATTGGTCTATTGTTCCTTTTTGCACAATGATTCCGAAGAAGGGTACACTAGAGCTGAAGCAGCAGCAGCTGGTGGAAGACATCATGGCTATAACTGATGCTGCCCAGTTCAGTCTAACCCTGGCATGTAAGGTTCCTGTACACAGGAATCGCTCAGCTGCATTTGGACTCTCTGGGTCACTACCAAGTAATCTAGCCTAAGAAGGAGTCTGTAATCCACAAAATGTACGATCGTGCTGCAATGAGAGAGAAGAATGGGTTTAATAATTAATAAATGCTTACACTTACACTTTCTGGACTCTCCACTCAAAGAGCTTTACAGGTAATGGGGATCCCCTCCACCACCACCAGTGTGCAGCCCCACCTGGATGATGCGACGGCAGCCATAGTGCACCAGAACGCTCACCACACACCAGCTCTCAGTGGGGAGGAGAGCAGAGTAATGAAGCCAATTCATAGATGGGGATTATTAGGAGGCCATGATTGGTAAGGGCCAATGGGAAATTTGGCCAGAACACCAGGATTACACCCTAATGTTTTTGAGGAAGGCCCCGGGATTTTTAATGACCACCGAGAGTTAGGACCTCTCATCCAAAGGATGGCACCTTTTTTTACAGTATAGTGTCCCCGTCACTATACTGGGGCATTAGGACCCACATAGACTGCAGAGTGAGCACTGCTGGCCCCACTAACACCTCTTCCAGCAGCAATGTTCGGGTCTCCCATCCAGGTACTGACCAGGCTTATACCTGCTGAGCTTCCGTGGGTTGCCAGTTGTGGGTTACAGGGTGATATGGCTGCTGGCTATAAATCAGATTATTTGCTGGAGAGTCCATAATATTTGTATTTTTTTACTTTTGTAAATGTGTAAATGTGTGCAATAAATTTATTTTCAGTAACACCTACAGTAGTTAACATTCAAATTAAAACATCCTGATGCTGATTGTACTCGGTTAAAGAAAGTGGAGAAAATTGAATCAAGCCACAGTGCTTCTCTTTTCCAGTAGGTGTCACTATGAGAGAGAGGGAGTTCCGCAGCCCCATCAGCAAGGAAAGAGGATTAAAGCTTAAGGAAAAAATAAGTCCAGAAATAGAACAGCATTAAATCTGATTTGTTAAAAGGCAAGCAGGCGCGGTGCCATCCACCCTTCATAATTAGTGCAATGTCTTTGTTCAGCAACACATTGGGTTTGGAACAAAGTCACTCTGACTGCCTCCCTGCTGGCAGGAATCAGTGCTGTGACTCAGCAGGAGCTTTAGCAGACTGATTCATAGACTCACAGATTATCCTTTAATGAAACAAACAACATTTATAGTTACTGAGATGCGTGTTGCTGACTGCATCCTGTCTTTATAATCACAATCCATGAAATCCATACCATACCACTTGAAACAGACCCCTTTCTGCTTGTTGTATTGAAGCCTGTTCCCTCCAATATGTTCACTGCTTTAGCATCAGCGAGCAGAGGGCCAGTAATATGATTTGTTCGTCATTCATTGCTTTAAATGCACAGTTAGTATAAAATACCTTTTGACATTTTTTTTTAATTAAAATTTTTATTTTAATTTCAAGTAATCTAATCTGGTATTCTCTCTAGTAAGAGGTTTCTCCTTTTTATATTTTTAAGTCAGTTTTGCCTAAATAAATGTCCTCCACAATGCGAGCCAAGTACATTATTAGGGAGCTGCTTATAGATTCTTTGATGGAGGGGTGAAATGTCCAAGAAGTGTCCTGCATGGAGGTCAATGTCTTAACTAACACAGCAAACTACAGTATATACAGTCATGTGAAAAAGCAAGTACAGCCTCTTTCAATTCTATGGTTTTACATATCGGGGCATAAATAACAATCCTCTGGTCTTCACCAACTTCTATAATTAGACAAATCTAGCCTCAGATAACAGACAATACATAACAGATTTCACCAAGTATACCAAAATGCAGAAACCATGTGGGAAAAATTAAGCACACCCTTACTGCTTCCATAGTAATTAAGAAGGTAATTAGCAACCAGGTGCTGCTAATCAAATGCACTAGATTAGTTGATTAGACTGCACGTATATTATATATATATATACTTTATATGTATAACCTACATCTGTCTAATTATAACATTACATTCATGCATGTTTAAATATTAATTATTGTGTAGTCTGTATTTGAACTTGAAAGTTCAAAAGCCTTTTAATGTATTCTGGTCCAGCCAAAATATTTTGGGAGTACTATACACAAATATTAACAGTCTTTAAATGACTAAAAGTGGCTGAAATAACTATGGATCAATATTCAGTGGGTAAATAATCTTCCGTAATTGCCCCAAGTTTTCTCTAAGGAAGCCATAACCATGCCTTCTGTAGAAAAATATTTAAATATACCTGTATATATTGAATGGCACATTTAATGGATCAGCCAATTGGTTTCCTACCAATTATCTAATTTATTGATACACTATTATAATAAAACTATGAGAGCTGTACCACAGTAAAAAAGCAGTCTGTTTATGTGCAAGAAAATCTTACAAAGTGTTTTTAATTGGTGTAATGTTTTTTTGTTGATCAAAATGGGTTACAAAACACTTCATACCCTTGAAGGGATTGCACCTGATTGTTTTAAAATCTGAAGAGCCAGGCTTTATTCAAATCTTTGTCTTGCCATTTTTCTTTGTTCTACGTGCTTCTCCTTTGTCAGCGCTGTCCATGCTTATCTGTCTGTTTTTCTCTCTATGCCTCTGCTCCTCATTTCTATGCTGTGCTGTGCTTCCCCTCTGCCTGTCTGCACTTCTTCCCATTCGCGGAGATCTGTCTCGCAAGCACTCCAGTGGCTCGCCGGACACTGGGGGCTCCTTGTTACCTTGGCAACAGGGAAAGGTGCCACTTGCCTAGTTCAGACTCCACGGGGCTGCCAACGAAAACAAATACATCGAACAGATCCCGCGTTGTCATCAATCCTGCCCACAGCAAGTGCATTTGACCATAATGGGGTTATGACAGGAAACGGATTTAATCCTGGATTGACCAGAAGGGGAACCGGGGCCTGAGCAGGGTCATCTCTCCTAACACTTCATATTCAGGTTCTGTGACTTGCGCGTCAGTGGAATCCTAGTTGCACATTCGCGTTCGAGCAGTCAAATGTGGTGTAATGGAAACCACTCCAAGAACAGCTTCAGAAAATGTTACATTGGCAAGAAGGATGAGCTGAATGTAGAGTATATGTATATTCGCAGGTAGATTCGATTGTGGTGCTTAGTAGATTAACTGTGTGCTCATTTTGAAAAGAAGGTTGCTTGATGTTCTGTATCTATTGAAGGCCCATTCTTTACTCACACGTTAGTGTAAGATATACCGGTATACTGTTTTATCCTTTTATGGTGAGCTTGATTCCTTTCCACCTATTGGTCTACATCAAGTCCTCTCTTACAGAACAATGATCCCTTAATTCTACTTAATATGGCAAATAGACAAATAAGAACAAAATTATGTTTAATGTTTTAGAAAGAATTTATCTAATCTAAGTTTGAAACTGCATCTCCAGCACCCACTCAGAATTTTAATACATTTCTGTATTAAAGGCATTTTTCCTGTAAAACCCCAAACGCCTCAGCTAACGCCAGTGCTTAGACATGACTTACCGTTCTGTGACGAAAATAAAAAAATCTTTTGAAGCAAGGGGAAGAAAAAGGAACACAGATGGAAAAATGACAGAGAAAAATGAATGCCTTCTTTTAATAACATGTCGGACTACATCTTTGCCTTTTTCAGTATGACTGTACAGTGTAAAGCTCTGTTTCAATATTTAATTGAATACATTATCTCATGTAAAAAAAAATATAATATCTCCAATGCTTGCTGTTGCTAAGATTCTCCTGATTGCCAGTACGATTGCAATAATGTTTTCTATACAAGGGCAGTCAGGCGTGGTCCTTTTTTATCACAATTAGTCATTAAACCTTTCGGGAGTTGAGCTGCAGCAAGACTCGTGCAGACCAGAGGCACCCTCCAAAAGATAAAAAGACTCCTGTATTCAGCTCCAGCTTTTACTGTTGAGTCTGTAATACACATAGAGCTTACCTCCCATGGGCAGGAGAGTGGGAGTGAGTGAGGATGAGATGAAGCAGTGTTAAATGATAAAACACAAGTAGCCTGCAAGACAGATGTGTCTGTTGCTGTTGAGGAGGAATAACAAGTGGCCCCTCGACACCTTTACTCTGTTTGTCTGATCAAGGTATCGGTCAGATAGGAGGCAAGAAGGCCCTTTACAGGCAGGGCTGGCTGGAAAACAGCCCCTTGCCTCGGTCACCGGTCACCCTTGGCGTGGTATGGCGCGAAGGGATAAAGTGCTGTGCCGTATCAGATCTGAGTGCCGTGTCTGTTCTGCTAATATCTTTCATTCAGCACCAGAGCTTCCCATCCTGGAAAGGAGGAACTGGCTCATCCATCTCCACTATATCCGAAAGGACTATGAAACCTGCAAGGTAGGAATCACACCCACTTTTTGGCATCTCTATGGCCAAGGTTTAGAGCCTGGAAATATCAGCCATTTGTATTTTACATGCGTGCCTTCACCACTCAAGCACAGGGGTGGAATATTTAGTACTGAATGGTGGGATTAGATCTGTTCCTTGTTCTCATTTGGCTTGTGAAATCCAGTATGAATTCATCAGTTTGCAGACTGTATAGAGAGTAATGAAACACATGCAGTTATGCCCAGTTACTACTGAAGTGCAGTACCTATGTGGAATTTGTGTCAGTACACTTTTGTCTAAAGGTAAGGGAAACTTGTTGGGCATGGTCTTTTTGGGGTATTTTTTTGGCTAAAAATTATTTCATGTTCCAATAAGCCTGTACTTCATTCTTTTTAAAAGTTAAATACATTTCATTTATAACAGGACAAGAAGGATTAATTTAGTTTTTGAAGAACTGTTTTAATGCTTGGTGATTGGTTCTATATTGTTTTTTATGCTGAACGCAAGCAGGTGTCTGAATCAATATCTACTTTGGACATATATAAACATGTAACTAATGACCTTGTTCCAAATTAATTCAAACATAAATTTAAAAATGAGATTATTGTGGCAGTAGGATCTGAATCTATTGGTTGATTGTCTGCTGTAGAGATATGCTGTACAGTGCTTCTTTGTTTCCTTTCATCTCAGAATACACTCCGAACACATTAATATGATAACCCTAAAGTAAAGAATTTTGTATCCTTTCTGAATAAACAGCTTATTTCATAACTTGTATCTAGTTTTCTCTTTTTTGGTTAACATAAGAGTTGGCAAAGGGAGCACCAGTTATATTTAAATCACATATTTATTAATACTTGCTCTTTATTAACCTGTATATACAGACTTACAGTGCTCAGGAAATCCACTCTCAGCAGGTAAACACTCCCCACCCTCACTCCCTTTAACTAGACATGCTGGGTTTAACAGCATGATCATCACCATCTGACAGCTGCTGCTGGTTACATTTGTGTCAAGTGCAGAGGGCTAATCAATAGGTCACACAACATTTCTGACATTTTGTTTTTTGTCCTTAGATTTATTATTCGTGAATTGTAAGGGCTGTATAAAAAGAAACTCCACCAACTATAGAGTTTTTGTTCTTCATCTATGATTTTGTATAAAATGCTTTAATGAAATAGTCTATTTATGGACTGCTTGTGTTCAGTTGTTGAAAGCAACAGAATTTGTCTTGAAACTCATAGGTTTACAATTTCAGCACTGTACATTTTGAAATATTGCTGTTTATTGCTTTTCTTAATAAGATGAACAAAATCTATACATTCTATGTAGTATGCTTTTGCATGAGTTTGCTGCAAAGAATTTACTTTTTTTTACTTTTTTTGGTTTGTAGGGTAAATCATTTATAGCAATTCCTTTCTGCTGTTGAAACGTATTGTGCATTCAAAATCCGGGATGCCTTTTAAGTGCAGTACGTTTTGTCTTGTTTATAAAGCCACTTAAAAAGTTGATTGTTTTTTTTTTAATTTAGGCTATAATTAAAGAACAATTGCAGGAGACACAGGGAATGTGTGAATATGCAATATATGTACAAGGTAAGCCATTTGTACTCTGAATTCCACTGTCATTCTCCACTGTCAAAGTGAAGCAAGCATAGTTGTATCATAAGTGTTCAAGTGAGATGCAAAATTCAAATTAAAATGAATGTATTCTGGCCGGCTTTTGTATAGACTAACTTTTCTTACTCATTATCAGTGATTGTAACATAATATAGCTCCTTTATAATTTAAAGCTAGGCATTGCTTTATTGCTTTGTTCTAGTATATATGATATTTAAATATTTGAAAATGCTATGTATGTGTGTTCAGCTTTAATACTCCGTCTTGAGGGAAAGATTCAGCAATCCCTGGAGCTTTTTCAGAGCTGTGCTATTCTCAATCCCAGAAGTGCAGACAACCTGAAACAAGTTGCTAGATCTCTGTGAGTACATACCTTGGGGTATTTGATCTTTTATGAGTTACTTAAATCATCTTTGTTGCCAATTTATTTTACTAAATGAAATTTCTTATCAGTTCTGTTACTGTAGCTTGCAGTTTCAGCTGTTCCAAATCAAAGGTTTTGTTTTTAATGTTAATAACTATTTTATGTTTTATTTATTTTTTTAAATAATTTAAGCAATGTTAACCCTTTTGGTATTTGCATGTAAAATATTGACTTTATTTCTTTATACCTAACCGCTGTCAGATACTCCATGAAACTGTGTGTTACACAATAAATATACAATAACTGTATAGACAGAGGATAAATAGTTCTTTATTTAGTAAACATGGAGTTTTTATTTGCATTTTTTCATTTAGTTTTCTACTTGGAAAACATAAGGCAGCAATTGAAGTTTACAATGAAGCTGCAAAACTCAATCAGAAGGACTGGGTAAGTAAACTACTGTATAGCTATTAATGAAATCACTGACTTTCACTTTACTCCCCAGGATACTTTATGACCTTGAATACTTCAGTCATAGACCTGTTTACACATGGAATGAAAATCATATAAATTTGCATTTGGCAGGGAACTGTGTATGCTCACGTATGTAGGTTTTCTTGTAGTAGAACATACTGTATTGTGTCAGATGAAGAATCCTCATCAAGCTAGGTAGTGACATGCAGTAGTTTGAGCAGGTGTACATGGAAGAATCACTTTGGCCCTCTGGACTTCACATCACCACAGGGTCTGATAGACATGACAGTTTACAGCAGAATCTCAGAATAGACTGGTGACATCTGAGGACATTATCGATCAACACTTCCTTTCATTGGTTGTGCTTAGGTTATTGATCAAATGTGAAAATAAGTTAAGTATTACAGGACCTGCTCTGTCTTCGTGTCAGTTCCTGAGACCTACTGTAATGTACTCCTGCTTCTGTCTGTACACCCATTAAAAATGGCATTCTTGTGTTGTCCTGCAGGAGATCAGCCATAACCTTGGTGTGTGCTACATGTATCTGAAAGACTTCAAAAATGTAAGCTTTTAAAATGTATTCTTTAAATGTATGTTTAAAAAGATGAACAACAGTGATTTAAATCTAAAAAAAAAAATCAATATTTTTATTGTTTTCTCAAAATAGTTTCTGCTTAGGACATAAGTCGTAACGTTATGCAATTTTTTACTAATAAAAATATTATTGTTTTTCTCAAGGCTCAGGAGCAGTTAAACACTGCTTTGCAGCTAAACAAGCATGACTTGACTTTTGTGATGCTGGCAAAGATCCATTTGTTGGAAGGAGACATTGAAAAGGCTGTTGAAGTCTACAAAAAAGCTGTTGAGTATGTGAAACCTGCATTTATATAGAGAAACTATAAAACTACAGAACACATATGTACAGTCCATGTAAACATAGTTTTCTTAGCAGCCTGGAAAGTTATATTTTTATTAAAAATATTTAGATTTTGTTTTAAACTAGTTTCTAAGTCATTAAGCTTGTTTTATGACAATTATTAGAATACAGATCACAAGTGTAAAGGGCCAAACATTAAGAAATCTGCACTGAGCAGAAAATTATCCAAAACTAATATAGGTTCACTTCAAAGATTATATAGGTATGAAAGCAGACGCCTTTTACTTTGTTAGTTATCAATGAAGCCAATAAATATTAAATCATTTCTCAAAGTAAGGAACAATAAGTTCGTGCCGTAAGTAAATAACTTTACTAATGTGTTTGGAAATCACATCATTTAGGAAAAAAATGCATTCTTTATAGAATTGACCAGATCTTGTTCAGTATCTTCTAGTTATTTTTTCACTAGACAAATGAAAAAATAACCAGTGTGCTTGAAGAATTTCTCATTATTTTTTGTCTCCTGTTAAGTTAATTAATAAAGAATGACAACAGTAGGGTCTATTTTCAATAAACAACTATGAAAAGAGCCACTGTTTTTTAATATTGTCACAGTAACCTTGCTTTTTATTTTTCTCTGACTTGACATTACTCATTATTTGCAAAATGAGGTGAATTTATTGGCATGTGTATTCGTTAAAAGATTGTGTTCTCTATAACCTTTCCAAATAAACACATTTATAATCTAACCAATGCATTGTGTTGGTTTTGAGAACCACGTATGATATCAGTATGAAGTATAACATTAGTGATTATTGATTATTTAGGTTCTCGCCTGAGAACACCGAACTTTTGACAACACTTGGACTACTCTATCTGCAGGTAAAAGATGCAACTTTAATTCTATTTATATTAGTTATAGAATGTTTTAGATTTATCTTTCTTTTGGATAGTGTATGCTATCAGAGAATGAGCGTTTCATTTATCTAGAGTTGTCCTTCACAGTGAATCTGAACTTCACATTTTAGCTTTAGGTGCAAGTGTTCATGTAGAAGGGACTAATGTGAATGAAATCCCTCATTTCATTTTTTTATCCTTTGTGTTAAAGTTGTTCTTTGGGAATCCAGGAGTACCCCCTGTTGTTATTTGCAGATTGTTTAAAAAGATGCTTTTTGTTGAATCAGCTCCTTCTTAGACCATGTAGAAAGCTTATACTCACACAAATTTAGGATGGAGCAGAGGTTTTATTTAATTTAAGCAAATTAAATATTGTCCTTCCTGCAGCTCTATTACCTGTGCTTCACATTAGAAATTCAATTATAAATTATTTTCTAGCCTGAAAACATGAAATGTAATAGGAAAAATGAGTATTTTTTTCATTTTTTTTCCACCCAGCTTGGAGCCTATCAAAAAGCATTTGAACATCTTGGGAATGCTCTAACATATAACCCCAATAACTACAAGGTAGGCACTTAATATTTTTGTATTGAAGATTAAATACTTTCAATATTTTCAATTGGTAGTTTCTTCTCTTGTGCCCAACTGTGCTGATTGGCATGGTCACTTGATTTGGGACTTGCTGAAACCAATTCTCAAGGCCCAAGGCACCAACTGACTCTTGTAATCATTCATAGCCGTTCCAGGGACGCCAAATATAGTGGCTCTCTGAAGGCACCAGTTCTGTAGGGTTTGGGCATTTACTGAGACAATTATTAATTGTAGCAGTAAATCACAAAGTTGATCCTTTTGATGGCTTTAGAATCCAACCATGCGACATAACTTAAACAACGCACACACACAGGTACTAATACACGAGGATACATTTATTAATACATAGAATATGCATGTAAACCTAACAGATCTTATCGAGAGGGTTATCAGAATACAAAAGATATATATTCAATCAGTTACAAAGTGTTACACATATCAAGAGGACATACGTTCAGTATATCATTCATTAAGACCGTTTCGTAAATGAACTTAGTTACAACTTCTACATTAGATACTCAAAACAAGTACATAACTCTTTGGAATTAAATTGATATCAACTGGTTGGGATAACAATTGAATTCTCGAGCTGTAATGCATTGAAGTTGAATACTCATCCAATCTCTGGGGATTCAGATCTCCTGCGGGCACAAAGAACCAGTTGCAGGCTGTTGCTGTCCAATCCGCGCTCTCTGGCTCGGTGCAAGGCTGTGCTGTGCGGCTTGCGACGGTGCGCTGCAGATGCTCACTGACCGGCTAGTTAGTGTTGGCTTTAACTAGCAAAGTTTGCACAGGAGAAAAGATGACTGTGGGTCCCAGCAAGTCAGGAAGAGGACCGGTTCGTTCCTGATGAAGAGCTAGTTCTGAATAGTGATTCAGCTGTCCAAGTTCCAACCTGTTCACGAGGCCTGCTAACCTCGGGTGGATCCTCTGGTTACTCTCTGGCAACCTCCGCTCTAGACTCTTAGAACAAAGGAAAGTTCTGGCACTCGGACACACTGGCCGTTCCGTGGTTGTCCGGGCTGAGTCTCAGGATGGTCAGGAGGCGCGCTGCGAGAATGTCCTGCCCTTGGGAGCCTTCTGCTCCTGGGCCGTCCTGCCCTGGAATTCTCCTTTGAATTCCCTTTAGAATAGTCTCAGAATTCCCTCTGAATCTTACTGAATATCTCAGGCTCTCTGTGTTGCCTGTTTTTACCTGGAGGAACTTCAGCTCATTGATTGGCTGAAAGTTCCATGGGCATCAGAGTCCCACGTGGGTTTCTCGGCCCTACCAGTCCCTGATTGGTTGATCAAGGTGAGATATGAGTCACTTACTCCTGACACTTAGGAATGCAGTCCAGATGTCCATCTGGCACTCCCTAGACAGATAGGCGCCAATGGATGACCATTGATCATGATAGCCAGGCTTAGCTAAGTGCATCCCCCTTTGGGAGCTGTCCTTATCAAAGGAACCTTAAATCAGCCTGCATGAATAGTTTCTCTGTGGCTGCACCACAGAGATGAACGGAGAAATGGGGCCTCATTTGGGAAGGCTCAGAACACTTAATTCTTTCTTATTAAAAAGCCTCGCCGCTACACTCTATACCTTCAAGGTCCATTAACTAGAGATGTTAAAGAAACCTTGAGGGCTAAATTTTGCTAACCTTGCAGTAAAGGGAAGAATAAAAAGGATATTTCATGTATTGTTCAAATTTAAAGTTTCTTTATATGTCATTTAAACATGTTGGTCCTGAGGACTCTTTCTCAGCACTGACGTTTCCAGCGAGTAACTCCATGCGGGTTTTTGGTTCTCCGTGTGTAGGCCATCCTAGCAGCTGGGAGCATGATGCAAACCCATGGTGATTTTGATGTGGCCATGACCAAGTACCGTGTAGCTGCCTGTGCTGTACCTGAGAGCCCACCACTCTGGAACAATATAGGAATGTGCTTCTTTGGCAAAAAGAAGTATGTAGCGGTAAGTATCGCTGACAAAAAATAATGTCTAATAGTGGCATGTTCTAAGATGATCTGAATCACTGTTCTGGCATACATTGTTCCTAAATTGCTCTCCTGGGGATGGATAAGGTGTTTTGAAATGAACCGAATTGAATAAAGTGAGTATAGTGTGCACATATAGCAATTGTTAATATATCACTTCAAATATAAAAATGACTGTCCTGTAATCATGTTTCTGATTTTTGTTTTTTTATGAAAATGTCCTTGTTTGCTTCTTGAATTGTAAAATGAGGAGCAACAGTTTCATGCCAGACATTGACCCTTGAGTCTTTTGCACTTTCACATTGGGTAATATGCTATAAGTACTACTCTCCAAATAAAAGGTCAATCTGTATGGTGCAGTCGCTTCTACACAATTCATCTGTATGAACCATGTTCTTAATTTAATTCAGAGGTTAAACTGCTTGATTTGTTGAACTAGCAGAACTTTGCAATTATGTTTATAACAAGCAAAAGCATAAAACACACCTTACTGAAAATAGGAGGGTCTAGTTCCTCTGCGGTGGTAACTGCCAGCTTATCACTAGAGATACATTCTTTATAAAAAGTCCTACTTTTCTTCTAATCCATTCCTAATACTTAATATTTTTTTAAGAAAATTGCATGAATAATGTAAAATTAGTATTCTAAATATTACTTGTTTGTTTTCTAAATCAGAAATGATTACATTTTAAAACTGATTACACTTTCCTAATTAGGTGCTATATCCAGGACATTTGGCACATTGGTACTAAGATTAATAATTAGGCTTGAGGATATCTTAATTAAGTTACTTCTGTCTTGATATTCAGTCCTCAAGAGACTGCTCTTGGTTTGCCACATTGCAGTACACCCCTAGCATACATCTACTGTGATCCAATTCCAGCAGCATTAGTTGCAGCTGCTAATGTGTGACTTTATTCCTGCAGCACTTGATGTTCCGACACTTATCTTTCTTCGTCTTAAATCAAGAAGAAGAAAATTCAAATCAATCTGTTAAGAGTTTACCTAAAATAATATCTTTCAAGATTACTATCTTTTGCTATTACTAGTACCTTAAATGAATGGTTTGAAAGAAATGGTGACGTAAATTTTAGACTGTATATTGCTGTACCTTCTCAGGCTATCAGTTGTTTAAAGAGAGCTAACTACCTGGCTCCTTTTGACTGGAAGATCCTGTATAACCTGGGGCTGGTGCATCTTACTATGCAGCAGTATGCCTCTGCTTTTCACTTCCTCAGTGCTGCCATCAATCTGCAGCCAAAGATGGGAGAGCTGTACATGCTGCTAGCAGGTAATACACAGCCCATGTCCTCTTTTTTGTTAACATCTACTTTGCCCATTGCTTTACACTCACATTTCAAGCATAACAACCTCAGAACCTCAGTGTGGTTATGATTTGTAGATGATGAAATTAACAGTGTCTGTTACCATATTATGTATTTGCATTCTTCACATTGACTAAGAGAACAATATGTTAAAAGAAAAAAGGTATCTAGGTTATGAAAAATGTTTATTATATTTCTTTTTATTTTACCAGTGGCCCTTACTAATTTGGAAGATGTAGAAAATGCCAAGAGATCATATGAGCAAGCTGTTTCTTTGGACCAGTAAGTCTTTAATTTTTTATAAATGGAAGTTTTTGTTTTATATTGGAGCTTGTTCTTAACTTAGTTACTACTCTCCTTCCATTTGTAGAATTTAATTTAACATTTTATAAATACAATCTAATAATGCCAAACAAGTGAAACAAGTTTGTAAATAGTTAATAACAACAACAGCAGACTCGTATACTGATATTTCTGTTTTGGTGTCCTTCTCCCTCACAGATCTAACCCACTAGTTAATCTCAATTTTGCCATTCTGCTGTACAACCAAGGGGATAAGAAAGGAGCACTGCAACAATATCAGGAAATGGAGAAGAAAGTCAACAAACTCAAGGAGAGTAGCAGCAGTACTGAGTTTGACCCTGAGGTAACTGAACTATAACAGTTACTGTATAACCGCAGATTTTAATCATCGTAAAGTTTCTTGGAGAAATCATTCACTTAACATATGTCATACATGTCTGCTATTGGAAATCCTCTTAGATAATAATAATAATAAATAAATAATAATTGCTTACACTTAAATAGTGCTTTTCTGGACATTCCACTCAAAGCGCTTTACAGGTAATGGGGATCCCCTCCACCACCACCAGTGTGCAGCCCCACCTGGATGATGCGATGGCAGCCGTAGTGCGCCAGTAAACTCACCACACATCAGCTATCAGTGGGGAGGAGAGCAGAGTAATGAAGCCAATTCATAGATGGGATTATTAGGAGGCCATGATTGGTAAGGGCCAATGGGAAATTTGGCCAGGACGCCAGGGTAACACCCCTACTCTTTTCGAGAAACTCCCTGGGATTTTTTAAAGACCACAGAGATTCAGGACCTCAGTTTTACGTCTCATCCGAAGGACGGCCCCGGTTTACAGTATAGTGTCTCCGTCACTATACTGGGGCATTAGGACCTACATGAGCCGCAGGGTGAGCGCCCCCTGCTGGCCCCACTAACACCTCTTCCAGATGTAAAACAATATACCTTGCTTGGTTTCTTATTTGAATACAGCTTATAGAAATGGCTCAGAAGATGGGAGCAGCGCTGCAGGTCGGAGAGAGCCTGGTGTGGACAAAGCCAGCCAAAGACACGAAATCCAAGCAGCATGCTGCTGCTCCCAGCAAGCCAGCCTGCTCCCAGCAGCCTCTGGGCTCCAATCAGGCATTAGGCCAGGCTATGTCCTCAGCCGCGGGATACAGCAAGTCCATCCAGCTTTCAGCAGGTGTGTGGGAATCCCATAGAAATGTTGTGTATTTGCGCTTTTTTTGAAAGATAAAAAATACCACAGTTTGTTAGCTGAAATGAATAATCAGACAAATGGTTTTGTGTCGTTTGCCACTACAGGGAGTTTGTACTTTTATTTCTCTAATGAAACATGTTACACCTAAATGTAATATTGTATTACTCATGCAGTGTCAAGTGTTTTTTGAAATGTGTCCTTGTGTATCTCTTTCTTTACAATACTGACCAATTGTCAGGGCACCAGTGGGAAAAAAAATAGGTCTATTATATAATAACTCCACTGTAGGTAACAAAATGTTTTCTTTATCAATTTTATGACTAACAGATGTTTTAATATTTGTTGCCAGGTTAATCATTTTATTACATTTCATGATAAGCAACAGCGAACAGATTCAGGGGAACTTTATCAGAGCATTTATCATGAAAAACTAAGAAGGTCTTGACAAAGACAATTTCTTATTTAAAAAGCTGACTGATTAGAATGTTTCTCACAAATCTATAGGATTATACTGTGCTGATGATAGTATTTGTTTTGTTGAATTGTTTTTCAACATGCAGTTCATGGAGTTCAATGTTTAATTTTCAACATGGAGTATTACTTTAACATAAAACGTAATATTACATACTGTATTTACATATATGATAAAATATGTCTGCATATATGAACCATAAGAGATACTAACATGTAAATGCTAACCTAAGGTGGATTGTGAAACTGATATAAGAAAATGCAGGAATTATATTGTTAAATGTGCACCATGTCGAGTGAATGTAGATGATTGCTATGAACAGTATACACAGATGGTGCCTCAGAATACAATAGCTTTCAGTAGAAGACCATAAATAACTGGTTCAGTGTAAGTATTATCCAGTTCTTACCTAATAGACTAGCATCATCTTGTTGTGTCTGCAGGTAGTGCAGCCCCAAGCCTGCAGAAGCCACCATCTCTGCCCCTGGAGCCAGAGCCCACTGCTGAGGCATCAGCCCAGGAGCCGACTTCCCCATCTGAGCCGAAGGACAAGAAGACCAAGGCCAGGCTGGTGGCCGAATAGTACAAGGTGGCACCGTCAGAAGCCCCCAGTTCTGTTAATTTATGATTACTTCTGTGTATTTAATCTGAGTTCATGACAAGGTTATTAACATAATCTTGCAGTAAGTTTAATTCCCTGCTTTTTCAGCATTTTCTTGTTTTTATATAAAGTAACAAGCTTATTTTCATTCCAGATATTGAAGAGTATGTACTGTTGGTTACTTCTTCCAAAAATGATATTAATGATAGGAAAGAATTAGAAAAACTGCATTGAATACAATTTTACAAGCTTCTGTTCCTACACACACAGTGTAGCAAGAAAAACCCAGGTAACTTATCTTGGCAGAGGCAGAGCATGTAGGACCAATTTGAATGAAGGTTTCACCAAGCAGCCAATGGGCGTGAAAAGTGTTGCTGTGACATACTTTCAGTTAATTTAATGCAGCACTTCCCAAGATAAAGGCAGTGTGAATATCCATAAAGAGAGATGTGGTTGTTTATGCAGGAATCCCATTCACATTATTTGAATCGTAGCGTCACAAAAGATATAAATGCCAAGTTTGGAGTAATTATGAAAATGTTTGGCCAAGCAGATTTTGACCATGGACAGAAGCACTTGCATTTTAATGAGTTTCAATCATGCTTGGGTACTCGCGTGATCCGACTGACTCAGTTCTGGAATACAACTGCCGCGCGACGCATTTGTGTCAACAAGTGAACAAAACGCTGGTCAAGCAATCATCCAGGGTTTTACAGGAACCTGTTTCACTCTGCAGTAATTGCATTTTACGTTTTAGCAAGCACGTGATGATCCAGTATGGGCATGAAAAGTTTTGTCTGCAACCTGTGTGGCGCACACCTGTAGTAGGTTTGAGCATGGTGAAACCTGCCAGGTTTAAGGTCAATCAGTGCAGTGGTTCCTAAGATAATGGTTGTTTGAGTTTTGGTGGCAGTTGGTTGGTCATTGTGGTGCATGTAGGAAACCCATTTCACCATGTGTTAACTATATTATCACTAGAATGATACTGACCACGTTTGGAGTTAATTGATTAAGCAGTTTAAGAACTGGGTACACTTCGCCTTACAGGCCAGGTGTCTCTAAGCAGTTGAAGGTGTGGGCAGTGTAATTATCATTGCAAGCTGCGCGCCGCCCATCAGAAACAGGTTTTGTTGTTGATGAAATCTGAAGTCATGGCAAGCTTGATCTGTGAGGATAAAATGGCAGAATACAGCCATGTGGGCCTATGCAAGAACATCAGTTTGTGAGAAGTTAGAATACGTGACATTGTCAGACGTAGGTAGATTGCTGAGTAGAACTCCCTCACGCTTGGAGTTAATTGTCCACACAGTTTTTAAAAAGTAGGAGGAAGTACAATAGATCGCCTACTGAACACCAAGGTTAAAAAAAACCAGGCAGCCATCTTCCAGGAACTCCATCTTCACATGTTCATCCAGCTGCTGCCAGAAGCATATTTGACCAAACAGGTTTTGAGCAGGATTCATCTGTATGACGGGCTACATTTCTGAAAACGGGTTATCGCGGGTGCAAAACAAAATCACCCTAGTCCTCAGTTGCTTAAAAAGGTTTTGGCTTTTGAAGGAACTTGCCAACTTTAGATTCAATAATTCAAAATTTTTTTTGAAGTGGTGGATTAATCTCAAATGCAATGTCTTTTCTGCCCCAGTATGCTTGCCTGGTATGAAGTTGCTTGGCAAGTTTGAACCCCTGCAGTTTCAAAAGTGGGAACAAAAAATGATACCAATCCTTGCAGTCCCTATAGGTATCCACTACTTGGGAGCTTAAAATTGTTAATAGCAGGAGAGCTTAAAAAAGAGTTTATGGCGCACACAAAAATTAGTTAACCGATTCCTTGACACGTTCCCCTCTAAGGAAAATGATTTTTTTTATAACTGCTGAGCTCTTTAAATAGTTTACACATTTCCTAAATGAGTAATATTTCATATATCTTTAAAACAACATGTATGAATTTTGTACACAATTATTTTATCATATGAATGTAGCTGTGCTTCACTAATGTACTAACAATAATGTTTTCTCCAGGGAAAGTCTGCCCATGCCATCTTAAATATTCGTACATACATAATGTATATAGATAAAATAAATAATATGAGCTCTATATTGTGCTTTGTCTTTGGCAAATAGCACAGGGAATGAATGTATCTAATACTTTGATTTGGCTGTGCACAGATAGTGAAAATTGCTTGTTGGATTTATCTTATCCTGTATAAAGTATGTTTTACAAAACACTAACATATATTTTTAGTATGTTAATTGTCTTTGCACTGATGTTCAATTTTTCACTGAGCTTCACATTACAGTGTTTCTAAAGTCCTGTTACCATCTGGTGATGTTTCAAGAGGTACTGTAGACTAACACCAGACTACAGGGCTGCTGATGACGTCGTCTCAGTGATGCATTTCTCTCAGTTTCTCCATCATTATAGAACATGCTACATTGTAAATGGCTACAGATATTTTCCGCTATAAAATGATGGCACTCTGATCCTGTAATTCCTGTTGTGTAAAACAAAGTCTATGAAGTGCACTTCTGAAAAAGAAATGAGGGTATCAGGACTTTATGGTAACCTTATTTAAACAGTGGTACTTAACATTCTATTAGATACAAATAAAGATGTTTGCTTATTCTGGTGTTTTTTCCTCGGGTTATTACAATTGCTCTATGTTAAAGAATATAAGCCTTTTCCCAGGGACCACTCTTTAGAGCCAAAAAGAAAGTTTGCTTTGTTGTGCAGAATTGCATTTAATTATTGTTTTAAAATGTCCTGCCAAGAACCATTCAGAATTCAGAGTTGTCTATAACCATTTGGTAGAAACCTAAAAGGAACCAGTTTTAACACGAGGTTCTGGAACAGGGGTGCTCCTTGAGAGCCACAATACTGTGGGTCGACTAGGTCCCCCAACAGTCAATAATTGGTAAACGCTTCACACGCTTCTGTTTTGACTACTTGACTTGATCAGGTGATTTGTACACTTAGTTGCAAGATCATGAGTTGAAAACACCACCAGCTTATACTGTAGCTCTGAAGAACCACATTTGCCCATTCCTGATTTATCACAATCAACTCCTTTACAAAGCTGATCGAAACTTATTTCCACGTCTTCAGAAACCGATGATTTAAGGGTGCCCTGTAAGGCCTGCTCGATCGTGTTTGAAACCAGGACTGGCAATCCCCGACCTACAAGAATTTAAATCCAAAGATGGAAAAACAATATTGCGCAGTGGGCATTGTTGACTTTAATGTTAGCGCAAATCAGTCTGTATAGACTTTCTCTATAAAATTTGCAAAAGCTAGGATAAGAATAAAAATGTCATCATGTCCATTTCATATATGGCCAGTTTCTGGTGGTAAGTGTGCATTTTCTTTGTGGCTCAGCAGATACCCTGGAACTGAGAAGCTAGTAGTTTACCTAATGTGAACACTACTTGCAGAGGCAATATTTAGTGGAGTATTCTACTCTTTATTCATTTTCTTATTTTATGTAGCCTGTTTTCTCATATTTCATTTACTAGTTCTTGGCAATTTATCTGTTCTGGACTGTTGGATTGATCGCAAGTCTGAAAACGTGGCCTGTACAGAAAGCATTTAGCATTACATTGCTAAAAAATCTAATTACATGCAACACTTGTTACTCTTTGTTGTTCAATCAAATGAAACCTAAATGAAAAGAAATCAGAAATTAGGCAACAACTTTATTTCGAAGGACAACAAAAAGGCTTTATTTTTGTTTAAAAGAAACAGGTTTCACAAGCACACTTGTTTGTGTGTGTATATATATATATAAAAACACCACTCTAAAATATGTTAAAAGGGTTCAAGTTGTTCCATTCAATATATAAACCTGTAGAAAGGACAACCGATTGATACAGAAGCCTTTTCAGTTACCGAATCCTTATTGATGACACACTTGATAATGTTGAAAACAAGAATAACATTTTAACATCCCTTGAGAGAATTTGAAATGTAATTCCAAACGATAGCAAAGCCAAGTTGTATATCTTTTTTGAAAAGAAAAAGACATCAGTTGGAATCTCCATGTGCACAACACACAGGTAATGTTTATCTAAAGTGTACAATTAGTAACATCCTCTCTTAAATCGAAATTTCACCTCTAGGAACAGGAACAAGAAAGGTTTGTACATTCTGAATGAATATGAACAGTACTCCAATGTTTAGCATGGTTTACCATTCTGTTTCCAATACACCGACATTTAGCAGTGGTGTAGCAGTTTTTGGAAAGGTGTTAGAATTATTCCCTCAGATTCCGGAGTTGGCCCCTTCCAAAATTACTCTTAAAAAGTCTTCTATAAAGCCAGAAATGCCTTTGTTTTAAATATAAGACATTCTTAACCAGACATAAGTATCCCAACTTCAAAATCAACAATTCTCACATTTTCAAAGTTTGACTGCTGTAGAAACATTCTTTACAATATATACAGTACATCTATTTAAAAAATAATGTTTTATATTGAGATGTTTAACCATAACACTTCCTCAGTGCCTTTCATCACAAGGAAATTCAGGTACGTCCTCAAATGCCATAAGCAATAATTCATTCCAAAAGGCAGGAAAGAAAAAATGTATCAATGACAATAAGATATTCAGCTTATGACTTAACAATATTCTACACATTGTTGACAATGATCCAAATGGAATATGTCATCACTGGACTTAGTCTACAAATTTCTTGTATTGTATTTCTCTTTTCAACTCAATGGAGGCATTACATACCACAAGTATCAGTTTGCATAGGCAATATTTTGCAGTTTTTACCTTCACCCTTAGATGTATATACACAAGGTAACACTAGTAGCATGTTTGGAATACTGTGAATACAAATGTCTGTATCCTTGCTAACAAAGAAGATTGGAGGCATTTAAAAAATTGTATTATCAATAACAGATGACAGTAACACCAGTAGATGCGGTTGCTGTTTGTGTCAGTTTCTTACTGGTAACAAAAGAAACCTTATGGAAATGGAAGGACACCAATTTTCTGAAAAGTGGCAGTCCTTACTGCATTTTCTCTTTTCCAGGTTTAAATTCCAAACGGCCTGAGTAACGCTTGATTTGTACAGACTGAGTTCTGCCTAAAATGCCTAAAATGAAAAACGGTGTGACTGACATTTATTTTCATCTGCTGACCACAGCTAATTTCTGTTCCTAAGATAAACTGCAGTGAACCAAAAAGTGCTGTCAGACACTCGACTCACAGTACCAGTAAGGCACAGAATGTTGGGGCAGCTTTTCCTCACTGTTCTTCACCTACGACCTGGAGAGGCTGCTCTCTGCTGGTGCAAGAGGGTAATTCAATCCTTAAAATGTACTACAAAACATTATATAAAGTGGATTTGAGGAATAAGTGGAATTATGTTTAAAATGTTATTTTTTTTATTTTCCAGGTTAGCATATTCTGCTTATTGCTAGATTTAAATGTTTGTATCTTTAAAAACCTAAATCTTGACATTGATTTACTCATGGTATACACTCAGAATTGTTTACCATTAAAAAAAGACAATTGATAAATCAGCCATAACACAATATACAGATTTTACAGGCCTTATAGACTGTCGGCTATGTCATGTGGTCAGAGAGAAATATAATAAATACATCAGACAGAAAAATAACGTTTCTTTTTACAAACCGCCTACTGAAGCACAGGTTAAAATGTACATTTTTCAATGATTGTTTAACGTATGGTTACCCTGTGTTCAGGGTACAAACTTAGAACAATTGCATCTAAAATTCTGAAAATCCTATCCAAGACAAAAAATACAGTGCAAACAGTTGAGTCAACAAGTAACATTTCATATTCAGGCTTTTAAGCAAATCTAGCAGTTACACATAGACTTAAAGTAAAGTATGTGCAAAAAATGCCTAAAGCTTAAACTAAATTTAAAAATTGTACGTTTTGAGTAAAGGCAGCAAAATTATGCATTTAAAATTATCTTTAAAACTCGTGGAATCAATCCACCACTCAGCTGGATGGCATATTCAGTATTTGTTGTGATCTGGAGGTTAGCTTGCTTGACTAAAATGCCTTACATGACACGCTCCATTAATTAAACATGTGGCTGAGTCGTCCGTGGCAGAGGAAGGTGACGAAGATCCCACCAGAAGGAAGAGGAATATTTTCAAGTGAATGTCGCATGTCGTGGTACTGCATAAAAAGATCAATCTTTCACTGGAAGAAAATGGATAAACCAACAGGATTTAATTCATAAGACTAAAACTGCATCCCTTGAAGATGCAAGCTTTTCTTGCTCCTCCATCAATGTGCACACTAGAGTGAAACATCTTCTTCAGTGTCAGAACCAGGAAACCCCTTCGATTAATGCTGTTCACATTGGTTTGTTCAAAATAGCTGTAAAATACGTGAACTGCCTTACTCTAATTTTCCTGACAATATTTTGTTAGTCTACCATTTTGTAAAGTACTTGACCTGGTTGTAAAAAGAGAGGTGGCACAAAGTTTAAGATCAAGGGCATCATTTGATGCAACAATATACACTGGATGTTTTTTAAACCTGTTTTCTTTTCGATACTGTCTACAAACAGTGGCACAAACACGCCCCAGTACATCTGAAACCCAAGTATGGTGAAGTGACCTGACTCTACAGCAACCGGGACAATGATATTCCACATTACGGATTCAAAACTGGTCAATTTGTGTTCACATAAGGCAAATAATGTTAACCCATGAATTCCGCGACATTATTGTAGTAATACAAATAAATTGAGGTAAATGGTAGAACCCCTAGAAGCATAAAAAATGGCTTACAATCTGCTCACTGTGATTAAGGTTTTTGTGTCATACAGAAGAGTGCAGTCAATGACACCAGTTTCATGGTAAAGCGTCTTCTGGTACATCACCCCAGCCGCCACTGAAAAAGAAACTCTTGCCTCAAAGCCTGCACATTGCTGAACAGAGCAAGACGCCTTTGCCCCCCCGCTGTCACCTACTGCTCGATCATTTCAGAGTACAGGAGTCCCTCTGCGGAAATCGCGTCGCCGAGGCCCACGGTCCGTAGCGGATGCTTGCAGACCAGCACGGGGGTCAGGTGGAAAGAGACGTTCTCCCTGCGCCACACGGCCACAGGCTCGGCGGGGCTGAGAGTCACTCTCTCCCTGGGCTCCGCGTGGGACGTGTAGAACTCCAGAGGGGCCTTCAGGACCACCCTGCTGGCATCGATGGCCTGCGTCCCACAGGCCTGGCTCCCCGCTACCCGGGCCCCCGCGGACACCGCCGCCACCTGGTTGGCCCAGAAGCCGTCCACGGTGGCCAGGATGTGGTAGGCGAGGGTGTGGAAGTGGACGCGGGTCAGGTCGGCCTCCGAGCCGGCGTCCGCCCGGCCGCGCTGCGTCAGGACCCACAGGAGGATGTCGCTGACCCGGCCGACGTCCGGCACGCCGTCCCACGCCGCCAGCTGCGAGTGGGGGCCGGAGCCCGCCTGGGACAGGAACAGCAGCTCCTGCTCGTTCAGGCCGATGGAGTTCACGATGGGGAGGACCTGCTAACAGAGCACAGCCGGGGCTGTCGACAAGTCTGCCAGGCCGGGAGGGTGCTGGGAGCGCACGTGCTAGCGGGGAGGGCGGAGCAGTGTCTGCTGAGGAACGCCGGGGAGGTGGCTGATGGAAACGCTGAAGGACTATCCAGGCAAGCACAATACTTTGTATTTCGAAAAGGGTTACTCGGAGCGTGTCTATTGCACGATTTCTATCTGCCCCGTATAATCTCATGGCCCCGTAAGTCTTACATGTTTAACTAAAATCTGTCTTGTGGAAAAATATTCAGCTTTTAATTTCCTACATGACTGGTACATCCTATAGACTCAAGGGCCTGCAAATTTAATAACTAAAAGGGGGGTGTTTTACTCTGTTCAGAGCACATTCTTGACACAGCTTCATAATTTAAAGCGGTGTATTGAATACGTACTCTCTGTTAAATTTCTTTATTCATCCTTTATTGCTTCTTCGCTCTAGGCTGCGATACTAGCGGTTATCCCTTTGGAATGTCGCAAAGGATCAGGAACTAATCTGACAACGTCAAGAGAGCGATGCACGCTTCATTTGTTTAAGCAGATGCATGCTTACAGACGTCTGGTGAAAAATATAAGAAAGGGCAGGGGAAATCTTTGCAAAACCCCACGTTCATTTAACTGGAACATCAAACATTTGATAGGGTTAAAACAGCAAGGGATATTAATCAGCCATTCTCCAATTAAAGGCCTGATATTTCAGAAAAACCAGAGGGTGCTAACTTCAAGACAAAAGGCTACCTAGCTTAAGAGCAAACTAGAAATAATGAAACCGGAATGAAACCCACTTTAAAAAACAGTGCAGGAAGATTTAGAAAAAAAAAGCAGTCTCAACCTATGCTTTTGTTAAACTTATACATTTACCTCCTGCATTATACTGTTCATGTAGTCCTTGTCCGTCATGCTGGCCAGCTCCAAGTGAATGGGCACCTCATTGGGGATGTCCGACATGGCCACTACAGCCTGCGAAACAAAAGATGCAAGCCGTCAGCCACAGAGGACGTGATGCTGCTATGCTATGCACGGGGCCAGAGGTACAGTAACAGTCATTATGAGGGAAAACATCAGCAAAGAAAGGGGGCTCATAATTATCATTGATTAGGATATAATAAGGCATCACTGAAAAAGCCAAGCTGTGCTAACAGACTGCAAAGTTATGGAAGGTATCATTGTAAGTGGGGAAACTCAAGAAGGACAATTTGCACTGGAAAGTAGCTAGAAAGAGCTGTCTGCTATCTTCACAAGGTTCTGTACTCCCCTGTATAATGCAGCTTACTTATGTCTGGATTTTCTTTATGTACGTTTCCATTTACACCAGTGGCGCAAATGATCAGCTTCTGGTAAAAGGCCAAACAGCTGTGTATTTTGGATCGAGTTAAACATGCATCCATTTACAATCATTAAGAGGTGTGAATGGATAGCAGAAGTGCACACCTGTTGCTCTGTGTGGATCACTACCTCAGTCCACACAGACCTGCCTTTCTGTTAACAGGGGCATTTTGTTGCATGAGTAAACACACCTGTGATGAGAAAACAACTTCCATTTCAAGGTGTTGGCCATAGATCTGTCAGGCAAACAGAGCAGGAAATGTATCCAGACTGCTTTTATTAGAAGTAAGCATGCTTATACAATTGAAATATTATGAATTAGCACAATATTAAAGAATCTACACTCCTCCGTGCCATCTTACAAACCCCTCGGAAAATCAGTATCGGTACTCGCCTGGAATCTAAGCTTTGAAAGAAATGGTTACTGCAGCTATCGTAGCAGTCTGTGAAGGAAGTACACCAAAAAAAGCACTGAGAATATTATACAGATATAGTGGGCTGGGGAAGACTTATAAATCAGCCTAAGTAAATGGAGTAATAGAAATATTATAAATAATTCAAATAATGAAATTCTCACTTGCTGTCACCACATAAAAAAGACTGCTTATTAATAAATGAAGGAATATTTACCGTTCAGGTTTTTTTATGGACTAGCATTACCCATGCATGTGCAAAGTTGCCTAAAACCATTTGAAGTGATGCCCACTGCGCTTGCACTCAAGCTGCTCCTCCAGAGACCAGGGAAATGATGATGCCACACCCACGATGAACAGCGCCTACTGTACTTCCAAGCCAGTGGGCGCCCAGTGGAGGAATGGGGCCTGAGAGCTAAGCTCCTCACCTCGCGGAGACGCTGCTCCCACAGCTGCCGGCCCTGGCCCTCCATCATGTGCAGGCCAGACAGCACCACCAGGTCGGGCTGGAAGTCCTCCAGGCTGGCCACAAACACCTCCAGGGCGCTCATCTCCCCGTTGGCCCGGTCGTGGGAGAAGATGAAGCGGCTCGCCTGCGGGGCCACGCTGGAACCCCACCGCTCTCCTGGGAACCAGAAAACGGGGGGCGGAAATCATCCAGCCCCGGGACCCCGCGTCCAGCCCCCCCAGCTCACTTCACCGGGGGGAAAACTCTTAACAGGCCGTCGTGCTAAAACTCTCCCCCTGTGACTGACACCCAGCAAGGGTAGTCCACTAAGAAATAAAAGGATGATCGGGAGGCTCTTGTTCATTACAAATGATGAGATGGCACAAAGTCGTGGCTGGTCAAGCTGTTCCAGTTTTTTTAATTCCCCGTTTTTTCTTCCCATGACTTTGACCTGACTCCCCACTTCAATTCCTACAACAGACTGCAGTGAAATAAAGGCAGCATTTATACAATGTTGAAACATGCATTGTACGCTCATCAGATCTTCTATACTGTTTTTCTCATACAGCGATTTTGAAACACGGCAGCTTTCCTCTCCATGAATGGGCAGTCACAGCTCTCACTGATAACGCCACAAAAGCAGTGTTACTGGAGATTACCGGGAGCTGGTCAATTTAGTAAACTGAAGTTTTCTCAGAACTCCAGCCTCCACACCAGCCAACCACTACCACTCCTGTCCGCAGGGCACACTGGAACTGAGCTGTCCAATTCCAGGTAACAGGACCCAACCTACACCTCCAGACAGAAGCTCCCACCACACGAGCCACCTGGGAGCCCAAGAATGTGAAATTTAATGTGCACTCTTGTTCTTTTCTCTTTCATATCTATCTAGGCCGCCCTATTAGAAAACACATCACAAGGTCTCTCAGAGAGGCGCACCCAAACGAGCAACGCAGTAACGCAGTTCAGATGAACTCGGTTAATGTAAGGTAGGACCGAAAACCAGACATTGTATAATTCAGACTAGACCTACGCTTACTACATCAATAAAGCTTTCGCCTACCAGTTTGATTGGACTGAATAGTATACCTAACTACAGCTTTGGTATAATAAAATACTGACGTTGAACTAATGCTACTGCTACACACAATCTTAAGTGACAAGACATACAGTCAAGGTATACAAGGTCAACACTGGGACCCCACAGCAGCTCAGCCTGTCTGCCTTAATGGTCTTCCAAGCTCTAGTCAAGCATCAAGACTGTTTCCATCACAAGTTGACACACACATGGTGGGCAGTTATCTGATTGTCAATCCCTTGCTGTCAGTGCACATTACTAATTTAGGAGATTGAATGACATGAAGATCTTCTGATTTTAGCACCAAAAGCTCAACAACAAATTGTCACGGAGATCAAGAAAAACGGGTCTTTTTCTCACATTGAGGGTGTCAAAGGGCTAAAGCAGGCTGCGATCCAGCGTTCGGATCCGGGTTCCGCGCGGGCTCGTGCCCTCGCCGCTCCACCCCGCGACACCTGGGGCGCGACCCCGGGTCTCCGGCGTAACGCCACAGGGAGCCAGCCCAGTGAGCTGAAGGAGACCTCCCCCCAGCCCAGTGAGCTAAAGGAGGCCTCCCCCAGCTCGGGCGGCTGAGGGCCCTGCTACGCGCAGGGGGGGCACCGACGTCACCGTGCCCACACCAGCTCCCCTACACAGGCACTGGCACGGCGACTCGGCGTGAGGCCTGAGGGCACCATTACCTGCCTTGTACTCCAGAATGAGGTGGAACTCGTCCGTCTCCTGGAGGGACTCTGGTGGGACCACGATCTGCTCGTCCAGCAGCTCGTGGAGTTTTGGCCCCATGGGGCCACACAGCAGCACCTGGGAGGCACGCAGAGAGGGCACGGTCACTCAAAGGTACCTGAACTTGATTCTTTTGAGCTTTATTGGTTTTGCCTTTTGTGTCTTAAGCCATTGCTTTCCCCCAAACAGAACAGGGAGCTTCTTGTTCCCAGGCACTTCCCTCGAAGCAGTTTAACATTTTCTTTCGTACTTTCGGGAAATATGGAACAAGCTAGTACAACCTTTTTTCTTTTAATTCAGCTGGGCCCTTGAGTGTTAATTAAAAAGTCTTCTCATTAAGCAAAACCTTAATTCCACTGTAGTGCTCTCTGCGTGTCGCTTATGTTTAAAGAGGATCTTGCTCAGTATTACTTAAAATTTCTGTATAACATGCATCTGGAGACGTTCATCTAGAAGGTCAACAAAACCAAAACAATCTTCAGGTTTACAGAACAACACGCTACTGGGAGATGCCAAGAAAGTACCTGGTATATTATAGACTTTTCAAGAGATACCAGAGCTATTTTTATCTAAATCAGCTTGTTGGTAATCTTATTAGGCTTCAGGTATTGCTTCTCATTTATGCCTTGACATTCACCCAGTAGCCAGCTGAAGTATGAAGCTCACTTACTGTCAAGTGGGGGTGTGTTGCCAGTTTTTGACCAATAAGAGCAGCATTTCCACCAACATAGAGCTGAAAGAGAGAACAGGAGTTGGACGTGTACTAAAGAAAGGCAGAAATGTTGATTTTGCTAAACGTCATGTGCTTTGTAAAATAAAGTATGCCCACTTTGTGGAAAACTATCTTAATCATAATACCTAACATTTAATTGCAGTCAGTTGCTGTCTTGTGCCCAGATCTTGTCCAGTCACTCAGAAGCTGAGCAAGACTGAGCCTGGTCACTACTGGGCTGGCAGACCTCCAAGGAACACCAAGTTTCTGTTTAAGGTTTGTTGTGCTCTTCCCTCTGGCCCAGAATTTTCACACCAGGTGCCATTCATTGGTGTCTCTTTAAAAATGTTAACATGACAGCTGCATATCACCCAGATGGGTGCTGCACCTCACTAGTGGATGAAGTAGATCACCTATAAATAAAGCTCTTTGGCGTTTATATAGGCATGAGAAACTATACTATTAAAGTGTAACCTTAATACTTTACTGGCTTTTTGTGTCACATTTCAGCTTCTTCACACTAAAAAACCTATAGTATAATGCGAAAGGACACTAAATTTCTGAGGTGTGGTGAAATTTACAACCCTGATGGCTGATCAAGTTGCTTTGACTGAATTAAAATTGAGCCTGTCTGTTTTGCATAGTCCTTGCAGCCACTGCATGGAGCATACATGACTTCAGCTCAGTTGAAATTCACTTACCAAATGGGTCATACAGCTTTCCTAACCAAAAGGTTCTGTTCTGAGGTTTATTTTTAAGACAGTGTGAGTTTAAGTGTGGAATATCCACTAAGACGCTCATTTTAAACAGCTCTGGTTGTGTTCTGAATTCAGAAGCCTCCGTCTGTTGCAATCAACTGGTGACCAGCTCTAAAAATGCCATCTTCAACGTAGTTGCACATGTTTTCAAGACTGTGGCTCTATGTACGTAACGAGGTCAGACACTGTGAACACGCCCAGAACAAAACACTGCCCTGAAAAAGAAAGCTACATTTTGCAGAACTAGGAAGTTTTAAATGGATTGATTTTATCTGGGACAAAATCTTTCAAGGACTAGAAAGCCAACATGATGAACGCATGGAAAATCACAGCAAACGAAGTATAGGGAGTGCAGTGCCAGGTGTAACTGGGGCACTGCACAAACATGTAAGGATGTGAAAGCTCAGCTCATGCTAGAGAGGTATGGTACAGCACAGATTCTTGTAGCAGGATTCTGTGGCTTTCAACTTCAAACAGATGCTCTTTATCAAATCAGTACTCCTGCACAATTTGGGCTTTTGGCTGATCAAAGAACGTTTCTCTGAGTCTGTATGTTCTATTGCATTTTATATTCCCCTTGTTCTGCTTTCTTCAAGTGCTCTGAATGGTGAAACCCATGATACATACTGTGACATGCCTCTAAATGGCTCCAGCAGTGGATAACATCTCTGTTTCAGTAAACGCAGTACTGCATTCACATCTTCTCGCAATGATCGCATAGCTCATATGTAAATGCTTTATTTAATTTGTGAGGTGGGAGAAATGGGCCATTTTTGACCTGTTCTCAGAATTGTTTGGAACAATCAATGTTAATACAAATGTGTTTACAGAAAACGGTATTCTGCAAGTTCCTCCATTTTGCCCTGGTGGGGGATCGCAGCTAAATAATGGTTCTATTTATATCAGCACATTTAAACCAGCACCAATAGTGGAGAATATTAATTTCTCTTCAGAAGCAGAAGGGTGCTCTGTATTATTGTCACTTCAAACTGTAAAAACAAACACAAAATTGATCATCTTGTACATCCATAAAACGACTATTGTAAGCCCAGCAAGTCTGTGTATGTGTAACCAGATCCAGTGTATGAACAGGTTGCTGAAATGCTGAAAGGAAAAGTTCCACAGCCGAAATGTTGTTTCTCTATTCTTTTCCTTTCCGCACGGAATAAACCTTTACCTGTTCCTTCGCAGCCTACGCCTATGCATGCTGGCCTTCAAACGTCTTCGCACATAGTTTATTTGCACGTTGGAATCCACTCTGCCATTGTAAAGCCATTAGATTCACTCAGAGCATAACTAAGCCTGTGAGACGCACAGGTATGCGATTATACTACAGATTTCAAATCAGGGGGTGCGTGCAAAAAAACAGGGAACGCCGTGAAATGCTCAATACATTGACATTAGCAATGCAAACTCACCAGACTCGTTTTCCACCACAGGCCCAATATTACAAAATGGACCACAACTCCCTCAGATCAACCTGCACCTGGGAAAATCACATCTCCTGAGGCCCTACATTCCCGTTGATGAGGACTATGTTACCATTCCCACAACTGAGGAAACCTGGACCCCTGTGAAATCAGGGCACAAATAAATAAGAGCTGTACGGGCAGTGTGCTATTGAATCTACCCAAACACCAAGTCAAATTAAAAGTGTTGTCGAAAACCGGTTTTCAAACATTTGCGAATACATTCCTAAGTGGTACTAAAAATGAAATCACTTTCAGATTTAACACTACAAGTCTGTCCAAAACCACGAGAAATTGTCTCAGTCTTCTTTGTCATGCGTTTTAAATGCATTGTTGACAAGAAACCGCAGGTAGTATAAAAGCAGCACATGTGTGAATGTCAGTTCTGAGAGTTTAAACAGCACGAACACGTATGACCACTAAAGAGAAATGACTTTCTCAGAAAACTAAGTGGACTATAAAATTAAATTTTCCAACTATAAAAAGCAACAAAGACACTACTTACATTAGGAACAAAACACAAGACTCATTATGGTAAGATGTAGCTCAAGTAATGGGGAAATGCAACTCTAAAAGCTTTAATTGCCATCAAGCATGCATAATCAAGTTAAAAACAAAAATCCAGTTCTTCATCACATGAAATATTAATTAAAGAGATCACCTGGGTCTTGAAGGGGATGCATGCAATGCAATTAATGTATAAAGAATTATAACTGATAAAAAATTACCATCTCCAGGTTACTCCTCCTGTAAAATAAACAGCCTTTTAGGACAAACTATTCCATAGTTTCAAGAAGGTTATAGGACAGCTGTAGAAATCAACAGCAACAGCAATTTCAGCTGTTTAAATCCTTGTCATCCCAAAGCACAGTTTGTAACACACTTCAGCTCTGAGCTTTCCCTCTGTTGGGTGTTTTAGAAGTGTGAAACGTCAACTGTGGAAAAAGCGAATCTGAGGAAGTCTTCTGGAGAATTATTTTACACTGCTCCGCAGTGGGCATCCTTTAACATTCCCCCCATGGGATTCAGATAACGTTACCGGTTCTGTCTGAAATCCTGCCTGCAGCAGCGACATCTGCTCAGTTACCTGGGCCCCAGGGTACTCCACCGCGGCCCGGGCTATCCTCTGGAAGGTCTCCTTGTCGCTGTAAAATCTCTCTGCGGCCGCTCCCTGCTCCATGTAGTGGATGAAGGTCTCCTTCAGGTCCTCTTTGGAGCGCAGCACGTCGTGATCCTGCCCCGCTCCAGGATCCACAGCAAGAGCCTGGAGGAGCCCCACTCCCGAGACCACCACATCTACACAGGCATTGACCCTTGACAAGAGACAGACGGGAAGAGCAAGGTAAGAGACATTTGACCTGGGCTTCTCAGTATCTCTTAACTCAGTGGTCTTCTATCGGGGTCTTGTAGAGCCGGTGTACCTGCAGGTTTTCTAGGTCTCTGTGCAGTACAAGTACCTGAAGAGCTGGTCCACTTAAGACAATAATGAGCTAATGAGTCTGTCCCGGCAAGCATGGGCACAAGGTGGGACCCCAGAGCTGGACAGGATGCCAGTCCATCGCAGGGCGCTCTGCTCTTAATAGGTGTCGCTAAATGAACAGTGATGTAATCTCTATGCAGTACAAAATATAGGGGCTAGACTTTCATACTGTATTACCCCCTCATCATCCTACAGGAATTCGGAGTGATACTGATGAGTGTAGTAGAAACGCAAGGTGAACACCGGAGATTCTGCTTGCAGCTGCTCCCATTCCTTCGACACCACATTCCTTTGCTCAGACAAACACTATGAAGCATCTGGAGTGTCAGGATGTGTTATGGCCCTGTGCGAGATATCCATGCCGTGCCAAGTCGCTGAAGGCGTGGTTTGGTGGAACCTACAGGGAAACGTCAGTGTCCGACACTTTCTGGGAATGATCCGAGTTTTCCGACGGGCTTATGATCAAGAACCTCACTGAAAACAGTGAACTCTGTCCTTCCATCTCAGCCCACTCACCCACCCACCCACCCACTCACCCCACAGCCACGCGGCTCCACTGCTTGGCAGGGGACGTGATGAGAGCCTCCCAGGCCGCGGCGATGGTCTGCTCGGCGGCCGCGGTGCCGGCGCCGCCCTGCAGGGAGCGCAGGGAGGCGGAGAGGTACCGCACGGCCCGCTCCGGGAGCTCGGGATCGGAGCGGTGCCAGATGCCCACAATCAGCGCCAGCACCGCTGCCACCATCGCCCTACGCCACATCCTCGTGTCCTGCGGGGCCGGGGCCGGGAGAGGGCGGGATCTGTCCTACAGGAGACAAAATGCAGCCCTGAAGCCAGACACTGCTCCCCGCGTTAAGTGCTGGATCCAGACACTGCTCCCCGCGTTAAGTGCTGGATCCAGACACTGCTCCCCGCGTTAAGTGCTGGATCCAGACACTGCTCCCCGCGTTAAGTGCTGGATCCAGACACTGCTCCCCGTGTTAAGTGCTGGATCCAGACACTGCTCCCCGCGTTAAGTGCTGGATCCAGACACTGCTCCCCGTGTTAAGTGCTGGATCCAGACACTGCTCCCCGTGTTAAGTGCTGGATCCAGACACTGCTCCCCGTGTTAAGTGCTGGATCCAGACACTGCTCCCCGCGTTAAGTGCTGGATCCAGACACTGCTCCCCGCGTTAAGTGCTGGATCCAGACACTGCTCCCCGTGTTAAGTGCTGGATCCAGTTTGTGAAGTGCTTATCCTACCCGTTCAAAGCAGGCTTGTTTTACTAGACATGCCACGCTTGGGTGCTTTCAAAAACAGGTTTTTTTTTCAGGTTTTGTGGGTCACTGAACAATACTCTTGACTGTACAATTTTTATTTAATTTAATTTTATTTATTTTTATTTTTGTCCTGTTTGCAACTGTCTTGTCCCAGACATGAAAGAAGAGGTTTAGTATAGAGATATATACTACTTGGTATAATGCAATAATGTATCTTGCATTACTCAATAGCTTGTACGGCACATTTTCATTTAGGATTTAAATCCTACATTTAGGATTTAAATGGTAGCCTCATCACTGGCTAACATCATTGGCACTTATTGCCTTCCTATGAAAGAAAGGTCCACTGGTTTTGCAATTTAAGGAAAACTAGATGAAAATCTAATATAATTGTAAAACTATACTTGCATATTTTTTCCCAGCTCTCTTCAGTCCTGGCTCGGAAAGGGCTAGTGTGCCTACTGCTTAACATTCTGACCCGGCTCTTAAACTAAACCAGCAGGAAACTGTCTGAACCGGACAGGAATTTCATCACTCTGCTCTCCTCCCCACTGAGAGCTGATGTGTGGTGAGTGTTCTGGCGCACTATGGCTGCCGTCACATCATCCAGGTGGAGCTGCACACTGGTGGTGGTGGAGGGGAGTCCCCGTTACCTGTAACGCTCTCTGAGTGGAGTGTCCAGAAAAGTGTTATATAAGTATAAGGAATTAGTATTATTAATTTCACATTTCCCCCAGCTCTCCAGGCACCTTGCACAGACAAACCAGCTTTCCAGGACCAGGGCTGGTCCCCACTGCTTTATCCCAGTGAGGAATACCATGCTGATGCACTGAACTGCTGTGTGCTCATTCTATTGTATTCTCAATTCTCAATTCCAATCTATAACGACTACCCAATTGACGCAAAACCATACTTAAACCTCTCTCTGATTTATCCAAGAGCAGTGTACTGCTAAAATTGACATACTTCCTTTTAGCAAAAGGAAATCTTATTATCTGATCATTAATTACAAAGTCCCCCTTGCGTTTTTCATCTCCACTTAGAAGTTCTAGCATGTTAAAGCTGTACCCAAGATAAGGTCCAGCTAAAACACCAGACAAAAGCACAGTCAGAGCTCCTCCTATCTTTTCTACTTAACCTTACCATTACTACTACCAACCCTAATAAGAATAATATAAAGGATGCTTCTCATCCTTTTAAATAAAACCAAGAGAAAAAGGCGTCTCTTTATTTAAAACTGTTAATAGTATTCAACCACTGACTGCATACTCGACAGTATGGGAATCTCTACGTTATATAAAATCAGCACAAGTGACCAAATTTAAATTTTAATCATTAAAAGTTCTACCGTTAATAAACAGGCTGCAATGCATAATTAACACTGCTTGTATTTACTTGAATACACAAATTCGTTAAACTGAACGTGCCATTTTACATTTTAATATTGCCCCCTCAGGCGTGATAGGCACATTTACTTTGGATTAAAAATACGATTTAGTGCATTCCTTGACTTGATTGTAGTGAACGGGAAAATGAAGGTAACTAATTCATAACGACTTTTTAAAACGGTGCTAATTTATTTGGGACCTAAATTTCTGGGTTAATCTCCCAAAGCACGAGTTTTTTTCCAACATCAACTCGAAATTACCGTCATATTTAAACTAAAACTGTATATCATTTAATAAAAATGTATTCAATGCAGTTTGCATTTCCTGTGCATGTCTTGTGCATTGGGCTGAAATACTACTACTACTACTGTAATTTGTCACCGTTGACATAATTTATTCACCCAGAGTGAACACATACGAGCCAAACCGGAGACGATTAAAAAGTAATTTCATCGATGCATGTAATCTGTAAAACGGAGTACGAACCAGTAATGGATTCTGCAGAACTCGGAACCGCAGCCGGGCAAGTCTGCGAGCGGGCAGAACTGTGAAGCTACGTTTCTCAGACCGGCCGCCACGTCTGAAACCGAGGGGGCCGGATTCCTTAGTGCGGTAACTTAAACCCGCGTCCCTTTCGCGGAAGCTACGCCGATTCGCGGCGCACCCAGATTTCTGAAACGCACTTGCGCTATCTGCGCTACCATCTCCCCCCCGTGGCCCGCTAAGGGGTTGGCGTACGGTCTGGCGCTGATGGCGCAGCCGTGCTTGCAGAATACCCCGGAAACCCGGAAGACGCGTGGTGCACAGTGAAGCTGTTGAGATTATAGACAAGGTAATGGCGTGGGGGAGACCCCCGGGACCAAAGGCGAAAAACTGTCAGAAAAAATGAGCACATACTGTTCTAGTATGGATTTCTTATTCTTGAGTGGATCGTTTTGATCGGATTTTCGTTTGGCGTAAAGTCCTGGAGGTAAAGGTCGAAAAATCTGCGCGTTATTTTACAGCGCACCCCTGTTTTTTGGTTTGTCTGTCGGCGAATGAGAGAAAACCAGTGAGCAGGGCGGCAGGCCGCTTCGGTTTGTAGGCGAAACGTCTGGTTTGTAGGTGCGATTTGTTTGAGGAAGAAACTTAAGAGTTGTTGTTGTTGTTGTTGTTTTTTTTTAGGCACGGCCACCTTGTTTTAAGTTTTTCCAGTATTTCCCTGTTACACATCACTGCCTTTTGCGGTCTTGATTTGTATTTATTGCATTTAACGTAATTCAAGTTTTGTTGTAGGAACTCAAAATCAAGATTTTTTTTTAAAAAAACTGCGATTTCCTTGCTGTAATGCCGTGTTTTAAAATTATTATTTTTTTTTTAGATTTGATCAGTCGAACTTGCACAAGTCAACACTTCCAATCTGCTGCCGTAAATTTACTTCTGCAACCCCGTGTTCAATATGAATGTGCTTGTATAGCCAGAAATATTTTGTTACTCTTTGGTGATGATATAAAAGTATTGTGTTTCTAAATAAATTGCAGTTGGGTATTTCAGAGCACCTGTATAAAATACACTTTGAAATAACTTATGTTCTCGTAATATCTTAGACCAGCAGTAGTTTAAATGGATGAAATGTACATCGAGGTAGAAATGTGTGGTACCTTATTTCAATAACGTTACACATTTTCATCGCGTTTCGAGATCAGCCCTGTACTACAGAAGGCTTGGGGGTATTTTTGAAGTGTTTAAAACAGATGTTAAGGTTATATTGAAATGTAAGAACACGAAAGCTGTGCGGACCTGTGCTTTACCTTGTTTGATTTTTTTTTTCATAAAGTGAAGTTGTGTTGTAATATGTACGTCTGACGGTGTTAGTCATGTTATATGTGCTCTCGTTTGTATTGTATTTTTGCTGTTATGATTAAAAGCGTTTAAAAAATAATGGCTATTCCTATACACAAATACACCTTCTTTCCTACAAATGTCCAGCTTCAAGCAAAGGAGCTTAACCTTCATATGCGAACACCTCTCCGCAGTACTCCTGTAGATCACGTCTGTGATCAGGTGTATTGAGACATTTTCTGAATCATGTTAGCGGTTTTTTCCTAGTCACATGAGAGTCCCAGAAATCACTGCAATTTTTGTATTTCATATTTCCTCCTTTCTTTTGCAAGCTGTTTTACTGAGACTTCACACAGTTTTAATGTATTACCCAGTCATATTTTGGTTTTATTAAGTCAATTTCCTTTGACTATGGTGCACAGATTGTACTTTTTTAAATCAGATTACATTGATTTGCTGCTGTGGAACAGAGGTCAGGTGTTGCATCGCAAATTCAGAGCGACCCGGGGAAGAGCAATGAACTGTAGCGATGTTATACATACAGTAGAGGGCGCTGTTCGCCTTGACTTCACCACCGCTGTCATTCACTGAAGCCTGAAGAATCACTGTAGACGTTAAGGCTGGACAGTTCAATCCAAGATCATCTACGTTTTGCTTTGAAGAAGCCGTTAAAAAAATGAATGGATGAAATAAAAGCGTCCTGTTTTGTTAGTTAATAGAGCAGACAACAACAGGGCATTAACAATTGATACAGATTCTTGAGTGGTAGTTCCCATATTGAATTCACTCTTTGGTTCTGTAGATTGCTCTTTGACTCACACAATACTTTTCCAGTACTGTATGTGTGTGTCGGACATATTGCTGGGAAAGGTCATTGTATGACGTCCAGGACTTCTAAATGCTTTTCACGTGTTACAGAGTTCCTTGCTGAGACTGAGTTGTTTTTTTTGCAATACCAGACTGTGAAGGGCTGCTGCTGTGAGACTCTGAGTTTAAGCTAAGCCACTGAGCCAACAGAGAGCGAGGTTTCAGAAATGCCCTTTGATCCATCAAGTCTGGCTCTAGGCCCTAACAGGGAGTTGGGAGTTTGTGGTGAGAAATGTATTTTAAATAAAATGTATGCGTTTCTATCCAAAAAAATGAAAAGCACAGCGTGCATGCATATTTTGATCACTGTTTGCTTTCCTGCTCTAGAAGCTGTGTGAGTCTTGTTGGCAGACATGCAGATGGAGAAGCACAAGTGATCAGCTGATCACAGGGAGCGAGTGAAGGTGTTGTGGATCAGGATAGGTGAACAGGTGATCTGAAAGTTGAGGAAACAAAACTAGCAATGCAAAAATACAGAATCTCACTGGACACGATAAGCAGACATTTTCATGTTTGGCCAGACTGTTAAAATATTGATTATTCAGTGTTAATATAGTGATATTACTAAGGGTATAGAATACTAGTCTTTATGTCAACTAAAAGATAAAAAGACTCTCCTGATGAATTCCAGATCCTTGCCTGAGTAATATTTTTAGTCACTTCGGGAACTGGCAATATATGCTTTTTGGTTTTTCTTTCTAAAGCTCTTGATTACCTGATTACTTAATTTGATAAACTAGTGCTTGTTTGCCCTGCAATGGACTGGCGTCCCACCCAGGGTGTATCCTGCCCTGTGCCTGTTGCTTGGCAAGATAGGCTCCGGCTCCCCTGCGATCCTGAATTGAAAGAAGCGGGTAGGAAAGGGATCGGTTGATTGGTTAATTGACAAATTGGTTTGTTTCTTTCTGGATGGTAATCTGGCTTGTTTTATAAGGCAGCAGCATTTTGAATGTGTTGCCCAGTATGGTCCAGGTTGATAAGTTTGGTTACAGAATGTCATACTCATATGCTCTCTGTGAATACCTGACATAAGGACATCACAATGTGAAGGAGAGGATGTCATCAGTCCATCCTAAATTGATTGGTTATTAGAAGTTAATTGATCCAAAGATTTCACTCTTTATGTAAAGAAGTACACACTGTCCTCAATTTTAAATGTGTTTCCTCTTACATATCCCTTAGATACTTTAGGTGGTTTGCTCTCCACTGATCACTATAAAAGTCTGACTTGCAGATTTGTCTTGGCAGGGAAGGATGCAGAAGTTTAAGTCCTACAGGCATCTTAAACTACAAGGAGAACATTTATACCTGAATAGTCATAGTTCATAAACAACTTCTGTGAAACTGTGAGACCAAGCAGCTAAAGTGTAGTCCAAGCAGCACAGTTTTATAAGATCTGCGGTCAGTAGCTCCATGTTTTGGTTCAATTACTAGAACACCGATATGTTTGATGTTCCTGGACAATAATGAGCATTAGAGAAAACAGATGAACCTAGGCAAAAGAATTGAATTCCTTTTATATATACTGTACACATACATTCTTCAGGCACTAATGTGAATAAGTGGGTATGAAGTGGAGACAGGGGCTTTGTGAGTACAAATAAAATACACACCTTTCTTAGAGCTTGAGCTTTTTTCTGGAATCGTGCCATATGAGGACTGAAAATCAATGTAGTGCAGAGTCTTGGTGTAAGTGTTGAAATATTGCGACTAAAAATCTATATAACCAAAGGGTGATTATGGTATTTATAAACAGCAGGTAAAGGGTGTAATGGTGTGTACAGTGTAGCAAGATTATACTGTAGTATACTAGGATTCTCTATACAGTGTAATGGAGTGGATCATAAAGAATTACCTCATTGTCTTATTTAGAATATGCTGCATTTGAAAAAAATGGTTTTTACAAAGAAATAAAACATAAACATCAGTTTCCCAATCAACATGTTTCACAGTAATTTCTAAAGGACTGAAATGTTTCAATATATAGTATTCCATGGCAATATTAAAAGCATTTTATGCTGTCTCGACTGTTGTGCGAGTAATACTGCAGATAATTAAAAACAGAGTGTCATTCACTTGTACAGATTGTGCTTTAGCAATACCTAGGTTAATCATTGAATTGCTATCAAAGTTCCCAAATTCCAATTCCAGTTTTCCATTTTTCTGAAAGAAACCACTGTTTATGATTGGGCCTGTGCTTCATCTGTCTGCCTCCCACTGGAGAAGGCAGGTAATTTGATATTATTGCGACTTGTGAATGAAGGTAGTATTTACAGCCACAATTATGTTATATCTGTTCTGTGTTCTCTGTGCTATTACACATAATAAATTGATTTAGCTTCAATGGTATTATCAAAAGTTTCATGTCCCTAATAATGAAAATTATACCATGTCACAACAAGTCGTACATCCTGGCTTGGGTTTAATTTTTAATTTAGGTGGTGTAATGATGCAAATAATGTATTTTAATTAAATGTCTTCAGCCTCAAAGGATGTAGGAATCACGGTTTTGCATCTCAATGAACTACCTGCTCAGCTATAAAAATAAAACGGATGCAAAGCTTAACAGGGATGTTTCGCTTCTGACAGCAATGAAGGATTTTGCTTTCAGCTTCCCCTGCAAACTTCCAATTCTCAGACCCAATTTTCAAAGACCCCCTGCTGCCACCTGCAGAGAGGTTTTATCTGTGTGGATCTTCTCTTTTTCTCAGATCTTGTGGTTGTCAGATGTGTGTAGTTCTCTGTCAGTGGAAAAATACAAACTCTTTATTCTCTCTCCTGAGAGTTTAAATAGTATCATTAGGGGCTGTTGACACCTGTCACGTCTGCTTGTCTGTCTGTCTGTTTAAGAGAGTCACAGGTATTTGACATGTTAATTATATGATCAGCGTCCAGATTGGCTCTTATTTGTGGCTAGCTTCTGTTCAGCTGAAAAAAAAAGTCAGCAAAAG
Source organism: Lepisosteus oculatus (assembly GCF_040954835.1). Taxonomy (NCBI): domain Eukaryota; kingdom Metazoa; phylum Chordata; class Actinopteri; order Semionotiformes; family Lepisosteidae; genus Lepisosteus; species Lepisosteus oculatus. The sequence goes on from NC_090700.1 coordinate 59,457,607, forward strand.
GAAGGCATTATAGAAGATGATAACAGCATGACTATGAACTTTGAACAGCCATTCTGGGGTTTATATACACTTGAAAATCTCCTCCAGAGTCAGGACTGTGTGACAAAGCATGCTCTCATCATGCAGTTCTCTGACTGGAAGAAGATGCATGGTGTTTAGACAGCACGGCTAAAATACAGGGTCAGTCGCTTTTTCACCCTTAAACAGTTTGAAAGTACCATGTAAACTGGAGGCACTCAAGTCTTTGCAGCATTCAAGATCCTGTTTGCTTGACGTTGGCTCCCTTTCTTCCCAGCACAAGAGCAGCACTGAAGCACGAATACTGGTGGCCAAAAAAGAAAGAGTGAAAGCATGTTGAATCTTCCATGATGTGTTAACACCAGTTATGTTTTTACAAAATAGACCCTCGTCTTTCTTGACTTGCAGCATCCACATTTAAAGTGGACTTGCTCTCCAGCAACAAAAACCTGCAGTTCTCCCCATTAGCATTAGTTCCACCTATTTTGCTCCTGATACTCCCTGCCCCCTTACTGTAGACAGGTCCTTTCCGTCTACCAGGGGAGCTGATATCTTATTCACCTTCCCCTGTCACCTTCCAGATCTGACTTGGCAACAAAGACTGGGCAGAGTCAGCTCTCTGAAGAAGGCTGTGTGAGCCAGCTCTGACAGAGATGGGTGGCTTCTGCTGATCAGATAGCCGATGTCAGAAGCCTGTGATCCCAGTTCTCCTGTCCCTAGTTACCATATGTTCATTCTCCTTTTGGTAATAGCAAACAGGAGACTCCACGTTGCCCAACTGACAACCAAAGGTGGTGTAAAGCACCTCAAATAAAAATATCTCCCCACTTATGTTCAGCAGTAATTCTGTCTCCTGAGAAATGGCCCACTATAAGAATCTCCCAGCTGCCTCGAAGTCTCCCCTTCACTACACCATCTTGATCTCTCCCACTGGTTCCTGGTGGCACAAGCAGGATGCTAAGAAAAGCAGGCTGCATCACTGCTGGGAGAAACACAAAAGACTCTTTCAGCACCATAGTGATGTATATTCACTGGTGCATATGATATTTTTAATATCAGTCCTGATTATTTAAATGTTCCCTCCAATAGATAAATATTAATGAGATCATTTGCATTATTGCATGCTGTTAATTTCCCTAATACAGACCTGCATAGCAACATTGTCTGGAACGGACAAGTGAAATATTAGGAAAAAATAAGAAGTAAACCCACCCACAAATTCATTAAATGTGTTAGTGTGCAGAGTTTCAAGGATAATTCGCAGTGTCTTAAATATGACTGTAATATGTACAATTCACACATTTACAATGTAGTTCAAATCTACAGTTGTTTGCTTTTAGAACCTAATTTGACAATAAATGGTACTTCTGCTTTGTATAATAAATAGTAGTGAACATTAAAAGCTCATCAAGAAATCAGTCAATGTGTATAAATCTGAGCTCTTGCTCAAACTAATAATTCTGCTGGTTTTGCTGTTATTTAAGAGTGACTGACGTGCATGAAGGGCAAGTGTGAACAGTTAGATTTGATTGTTTTTTGTTTGTTATAATGCAAAAAGTATAGTTTTAAATTCCATTGTTTTCAGTGACTCGCCCAGCAGTGGCCGTCGTGTTTGAATACTTTTCACTGGCTTCCTGTTGTCATCTAATTTGCCAGCCTTCACTTCCTGAACTTCTGTCTGCTCTCCCTGGAAACTGCTCTGCCTGTAACCCCCCCCAACATGAAAACCTGATTTCATCTTAGCTGTGGTCCTAATTATTATCCTAATTATTGTCAAAACATGAAAAACACTTGACGAAGACTAGCCTGTTTCCTCCATCTTGTCTGTCTCTGGTCCCTCTCCTATCCTTCCCCAGTGGTTCTTACTTATTCTCAAGGTCATTTCCAGATGACAGCTTGTCATCTGTCACAAGGCATAATTCAGGATGAGTTATTGCGTTGCAAATCCTCAGCAAGTGCCTTCTTCCATTTGAGATTTCAGGTATTGCTTCTGCACAGAGCCCTGGTGTGGAAAAAAAAGGACTGGTTTAGATCTTTGAAATTTTTGTGGATTGACAACCCCAAAAGCTGTCAAAAGAAAGTCTCTGCAGCCTCTGGATGTGAAACAGTGGATCTGGGGCTAAGAGCAATGGAACAAAAACTCAGTTATCTGTAGTTTCCAAAGAATGAAACAGTGGCACTCTGACAATGCCACAAACTACATACACTCAAGTGCCAGTCTGAAAGACAACAGTGTTCCTCTCAGGCTTTCAAGCATAGTGGAGAATCTTGAAATCACATCTTTACTGTAATTTCTAATATAAATCATTTTTCCTGACTATAGTGTTTTAATTTACAGTCTGAATTACACACTCAGTGTAACTGCTTCACCTCTTACACTCAGTTCCTTTTATTCCAGATTTCATTGTTATCAGAGCCATTAACCATAGCCTTCAAACTCAAGGAGAAAAAAAAAACTTTCAAAACCCTTAAAAGCATAATGACTGCTAGAAAACAAAAAAAGACTACTCTTTGATAAGAGTCTCAAGAGATCAACTGGTTTAATTCAGTGAAAGGGTACCTCGCAGTGAAAAGTTAAATAAGAAATCCAGTGAAGGCAGGAACCTGTTTTGGAAAACCTTTAATACCAAAGTTTTGGAGAACATATTTAGTCATAAAATGCACAGTACAAGGATGGATATAGAAATAATGGCACATTTACAGGCTACAGGGGTATATGTATATATTTTGTATAAATCCTATTCTCTGTAATATTTTGTAAATGATTCTGCTTCATCACACAGTAAGGCATGAAGTATGACCCTTTGAGATCAGAGAGCAGGTATTTTTTGTTTTTATCGGAGATACACTTAATTAAAGTCTACAAAAGTTAAAAGCATTTTAAAAAATGTGGATGAAGTTATTCATCTTAGGCAGCCTCCTGCCCCAGAATATCTTCTTCACAGCTATATCACAGAAAGAGTCTATGATTTAATATGTCATTGTATCTTTTGTTCTGTTTCATGTAAAATGTTGGACACAATGCAAAATAAGATCCTGCCCACAGCCTTGCAGGTATGAGGCAGATGGCAATACAGCGCCTGGGAGCTATAGAGAGCTATGACAGTCGTTCAGTATTAATACATACATTTACCTTATTTGTTTGCTCAGTATGTTGTAATCTGTACAATCTTTATGTTATTTATTAGCATATAAACAAATGTTTATGATTAAACATTTTCAGCTCTTGTAGGTTATATCATATTGAAAGCATTTCTTATAGCATTTTTATTTTCTTCAGATAGTGTCAAATGTAGTGGGACAGCAGTGAGGAAGAGTGGTTAGCAATCTGTATTTATAACCACAGGTTGCGGGTTCGTATCCCATGAATTAGTGTATGCTTGAGGAAGGTACTTTGCACAAATTGTTCCTTTCAAATACCTGCATAAATGGGTGTACTGCATGTGGTTTTGGATAAAAGCATCATCCAAATATTAAAAACAAACACTATATTCATCTTCATGATGCCTTGCTGAAGTGTCTATGCCATATCTGGGTTTAGAAACAAATATGTCCGTACTCAGTTTTCCTCTTAAATTCTCTTGTTTTTGTTGAAAAGCCCAAATCAAACTTGAACCCCTGAATGCAGTTCAGCACACATTACAGTAGGTCATTGTATGATCAATTGCCTGCTCTGTACTGCGCCACTGCCAAAGTCTATAATCTCCCTTCTCAGTGCAGCCCTCTGGACCATGTCCAGACTCCTTCCATACCAGCATTCTGACATCAGTCATGCCTGCAGCATCCATGATACTAGCAGGTCCATGTGGAAACAACACATGGCAGAGCAGGGTAGCAGAGACATGACACAATAGCTAATTTAGCTCTCAACTTCAAACAAACCGTCAATCTCACCAATGCCTATTGACAGGCAACAGCAAGAAGAAGCCTATAACTGCTGTACCCCTGAATGAGCAAAGTGCCTGTCTCTCAATGTTCCCTGGACAAGAGAGGTAAAAGCTTTAACTTACACTTCATTTATCAGTCCATGGTATTAATCAAAAAGTAGAGATGAATTATTTCGAAGCCTCATCCCCGTGGTGTGCTGTAGATAAGAGTGCCATTACAAAGATGTTTGTAAAGAACGATGAGGATCTCCTGTCGCTTTTCTTTTGCTTTCATATGAATTAAATTAAAATCACACCTTATTGATTCCTTAGTTAAAGACATAAAAACTATAATCTTCAAACGGATACAGCAAACAGGGTGTGAGCGATGCACTCATAGTGCACATAATCTATACTGGAAGGGTTTATCTATCACTGCTCTCTCACACTGTACAAGCCATGCTGTGGAAAATGAGACAAATCAGGCCTTCCTTTTCTGGAAGTGTTTTTAAAAAAAGATGACAGTGTGACTGTGGTGGATTCATTCTTCATCAGGAGGAATATCTTTTGTGTCTCACCCTGCAGGAGCTCAAGTTAATGATTTTTACAAACCTATTTGTTCCCAGTGTCAGGTAGGTGTTTAATGAATATAGCTGAATTCCCCCCCTCAAGTTCCAAGCCTCCCATTGATTTCCTGCAGAGGGTTATTGACGACAGAGAAACATACTCTTTCTTTCTCTCTCTCTCCTCTTTTCATGGAATTCATTTTCACTTGTGTAAGCACAGTCCTGGCACAAACACAAGTCTTCACTGAGAGAGCTGTGTTTTATTTCTTTTAATATCCCTCTTGTCTTTTGCTATAGAGTGAGATGTTGTGGCCTTCCATACACAGTTTTATTGGCTGGAGGTAAAAACCGTCTGGGTCTGGGTGTTTGTAATCGATCAGATGACCAACGATGGAATCCATTCGCAGCTCTCTTTGTATGTGTTGTTTTAGCACACTTCTCAGGCCAAACAGGAACAGGAAGGAGGATTTTAAATAAAACAATCATTACTCGATGTATATAATGGCTGTTTGAGTTTAGGTATAGAGACATGGTTATTTTGAAACAACAAATTCTACAAATTCTCTTTAGGTGGGGAAAAAAAATAAATCCATCTTTTTGTTTGCTCAACATAAGTTCCCTAAATGAGGAATCACGGATTCAAATGAAAAATATTGTTTTAATTTACATTAAAGGTACAGAGGTAGGTTATGGTCTTTACTGATTTCCCATGTGTACTTGAGTATGAAGAAAGATACTAGTGGCATTCTATAGTGGAGAAAAAGAAGATGTCTGACAACCATTTAGTTGAAAAATGTCAAAAATTGAAAACAAAAATTGTATTTTAAATTATGTGGCGCCACCAGCTCTCTACTTAAATACAGAATGACTTATCTGTACTTTTCAAGATGACAGCTCTGATCTATACTATACTGTATGTCAACAGACATATTAGTGCATTAAGTAATAGGTTTATTCCATGTTGAAAAAAAGAAGAAAGAAAACACAACGTTTCGGCCGTGGAGCCTTCTTCAGCCTTCTTCCACACCTGAAGAAGGCTCCACGGCCGAAACGTTGTGTTTTCTTTCTTCTTTTTTTCAGCAGGGAATAAACCTTACTTGTTCCTTTGCAGCCTACGCATGCTGACGCAACTCCCCACCTGAACTATATTAATGGATTTGCATGAATCTGTTACGGGCAGGTTTAAAATCGCTAAATCCCCTCAGTGGCGCTGTGAAGGTACTAGAAATTACTGTAGTTACCTCAGGTTTTGGCAGGATGCTGCCATTCTAGTGCGGCTGTTTTGACGTGGTTGTACTATCCATCCAGGGCACCTTCTCCTGCTGCGTAGTTTAGCAGAGTGGTGTCCCTTGAAATTGATACACTTCTCCTTCAAATAAGTCATTTTGAACATACTCTCTCCTAATGTCAGTCACTGACCAACTCTCACCATCTCTTTGAGGACAATACTGGCTTCTGTATTAGAAGGAGCAGAGACAGACATCACTCACAGTCTGATATACCACCCTATATTAACGTTGTGTCCCATGTCTCTATACATCTGCTACTGTAATTGCACGTACCCCATTAAAGACAGAATCAAATAAAGCTCACATTTGTAATGCAGATTCACTCATCTCTGTCTTGTCCATTGGAGACTCTTGTTATTTGCATGAACAATTAGGCAATTAAAATCACATTGCATTTAAAATTTGCTGGCAAAGGCAATTCCTTGTGGTCGTAGAAATGGTTAAAGATGATTATTATTTAAGACAGGGTACAGGCAAGTGTTTTTAAGAACAGGAGGCCTGAAACTAGAAAGCTCGGCAGACTGAAACACCCGTTCACCTGCAGGTCACCAGTGATGTGGCTTAGACACCCAAGCCAGGCTGATTACACTGTGTGTGCCAAAGCTATTAGTTTTATCCAGATTAGTTAAGTAAGGACATCTTTCAATGTTGTGCTCCCAAGAGTACTTCAAACTTCTAAACAGGTAAGTACAGTGTGCTACCAGATTCTGGATTCAGGATCAGATTACTTCCTGAAGACTTTCTTTCTTAAGATCTATCATACCAGAAGAAATCCACTATCATCTTTTACTGCTTTCTCTGAATGACAGGAGCCTGAATCCTGAACTCACTTCTATAGAAAGGCTTCCTAGAGTGTTATTTTTCATACACATACTTATTGAGCTGTTTTCTGTTCTTTGTAGACAGGTACTGGAGGAACATGACCATTTTGTATTGCTGAATCAATCTGAAAACTTCATCTTGACTTAGGACAGCAATTAGCACAGAACTGCAAAGCTGTTTTAGAAATCCCAAAGCTACCAGGGAGCTTGCAAGAGATTAATCTTAAAAGCTCAGAAATTCCAGCATAGTCCTGGGGCATTGACAACCCAATTTAAGATATGACCTGACAGTTTCTCACTAATTCTCTACAATTACTTGCTTAGAAAAGGAAGGTCTGTGTATTACAGAGCAGTGAATGCTCATTGGATTCTCTGCTTTGTATTCACCATGCAGATCTCAGGTTTGTCAGAGATGATGGCATAATTGGAGGCTGATATAGCTTGTTTTTTCAAGGGGTTCCATCAGTTTGAAATAAAATCTTCTCGTTCAAAACAGGCCTTTCGAACATATGTTGTCCTCCTGTCTGTCACTGACCGACTGTCCCCATCTCTAGGCAGACAATAGGGACCTCTGTCTCAGAACAAGGAGCTGCATTTCACACTGAGAGTTACACTTACAAGGGAGTGGGTGCAGCACTGATATTGAAGTATTCATTTATGAATCCAGGGAGTAACTGTTCACTCCAACGCTGCAGTTCCTCGTAAATAATTGAAGCCGCAGGTTCAGCTGTCTGGTGAATCAATACCAATATGTCAATGATGTCACCTTTCAGTGATATCAGTCACTTGATACAAGCTGCAGATAGGGTGCTGTATGTTGCTAGGTTATGATGCCCATCTTGGAGGGGTGTGTGTGTATGGGGTGGGGGACAGAAGAATGTTAAATAAAACACCAATGGATTGGTTCTAGTGAGACAGTCTTTTTTGCCCTAAAATACAAATAAATGGGTTTGATTTTGACTGTCAGCTTGTTTTGCACTCATTCTGCCAAGGATGATTAATCACAAGCAATAACAAAATGCTCAGTGATTTCTGTTAAACATTTCTAAAGCTTGACTCTGTCATGGAAGATTGTGTCATGTATTATCCTGTGCATGCTAGGAAGCTGGTTGGTAACTTATCAGCTTTGGCAGGTCTTCAAAACCTCACTAATCAAGATATTCCTGCTAGGCCGTTTGTGTGCAGTAATCCACAGTAAATGCTAATGATACACTCAATATTTCATTACATTTCTAAACAGATGGGCTGGATCATATCAGTGGCTGAAATTAGTCGTTCAATTGCCCATATTTTAACACTGATATTCCCTAAGGTTTCTGCTGGCTGTACAAATGTAAGTGATCAACACCAACTATGATTTTTACAGAAAACAAGTCTTGCAGCATGAAGGATACGAACTGTAAATCATGGGCTATTGAATCTGGTATGGTGCTTGAAGTACAATACTGAGGATATTGATAAGAACTTTACATTCAGAGCCAGAAAACAAGCTGAATTGTAAGGGTCAATTTCTATCTATCCCAGCATGCTGTTGGAATGAAGCCAAATCACTCTGAACCACTAAAAATGACTCCCTGAACTTCTGTGCAATGTCTTAAAATGCAATCAGTGGCTCTGCAAGGGAACCTGAGCTGTATGTTGGCAGGGTATCTGATAAAAGCCAGCAAGCATACGTGCCCTGAATGTTAGAAGGAGAAAAGAGGTCACCCATTCATGGTAGTATCTCATAAATCACTGCATTCCACACTGTAATTGCTCTGAATGCAATAATTGCATTGTTTTAAATGCCCGGCCAGGCAACACAATTACATCTCTGACAAGAGTAAAAGACAAGTGAATAACAAATGCTTTAAGAGGCATAATTGCATTGCTTGGATGAGCTGGATGACCAGGTCTGAGATTATATTTCCGTCGTGTATTGATTTTAGACAGCCAGCTTTGGCGACTAATGCAAAGATTGATTTTTATTCGAAGAAGGCTTGGCAATGGTTTATTACAGGGCCTGATAAATGAAATATTTAGTTTTTGTAGAAGAAAATACCGGACAAAAATTTGACGTATATTAAACCAGTCAGTTGTAGAAGGGTACTAAACTCAGAACGGGTCAACCAGTGAGTTCAGAGGTCAGTTGTGTTCATCGCAAGCAAAGAGCAATTCATGAGGTTGCATTTAGAATTCTCAACTACAGGAAAACCATTATTTAAAAAGTAAATCAAATATTAGCAGCCACATGGACACTTTGATACTAAACTCTTTAATTTTTCTTTAACTCCTCCAGCTTAAATTGTTTGATTCCCTGTTTTTGTTTCTGGAAACAACTCCCACTTGTTTCTGGGCTTTCAGATTCAACAGCTTGCAGGCCGATAATCTACATGGTGCCACTTATCCTTTTATCAGTATGCACTGGAGAGAATCAGTGCTTCCCTCTCAAGAATCCCCAAAGAAGCCTGGGACGTTTGCTGTAGTTTCTAGCGCATGAGAGCGATGGCTCGGATATTTCCAATGAGATGCACTTTGTTTTATTGAAACAAACGACCTTCATTTTATTTGATGCATCATTTGTAGGCATTAGCTCTTCACTAGTGATAAAACCCAATAAAGGATTACTCTGAACATGGCGCACTTAAATTCAAGAGGGATCCATTAAAGTTTGCCTTATACATTTGTACCGGGAGTTTAATGAACGGCTCTGCTTGTGAAGAAGGGTGGTTTTACAAAACCATGATACTTAGTGTCATATCTGAAATATGTCTATAAATGCCAATAGGGAATTAGAGAGCGTTCCACATTTATTTTCTTTATAGTCTGGCTTGGTAAGCAAACACTGTTTTTAGTTCAGGTGGGGATTCAGCTGTGTCAGCATGCGTAGGCTGCAAAGGAACAAGTAACAGGTTTATTCCATGCTGGAAAAAATAAGAAAGAAAACACAACGTTTCAGCCGTGGAGCCTTCGGCCTTCGGCCTTCCGCCTTCTACTTGTTCCTTTACTGTTTTTAATTGATTTCTGTCACCTGGTGGCAGCTGAGTTTAAGGAGTAGCTCCATGGGTGCTGCTGCTTTGCTTTTAGCTCGTTTAGTTGCAGTAAAGCTATGGAAATTATTGACCACCACTGCCTCATGCTGGGGCAGACTGGGACTTCTTATCACGGAATAGGACTCTCCAGCTTTTCACAATTATTTACAAGTTACTAATGGCTTTTCCATATTTCAGCACAGCAAGTTCTGACAGTTATCTCAGACATACCGATACACTTCACATGCTTTTCTGCATTCACACGGGGTGAATTGAAGTCTCACTTTAAATATAGCTGATTGGAAACAAACAGAACTGTAATAATAAATAAAAGGAAAGATCCAATGCTAGTTTTATACAGCATGACCTTTAGGATTTTGGGTTTTAAATGTTTATGAAGGATTACTGCACCTGACTTTTAACTTTTTAAGGTTAAAATTTTTAAGGATTGGGATTCAAAGTGAGATTATTTTTTTCTAAGTTTCTGAGTAGTAACTCATTACAGAATAAGTTATTAAGCTTTTTTTGCTTTGCAGCTCTAAAAAGCTGTTTCTACAGAATGAAGCACAAAGAGAACCACTTCATGTGTTAATAGCCTTTTTGCTTATTCCCCAGTCATGCATTAATCAGTGCAATTCATGTAATGGTCTAATGTTGTTCCCCTCCCTCCACCTCATCATCATACTAATATTATTATTTATCTGTCCCCTGGCAAGTTCTGTTTCATCAAACAAACTGGCATCCAATCACGTGCATACTCAGGAGGAAAGAAGAAATAGTCTGAAATCTTGTTTAAACAATTCAGCAAACACACATGAACTCATTTCACATATTTACCCGTTGATTAGACATGCAGACATCTGAAAGATTGCTTTAAAGAGCTAAAGCAGGGTCTATCTCAGACTGAAAAAAATGAAATCACTCAAGGTTATATTGATCTCTGGGGTTTAGCTGAGATGGTGTGATTTAAAGAAATGTGTGCGCGTTCCTGGGAGACACAGGTACTTTGTGGATCAAATACAAAAGGACAACGCTCCACAGTAGATTAAACCACAAAGGATCTGAGACCGATTTGGTCTACAGCTGAAGGTTGGGTCATGTCACTACCAGGCTGCGCAAGGGATTCTCCTTACAGTGATTTGCAATTGACTGAGCACGGCCATACTGTGGTTAGAATTAGTTGGAAAGGATTCTCTCAGCTTTGTGGAAAACAACAATTTTCCTGGAGCCTCCAATTTGTACTAGCTTTTCAGTCAGTAAAGGGGTGTTGAGCTTGAAACATGATAAGTGACAAATCATTGTGCATGTATACATGGCAGACTGAATGCCTGTCCAATTTCCCTGCTGAGCAACTATCGAAGCTGATACTGGAAAGACAGATCTTAAAAACAATTGCCGATTTTGTACATCAGTTGATCTCTGCAATGAAAACTAATTTCAATTTTTTTCAAATCTGAAAGGGCAGTTCCGAACTCTGATAAAGGCAGCTTCTCGAGAGCACTTAATCAGTGCTAGAAAGCACCACAGCCACCAACTTCTCATTCAAACTGTGCTGTTATTACACAAACAGTTGTGTTTAAATCACAGAACTCTGCACGAGTGTCTTCAGACTGTTGTAGTGTATCTTCACCTCCAATCAGGCTGCTTCGATTTCTCAGTTGTCTGTAACATTGGGTGTGCTGAACATGAAAAACAGCCAGACCTTGGGGAGCAGAAATTCAGACATTGCTTATTGTAACCATTACTCATTATTACCTAACACAGACATTTCATTCTGCATTGATCAGTCTATCCCTGGGAAATTATGGATTGGCTGGCAATATCTTATGCATATCCTGCTTTATTAAAACTCCTCATTCTCATTCTTTTCCAGTTCTAAAGACTTAATGGAAAATTAAGGACCACAAGGCCAGTAGAAAGCCAGTAAGGAACTTTGAGTTGCTTTCTGTCGAAACAACCTGTGGAGAAAACCATTCTAACCTAATTTGCAAAACATGTGATTTCAGTATAAGACTTGGCGGGCCCATCAACATTGACAACATTTCTTAATTTAATATCCATGATTTTAGCTGCACCATCACAGTGCAATGTTGAGGTTTGTTTCTTGGAAATCTGGTGGCCACAACATTCTTACAATTTCACTTGTTGCTTATTCTATGCAGCAGTTTGTGAGGTAGAGATGAGGGCCATTGCTGACACAGAGCGTGCCCCTGTTGGAGCCTCTTTCTAAGGTGCTCTGGCCCCAGGCTGTCTAGGTGGGGACACAGGAGCGCTGGGCCTCCACGCCTCAGGTGCCTGTGATCCGGGTGGGTGTGAAAGCCTTTCCAGTGAAGCAGATGGGAGAGGATGTGCTCTTGTCTGCAGGGACAGCTGCCTCCCTCTCTCCCCCTCTCGGCCATGCACCTGTTACACATCACGTTCAATACATCACGCTGCTGTCAGCATCCCCCTCATGCCTCACAGGAAACACACACACACACGAGGAGCAGGGCCAGGGAGCACATCGCTTGAAAACACTGCACACAGACCTCATGAGTTTTCAACCTCATCTTTTTACAAATGGATCCATTGTACTGATGAAGATATTGCATGAGACCTAAGATAAAAGTATTATTTTTTTCTATTTCTGCACTCCAACAATTTCTAGGATGTGACAGACCTTGACAGTCTGGCTTTTCTGCATGGCCTGTGTGGGTTTTCCAATGGAAAGTCAGTTTGGAATGAACTCTTGCTCATAGTGCCCTGACAGTGAGCACTGCTCTGACATTGAACCTTACACTTTCTAATGGGTGTCTGTGTTTGCAGCATTTCAGTGAGGTTAAGTACAGTAACACTTTTGTTGTATTCTGTGTATTTGTAATCCATAATGAATTCTAGTTTTTTTTTACTCAGTTCCTTATTCATGCTTTCTGATATTTGCACAATTTTCTCTTTTAAGGCTTTCTAGCTTTATAGTTTCATTTATTACATTCACTTTTTATTTTTTCTCTTGATTAATTTTCTTCAGTCTGCTGTGCACCTATGAACACAGATCTATTTGTTCACAGTACCTTTTGTTTGTGAAGAGTTGTATTATGGAATCATGTAATATAATTGATAGATCAAGCAATTGTGCACAATACATGATGCAAGTAGTGTATGGACAGATTGATTAGTATTCATTTTCCTCAATGTTTCAGCTTCTGCCATTCAGTTTCTCTGAAGGTGTGAAACTTGATGAAACTGAAAATTAGTTTTCACAATTTCATGGTTTGTGAGCAAAACGTTTACTGCCTTCATATACCAGGAGCTGAAAAGTGGCAAAATTAAATTACCGGCTTGTCAGCCAGACCTCAGATTGCTGGTTTAAAGCATTGGGACTGTTAGAAAATGGCCATATTTGAACAGCGTTTGACTCTCCTGACTGAGTTAATCTGCTTCTGATGCCATTTTAATTGGTTTACAAGATACAAATACATAATGCTCCCTGATTGTGCCAAAACGAAGAATGGTGAATTGTCAAATCTTGGGACAGACAGTTTCTCGGGAATGATGATGTGTGAAATCCTTAAAAATCTCCACTGAATCGTTTATATTTCTTATATATTATATATTTATTTTTCTTTATGTTTCGTCTACAGACAAACATTGTATGAAAGACGCTATGTAAAATAAAAAACATTTTGCATTTATTGTCCCTTTCTGTCAATGTAAATATCAGAGTAAAAAAACCTAGTTATGAGAAATTTAGTGTATTTTTTAAATTTTATATAAGTATAAAAAAGAGCAGGGTGTACTTTGGAATGCCGACTGTTAAATTGAAGACTTTAACTTACGAAGGAAGCACTAAATTAAATGCAGTGTGAAGAAAAATGATGACAACATTAAATTGAAATATCTACTTTAAACCGAAACGTCTTCCATATAGGAAGGAAAGGGAAATATGTACAGTAGATATATTTTGCCAGGATTAATTTTCATGGTGAATTATTACACATTTGACTAGAAGAATGGGTGGAAATTATAGATTCATGCTTTTGACTGTAGACACATATTGATTTAACATTTGCAATTTACAAAATCCCAGGTAAAATGCTAAGGGGGTTCAGTCAAGCTAACTAAAGACCTTTCTGCACTGTTGCTCGAGACTTGAGAACGACAACTTTTTTTTTTTAACAGACCTGACCAAATCTGGACAAAAGAATATGTCAGGGGCCTCAGCCATGGCTTTATTTTACTTTACAATGGACACACATAGTTCCTAACTGGCTCATAGATCAATTTGAAGGATCACATTAACCAGGGAAAGTCAACTGTGAAAGTCACTTATCCCTAGCACTTAAAAACACTGTTAAAAGTGTGTAGGAATGTGCCTCCAATGCACTGCAAATGTGATCTCTTTGAAAGACTACTTTCATTAGCAATGGAGGGGAGGTTACATTCCTGAGTAAAAGGAGACAGTGAAAACAAACACAGTCTGGCAGGCCTGGAGCAAAGTGACCGAAGGCGCTGGGCAAGTGAAGTCCTAAACACAACACAGTCCTCTGAGTGGAAGGGTTAGATTACCTTAGTAGCTGTTAATGGTCATGACCAAGTGATGGACTGTTGAAAGTATCCTCCCACTCCTCCTGCTCTTTCTTAATTTTGGTTGATGACTCCTGTGGAGAGCTCCTTGCCTGTCGGTCTTTGTTTACGTACTTGGACAGCTTCGGAAGACTTGCTTGCCCAAACAATCTCTCTCGATTTAATTCTTTTCTACTCATCAAATTCCCTAAATGGTTTCCTGGAGCCCCCCTGACAGACAGACAGACAGACAGACAGACAGACAGACAGACTAGACAGATAGATCGTCAACACAGCACAGTGTAATGAAATCATACAATCATACAACAATGCAATACAGTAAGTACAGTCAGTGAGAAGTGCAGTAAAAAATGGAGTATACAGAATTGCAAACAGTACAGAAGATACAAAGACAAACCAGAACATTCACTAGGCTTTGTAGGTTATCAAAGAACCATGATGGTTATTCTACTATGGTTTTTGGTTTTGAAACCCAATCAATATTTTTGGTGCAACACTTCATTAGCCATCTTTAAGAAGCCCTTCTGGTAGTGTGTATCAGTTGTGAATCAAAATGAGGATTACTGCCTTATAAAGGTTAGGTGCCATCAATTGCATATTCAAACAGCACAGAACTCTCTCACTGTGGAAGGTCTTTTGTAAAACCAATGGCATGTTATACAGTATAGAAGGCCATACTGAATTTCCCTTGTGTGATTTATATTTGCATATCAATTGAACCTTTTCAATAGTGGGATAACAGTTTAATTTGTTGAAAACAGAGAGAGAACAAGATGCCATAGGATGATCACAATACTTGATTTTCGGATGAAAAGGACATGGTCTCCTGAGAAAACAGTTTTGAAATGTATTAAAATGCTGGTCCGGTGTAGTTGAGAAACAGCCTTGTCTTAACGTGAAGGATAGTATCAACCTTCTTGTTACTTTTTAAATATATGAACATCACTGCCTTCCAACTACTTTTCTTTTGCCTTCAGGTTCCAATCAAATGTCCCCATGGCAACCATAGAACCAGTTAGTCCTGAGATGAGAGGTTTGCTGGTAACACAGTGTTGAGGGCGCAGCGCTGTTTAGTACCCAACACAACATGCTCTCAGAAAGGCTCAGAGACCTTGGGATAGCTGTGA
The DNA here is from genome assembly GCF_040954835.1 of Lepisosteus oculatus. Lineage (NCBI taxonomy): Eukaryota > Metazoa > Chordata > Actinopteri > Semionotiformes > Lepisosteidae > Lepisosteus > Lepisosteus oculatus. The sequence continues at coordinate 59,472,868 of NC_090700.1, forward strand.
CAGCTGCTCTAGAAGCCACCTCTTCTCTGTTGCTGGCCCCAGGTTAAACTCAAGCAGCAGCATTTACCTCAGTAAATCTCTGTGAGCTCAACAGGTAGTAAACCAGGGCTGATGAAGTGCAGTACTGGGGGCTGACACATCTCTTTATTCCTTTGGATAAGCTCCTGTATTTTCAGTTTATCTCGACAGTGTGAACTGTGGGCCAAAGGGATCTTTTCCGGATTAGCTAAGAAGACAAATCAACCACAAACAAAAAACAGTCGATACTCATGACAGTTCAAAACCCTAGGAAGCGGTATGTCAGTGCTCTGAGAACAAAGCCTGTTAATCAGAGAAAGTCCTCTTCATTCCATTTCTTCCCTCGGATAATTTATTTTTTTCTCTCTCTAGGGATGTCATTTCATTTTCTGAAAACCGCTGGGAAAGTTTAAGGGAGCAAATCTAAGAGTCAATGTAAGTGTGGCAGAAACCTACACGATTTAAAGGTCACAGATCTTTTTTTTAATTACTAGCGGCAAAAGACATAGAAAAATAGTACATTTCACCAGAGAGCTCAAATGGAAAGAAAACCACAGAACACTATGGCTTCTGAGGTGACTGCTAGTGTTTTGTTCTGGAAAACAAAATGAACAAGAAAGATTATGTGGTTGCTTCATTTGTCTTGTGAATCTTTTAGACAGGGCTTTAACTGTGCTGAAGCCCCATGAAAAACCTGAATTGTCCCACATTAGAAAGCGATGAATATTACTCATCTCAGGACAGTTCATCACTTACCTCAGACTTGGTGTCTCAGTTTAATGCACTGAAAGCAAAAGGAGAGTAAATCATCTGAAAACTGAACTAAAAAGAAATTAATTGACAACAAATGCTTCTCTCAGGAAAGCAACAGTCAAAAATACCACAGTGTTGTTTAAGTGTCCGGAGAGTTTATGGCAGTGGTTTGGGATTTCTGAGTGTTTTCTAGGGTCTGGTTTGAGGCTGTATTGTAGAGCAGTGGCAGAGGGTTCTCATGGGGACGACTAACAGTTGACAAGCACAATTCTGTATGAGGCTGCACTGCTTCATTCAAAGGCCTTTTAGGAAATGCCTGTGTGCTTCTCTACTGAGATCTCTGATTCTTGAAACCAGGATCTGCAATTTAATAAAAAGACTGAGCTTTGTCACGACACACAAACCACTGCAATGAACTGGCCTCCTGGGTGAGAGCAGTCATGTTCTTTACATCCTGCACTTCCAGGATCGGCTGCTGTTGCAACAGCCCTCACCTGGAAAAGCAGCTTTCCGGTAATTGATGGATGGGTAACATACAAGCCAGCTATTGTTGAAGTGCGTCAGGTGTTTAGACATGACTCCTCAACGTGGTTCTGGCTGGAAAATCTGAGCTTGCTTCTCTTTCCATCTGACCACTGACTGCAGACAGTACTGTTTATCACTCATCTTTCATTACTGCTGCAAAAAAGCCTTCCATCACACTGACATAAAGAGACAAGTGGGAGGGTGCTGTAACAGAGATATTCCTTTAACAAGAATGGCTGTACACCATGTGCTGGGTATATGATTAAAGACGGAACTTGCTATGATGATATCGTGGACTTTTCACAGGGCTCCTCATTACAGCTCTGGGCTGCGAAACCAGACTCAGGCAGTAATGAAGGTACTTTAAAATCAGATTTCAGTGATTTTACTGTAGCTTTATATCAAACGCATCCCCCTTGAATGCTGGGACTATAAAATGTATAACTGATTGTCACAGAAGGCTGCAGACAATTCAACAGAAGAAGATGCTGAAAAAGCACAGTTTTTGTAGTATTTGTAGGAATGGTTATATCATTAAATGGAGATGACAAAGTTAAAGACTTAAAGAGCCGTAGCAATAAAATAACAAGAGGATGAACCTCATCAACAATAGCAAGGTAATTTGGGGGATATTTAGGATTTTACTGTAGCTTTATATCAAACGCATCCCCCTTGAATGCTGGGACTATAAAATGTATAACTGATTGTCACAGAAGGCTGCAGACAATTCAACAGAAGAAGATGCTGAAAAAGCACAGTTTTTGTAGTATTTGTAGGAATGGTTATATCATTAAATGGAGATGACAAAGTTAAAGACTTAAAGAGCCGTAGCAATAAAATAACAAGAGGATGAACCTCATCAACAATAGCAAGGTAATTTGGGGGATATTTAGGATTGACTAGCACAGTGCTTTAGAGCTGTGAGCACTCACATTTGAAAAAAGCAATGACTTAAATTACGTATTCTAGTGGCAAAGCATAGTAATCCCTCCTGACCTACCACGATTGGCGATGTGAAGAATTGTCCTGGACTACTAAAACAAGATATTTTCAGTACCAACTTGAATTTCTATTTAGAATAAGCAAATATCTTCCCAGAGTCATAAACTCATCTGGGGCGACAACTGTGGACACAGCATGAATTCTGATTTCTCCTGGTTCTTAGAACTCAGCCAGCTTAATCATATGTATTTATTTATTCCTTTAAATAAGCTCTTCAGGGGACAGATTTATTAGTCTGTGTTTGCTGACTGAGAAATCTTCCTCTGCTGTTAATCTGCCCCACAGGTTGTCCCACAGAGTCAGATAACTGATTAAAAACAGTATGGCTGTTAGGCACCGTGACGTGTTTCCACATCTTTGGCCTGAGGGGAGCAGCCCTCCTGTCGAAGCCTTTGTAATTTAATCACAACAGCAGCTCAAACTGCCAAAGAGAGACCCTAGCTGCCCCCCTGTCATCTGATCCTTCAGCCCAGTGGTACAGAGGAACATGCCAGAGGTCTTGCAAGAACAAACATAAGAGCTCTTGAAAGTGCTTTTAAAAGTATTGAAAATGGGACCCTTTGCTTTGCAGTGCTTCTCTTGCGGGAAGATCATTACCAGGACGTCCTCAAAGTATTTAGTAAGAGGCCCAGAGGAGAGTGGCTAACCTCTACCCTGAAGAACCACAGTCGGCTCTGTTTTATTGATCAACCTTAAATTGTGAGCTCCTCAAGACTTGGAACCACTTCATTTATGACTGATTTGGAGGTTATTAAGTGAAACAATTCACAGTTGGATTTAAGACCTGAAAACTCTTCAGATATCAAAGATTACAGATGGATGTGACTGTTCAAAAGACAAATTCAATTGGCAAAAAAATGTTGACATCTTGAAGATTTAGGCCATTCTATCAGCCCGGCTGATGGTGAATCTATTGAACAATGCCTGTCCATCCCAGCTCTAGCCAATCACATCTTTGTCAGGTCCATGTCAGGGTATGTCTGTGTTCAAGACGAGAGAGCTCTCATTTCATTCCCAGGCATACCTTCTTGAGATTTCAGAAGCTGTATGTGCTATGAAAACTGCAGTGTGGGTGGTACATAAATGCCGAATCTTGTTATTGCTCTTGGACGTGAACAGTAGTCAGTGAATCACAATGAAAAGATTGCAGATGAGGTAATCTGTGCAATCTATAGAGCAAAACAAATTCTCGATTGCTTTGCTTTTGAGTGACACTGTACTCACCGGCTTTTCTCGGCGAGTCATCTCTGTAATCAGCCACCTGTTATGAATCAAACAGATTAAGGGTCTGCTAAAGCAAAGCAATGTGGAGTAATGCGTAGAAGGCACAAGCGAAAATTCCTGGAGACTCGTCCTAATTACATTTCAAGCGCTCATTTATCATCTTCAGCCTATCACTCATAATGTGCTTTAATGTCCAGTACTGTAATGCAAGAACGATCGTTCTCAATTTACCACAGGGTCCCTGCAATAATATCTAGGCAGGGAAACCAGAAGCAAACTGCGTCAGGAAGTGGCACATATGGAGACTACCATTAGTGACCATTTAAAAGCTGACCTTAACTTGGCCGCATGTTACTGCAGGATGTCACATTCCCAATAGATGCAGCAAACGGAGCCTTAATAAATTTAGCTGCTCAAAATGACAAGCAATCTGTCGAAATGGGATACTGTGGTTGAAAGGAAAGGGTCATGTCACCCCATACCTCCTCCATTCTGTCTCTGTCTCCCAATCTCTCCTTCTTGATTTCAGGGAGTTCACAGCTATTGTTCGCCTGAGCACCACAGATACAGTGAGAGCGAGTGGCCGGGAGGGAGGAAGAGAGTGGAATTGGCCCAGCAATGGCTGGTAATTTTATCCAGCTGCATCAGGATCTCATTAAGGTTTGTGTGTGCAGAGCAGGAAGAGTGTGGGCCAGGAAGTTGGGCCTGAAGACTTGTGAAATAGCCAGCGCAGTTACCAAACAATGGGCAGTCACAGGGGATCACAGATCTGAACCCTTCTCACTCTACTGCCTGCTAGAAACAAGATGTACTGTAATCACAAATCCCAAAATTGGATTGTCTTCTTCCCTTCCCCTTTTTTCTTTTTGTTTTGTTTCATCGCTGTAGCCAGAGTTCTCAGGTTTCCCTTCTCTTTCAAAACTCGGAATTTGCCTTTCTTTCTTCTTTGCACGTGGTGTGAGACAATAATAAATAATATGTCCCACATACCTGAAACAGCAAAGAAGGAAATCGTATAGAATTGAAGTGTCTCGTTTCCATGTGTGGGTATTATTGGAGTTCTGAAATGAGTCAGGCCGTCATCATTCACAAAGATCTGGAAAAGATTGTTTAGATTTGGGATATGAACAAAGTTCCTTTGAGGTGTTCCATAATCATGAGACATGCCAATACAAACTGAACGTGCTAAGCATGATATCCTTAAGTCCATATGTCCTCTGGAGACAATGCAAGTGTTTTGTGGGATGTAAGTGGAGTGTGTGCATTGATTCATTCATCTCGAGTCTATTTCAGTCCTGTAAACCACTGTCTTTGCTTTGGCCTGTCATTTCCTGCAGCACTCAAAATACAGTACCATGCCATCCAAGCATGAGAAACTGGGCATGGAGCTTTCCATTTTAGATAGATGGATAAGACTTTATGGATCCCGAAGGGAAATTGAGGTGTTAAAGCAGCCCAGCCCAAGACAAGCAAAAACAGACATCAGAGTAGATGAAAAATGTAAAATACGTACAGTAATACAAAATAAATATAAATTCAGGTGTTTTGTAATCTTTCTAGCAGGGCTTGACTCCCAGCTTGGTGTTCCTTTGGGCTTTACTGTCCTTGAAGTACTGGCTGTTCATCACCCACAGGGCACAGGTGCTAGTAACAACAGCGCCTGTTTGACTGATCAAGACCTTCTGCTACAACCTGCCAGTGCTACTATCAGGCAGATCACAGTGCACAGTTGTTCATCTGTTTCTTTTCTTTACCCATTCATTTGATGGATAATGAAAAAAGATATCCACAAACAAAATCTACAGTGCTTTAAATATTTAAGCTGCATCTGTAGAGAATTTATTTAATGATCAGAAGGTTTATAATAATTTCAGAAGCTATAATTAATAATCAAGAACTCCCATCCCTGCAAATTAAGAAACTATATACTTAAAATATTAACATGTATAAAAATATGCTTTTGTTCCCATTTCATAATTTCAGAAATCACCAAACTGGAATATAACTGTCTTAGTTGACAGCTAGGCAGGTGAGAGACCATCATCGTTTTCAATTTGATATTATGATTTTGATTACGAGTTACACTTTCCAATAAGTCCTTTCTTCAACTTCAATCATTTCTTGTCATAAATTTTTATGTGTTCTATCGCTAAAAGTCCCAAATGTATTTTAAAAAGCCTTATTCTGCCACTTATTTATACTGTGGTTGTAAACAGTATATTATTAGTTTCTTCTGATTAAGGAGATTCTGGGTTGCTTGTTTTAAACTGGTAGCACAATTCTGTCTATAAGATTTACTGTTTTGCACCCAATATCGCACTTCCCATGGGTACAGTTCGTCATTGCTTAAACTATTTTGATACCATAATTACACGATCAAATGCACAGTCTTCCCTATGGGCTGATCGAATTTTTGTTCTCTTCAGGGATGACTCTGAATGTCAGACCCGTTGAGAAGCCTCTTGGCCATTTGTAACTGAAGGACTTAGGACATGCGTAGCCATATGTATGCTGTTTGAATTTCTGTGTCTGAGACTATTCCCAGGACAATACATCAAATTATTGTTTTTTATTTGTAAGATTTAGAAATGTCTAATGCAATAGGCAGAGGGTATTTTAGTCTGTGCACCTCAATTAAGCCCTGTGTACATCCGAACTCTCAGTGCCTTCTAGAATGGGGAAAAAAAGCAAATAAAGGTGAAAGACTGTCTACAAAAGGTTCTCTGAATATACAGTACATCCTGTAGGTGACAAATGGCACACAGCCCATTATCTCCCTTGAAAACCAAAATAGAAAGAAGCTTCAGGCAAAAAAATCCAGGCTGAACGTTACGCTAGAATATTGCTCATTTTGGTTGATTGTTTTTCTTTTAGATTAATGCTTTATTTAGTGTTGAGAAATAGTAAACCTGGAAATAAGTATAAAAAAATATTTATTTTTGACAATTAATATACAGTATTCATCTTATCGCAATTGGCTGTTTTCTTTCCATTGTAGATGTGTTTTTTTTTACGATACCTCCTGCTGTATGTCAAGGTGGTACCTGTTTGAACTCTACACATCTCTTTGTCTCAGTTTACTTAGGATTTGTTCCATCCTATCCTAGTTTTTTGGTTTCATCCTGTGTGTTATAATTGTGATTAAGAGATGTAGTGTTAGGTGCTGTCATCAGCAGTTGGAGTGCAGGCTGGGAGCAAGCAAGCAGTAACACTGCCTGTGGCACACCAGTGGCTGAACAGCCCAGAGGCTGATGGGGCTGGAATTGATTTCAGGCTTCCCAAGCAGCTGCACATAAATGACCCCCCTGTCCCTCTCTGATTGTTGATTGACAAGAAAAGATTTAAAATCTGGGGGGAGGGGAGAGGAGGGTGAAAAAAGAGTAATTTGTAATTCCCAATTTAAATAAAAAAATATAAAAGACAGTAATGTTCTTTGGTTTTCCATGGATTGGTCTTGTGAGGAAGGCTGCAGATTCAGGGGGTTGATGAGCAGTCTTTGGCTGTGCAGGGAAGCTTGCACGCAATGAATAGATCATCATTATTATTTATCTTGTGGGCATCTGGTAATCAGTCAAAAGAACTCACTTTAAAATCAGCATGATGGCTGCACAGATCTTTTTTTTTCTGGGAAGTCAAAGGTTTTAGCACAGAATAGGTCTGTCAAATGTAATCTCTAACAATCTGGTGGTATACAGCACCTGAAGGAATTATTTGTTTAGAATATACCATATCGTGAATGATTTAGAGTTGAAAATTATAGATACTCTTTGTAACACTACGGATATTGTTGCAATAGCTATATGTTGCAAAATGTCATAATGATTTGAGCTTTTTCTTACATGTACTCATTGTGCATATTGCATGCACAGTGTAAGAATTGGAATGTGGAAGTGTTCATACATGATTAAAGTCTCAGTGGCAATTTTCATGCCACAGCGTGGATTCCAAATGTGAAACAAGATGGAGTCTGTGCCTGAGGTGCTGAGAATCTGACATACCTGTATTGTCATGTACATCACTCCGCATGGAGTAGCCTTTGCACAGCCTGGGGAATTTGATCAGTGTGACAATGGGGCTGCTTCCTTCATTGGCAGGCAGGCAAGTTTTGATTTTTCTGTATTGTGGTTTTCAAATTTCTTCAGCTGCTGCAGGCGAAATGTACATCTGCAGCTTTCAAACTTGTCAAAGTGGAAAAAAAAATCAGGAAAACAAACCGATAAAAAGCAACAGAACCTTCTACCTCACGAAGCTTAATTAACAAGGTAAATGCACTAGTGTGCACTTAATTCGTTAAAAAATGTGTATCTGAGGAAATACTAATGCATCAAGAAATTGGTCTTATACCCTTAAATTTGATAAAAGTTTAGTCTGTCTTTTGCCTGCTCTCAGCTCATTCTTTTTTATGTTGATGTGATACTGTAGTAGGTGGAAAATTGCATTTTTAATATTTTGTTATGTGATAAAGGTGTAATTACAATGAAAGAGACACATTGTGATTTTTTCTTATTGAAAAGGTCAAGCACATCAATCTCTCTCAGTGGATTTTGCATCTTAGTGACCAAATTCCACTGCTCTTTGAGACTCCCTCTGTGTGACCCCAGCTCACCCTGTTCGACTTATAAGGGCCCTGTGTTATGTTCTTTCAACCGGCAAACGTAACCTCTCATCACATGGGCTGTTAATGTCTATCTAAAAGGTTGTAAAACTTAAAGTCATGTTTGTTTACCTCTTAAAACAGCAAGTGATGAGGCCAGGCTGGACAAGGTCAGGAATCTGGAACAAGGTTGTGTTTGACCAAAATAATCCCTTCATCGTCTCCTTCATCATGTTAACCCTGTCCTCCTGGATCTCCTTTCAGTCTGCTGAATAATCAGGATTAATATTCAAAGTCAGGCTTCTCGTATTTAAAAAGCCCCTGAGAAGCTGAGTGATAAAGAATGAACTCTTCTTCTCTTCTGTTTTATTTTGTAATAAAAGGAGGGGCTTCATAATTTTAGACAGATTTAAAGGCCACGGTGTGGGCAGGATTTGTGATAACAAGTTCCTGCTATCCTGCTGTGTTAAATGTTACTTTAGTTTCCATTGTCTCACGTCATGTCATTTGCCAAACCGCTTCACACCACACGGTGTTGTGGGAAGCCGGAGCCTACCCAGCAAGCAGCGAGCGCAAGGCAGGTTCACCCTGGACAGGACGCCAGTCCATCGCAGGGCCAGTGCAGGCCAATCACACATGGGGACAATGTGGAGGCAACGGTAAAGGCGGAGGGGGGGAATTAGGCCCGGACACCGGGATAACTCCCCACTCTTCTCGAGGAGATGCCCGGGGATCTTTAATGACCCCTGAGAGTCAGGATCTCTGTTTAACGTCTCATACGAAAGACGGCGCCCACTACAGTATAGTGTCCCCACCACTGTACCTCGGCATTAGGACCCACACAGACAGCTGGTCCCACTAGCACCTCTTCCAGCAGCAAGCATAGCTTCCCAGGAGTCTCCATCCAGGTACTAACCAGGCTCACAGCTGCTGAGCTTCAGTGGGCTGCCAGCTGTGAGCTGCAGGGTGATATAGCTGCTGGCATTTCCATTGGGTCCTGTTTACGATAATATTAAGCCTTTTTAAATATTAAAACATGCTGCTATTTAATAAAACAATTATTAAACAAATATAATTATTAATAAGCAGTACCTAAAATGTATGTTATGTACAATTTGTGTAATGTAGCCAGGTAGGCCTAGATACTGTATTTGAAAAGCACTGCCTTTTTTAATGTGGTTCTGTGATAATATTAGGTTAAGTGTTCTCCATTTAGATGATCTTGCCTTTTTTGGCATTCAATGAAAACCTATCAAATTAGTATCAAAAACCTGCAATAAAAATAATTGATATCCTTTCTAGTCAGAAGAAATCATGACTGACTGCTGCACTAAGATTCAATTTGCTCTAATGAATATCGGATATTGAAGAGGAAAGCAGAGTACAGGATTGTGAAAGCACAATGCTGTACCAAATAGCATTACAATAACTGGAACATAACAGAAAACATTGTAAAGTACAAGCTCCTTCACAGCATGAATGTAAGATCACAAAGATAACATTTGAAATTAGTACATTTATTGTCTTGTTCATTAGCTGTGCAGCAGGATGCTGTGTGTTGTGTGTGTGCTGTGGTCTTGCAGGTTTCTTGTTTTTGCTCACACTGTGCAGTGCAGTGGAAGTGGAAGGGCTGTCAAACTATAATATGAAGGAAAGCTCTGTTGTTTTCCATAATTTATGTATTTTATATAAATGGCTGCACTTTGAGCTAATGGGATCCTCTGGGACTCGCAGTCTGGCTAAACCAGCCTTTGACAAGAACCACTGTCATGTCACAAGGAATCAAAGCCATGAACATGGGTCATACTGGCCTGCAAGCAGACTGGCCAAGCAAGGAAACAGACAGAGCAACACAAAAGGAAATTACTTAACAATATTGCGTGAATTTAGAGATCAATTCAGAGAAAAGAAGAGTTAAATAAAGGGTTGTGTAAATATGTAGCTATGAAAGTCTACCTAGAGCTATTTTTTAAACAAAAGGAACATAGCAGCTTCGGTAAAACAAACTGCGGAGCCATACTTTGTTACACAGTGCAACATCACTGTTAATATCGCCAGAAATGAGCAAGGGGATCAATTGCAACATGTAATGCAACCTTACAGAATTTAAAGAGCAGTTGACGGAGAAGTCTTACCAGCACTCAATCCTTCAATTCTTCTTCAATTCCTTTAGGTAAAAATGTGTTGCACAGTATGTTTCTTATTCTGATATATGGTGTGAAGATTTACTTTGACTCTGGATGTCGCGGTGCACCAAATGAGACACAAAATGTTATCTTATGAGCAGAGAGAGGTTCTCCCCCCAAAAAATAAAGATCATTTTGCATAATCATTACTCCTATTGTTAGCACTTAAATTAGGAGACTGAAAAATACAGGAACTTCATTAAGTGATGCTGCCAAAAAAAAGGGTATTAAGAAGAACAAAAGAGGTGAAGCACAATTTGAAGGACAATAGGAGAATGATTTTGAATTGGGCAGAGTAATTCAATAAGAAGTGGTTTAAAAGGGAAAAAATCGTGCTACCGTTCATATTTTTCTTTATATGCTCATTGTCTGATACTGTGGTTTGCGGTTACAACTTTTAAATGAAATAATTCATAATTGCTTTGTCAGGCAAAAATGACTCTCCAGCCTTAAAATGAATTAACTCTGTAAACTTTCGTGATGAAATTCTATTTGGTTTATTTGTTTCTGAATTCGGTCTGTATATCTGTTTCAAGAAATTGCTATTTACAGTGCATGTGAAAAGTTTCATAAGCTACAAAATATAGGTTGTAGTTGCAAAATTAGACCAATTTCACATTTCACAGTTGGTGTCTGTTTTTAAGTATGAAGGTTTTCTTAAACCATAATTCTGGAGGAAGTTTTTGGATTGCTGTTGTTTCACTATTAAAATCAGAGCCCCATCAACAGTGGGTTGGGTGAATTAACAGCGGAAAGGAACTGGATTCAGTTGGGGTGCTCTTACACAACGTATTTCACTCAGTAAAACACCAGAAATAACTGCAAATATAAGTCCGTTCAGATAAGTGTCAGCCACATAATAACTCAGAACCTTTGAATAACTCAGAATTGGCAGTGCTCTCCACAGAAGTAATTTTGCAATGGATAAAATATATCATGAAGGACCGACTCTTCACCCATGCGGCCATGATCACGTTGGTCAATATTTGTACAATCAAGTCATACTTACGTGCGTAAAGACAAGAAGTGATGAATGAAGAGCAGGCACACTCTTTTAGATATAATTATGCATCCTTCAGCCGGAAGCAGCTTCAGTGCTGATGATGCAGGTGTCTGCGGTCTGTTCCAAGCCGGACTGCCGGACTGCGGCCCTGAAGCCTGGAGTGTGTCGTGTCCTTCAGCTGCATCAGCCGGCTGCCGGGTGGCTCCGAGTGCTGGTGAGGCGTCGTTCTTGGCACAGCGGATGAAATGCCTTGTGTCTTGGCGGCGGGGGCTGGTGCTGTCTTTCGAGGCTCCCTGGCACGCCGGGAAGGAGCCCAGCGAGCCGTTTGCAGGCGCAGCCAGTTGGTGCTCGACAGATTATTGAAGTTTTCCCTTCCAGCAACTCACTTCTACACCTGTTCAGCGGGATGGAACACGCCGTACAAGAGGGGGCCCATATGCCACACAGATTCTGTTCATCAGGCTCCTGCACAAAAACACCACTAACACACTGCCTGCCCACCACAGTTAAGCAAGATAAATGACCTTCCCTATGTTGAAAACATGTAATATGTATGATAATAAAATCTAAAGAATGCTCCTGCATTGATTAATTAAGGACTATTAGAATACACATACACTGTTTATATTTGTCTATACTTGCCAAGGGCCCTGTGCACTGTTCAATGTAATCGTATTTCTCTTTACATAGAAGTCATCGGATATTCTAATTCTAACAAGCTTCACCTACTTCATTAATGCTGGACAGGAACACACTATGTGGTGCATATGACACCAATTTACATACCGAATTTGAAAAAGGATTTTTTTCCCCTTTAACTGCTATCAAACCCCCATAGCAGTACCGCAGGATGTCTTTGTGGCACTCTTTAAAGTGCATGCTGCATATTTATGAACTGTCCTGTGGCGAATCCCTCTTGTAATCCATTGTATTCTTAATTATTAAAATCTACTCTGTATAAATTAGCAATTAGGATGTTAAAACATTAATAATGTTTCCGTTTGCCTGTCATTGGAGGAGCTGTCTTATTTGGCTGCTTTGCTGTTATTTTACTGAGTGGGAGCATATATTGTAGGGACAACGACTGATGATGTGCAACAGTGGTCACTTGCAGCAGCAAAGGCAAGAGCACTAGAAAATACTGCACTTGTGTATTCAAAGGCAGCTAATCACCAGGTTGGTTTGCCTGGTATAGTATTATTCCTTGATTGCTTTGTGAATAGAAGATGAGGGTGTCAATGAAGGTTTAAAAAGCGTTCTCTCTACATATTGCTCTCAGGGAAACTGGCATCCTTGATGCTTGAAAGGGTCCCTAGGGAGCCAGAATCTCTACCAGCAAGCGACTGGCACAAGGCAGAGGTACACTCTGGATGGGACGCTAGTCCATCGTGGGGCACACACAGACACAGTCACACACACTCACACCAGGGCCAATTTTCCAGCCTGTTTTTCTTTGGACTGAAAGTCATTCTCTTCAAAAAGACTCTTAGATCAGATGGGGTTTTTTTTATAAATAAGCCAGCAACACATTTCCTGCCAACTTGGGTCGTTCACTTTTATGTACTGTATATAAATGAAGGAGAAATGACCATTCCATTTGAACAACTCAGAATTGAAATATATTGAAAAATGAATTAGTTATGTAATTTATTGGCTTATAGATATCAACCAAACAACTTCCTTTAAGCAGTTCTGAAAACGTTGAAAAATTCTGCACATGCTCTGTATTATGTAAAAATGCATAGTTCAGAAAGCCATATCTTTCTATCATGCAAACATAGTGTAGTGTTACCACTACAATATGCAAATATAGAAGAAACATGGAAATTGTTCAGAATTTTATTAGTTTATTTTGATTCTACAGCTCTACTTTCTAAAAGACACACAGCGATGAGAATCTACTGATCTCTGAGCTGGTTTCATTAGGAATAGACTTCTTTAACTGAGGACATCTTTCTTAGGGAATAATATATTCTTGTCATATTGGAGGCAGTCATGTGCTGTGTAAAGATGTGTGGAAATGCTTTGTTCTGTTATTTTACTGCAACCCGCTGTGCAGAATAACAAACATTTCAATCAGCTATGAATTCAGTTTGGTTTTCCTATACCTGCAGTACGGTATTTCTTTGGGAAGTGTTTTCTTCCAGACCTCTAACTCTGCAGAGGACTGTAGGCTACCTGTGTCTACCTGTGTTGTCTTTTTTTGCCTTTCCAGGGCCTGCAAGCTTCCCAATTCCAGACAAGTGGGTGCAATACTCCTGAATTTGATTCTCTCAACAGGTGGACGAAGGTCATAAACATTCAGAACATGCTTTCCTTTTAACTCTGTGTTTCTGGATTCATTGTGGAGGCGAGCTGACAAGTGGTTTTGAAGTGATGTTTGCCACCATCACATGTAGAGACAAGCTTGTCAGGCTTTGCACACAAGCAATCCAATTACCGTAACTGCATAATGTATATGAAGATGTGCAGCACAGCAGATGCGTTAATTTACAGTCCATATGATTATTATATCCAGCACCTCTTTGCTGATATTCACTGAAGCTGTTGACTTTCTCACCCACTACCCCTCCTACTCTGTGCTACAGCTATGCTGGGGGGCTGATTTCTGTGGCTGTTCAGTGCACCGCTGATGGGGAGCATTGAGCTGGAGGGGAGCCCAAGTCTACCCTGATTCACAGATGGGAGTGTCTCTCTAGTCGCTCTTTTTTAATGACCTCAATGATGGAAGTGTTGCAGGAACAGATTAACAGGCGTGAGGGTGTTAACTAGGACTGGTGCCGTAGCAGAGCTGTGAGGAATGTGCTTCTGTGAGGTGCTAGTTCACACATGTGCTTCTCTTGCCAGGCAGTCTCATTAAAACGAGAAATCTTCATGCTCTCACTTTTCCTTCCTAAACTGAAATTCAAGACCAGCTCAGATACCCGGACCAAAACTCTGGGATAAAAGAAGCAATGTGTCTCAGATTCATTTTGTTTAAAGAATGTGCTTGTTCTGATTTCTTCCAGTTTCTATGGTCATGGTCATGGAAGGTGTTGAATGAGAATGACATCAGACCTCAAGTGGACCTCAAGTGGGCAAGTGGGCAAGTGGGCAAGCATCTTCCCCCAGACAGATGTCTCATGTGGGCTTTGGTTTGTTTGACATGGAATTCCCCTTCAAATTGAAAGGGTTTGAATTGAAACCCAAAGTTTGGGTACTCTGTGTGGACCACTTATTTCATCCTGCTTCACCAACCGTGGATGAATGTCACCTGCAATATAAAGACTTTCTTTGGAATAGCATGTGGAGGGTGAAACGAAAAACTAGAGTGGTTTGTTATTAAATACAAAAACATGCAAGTGCTTTTACTAGGAGTTCAGTGAATAAGCACATTATCACGAATGGTTTGTGGTATATGTGATGATGGGATCCCGTGTGGTTTCTGCTTCACTCTTCATTTATGCAGGTGAATCAATAAGTAACAGCAAGTGTCATAAGAACTGTAGATTTAATATATAATAAAATGTACATTATTTTTCATTATAGTCTCCCTGGTTGTCAGAGTAACAAGTGCTCGAAGGCATAAACACATTTTTAATTAATGTTTACTGCAGTCTAGGATGATCCTTTCCTAGAGATGTAGTAGTTCAGGTGGGTAGCTGCGTCAACTATGCAAAACAGAAGAAAAGCTATGAGATCTATTTCCCATATGTTGTTTTTGATGTTTTTTTACTCTGATTATTTTGATGTTTTTTCTGAATAGGCATTGACCCACACTAGTGCCGCCACTGGAATAGGTTTAATTATCTTTACTGAAGGTTTTAAATAATGAAGCTGATGGAATGCTGCAAAGCAACATTTGTCTGCTAATATATAAGAAAATGCTTCCATACTTCTTGGCCAGCACTTTGCCCAATAGAATGATAATAACCAAAAAAATACGAACAATGCACCCATGGAGTTCATTTGGAGAAAAAAAGTGGCAAATCGTTGACTGACAAAGTCAATTTCCAGATTTAAATTTAATTTTGTATTTTTAGTTACCAAAGAAAATTCACTCCACAAACATAAGGTTGATCCCAAAGTGGCTGCAACAAAGCATGTCACGGTTTTGACAAAGAGTTGGGTGATCTCAGTGAGTTGCAGAGCTCAGTGACTTTGCTTTAAAGAGTTACACTACCTTGCTTGACTGTGAAACAAAAACAGTAGCTTTGACTTTGCTATCCTGCTACATTTTGAGGGCTATGCATATACTGTACCTGTTTATATATACTGTATAGCCTGAAATCCACCCCCAGCAGCAGAGGATAGCAGAATTTCTAGCAGACTGTAGGTAATTTGTTCGGTAATAGAAGTACTCTTATTTCTTAAACCTTGTAATCTACATCAACAGCAAATAAGAAAAAAGGCATTTCTCTTCACCCCATGTGCACTTTCTGCTGCACAGTCTTTCATTGCTGTGAGGGTGAGCTAATTAAAGATCGTTTTGTCACCCCCCGTAGGTGTAAAGTCTTAAGAGTGCTTTGCCACAGTGCCATAATTGATGTTGGTTTGTGACCTGTATTACTGACCGACCAGGAGCGTGGTTAGTGTATTTGAACATTCTCCTTCTGTTGCCCATTTGCTGAGCCAGCACAAATAGCTTGATTTTCTATTACTGCTTCAGCATACAAGGGTGTCTGCACCTTGTTCCACTTTTGTGGGAAATAAATCTGTTTCCCTGCTGCAAGGGACTGGAAAGTATTTTGCCTTTAAGGTACTCTGCCTTGCATTAGAGAAATCTGCTGCACAAAGCAGTAAATTGATTCTTCTTCCCTTAATATTGCTGCCATTCCAGTGGAGCACTGTATGCTGAGCACATAATCCAGCACCTGTGATGCCTTCAGGCTGTGCATTGGAATCCCCAAATGAACAGTGATCGATATGTTCACTAACTAGTTATAGTATATTAACTGCTAACTAACTACTATAGTTATCAAGCTGTAATAACTTTGTTTTGCAATCCCAATCCACTGGTGAGTTGGTGTGGCAGTAGGAATTGGGTGTCACTCTCAAAGAATGACTGCTGTAGAAATTTCAAAGCATCTCCTGCTACCTATTTGCTACAAGACTAAAAACAAGCAGACGCACGCTGTTTCTCCGACCGCTAATCTCTTTTTGTGATGATTGGGTGCTGTGTCAGGGAGACTGCTTCTTTCGGTGCAGTGTGAGGAAGCTGAAGCTGCGGAATTCATTATTCAATTGACCCCGTGATTTACATCATAATTAAAAGTAGCACAGATGTCAGTGACATCAATTGCTCCTTGATGGCGTGTAGATAATGTGCCTTTACACCTCCTCAATGTCAAAGCAATCTATCTCACCTGGCAAGCCAGTCAGGACCATGAAACATAAAAAGCATCCTCTGCGTTCCTAAACAGCAGCTACATAAACGTGCGAAGTCAGTGGCTGAAATAAGAGACCTAAGGTAGCTGTTTAAACAGAGCACTGCTTGATGGGAATGCTTAACTTTAGAAGGTTTGACAGTGCCTAGCAAGTAGTATTCAGACACTTTCACAGTTTTCACATGTTGTTAATTTAAAATTTTCAGTCCTGACACTTTAAAGCATCAAATAATATTTATTAAATACACAACCTACTCTGTACGTTGAAAGCAAAAAAGAAAAAGAAAGTAGTAAACACAAAATCAACATAACAGAAAAATGGAAATGTCTTGATAGCATAAGTGTTTAAACCCTTTGCTCTGGCAAATACAAATTAATTTGGGTGCACAAAATGACCTTAACAACCCACACATTTGTGTGCAATACATGACTGTGGAACAACTACATGTATCACTGTAAAGTCCCCAGTGAGGTAGTGAATTTCAAGCAAAGATTCACACTTAAAGACCAAGGAGGTTTCAAAACAATGTTATAAAGTTGTTTAAAGGTATAGATCAGGAGAAGGATATAACCACATTTCAATAACCCTTAATAATAACCAGACTTATATAGTGCTTTTCTCTACTCCACTCAAAGAGCTTTGGAGGTAATGGGGACTCCCCACCACCACCTACTGTGTAGCCCCACCTGGATGATGTGACGGCAGCCACACACCAGCTCTCAGTGGGGAGGAGAACAGAGTGATGAAGCCAGCTCAGAGATGGGAATTATTAGGAGGCCATGATTGGTTAAGGCCAGGGGGAAATTTGGCCTGGGTACCAGGGTAAACATATTTATTCTTTTCAAGATACAACCTGGGATTTTTAATGAACACGTAATTTAAAAAAAATCAGTTTTATGTCTCATCCGAAGGAGGGTGTCTTTTTGTACAGTATAGTGTCCCCATCAATATAGTGCGGTATTAGGATCCACACAGACCACCCCCTGCTGGCACCACTAACATCTCTTCCAGCAGAAACCTGAGCTTTCCCGGGAGTCTCCCATCCAGGTACTATCCAGGCTCACACCTGCTGAGCTCCAGTCGGCTGCCAG
This sequence comes from Lepisosteus oculatus, assembly GCF_040954835.1. Taxonomy (NCBI): domain Eukaryota; kingdom Metazoa; phylum Chordata; class Actinopteri; order Semionotiformes; family Lepisosteidae; genus Lepisosteus; species Lepisosteus oculatus. The sequence goes on from NC_090700.1 coordinate 59,490,631, forward strand.
CTGTGATAGAGCTACTGGCTGGCTCAATGTCCATGTCTCTTTCCACATGGTGAAGTTGATTAGAAGGCACCCAGACACTGCCTGAATGAGGCTGCTTCCTGAGCATTCGGCCAAGGAGAACATTTTTATTAGGAATGGAACTGTAAGGCTGTGGCTTTACATGGGCTCTGTGTGGAGGAGGAGCCCTGGACGAGCCACAGCAGTGAAGGCTCTTTAAAAGCCCACTGGAAAGCCCCCGAAGGGACAAGCAGGGACCCCCAGAAGTTTTTATTGTGTTTTGGCCTTGTGCTTCCTGCTCTTCCAGGCTGGACCCTGTTAAATAGGGTCAGTCCAGTCTGGATGTCGCCATGGACAGCGGCACACGTTTCTTCTTTTTTTTAGTTTTTTTCACCCCTTTTTTGTGTTATTTTCAATTCTTGTCCACTCCCACACTGTTACAAGGCCAATGGTAATTCTGAAAGAGCTACTGATACTGCAAACATGTGGTGGAAGGTTTTGTAGTCATTTGTGGTCTAAATGCACAGCATTACATATGATGCAAACGCAACATAGTGCATCATTCATGCATCGAATTCAGGAGGTAATTTAGGGAGTCAAAAGAGTTACCCCGAAGTACAGTTTAACTGGGACAGTGAGATCAACACACTTGCTCTTCTGAACAATGTCTTGGTGTCTGTAATGACCAAATGGTCAGGGTCTCAGGCTAATGTGTCCTCCAACTCCACTGTCTCTTTGATTTAGCCCTTTCGATTACTAGCATACTGGGCATCGATTTGGGAATTCATGTCCAGAGAGAAGATTGTTATTGGTTTAGAAATACCTTAAAACCGCAGCCTGGTCTTTCTTAGAGGTCCCCTGTCCCAGTACAGACTTACTCACTCTTGAGAACGGACTGAAGAAGAGACGCGGAGGCAGCGCCGCCACCCAGACCAGTTTGCACGGAAAAAAATAATAGGATCCATTTCACCATGTGCTTTCTAGAAATATTATTTATCCATCCTTGTGTTCTGTTTTTCCTTGGTCAACAGGGACAGGTTTTTGGGTATCAAGCTTCCTTTTCATGTGCACCCCCCATATGAAGGAGCTTGCAACACTAAGTGTCACGCCCTCTGCAGCCAGAGGGCGCTCCTTCTCTGTCCTGTCCCTAGTTTCCGGTCTTCTGTCCTTCCGGTCCCTCTCTTTCCCTTGGGCTATATATTTCCGGGTCTTGCACTCTGTCCTGGCTCAGCATTGACGTTCGGATGTCCTGAGACCCGCCTAGCACCAGGGCGCCCCACGTCCGCTCCCTGAGGGCATAGGTTTCTATAAGGCATTCCTGAACTCTTTGCACTAACGAGCCCGGGCTTTTTTCCCGTCTCGCCGCTACGCATATGGGTCTTTTCCCGCTCTCCTGCTCCCCACGGTTAGTCCCTTTGGACGTCTGTGACACTAAGCTTGTTGAGCAGCTCACTTTTTCAGTCCTTCACAGTTCGCCTAATAACTCTTCAGTACTTCACCTCATGCCGTATTCTTGTTTTAACTTCATTATTGATAAATTGCAAAGTCATCTGAAAACCTCTAAAATACGCTTTGTCCAGCTGGACACAGTGCGTCTAACAGTAACTGGTGTAACAGTTAGGAGGGCAGTCTTCACATCCAAGGCTGCCTTGTCAGTGTTTGTGAGTTCTGAACTGAGAGGACAGTGCGTTTTGGTGGTTTCTGCCAGAAGCCCTCCTGCCCTCTTCCTCTCATGTAAGGCACTCATGCCATGTATGAACTTGCAACAGAAGCAGTTATGGCACTCCCCAGTGTGGGTCTAGTGAATGTTATTGACCTGACCTTTGGAGAAGAAAAAGAACCACACAGCTGTTGGTAATACATCCTGCATTGAAATAAAATTGTAAATTTGACTGCACGGATTCTGGATCACGAAGGACAATGACAGAGACCTGCCATTTGAAATGTGGTTATTGATTCATGAAATTATTCATAAAGATTGAGCATAACTATTTTAACTTTAAAATAAACATACCACCTCGAATGAAGGTACCTTTTTGATTATATGTTTACATTTGTTCTCTAGAGAACCTTGAGTCTTTCCTTTATTTTCCCTTTTCTTTCTTGCTTTTTCAAAATAAGAACTTTACTCAGGATTCACTGTGCTGGCTTTTAAAATCTTTCTGCTGACAGTGCAGAAATATTCACCAGGGTCACTCTGAAAGCCACCTCAAGCCCAGGAATTGTGGAATTGGAACTGAGGCTGGAATCTGACCCATTGACAAGGGGCAGGAATGCTCATTCTTCAGTGGTGGCCCTGTAAGGTAAAGATAATGGCTTGCATTTTAAATACCTTTAAATTGCGGTTAGCCATCACCAGGGTTGCCTTGCTGATGAAAATACCGAATGCAAATGAAAGGGAAGCAAACATGAGACTGCTTGATTGATTTATTTGGGAAGCATAATAGAGCATCATTGCCATGAAGCAAGTGAGTAAGCCATCTATTACAAGAGCAAATGAGCTTTCAGCAGCCTACCACACTGTGAGAAACAAATTCTCAGGAGTATTTTTTAAGGAATAATGAGTTATAATGGTTTTGTAAACAGATAGACCGCTTATGCTTGAAACCCTAATTAAAGGCAAAAATACATGTATCCTGTTGAGGAGATCTGTAAATGTAATAGATTTTAATGGAAGGGCGATGAATACATAATTGTTCTCTGACATATTAGCATAAGAGCAGAACTGGGGGACAGCGTAACTGGCACCACTCTTTTTACTCCCAGAGAGATCGGTTTCATTTCTTTAAGCTCTTTTCCATCAGGTTTGAAGCGTCAGCGGTTTTAATATGTAAGGTCGGGCCAACGTAACTGACAGCATAATTTTTACAACAATATAAATGTAATGGGTTTTCTATTTAGATGTCTGTTTTTTTGCCATGTTATTGATGGGCCTATCTAGATAAAAGGTCAGTTTACAAATATCAGGGCGGACAGTGACAGACAGAGCTGCCGAACAGTCTGTTGTGCAGCACAGCCCTGGTTCAGTTGAGATCGAAGGAAGACAAAGGACAGGTGTCTCTCGACAGAAATGACAAGGCGACTGCAGATGCAGGCAAAATATGTGATGAGCAGTTTTGTTTAACATTTCAAAAAATGAATGGTGTGATATTCACATCCCACTAGACAGTTTCAATAATGTTTTAGATGTGAATCAGTGTCATCACTGTGTGCAGAATGTGCAGATGTTCCAAATATTTTCCTTTAAGACCTTTTCTTAGCCAGAGTATTTGAGTTAAATGCCGGTTACACCATTTTTAAGTAAGAGTTTCATCTCCCATTTTGGTCATTTGTAATTAAACCAATGAAAATGGGAAGGATAACTTTTATTCTGGTCTGGTATTGCTTTTTTAAGTAGAGTAATTGATATTATAATAGCTTCCTAATTATGATGAATTACACAACAAATGTCAGTTTATCATTCTCATGATTTTATCGTCTCTCTTTGTGAAAACGTAATGATGATGTTAAGAAGTACTGTAACTGTGGTTCAAGACAGCCAATGTGCTGGACACATGTTGATGGTCAGCTTCCCTTCTGGTAACTCCATGAGATCTGTGCTATGCTTCCAACACCCATCACGTATTCAGCTTATCCCCATAACTTACATGTTACATTTTTTATCACCTCTGTATTGAGGGTAAATGAGAATTACTATAAAATGAAGTTCTCGGCAGTAGCTTTAGGGGGTCTTCTCCAGAAGTCTAGCAATTCTTTACCAATATATGAAATATCCTCATTCAATAATTATGAGGAAGAGTCACTCTCGTTGAAGGAATTGTTTTACCCATTAAATGTGAATCTCTTTTTAAGGCGTAATGACATAAATTGGTTTTGTAGACAGATGTACCTCTCATGTTTGAAATTTAAATCACTGGTGGTGCCTCTAATACACTGAGCATCAAGAGAAACTCATCACTTATTATTGCAACACATTCACAAATGATTATATTTTGCAGCACATGCACTCACGTTTAATTACTCAGACATGACTTAGGTAAATTCATTAGACTGATTAACATTTGTCATCAACAGGGGGTCTACTGTGAAAGTCACAGGCAAGAAGCACATGTTGTCACTGTTGGAAGCTGTGCAAGCTGTACATCTGTGATGCATCCTATGCATTTGGTGAGTAGGCCTATTGGCCACCTTCTCGGCTTACAAGAAAGCCGCTGTTACCAGGCAGCATGAGGACATGCATGGTCAGGTTGGAATGTTGTCGCAGACGTCAGGATGAGCCTGCAGGCAGGGCAGCCAGTGAGGTTTCAGGACTCGATCAGTGAAGCGCTGTGCGGTCAGGTGGCCGTCAATCACTGCATGTAGAGTTCTGTAACTCTAACTAGAGGCAACCAGACTTTCCTCCCCAGACCATGACGCTTGGACCTCCCTGTCTACTGGTTGTACACAACAGTTAGCATGTCTCTTTGTGACGTTCATCAGGGTGGTCCACACAAATCCGTGATTCAACACTAACAAGGATGTTCCTCCCCTGGTGAGTTAGTCCACCTTCCAGCACACCAGTGGGATGAAAGTCCTATTGCCTTGATAAGCAGCTCACATTGGCTGCTTTCTGTGTTCGTCCTTCTTGATTTTCGCCGGGCGTAATGAGGTGAGTTAGTGTTACTGTAACAGTCAAAGTCACTTGAGTATATCACAGTTACAGTAGTTTAGGCTAGTCTGGATTGATCAAAATAATCAAAATAATCACTATCCAAAATCCTTTGGCTTTATTTTTCTACAAAACATACATGCAAAATTTGCATAACAAGTTACTTTTCTCTTTGTATCAATTAGAATCATAAGGCCTAAGAAAAGAGAGTCTGGAGGCACCCATACTAAGTAGCATGGTAAAAAGTGGCATAACCCATTTTGAAAATTACCCTCAGGTTTCAAAGAATTAAACTGTAAAGGAATGTCCTCCTTCAATGTACATACTACATTGTTCTGTTTTTTTTCTAATAAGAAGAAAAAGGTCTTCTTAAAAAGGTTTTAGACGTGTTGAGCAGTTTATTTACTAACAAACACATTGCATAATGGGGGTGCTCTGATCTTACCTGACGCAGGATAACAAAATTAAAGAATAGAAGAGCTTTTTTGTTTCTAAGGGAAGCACATACGTGTTTTGCAGTAGGCATTTGTTAGGGTTAGTGCTGGGATCACTGGGATCTTTCCTTTTTAGTAATGGACAATTTAAAATTCCACATTTTAACAACAGTTTCGCTGTATTTTTACCAGAAGAAAATGCAGGCTCACTGCTTTAGCCACTTTTATCTTCTGCACCAGTGGTACGGCAGATTTTCTTTCTCTGATGTGAGCAGCGGTGATGTGACATTTCTTGACGCCAGACCTGGTCTCTTTCTCCCAGATAAGTACAATTTTGTTTTTACACTATCACTCAGTGAAAAGCAGCTTTATGCGGGCGTACAGATTGAAAGTAATGTTGGCTGCCTGGTACTGTTGAAATACAACAGTTAGGCTAATCAAACTTTGATTATAGTCCTCAAGTGGCTGCTTTTCTGGTTACGGTTTTCTACTTGCAGATAACTCATTTTCTTTTAAGATTGGCTGATTTTACATTGGAAGAGAATTTTTTTAACAAAAAAAAACTTTTAGAAAAACTAGATTCATAATTGATCTGGGACAAAGCCCCAATTTCTCAAACCTCTTCATTGGTCCACATTATACAGGGAGTAAAACTGGCCTTCATATTAAATTGATGATTCCTGTTAGAAATCACTTCCCTGATTGTAGTTCTAGGCACAGCACTTTGCTTTGACAGTTATAATAGCGAAATAAGCGCTTTGAATAGAGACTAAGGGATTCTAGGCACTTGATGTGACACTCTACTGATATGTTACTGTTCATTCGAAAAATTGTTGCATTATCCATGAAGCTAGTTCAAATTCAGCTTATGAACATCCCTCTTTCTTCAAAAACCTTTTGCTCAAGTATGTGCTGTATTTGAAGGCCAAGCCGTTTTTTTAACTGTCATATTTCTAATATACCGTACATTGCGGTTGCTTATTCAAAGCAGATGTAATGGGTTAATCAGGAATATGGCTGCCTTTGGTATTCGTCTATGTTCCTGACCCCCATCGATTTCCATTCTCTAATTCAAAGACACCCATGGACTGCAGTGGTACAGCACATTCCATTTTCGTTTTGAAGGCTCTGTTTACGCCGATCTGTCCATCAGAGCTGTTTCTCAGTGCGCCCCCTGCTGCGATGAGAGAAAAGCCAGAGAACAGTGGCTGTCTTCCAAGAGAACTGCAGGCACTTCAGATACCATTATCCTCTTTAGAGAAAGTCTCTGAGATTTTACAGTCACAAACTGAATTATTTTCTCTTGTATTTTCCCAGAAAACTGCAGAACCAAATGGCAGGACTGCCTTTGAAAAGCAGGATACTGGTTTTGTGACAAGGGAGAGATTAAGCACTCAAAACTGTCAGCTGTTTAAAATTCTACATGAAAGGTTGAAGAATATTACAATACCCCCATGGTCTGCATTTCTGTATGCTCTAAATGCCTTCATGTCATGGTGTGAAATAGAAAGTACGATTCTGTGGTTTTAGATATTAAGACATATCTGACTTCCACCTAGTCCTCACCAAGTCTAAGACCACGTTAACAGTAGATAAAACTTCCCTCATGTGACACACAGATTTTACTTTGTCATTATTTATTAAACAAAAACATCTGCCAACTTTCAGTAGTCTTGCAAGAAAAAGTAAGTGCACCCTGTGATTCAGTTACTGTACATGAGGAAACCCCCTTTAGCAGCATTAACTTGAAGTAAAAGTTTCCTGTAAGAGTTTATCAGTCTCTCACATCACCTGGGAGAATTTCTAGCCCACTCCTCCTTACAAAACTGCTTTAGTTTGGTGATGTTTGAAGGCATTCTTTAATGCACAGTTTCCTTAACGTCCCACCACAGCATCACAGTGGGGTTGAGGTGTGGACATTGACTTGGCCATTCCAGAATCCACATTCTTTTCTTTCTCAGCCATTCAATCATAGATGTGTTTTGGATCATTGTCCTGTTGCATGATCCACTTTCAGCTAAGCTTTAGCTGCTGGACAGATGGTCTTACATTTTCCTCTAGAATGATTATGAGGCATCCAGGTCCTGCGGCTGCAAAACAGGCCCAAATCATCACCCCTCCAGCACCATGCTTGATGGGTTGGTATGAGGTTCTTGTGGTGACACACAGGGTTTGTTTTTCACCAAACATGTTGCTTTGCATTAAGGCTAAACAACTTCAATTCGGATTCATCTGTCCAGACGACATTGTTCCAGAAGTCTTGGGGGTTCATTCAAGTGCTGTTTTCAAACCTAAGCCGTGCAGCAATTTTCTTTTTGGAGAGAAATGGTTTTTCCTACTCTTCCAAGAAAGCCATTCTTCTTCAGTCTTTTCCTTATTGTGGAATCATGAACTCTGCAGTTTATCGCATTCACAGAGGCCCTCAGATCCCTGGATGTAGTTTTGGTGTTCTTTGCGATCTCTAGGAGCATCATACAGTCTAATCTTGGGGTGAGTTTGCTGGGACACCCACACCTAGGTAGATTGGTAACTGCTTTGAACTTCCTCCATTTATAAATGATCTTTCTCATTGTGGAATGATGGACTCATATTGTCTGGAAATGGCTTTATAACCCTTCCCAGACTGATTCTTTCTCTGACACCATCACAGATATCTCTGACCTAGGCATGATGTATTACCACAAACCTGAATGCACCAGACCAAACTGCCAAAGCTACTGATTTTATATGCAGGTGGAAAGCACTTCGTGATGAGCAACTAATCATGTGCACTTGTTTAGAAGCACCTGATTCAAATTACGTCCTTAACTGTAAAAGTTGCTGTAAAAATCAACTGTAAACATTTACATGGAAGCAGTACTCAAAAGGTTTCTGAATCTTGCCTGAATTTTTTTGTTTAATAAATAATGACAATGTAAAATTCATGTGTGTTATTATCACGTGAGGTTAGATTTATCTACTGTTAGGACTTGGTGAGGACTTGGTGAGGACTAGGTGAATGTAAAACCATAGAATCTTAAGAGGATGTATTTTCTCTTTCACATGTAATATATAATATATGTATTAGCAACAGCACATAATTGGTCAAGGTGTTGTCTACATTTTTTGTGTCTTAAATGACATTTAATAATTATGGTCTTAAAGATGTTCCGGTTTCATAAAATAATGTTTTTCCATTAATAATGTGAGTTTAGAAGGAAGCAGAGCTAGTAAATAATAATCCAGTACAATCAGGGTAAACCTACTTGAAGATCTGATTCTATTGAGAGTAGTAGTGGTATAGTATTGATATACAGCCCTTTAAATTTGCTGACCTTGACCTCCTTTTCAGTTCCCTCCTGGCCAGATAGGTACTTAGACATTGCTACTCTGCCACTGATATCCTTTGTCCTTTCAATCCCATCTGTCCCCTTGAGTGGCTACCCACATAGCAGATAGCAGCACTGTCCTTTTTGCTGGCTAAACCTCTAGCTTTGCCTGTCTGTCATATTGTGTGGCTTTATCAGTTCTGGTGCTAAAGTTCATAACACATGTTTAATCCACATGGCATGTTTGGGGTCAAGTCCACTAAATCAGCTACAATCCAATCTCCTCTCTACATGACGTCCATCAAATGCTTTTAGGACTATTTTTATAACAATGTAGTAATTTCCAATTCTGCCCATGTAAATGTTCCTTTCCCTGCCACTTTGTCATTCCAAATCCAATCTCTGGTCCATATAATTGTATAATTTTGCATTAAAAGATAATGGACAGTCATACAACATACTTCTTGTTATCATTATTGCTAGTGAAAATGTCAATAAAATAAATTTACATCCAGTCCAATACAGTATGCACATCCAATAAATACAAACAGAAATACATCTTAGACAAACAAAGCTGTACAATAGTATTGCCTCCAAAAAAAACACATCGAGTGATGCATCGAGTCAAAACTGATCACAAGCCAGTCATAAGCTTTTCAAATGTTGCATCACAGATGCTGCAACACATGGTCCTGAAGCCTTTGTCTGCCATAATACAGGGTCTTCCTATGCGAGATATTGGTTGAAGCAGATATGGCTAGGTGCTTGCAGGCTATCTGAGGACCTCCATTCGTTTTCTTTCCCAACAAGCCAGAGGGTTGGCTCATGTAGTTTGACAGCTCGGAAGGTCCGTCTTGGATGATGACGCTGCTGCAGATTTCAGTGGACTGCTTAGTTATATATGAAAATAGGTTTGACATTTGTCTGTAGCAGAGTGGGTAGTAGCCATGCCAGCAAATCCTGGGAGCTGCAAGGTGACCTTGTTAGTCAGCACTTCACTCATGCTGTGAAGTTCTTCATCCATCTTCATCACCAGTCCAGTTGGAAAAGAGGGACCCAGGCTTGCAGCCATCTTGTTTCCAAGGAAGACTGCAGAGTTACCACCGTCTTGTTGTTACGGGTTTCACTGAGTAATAACTTTAAGTCACGTAATAGCCCATTTGATGACACTGAAAGAAGTGACTATCTGGTCTCCTTGGCCCTCCTGACTGACGTCTTTGAAGGGCTCCAGTATTTCACAGTAATAAAATCCATGTGGTGAATTTGTATTGGGCTTGAAACTCAGATAGAGCCTTAGGACGTTCACCTGGCTGTTGCACCTCATGGGGTTTTCACAATGGCCACATGTAGTATCCCTCCACTAACTCTGTTACCTTGGTAGAATCATGACAATTAGTTACTATTCTGAACATCATTACCATCACCTGTTCCCGATGGCCTGTCTGCTCCAGGGCTTCATGAGCAAAGGATTTTCTATATTTTATCTCCAATTTATTTTTTTGCTAACTTTTTTGCAGATTAAATCTAAATTACATGTCATGTTACTGGTGTTGGTCTTTTTGAAACTTTCTCTCCTGCTTCTACAGTTTGGGGGTCCTCCTATTTTTGTATCATCTGTGAATTTCACTAGTTTGCTCAATGTTGGAAACTAGAACATTCATATAGATTTGGAAGAGCACCGTTCATATTACAGATCCTTGTGGTATCTTCTAATTAAGTCAACCCGATCAGACCAATATGAGTGCTGTTCCAAATAACTTTACCCATAGAAGTTGCAGAGTTTACAGATATGAGTAATACAAAAGACTTTTTTTTCATTAATGGCAACTATTAGGAATATCAACATAGTACTTTATCACTTGTCAATAATGAAACCTAGATTTGAGATGAAGTATCTAACTCTCTGTATTTAGGTCTGGCAAGATAAGGCAGGATATAAATGATAATACTAAAATCATTCAGCAAGACAGGCTTATTATACAGACACCATAAGTTATGATATCTGCAGCTTACGCAAAAAAAAGTAATCATGTGATGGCTACCTATTGAAATAGAGCTTGTCCTTGTGTAGTGTACACGCATAACCGATTTTGTAAAAAAGACTGTTGACATATGATAGAAAATGAGTGAATTTCTATTATTTCAATTATATAAAAACAAATCTCTTACACATTTCAACTATTTTCTGCCTACATCATAAACTTCAATAAGCATAAACAGCACACATTGAAATCATACATTTAAGACACGTAGACATTGTCACATACTTTAAGGTGCCTAATGAAGCAGAAAGTAGCTCTTAGTCAGTGAGTGACAGATGCTTTTCTGCATTTACAATGGTTTCTATTGCTGGCTTTGACATTATGGCCCTTAAGTAAAGACAAATACATTTAAATGGATGGGTACAATTTATGTTCAATAGCAAGCAAAGTCCTTGAGTTTCACTTCATTGTTTTTTTCCTCATCTACTTCAGAGCCAATTGCAAGACCACGTTCTCCATTATAGTCCAGATCTCAAATCCAAGCAATTCTTCAAATCCTCTCCAACATAGCTATTGACAATTCCATTCACTACAAATGCTAATTACATTTGTCAGTTATTCTTGTCCCAAATTCATGGAAGACCACACATTATCACACTTGAATTTGAATTGAACACTGAATTTTATTTCAATTAAAAAATGACCCCCAACTCTGCCATATCGCTTTATATAAATAATATACACTATATCATGTACAGCTGAGTCAGACAGCTTAAGACAGTGGTCTTCCTTTTCAAGTTAATTTTAAAAACCTGCCATTTCCAAAAGAGGTCTGCAGACACAGCTTGAGCCTTTTAGTTTAAATTGCCTTACCAGGCTGATAAGAAGTAGGAAACCACTTAGCTGTCCTTTTCCTGCATTGCCTATCTCCTTCAGCGGATGATGTAAGGCCTTATTGGGTTGTGGTTTCTCTAATGCCTGCCTTAGTAGATTTATTCCCATCTCTGCAATACTGCCAGTTGTGGAAAGGAAAAAGCAGCTGCAAAGCATTGGGGACACTACTGTTTTCCTCAGAATTATTGGGCCTTTCCAAGAGCTCATATCCTTTTCAATCCACCCTTTTTCCAATCTCTCTATCCGCTACAGGGACGTGGAGGAGCCTATCCTGGCAAGCAACAGGCACAAGGCAGGATTCACCCTGGACAAGGCCATTGCAGGGCCCATGCGCAAAGATGCACAGCAAAGCCAGTTTTCCCAAAAGCCAATCGAACCCCCCGGTGTTTTTTGGACCGGGGGAGAAAACCATCCAGAGGAAACCCACCCCAACTTGGGGAGAACATACAAACTCCACACAGACAGCACCCCAGGTACAGAATTGAGCCCTGGGCCCCCGTGCTGCTAGGCTGCAATGCTAACCACTGCACTACCTTCCCACTCCCCCACCCTTTCTGTTTTTCATGATACTTTCACTTCTGTAAGTTTTTAGCAGACATTTCCTGTGCAAAAAACACTGGTCAAACCTGTCTTCAGGGAGGTCCTGTCTGTGCAGTCCCACTCACTGCACACAGAGTCCATCTGCTCCTGCTTTGGTAATGGTGAGGGAAGGCCCTCTGTTTGCCAACTGGAGAAAGTCTCAGTTTGCCGTGGAGGATAAACTCCAGGGGAACAGTTTAGAGAATACTAGAAATAGGAGAAACACGTCTCTGGAAGGTGGGGGGAAACTGTAACACTTGGTAAAATCTTAAGGAAACCTGGGGACAACATGCAGACTCCACCCAGAGATGCCAGGGCCCTGGCAATGGGAGACAGCAGTGCTAACCTCCCAGGAGAGTAAGTGTTGAGCAGATCACGATGCTGCAGTGATTTGAGGGCTGTCTGTTGCGGACACATAAGCATTTCTGAAAAACGTCTTTATATTGTTCAATACTTGCATGGTTATCAATAGAAGTAACAAGAAAGGATCATAATAAAAGACAGGCGTCCCATCTGGGGTGTACCCTGACTTGCGCCCGTTGCTTGCCAGGATGGGCTCAGATTCCCCGCAGCCCTGAAGTGGAAGAGGAGATTAGAAAATGGATGGATAGATCACGAAACCCTCATATATTACAGGCAAACTGAAATTAGACAGTGCGTAGAAAGCTAGAAAAGATGAGCAATTCTTTTCAATCTGCTTTACAAAGCGTGTAAATCTTTTAGAGTTCAGCTGTCAGTTTTGAGCATAATTTGAATAAATATTTTCTGTGTCTCAATGCTTGTGCAGCAAGAGTAAGTGGTAACTGTTTTTCGTCACTTTGTTTCGTGTTTCCCAAAGCCCTTGCATCCCTTAATAAATTGTGATAAAGTAATACAGTATGTGCATTCAAAATCTGTTGAGTTGCTAATTATACCGTACAGTTATGAGAAATGTCAAAGTAGTAAAAGGCAGGATAACAGTGAGGGCCTGTAGAACTGACTCAAGTGAGAGAAAGATTGTGAGTTGTTATGGGGCAAGGTTATTCCGAAAATAATGTATGAAAAGCAAGAAAAAACTGAGAGAATTGCTCATGTGTGTAAATTCAGGCATCACCAATATCAAATTTGCCCATGCAGCAAACATATCTTGAGTTGGCAATTTATTTTGGTTCCTGCTGAACTAGGTACTATGTCACAGTGATGAGAGATTGCTCTTTGGAGCGATATGCTCCCATCTTTCCTTCACCAGAAGAGCCTAGGGCACAACAGCTGTAGACTACACAGGTACCCCTGTTAAAGGCATCAGGAGGTTGGGATAAGCAGTCTGAGGGCTTTGGCAAACACAGAAATGACCTTAACACCATTATCACTTAAGTGGAAACAAACTGTCTTTACCAGAAGGAAAAGCTCAATGATTTTTGAGCTTTCTAAGCATTATTTTATATATATATACTTTAATAATAAAATGTAACAGGAACCTGTGTACATAAAACAAGATATAACCATACACCAGTTTAGACACCAACTTCATTGGAATTCATGTGGAATCCCTATTTAAGATTATGAACATTGTATAACAAGAGAATACACAGATTTAATAAGATGTTCTCCTTTTATATGTGGTTGGTATTTATGGACATTTTGAACGAATCTTCAGACAACAAGAAAACACTTCTGCGTTTGTGCTTAGAGATGTATTTTGAAGATTAACGAAAGGACAATGGGATTATCTGGATTACATTTATGTTTCCTTTAACTCTGACTTGATTTGAAAGGGTGAAAGGGGTTAAATCCATTTACTGTTTTGCAATGATTTCCATGAAAATTTGCCAAGTCCACTGTTAGACTTAGGCGGATTGCTTTACATTTACATAATGAAAAAATCCCTTAACACAAAAACCAAAGTCTGAGGAAACTGCAGAGGCTGAGTAAGAAATAGAAATGGCAAAGGCAAACAAATACTTCCACAGAACGTTTGACTAAATTGCATCTGGAAGAATTACACTGTGATGAAGGCAGTTTACTTCCATTAGTTTAATCCCCATCTGCATCAAAACTCTTGCTTTGAAAAGTGTGAGAATTCCTGGAAAATGCTGTCAAAGCTGTTGTCAGGCAGCCAGATTAAGTCAGCACATCAAAAATTTGAAATGCTGCAGCTTTATTACTTGGATACAAACAAAAGAACACTTAGGCATTGAGTGTCTAGAGTCTAGCTTTAATAAGCAGTCCATTGTTTCATGTTTCTTGACACTTTCTTTCCTGTTAGCTTGTTTTCAAGCCCCTGATTTGTGATACATTCATGCATGCAGCCAGCTTCCCTGTTTAGATGTCTTAATCATGCGATTCTTCTGGGTAGAAAAAGACAGGCAGAGTTACAGCCACAGATCTCATCCACACAAAAGCTGGTGCAAGTAGCCACTCTCCTCCTCAGTAGCTCAGTGGCAAAACTCATATATTTAAGCATATTCTGCAGTGTTGTGAGCAATCAGGACAATCCCGATCTGGCATATACTGGAGTAATCCTCCAGCCACTTAATCTTCCTTGAAGTAATAGGTTTTGTTGCTTTCCGTGATCAGTTTAATTCTGCAAGTGTTTTCTTATGCGGCAGTAATCCCTGTAATCCCTGAGTTTGGCTGGCAAGAGGTTTAATCCTTTAGTCACCAGTGAGATGAGAGCATATGAGATGCAAATTATGTGCTCCCAATGTTTTACAGGGGACTTCATCATAAGTAGGCTCATCTGCTCAGGTCTATAGCAGATCCAATATTGGACCTTACATCTTAATTTTTTTGTTGTTGTTACTGTTTTCACTGAGGGCTCCTGGAGCAACAGGGAAGAGAGGAATTTGTTGAAATGATCCCGGTGATTTCCTGATGTTTCTATTCGTCGGTCCATCTGTCTCAAGTGTGCTGCACTCGATACCCAGCCTCTCTTGAAGTGATCTTTCTTTATAAACAGACAAGCCCTTGTCTGTATTGCAGCTGCCGGAACGATAATGTGCTCTCCTCAGTGTTATAACAGCACCTTTCTCTCCTCACTGTGATTCTTGAGACAGGTTCATGCACAAATTATGTTTGAACAGTTTCATACTGCACCTCTTAATAAAGATGCACTATGCTGTGTTATATTCATGACACAGGTACTAATACCTTTACTTTGTTTGAAGAGGTAAATAAGACCATAAGAAAACAATGAGGGTTACAACCCAGATTTAATTCTAGGATTTCATCTGGACTTTTCCTTAAAGAAGCCAGGGTGTCATTTTTGAGGATGGGTAGCTAGTTTGGGTCTCCCACACCTCTTTGTGTAAAGAAGTGCCTCCTGTTTTCAGTTCCAATTACACTTCCCTGGGACCATCAGTTGTGCCCTCTGGTTCGTGCTGACCTGGCCACTGCCTTTGAGAAGTTTGATCATCTGATTCAAGTTCCCTCGTAGTCTTTTAAGTTCAGAATACAATGCTGTATCTCAGATAAATGACAGATAGGGATACACTCCGCCTTGGATGTGCTTGTGTGACCGACAGTGTTCCGCGCAGGCTTGTGCCCACGCCACTCCACCCCGCCGGTCCGTCCCACAACACCCGGGTCTCCGGCGTACCGCCACAGGGAGCCAGCCCAGTGAGCTGAAGGAGACCTCCCCCCAGCCCAGTGAGCTAAAGGAGACCCCCCCCAGCCCGGGTGGCTGAGGCCTCTGCTACACGCAGGGAGGACGCTGACGTCACCGTGCCCACACCAGCTCCCCTACACTTTTGCTATTTTTCCAGTGGACTTGTAAAGCTAATTTACCTTCCCAGTGCAACTCATTGAAATCAGAGAATTTGAAGAGATTTTTTAATTTTTTGTTGAGGAAGATGGCAAGGAAAAAAACACTGTAAAGAGAAAGAGTACTGCCAACTGCATTCTAAGGGTAATACTGCATGAAGTCTTTGACCCAGCTTCAGGCAGAAATTCCAGTCATTTTGCTTGCCAAATGCTTCTTCCCTCCGCCTATTGAACAGCGAGCTGGGAACCTTGTGATCGCCGTGTGGGTTGAGGTGTTGATTTAATCCAGGTCTAAAGCTTCCATAACTTCAAATACTACTGCATTCTTCAAAGGCAGAAGAAAGGAAGTAGTATGTGAAAGTAAAAATCAGTCCTGGCTCCGGGATAGATAAAAGACAAACCTCTGCTATAAAGTAACTCGAACAGCAAAAGCACTTCTGCTTGGAGCGTGACTGCTCAGTGGATATTAGGAGTTCAATCCAGGGCCATATCACTAGCTAACTGTAACCGTAATCCCCCCAGTAATGGGGCACAACTGGCAGAGCACCACTGGGAGAGGATTGGTATTAGCTGTTCTCTTGATTTGAGTGACCTTGCTGGAATCCCACAGGTCTGCAGTGATGTCAGTGAGAGATCTGCCTCTCCTCTACTCTGTGCAAACTCGCCTGTTTCACACTGAGAAGCTTGCAACACTTTAAAATCTCTACCCATCTCTGTGCATGTGGGCATGTCTGTTTGTATCAATCACTCCTGAGTGCTTGAGGAAGTCACTGCCACACAGCTGAGAATTCCAAATTGGGTAGCTATATAATAAAATTACTTAGTGATGACAGAGGTATCACATTTCCAACAAACTAATATTCAATAAAAAAGGAGAGGGTCTGCTTAGAAAAAGTCCATTACTACAAAAACTCTTTCACAACATAAAATGATCCAATGGACCAAAAGCAGAACAGATTATCATGGAATAAATAAAAAAATAGTTAAACATGGACATTCTACACATATGTTCAAATTATTTCAAATGATTTGTCATTTAGGATGCCTTACTTCTCCTGATTTTGAACAACACCCTTCGTTACATGTGGAAAGTGCTGAGTTACATCTGCATCTACAAATGTTAATGGTATACTGCCCTAAAGACACTATCAGGCGTGTGAACCAGGTCTTCAATGACATCTACCGAAATGCAGCTGTTCCAGGATTGCTTTCAGCTGCCAATTATTCCTGGGCTGCTTCTTGGTTTGGACCTGTGAGGCACTTAGCCAGCCTAGAGACAAATGCAGTTATCCCCACTTGTTCTAGAATATTGCAACACCTTGTCTTGCCTGATTAATTGCAATCCATTTGACATTGAGTGACTAAATGAGAACAATGAAATCAGATCTAATTCTGCTCTAACTCGCAGGAGATGAATTATTTGCTTGCAGAGTTGTAAGAAGCTGAGAGAGAACAGTATGAAGGTGCCAAATGCAGGGCTGACAAAGAGATGTTTAACCTTTAAATGTGGAATTGATTCATGCTGGTTTACTTAACCTGTCACACACATACTCGGGTACAGCCTTGTTTGCTAGAGTTGCCTGTTTGTATTCCTTATGGAATGGAAGGTGATTAAAGTTAGTGAGCTGCCTGAAAAGAAAATGTTTCTGAAAAATACTAACAAAGCATCAATATACAGTATATCATAGAGCAAATCAACACTATGCAAGTATAACCTCAGATAATCTCATCCAATATGAAGAAAAAGTAGGAGATACTATAGAGCTACAGGAGTGTCCTTCCTAAACTTCAGTGAAAACATTTTTGTGACTTCAGGTTTCACCTCTTTTGTGATAGGAAGTAGGATTCCAGTGTGTATGAGCATACGTGTAATTAAATATCAAAGAAGATAAAGAACAGCTTATTACTGCTCTGAGTCATTTATCTTGTATCTCTCAGGTTTTGTATTTCTCTGCTGAATAATACAGCTCTGTGAGAGGAAAATGTTTCTTTTCTGCCTTTGATATTCATTGTGGTTCATTGGTAATATTCAGTAGTGATGTGGTTTTAGAGTCGATATAATGATCTTTGGACTGGTATTTAATCAAATATTAGGTTTCCTCAAGCATTTCCCATAAGTGGTAATAAAATTCCCATTTCACAGTGGTAAGGATATTGCACTTTCCTCCCATCGTAAGCTAATATCTGGACATACGTCTAATTTATCCTTCTCCTAGAGCAGAGCACAAGCAGACTTCAGCTGACTGAAGTTCCAGATAGACCTCCGATATGGAAACATTAATAAGTTAAATAAAGACCAATCTCTGTGCTTCCACGTGTGAAAAAATATGAGACCCAGTGTTCTGCTTGATTTTCTAATTTATCTGGGTTATTTCTTTTTCAGAGTGATTCAATGACAAAAACGTGTTTTAACTTCTGATTCCAGAGCAGATGGAGGCTGACAGATGAAGGAGTGCAGAGTCATGAGTAGCCCTGCTTGGTGCACATGTCTCCCTGCTCGAAACAGAACAAGGATATGAAATTTCGATGTGGAGAACAGGACTGCTGTATCTCCTGAACTTTGTGAGAAAACCAGGCTTTTTGAAGGTAGTGGAAAAGATGGACCGCCAACTAATGACAAGAGTTACATATTTTCTGGTGTCTCTCGCAGATCTCTGTGGCTTAATCTCTTTAAATTCGCTGGCAGCACCGCCACAATGGGACAATTCAAGCTCAGTTCCTTCATTGTGAAGACTTGGGCACTGTTATACTCATATATCTGCAGTTCCTATCAGGACTTCACAGGACACTCAGTGTGTGTCAGGTAGAGAAAAATGTTACTTTAACAGCATAAGGCAGATGTTTCCACTTCAGATGTATTTATTTCCAAAATAAAAAGGGACACTGTGCTGTAGGAGGTGAGATCCTTCACATAAGCTTTTAAAAGGAGCTCCAGACCACTTGATCATTAAAGCTCCCATTGCACTGTTTGCCATAGAGGAGGGGATGATCATGCTGCCTAAATTGTGCTGTGGGCTTGCACAACCTGGGCTGTTGAAAGGTGCCCTTTAATTCAAGGAGCCCAGCATTTCTTCAGTCCTTCACCAGCTCTGCTGTTGTAGGGTTGCTGCCACAATATCTGTCACATCTCACCACTACAATGGTAGATCAAGTGGATCTCTTCTTATATGTAATTCTCTTTGAAATGAGAAGTGGTGTATAAATAGAAGGAATTATTACTATAGTTATAAGTAATAATTGACCGGTTTGTCTGGCTATTTTTCTTTCACTAAAACACACCCTTAATAATAAATCTACAGATTATTTCACAGATCCAGATTATTCCATACAGTACCTGTCTGGTACAACTGTACTGTAACTGAAACGTCACAATACTGATTTTTGTTTGAGTAGCTGTGAAATCATCTGTGTTTTTCTGCAGCCTTAACCATAAATCCACAGGTTATTGATAAGAGCATCTGCCTGGTGCAACTGTACTGTAAATGAAACATAACCTACGTTGCTTGTAAAGTTGAATGTTTTTGTTTTAAACTCAGTTGTTAATTCTAAATTCCCCAGTTTTACCCAATCCCCACAACAACAAAAAAAGGTATGCGTTAATATTTTTCTAGCATAAAATGAAATTGTGCCACAGTGTTTCACTCAGATGTTGCGAAGATGTTGTGCTTCTGCCTGTTTGTTAGTTAATGTAATTTGCCTCAAAAGAATATTATGCATTTTCATTACTTGCATAAAGTATAATGTGTTTAAAGTTTTGTAATGGACCTTTTCTCAGAACCAGGGAAATAACCTGACATTTTCTTGGGGCATTCCTGATGAATGCATGACACAGTGTTGCATACTTGTGCTGCAAGGAAATTCACAGACCATTCCAGACACCTCGCTGAGAAATTAAATATCATTAAGAAATACCTGGACATCAATGTGCCATAAATGTATAAGCACAGCAAAAGCTTTGTAAATACAAGAGGAAATCATATGAAATTCATTTTATAAAAATAGACAGGGAGGAAGACAAATAGTCCTATAGATGTAATTGTAACCGGAGGATCATCTAGACATCCGTCATTCAATAAAACTACTCAGCAAATGAGTTCACAATAAAGGGGTATTTGTATGGGTAGGTGCAATTAGTGGTTATGCAAAAATGAAGGGATATTGTGCACTTATAGGGGCTTAGGGTGATAGTGGGGGAACCTACAGATAATCTCTGGTAATCTACATGAATTCCTCTAGGAGTGGCAAGTATGAAGACTATTTGATCACTATGTACTGTATGGGTGGATGTCTTGTATGTAATATTTATTTTTAACACAATGTTTAGTTGTACTATTTTTGTGTTTTTACGAGTCTACAAGTGTGTAAAACACAGCTGCTTGGATGCAATTTCAAAGAAACTGGACAACAAGGTATCATGGTATGGTATCATGGTATGGTATAATGGTATGGTATCTTATAGGTGGGACGGGGTGTGCTGAGCTCCATCCATTACAGCTCCTTGCCAGTTTGTAAAGGCAGCCAGTCATCACAACTGTGTGCTGGTCAGAAAGGAAACCGCTTCCCTGCAGTGACTCTGCTGCAGAGAAGTCATATCGGAGCACAGCAGAACCAGGGAGAGCTTCCCCTGCCTCAGTCCATCACCCCTGCCCGCTCCACTTCGACCTTTATTTGCAGCACATTTCTGGCACTCAGATAATTAGCGCTTCGTATTCAAAAGATGAATCGAATTATTATGATTTGCGACATGAAGATCTTTTCTTTAAAGTTCCACTGTATGAGCAATTGGAAAAGAACTAAGAGTTCAGGCTACTCAAAAAAGAGAATTGCTGCTCTGTAATTCTCAGCTGTCGAGCTGCATGAGATTGGTTTTCTAACTCTACTCTACTCTGAGCTTTTGATTAATGAATATCTCGCATGTGCAACATTGGAAGGCAGGGATACACTGAGACTCCAAGTTCATTATAATAGTTCTGATCTACATGAGGCAGGCTTAATGTGTAAAAGTTAAAATATATATATATATTTATATTGCAAAGGAACAATAGGTTTATTCCCTGCTGAAAAGAGAAGAAAGAAAACACAATGTTTCGACTGTGGAGCCTTCTTCAGGTGTCACGGCCGAAACGTTGTGTTTTCTGTCTTCTCTTTCCAGCAGGAATAAACCTATTCCTTCTTCCTTTGCAGCCTACACACGCTGACGCAGCTCCCCACCTATATATTTAGATTGTTGTATTCATCTCTTGATTTCATTCACACCTGGTACACAGACCAATCATTTATTCTAATGTTCCTTCCATACTCAGCTACTAGTGAAGAAGGATCTGAACATACACAAAGTATTATTCAAGAATATATCAAAACATGGGGATTAGCATTGCATCTCTGGTTTGTACAGACGGCTCATTTTAAACCTTAACCCCCAGTTAATAGAATTGAGTACAGTTTTCACATACATGTCCATTGAAATGTCTAGTAACTACTTTAAGGAATCTATGTTCCAGTGTGATATGGGTTATGAAAATTGCAGCTGCTTCTGCCTACCCCCATTCGGTATGTGACTATTTAGTAACCTAAAGCTCAGTCTGTGGTTGTATCTGGCTCCCCTCAGCACTGTCTTCCACAATGACTATTTTGGGACCAATTTTCCAACATCTGCAGGCAATCATGCACAAAGGGAGAGCTTTGCTTACAGACAGCGGCTACTCATTGAGCACATCAACAGGGCTCAACTGTCTAGAGGAAAGAGGAGCCCGTGTTTTAAAACTGGTTGAAAACAAATTAGAAGATGATAAGACAACATCTGATCTGGCTAAATGTCTTAGCATCAAAACTGTGTATTGTTCTTTACAAAATTCAACTAATCGTGAGCCCAGGTGGAGATGCAGGGAAAATAATTGAAACCACTCTAAGGTGTGATGTCTTGGCATAGAGGAAGGAATGTGTATTGCTAGGAGTAATTTACTCAATGGCTATGAATGTAAACCCATAGTCATAAAAGCATGCTGCAGTTATCACTTACATTATGTATGTTCATTAACACCGCTGTGTGTTCACCAATTCCCTGTGTAGGACGTATGGCAGGGTAGTTGAGGTCTGTTTGCAAATTAAGGACATGGGTCCGGGCTCAGTAATCTCAAATAAAGTTATAGGCAACATGACACTATTTTAGAACAGAGCTTCTCAAGAGTTAAGTTAAGCAGTCAGGGATGAATTGGTTCTGGGAATGGAATTCCGTTTAATAAGAAGAATTTACAAAAATCACAAGGAAGTCCTTCAAGTTCCCTTTCATCTCTGTTTGCTTGTTTATCTGAAGACATCATTACAAGACTCTTGAATGATACTTGTGATTTAGCTTAGACAATATGTATGGTATATCTATAAGAGGTATTTTGTTTCATTCTCTCAGAAACAGTATAAAGAAATGCAATGGGCCTACCTTAAATGCATCTCTACCTAATCTATGTCTGTGTCTGACTCTGCGCTCTGACCCCAAGCTTCTCTCTCCCCGCCTGTGTGTCTCATGGAGAGCAAGCTGGGGTCTGTGAAAAGACAAATTCCTAATGCAAGAAATCGTATATGGCCAAGAAAGTGATCTTAATTTTTTTTTTTTAATCTTAAAATCTTGTTGGGCCTGAAGCAGCGGTTTGGGTTAACTTCCTCCAACCCTTCAAGGATCATTAGCAAGTGAACTAAACTGCCCAACAAATTCTCTCTGGAGAGGCTGTGTCCTATGGAACAGGACTGATAGCCTTGTTACAGTATAAAGACAGGCAGCCAATGCGGAGCATATTCTGCAGATATGTTTGCTACAGTAGGTTTTGTCCAATTTCATTTTTTATTAGTTTTGGATTTTCTGTTTTTATTTATTTTAATTTCATTTTGTTTCTTCTGTTTAAATTTATTTGGAACTGAGTGTGTTTAGTTTTCGGTCACAATCAAGAATATTTAGTTGCTGATTTTCCCTTACAATGACACTGTTTTCTCCGGACACACAGACGTACCTGTGAAAAAAAAAGATACTGCAGTTTCCTCGCTGTTAAAATGTCTTAATAAACACTTATCTTGTACCAGAACAGGTTCTAACAGGCAAACCTCAGGGGATCCCATCAGCTAAATCATTCTCTTTTCTTCCTGAGTTTCCATTTTTGAGCTGCTAATTAATTACAGGACTGTACTTTTAGCTTAACAAAACAGTCGCATGAACAGGCCTTCTGGTGGAATTCTGAAAGTCATTCCCCCCCAAAAGTGTCATAGAGCTTTTTTGTTAAACAAAAAGTAGAGAAAGAAACATCTGCTCTATTTTATAAACTAGGAACATGGATTCTAGGAACGTAATTATACTCCTGTTTGTCGTAGAGTGATTTATTCTTGGCCTGGTAAAGTCAACATCCTTTTTTTTATCAGGCACTTGCGACATTTTGGAGGAATACTTATCACAGTTCTTACTTTCACTCACACTCTTACTCAACCGTATCACCTAAAACCAAATTTTGACACTGGGATATACAGCTTGGAAGTGGCCAGTAACAGCTCTGTACACTGGCCCCGAGTCAGTGCTTAACCTCAGTCTACGTCTGAGCTGAAACACTGAACAATGGCTGGACACAACACAAGAGGTTTTGAAAATAAATGTTACTTTTCTGAGGAAACTGGAAGGGGAACTCCTCTTCTGACTGCATCCTCCACTTTAAGATTGAAAGATTATTAATACTATTATTATTATTATTATTATTACTAGTAATAGTAAGTAGTTCAAGTAGATGGCTGCATCAGCATGCGTAGGCTGCAAATGAACAAGTAAAGGTTTATTCCCTGCTGAAAAGATGTCAACGGGTGTCAACCGAAGAAAACTCCACAGCTGAAATATGTTTCCTTTCTTCTCTTTTCAGCATGAAATAAACCTATTACTTGTTCCTTATTATTATTATTACTGTCATTGTTGTTAATTAGCTGATGACTTTATCCAAGGGGAATTACATTTAAAACATGAAAATATTTAGAATTCAACAAAATGCAACAGACACGTGAAGAAGGCTCCACAGCCGAAACGTTGTGTTTTCTTTCTTCTGTTTCCAGCAGGGAATAAACCTGTTACTTGTTCCTTTGCAGCCTACGCATGCTCCCCACCTGAACTGCTTCAGACAGTATGTTATACAGCACTATACAACAAGTGAGGTCAGTGATTGCAACACACGACACCGGAACAGCAAACATCTGACACAATTAACAATGAAATAATATTGCGAAATGAAAGAAGGTCGGAGCTGGTTGCAGAGAGAGCCTGTAGAGCAGGGATTCCTAATCCTGGTCCTGAGGTCACATCCACCCCCTGGTTTTCATTGCAGCCGAGTTATTGAGTTAAATGCATCTTGAACTGAAGCACCAGATCTCTTGTTTGGAACCTTTTTTTCCTTCTCCTTGGAGGCTGGAGCTCTTACATTTGAAATGCAATGGGTGAATAGGCAGGTTCCAACAGGTTTAGGGACTGAACACAGCCAGCGAGTTCACATTAAACCTTTTATTTGGTCTATTAAGGATTCACTTACTAATTTATTTGACTGACACTTTTATCCAAAGCAACTTACACCCGCCCCCATTTGTTCTGGGGGGTATTTTACCAGAGCAGCTCAGAGGAAAGATACAACAGCAGTGTCTTGCCTGGGATTCGAACCAACTGCTCCACAATGCTGCTCAATTAATTGACTGCCCAGGTAAAAAAAACAAAAAAAACAGCAGGTGACTGGGTTCCCAGGACCACGATTGGGAACCCCTGCTGTAAAACAACTGCCTGTACAGATGAACCAGCAGGTGGCACTGTTCCCTATGACAATGAACACCATACTGTGCTGTAATAGGAAATGGCACATTGCAGGTGATTCTGAACCAGGGTTGAAACAAGGGAATGATACAATCTGTTGAAAATAGATGTTTTCTTGTAGAATTTCTACCTGTTGAGGACTGATTACTTTTATGGTGTAACATAGTCACTTTGAAGCAGAAATTGAATAATCGTTGTGCTTTGTTATATACCTTCTAATAGTTAAAGTGTAAACGTTCAAATTAGGTTGTATTTTTGAACAGCGTTTAAGTTAAGAAATTGGTTTTAATATTGGTTAAAATAGTTAATTTGTTATTAATATGAATTAATGTATTTAAAAGACCATGATGTATCAAATATAATTGATTTAATGTCAATAAGATTTGAAAATTTAATTTAATTTCGAAATACATTCATTTTCATTTTTTTATTTGGATACCTTTGGTACGAATGACTTTCAGGCAAGGAAGATTTCTTAGTTTGCTTTGTTCCGAATTGAAATTTTAGACATAAACGTAAAGGCTTATTTAGATTTAAGCTCAAATTGAATAAATTATTACAACGTAATTCTTTATTCACTAATTAAGCTAAAGTATATATGTTGTTAAACATATACAGTGCTTAGAAGATAATTAATAGTGGCATTTTTGGCCAGGTAAAAATCAATATAAAAATACAATCGATGCACCCATAATTTGATTTGTAATGCTTTCAGGACAAGACTCGGATAATCCAAACTGAAGATTGTTCATATATAATTAAAACGTATAAGTGGATACAGGTATAGACACTTGATGGTTAAAACCAGTGTAAAATGTGTGTAAAATGTTAAACCATCTTGAGTTCATTTGTTTAAGACGAGATTTTTTGTTTTGTTTAATAGGTCGGACAGACTTCAAAGAGAGTGCCACATGAAGCACGCAGTTATTAAATAAATGCGTAGATCAAGTGTTGGAATTAAAGCGAATGAATAATGAAATCAGAGTACCGTAGCATAAATGTTTAAAATGACGGTTTCCTCCACTCGGCCTGCATGGTGTCATACCGGACTGTGCGCGTCTCTGAGCTCTGGCATAAAAACCAGTCCGACAGAGTCCGCGACACCAATTCAACAGCCCCGCTTTTAAATCCAGACGTCTGGGGCTGTGTGCACAATTCCACAATAAATCCTTCTCTTTCATGGATGTTCACGTCGTCTCTCTGTGGAATCACCATTTTCCGGTAGAAACACTTGACCAAACTTATTACCCGTCTCTGACAATTAATGATCGAACGGTGCGCAATTCAGTCGGGGGGTGATCGTTATGTCTTTCACGAGCAGTGCTGGACCGAAACTGTTGGGTTTCGCTTGTAAAAACGGCATGGTGTAGGCCATGGGGTGAAACTCCACGAGATCCAGATAGAGGGACGTGTCCAAAATCCCCCTGAAAGATTGTGTTTATCATTAAGTTTTT
The DNA here is from genome assembly GCF_040954835.1 of Lepisosteus oculatus. Classification (NCBI taxonomy): domain Eukaryota; kingdom Metazoa; phylum Chordata; class Actinopteri; order Semionotiformes; family Lepisosteidae; genus Lepisosteus; species Lepisosteus oculatus. The sequence continues at coordinate 59,516,486 of NC_090700.1, forward strand.
TTTTGTTCTGAAAAATCACATATCAATTACAACTGAACTTCTTTGCTTTTCTTGGGACCTCTAGCAACACGCAAAGCCCAGTAGCCCAGCGAGGGGGGGTCGATTACATGCAGTCGACACTGAAATGAGCCGAGGCGCTCAGGTCCGCGAATATGAATCGAGGTGCGTGGACAGTGGGCGTCGGTGGTCTGGTTGAAAGGTTTGCAAGGAATTGATGACACCAGGAAAACTATTCCCCAATCTCAGTCAAAATCTCAGTGAGGCCGGCGGCTAATAGGAACCTCACACAAACCCTGAAAAGCCTGAGGCGCCCTTCTTGGACTTGTCGGGGGTGCTGTCGGCGCAGCAGTCGTGTGGTGGCAGTGTTACCCTCTTTTAGCGAAGCGCCTGTCTGACAGCGAGGCACTCCGTGTCTTTCCGATACCAATCTTCCTGCTCTGATCTCTTGGCCGTCTCCAGCATTCTTATAAGATGTGAAAAGAGCCGAAAACATTAAAAACAGGCCTCCTCCGGACGAGCTTTCTTCTTGCACGCTCAATTGAATGAAACGCAAACAACAGCACGCGAAATCACGTGTAGAACATTTTTAGGTGCACCGGGTTATGTGCGTCTCTAAAAAAATATAGATTTTAATTCGGCCATACAACTGACAGTAACAATGGAGCAAGACCATTCCACGTGTTTTGTGGATATTCCACGATCAACGGGAAACACTGAAACGAGTGAGCGTCGCGGATAGTACCCCATGGGATGATTTCTTGTGAAACGTAGCCCCGCAGAAGACCTGTAAAGACGTGTGAGGCTGGCAGACCCCGCGCTCTGCCCGCCTGACGCACACGAGTGGAACAAAAGCTCCAACGCGTGGCCTTCCGGTAGGCTCCACGCCGGGGTTTTCCACTCGCTCACCTTGCGAGTCCGCGATCCCGAGTGTCCCGGCGCTCCGGCCCCTGTTTTCCGGCGAGCCCACACCCAGCTCCAGCCCTCCACGCCGCCGCTGTCTCTCAGTCGTGGAAGCAGTAGAGGCGGCTGCGCTCTCCGCGGCGGATCGGATTTGGTCAAGTGGTTGTTTTTTTTCCCCCTCCTGTGCTTGTGCCCCGGATTCCCTCTTCACTCCCCCCTTTTTTTTTCGGGTTTCTTTCTTTTCCGCCCTTTTTCTTCTATCATCGATGCAATTCTTCACGAGTGCGGCTTCCCCGCGGCTATGGATTGAGTGCAGGCTTCGTTCTCGCCCCTCTAAGTTCAAGAAAACAACCCGACTCCCAGTCGCTGCCGTTCCATCTCTCCCCACTTCTGCCACTACATGTTCCTGCCGGACAGTTTCCAGCCGAGCTGATCCCGAATGGTTTTCTTCACACCAGTAGCGTGAAACCGCCGGGAATCCCTTCGCTTGCTCCGGAGCTGGAGAGAGGGGAGGAGGAGGAGAGGGGGGTAGGCTGAAGAAGAGGATTAAAACGCGGATTTGCCCCCGTGGTGTTCGCTATCATAAACATTTTCGGAAAAGTGATGGCGGAGTGGGGAGCCCGGTTGCTCCTCTCTCTCTCCTGTCTCACCTTCCTGCGCTCGGCCGCCGTGGCGAGGCACGCCGAGAAAGGTGAGTCGCGGACGCGCACCGGTGTGTTTCTCTCTCCTTCTCTCTCTGCCCCCGCGGAGTCGGGAAGTTTACAGCCCGGGCGCGCGGCGGGCCGTGGCCGGGGGGGACGACCGGAGCGCGTGCGGCTCGTGCGGGCAGCCCAGCGCGCGGTGAAGTAGTGGAATGCAGCAGCAGCGGCAGCGGCAACAGTCGCTCGCGCCGGGTCCCGCACGCGCTGCCTGTGGCTCCGCTGCCGCTGCACAGCGGATCACTCCGTGCGACACACTCAACAGTTTTGGGGGGCTTCTGTGCGTCGTTAATGGGTTCCTTCGCTACCGGGAGGACGACTCCCCGAGTCTCGGGAGTGTTGGTGTTGTGGCATTTTGGGAGCCGGACTTAAGTGGCTTCTTTGATTTTTTTTTTTTAAATGCAAGTGGCGGCATCTGATTGTGGTGCGCCGGCTTGTAAGTTGCGAGGTTTGGGAATGATTGTTTTTTGGAATTGCAGTATCTGGAGAGGGAACCCGGGATGGTCCGAATGAGCCGCTGGGCGAGGAAAGGGCAATGTGGAGTTGGTGTTGGGCGAAAATAAATCCGTAACTGAAACGCCAAGTTAAATATTCCGTATTTCAGTGTCCTGGAAATTTTTTAAACACCGAAGGTGTTCGCTCTCCCCCGCGAAAGCGACGCACGCAGTAGTAGGATATTTTACAGGAGGCTGCTAGGGGATTTCAGGAATTTAATTTTTAGAGTTGTAGAGAATTAGAGAAAATACGTCGAGGCAATTTACGGAGATGACTGTGTGAAGGCTTCGCTCGTCTTTTAATTGTTGTAATGATGATGAGTATTATTGAAAGCTACTACATAATCTGCATTCACTGTAGTGTGTCTACGATTCGCGTCCAGCGCCTGGAAGATCTTGGTTTAACTGTGCAGAGAGGAACAGGGTATTGAGAAATAACATTGGGGAGATATGGTATCGAAATCAATTGCATTAAGGAAACAAGGTGTTCGACAAATGTGTCTCTGCAGGTATGTTTGTTCAGTAGTGATCGCTAACCTGGGAGACGTATGTAAATACTGGTGGCGGACGGAAAATAGGTGTCTATTGTGTAGGATTGGGGTATCGATTCATCCTCAGGCAGGGGCTTATTGAATACGGAATTGGTTATCAATAACAATGTGAAATTGGAAAATTAAAAAAAATAATCAAATCGTTTGGAAAAGTCTTGCAGTTTCGCAAGGGTTTTTAAAAATTGACCTTTAACCCGTCACCTTAATCTATTCAGTGTCCGAACAAATACTGTAGGGACCGTGATAGTACATCTTATTGAGCGGTCCAGTCTGAATATCGGAAGCTAGAGGGGAGAATTGAATTAAGCAGCGACGGAATAAGCATTGTAACCGATGCTGGACATTCTTCGTTGATTAAAGCAACACGTTTTCTTGTGTCAGGTTTTAAATTACTCCTGATCTACATTGACTGGACGGAAAGAGCCAGTTTGTAGAATTGCTGTTTTAGACAATTTGTCCACTTAATTATTACATTGCATCCCGTACAGTTGCGAAAAACCTTTTCTGGAGCTTACCTCCGACCAAAACAACTCTGGGGCTAAATCCTTAAAACCCGTTAGTAACGATTCAAAAATTACATACTCCAATAAGAATATACTATATATTGTGGACAGAATGAGTTACAGAGAAAGGATGGTATTCTGAAACCATGTGTAATATTTAAAGGTGATCATTTTGAAATCGTCAGAGAATGTCTCGGCTGGTGTGAATTGAATCGCTGATAATGTTTGGTCAGTATTGCAGGGATTGCTGCTAATAACAGAACACTGACTTGAAGTAATGAATTGTCTTATGGGGGGGGAAAAAGATTGACACGCATCCGACAAGTACAGAAAAACAATTAGACGTTCCCTGGGGGCGATCAAATATGCAAGAAAGCGGCTGTATTGTGTGCGTTTGCTATGTTTACAGTCACAGCCAATCTGAAGCATTGCGTTGTTTGAAAGACAGCAAAACCTCGTTAAATAAAAAAAAAATGGAACTTTAGGTCTTGGAAGCTCCTAACAGCATTCATATAAGGGCTGAAAACGTCATCTTTGTGTGCGTTTACAATAAAGGGTGAATGGGAGTGGTATTGGGGCTTGACTTAAAAAACATCCCAAATTACAGTAAGAGAATCTTTTTAAAAGGCAGAGACTGCCAGTATGCTGGTGGGCCTTGGGTTCTTTGTGTCGGGGGGCTGATGAAAGGCTTGGGTCTGAAATGAGCTGCGCTTGTGTAGAATCGCAGGCTGTGTTGGAGTATAGTACAAAGGGATGTATTTGGACTAGGGATGGCATTAGCACACTGTGCCTGCAAAGCAATAAAATGAGGCAGAAGGTAATTCCTCTGGGAGTTTATAGGGATTCCTAGGGTTTGGAATTGGGGGCATAAACATGGAGGATGAGTATCAAGATACCAATTCTGATATCCTCTCCTGAAAATCAGGTACATTTTAATTTAAGCGATTTTTAATTGAAAATCACAACAGGCTTCGAGCTGCAAGTCTTCTGTCTTACAGGCACGTAGGAGAAAGTATCCATTAAAGGATCCTGAAAAAGCTCATGGTAGCTCAGTGAGTGAAAACCATGTCCGTCTGCAGTTTTATTGGTAGTTTTGCAGCAGTTCTTATGTTACCCATGTGTGGTAACATGGAATTGTTTTCCAAATTCACGTCTCTACTTTTTTACCCCTTTCTCACTTATTTATTTATTTTTTGTGAGATATAAAAGGATGCTTTTGGCTACATTATCAAAAGGGTGAGGTTTTCATGGTTCTGCATCATATAGCTTCACAATGTAGGTGAAATGTTTTTCGTTTACTTGAAATCTAAAAAGACATTAATGCATTCCGGAGATCGCCTGGCTTGCAGAGGGAGTTTCTGTGTTGTAAACCACCCTGTGGATATTTTCACATTCTCTCTTAACTGTGCCTGTGATGAGACATCCCCCTCTACACAAATCACACACACAGCCTCCACAGTTCAGTCAGGTTACATCTGCAGGCATTGTCTTCATGGACGGCTTTTAATAAACCTAGGGGTGCCTCAAATCAATAAACGAGTTGGGGATGTTTTTGGTCACAAGTGATCAATTTTCTAATCCGCTTTGTCCGGTACAGGGTCCTGGGTAGAGCATGAGCTGAACAGGTGCAGGGTGGGATACATCCTGGATGGGACCTCGGTTCATCGCAGGGAACACACACACACACACACACACACACACACACACAAGGAACGGTTTTTACAGGAGCCAGTTAACCGACCTGTATGATTTTGGACTGTGGGGGAAACCCATGTGAACACTCAGCCAACTCCTCACAGACAGCACCCCAAGAATTGAATCCAGGGCCCCAACACTGCGAGGCAGCAATACCAACCACAGCACACTGTGTCACACTGGTCATGATCTTGTTTTTAATGCCAGAAAGATGACACTTCTTTGTAACAGGTGTGCTGATATTGTATTGACATTGCCTAAGTACATCCATTGCACTGAATAAACCGGTCATCAGCAGGGGGTTGTACTTTGAAAGTCCCAGTTTAGAAGCATGCGTGTCGTGTCTCTGTGACCTCCAGCAGTGTCCCCAAAACCTTGATTCTTTGCTCAAAACTGATCTCCAAGCCTTAGATACCACGTGTCAACCCCAGTTCCTCCTTCAAATGTTCACAGTGGCTCAGGCCTGCCATGTAGGGCCTCCATGGGCTAAAGGCAGCGTTTTTGTTTTGCGAGAAATCCCTTGTTATACAAGCTGCGCTGTCCTGCTGGAATGTCACGGTGTCAGGATGAGCCTGCAGGCAGGGCAGCCAGTGAGGGTCCAGGACTCGATCAGTGAAGCTCTGTGCGGTCAGGCGGCCATCAATCACTGCGTGTGGAGTTTTGTAGAAACTGGGCTCTCCTCCCCACACCACCACATATGGGACTTTGTTATACATGCCAGTGAGCACACATTTCTGCATGGCAATGACACACTCGGCAACATCCATCAGAGTGTCCCCAAAACCATGTCTCTTTGCTACAGAAGACTGCTGGCGAGTTCACCTGAGGTGTTGCTCCAACATGCCAATAGCATGAAGCTGTTGGAGTATAATAAATATGTAACGGCCAGCCATGAATGATGAATTAATCAAACATGCCACCTGACACAAATGATCTAAAATCCAGTGAAATCCTTTGTCCTTCTGAGAATTTCTTTGCGTAGAGCGATGTGTTTCTTGGTGCTCACTTTATAAAAATGAGTGGGGTCTTCAGATTTGGTGACCCGTGTTATTTTCTCCCAAGATTCCTTCCCATGATCAGTCTTTATAGGGATTTCTTGAGCCAGAACAGCGAGGGGGAAATGAACAAGCTATTAGGATGTCTTATGGAGCATGAGGATGGTTACAGTTCTATGCATGCTTTCTATCGATTGGACTATACGCATATTGATGGTGAAGAGCCACTCCAAAAAAGCATTCACCTGGTAATAAACTGGGGTTATTCCAGAACACCAGACAGAAGGCCTTATCTTAAATATTGTTTGAGAAACTTTTTTGTTTTATTCTTTTAGTTTACCAGATAGTGCATTTGAGAACAAATTCTCCTTTGCAGTGATGACCTGGAATCCACTGTATGTTACAGGGTGTTTCCATTTTGAATTGTGCTATGTTATTTCTTTGCAGTGCATTTTGTTTTATCATCGGCTGACCATTCATTAAGGCGCTTTGGCACTGAAAGAAATGACAGAAAATGTATTGTAGCCTTACATTCTAACATATGCAATAGTGGGCCTTATTCTATACTAAGACATTCTTACAAGCTCTTACCTTTTTGTGTGATTCACTGGTTTATTCTGCAGTCATGCGGCCTTTGCCCTTGTCACAGCAGGAGGTTCATTTGCAGTGTTTTTGTCTTCCATTCTTATGTTTCCAGCACTGCACATATAAGTTAATTTGAGATCCTTTGAAGTTGCCCTCTCAGCCAGACAGTGTAGTTGATGGTCATTTGTGAACATCTGGCTGTGATGTCCTTCCCATAACATACTGTTTTCAAAGCCCCCAGGTCCACAACAATGATGTAGTATAAAGCACAGGGTCAGCTGTTCATGTGGGTTACATATTTCTCATTTATCTGCTCCGAATGGACCATCTGCGTTTTGTGAAGAGCTGTGTGAGGAAGGCTCTGCCTCTGTGCGTGTTACTGTCGTTGTCAGCAGTGTGAGCTGGTTGCCCTCAATGCAACACTCGCCAACTGCTCTTCGAAGTAAATCAAGCTGTTGACTAATTACATATATTTGCGTTAGATTCAGTGATAATCTCCTGAAGACGTTTTTGAGTATGAGAGGATAATTGCATGGTTTGCCAAGCTGTTAATTTATCAGCTTGGCTAAATAAAAAAATAACAAGAAGAGGTTATTCCAACACCAGGGTTATGCAGCCAGGGCTGCTTGTTTCCCAAGGACCAGATACTGGGACACGATGAAGTTATTGATGGGTAAAGGTTAGCAGATTTGCTAATTACTGTTTCACGTGTGCAATATGCTGAAACTGCGTTCTTGTGTCAGGTGTTGGTATTGACAAAAAATAGGGCTAGTTTTAGCATTTCCTCTCTCATTCCACTAGCAGATCAGATTTGTAACTCATACCTGTAGGCTTGTAGATGTGACCAGTGTGTGGTATGCACAACTTCAGCATCTAGTTTGTGACGAGACTTGTGGTCAATCATAAATGCTTTCAAATCTAAATGCATCATTTGTAGTTTTTCAAATTCTGAACTGTATTTGGATTAAGAAGCCGGTTTCTAAAAGATTTCAAGTGCTTATTTAAACCTGGGTTCACCTGCATTAGTGCTGTTCATCAAGATAATGTTAAATTGCACTTTGACCATCTGCCATGCATTCAGTGTGGTTGAACTCACCTGTTCATGACATTCATAGCTTTTGAGGGTGACAGATTTGAAGTGGTGGAACAGAGCATGGACTTGAGCTGAGCTTGAGCTGCACAGAATAGTTCAATAGAAGGTCTCCCTGCTGTTGTGATGAACTGGAGTGAGTACAATCCTATAACTGTTTGAACAGGATTTGCCTTTTTATCCAAGTTGTGTTGTAGCCATCAAAATGAGTAAAAGGTTCTCTCTTCTCAGCACATGTATTGGTACATATGCGATGATTTAGGCTATGTAGCACACAAATTGTGCTCATGCTTGTATTGGCTAATCATTTAATATCTATTGTATGGAAGAAAATGTGAAATTTAGAACAAGAAGTCACATACTTGCATTTGTATTTCAGCTTTGGTAGTGAAGGTATTGCTTATGCATATTCACAATTTCAACAAGTCATTTGCATTTAAATGTATTTGACCCTTAGTCTATCTGTGGCATTTTTAACGCTATTAATGTTCCCATCACCAAACATATTAATGGTTAATGTCTGTAACACTTGATGTCCTGTTGTGTAAAGTGCATGACCTGGAAAAGAATTGGATTGTGTACAGGAGAAGCACATTGCAGTTCAGTAGTATGCATTATGATTAAACGAGAGCTCCTTGTTAGACCCTTCTTACATTTTAGTTTATACTCTGCTGTGATCAGCTCTTACATCTTGATACAAGACAGGTTAATACAGAAGGAAACATTGTTCCTTTAACATATTCCTCCTCATCTGCAATTGAATCTTCATGCCAGTAGGGGGTCATTGTGGCGACCAGCTGTTACAGTTAGCTTTCTGCGCTGGTTTATTAATTCTAATAGACTATTAGCCCTTGGGTAATTGCCTAATGTGTGCATCAAGCCTTGTGTACAGGACGTAAGTGAATGTGGAAATTTCTGATTGATAACGGCATTAAACCTAGCCACAGATTTCATGTTGGTTAGATATACAGGGTCTTTAGCTTACCATAACTGATAATGAGTACTTTCAATATGTTTTTTTTCCAATTATAGTTTCTAAATGTATTTAAATATTTAAGGTTTCTTAATATAGCACTGGATTTAAGCACCTTTGAACTCATCTTCCTAAAGATTTCCTGCCCATCTCATTCATTTACTGTGAAAGGGGTAGCACGCCCACACTGGGTCCATTGGGAAAGTAAGAACTGGCATGTTTTTAATGGTGGTATATTGCTCGGAGCTGCTGCTGAATAATTCTGACACCTTCTGTCACGGGGCTCATTCTGCCTTGAAGACAGGTGATTTCAAGTGTGAGTGACTGATCCTGCAGAGGCGTCAAGAGGCGCCAGGAGAGGCAGCTGACTGCCCTCTCCAGTCTTTCTCCAGCTCTGCTGATACCGTCTTTCCAAGCTTTTTGTTTGTAAGCATGCTGTTTTTCCTGGCAGTAAAATGACCTGCGATTTATTTATGGATTCTTCTTGTTCTTCAGAACACAATCCTGTTTGCAACTGTTGTGATTTCAGGCGTTATCACAGAGAGAAATCCAGTTTAAGGTGTGCTAATATGTTCTATTTCAAGATTGAATTTACTTGGTATTTATCATCTTTGTTTCTAGCCGAATTTTAACGGCACTCAGTGGGAGATGGTGGGTTATTAGTGTGTTGTGTATTTGTGGATTGTAACGAGAGAATTTCCTCCTGTAGTTTAATAGCAAAAACCCCCAAAACACAAGTGAAATACTACACAAACTGTAATTTTTACCAATTAGAATTTTACGGTACTGTCTGGGAAGGTCCCGCTGTACAATTTCATTTTTATGGCTAATGGGATTTAATATCCACAGATGGAGTAGGGGCTCACTGGAGCTGGGATCCAGCCATTTGTCTTTCTTGTGCATAAGTTACTCGGACTATTGCTCCTTTCTGCATTTCAGAATTCCTTATTTTTCTGTCTCTTTCCTTTCCTTCCTGCAGTCTAAGTGGGTGTTCTTGGGGCTCTGGCATTGGACCTAATGGAAATTCTAGCCAGTCTTCAGCCACAGATGGACCCAAAAGAAACCAGCTTGGGAGGTGTTCTGCGTTGGCAGATAAATGCTTGCCGCTAGCACTATTGTATGAATAGCGATAGCCAGCAGCTCCCAGCTGGCAGCCCACTGAAGCTCAGCAGGTGTGAGCCTGGTCAGTACCTGGATGAGAGACTCCTGGGAAAGCTAAGGCTGCTGCTGGAAGAGGTGTTAGTGGGGCCAGCAGGGGGCGCTCACCCTGCGGTCTGTGGGGGTCCTAATGCCCCAGTATAGTGACGGAGACACTTTTGCAGTAAAAAGGCGCCGTCCTTCTGATGAGACAACACCGGGGTCATGACTCTCTGTGGTCATTAATAAAACCCAGGGCGTTTCTTAAGAGTAAGGCCATTACCCAGGTGTGTGGGGAGCGTTCTGGCGCGCTATGGCTGTCGTTGCATCATCCAGTTGGGGCTGCACACTGGGGGTGGTGGAGGGGATCCCCATTACCTGTAAAGCGCTTTGAGTGGAGTGTCCAGAAAAGCGCTATATAAGTGTAAGCAATTATTATTAATGATTAGGAGAGCAATGTCAAGTTGCCCCTGGTGTTAGAGCCCTGGATGCAGCGTGCAGGAACGGAAGCCACTGCAGCTCCAGGACATTCTCAGTCTCTGGAGTGGCTCACGGTTCCTGAACATGCACTGTGCCCATTCCTGCTCAGCTTGGCAGCTCATACATACCAGGCATTCTTATCAGAGGGCTTCCTGCTGTGACTACAGCTCGCGAGCACCACCTGAAGTCATTCTGCCTGCCTGCCTGCCCGGTGTGCCTGCATGTGCTTGAGGAAACGAGCTCTGAAGCTGAAAGCTTCTCCCAGTTCGTGTTTGTGGCACTTTTCCTTTGGCTGTAAGTAATTATTCCTCCTTCTCTTGCCATGTCTCTCATTCTCTAGTCTGAAGGATGACCAGTAATCGTTAAATTCTGCCCCTGTTCTCACAACGGTGCATTTAAAGCACTTGATTCTGCATTTGCGCAATGTGTTAAAAGCCAGCATTTCTTTTGAATATTAATAGTTCTTTAAGCTATTCGTGTGTCATAAACTCATAGTTTTCTTCTGTGTTATGCCACTGTTTTACAGTTCTGAAGTGTATGTTTTTCAGGAGCTTTTGGAAACAGAGCAATTCTTGGATCTTTAATGTTGATTAAGATTCATGGCTAAATGCAGCGTAGGTTAAAACATCATCTGTCATGCTCAAGATATTTTAAACTGACATGAGCCAAAGCAGAGCCAGATATGACCCCTGTGGTCAAGAAGTGTTACTGAGTTAAGCAATTCAGCATTGTACCATGTAGCTGCTGCAGCAGGGTTATGTTGTATGTTGCTCCAGCAAGGCTCTTTGCTGTTTTGAAGGTGTTGCATGTCTATCGCTGTTATTTTTTCCTCCCTGGAAACAGCTGTCGAGCCTAGTCCAGGAAGCACCATTTTTGCGGTGCTAGAGACCCCAATCTTAGCTTTTTGGTGTGTTCTGAAACATGAGTGGAGGGTGGGCTATACGGGGTGGGGTCCTACTAATCTTGTTGCTGACATTAGCTGTGGGTTGACAGAGATGAGGAATGTGGGGACTGTGTGTGTTTGTTTGGTTAAAATACCTAGACAGTGCAGGAGCCTTTGTGGACTGCCATGTCTTTTGTCAATGCAGACCACCAAAGGATTTATATGATAATAGTACTCCAGGGAAATGTTATTTTCCATTGAGCTTAAGACTTGAACAGCATGTTCTAAAATATTCAGAATAGAGTTAATTCATTGTCATTGTAAATTCTCATCAGAAATGGAAATTGTCACAGTAAATGTGTTCAGTTAACTGTGCAATTGGTATATATCAAAATAGCTTTGTTCACCACCCTCCCAGCCCCCCCAGTTTTAGCAGGCGTGACTAATGGTCTTTACTGGTGACGTGGGTCTTTTGTGTAATACAGGCACTGGTCTGCATCTCGTGTTACTGTACATAGCAGGCTGGGTTTGGAAGGATGGTTGAAGTAGAAAACTGGATCTTGGCCGAGCTTATGTGTCAATTACTTTCATGTGGTTTATTCTTAAAATAGCAGGTTTGCCAAGAATGAAATGGGCCCTAAGTTTGCCTCACTGCACAGTCTCAGGAATGCAAATCAGTTATTTAGAAACTGTGTACTGGATAGTGATTGTTTTTGGGTGTGGGGTATTGACATAAATATTACGAAGAGAAAGATGTGTGATTAAAGTTTTTACGTTGTTGATCTTGCATTCATAACAAATTTTATATGTAAGGTTTGTTTCTGATTAAAGGTTGTCTTTGCAGTTTGTGTTTACATTATTAAGCTCATAAATGACAAGTTGGAGCAGTGTAGGAAACACAGTGCTCAGGAGATGAGAGAAACTGCAGCGGAGCTCTTTTCAGAATCCTTCATGTTTTCATCTGATTTTCTTTCTTCTCACTGGTCCACATCTGTAAAGGTGGAGTTTATATCTGATTTGAAAATGATATTGTAAAAAAGCACAATTGTCACACAATACAGCTTTTCTGTATTAAAGTTAAGCACTAAATGTTGAACTGCAGAAAGTGCTTTATTAATGTGGCTCATGAATTCTAATCGTGTTCAGTCTGTGCCCTTTTAAATTCAGCTATAAGTTACAGGATTTACGGTTGTTATTCTAAACTCTCCAGAACCTTTTTGCCAGTTTAAACTTCTTAGTCTGACACTTGGCCAGAAAGACCTTCACACCCTTTGAGAATTTAAAGGAAACCAAAGTTCTTTGAAATCCATTCAATAGCTTTAATTTTATTTTCCTGTACCTTCTGGAATACTCCATCTCCAGTACGGAGACCTTGGTTTCATTTTAATTGCGACGGTTTTCCTTGGATGCTTTCCATGTGTCGGTGATTCCTTCCAAACAAGTGTGCTTCTGGCTTAAATGGCCACGATGCGACGGCTCGCCGCTGTCAGACTTGTGTGGACATCAAGTGGAAGACTACTGGGTAAAATAAGAGAAGAAAACAAAAGAAAATGGAATAGTTTTTCCCACTGATCCAGGGCCACTCGCTGCATCCAAGTTGGATGTGGTCTAATCTGAAGCCATTTAACCCTGACCCAGTTTGTAAATGAGAATGCTGTTGATGGGATGCAGCTTTCTGTGCCACAGTGATGCAAGGACAGCCTGCTGACCTAGTTCCATTAGTGAATTATCCCCAATTATTTCATTTTTATTTCTTCTGAAATGCATGGCAGTATTCCTCTGGTTGAAATCTCCTAACAGGTACTGTCTAGGGCTTTGATGGGGAGGGGCTGTAGGTCCCTCTCCCCCCCTCCCCATCAGCTCTGTGCTGTCTCAAAGACTTTTTTCATGGACAGGAGACACGCAGGGAAGGGGGTGGGGTAGATGGGGGGGGGGGGGGGGCTTTTCCTACAGAGAGAGGCTTGTGAGAGCTGCTCAAACAAACCACAGGCCAGGCTGTTCCCTGCTTGTAGCTCTTGGCAGCCCCGGACAGAGAGATCTGTGTGCTCTCTCGCCATGGGCCCGTCACTTTCTCAACACTGCTGAGAAGGATCTCGCCTGACTGGCAGGGCCCAGGCCACATCAACCCCTATTAACTGGGCCGAGAAGGGGACAGTCTCCATCGGCGCAGTTTCATTCCGTCTGAATTATTGTGTTCTGTGCCTTTTTGTGACGTGTGTCATTTACAGATTAATTTAATTTGCAAGGTGGGCTGTGGAAAGGAGGGTAGGCTGGTGATGTGTTGTGTTTAATGTTTTTTTTTACCTTTTCTCTTAATGAAGACCTGTGCTGCCATTATTTTCTCAATCATTCTGGTTGTGTGTTATTGTAACAAATCATTTAGGTGTAATTTTAGGAGCTTTCTTCCTCCCTGCTTCTTTCTAAACTGTATCTAGCAATTTACCTGCAAGATGAGAATAAGATGGATTGGTTGATTGGTGTTGGTTCTTTTGTATCAAACTGGTGTTTAAATCTAAGTAATAATCGGGGTTGCGGTGTTGTATAAAAACTGTGCCACGTGAGCGATGTGTGATTTTTTACGTGTGTAGATCTATACTTCTGTAGAACGGATCCATCCATTTTCTAACTGCCTCTTCCAATTCAGGGTTTGGAAATGCATTTTGAAGTAGAATTTTATTTTCCCCTTATGCTTTTGTTGTATGTTGAGAAAGTAATGTTGTGTGCATCTTTTATTTTACTGGTGGGAGTAAATTCTAAAATTATTTTTAAGGTGAAAATAATTTTAAGGTGAGTAACATTTCGCCTTTTCGTTTATGTGCCCATTTTGGCGAAATAAATTATTCATAACTCACATGGACAACAGATGTTTTGCAGTAGTACCATCCTTGATTCCTAGTGGTTCAGACTGTGTGCACAGCTTTTTAATACAATTGGCAGACGAAATAAATATCTGAATATCTAGTAATTGAGGTGAGTCTGCCTTTTTGTATCCCTGACCTTAGTAGATTCTAGGAATATTGAATAATAATCAGCGTTTGAGAAAAGTTCTCCGTGTCTCAGAGGTTGTTTGGAGCGTTAGCCTTACCCAGATAAATATGAGTTCATCTGGATGTCAGGAGTGTGCTTCACATGACAGCCAGCAGTTTGTAGACAGGGATTCCTCTTTTGCTCACATTGTGCTTTTTAGAGTTGAAAAAAGACCAGTGTTCAAACTCCTGACAGGCCCCCCTGTGATGCGTTTCGGGCTGGAAAGGCCAGTGTGAGGACGAGGTGAAGATCCCTGTAGGTTATCGTTGCTGAGTGTTAAGTTATTACAGAACTCTTCACGTCAGGCACTGCAGAACTCCCCTGGCCTTTGTCTTCACGAAAGGCTGCTGGCCTCCACAGCTGTGTTTTGTTTGAGCTTTCACTTGGCTACCACGATGGCTTAAGTTTCTGCTCTGTGACCATAATGAGCTTATATTCAGTCGATTTCCCCTAGAAAATATGCTGTTCTGAGCGACACCTAATGAGGTTGGACTTGCTTTGAGTAGAGTTATTTCATTTTGTTTGAGGAAGTATTCATAAGTGGCACTATCATTATAGCAGTTTTTAGTTTTTAATAATGTGACACTAGAGTATTTTCTGCTGATATACCAGGTGCTACAAGTGGCTGATACTGATAGGGGTCACTTGCTATTTATTAGCAGGACTAACAATCTCCCTCGCACAGTTAATATGCACAGAGTACTCCACAGGGCATCCTTAATGTTTTTTTCGAATGTAGAGATAAAAAAGCCTTTATAAGATCAGTGAAATGTCTAACAAGGATCCACATCGTTGTGGTCCTAAATAGTTCCAAATAAATTATTTCACCAGAAACCAAGCTGTTATTGGTTGTTTTCTCACGTGTCTTACGAAGACAAGTCAAATGCATGTCGTCTTTACTTGCAGGACGACGAATATTTGGAGGTTTCGGGGATCTCTCTTAAGGGGACTTTTTTATTTTATTTTATTTTTTTTATTTACGTTTTATTTTCAAGAAGCCTTAAAAAAAAAAAAAGACCCTCTGTGATGGTGAAGTCGAATCAAACCCTAGCGCTCGTGGGAGCTGAGCGTCCAGGAGCGTCATGAGCAGCGTCGCTCCTGGGCAGGGTGAGAAGCACCAGAGAGGGACGGGGACAGACTCGCCGGTCCCCCGCGGTCTGCTTGTCCTTTGTAGTGTAGCGACACAGGCAGTTTGCCCTGCAGCGGGCCACGTGAACAAGGCGGGGGGGAGTTTTCTTCTTTTCCCTCCTGGTTCAGACTCATGAGGCCTGAAGGCCCTCTGAGTTTCCTCTGAGACGTGTGCCTGGAGGGCACCGTTAAAAATGAGGTCCCCCAGGGGCTCTTTTTTCTGTGAAACCCAGTAAAGAGGAATGAGAAGTTTGGGGGTGTGGGAAAGTGTAAGGTGACCCTGACAGGCGGCTCGTTGAGAGAAGAGTGCCCTAGCACCAGTGCCCGGGTTCGAGCAATTAGACATGCTCACCGGTTCTCCAGTCTCTGCTCTGTCCTGCACCTTCTATCTACATGTGTTTGCCAGCCACACTCTTATTAACCAGGCTGTGGAGCGAACAGCTCCCCTCTGCTTCCACATTTCCCTCTGCTTCCACATTTGCGCGCGTGAGCAGCTTAGACGTGCTACCACATTGCTCTCGGTGCCCGTCTCCACAGTATGCGAGTCCAGGGAGGAGGGAATATTGGCGAGCGGCGCTGCGGTGTCTTTCTGCAGAACCAGTGTTTGGACAGATATTACAGGGAAGGTGAAAGCAAAAAAAATCTTCTTACAGTAACTTTACTTTAAAAAAAATCTTTATTGAATCGCAAACAAGGTATCCAGTTTTCCATATCAAGCACCATAAAAGTAAACCAAGCTATCAAATGGTTGTGGGATTAAATGAGTCTGTGGGAGTGAAGAACAAAGTACTCATCCGTGTGGTTGAAGCCTGGCTTTTGTCAAGAAACGCCTGGATGAGATCCCGCTAACTGCTAACTACCCAACAAGCTAGATGGGTTGAATGGCCACCCCTCCTTTGTCACCTTCCCTTTGTTCTGATGAAAGCCATCTTATTTTGATAATTTTATGGCTGTTCGGATCACTGAGCTTTATTAAGACTCGGCTTTTATCCTCCCGCTATGTTTTCTGTAACTTGTTTAAATGGAAGAAGAGGAACCTTCACCACAGACCGAATGCTGTGTAGTAGATGCTGGAACAGTTTGAAGTTGTAGCCAGGCATGGTCTTTGTGGTGAATCTTGCTGCTGTAGGTTTTTGTGGCCATGTGTGGGTGGATAAAGGTCTATCTGCTTGTGTCCAGTTTAGAATTTGAGCCCGACAGTTCAAAGGTAATGAGGTTCCTACAGTGCTCACATGGAGCAGTTTCCAGCTCGGCAATGAGTGTTCCAAGCATGTCAACGATTGTGTACAAGTCTGCATTTCTCAGAAGCCCTCGTTAAACACTTTTAGGGTTGTGTTGTACTCGTAGGCTTTTTTAAAAATAAAAACAAAGTCGTTTAAATTCTTTGCAAGCCCTTGTTTGTTTGTTGTTCTATTGATTTTCTCTTACGCGGCGCACCTCAGCGGGGATGTGCGGAACAGGCTGGTCTTTTGTCTTCTTTTGTGTTAAAGAGACGGCCAATAAAAGAGCCCGTGCACCGCGTCCCAGACTGGGGAACTGCCGCAGTATCTAAATACAGCCTTGACCTTCCTTGGAGGAGGGGAGGGGAGGGGGAGGCATGTGCACAGTACCCTGGGAGCTCGTGAGTTTCCTTCACTCCGGAGATGCCTGACAGGGAGTGATGAAAGCCAGCTGCTCCAGAACCCGGAGACTCCTCAGGCTCTGACCCCTGAACTACGACCTCCGACCCCAAGGGGGATAAGGTAGCGCTGGGCTGAGCAGCGCCACAAAGGAATGGCAGGAAAACCAGCGGGAACACCTGCGGATTGGCCGCAGCATTCCATCGCTGGGCTCGGGACTCGGATGTCATGCGTCTTCCGATGGGATGGGAGGGGGAGGAGGGAGCAGCAGGCTGTGATTGGACAGCCGTAATGAGGCTTGCTGTCGCCAAGGCAGGAGGAGCATGGAAACCTCTGGATTCTCCATGCCCTCGCTCTCTACCTGTGGGGTTTCGCAGTAGCTGTGTACTTCAGAACCAGGCCCTGCCTTTGAAGACATCAGTAACGGGCTGTACGAACGCCGTTTGGTTCAAAATGAAAGGTTGAAGGTCATCTGTTATTGCCATTTGGTCAGATCTGTGTACGTTGTGCCTGGTGTATAGTACTGTCTGCTTTGCATGTGTTGGAAGCTTATTGGAAAAATAGAAGCTCTAACTACTGACTAGAAACCAATAAAAAATACCGATCAATGCAGACTGCATACTGACTAGACCTATACTCATGCGCACTGAGCTGCTGGACACCATAAAAAGAAATTAAAATATTAAATGCTAAAGACGATTTTAAATTCTGCCTGTTTAGTGCACTCAAACAAACAAAATACAAAGACTGACTGGTTCTCTGTACCATTGTTCTAATGGGCATTTACAAAATGGACAATAAATAACAGGGAAAAGAGTGTAATTGCTTTTTACAGCGATGAGATATAACCCATTACCGATGTCTTAAAGTGATAATGCTGTTGCAGCAGTTCTGGGTGGAGTTCTGTTCCTTGTCGATATGGATGGAGGTGACGAGGACAGCCCACTGAAGTCATTCCCCTTGCTGTTCAGCGCTGGGATTAGAGTTTGACGGGCTCTGTGCTGGACGGGGGGAGGGCTGCAGATGTAGATTGTGCCATTTTTCTGTCTGCTAGCTGAGGCAAGCTGAGTTTGCTTGAGCATCTTACAAAGTCATGATGCCCTGCAGCACAGCTGGTGGATGAAATAAAGCTCAGGTTATCTATCAAAGTTTTTTCCACCAAGATGCCGATTTCATGATTCTCAGAGTGGTTTAAGTTTTAAGATGTTTGCCATCTGAAAAGGTTTCCCAATCGTGCGTGACAGGAAGTATTCAAGGAAGTAATGGAACCAAGTTAAATATTCAATTGCTTAGCAGATAATGCCCTTATACAGTGTAAGTTACAACATCTACAATAAGACATAAAGTAAATTCAAAAAAGGAATGTCTCATCAGCAGTGTAAATGTACAAATTGGGCCATGATGAAATGCTACCCCAATTTCAATTGTTTTCATCTGGAATAGTTAGTATTTAAAATGATTATCTGTACATGGACATCACTGGACTGGAGGAAGGTGTTCTGGACCAGCAAGAACAATGCAGCTTATTCTAAGTGTTGCTTTAAGTCTTTCTCAAGTTAGTAAGGGAACTGTTAAATCCTTTTTACTGAATTGCTTAAGAGGTGAGTGAGGTGATAATCTGCTGTCTTCTTTAACAAGAACTTTAATCTTATCTAAAAGAGATGGAAAGATTCCTCTACACTACTACATGGAGTCATAACTTTCCATCATGATGATTTGTACTTATTCATCCACAGATAAAAACACTTTTTATCTGAAGCTTCCCATTCCATCTGAAGACCTCAAAGTGCGTCATTTAAAATACTCTGGGTCAAAAGCCAATCATGAAATAATCGTCTAAGTTTAAACGCTGGCTTGGCTGAACAAGTTGTCCTATGGTTCACTGAAATGAATTGAAGTGTAGGTGTGCTGTTAGTCTAGGCCATTGCCTCCACTGACCTCATAACAAATGCAGCATAGCCACAAAGTGTTTTTAATCCAAAAGGGATGATGTTCTTCAAAAGTCCACACCTGCATGATAGAACTGCCCCCCAAAAATTAAAGTACTCCTTGATTCTCCAGGGCCACTGAGCTAAGTGCAGAAGTTGTTTAATTGCCATCACTTAGGATGCAGAGTTGCCTCCGCTTGTCCTCTCTGCCTTTGCTCCTGCTGGGACTGATCCGTCTTCCTTGACAAGGCTATGCATTAGAGCCCATAGGGAGGTGGCCTTTTTGCCCACCACCTTATCCCCTTAATGCACCACACATCTGTCCCCCGTGGCTCTTGGGGAACAGTTGGCGTTGGTTTTTATGAGGGGTGGGGTGTATTTTGTTATGTTTCTGACAGGAGACTTCAGATACCTCCTTCCTGCTGTTTGGCATTCCTCAGTAAGCTTCTCCTGCTGTGCCCTGGTGGAGTGGATATACTTCTGTCCATTCTCCGCCTGGCAGGACAGTAGTGTTTGGGTAAGAGGGCACCAACCATGCCCTGGGGGGGGGGAAGGGGGTCAAAGGTTCAAGTGGCCCCTGTGGTTAAGTCCTTAAGCAGACTTACTGTACTGGGCTGTCTTGTTGGCAACAAGAAATCCAGACCAGCCATCTCTGTACTGGAGACACTGGAGTTTTGACCAGAAGAAGCCTCTGCTGTTTATATCTCTAAAAAAAATGGGAAGCTTTGTTTCTTCTTTTGTTTAAAACATTAAAACTGGCTTTTCATCCCATGAGCCTGGAGAAGATCCCTCTAGAATTTAATATCCCAGCACTGACTTTATAAATGTATAGCTTTAAAAAACAACAGATCAAAGGATGTAGTATGTTGTGTTAATTACATTACAGGAGTAATGTAGTTTAAAGTGAAAAGCCACCCGTGAGCTGAAATTCTGAAGTGTAGACCACTGTCAAACAGGTATACTGCAGGGTGAGTTTGAAGAAGCTCTTAACGTTTCATCCGATTTACTTAAAATGTGTATTTCAAACAGGTGGGATCAGAGCCGTGTGAAAGGCAGGGGAAACTGAGCAGGTTGCTACTTAAGCAGATGCTGCACAGGGCTATAGAGCGAGTCTTCTCCAAGGTGATTGCAAGACTTGTATAACCGCAGTGCGCTTCAAAGTTTTAACCTAAGGTGAATTTTCTGCCATTTTAATAGAAAAAAGGCACGTCGATTGATGATTCCAGGATTGTAAAGTGTCAGTGTTTGCGGTTGCTGGTGCCTTTTTTTTTACAAAGGCTAACAGTTGGCTGTCCCGTACGACATGAGCATTGTGGCTTTGTTTTTTGGTCAGTGCCAGAGTGGCTTGTATCGATAAGGTTTCCTGAGGGGAAACAATACTATGAAATGCCGGAAGCCATTAGGAAACTGGGCCTCATGCCTCTGTGCACTGAGTAAATATTATGCTTGCAGTCCATGTTTAACAAATGCGAATGAGCCAGGCAGCAGTAATAGAAAAGGATGTAGCCAGTGATACTTGAAACAAAACGGAGTAGCTAACTTCCTGTTTTGGTTCAGGCAACTGTTTTTGCACAAAAGGCTAGGAGACCAAGTATACTTTGCAGTGTCGGCAAGGAAATGTCAGGAACCTATAGGTAGAATTGGAGGATCCTTATGCTCACAGAACGCAGACTAGGAAAGGGACGATCCAAAAGATGAAATCCAAAGGCTAGGTCGATAAGGGAGGCAAAGGGTTCGGTAACGAGAGATATCCAAAAGTCAAAATCCAGAAGGCGAGGTCAAAAGGCGGAAGCAGAAGATTTGTAACGGGAGCTCAGTCAAAAGGCTTGGAAACGTGCACAGGAGAATACTTCAAGAGGCTTCTCAATAGTGAGCGTGGGAAGGTGTGTGAGGGGAGTTTAAATACTGAAAGGAAAGGAGTGTGATTGGATGATTGCTTAGTGAGTGAGAATTTGAGGAATCTGGTGCACGTGAGAATGTGATGGGTTCAATCAGGGATGGGATTGTGAAACAGTGGTTCTGGGAGTGCAACGTCGTTTGCGAGGGAGAGTGTGGGGTGTGACAGGAAAGGCACACTGTGCTTTACAGGGGAACCACCTGCTTGCATAGGGTTGTCCGTAAGCGAGCCAAGGAGTATGGAAAGTCCACCTTCGGAATTAGAGATTTGTTTTCTTGTACTGCTCATTTTGCAGATCTCCAGGCAACTATAAAAACATGGGTGTGAATATATTCCTTAAAGTGGCTTTCAGTTTTAAACGGAAACATTGTAAACTTTGGGATGTTCCTGGTTTTCTCTCTCTGGGATCTAACCAGAGTAAATGTGCGTAGTCCATGTAGCATTGTAACGGAGCCCTCTGTGATTCCGAAAGCCTTAAATTTGCTGCAAATGCACAGAACGGATGGTGGAGCAGATGTCACTTGGTGTGCACAGGAGATCTGAAGGCGTTTGCTGGCTGTCTCTTTCCAACCACAGCTGCCGGAGTGTGTGAAATACTGCTAGAGCTCCTGTCAGTGTGCCCTCAACTTCTGTGCCTTGCTCCGTC
Source organism: Lepisosteus oculatus (assembly GCF_040954835.1). Taxonomy (NCBI): domain Eukaryota; kingdom Metazoa; phylum Chordata; class Actinopteri; order Semionotiformes; family Lepisosteidae; genus Lepisosteus; species Lepisosteus oculatus. Next base: position 59,537,715 of record NC_090700.1, read on the forward strand.
CCGTGGGCCAAGAGATTATCTCTCATCTCCCCGTGCAGTAGTGCCCGGATGCCTGATTCTCATTACTCTTACTGCCTCCTTACTGCTTTTCTTTCGTCTCGTTTCGGGGCCTGGCAGCAGGGCGTCTGCGTGTTCCCAGACACAAGGTTGTGTCTTCTTTCATGAACATACCCACTTATCTAAGGTCATCAGCGCTTTCCTCCGAGTCAGTGGCCTTCTCACACAGACTTTTAAAATGTCTATTCTGTCTGGTTCTTGACCATGTCAAACCATCTGAGCTAAAATTGTCAAACCTATGATACAGTTGTGTATCCATTGTGCATTGTGCATTAGCAATCGGGTTTTAATTCCTGCAGGTATGCGCAAATAAATGCACGCCAGGTTCGTTTGAAAGATCATCATCTCATCTTTTAGTCAGAAACATGAAGGTAAACTGCCCTGTCTGTTTAAAAAGCCCTTCGAGTACAGAGTGTATTCAGGGGCTTGAAAGATTAAAGGTATTTGTGAACTTTAGTTTTTAAAGAGCCAGGTTTTACAATCCCTGAAAAGCCCACATTTTTTCAGATGGAAACTGGGTGCCAACTGTTGGATAGGATTTCTTGGCTGCACTAGCCCCTGTGTGATGTAAAGAGTGTGCTGTGTTTTACAGTCATTTATTAGTGCATGGGAGAAGATATAGAAGGGGTTGTTAAGCTTTGGCAGAAGGTTGGCAGGTTAAAACATCATCTAGCATAATATCTGTGAGTGCTATACTAAACAACGGAATGAGAACGAGCCGAGTTTCTTTTAAAAAGAATGATGTTTTGCTCGATAGGCTTTCGATAAATTGATTTTAGATTCCTTAGGTGGCTTTTTCCTCAAAAAAGCCCCTTTGTCATCTGGTAGAGAGGTTGATTCATATCGCCTGCGACTAAACCACTGCAGGTAGATCTCTTCCTGGTGTGATTCAAACTTTAAAAATATATATTTTTTTTATTTTTCCTCATGATGAAGAACAAGTTTAGGATTGCAACTTGCGAAAGTCTGAGAATAAGACTTTCAGTGAAAGCTCTTCACATACAGAATACATGATTTCAATCGCAGAGAAGATCCTTTGCTCTGTGTCAGTGCCCATTAGTGTTCAGTGTGTTGGGCTGTACTTGAGGATGACATAATTGTGAGGTAGTTAAGTGGTTTCGAGGTCGGAGGTTTATGTAGCCCTTGTGAACTGGATGGCTATTGTATGCAGTGTCGAGATTCACTATTTGAATTTCATGTGAATGAAATAGGGGCTACAGTGGTGCAGAGCTGCTACAGTTTTTGCCATGTCTTCCCGGGCGCTCATTTGAGGAATATTTGTGTCTTCCGAGTTCCCAGGGGGCACATGACTTCGAACTGCTGCCTGCTGGGCCCACCAGGAGTCCATTCTTTTAACAATCTCCCCCCCCACCCCCCCACACACGCTTTGAGCAGTGTCAGCACAATCAATCGCACCCCCACACCCCACCCCTCTCTTCTCCCAGCATCCCCTGCAGCTCCCCTCTGCTTCCCATTGCTCAAATCTGCTCTTCCCATCGCTTCATCATCCGTTGTCGCCCTCCCCCGGCACCTTCGTTTGCCTAATTTAAATTAAATTCTCCACGGCGACGGTGTGCCTCTTGGCAGGCCCTGTCACTCAGAAACGGGTGCGAGTGCCCCGATGTGTGTTTACGCATAATGCGGTGGTAGGAGACCATATCTGAAAATATTGAATAAATGAGGGTCCTTTGACACATTACTCATGTTTTTCCACAGCTGTTGATAGTTTTTCTCCCAGGACGTGTTTCTTTTTTCCCTGTGATATCACAATTAAGTGCTTTTCCAAGCTTGCGCTCAGCAGAGTTCTGAATTAACTCCCTCTAGGAGAAATGCTTCCTGTAAAAGACGTCTCACTCTTACAGAAGACCATTCAGATGTTTTTGTAGGGGCTTCTCAGTTTTTGTTGTTCAGCCGGGTTTTGCAGACATCGTCATAACTTAAAAGCAGCTGCACTGAAGCAGGACTGGAATAATTTACTCAAGCTGTATGTTTGGTGTGTGTTTAGTTCCAAAGAGAGAGAAAGGAGACATTTACATTTGGAAGGTCCCTAATGTTTATAGTACTGTGTGCCGAGATGGATTTTGACACATTTTTTTCTTTCCTTTTTCAAAGACAAAATGGCTGCTGGCACGTAAAAATATGTTTTGGATTACAGCTGGTGTTCCATTTCATAAGTCACGTTTTAGTCATTTTCAGCTCAAACTGCTCTTGAAGCAATCTCTCACCCCCCCGCCCCCCAACCCTCTCAAACGGAATTGGCGTTCCCAAAATAAAAAAAAGGACTGTAAAATTGTATCCAGGGAGGGCAAAGAATATTACCGGACTAGGTACTTTTTATCAGTGAAGGCTGGAAGGTGAAGTACCATCACCATCTGTGTTGGTAGTCTCACTGGTGTTGGCTGTATGTTTGGGTGTAATGGCTGTAATATTGGTGCTTGCTTGTGTAAGAGTCCTCAGTGCACTGAGTGAGTTACACAAGTGACTTTGCCGTTTGAAATCTTGACAGTGTGGACCTCTGTCCTGGGAGGAAACTTGTGTATGGCTCTGGGTCCTCTAGTGACTGTGGCTGAATACAGGCAGGGCTGGAGCAGAACAGCTCTCATCACGGGCGCTGTGTAGAATTCTCTGGTGGCAGAGGACTTGTTGTTGTGGCGCAGTAGAGTTTTCCTCTGTCTAGAGCGTGGCGTGTCTGGCTCTGGGCACATTAGCGACTTCTGGCCTCGTCTCGCACGAGGAGCAAAATAATATGAATGCCAGAGTCGGCAGAGGGTCTGAAAGGAACGCTGTGATGGAGATTTGAGGTAAGTGTGGATTGAAAAGGGAATGAATGCAAAGCATAATTATCCATTTGCATGCCGGCTTCCCAGAGAAGCTCATATTAGATCTCCAATTCCACAATAGCCCCATCCCATTAGTAATGGGCAGAGGGCCCTCCCCTCTCACAGATGGCTTTAAGCCTTCTGAATGAACCACGGCCTTCTCCCTCCCTTCCCTGCCCCAATTGAAATTCATATCCTGGGACTGCGCCGGGCACCTAATGAGTCTACTTTGTGTCAAGGCTTCTGCTTTAGTTTCCATCTCTATTAATACAATTTCATTTGCCAGGGTGGGGGAACCATGCAGTTCGCCCGTGCCCTCTTGTATAAGGATGTGAGTGTTAGTGTGAGGGGTGTGGTTTTTTCCATAAGAGTTGTCAGCTTTGGCAGTTCCCTGGTTGTGAAAGTAATGACGAGTATCTGGATATGCATATGGAGTCCAGGTATACACTGCAGCCTGTCACTCTTTATGAGTGGTCTTAATCCTCTCCTCAAGAATACTTAACCACTCAGCAGCTCCTGATCACTTTGAAGTGCTTTAGTCTAAGGTAGTTAATGCCCGTAACCATTAGCTTTTCAGGCTTCTCTAAGGTGAAGTTTGTTTTAATTAACATCCAGGTTGGTATGAACAAATTAAACAAAGTCATTTTAGGTACTCTTCAGGGAAGCAGCCGAGGGTGAATAGAAATCTTTTATGGATTGTGGACTTTGTCTGGCCTAGAGCAAAATGTTTTATTCTCTGTATTTAAAATGTACCCGTTTATATAGATGGAGCGACATCAGAGAACAATATAGAGAACCTATCAAGGAATGAGCATTTCCTGTCTACAACCTCTGCAACTCACTTACCAATTCATTACATTTGCCATATATGTTTGTAGATTTGCATAAAATTATTGGAATCCTGCCATTTTAATTGAATTCACAGAAGCGTTAATTACATTTTGCTATGGTGACTAAGTGCCGAAATCAATAAATACCATAGTACTTCATATAGTACTAGTGCCGCTCAGATCAGATACAGCCTACAAGGTTATTTCACCAGAAAACTAACCCAGCTATTGCCACATTAATCAGGAGTATCAGTTATTGGCACCTTGCATTCGAAATCCAGATGTGCCTCCTTGTGTTGGAGCACATGACCAGCTCTTCCTCGGAGGGTTCTTGCGGAGGGCTGTAGAGTAATGGAGAAGAGCTGTCTTGCTTTCATGCGGTGGCGAGATGCAGGTCTGGTTGTCCTGTGGGAGCAGTGCCGTACAGGTGACAGGCTGCAGCTGTGAGTGGGGTGCTTGATTCATTGGATGGCAAAGACGTGGATTTCCCCGTGCAGAAAGGACTGAGGTGACGGTCAGTTCGTTTCACTGATCACTTATAGGATCAAAGATTTCATCTCAAGATGGATCAGCTGGATCAAGTTATTTTATTCCAGAGACCCCTTTCAGATCTCAAATTAGTGCATTCACACACGTGATTGAAAAAGTGACCTTAATTTCTGCTAACTGCATTTCTGAAATCTGAATGTGACATAAACATGGAAATAAAATATTAGTGGTCTGAAGAATCTTGCATTATAGGTCTTATACGTCATATACAGTAGTATTGCTGCTGCTTAAAATCAGATATTTAATTTACACGCATTGTCAGTTCTCAATTGTCTGTGATTTGCTTGCTACATTTCCCTTAAAACTGTTTTAAAATATTTAATGCTGACAGTAATTTAAGACAGACACGAACCTTTAAAATGTATGTCCCAGGTGAGATCAAACATTGTTTTTCAATTTGGCATTATGGCTTATAACCAACATCAATCTGTCTTAGGACAACTTGAATGAAATGGAATCAAAGCAAATTTTACACATTGTTTCTGCATACCAGTTAATTAATGTCATGTTACAGACTGTTTGACTAACCTTTGCCCTGCAAGTTCTGTTACATTAATACTGTTTAACAGTATATACAAGCCTCAAAGTTTTTTTTTATTATTATTGTATGCTGCTTTTCCGAAGGAACAATATGTACAGTATATGTAGAGCTGCACCAGTATATATTCATTTCGTGAACATTTGCATCTACTGATCAGGTTTACCATAAATTGTCGGCAAACTCCCTTATGTATGTAGTAAGAGTAATGTGTATGTGACTCTATCAGCCCTAGGCCGTGCGAAAAAGATGACGTAGACTTTGGTCTGTCCAGGACCACCTTCTTCATTTTGGGAGTGTCCTCAGTTAGGAAGGGTGGCCCAGTGCTAACCTGGGGCCCAGGATCTACTGCCTGGTTTTGTTTTTCACTTCAGTCGTTCGTTTTCTACCTCATTCATGTTGTAGACCAGTTGCGTGGGCCTAATGTTGGCCTGGATGCCACTCAGCTCTTGACCCTCTTTGAGCAGAGCCCTCTGGGTACAGCATGGACCTAGAAGCCTGCAATCCCACTGCCCTGCCTGGAGCAGCAGTGCACCAGTGAGAGCCCGTCTGTGTGGCAGGATTATCTTATCACAGTGGACAATAAAGGCTTTACGGTCTCTACTAGGATAGATATTAGACATTATTTCCTCTTTTTTGCTTCCTGCATTGTTCATTGAATTTGTGAATTGAGGTATACATTTGTGTTATCAACCACAGGATGTTGGTTGTTCATTCTCCTCTTGCCCTCTGTTCTTTCATGCTGTAGGTCAGCAAACACTTTAACAGTAACAGATTGAAGGATGAAAATGATTGTTGAATCTTGAATTCTAGGCATTGACTTGCCCTTGGAGTGCTAGAATCTAATGAATTTAAATGTATTAATTTATTTGTGATGTCTACCTTTTCTGTATACCTGTCTCCTGTCAGACTTGGGTTTCTTAGTGTACTAAAATACTGGATATAGAACACATACACAAGTGGAAATAAGTCAGACAGCACACACTGTTGCCTTAATTCTAAAGTGGTGAATGTGAATCCACATAATCTGACCGTGGGAAAGACCACTGGCCCATACAGAGGAATCTAATCATACCTGAAGTGGCCATGTGTATTGCAAGCTAGATGTATATTTGTTCTGAAAGTGATTTCTTGCTGGGTTTATTGAGGGTAAAAAAAAAATGCTTCTGTAACGTATTGCTGACAAGATTGAGTGATAAGTGAAGCAATCTTGCAACGTCATCCCTCTGTCTGCTCTCTCCTCTTCGTGTATTCATCACTTGAACTTTGAACTGCTAAACCAGACTGCGATCCTTGTCATGAATCCCGTCCTGCATCAACAGATGGGACAGCAAAAGCCCTGCGGAATTGGGCAACGATCATTCCAGCTCCAGGAAGGGCCACCTAACTCTTACATCCTGCGCATGGGCAAGCAGCCTGTGGATGTCAAGACTGATTCTGTGACGCATCCTGTGAATCTTTCTAAAAACCTGTCTTTTACACCAGTGTGTTTAAAATGCTGAAGATGAGTTGCCTCCATTCTCCAGAAAGTAACACAATGAACGTTGAGGCGCTGTAGAGCTTTTCAGAACAGTTTTGCCACTGGAGAACAGCATGTGCTTCTTAATAAACCCAGCGGATGAAATGGGTCAGTGGGGATGCACTAGGGGCGGGTGAGGGCGGAGTTGTGAGAGGGCAGTGATCTGGGAGACTGCAGCTCCCCGAGCAGTGGGCTCGTCGGTGTGCGCGCCCTGGAAACCGTCTCGGCCGCTGCTGCCTCTTCTCTCCAAAGCGATCTGTCTTCCTGTCACCTCATTGATCCCAGCGGTCTCATGAATATGGAGGGAAGGGTTGGGGAGGGGGGCAGTGCTGGGGGCAAGCAATGTCAATGCAGTTTTAAGCCCCAAAATAGAATGAGGAATAACGGAACAAGGGGATAGTTTTTCTCATGCAGGCTGTGTCTCGATCTGATGGTCTCGCAGCCTTTCTGTGGCTCTTTTGTACACATCTCAAAACACTGGCTGTACCTTCACCTCTGTCTGGCGTGACGGCATTTAAAAAATGCACATCTGTCATAGCTGACAACACAATATGACTAGTTTAACTTGCTTTTTAGTTCTAATTAAGGATTCCTTCATTCTCCGCAATGTCGGGTGAGATTATCAATGGCCTCTGTCATTAAACACTGGCACAGTGGCTCAGGGGTCAGTATCACTCCCTTGCGGCGCTGGAGCCCTGATTCAGCTCCTGTCTACATGGAGTTTGTATGGTCTCCCCTGGTTCATGTGGGTTTCCTGTGGTTTCCTCCCACATAAGTTACGTGGCTTCTGGGAAGATGTGGTCCTGGCGGGAGTGCGTGCTGATTTGTGCCCATGTGTGCCCTGTGATGGACTGGCGTCCTGCCCAGGGCGTATACCTCCTTGTGCCCAGTGCTTGCTGGGTGAGGCTCCAGCTTCCCCTCGAACCCTGAACTGATGAAACAGTTCGACAATGGATGGTCGGGCTTTCTTAGCAGGGGAAATGCACAGGCCCAGGGAAGGAGCCAGTTCTGTGAATGTTCTCCCATTGTGCTCTTGCTCTAGTGACCCTCTCTCCCTGCTCAAGTGAAAGGGTGTGCTTCCCCTTCCTCAGCCCAGCATCCTCTCGCCTCGTCTTCTGCCAGAGAAGGTTAATTGGTTTTGATTGATCTGTTTAGTCGTGAAACTCCAGATCTGTGCGGGAGCAGGAGTTGGCGGAGTGGATTGCCTTGGATCGCCTGCCCCTGCCCCCAACCTCTCTGACATATTCGTATTCCGAGTCAAATAGTTCTGTAGCAGCTAATTAATCACAGCTGCTGTGGGAACGGAGATATTTATGTTCTCTTGATGTTGTGTTTTTTATTCGTTTTTAAATTAATCATTCACATTGGCTTTCATATTGTTGTGCCATATGCTGTACGCTGTCAAGGGATTGGCACGGTTTTGGAGCAGATGAGATGGGCACTGGATTCCTTTGAGTAGGGTTTGGGCCCCGGTCCGTTGCAAACGATGGGCAGAAGGAGAAAAGCCCTTTCATTGACCCGTGCCGTGAGGAAGGAAAGGAAAGTCCACTACTAGCAAGAGCTGTGTCCTGCTTCTTTTCCTGTGATAAAAATCTCCTTGGTGACATCCGAAGTGTGGTGATGGAAGTTCTTGTGTATTGTCATTTGAAGACCTTATGGTATTTAGGGTTTTGATATTGTTGTTAATTTGTTAGTGGATGGGGGTTCTAGATTCTTTATTGTTTCTTAGATTATATCATAGCTTTTTGGTTTTGGATGCTTTAGATGTTTGATTCTCTCACAGGTTTCTAGAGTAGCCCTATACTTCTTGTTTTGTTAACTTTAGGGAGTCACTTGGTGCCATGAGTTTCTGTTGTGAACTTAAGGTCCTTTCATGTCTTACTGAACAGGGCTTCTGTGCTTTAAGCCATCAGTTCATGATTTCTATTCTTTTCATATTGCATTTGCTTACCTCATCCAGAGCCACATGCGAAATATGAGATGCATAAAGCAAATACAAAAAAACAAATCATTCAAATATATTAAAAGAAAAAGGGAAAATGCAAATGAGAAAAAACAAACAGGCAGGCACAGCGTGAAGCCAGGAGAAAACCACATCCGCTGAGCGGTGAGCGATGTGGAAGGAAGGAGTCATTGATTGCGATAAGATGTTGAGCAGAGAGCGGTACTGGGCGGTGGACAATCGTTCACGGCAGTGTGAGAGATCACAGGTGCTGTCCGATCAGATCAGTCTTGAGGAGACGTTGAAGGGTGGGCTTGGACTGAGCAGCTGTGATTCCAGCCCCTGCAGAGTCTGTGGGGGAGAATAAGGAGAAATGTGGAGATGGGTCCAGTGATCAAGACAGCAGTGGACGAGAGCGAGTGTTAATTACCAGTGGCTTTAAATCATCCCACTGCTTTCTGCTCATTGTGTGGAGTTCTTGTTTGCAGGCAGTAGTACAGCAGACACTGAATCGGAGCACAAGAGTGAGACCGTTCCACAAAAATGCCTTTGCATGAGCAGGCCAGTCTTTCTGATCATGTAGCCTGACTCTTTTGCACATGATTTCCAAACTGCTCCAGATTTTGATTGCACTGTACACGTCTGCTTTTGCCTTATCTTAAACTATTGCTTACCATTCCAAACGTGATGGTTTTTACACATTGCTGATACAAAATTTAACATTCGTGGAGTCAAGATCTGTGTATGATTAACTTAGGACATTAAGGCAGAAGCTGGTGTTGCACCTTGGAGGTGGTAGAAGGGAGTCTACATTGCCTGTAAAGCTCTTTGAGTGCAATGTCCATAAAAACATTGTTATAATGATAGTAATTGATATTATTGTTGTTTTTTACTTAGTTTGGTATTTGTCCATAATTTGACTTTTTCATCAGAATATATCCCAGAAGAGTGACACATACATTTACTACAATTTCCTTATCTGTTACAAGGCTATTTTGTTAAAAGGTGCCTGTTGTATACAAGTACATTGTGTAGAAGTACTCTTAAGGGAAGGAAGCTACATATCTCATTGACATTTGTGCTTGGTCAGGCAGCCTTCCTTGATCCCATGTCTTTGCTGTCTGAAAGGCTCATGGTGCCGCTGTCTAGCCACTGGGAGCAGGGAGGCCCAGTCTGCCTGCTCACACCAGAGATACTTCCTGTGGGCCCAGCCACAGGTCGCCATGGAGACACGGCCTGATGGAGTGGAGGCCCGTTTAAGAAATCCATTAACAGGCAGTTCCTAGTAATTAATAACCCTCACACTGGCAGCTAATGAGGTCCCATGAAAGCAGGGTAATTCTCCTCAGACTGACAGTTCTCTCAATAAAATCTCAATTTTGACTGCACGATGAGGATAACAAAGTTCACATTGATAAAGAGTTAAAGATTAAAAGCGAATGCAACCTGCATCCCCAGTCTACTAAACAATGGGTTTTATTAGAAATGTATAATATATAATAAAAGTCATACCAAAATAATGTGGACAACTAAATAAGTCGCCAGCGTAATCTTTATTTTTCCTCTATAGGCACCATATACATATGACATGACTTTCTCTTAAGGTTCAACTTCACATTTAATGTCTGTATATGTAGGTTGTTACAGTAGGAAAGCAAAATGTGAAATGTGTCCTCCATACTGATGTATCGACGACTCCCCTTTCTTGCAGTTCACTCTTTGTCTGTGTGCGTGGCGGGGTCGGGCTGGGCGGCGGCGGTGGTGGGGTTGTGTTTTTGTGGGGGGGTGTAATGGCAGTTGTCACAGAAGAAGCTCCCCCTCCCCCAGTTTAACGCTGCCAGTATAATTACAGAACTAATCAAGAGATGAATGGCAGCGGCAAAATAAATATGTGGAAGACATTATTGGTTTTGTAATCAAGTCGGAGGCCCCCCTCTCCTCGGGGGTTTGCCAGTCACCCTCTCCCTGTCTGAAGAGCTGCAGCTCCGTCTGAATCTGACAGCCAGTGACTCCTTGAAGCCACAAAAAGGGTTTTCCTCTCTCCAGGCTGTTTAGCACAGACTTCGCTGTAGCCAGACAGGAGTGCACAGCACGCACCTTGTCAAACAAAAGAATGCCAAATGCTTCCAGATTTATGACCTGTGGGTTTTGCTATCACAGCACCATAAGGTCATACTGATATGGACGCAAATGTTCCTCCGCTTTGTGCTGGTAAAGCAATAAAAGCTATGCCACAGTGACTTACGCAAACTTGCACAGCTATTCCCCTCTGGTTACATTTCCTTAAACAGGGAACACCTTCTGTGCAAGCCTACTTGTTAAGAAAACAACATCACGCACACTCTGCTGCTCAGCAAACTGGAGGCATTTACTCTGCATTGCCTTCACTTTGTTGCACACATTCTTATTGCTGAGCTGTAGGTTCCTGGAAAGAAAGGATTTTAGGCCACAGAAGGCACTGTAGTATTCAAGCATGGGTGCTGTTTAGGGGTTAGCAAGAAGAGACAAAGGTTTACAGTATTCCCTCTCTATACAAGATGTGTAATTCCTACCTGTTTTTTCATTTATCAAGCAGAGTTTTACTCTTATGAGCTGGGCTCTTGTAAAACATTGCCGATTTTCTTATTTTATGGCATCTTCTTGGATGGGGAAGTTTTTTTCTAATAGAGGCTTGTATGTGTTAAGTGCATATAGTACAGAATAGCACTATGTTTATACATGTTTTAAATGACATAAAGCATATTACTTATAAACCAGGAATGTTCTTGTTTTCATTTACTTGCTGCACTGTGTTGTATTAAGGTATTTGAGGGAACATTTTTGAATTCTTGAACCAGTTGGAGATTATAACACAGGAAGTAATGGGAATTTAGTATGTGTTACAAGAGTTTTTGAGAAACCAATCAAGCTCTTATCATGGGGGAGTATTTAGAATTAAATATATTAAACACACTGAAAATATAGATGAATCGTGATGGGGATGACGACAAAGACTAGAGGGGGAAGAGAGTTAAACATCGTCTTCCTGAAGCAGAAGAGTGTTCTCTTTTCATCTTTTGAGATATCTTGAATACAAAGACTACAAATCAAATTTCAACAATGCAGAACTTTAAAACAGTGTTTTCTGTCTTTACGGCAAACAAAAGCAAGTGGCCTTGTACCGTTCTTTTAAAAAGAGGTGAAATGTGAATTTGAACCTTAATAGAAACGTATTCGGCCTCCAAACTGAATTTATTTAGCCCTAGTCTGAAGAGAATGGAAAGATCTACGTATGGAACATGGGACTTGCTGCACTTTTACCTTGATGGTGAAGGAACATGTCACCATGTTGCTCCCTCGGCATCAGAATGAAAAACCATAAGGTAACAATGAGAACACATCACCCCTCTTACCGATTTTCCTCAAGGTTTCTAGCAGAAATAAATACGCGTTTTCATAACATGGTTTTCTTCAGAGAACATAATTTATTGAAATGAGTCAATTCCAAGTGGAGTGCTATCGAATGGAAAGAATCTGGGGCTGGTTTTGAGTTGTGGCTGTGGGTCGCCTCTACAGCTGTGGGGAACTGAAGACCCATTGTGCTCTGGCACAGTGTCTGATTTTCATAAACGTGTCGCTTTGCTTTTGTGGCGGGTTGATCCCACGAAAGTTTTTTTTAAAAGAACTCACCCACAGAGCCCTTGACCGCTGCCAGATTTTGTTACAGCTGCCTCCTTCTTTTAAGCTGCCTGAGTTTTGAAGTCTTGGCAATTTCTCTTCCTCTTGGAAGCATGTGTTTTGTCACGGAAAAGTACGGTTCTGAGAGTTGGGAATGTTGCAATCATAAAGTATGAAAAGGAATTTATCGGTAAATGCACAGTCAGGAGGAGGGGGGAGGGAGGTTTACCCAAGTGTGGCTACATGTTGTTTGACCGCTTCCTCGATGGACTGGCCTTTGGCTCCGCTGTCATGCTGGTGAGCCTGTGACAAATATTGCCGTTTACTCAATGTGCAAACTCATTTCCTGTCAAAGAGACGAGTATGTCTGAGCCTTTCACCTTAAGTGATTTCTTGCTAACAGTAGCCTGTAGACAGAATCTTTTCAGACGCTCTTGAACCCATCTTCACCTGGCAGCTCTGGTCAGTATTATGGGGCCCTGGTTAGAAGCAGGAGTCAAACTGAGGTCCAGGTTCACCCAGTTCATTCATACCTTAAGAAAGATATTAAACTGAAAGAAAAGGACCTGGCATCACTTGAAGAAATGTCCTGGTTTTTTGACTGTTTCAGCTTAACTCTGCACCAAGATGTGGTTTTTCACTGGTTAACGTGTTATGTTCATGAGGCATTTTGTTTGTCACAAAGTTTGCTGTGTTATACGTGCTTTTTAAAAATCATAAGTGATATCTCCTTACAATCCACTGTGGCATGATGTCACTGGTGAAGGGCTTAGTTGAAACAGACTGTACAGTAGATATCCTGGGACAGAATGATAAACTGTCCCATCTCTGGATAAATAGCCCAGTATTGTCTCAGTGGCTTTGACCTGATGGCCTTAACCTTTCCCGCGTCTGTAAAAAGGTTTCAAGTACAACATATTAGAACATAAGTTAAGGAGTGATAATACTGGATCACTGTCGTGCCAAGTAGTGTGACATTATGCAAACCAGAGGGTTTTCAGATTTTCTTTGCGGGTGTTTACTATTAGTATTCTTGTCATCCTCATCCAGGAGTGCTGGTTTATTACGTTTCTTTTATTTCCCATGCCATTTTCCTCAGTCCTCTGATACTTTGGTCTCCTTGGAGCTTTGTTTAGCTCACCTTGCATGTGAAAAAGGCCTTCCTGTGCCTCACATTACCTTCTTCGGTCTTTAACTTAGCCCTTGTCCCGGGAGGCTCCATAAATATCATTTCATCCAGCAGAGATGCTGACATGAAGCAAAGGGCGGTGATAAATAATTCATCCTCTGTGCTCGCTCCCTATTTAGCCATTCATACTGGAATTTCTCTGCTGAGCAGGCCTGAAATGGAAATGAACTATGGTTTGTTGTCACACACCTGTGTGTGTTTTTTTTTCCCTGAGTCACAAGATTCAGTGACACCTCTTCTGTTCATCCGCGAAATACCTCTCATTTCTCATTTGTTTAGTACCTAAAAGTTCATTTCATTTTTTGCACTCCTCAATTTAATCCCAAACGTGAGAAATGATAAATACTAGAAGGAAACGGCCAGATGGTTAGACCAATTTCCCCACCTTTAATTACCTCTTTCTACACCACTGAAGGCTTAAGCTTCAATCTGGTTAAGGATCTGGCAATCTATTGGTGATTTTGGCATTGCTAAATTCACTTCTGATGCTTTTAAGACCTAGCTCAGGAGTTTTATAAAGATGCTAACATATTTTTAATGTTTGCTGCATTTTATAATGATGCTAGTTGATCTAGCCTGGTTGTTCTCATCCCCTTCTTGCAGTTGTTTGCTTCTTCATGTATATTCTTGTTCATATGGCTCTAGGCTGCCTTGCCTTTTCATGCTGGTGACCATAAGTAAGAGTATAAGCGCTCTGTGCTTGCGGTATGAACCGTGGTGCGTCTGGGCCATTATCTCGGTGTCTCTGATCCGATGAGTGATAATGTGACGAGACAGGTTCCCACTCTGGTGAGGAAGAGCTTGGAGAGCAGTGATGCAGATCTGAAGGTCTTGTAGTGTACCTGCCCAAGGAAAGGGAATTAATTGCTGTTTATATTTCCATCCCGTCGTCCCATGGTGAAGTCTGTAGGCTAGGGAGGAAGTTGCAGCATTAATATTTAAAGCCAGAAAGTGTGTGTCAGAGAGGGGGGTGGTGGTTGGAGACCAGTACTTGTTTACTCACAGCACTGGCTTCATTGTAACAAGTGAATGTAGGTGTCGGTGATGTGAGCTGACTGAAAATCCCTGCTGTATGTACTGTTTGCTAGTGAATTCTCATTGTTATATACATTCCAATTAATGGGAATAGCTGTTATTAATTAATGTTTTCATTTCAGTCAGCGATGAGCCTTAAAAGCTATCTGGCTCTTTGGTGGCTATCACTTCCTGTTTTCACTTTGGTGATAAATTTAATTTTGCTTCTATGACATGTAATCTCTTGGTGTAAATTAAGTCTTAATCCTTTAACCAGATAAGTCAATTGAGGATAAAGTCTCATTTACAGTGACAGTCTGTAGAGTACCCATTATTGCAGCAAGGAATTTACTTAAGTAAGTGAATTGTCTTGCTCAGGGGTACATCAGTGATTATACCCAGTAATCGAACCCAAGACTCTGCTCTGGAGCTCTAACTACTATTCCACTATGCTGCACAAGTGGTGTGAGCAGAGGCATTTTTTTTTTATGTGCCGTAATTTTGTTAAGTGCTTGTGCTTCCTTCACATGTCTGGACTCAGTTTTAAGAGTTCTTTTTTTGACATACCTTCTTAATAAATCCATTTCCTGCCAAGTAAAGAATAATTTGCTCATTTGAACTTGCTTGGTACAGAAAAGAAAAAGTGAATGATCTGTATCTTTCATTATTCAAGCCCAGGAGAATAAAAGCTCAACTCTAGTTGTTTCTTCTTTATGCAGGGATCTGAAGGCTTCAGACCTAAGAAGACTACCAGTGCCTTGGGCTCTGTATTTGTTTGTTGTTCTAGGTTTACTTCTAAAATGGAAAAAGAGATGCATTATTATATAGATGCCACTAGTTAAGAAAATAAGACTCACAACAAAACTAGGAACAGGTAGGACATGTGAATAGTTTCTCATTAATCAATTCGTAATGAACAAATTGATTATTATGCAAATTCTAGCAGGGATCATTATCAGAATTAAAATGCCTTACAAATGCCCATAATCATCCCTCACAATATTCGATCTTCTGTTATAATGATCAGTTATGCATTTCTTTCCTGGGTTCAATGTTATGCTAAAAACCAGGTGACCCATTATGATGCAAAGAGCTGAACTGGAGTGGGATTGTGTAAAATGTTCACAGCAGGGCCAGCCTCACAAGAAAAGGCAGTTCTGTGGAGATCAGAGCTTTTCAGACTCAAGTAACAAGCGCATCTTCTAGTGTATGGTACTCAGAACATCCGGTCAGTGTGAGCACTCATCCTGGTATCTGTAACAGTCCTGGGCCTGATTGATGCCAGTAATACAGTCTGTTCTTCTATTAAAAGCAGCTGCTCTTCATATGAGTTATGGTATGCAGTCTTTACTGAGGAAGTCTAATTAATTCCCTTGGGAGGAAATAAAAAAGTGTCTAGCTTATCTGTAGCCCTCTCTCACCCCCTTCTCTCCTGCAATGCTGATACCCTATCATTTTATCTTATTATCACACTGCCTTGAATTGACTTTTTCCTAGAAAGGTACAGTTCTCCTTCTGCGTGTTGCTTGATAGAGATTTCAGCTTTTGGCAGCAATATTAAATTCTCATTAACACTGCTGCTTGGCATATAGGTTATTCAAAACAAGAATTAGTGTAAGTAATAGCAAATAAATTGGGCTGAGCTGCAGAATGGGGGAAGTGTGTGTGTGTGTGTGTTAATATATTCTGTTGCCTCTTTAGGAATTCACTGCTAATGGATGGGAGTAAAATTCTGGGTTTGATTACTTTCAAAGCATTTCTAATTGCATCTCCTAACAAAGGCACCTTGAAATGATTTATTCATTTGATACCTGCAAATTCTCTGAGCTGCTTTTCCATACTGATCCAGTTCCCTTTGTTTGGAATTGTGCAGCAGAGATAGTTCTGTTTCTGGGGCAGGGGGTTATCAGGTCAATGCATGCATTCTTTGTACTAGTTCTGCAGACATTTTCATCAGTCATGATACATTAAGCCTGCGTCACACTACACGACTTTTCCTAGGATTTTCAGTCACAGCCTTAATTTACATCATTATAAGAAAATCGCAGTGAGTTGGGGAGAGTTGCAGCATGCCACCGTCAGCTGGGTAGTGTGACACCCCCAGTGCTCTTAACAGCCCCCATGACTCTCTGCGACTTGTTTCGAGAAAATCAAACTGGTTTGATTGTCTCGTAGCTAGTCGCAAGTCGTAAGGGAGGGCTCTCGTGTCTGCGACAGTCAACAGCCAGTGAGCGCTCAGCCGGAAGTACAATGCATAACTTGCGGCAGCAAGGAAAGAAGGAGAGCAAGTGTTTTGGACTGTGCAGATGGAGGAGAGGCTCGTTGAACTTCGGAGCCAGCACAGATGTCCATTCGAGGTTTCGTGTTTGTTGTTTGTTTTCTTTCGAGCGGTGCTCCTTCTCCTATTCACCGGTGTGCTCCGTGTTGATTGGCTGCCAAAATGAGGCGCTTTCGCGGCGTAATACGAGATTTGGAACCGTGATGAAAAGTTGTGAGTGAATCGTGTAATTAGCCACCACCTGTGATTCCTAGTCATCAAATTTAAGCAACTGCAGTCATTTGACATGCTCTCCGACTAGAAGTCGTGTCGAGTCATGAAGTGTGACACCGGCTTTACTGTAAAAGGGCTCTTTTGGATCTGTTAATATAATATTAAACACCTTTGCTTACTTGTCCAGTTACCTAAATTATTAAATAAGATCTGGAAGTCTTATTAAAAGATTGTGATCTGAAGTTTTAAATGATTTCTAGATGTAGTCACTTTCTCCTTTTGAAAGGACCAAACCCCTTTATGAAACTTCAGTTGCTTTTCCAACTCAAGGCAGACTTTTTCAGTTCAGGTCCACCCAGTGGTGTCTACAGGTCACTGTTCTGTTGCTGGGGGATGGTTTAGATATCTAAACAGCTGTATGGTTAGAGTGGATGAGTCTGTGGTTAGAGGTCACAAAGTTGTGTTCTGTGACGCATTTGGTTTTTGTAGAAAAAGAAAGTGTTTTACCTCTGACTTAGCTGGTTCCTGCTTAAAGTTAGAATACACTTGCACTTGCCGGCCAAAATGCATGTTTTTGGAAAACAACAGAATTTTGTGATATCATTTAGGGATCTTGACAAGTTAAATAAATGTTTTTTCTGTATTATAAGTTTATATGAACCCTTTAAGAATTGTAAGATGATAGAAATATGGTCATAATAATGGCTCCAGTCCAATTATAGGTGGTACATGCTTGAATTTGCCATTTGAATAAAAAGCGGTCTCTCACATTTGTGAGGCTGTTAAAGGTACAGTCTGGGTAATGGGATTTATTGTAATTCGGGGTGCTGACATATCTTGGCACTTTCGATAATAAAGTGAAAAGTGTAAATTTGTCACCCTGAAGCTTGAACTACTTTGCCAGCAACTGACTAGGACATGTGGGCTTGACATGAAGCTGCAGGAGGAGGATAATTCTTTGCATTGATGCTGTGCTTTTCATCCTGAAAAAGAAGGAAATAAAAGAAATAGAGGAAGTGAATTAATGAGAAGGGTGGTCAAGGGTTTTGAAGTTGTAAGATGATGCATGTTTGCACTAGCTTGCTAATGACATATTGCCAGGGTAGGTGGATTTTGGGGTGAGGAGAGGAGGGGTGAGGATGGGTTGTTTCCTCTTGGGGGTATTGTCATGGGCAGCATGGGAGATAATTCCTTACACTTTTATAGCACGTTTTGGGACACTCCACTCAGAGCTCTTTACAGGTAATGGGGATCCCCTCCACCACCACCAGTGTGCAGCCCCACCTGGATGATGCCACAGCAGCCATAGTGCGCCAGAACGCTCCCCACACACCAGCTCTCAGTGGGGAGGAGAACAGAGTGATGAAGCCAGTTCATAGACGGGGATTATTAGGAGGCCATGATTGGTAAATGCCAGTGGGAAATTTGGCCAGGACTCCAGCGTAACACCCCTCATTTGAGATAATGGGATTGTTTTGACTGTTATTTTGTCATCTCAGCCCCCCTGAAAACAAAAGGATAAAAAAGGGAGGATATGTGCAGAATCTCAGAAAGCAGTGTGTACTTGTTCTTCACATTCTGGAATTCAGAGTTCATATCTCTAGTCGGTCTTTGTCAAAGGGACTTGGCTGTGATAGCCCACAGGCAGGATGCCAGTCTGTTACACTACATCAGAAACTGAGTCAAGAGGTGGCACTATTACACACTTGGTCACGTGAACAACTGTGCCATAAAATAACCTAATCTGACCACTTTCTTTTTTCAATTTATGGAATAAGAAATGTATTCCTCTCTGTTATGAGATGTGCTGCCTCAGTACTCAGATCTGTGAGTAGCTCTGGGGACAGTGGAAAAACTGTGAGAGGAGATTCCCGTTTCTCCTCATGTTTTTGTGCCGCTTACAAAAACCCTGCTCCCAACAAACATTAATTTTAAAGGTTAAGTGACAATTACTGTTCAACATTCCACACCAGTTGGCTGTATAGTAAAGAAAATACTTAATGAAAAATGTATCATGCTAATTGCCCTATGTAGCAGTAGACAATAATAGTGTGGTCCTTCAGAGTCTGATATTATTCTTTTGCTTTGTGTATGTGGCCCAAGCCAAGCAGCAATCTTCCATTAATCAATTTTAAGATTTAGGTTGTGTTGTTCTGAGAGTACAATCCTTGACCCTACAGTCCTGAAGACAGCAGCTGAAGGAGTCACCTTCATTTGACAGGATACGTTGATAGTTTTATGGGAATCAATTTAGCATGAAGCAAAATCAGCTTTATACACTGTTCATTAATATATTAATACTCCCAATATAGGACAGCCTTAATGCTATTGAGGTGACCCCATTTGTGTTTAAGGGAATAAAAATCACTTGTCAAGTCCATCAAATTGAATGTACCTTCTCAAGGATTCTATCATCCCTTTAGCCAAAAAAATTAATCAGAGCTTATCTGAATATTTTTTTCTTTTTAAATCCGCTTTGAGACTAGAGACAAAGCACTTCCATCATGCCTGAGCAAATGTGTCCCAAAATTCCCACTTTTTCCCCATGCAGAGTGTAGTTTCATTTGAGACTGACAATTTTGTGTTCTGTCTTTATTATAATGTGTTCTCTTATTTATGTAAGTAATAAATTGAATAAGGCACTGAGACAGTGCGTGGTAACATTTTTAAAAACAGATTCGCTACATAGTATGTTATTTCTGGACACAGATTGGGAATTGTCAAAGGATGCTAGCTTGTATCCAGTGCTCTACTCCACATGGATATATACTCACGACTTCAGCAATTCAGGGTTATCACACTTACTTCTGGTGGACTCGTGGAAGCTCCTGGATCGTGATGAATTGGCTTGTAAGAACTATTTCAGTGGAAAATACAAGGCATTGAGTCCCTGGAAGAGAACAGCTTGATTCTCCTCCACACAGCTAGGATGTGTGTCTACTGCAATATAGCAGCAGTATTCCTTCAGTAGTTCTGCTTATGGAGGCTAATCTGTGGAACCCAAAGTAATTTGATAGAGATAACAGCCACGCACTGAGGAAAAAGCCTTTTCTTTTTCCATCTCCATTGAAAAATGAGGATTTGGTGTACCACAATCTTGGGACAACTGCACATTGTTTCGCCTGGGTAGCACAGGAATGAACTTTCACCACCCTGAGGGGCTGTACTCTATCTCTCCAGCTAAGTGAGGCTTCACACTGCATCTTCAGTCACTGCTGGAAAAAAAAGTCAATGAGTGCTTTGTGTCTTTTAAGCAAATAAAAGATGTGTTTGTAAGCATTGTAACCCTTAGCTGTAAATTGTTTCTTGCTGGGCTATTAAGGGGATACAAACATTATTAATCTCTGAGTTCAAAGGTTGGACACAGAATACTAAATAAATCATGAACCTCAAAGTCTACAGATGTATTCTGTAGTCAGTAGTAATGGTTAACTCGCTGAGGTGTGCTAAAGTAAAGCTGTCATTTGCCAGAGAAAAACAAGCCTGTTCATTCGTAGGAAAAAAAAACAGGTCAGAACAGTCTGTCTTCAGCTGACTGGAGCACTTTTGCCAAACAAGTGATTCTTTTAAGCATTTGCAGTTTGCTGCACTTTCTTGCCATTGTGTGCTGAACTACAACCAGGACAGCAAACTGACCTAATTCCCAAGTCAAAGCCACTGCCAGAAAAATTCCCCTCGAGACAGGACAGTGTTTATCGGTGTGTGTTGGAAACATTACAGTATCCTTCGGCTGCACAGTTGGATAGTGTCTTGCAAACGGGTGTTAGCATTGGCAGTTTGTTTTGGCCAAGAAACGGCGTGCTCAGTCTAGTAAAACAGTGCCGTTATTTCCTCTGCACGAATCAAGCTCCTGGTTTGGCATTTCAGTTCAGATTAACTCTGTTCCAGCTGCCTCCTGTCTTAATCCTCCAACCAATAGGATTGTTCTAAGCTCTGAGAGGTAATGTGGTTAGAAGTGATTGAAATATGCATACTATCAAGGGGTGTAATGTGACACTGTAAATCTGGGTATTTAAGGGCTTATTGCATTAGAACTATTAGCTGGCTGTTTCTGAAGCCTGCATTTGATGACTGCTGTAATGAAAGCATGGCTATGAAACGTCCACCACCACAGCTGCCTGGATTAGTGCAGTTTGGTGCTTGCTTACACCTGTAAGAAGGAACTTCAGCATTGGGGAGCTGTGTGCCACCAGCCCACAACTGCGTGGATTTGGCACATTTTCTTGAGATATGCTTCTTGCAATCGTGGTTCAATGTCATCTGAAAATACATATATTCTGTGGTGTGCCACTTATACTGCTGTGCAATTCTTAGACATTTCATGCAGCAACAGGAAAACATGCATGATGGTGAGAGAGGTACAGCAGAGACATTGCTCTCTCTCTCTGAAATCTAGGCAGTGTAAAACCCTCCCGTGGCTGAAGATCGAGCTTTTGGCTTAGTGTGGTTGTTGGTTATTCAGAGTGTTGCTGTGCATGCTTGGAGTTTGTGAATGACCGGGTTCGAATCCTGGCAGAGGCAAGGAGAGATGAACTCATTGCACGTGTAATGAGCACTAATAATTTACTCTTTTTTCCATTCTTGAAAGAGAAATTGATGCCTTAGGTCTTAATTACCCCCAGATACACTGGAATAATGATGTACGATAGTGTTCGCGATGCTTTCATATTTTCCTTGATACCAGTAGATAGTCCACTTTCTTTTCAGAGGTTTCAGATGTATGTCAGGGAGCTTCTTTGTACTCATTTGAGTAGCAGGTATACTTGGGAAAGACCGGATGTCTTCCTCTTGCTTCCGACTCTGAAGTTTTTCTCTGGGTGTCAAGTGACTGGGAAGCACCCTGTGTCTGCTGAGGAGCAGAGGGGTCTGTAGCTCTTCTCCTGGCAGCACCTCAGCGTTGGGGATTCAAGCAGACGGGCAGGTCTTTGCTCAGGCAGTAATAGATTTAATTTGTTAATTGTTTAAAGAGTTAAATAATGTGTCAGCCTAAGTCCTTCTGACTGGAGGGAATCCATATAAGAAGTAGAAAAAAAAACATCCCAATGCTTCATCTCTTCAGTTAAATGCTGAAGATAGATATTGTCTTGAGAGGGATTTGGCACAGCTAATTTATGTGACTTGGTATCACTGCAGATCAGGTGAGGTTTTCTAAGCAGAGCCTTGCAGTTAAAGTTTAAGATAAAATAATGGGATTGCATATCTATATTACATGTTTCAACACTACAAGTTTAATTTAAAAAAGAATATAGGATTGTGAGTGAAGGCTATGCGGATCGTGCCTTCATAAACAATTTCTGTAATTAGATACAGTTCGATACCTCTGTGATGCCATGTAAGAACTGCATGGAGGAGGTGGTATTTTAGATGACTAGCTGTAATCGTACTCAAAATTGTTCTTTGCAAGAGACATTTAAGTGTTTTCTGGAAGTCTGAAAAATTCAGAACATTTAGTTAAATTTTGCTTTCATTTTTTATCGATTTGTTACGAGAAATCATTTCCCGTTGTCTGTAAAATTTGTAATTAAGATGCAGCTTTGCTGTTGTTATTGCAACAACATTTACTTTGCACCCAGCATGAGAGTCTTCCCATCACTGCAGACCTGCTGTATTTGTCTTTGTTTGCCTCAGGGATTTAAATAGTAGCAGCGAAGGGATCTAAACAAATGATTGAAATACAGGGAAGCTACTACTCCTTCATAAATTCTCCCTCCAGCCATAACATCAGCACAGTCCCCTCTGGGGAATAGAGGAAAAAGTTATGCCCAAAATAAAATGCTGCACCTGTATTTGTCCTTTATAACTGCATGTCTGACAGATCCACAGAATTGTACTTCATTTTATTTCCCTATTCCTTCACCATATCATGAGCACTCCATACTCAGACTGGAAGAGAACATTTTTTTTTATTAGTGCGGGTGGCAATTCCTGCTTATTTCATCATTCAGATGAAAGGTGGGGGGGCGATTGTCTCGCACTGATTTGCTGTATCATTCCTTGGAGGAGCTGGTAGTTGTGCTGCCCCTGTTGTTTGCTCCTGGTGTGTTGAGGTGCTTAGTGTTAGTGTTTGATTTGTGGGACCACAGGCCCATGTCCCTCCATTCGTAACCCTTAATGCTGTAAAGAACAACATGGTATCATGGTGTCGTAATTGCTACGCCTTTTCATACTTGGCAAAAGCCAGTTCCCAGATTCTCAGAAGTATATTTAAATAGAGGTTTCCCTTCTGCATTTTATTTGAATGGCTTTTTAGGGTGTGTGATTGATTTATGTAATTTACAGTTAACAGCTTAATTAATTAACAGTAACCTTTGTACCTTTGTGAAATATGTTTATTAATTGTGTTGTAACTTCCTCTGTCACAGGCAGTGCTATATAGTGCTATATTTCAAGCTTAGGGGGCACCTTAGAGTATTGGGTAGGGGTCTGGACTATAATCTATCTGAACTAGGGAGTTGGAGTCCCCTCTGAGGATACTGTTGCTATGGCCTTGAACCAGGTACTTCCCTCCCATACTTTGGGTAACCTTGCAATGGATTTCTGTCTCATCCAGGGAGGACTGATGCTCTCCGAGTCCACTTAATACTCTAAGAGGCAGGACAAGCTGTAGCCTGGTTTGAGCAAATGGAGTATGGGCTTTGTATTTCTAACCGTCGGATTACGTTGTTGTATCCCCATGAAACTATCAACAGCACCTCTGAGGTCTCCAAAGTCTTGAAAAGGACAGAACCGTACAAGCTATTTTAAGGATAAATGAAGGCATTGAGAGAAATACTCTGATACTGTATTTCTGTGCCCATTCTTGTGTGGTTGCTGAGATTAGGATTTCTTACATTTACATCTTACAGCACCACTAACTGGGGAACAGGCAACAGACGGAGCCTCTGGAATCTGAACAAGCAAGAGGGCAAGAGTGAGGGTTGAAGAGAGCCTATTGATTTATCTGTCGTCACTCCTGAATAATTTGTTGAAATACTTCGATCAATGCAGCCTGCAGAGACTGAAGCCTTTTTCTTACATGCATAA
The DNA here is from genome assembly GCF_040954835.1 of Lepisosteus oculatus. Classification (NCBI taxonomy): domain Eukaryota; kingdom Metazoa; phylum Chordata; class Actinopteri; order Semionotiformes; family Lepisosteidae; genus Lepisosteus; species Lepisosteus oculatus. The sequence continues at coordinate 59,561,343 of NC_090700.1, forward strand.
AAAGGAATGGGAGGAATGTTAACTTGATGCTGGTTTTCTGATGTAAATATGAGATCCATTATGAATGAGTAAGCCCTTCGCTTTTGTTCCGGAAGTATGTAACTTACTGGTGCTGAACGAATGAGTGTGTGGTATTTCTCAGTTTTTCCACAGTACTGAAAGGCTGGAGAATAATGCTTAGTTTAAGTGTAGGGGTATTGATTTTTCAGAGACTTATCTCATGCAGGGGCTCATAAAAGTGGTGATTTACCGTGGGTGAACATTCCTGCAAATCTCTTTCCAGAGCTTTAGGTCAATGTGAAAAGGCAATTAGCAATAGATTTTTTTTAGCTTTTTCTTTTTTTAAGTCAAGTAATACAAACAGAAGAAAATCAAGGTAAAGATGGGTTGAAAAGAAGCGACAAAACAGATATTTGCATTACTTTCTCTCTCCATGAGAGAGTTCGAATGAGAAAATGAACACGCATGCATGAATCTCATTGGAAATCCAAGAAAACTTGCAAAGTTGTTCTTAGCAATGCAGCTTACAGTCCAGTTGCTTGACTGTATTCCGAGGTTGCTCTGTTAGTTTGACTGCCTCTTAGTCATGTGCAAGAGCTCTCTGCAGTGTCTGAGCTTTCGCCTGTGTGAGTGCTGTTAAAGGCAGGCGACTGTGGTGAAGCTTGGAGAATTAGTTCCAGGCTTAACATTGTATGGCTTTGAAGGTGGACGTCTCTTAACGGTTCAGATTGTTTTCTCTGTAAGATTTTAGCAGTGCGTTACAGTGAGCTCCGTCCTGAGTTTCCCTAACCTCCTCACGGCCCTGCCTTGCCGTGAGGTGTAAATAATTGAAGGTTTTCTTTTGGCTGCACAGAGCGGATGAAGTGCAATGGGAACAACCCTGCTGGCTGGCACCTGGTATCTGGAATTGTTACACCAACGTTTCATGACATTACACAGGCGGCTAATGTTCTGGTACGGCTCGACTGCGCCTTTTCAGTGTGGGAGGTCAGAGGGCTCAGCTGGTTGCTACTTGTCTTAGGTTTGATGGGTGCTTTTGAGCTGCAAAGGCAGATTTGGCTAAGTATGACTGAAGCTGCCTTACTGGGTATGGATATTGGCTGTTGAATTCACACAGTGGTTTACGGTTTTATTGGTGTTTTGGGATCACATTACCTTGCTGGGCTGTCGGACTGGATATATTAGGGTTACCGTGTGCTGCTGAGGAATGCACTGGCAGTGCAACTAAAATTTAGGCACGGTGTCGCTGGGCTTTCTAGTTTTTATTAGCTTTTTGTGACTAAAGATGAATTGAGAAGCTGTGACCCGTGTATACCGTCTGATCACTGAGTCACTGGGAGGTGTGATTCTCTGTGGCCACAAGCATGCCTTCTGTTTAGTGTCACAAATACAGCACATCACAGTTTGAGTGATTTTTAGGATTTTAATGGCGTAGTAAATGTGCCGTACCCATCTGAGACATTCATCCATTTATCACCTACAGTAAAACTGCACCATCTTGCAGTCACGGCATTTCTTACCTTTTTTTAAAATTATTATCATACGTAGAAAACTTATGAGATAAGAATAAACAGTGTGGCGATCTGGATTTCTGTACCTCCCTTATTTCTTTCTTGGCTTGTCTCCTTGGAGAGCTCTGCTGACACCCAGGGGATTGAACTAAGACCCAACAAGAAATGGCTGTTAGATGACCCCATGGACCTGCTGCTGGGCCTCTCACTTGACCTCCTGCTCCTCTAACATTGTAGACTGCATTGCACGTGCAAGGAATGTGCGAATTTATGTTTGCCTCTGCTGGGATAAATCCATTTCGTCAACACAGCACAGGGCAGGCTGTGTGAGTTTTTCGCACAGTAAACAAGCTTTTCTTTTTGGCCCTGGAATGTACGTGCCTGTAGTGAATCCACCAACCTAAAGAAAGCGTGACTTGTAATGCATGCCCTTTTCCAAGAGAGTAACGGAAGATAACCCTGGCCTGGAATTTTACTGTGGTTGTCATTTTTACTAGCTGATGTACTTTTTTTTTGATTTTGTGTGAGTAGTTTTTGGCCTTTGGTATTTATTCCTTCTTTTGTTTGAGACTGTATTTCTAATCACATTTGAAATACTGCCACAGCGGATTCTGTTGACATCAATTTAAAAATGCACTTGTTTGAGTTGGCCGGTGCTGAGCTCACCGGAGTCGCAGAGCACTATATAAAAACAAAAGAGGCTTGCGTTGTACTGTGTGTGTGTGTGTGTGTGTGTGTGTGTGTGTGTGTGTGTGTGTGTGTGTGTGTGTGCCTCTGGGAAGCTATGAAACTGGGCGACTGGGCCTCAGATTCTTCTCCAAAACCACCTCCTTCCAATTTATAGCTCTTGGAGAGAGATCTGTCAGACAGTGAGGCCTGTAATTAAACTGAAATGTGACTCCGCTTCTAAGAGTTTTGAGTGAGGGAGTGGTCTGGTAGAAAATCTAGCCTTTTCTGTCTTCATATGTTTAAAAATGGTAAGAAAAATGTGGCAGTATGTTCGTTGCTGAGAAAGGCAAGCTGAACTAATTTCCAGCTGAGCTGCAGTGTTTCGTTTCCGGGTAGAGCTGATCGAAAAGAGAATTTCACTGTTATTTACCTTGAGGAGGATTCTGAACCAGTAAACGATTAAAATTTGTACACTAAAAAAAGCAAAAATAAACACCAACTATGCTGGCTGTGAAACGGTGTTGTTGAAAGAAGGTCTCGCTATTAGAAGTCTGAAAGGCATATGCTTTTCTGTACTTTGGGGGTTGTTTGAATTTAATAACTCCCTTCTGCCCGCTCCCAGCTTAACACACTCATAGTCTACTACAGAATCTAACTGTTTCTGTAGTCCTTGGCACTGCGCAGTGTGCTTGCCTGCAGTGTCTTGTCAGCACGGTTCAGAATGTCAATCGATATGTTTATTCTGATGACCACGGAGAGATCGTCAGCAGAAAAAAATGACTACCTACTTGTTGACTCCAAGCACCGCAGAAAGTCAGCAAAATACCAGCCCCTGTAAACCAGAAAAAGGCACAGTTCAGGGAACAGTTCAGATGAAAGCCAGGTTTTGCATTCTGTTCCTTAAGTACATCTTGAAAATAATCTGTTTCTTATTTTTACGTTATGATTGGTGAGATGGCCTTGAGTACGCACATCTGTTAGTATTTTCCAATAAAAATGGTTTTAAAAGGAGCTGCTTTTCTTATTTCAGTTTCCATTTTTAATTTAGAAACAAAATTGTTTTTTGAATGGAAAGTCTTGCACCATGCATTGAGAAAATCCTTTTTTCATTTCTGGACAAGTTTATTTTGATCTCCCTCCTCCACCTTATGCACGCAGAATGCTGAAGGATGCGCTTGTAAATCGGTTCTTCTCCAGCATGGAGTAGAGTAGTTTTTAGGGCACCTAGCAGGAGGGTTGTGAGTGGAAGTCCCCTCTGTTGGAACTGCTGTTATACCTGTCAGCAAGGTGCTTTACTCAGATTGTGTGAATGGGGACCTGCTGGGTGTAACCATGTTGTGGACTAGTGTCAGAGTCACTTACTCTCAGTCCACTTCAACATATAGTCTGGAAGTAGTTCGGGTCTGATGATCCTGTAGACTTGAAAGTGCACCTTTTTAAACTTTTTTTTACCTTGATACTCCAGGCACCGTGAACATCAAGGCATGGTGTGTATTTGTCGCTATCAGCAGCTTTTGCGCTCCTGATCGCTGAACCTGGGCTTCTGTGCTGTATTCATGGGAGGGAGTTTGTGCTGAAGAAGCTGGATTTGCCTTGTTTACCTGCGAAGTTTGTCATTTTCAAAAGCACACCATCAGATAAAATTATTGAAGGTGTTTAAGACTGTATCGGTCATCAACAGTCCACTAATCCTTTTCCTAACTCTGTTTTCTAGCATAGTCAAGAGTTCAGCATTTAGTTATATGAACTTCACCTAATGCCAGATATGATCCTTTCCCTACATCTGGTTTAATACTATAAACCCTTTCTTCTGCTGGGATTAATGCATTTTCATTCTGATGAAGCAAATGCACTGTTCCAAGCAGGGTCCTGTTTTTTTTTCTCTGACTGTTGGGAAGAGCTTAGTTTACTACACAGCGCTGAAGGATGATGAAGAGTCTGACCTTGTTACAAGTTCTTGAGTGGTGGTACCGGGGGCGTTGACGAAGAAACGGGCATCCTTGGGTTTGCTTGAGGGACACAGTGTCCGAGACCACTTTCCCATCTTTCATTAGTCCAGCTCGGGGCCAGCCCTCAGCCCCCCAAACTTCAGACAGGCATCGTTTCTTATCTCTATCCATTCTCGACCTTTAAAGTTGCCTTGCTCATGCACGCTTGTCGTTGAAAAGCCAGATTAATTTTGGCAAACTGCTCTTTGGAAATGTTAATGCGATGTGAACAAGGGAATATGGAATAGTAAAATAACATAACAGGAAGAGGTGAACAGTGTCTCACAAATGTCAGCACAAGGAAGATGTCATTGCTTGCAATACTTCATATACTGTGAAATAAGACTTTACCTGCTTTGATGGGGATCGAAGTTAATTATGGTTTACTCACCACTTTCCCTTTTAAATGTTAAAGCTTTCAGGATTGTTTCCAAATTTCTTCTATGAAATGTTTGAGGTTTAGCAAGTATTACTTAAAACGGGTACAATCCCATTAAAATCTGTTATGTACTAGAGGAGATCAAATGCTTTAAGGTGTTTAAGATGTTTTTTCCAGTTCAGAATTGAGAACCATTACCCACAACAATCAGCATATTACATTTTCCCTGTGCAGTGCTGAATAGATGACATAATAAACTAAATATATTTTACTTCAGGTTGTATGTTCTATTATAACAAAGGTCTGCTGACATCAAGGTCTGTTGATTCAAACGGATTATTAGACTCACAATGTTAAACAAAGGTAAGCTTTAGTAGTTCAGGTGGGTAGCTGCGTCAGCATGCGTAGGCTGCAAAGGAACAATAAAGGTTTATTCCCTGCTGAAAAGAGAAGAAAGGAAACACAACGTTTCGGCTGTGGAGCCTTCTTTGGGTGTATGTTGTGTACTGGCTTCTAAAGGGTTGATTCAGATTACTAGCAGCTGCACTGAATTATATGAATTTCATAAGTGCTTCAAAATGACTGATCAATTTTGCTATAAATTGTGGCAGCCAACTGTCATCCGTGTGAAATATAATAAATGTTCCTTTCTATGTGATTCTCATCACCAACAAATTTGATTACACTGCAGAGTGATGTGTTCAGACGTTTAACAGTCATAGCTACAAGAACTACATATGCCATTATGACAAACCTGCTGAGGCAATTGAACAGGTTTTACTGCCAGTCTACATATGACTTCAGTCTGGTTGTCATTGAGAACGGGTTTTTATAATGTGGGACACTGATTTCACAGGAGAATGTCTAGGCGACTTTTACAGCAGGAAAGCTTTCTCTTCAGCTGTATGAAGTAAAGCAGTCTGTTGCCACCACTTTTGGTGAGCGAGTTATTTTTACATCTAGTTCTGTTTGATCAAATAAATAGTGTGCTACAGATGTTGCGCATGTATTTCCAACAGCCACTCAAGCTTAAAAACATACCATTCCCAAACGATTTTCTACAGGCTTTAAAATCTGATTCGTTTTTTGGGGGGTCACTTTCATTACTGTTAAAACCGGTATTAATAATACTTGTCTGTGTACAAGCAGTTTACCTCCCAAGTGCTTTATTTCCCTTTTTTTCCTGTTGTTGAGTTTGGGAGTGGCCTGTTACTGACACATCCTCACTGGTAATATGAAACCAAGACCACCCAGGGCTGGCTGTGTTTATATATTCATTCGCCTGGCCCTGGTCCTGTAATTCTCAGCACAGGCCATCTAAAAATCTGGCCTAGATCGAGGCTGGCCATGGGCTGCCTTTTCATTTTGGGAAGTCCTGAGCTGACCCGGTGCTGAGCTGAAGCAGTGCGTGGAAAGCGACTCACTTGCAGAAAGCACATTGTAGTGACGTTAAGAGCTAACACAGTCGCGCCATCTGCCCAGGAAACAGCGACGGCAACTCAAGAAAAATATAGTGCTGAGAAAACAAGGCCTTTTTTCCCCCAGGTGGTGGCATTTTCCGTCGTGTTGTCCCCTGTATTTTTAAACCACCTTTCATGCCCTCCTGACTTCTCAGTTACCTGTCTTTCTCCAGACAGGTCGGTTTTGTAGGCAGTGTTGAGAAATCCGTGAACGCGCTCTGAAAAAAGTTCAGACGAGCCTCGTCCTCCTCCCGGAGCGGCGTGCTGTCGAAGCGAGGCGGCGGGTTTGCCCGGCAGCCGGGGGGGGGTTGTACCCTGCAGTCGGCGCTCACCCGGCTGGCAGGCCGCCCTCCCTGTTCCGTGTTTCGCACCCTTCAGCCGCCCCTCCCCGCGAGTGGGACACGCTGTTGTTGTGCGCTTTGCTCTTAGCGGGATATTGAACCGGAGTAACGGAAAGTGACGCGCTTGAAATTTGGAGAGGGGGGGTTCAGAAAAGCTTCAGAGGTGATTTTTGGTCTCTCGCCTGAGTCCGCTTACCCCTCCCCCCTCCTCCACCAGAGCCTCCTCCCCCAGGCAAAGGATGGAGCAAAAAGCCCCTTGGGGGAATTGTACGCTGGTTATTGTGAAGCGCCTGTCATCGCTAGAGGGTCACCATGGAAACCGTTGGTATGCGATTCCCACGGCGACACCAGCTCTGCCGCCCCACTTCCTTTCGTAACAACACACACATTTGTCCCCCCCCCCCCCGCCCCCGCGAGCAGAGGTCCTCGAAGCTGTCAAATGCCCAGAGACCACAGCCGGTGTGGGACCGTGCGTGTGTGGATGCGCAGCGCTGGGGAGGGAGGGTTTCCGCGGCAGTAATCGCGCGGGCCGGGAAAGCGCCGCTGTAATTGCGCTCTGATTGATGGTCCTGCTCTGGACGCCAGCCACGCCTGCGAGGCAGCAGGAATGAGATGCTGAAGCTGCAACAGGATTAGCACCGGTTACCAGGGTCTCTGCTGCTTTAGCCTCAGCAGTGTGTGTTGTTTTCTTTCCGGCAGGGTCTAGGAGGATATAAAGGGAGCCACATGCCACTTCTGGGAACATTGATTACCATTTACTGTGAGATGTGGAAACTGCTCTGAGCATATCATCACAGGACTGAATCTACATTCATACAGCCAGTTATCCTAAAATGTCCAAATCACAGGCCAAAGCTGAAAATTCCAATTTAAATAGCACCTTTCTGGGCACTAGTCCACATATGGTATTGGTTATTGCTGTTTTATAATGTCTCAGATTTATTTTTCTTGAATGCACACTCAGATTCATTCATTCCACATACTAGGCCCCTTTTTATCTTGAAAAGAATATTAAATGTCATCAGAAAGAACTATGGTTTGTGGTTTTGCTCGCTCGCTCCCCCCTTCTACTTCGAACCCTCTTTCCAACACGGGAGCAGAGATTCAGTGAGCTCCCGCTGGCTTGACGCTGGCTGTGTGCTGTGGATTTTCCTTGTACATTCTGGACCAGTCAGGGCACGAATAACGGTAACATCGATCAGATTCGGTGTTGATGGACGCTGCTGGATTCTCCAAGTCCAGAGTAAGCTGTAATGTGTTAAGTGAGCTACTTTCACAGTCACACCATTTCGCCAGCGGGGCCCTGAGAGCCAGAGACAGTGACGTACTGGCCAGTTCGTACCCACTATCTGATCAGCTCTGCCTCCTGCTGAGCAGGTCGTCACTGACAGACGCCTCAGCATAACTCAGCTGCTCTGTCCTGTGGGCTCAGTCGCTTGTCTTCTTTCCCCGGTCGCATGAAAGAATATCTGTTCAGACAGACGGGGACAGCAGTCTTCAAGCATTGCAGTCAGCTTCTGAAACCGTCCTGCCTGTCTCCTGAAAAAGCACGCAAAAGGGGGGATTTTGTTGGAATCAAAAGCTTGGAAAGGGGTATTTTCTCTTGCTGGGTCTTGCGCACACTTAATCCTTATCCATTTCTTTTTCCAGCTGCCTAGTTTAATAGCGAAACAGTACGTACAATTTTTCCCCAGCAGGATTAGGAGAGCTCTGCATCGCTGTTTGTTGGACGAATTCTGACAAGGATAGAATTTAGGTGAGGAGCCCACTTAGCCCATCAAGCCCATTGCTAGATATCAGCTATTTGTTCCAAGAATCTCGTTCAGGCTTTTCTGAGAAGAAGCCAGGGTATCGGCTTGGGAGCTTTTTCCATACTTGTCTCTTGTTATTGGTTTTTAACGCACTTCCACATAGTTGCCGTCTCCTGATTCGAGTTCGCTCTTGAAGCCCTGAAGAAGTCCGTCTGGCTCGGCTCAGTTCCTCTTGCCGGCATCTCTGTTTATACCCGGTTCTCTCTGGTGCCATTTTCTGCCCAGTGGAGCTGCCTGGCGCTGGACTCTGCCTGGCTGCCGTGCTGGCGGTCCAGGGTTATGTTAATGTGATTAAGGGGGATTACAGTGTCCGTCTGCGGATCACGAGAGCCAAACCAATTAGCACCCCCACCTTTCAACGCCACAGCAGCTACTGCCGGATCCGACGGGGCCGTCCGGTCCGCGCGCGCGTCTTCCTGATGGGGGAGAAAGCGGGAGGTGGGGTAGGGAATGGTAATAAACCGGAATCTCCGAGGAGCCACGTTTGCATTGCCCTCTGAACTTCTTTCTTTAAGGCTGATAATTGAAGAACGTGCAGTCCTCTAGCTTGATTTGTGCTGGGTTTGAATCAGGGCGCTAGCAGGACCCCCTGAATCCAGCTTTCTTCTGAATTACCAGCCTCTCCCAGAGCCAAGTGAAGATACTTAAAAAAAACCTTTTCCACGTATTTATTAAATTATTTATGCAGTTTAAGTTGTTTGATAAGGGGTTGTTTGAGCCTGCCAGGCTATGGTAGTAGTATACCTTGGAATGCTTCAGTGTGCTTATATATTATCAGAGGACTGGTCTCTCTGCCTTTGTGAGGCATTATGGGGAAAAAAAATCCCCATTGTACCTGCTTACCAAAGATCTCATACTGGTGTCCTACTGCACAAGGATTGTTGCGTTTTCTCTGGTTAAGAAAATCACGTAACACTAAATGTTAGTGGTGAGAAATGCCCTCATTTCTACTGAAGTGGATTGATTGGTAGCGAATGGAATGGCGTGGTTATGGTCTTGAGGCAGGCTTCCAACCAGCTCTTTTGAAGTTTGCTAGAATAGCCACTTCTCCTTATTGACTCCCATTGGGTTTTTGATTTTGTCTTCTGGCCTGTATGCAGTGGGTACATTTATCGGTCTGCTTTCTCTTTCTCGCATTAAGATGATTCCGATTTGACCAGTAAATGTTGACTTTTGCACAGAATGAAGTAGTTCGGGGAAAAAAAAAAACCCCAATGATGGTAGTTGAGCAGTGTTCTTATTTTACTGCAGAAACCAAAACCGAACTAATGATATTTTAAATTGGGCGGTTTGCTGGGTGCCTTGAGCAGTCACTCCTGCTGGCAGGCTGTCAAAGGAGATCCCACTTACGAATGGAGCCCACACTCCTTGCAGAGTCGCAGCATTGTGCTGTAAAAACCACAAGTGTTTTTTAGAAATAAACAAGGAAACAACAAAAACATGCAGCAGGGAAAATCTTTCTATGCAATTCACGATAACATTCTGTTCTTCATGATTGTTTTTGTGTACCTGTGTCTAGATAAGGGGGAATAGTGAATGCGAGTATTAGTACTGAAGGCATCGAGAATGAAATGCTGAAATCATTTGAATCCCAATTGCTTCTATCCCCGGGGTCTGTCTTCGTCATATCATCGTGCCACAGCTGCCTGGAGCCGCGGGCACAAGGGGCTGTGTGATCCGAGGGCTTCGCGCGCCGTGATGAGCAGAGATTCAGCTGCACGGGGTGGGAGATTACAGGGCTGGCCGACGGCCGGGCAAGCGTCGTTACACCACGGCGTTGATTTGGGATTCTTGTGGAGGAACGGGGCGCGGCTCCGGATAGAGCAGCCTTCACATCAAGCCGACCAGACGCCATGAATAATTTACAATGCGAACAAAACGTGCGGCGAGCTTGTCAGCAGCTGAAGAAAAAGAAGGTCCCGCAGGCCAGTGAATTAACTGCCCTTTTTTTGTATCCGTGCCAAATAAAAGGTGGGGGCAGAGTGAAAACATCCAGTCACAAGATGCCGTGAGCCGTTTTCATTGTGACACTGGATTTGGCCTTTTGCTGTTTCTTTTTAATTTTTTGTCGTTTAGCATTCAGGGCAGGTTTTTCGTCTTGTTATAATGAGCATGGAGTGGGATTCTAGGTGAAGGCGGGTGGCAAACTGTGATACAAGGATCCACCTGGATTCATCACTTCCGTGCTCTCAGGTCGCAGGGTCCAATATGGCTGCTGATTACCCAGGTGCCCTAGGGATGGAGTAGGAAAGATGGAAATGTGTGCAGTTTATGATCGCAGTTAGCTCTAAAGCTTTCCTTTGCATAATTCATTTTATAACTTAAAATAAATACATTTGGAATGAGTATTTTTGTTGAACAGTGTGACTAATCATAGCCTTTAGCTGGCTATTCCGGAAGTAAATGAGCTGTAGAACTTTCAGTTCCAGTACTTTTTTGGCTGCTACCCAGTTATTTTAAACTGGTGACCATGATTCTGTGCGCCAAATATTCACCAGTTCACTTGTAATCAGTACTCAGGATTGTTTGCTTATGAAGACACCCTATCTTAAACATTGCTGTAAATGTTGTTCATTTTTACAAAGAAAGTTCGTGAATAATTAGGGATTATCTGTACTAAACAAATAAATCAAAAGGAGGAATTCTGCTCCCTCTGTTTACACCCTTGTCACCCCGAGTAGTGCCACCAAGCTCCTGTTTGTGCTGGGGACAGAGGCTACCAATTTATTTATACATTCATGGGAGCGGAGCTTAACGAAAGCAGAGACACGAGGCGTAAAAATAGGCTTGTAAGGGGGATTACGAGTTCAGTCCTGGAGTGTGCCCTGGGATTTCGATTCCTGTGTTGATGAGCGCCTAAGAGCTTTAAAAAATTAGTGTGGCCGAACAATAAGAGGCAGAAAAAGAAAGTCTGAATGAGGTGAGTCTCTCTCAGAATGACCTTTTCACTGCCACCTGCACAAATTCTTAGTGTCACCCGAACCACGCAGGCACAGATGAGCGGACATTTTGGAAACACCCTGATCCCTGCTCCTCTGTCCCCTCCCTTACGTTTTGTTCACAAGTGACACCTGGGAATCTTTGGCATGCTCTCACTCTGAGAACTCGGAGCAGAATGGAATTCGGAATTCTGGAATTCTACCCCCGAGGATACCAGAGAGTCACCTACCCTGAATGTATTCAAATCCAGACTCAAAACCTTTCTTCAGAAATTATTTTATTTGTCTGTGTCTGCTCTATTTTCTAATGACTGTGTATTTTCTATTGCACTTCTAACCACATTTGTTTCTTATTTGTGCTTATTTTGTAATTTGCTGTTTTTCTGATCCGTTTTCTTTTGTTTTAACTGTAGAGTGGTTTGAAGTGTTTACTCTTAAAGGTGCTATACAAGACAAAATTTGTTTTACCCTAGTGTCTGACCCCAGAACCAATCCATACGTGTTAGTTATGGCCAGTTCATCTGGCAGTCCTAGGGGCTATTGACATCACGAAAAAGGCAACATCTTAGTCTTTCAATTCTTAAATTCCATGCAGACAGATGACGCTGTGTTGCGTGGTTAAGAATGATGCAGCCTGAATAAAGATGCCTTTATAGGATGTGCACTGCTTGCTGGCTTGCGTCTCCAGACTCCTGCTGAGGCGACAGATCAGATCATTTGGAGAGCTGGAGATGAAGAGCTGTGGTAACTGGGGTTCTGCTTCATCTGAGATTAAGGTAGAAATAGGACAAAATGTCTGTAGAATATAGGGATTTATTCTTCAGATTTTCTTCGAGATGAGATGGAAGCGCTAGGAGTAGATTGTGCACTCTCTGTGAAAGCAGCAGGCAAATGAACCAAAAAGCAATTTGATGGTTGTAGCTACCATGCTTCACAACATCACAGTACAACCTGCAGATAGTTTGATGGGGGTTATAACACTATATGTAAATAAAGAGTATACAAACGTATGTGCTGTTACTGTAATACAGTTTTCTGGAGGAACTAAGCTGCTTTTATAAGTCTTTTTTTAGACTGTGCACCCAGGCCTGGATACATCTGTCTGGGGTCAGTCAATACTGCGCTTCACCTGGCAGATGTGAAAGTGTCCCTCTTTATTGACATTTGCTTTCATTTGTTCTTTTACATCAAAATGTATAGATCTGCTATTGGTAGACTAAAAGTACTGTTCAAGTATTGTATTGCATACACCCTGGGCACATAGCAGCTCTATTTATATTGAGTTTTCTCCGAGTTGATCTTATTCAGTTTCTGTTGCACTATTATTATGTCAATTTATTTTGTAGCTTTAATTTTGTGATTTTTATCCCTTCCCCCCCACACACACTAAAAATGAGTCCTGTCGGCAGCCTGAGGATTTTGTACCACTGCACCACTTTGTACTGTCTCTTCTTTCCTTTAAAATGACACCTCTGCATAACAGCACATGAAAACAATAATGCAAAATCTGATCTTTAAATAAATGATTTTAAATATATAAATAAATGTATTTTTGTTGTACAGGTGCAGCACTAATACAAGTGTCCACCCAGCATGTCTGCTATATCCATAATGTTATATAGCACAACCTGGCTATATAATAATAATATCCCAGCATAGTACTAATTCTTCCTTTCAGTTATTTACCCAGAAACTCCAGAACTTTGTCAGAAATGATATTTGATGGTGCAAATTGTTTGTTCCTTTTAGCCAGGTTGTGCAGAGAGCTTGACCTCGGTCTGTGCAACACAGCACTGCTTGAGTGTGTGATAGGATCTGGCCTAACTGTAATGAATCAGCAGCCATTTAGACAGGCCCTCCAGCCAGGCTTACAGCTCTCCATGCTCCTGTGTTTACTGTTTACCTAGACACCTTGGCCCGCTGATAAGGCAGGTTTCTGTAGGTCATGATCTCATCTGCTGGCGGAAGTGCCTGTGTCGAGCCGTGAGGGCTTAGACCTGCTCCTTCCTGTTCTTTTGCCTCAAGATGGGATCTGAGAGATCAGTTTTCTCTTCTTGGTTTCTCTCTCTCAAGCTTCAATACACACACTCAACTGGAAATTGTTCACAGCTTTTAAATAAACCTGCTAGCTCTGTGCTTATGGCAGCCTCCTTTCAGTGTGCTTTATTTGTCTGATCTCTCAGATACTGATAAAGGAAATGTTGCAAGACTTCCTTGTGTAAACAGAGCTCAAAGATTTTTTTTCCCACCCCTGCTATTGACACAAATGAGAGCAGGCTTCCTTCCCAAGTCTCAGTTTATATGGTACTTTTCAGACTCCCACACAAAGGTTTCTGTTTGGGTGTCTCACGTGTGTGGTTTTATATAGTTGCGATGGTCTATTGCAAAGATGTCTGATAGCTGGAATACTCCACATTTAGTGAATCTGACAGCCTATCAGGCACAAAAGAAAGACGTTCACTTTTATTTCCCAGAACAATGCAATGGATACACGAGAGTAAGGGAAAGCAAATCTACCCATGCATGTTTAGGCCTTCACAGAAAAGAAAGCTTAGGGCATATAATTAATGCACATAATGAACATCTTTATTGTCTTTGTATCCTTCAATCTGTAATTATGGGGATGCCTGGCTTAGTTAGCACGTTCTTATCCTCACTGTGCTGTTCCTCACACCCCATATGCATTTTGCTTTGTTTTCATCTGTCATTTTCAGAGTGATATTTTTGGCGACAGTGATACATAAGTGTCTTTCTGCTGCGCAATTCTGAAAATTGTGCAGTAGGAGTTGCATACCAGGGTATCCCAGTGGTACTACTCTGAAATGCTCATAGTCCAGAGATGTTCGATATGATCAATGCCAGCAGCTTCTGCTGATAACGCTTGTTCCAATCTGCATTTAAGCTCTTTTATCCCTCGCATGGTTTTGCCTTTTCTACAGTGAACCCTTTTAAGTAGTTACTGGATGGGAGGGTGTTTTAAACTCATATAATAATTAAAAAAAAAAACGTAAGGAAATTTGTTGGTGAATGATCTTTGTTTCTTGAGTTCTATGGCTCTTTAGTGGCTGTAAAGACAAGTGCCTTACTGTGGAGCTGTTCTGACTTCACTTGGCTTTTCGGATTCCTCAGAATCTTTCGAGCTCAACAGTGTTACTTGTTCCTCCCCATGAAGCTGAGCTTTATTTGCTAGTTTCTGATGTGCAGCAGTCGGCAAGCGAATGAAGTCAGTAAATTTTACTGTAACCATTCAAATTTCAGGGGTTTCCTGTTTGAGTAAGTTCATAGGAAAGCCCAGTATTAGCTGAAGCCTTTGATCTCGGCCATGCTCTGCTTTAAAGCCCTTCTCAAAATCGTGCACAATGTGCAGGGACAGTCTCCTGCTTTATCAGCCCCTGTGAGCAAAGGCTTCACCTCCTCAGAAAAGGGCTTTGAAGCTAGATTTGAATTTTCTCCTAATGACTCTCAAATCCTTTTCAAATGTGACCATGCTTGTGCGGATTTTAGCATTTTGTAACAGATTTGGAAAGATTTTATTTTCATTTTTTTTAACTGCCAAGAAAGTATTGTGGCCTTAGACAAGCACAACCTAAAAAAAGAACATAGCCTAACAAATGAAAAAACTCCTCCACCTTCTCTGAGTAGTGTTTTGGTATTTTTTGGCTAAAAATTTCTGTGCACTTTGACAGTACGTAAGTCCTATATTAAGGGCTCATCCAGGTGCGCATGTCAGAAATGTTAAATTCGAGCACTTCTGTGGCCAGTGGGGGGTTTATGGCCTGTGAGAAATGCCTGTATGATTGACTGACAAGCCAGAGAGTAATGCGAGGAAAACATGAAGGCTGCCAGCCCAGCCCTGAGGCTAGTACGCAGCAAGGGGAGCCTTGTTTCAGATTAATTTCAGGGCTGACGTGCGCGGGGAGGCTGTCGGGATCCCTGCCTTTAGCCAGCGAAAGCTGTCTTGTGGTGCTGAAAGCTGGGGGAGGCAGAAAGCGATAAGGATGGCCCCCGTTGACTGCAGGGATCTGAAGAAATGTAGACGAATGTGAAGAATGACTCCACACAGGATTTTCCCTGTCATGAGGAAAAAGGGGGTCAGGGATATGGGAGTCGCCTGGGGGAGCTGACAGAAATGCATATCGTCAAAATATGCGGGCTGGCCTTCATCTCCGTACTTTCTGCAGCTCTGGGTGTTTTTTGTTATTTGCACTTCTCGAGAGCTGCCTGTGTTCCCAGCTTGCTTCTCGTTTGCACCGTTGACCTCCTTGTACTGGAGCTTTTGCTAGCAATGTTGTGCCAAACTGTAGGTCCTTTTACATAGCACTGTGCACTGTACAACACTGTTCTTTTTCTATGACTGTTCTTTTGTCATTGCCTTAAATAGGCTTTTAACATGTATTTCAGCATGTGTGTACTTAAATAACAGTATTGACTGTGCCAACAATTCTGGCACGAACAGAAATAGAGGTTAATAGAAATATATGTGTGCGGATAGAGACAGAGAGAGAGACAGAGGGCAAGGTTATCTTTTTGCAGAAAACTACACGCTCATTCACTAGACCCTCCTGAGAAACTTCCAGAGCGTGGGTGGCTTCATTAAGAGTGTTAATACTTCTTGTTGAAAGATGCGTTTCACATAAAAACCTGTCGCATGCGGGGAATTGCGTGCAAAGCTCAGGCTTCGGCTGGGATAAAGGTGGGGAGGAAATGCTTCAGCCATAGTGGGGGTGTGATGGCAGTTTGCACGAGTCCAGCACGCGTTTTCTGTCAAAAACTAAAGTTCAGCTCCCATTTTTTGCGCACATTGCATTGAGATATAAATGTTCTGTAAGAGCTTTATTGACACAGTGGTGACAATAAGAACTGGTTTCGGATAAATCCCCCCTCTCTCTCTCCCTTCCTCCTTTGATATGCAGGTCACTCTTTGCCTAATTGTTTTCAACAGCTGCCTGAGCTTTGCTGCTAATCTTGTGCCCACACACCAGCAAACACAGATACACACTTAGACACTGTATGCAAGGTGAGCAATGAGGATTCGTTTCTGACTCAAAGCTCCAGCTGTCCAGATTTCGGAACTAGATGAAGTGCCGGAGTGCATGCGGAATCTGTTCATGCGTGGGGAGGGGTTCAGGATAGCAGGAGAGATGATTTGAGCTGGAGATGAAAAGGCAGGCAGTCCACTCTAATGAGCCAGTGACATAGTCTGAGTTGTTCCTTTAAGACGTGTTAAGCTGACAATAGGACAGGATAAATGGAGTGCTACTGCTGAGGGGAATCTCTGAAAATCAGCTACATATAACGTATCTGCATTGTACTGCACAGCTTTTGGAGTTTTTAATTTTTCATTCTCGCACTGGCAATGTATATCCATCTTTTGATATTAGATTATATTGCTTTTGGCAGATAGTTTTTTTTTCTGAAATAAAAAAAGCCAGTTATTTACTTCCTTTTGATTGTTTTTAGACTCTTGCCCCAGGGGCATTGCATTATGTTAAGAAAATGTTTAGTTCAGTTGTAGCTCATCGTTAGGCCAGGTTCGATTCAGCGCATGAAAAAGCAAAAGCAGTTTTGAAAAACCAGTTGCATGCGCCGAAGATGTTGGGGGCAGGTCTCTGTAGAGAAGAAGGTGGTCAGTTTGTTTTTTCCGGATGAAAATGACCATGGAACGATGTCTGACACACAATAGGTGATTAACTCTCTCATGACCCAGCACTACAGAAACCTAAAAAACGATCTGTGGCATTATGGCATTGCATTTTTGAAAGGAAGATGGCTTAAAGCACACAGAACACCACACAAAATTTGTCAAAGAGGCAACAATTTCTGACCTTCCTATGGCCTGTTTTTTTCTGTGTAGTATTCTGTAGCTTTTTGGCAAGAGATTATTTTCCAAGGCCCAGGAAAAAAAAGCCTTATTTTCTTATTTAAAGATGCACAGTATTAGGACTTTACTGCAGACTATTTGAGCACAATCCAGTACCGGTGTCATTATGTGCTACTTTGACAGTTTGCTGCCAAGATAAAATGATCCTATTTGAAATTTGGTATCACTTCATTTCAGAACCCTCACAGCAAATTGGGAGCCGGTTATTGATTCTTATGACAATGCAGCTGTGATATCATCAGAGGGTTTGATTATAATGTGCTCTTTGCCTGAGTTGGTGGTGTTAGTTTTGGAGTGATCTCTTAATTAAGAAGGCTTAAACAGGTTTCTGCTGTGCACAGCATCGATTAATGAAGTAAACCTGCCTGCCAAGCCAAGAATTAACCTGCATATAATTGATGCTTAGTGATACAGTTCTACTGTGTGGGTTTTCCAGTATATGGATATGTAAACTGAGCACTGACATAAAAAGAATGAGCATCCTAAGCAAAGTGGGGTTTTCCCATTTCCCCAAAGAATTTACATACATTTTACATATCGCCTTCTACAAATTGCATGATGCTGGAGTACCAAACACTTCTACGTTTTTGCCCGGCGTGTTGCGAGATTGGATTTACAGTGCGTGTGTGTTAGCTTTGGTATCTATTTGTTTAAATATTTCATTGCATTGTTTTTGTGAATGTAGGCTGTGCACCCCCAATGTGTGTACACGACAGCCAGCTGGAGATGTGGCACACACCTCCTTTGCGGTTCGTCTGCCCACGTGCACACAATCACAAGTGCACCTGCGCGCGGCGCATGTTGGAGTGCTCATATCCGCGCGGACGGTTCGTTTCTACAGCCGCCGTTGAAGAGAGCTGATCTGCCCGGCCCCATGCCCTATTAATCATCCCTTCCTGCCTTATCTCCACTGAGCGTCCCCGGCAGATAACACAATAGGATTACTTGGAAAGCGCCAGAGGTGATCTCCTGAGGATCTGGGACTGGTGGGATTCCCGTCAGCTGCAATCCTGTTATCACCCAGGCAGCTGTCTGAGGGCACACCTGGTACGGTCCTGGGGTTCAGGCGAGGCGAGGGGAGGAGAAGAGGCCGGACTGACAGTCATTAAAGTGGGATGGTTTTGGCAGCTCAGGTTTCTCCCATGGAGTGCTATTTTGCAGAGTTTCTGCATTAAACTTTCAGCGTACCTGTCCACGGGATGAATGAGTATTCATTCTCCAGGATTGGAGTGGAGGTTTAGGGGCTCTGTCTGCCAGCAAAATAATTATTTAGAAAGTTTTTGTCTATTTTAAATTAAAAAAAAAACATCTCCTAGTTCCATGGGGGCAGTGAAGTGGTTCTTGACATGGAGGTTCCATACTCCTTGATTTCATTTGTCTTGGAATAGTTTGAACGTGTTGTGTGCGTAAGCTGTGGAGATGTTCTGTTCTATAACTTGAGTGAATTGATGGAAGCCCCCCCCCCCCCCCCCCAGTTTTGTCAACCAAGTCATACAAAAAATAACTGCGGCATCTGTCTTTTTTCACCCAATGTCCATTGTGAGCGAGAGAACTGTTAATGTTCTTAGTTTATTTATCTCTGTTTAAGTTGCCGTCACTAGCTCTTAGGGGAAAACCTGGCTCTCAAGATAGATGCTGAAGTGAGAGGGGTAACTGGATTCTAAAATAATTGCAGTGGGTTTTCTCTACCCAGCAGAGAATTTAATTACGAATTCATTAAGAGTGGAAATGTGAGTGGTAATTTAAGACCTTGTAAGGGACAATAACCACAGCAATTTCACAGTGGTTTGTTTTGGACTTCAATAAAAATGCCTTTTTTGGTCTGTGAGGTGATGGTAATTAAGAGGATTAATATGCCACTACTTACCATAACCAGGGAAGCAGCTAGGGTAATTTTATGTGTAGCTGCCATCCTGTTCCTTGCCTGAGCCCTCATTTTCCTTTTTCTTGTTTCTTGCTGCTTAAAGGGGAGCTGCAACCATATTTTTATATGTTGGAGTTACAAAGAACTATCATTGATGAGTGAATTTAAATAAAAGTAGAATAGCCAGAGGAACTTATAAAACCTCCAATTTATATCACAAAATAGATTCAATTTCCAGGTATGCGCAGTGCCACTTTCTGTGATTCAGAACGAGGTAACGAAAACTTCCAGTGATGTGCAGGGACCTTATTAAACTGTGAACAACCAGACTTGCGACTACATCTCTTTTAATCCAATAGACATGTTACTCTCGACTTCAGGAAGGGTTTGCTGACAAATACTCCTTGTTACCTCTGCATGCAGGTCAGGTTGGAAGATTTCTACCTGCTGCACAGCCTGCACTTAGTCAAGGCAGTGACTAGTGAGCAGGAAGGGCCGTGTCGTGTTGCAGTTTGTGCACTCGCACTATTGCTTGTGGCGAGACCAGGGGTTTGTGACAACATAGCGACTTACAGTACTTTCACAAAGTTCACAGTTCTGTCCTCGATTTATTTTGTTACCGAGATTTAATAGCCGGTCTGAGGAATGGGGAGTGCAGTTCTCCTTTAACGTCTACCAATATAGGCCACGTTAATTGTTCCCCCTAAGTATTTAGATGGTTGGAGCAGTTAAATCCCTTTGTGTTTTTTTCTGGGAGATGTTCATAGACTGTGTCCGGAGAAGGAACAAGAGATTTTGAAGTGTGGCGAGTAGCATTCTTGTTTCTTCAAAACGTACATTGTTGAGAGAAATTGGAGTGATCCTGGGCTTTGAAATACAATGCTGACATATTTCTTAGTGGTTGATTTGTAAAGCTCTGCAGAAGTATATTGATTTTTTGGGAAAAATGTGGTATTGTATTTCATTATAAAAAAAAACAATTGGACACAAAATCTATAGTATATCTCACAATACACATCTTTGGTCTTATGCTTGCAAAAAAAATAATAATAATCCTCTCATGTGAATTGCCATGTTCCTCTGAAATTACTCCTGCTGAACTCTCCAAGAATTACACACTTAAGTTTCAGTTCACCAATTACCCGACAGCTTCCTGTGCTTTCCCCTGGACATGCCCAACAACATGCCACACTGTAAAAAGCATGTGTGCTTGATACCCTGTGAAAGACTGCCCTGATGATAAATGGTGCTGTATCATTAGGAGAAGCCTGCGTTGGACTGTCACACTTGATTTTCCTGCAGTTAATTCCTCGTGCTGAGGATTTATCTGCAGTAGGAGTATCATTGGAGGTGACAATTAAGAGCCGAGCTGCCTTGTCTTTTATTATTCTCGCCCAGTAACATGGAGAGGCCTGTGATAAAACACACTCAGAGGAATAAAGTGCGTATTAATTATAGGCAACTCTCTGAGTGACATTCTAGCCAGAAATTGGATTGTTATAGCACCACTTAAACTCTGTTTTAGGTTGATTGGTGAAATAATGTGATTACTAATCTGGCAGTGTGAGAGATGTAGTCACAGAGGGGGCTACAGCAGATAGGGGTAGTGTATCGATTATGAAAAAGTAAATGAAAGTACAATAGTAATTATGGTATCTTGAAAGGTTTTGTTTCTAGCTAAATGATGAAAAGGCTACTATGGGCCATTGATCTGATTTTTTTTGTGCAAAATTAGCATGAATTATGACCCTCCCATATGTTCTGTTAGAGGCTATCATTTGTGAAGAAAACTGATATTTATGTGCCCACTGCACAAACCAGCATTGCCTTTAATGATCCCTAGTATCTTAAAGGAGAGATTTACGTCAGATGCTTTGCCCTCTGCTTCGGTTTCTAGTTTCATTTTCTTTCGTGTGTCTTTCACGTGATCCTTTTTTCCGTTTTGGTTTTTCTTTGCTGTGCTGGTTAGCCTTTCAAGTGATAAATCACGCCTAGAACGAGATTCGAATTTGGAAAACTGTGGGGGGAACTCGGATGTATGTTGCATATGGCTCTGAGGAATCCAGAGTGAGTTCTTGTCCATCGTAGGCAGTATATGTATGCTCAGCTCATGCTAACATGTAACTAGCACGTCTGAGGTGGCATTTCATTATTTTTAAATCTGTCATCTTCCGGGTGGATATCTATTGATGCAGCCATGCTGAAAGGCACTCCACTGTGCATCAGCCTGCAGCAATGGTTTGTCTCCATTCTTTCCTGGCAGGCAGCTCACACAGACTGGGCGGACAGCCTTGAGAGCCACTGTCTGAAAAGCTGCAGGCGCCGGCGGGAGCCTTTTACCAGCAAGCAAGCCACACTGATGATGCTGGCGTCTGCTCTTGCTTGTTACTTGTTTATTAAGAGTTTGCCTATCTTTCTTGTCACCTTGATTAAAAGCAATGTTGTAGTGTTTTGTGCATAGAATGTTGGGACCTCTAAGGCAAAATCTTGTGAGGATAGCTAGTACACCAAAAAGAGCACGTGATAGGGGTTTATATTTTAGCGTTTGCTTAAATCCTTTAAAGCTAATAATGCGAGTGATGCCGCTAAGTAAATGTTTAAAAGTAATTTTTTTTTATTTGACCTTTTTTAGGAAATTGCATACAGAATCTATAGGACTGCACAAATGGCAAGAGATTTTGACTTGCCATTATAATTCATATAGCATACAACGGGCCTCTGTTCCAAAGCTCAAAGGAAACAGGGAGATACTGTGCAGCTGGGTCTGGGTCTGAATATTCTCCTTTGATGGCTGCTTGAGATAACGCTCCAGTGTGTCTAGTTAATTAGTGTGTCCAGTGCAGGTGAAAGGTGCTCTTATGAGAAAAGGAAGCCTGTGGTGTGAAATTGCCTCGGCGCTCCTGGGATTTGCTATCAGAGAAAAGCTCTAATCCCCCTCCGCACACTCATCCTCAGGTCTCTGGCCTGACCCTGCTTGACCGGATGATCAGATACCTCCATTTCACTCTGTTCTCATTTATTTTCTGTGGTGATGTTTCCTACAGTAGCTAATTCAACATCCCCCAGTTGGGGATATGGATGGGCTTCATTGCCTGGGCTTAACATTGAATAGCAAGCTTTGCTCTTCATTTCTAGTATGCTTTTTTGAATGCAAAATACTGCTAGCTGAAGGTTACTTGAAACTCGTGGGGATGTTCAGTGATGGAATTGTAAAATATATTTGAGTACTTTGTGATTTGTTTCATTTAACATGCAGGTCCATTCTTCACACTGCCCTGCACATTGAAACCAGGCATTGACAGAACTGGAAACCATTCAATGCACATCTGTAAGATAACAATGTAATATCTCTGAGCGTGGTGAAGTTGATCAATAAGAATCGGAAGGCACCCAGGCACGAACTAGATGAGCCTTCCCTCCGAGCTGAGTGGTTGGGCAAGGAAAAACAAAACTGGGTAGGAATGCCTCCATGAGGCCAGTGGTGACGTTGAAAGAGTTCTGGTGTTCAGTGGCCGACATGAGGAGAAAATGTTCGTGGGTCAGAAATATCCTGGTCACTCCACAAAGGGCTCTTCTATAGAACTGAAAAAAACATTCAAAGTCTGCATGTACTTTGCAACAAAGCACCTAAATGAAACTGCAAACCTTGGAACCTTTGGTTTAACTGCAAATCATTGTGTCCTACACATACCCAACGCAGTGTATCACTGAGTCCAGCATGGTGTTGGCAGCAACACGCCACAGCTCTGCTTCCCATCAGCAGGGAGCGATGTCAAAACTGATGGAAACACGGAAGCATCAAAGTACTGACAAATCTTAGATCAAGACCTGCTTCAG
Organism: Lepisosteus oculatus; assembly: GCF_040954835.1. Lineage (NCBI taxonomy): Eukaryota > Metazoa > Chordata > Actinopteri > Semionotiformes > Lepisosteidae > Lepisosteus > Lepisosteus oculatus. The sequence continues at coordinate 59,584,023 of NC_090700.1, forward strand.
ACATAAAACTGGGACGAAACCTCACCTGTCAGCAAGACAAAAAATAAAGCGCAAGGTCAACGCTGGAGTGGCTTAAGAATAACAAAACTAATGTCCTTAGGTAGCCCATTCAAAGCCCTGAATTGAATCCTACTGAGAATCTGGAAGGACTGGGGAAACTTCTGTCCACACGCAGTCCCCAAGCAACCTGATGGAGCTCTAGCTCTGCCAAGAGGAGTGGCCAAACATTTCACCAAACCAGTGTGCAAAGTTGAAAGAGATTCAAAAAGACATATGGCTATAATAGCTGCCAAAAGTCCCTCCTCCAAATATTGAGCCTGCACGTGGGACTGCACCCTCGGCAATCAACAGATTTCATTTTTTCACTTTTTTTGTATGATATTTACAAAGACTAATCTTTAGAAGTCTTCAATCTGGACTTTCCATTTCTGAATTGAATGTAACATTTTAATTTGTTTATTTATCGTATGGTCGTTTCACGGAGTGGGACACCGCCGGAAGGGGCCTGATCTGTTTCTCATGTTTGCACGGTGATAGCTCAGCAGTGAACACCTCTTCAGAATTTGGCCTTTCTTTTCTTCACCCAAACAGGGGTCCTGCCTGTGTCCTGGACACCTCTGCTCATGGAGACCCCTTGTTAATAAGGGGTTTCAGAAGGTGATACCTGTGCTGTCCTCCTTGGGCTTGTGTTGCATCAGAGGGAGGCCTGAAGGCAGCTATACATTGATGTTAAACATCACCCGGAGGACAGCTGGGGTCCTAGGTGGGCAGGCAAGCTACACTTCGGTTAACATGTGCAGTGTATTGGTTTATCATCTTCTATTTAGCTTTTGCATGTCAGCAGTCCATCTGAATTTGGGTGAGCTCGTTTTTTATTCTAGCAGACGTTTTTGTTTCTTTCTCGTAAACCACTTCTGTTTGGAACTACAGGATTTACGGAATGCAGACAGGGGGGAAAAGAGATATTTACATCCCGGCACTCCGAAGAGCCACAGTCTAGGCAGGCTGGCCAGACCAGAAAGTTGGAACGGGACAGGCGGAGCTAGGGTGTGTGATGTGCTTGAAACTCCAAATGGATTTGGCAGCTCGGCTTTTACTTCATCTCCTGATAACTTGATCTCTTAAACAACGTCTTTGAGCATTTGAAGCAGTTATTTTCATAAAGCTTGTTCACCAGTGGTTCAAGCGCTGGCTGCTCTGAGCACAGCCCCTGGCAGCGGACCGCAGAGCCTTGGCACAGCGTGGGCGTCGCGCTGGTCTGCAAGCTTGAGGTTACATGGCGCCAGCTTTTTGTGGTTGCTGCTGTGGAACCAAGCTGATAGATTTTCCTTCATCAGGTCACAGAAAGGCAGAGACTGTGCTGGATGCTAGCCGGGCAGCCCTACGCTGACCGCTGAATGTGTGTGTTGACAGAAACTTAGGCACTTTATTCATCTTTGCAATTGAGGTTTCCTAGCACGCATTCTGAGTTCTCTGTGAGGTGATTGCATTGGCATCAGAATTGAGAGGGTCTTTTAAAGTGATACATAGAAGCTGCCAAACAAAAATGGCTACAGAAAAACATTTTTGTATCTTTATTGACTAACTTGTTTAACCCAGGGGCAGCGAGGCCTTGGACCTGGGAAAAGATCTAGACTGAAGGGACCAACTGTGAAGAAAAGTGTTAGTGGAGAGTGATGAGTTACTGCTTTGATATGACCAGGACCAGAACCCCATGTGCTGGTACATCTCAGATGTCCTGAGAACTATTGTCAGTAAGTCAGAAAATTCAGAAAAACGTGTTAAAAGAACTAGGACCATTGCCCATAAAAAATTAGAGCTGCAATGCAATAGTGTCCTAGAGGAAAAAACTACTGAAAAGTCTAAGAATCCCTATTGTATGTATATGGATTTATTAAAAAAACAAACACTGATTTAACACTGATTTTTGGAAAGCACAGTTTTTCAGATCGAAATCTTCAATAGGCTTTTATTATGTGCAACATAAACACACCCCCTCAGTTTAAATTGGTCCATGAGAAGCAGGTCTGTGTGTCTGTTATCCAACTGCTCCGGCTGTTGCTAAACTTGCCAAACGCAGACAATCAGACACATCAGTCTGCTTTCCGCCTTCCCGAGTTTCCTTAAAAGTGCTCTGATCCCCGTCTTCATCCATTCAGCAGAGCCAGGCGAGTGGCTGTTTAACTGGGGTTTTGTGAGCTAAGAAAATTGGATGCCTTCCTGTTTAATCTGCCATTTGAGCCAGTGCCAAGACTGTAAAGAGGACTTGGTAGCGTACATACAGCCATTATATTGTGGCTTATACAGCCATAGCGCTTCAGTGCATTTTTACAGGCGAGGGGGGGCAGTGGGGCTGTCAGAAAAGTGGCTGAATGGAGGAGACTTCAGGCGCAAGACCCACTTTAACTTGGCATTGTTCTCCCCAGCAGGTTCGGAAGTGGGGGGGGGGGCAGGATGGCCGTGATGTCTCGGAGAAGCCAGCATGGCACAAATCCCGAAGGCAGCGAAGGTCTTCCAGCTGCTCAGTGCCCCTCTTCCTTCTTGACTTGACAAATGTTAAACATTCCTGCCTTTATTATCTGCTGTTCCCAAGTGGAGGAGATGAGTGCTATTATAAAAACAACACAAGGCGTGTTTTTGGCTTTGGATGCTGCTGTAGAAGGATGGCCTGTGCCTTGGTGTTAGAATTCTGTACTGATGAAGCAGGGGTTCCAGCTGTTTTTGTGTACTTGATTATTTCACGTGTTTCTTCTTCCATTTCACACAGCTGGACTGCCAGCGGATGGACTTTTGTTACACATAAAACGTCATAGATTGGGGAATCAAGTTTTCCTGTTCTGTGCCCTGATAATGTTTGTCATTCAGCATTTTTTTAGTTTTATAGGAATAAAAGCAAGCTCTGAGAATAACTTGTTTATTCTGTTTGACTTCCGAAATTATATGTGTTGTTTGCTCTTGATTACTGTTGCTTCTTAGTGTTTATTTTAATAATATATTACAGCAGCAGGGTGTAAGGTTCCTACAGAGGAGTGATTTTAAACATATGCTCTTTTGTTGTCTGTAGCATTGTGTTGATGGTGCTCGATCAAACAAATGTAACATTTCTTACCATTTTGGCTAAGGCTAAAAAAAATCAGTCAAATATAATGAATGTAGACGTTCTCATTCTCCCTCTGTTGTGTCCAAACTCTTGTGGCAAATGATGCTGCTCAAACACCCTGAATTGGTGACTGCAGCCCTGCTACAAGACCGTGGTGTGGTTCCCAAATAGGTGCAGGAAGCCAGTGTCAGCTGAGGATCCGGCAGAGCTCCTGTGTCAGTCTCACAAGCGCTGGGATAGAGACGGAACACCCACCACTGACCTCAAGGGATTCGTTCTTATCCCTGATGCTACAGGACGTCTGGCCATCAGCTCGTTGTGATCTTTTTTTACTCTTGGCTGTAATAATAATTAATAAATAATTGCTTATAGGGGTGGGCGATATGGCCAAAAACATTCTCACGATAAAAATTTTCATATCAGTCGATATCGGTAATTATCTCGATAAATGTCAAATCATTATTTCTTTCAAGTTTAAAGGCAGATTTTTTCTCCTGAGTGAAAGTTGAAGAAACCAGACAGTTAATTGGTAAATTAAACAACTCTTTATTTTAAGAACACAACAAACACTTGGCAAACAGCAGAAACATTAAACAAATCTGAGGTAGAGAGTATCAAGTCTTTTTTATGTCAAAATATGCATGAGTAAAATTTACAAAATAAATATCTTAATAGAAAAATTAAATACTGCAGTGTGATAAAACACACATAGAAGATGGCTCAGACAGACTGCAAAGTTTAAAGTGCTCTGTTTTATGTCTGATCGTAAAAAGCCAAAATTTCTCCAAATTACCGAAGTTGAATGACCTTTTCTGTCGACGATGTCATCGTCCTTCGAACTGGTCGTTGGCAGCACTATGTTTGCTTCAGTGTCGCTCATTTCTCCACTCTTAACTCCAATGCTGTCAGCCACCACCGTGTGGGTAAACAACACCACGTTAGCTGGCCGGTCTGCTGGAAGAGGTGTTAGTGGGGCCAGCAGCACGCATGCGCACTCACGCAGTATTTTGTGCGCATGCGCAAAGCATAAACATTTATCGAACATTTATCGAACTTTTGTTTAAATTATATCGAGGAAAATTATATTGTGATAATTATCGTTATCGAATTATCACCCAGCACTAATTGCTTACACTTATATAGCGCTTTTCTGGACACTCCACTCAAAGCTCTTTACAGGTAATGGGGATCCCCTCCACCACCACGTGTGCAGCCCCACCTGGATGATGTGACAGCAGCCATAGTGCGCCAGTACACTCCCCACACACCAGCTCTCAGTGGGGAGGAGAGCAGAGTAATGTAGCCAGTTCATAGATGGGGATTATTAGGAGGCCATGATTGGTAAGGGCCAATGGGAATTTTGACCAGGACACCGGGGTTACACCCCTACTCTTTTCAGGAAATGCTCTGGGATTTTAAATGACCACAGAGAGTCAGGACCTCGGTTTTACGTCTCATCTGAAGGACGGCGCATTTTTACAGTTTAGTGTCCCCGTTACTATACTGGGACAGGAGGACCCACATAGACCGCAGGGTGAGCGCCCCCTGCTGGCCCCACTAACACCTCTTCCAGCAGCAACCTTAGTTTTTCCCAGGAGGTCTCCCATCCAGGTACTGACCAGGCTCACACCTGCTGAGCTTCAGTGGGCTGCCAGTTGTGAGTTGCAGAGTGATGTGGCTGCTGGCTGTATGTTAAACCCGTGCAGACATTGTCCAGGGGATGTTATAGAGGAGCTTTGGGAATCCCAGCCCCATCACAATTTTCAGAAGTCTTCTCTAACGCTTTTACAATGTAAACCTGCTTTCACTTTGTGGGTTCCCAGTGCTCTGCAGGGGAGCAGTGTCTTTCCTGTGGTGTCTGAGCTGCATGGTCATAAGGCTGCAGTTGTCCTTGTGGTTCAAAAGACAAACTAGCCCACCACACACTTTATATTTTCACGGATCCTTCACCATATTCATTTTGATTACATTTTCAATTAATTTTCAGAGTTAAATAATTAAATGTGCATATTGCTCTTAATTCCGCCTGGTACTTCACTGAGGCAGTGGAGGAAAACCGCAATTGCTCGAGATAAAAGTGTGCTTTTGGAGTAATTGAGTCTGTAGGTGGGAGAACTCAAAATGCAAACGTAGTTTCAGTTTGACTAATTAGAGTCTGACACAGTGGGCAGAATTACCGAGGTGAATGACAGGAGAGAAGCAGGAAAAGGGGGAAAGAAAGAAATAGTTTACCTGTTTATCTGCAGAATAAGCTTTTTACCTGTTCACAGCAACTATAATTCGCATCTCCACTCCCCTTCCTGAAACTTTGAAATTATAATGTACCTGACAATGTTTGTGCCGCATAAGGTTAACCTGTTCTGAATCTTATGGATTTCTAGAAAGAAATGCCATAACGTGCCTCTTTTAATATGCAAAACACAAAATTTCTCATCTTTGAAAAAAGCCACGGGCAAAAATATTCATTTCTGTCCTGCCATGCATATAGACCCAGGTGTAGAATATACAGGTCCAAGGTTCCTAGCTGATCACGTTAAAAAAATAGTGTCTTTGTCACTACACACTTAATAGGCTTCAGTGTCTACTTTGCTCTCTACAGCTCTTTGTGTCTTTCTGGACTGGGGTGTTTCCAGACTCTTGTTGGGTTTTAGATACATGGGTCACTTGTGGAAAGTGAAGGAAGAGTCTGTTTCTGTGTTGTAGTAAAGGGCTCTTGACTTGGCATTGACAACAGGCTTCAAAACCATAAATGAGCAGAGAAAGCAGATTTCTGTCCTTTCTGACTGTAAAATGTCCACTAAGTAGTGTTTGGTTCTTGCGTATTTTCAGGTATGGTTGTCTGCTTTCTGTCTCGGAGCAGGCAAGGTGTGAGCTAACACACCTCTTCCCTGTGGGGAAACTCTTCAGTTCAAATGTATCGATCTCTGGTGGAGATGTGGCCTAATGTCGACGAGGTCTTGGCTATGATGAGAACCAATTTCTCTTTTTACAACGCAGCCCATAAGTCTTTCCTTTTGGCATAAATATTTCTTTTGTGTCATGTTGCTGAAAGTGCTGGAATGTGTTTCTTTCTATTTATTTCCCAAGAAAGGAACAGTTTCTAAGTAAGCCATGTACTTTGCTTTTAGAATGAAGTGGATTTTATAGAGTTTAGGACAGCCTATACTTATCAAACAGACAACCTCATTTTCTCTCCATCTCTGCTCTGCTTGGTGAATGCTGCAATATATATTTAAGGCTAACCTTCAGCCGAATCTAAGTGCAATATGTTAGACCTCTGCAGTTTTAATCCTTTAAGATAGTTGGTCCACCTTCTGTTCTGCTAAGTGCTTTTGCATCTGTGGACTAACCTAACCCCATTTATTTAAAGGCAATTTAGCTTTTATGTCTTCCATTTTTCTCATGTGTGAAACCATTCTAAAACAAATACTTAACTGTCTGTAGCAGGATAGGAAATACGAGTTGCACAGAAAGGATCTGTGATCTTTCAGGCATGAGTAAACTCTTCACACACAATTGTTTCTTCTACTTTCATTGGAAGTAAAAATTACACTTTTAAACATTGGAGTTACGCAACTACTTTACTACAAATAGTGAAATTACTATAGTTACATTTTAGAGGAGCTATGTATTATACCATGTAAACGTGGTTGCATAATTTTTTTTTAAACATCCTCTGCTCTAAAAAAAATGATGAGTGTATAATTAGTGTGTCCCAGCAGGAGAAAAATTGACCAAAGAATCTAGTGTGTCTGGGCAAACTAGCACACAGTGGGAAATGTTAAAGCCAGTCAAAGGACATATTCCTTCTGTCAAAGGGATGGGAGTAAAACATCAACACTCGGTGCTTCTTACATTGGTGGCCATGTTTTGTATTTATGTTTTTCTGTATGCGCCTACACAACCGTTCCCTTTTTAAGTGTGCATACTTCTACACTCCTAAAGCATTTAATCATAGTCTTGTTCCTGTAATGACAGAAGAAATGTAGGCTTTATAGAGAATGTTTAGAGAATAAAAAAAAAAGTTTCCTTCAGTCTTATAAACACATGAAACTTTCCGATCTTGTGTTGAAACTTATTTCTGGTCTATCTCTAAAATAAAAAGAGAAATCACAAAAAGTAATTAGTGTCACATTTGCTTTTACCTTTATCTCTATATTTGTGTTAATTGCCTAGACTTGTATTTGACAATCTGACTCTTAACCTCTGGAAAGTTTAGACCCTGATAAATAATTCACTTACTTTAGGCCATAACAAAATACCTACTTTCTCCATCCTCACCACCTTCATACCCAACGACAGAAAGGTGCAGTTTTTTTCTTGAGAATGTAGATGAAAGAGCCAATAACCAGACTCCCACAGAGCACACATATCGAAAGGAGAACAAATTTAAAAAAGTTTCTTCTGAACCACAGTTTTATCACCTTTTTTTCCCCAACTGTTGCTTGTTTCAGCATTTGGAAAGTGTTACTAGTGGTTCTATGTTAAATTTTGTCCTTGGTTTATTTTCCATTAGCTTCCAGTAATATATAAGTTCCATTAACAGTAAATCACCAGTGGGCTTCAGAGCTTTGTACTGTACAAATTTCATTCAATCCCAAGTTATCTTTACAGTAGATGTTTTTTAGTTAAGAGTGGTCTACGCCAGAGCTTTTCAGCTTGTGGTCCATATCTGTGCATTAATTCCAGGTGGACTGTAATTTTGTTAATTTGCAATTTGAGTCTGCATCCTCTGCTCTCCTGTGGAATCTGTGTAGTGTTGTTTCTGGAAAGGCCATCAGCTTGACCTGCAGAAAGGTGGTCAGTAATATGGAGCCTGGTCCTTGGACATGCTGCAGTGCACTGGTGGTGTGGGATGTTAAATATTAGTAAAGCAGATGGCCCAACATTTTGGCTGCTGTCTAATCAGCAGCTCTGCACCTCTGCACCTTGTTCCCTGATGCCTGTGCTGGAGAGCTGCTAAAGATGGTAATGATTAAAAATGTAGCTTTCCTGATAGCCTACCGGAAATGAGAAATCCCTTACAGCTACCTTTGAACAGTACCTCTGTTCTACCAAAGCTGCTTAAAGATACAGAGGTTTCAGACTATATGCATTTCAGATTTTCCTGCCGACTGACAGTGCGGATTACAAAGACAAAGCCATTATTGATTCGGTTGCAAATGACTACAAGAGTTTTTGGAGTCTGTTTAAAGATAACAGCATCAAGCCTTTCCTGTGTTATTTACTTGTTTAACACGCAGAATAAGAATATTATTGAATGCCTCAGCCTTCAACGTTGAGTTTATATTACTGCGTTTGATGGGTTTATGACAGAAATACTCTTAATGAATGAAGTTCTTGTTGCCTTCAAGCTCCAATGGAGTGGAAGAGCCGGTGAGATGCTTGCTCTGTAAACTGGAGAAACACGATCTCCCATCTGTCATATCCACATTGCTTTAGTGTATTGAAAGGAAATGTCTACAGAGTAAAGGTTGTATCCAAGGCAAGCTAAAGCCAGCTTAACATTCCCCAATAAGTCACATTATCTTTCACCAGAGGGCCGAAGTCTACATAGTGCGCCAGAGCCGACACAAGCGTGTTTTATAGCTTTTTACCGCAGTGTTGTGAGCCGGCAGTCTCCGCTGATCTGTCCAGGTCAGGTAGACAGCCAGCCTGCGGCAGCTGAGCGTTCGGACCTCTGGTTCAACAGCATGCCTGACACCCCAGCAGCGTCTCCGCGGAGAGCGACGGAAGTGACAGAACACGATTTACCCACATCAGCACAAACCTTGCGGGGGAACAGGACCGGGGGATCTTGGGGAAGTGTGATGCTGTGAAGTGCTACAGGGCACGGTGACTGTTGCCGATTGTATGAGTGTTTTTTTTCGGGCCAGTCCTTTAGTGTTTTGGTAGAGGTCCTTAATGGTAGAATACTGTCGTGAAGATTTGAAGATGTTTTTCTTGCACTTTCTCTCCGAAAAGCTGTGGCTTTCGAGAAGGAGTACCGAAGTAATGCTAAAAACGCTTTCAATATTGCAGAGTTCCTATGAAGCTTGGAGCAAAGGAGTTGCGAAAACTGAAGGACACTGGTAGCCTCCTGGATTGCTTGTGCCTTTAGTTTTGCTGGCAGACAGCTTGTGACTCTCGACTCTGCCTTTTGATCATGCAGCCCCTGTGGTTGAAAGGGTGCTGTACAGTTGCTTGCTGGGCTTTTAGTTGACCAGTTTTGAGTTCTGCTCTTCATGCTGCTATCTGCTTAGATAAGATCTATTTAGGAAAATGAATGTTTGTCTGTGGTCCTTACTCCACTAATACAGGTGCCTGTGGCAGGCCTGTCTAGGGTAGAGATGAGACTTAGAAGTGTTCAGCAGCAAGTGTTAAAAATTGCAATATTCTGGTTGCAGTCTAACTGATACATTGTTGGATTTTAGCATAAAATCCCTTGATTTAAATTCTTAGCTTTTAGCCGTATCCCAGCGTTGTTTACCTTACGTTATTGTCTCCACGCAGCATCTAGAAGAGGAAAATGTATACCTAACTACCTTCGTCTTTCTCATAAGTAGCATCTTCAATTTCCGTTTCCAAATTCATATTTATAGTTTTGGATTGCCTTTGTGCAACACTGTACACTTGTCTGAATGATGTCTGCCTGTCCTTTGGTCTAATGTCTTTTACACCTTTGACAGAGTTTGCTTACCATCCTGTTTTCATCTGTGAACTAACTATACCAAAATCTAGATTATAATGGTATAAATGATCTCAATCATGAAGATTAGTGGTCCTAATAAAGATCCCTTTGGTATTCCACTACTTACCTCATCCCAGTTTGAGCATTCACCCCTTAATTGCGCCATCTGTCTCCAGCGCGTTAACCAGTTCTTAATGCAAGTCCACATATTACCTTAAATATATCCCACTTGCAGTTTTTTTTAATTTACTGTTGAAGAACTTGAAGGTTATTTTGCTGTTCTAAGACTGAAAAAAAATGTTTTAGCCTACATTGCAAATGCTTATTTCTACCTCTTTCTTATTTCTGTTACCCTTTTATCACCTGTACTTCTATCTATTTTTTTTTTAGACTGTTGCCATACTGTTCTGACCAATTCCAGATCTATTCAGGTGCATTCTGCTGCCCTTTTGAACTGTCTCATTCCTTCATAGTCCATTTTCCTGAAATAGCAGATCCTTGTTGGAACAATTTCAAAATATGCTTAAAAGAGTGCTATATTATGATCTCGATAATAATGGGCCCCTCACCTGTTTTCCTCATTCTGTCCTGAATTGTTTGAAAGCACCAGATCAATACAGGTCTTGCCTCTGGTGGGTTTTCTGACAAACTGAGTGAGAAAGCGATCGTTAGCCATGTCTACCATATCAGTTTGTGCTGCTGACATTCCTGTTGGGTTTTCCTAATCTAAAAAAAAATAATTTTTCAATAAACCGTACCTTTACACATCAATCCTTGATCTCATTACATCAAGTTGCATTATAATTGATATCTGAGTTATCAGTTATAATTCTCTATAAGATACTCCTAGCACCCTGCACTTTGTAGTACAGTGATATCTGTTTTATCTGGATACTTGTAAATGTAACATAAGCTTTGGAACCTAACAGTACGTTTTTGGATGTATGTTTACTTTTGTTTTGATCTGGTCTTCATAGCTAGAGGTAAAGTTCTTGATTTAAATTTCTAGACTTCCTGGCAATTTGTCTCTTGAGCCCAGTGGCAGGTGAGATCTTCCTGCTCCACAGCAGTCTCGCCCTCAGGGGTCCTGCTGCCATCCCAGGGGTTCATGGGTTGTGTAGCTCTGTAGTGGATCTGTGCTAAGCACAGGATGCAAAAGTGGCCCAAACAATTCACAGTGCTAGTTTCACTGCTGGCTTTTCTTGCTTTGTCCCTGTCGCATCACTATAAGGCCGATGTTAATTTTTTTTTGTTAGCCAGCTCAGTTTTGTTAGACTTTCAGTGTTTAAAATGAGATGAGCTGTGGCACAATGAACTGGAATTATTGTGTCCTTCTTTGGAGAAGCGTATTAAGTCTAGCGCTTGAGCTCTGAGCTAGAACCCGGGCTCTAGCCTGCACCCGTTTCAGGAGGTTCTTCAGAGCTTGGAGGAAGTGAGGAAGGTGTTCAGGTGTGACTGCCGGTTGACGATTGTGCCTGCTTCCTCTGAGGTCCGGTCCGGCTGGGCTGCGTCTCGTCTGGTCCAGCGAGGCTGACCCTGTTCTCTCTCCTCCCGTCCCTCCCCCACCAGACTCCGGCGCGAGGCACTTCACCCCCTTCTGGTTCTCCGAGGAGCCCTCGGACACGCTGGCGGTGCGCGGCTCCCCGGCCCTGCTCAACTGCTCGGCCCAGAGCGACGGCCCGGTGCGGCTGGAGTGGAAGAAGGACGGGACGTTCCTCAACCTGGCCTCCGACGACCGGCGCCAGTTGCTGCCCGACGGCTCCCTGCTGGTCGGCAGCGTCGTGCACTCGAAGCACAACAAGCCGGACGAGGGTGTGTACCAGTGCGTGGCCTCCGTGGACAGCCTGGGCACCATCAGCAGCCGGACGGCGCGCCTCACTGTCGCAGGTAAGAGCCGCTGGGTTGGGAGGGGAGAGGCGCCAGTGCTGGACCTGAAATAAACACGCCGCCTCCTGAACGGTATCGAAGGGCAGCACCGCAGCGTAGAGAAGCCTTTGGGCTCTTTGTGGTTTTGTCCCCACTGCGGACGCTGCTGTGGTACTTTGAAGAAGGGCGCTTAACCTCACACGCTCCAGTCCTGCCTGTTAAGAGTTGGAGGGACCCGCATTTTGGAGGGGTATCTCTGTGAAGAACCAGGGTCTGATTCAAGTGCTCATGGGTCATGTGCTCTCTAGACTTTCCTGCCTGTCTAAGAAGTTATAGGTTCATATCCCTACCCATATGAATCAAATGAAGGAGAAAGGAGGTATCAGAGTCCAGCATGCTATGTATGTGTGCTCTGGCTGTGCTAATCTATGATGTAGACGGCAGCAGAAATGGATTTACCTCCTGCAAAAACCTCCACTTACTTTTTGAAGTCTGTACCCTTCTCTGGAAGGTCCCTACTCCCATAAAAATCTACTGTTGAATGGAAGAATGAATACTTGTGTTAATAGCACTCTTTGTCTTATGCAAAGATTTTCTGATGGGATTCTTCTCCTTGACATGATGGGTGTCTTGTCAGAAAGGATTAGGTACCACTTGAGTTATTGTTTGACTGTAGTTAATGTTGACTGGAAAAACATCAAATGCTGGCTGACTTCCTCAAGATTTATACAACTAGAAGAATATTCCCCAACCTACAGCATAGTTTTGACCTTGTTTTGGTTTTGTTAAGGAGAGGGCTTACAAGCTTTTGAGGCCAGTATTTTAGCCTGGAGTTCAGCTAGCTGTTGGAGTATTTTGGGAATACAGTTTTGATTTACAAAGCAATTTCGGTATAGCTCAGACAGCCCCAGCTAAACTAATGCTCTACCTTTAGGTGTTTGCAGTGTTAATGGGCTCAGCTTTACAATGAAAGGGGGGGGATTGGAATACATTGGGCTGTCATGTGGAATATTTCATTTACCATCAGGCTGCGAGTGTTCACAAGGAATTCTTGTAGACTGTGCTTAGCAGCCTCCCCAGTCTAGAACTGAGCCAGGACCCATGAGTTTTGAAAGAAGCGCCTTGTCCCCATGTCACAGTTAAAGCAGTGAACAGCTTTCACATCAGTCAAACATCATGAGGTTGGCCGTCTGTTGAAAATGTGTTGGTTGCTTGAAAACCTTTTGACTGAGTTCTCTTGGTTGTGTCACCTGATAAAGGTGCTCACTCACACACGGGTTGAGCTCTGTGAGCACAGGTTCGAGCCTGGGTTGTCTGGCCAGCTGAATGACCAAGCTTGCACAAGGGTAGGGTGGGATGAGTTGTTTGAGGCTCTCCTGGCTCACAGTGACCCCTGTGGCCACCCAGGCTCTTTCAGGCTCTCGTGCTGTCAGCTAGAGACACCTGTGTCCTGCAGCGGGTGCCGGACTGGGCAGCCTGTGGCATGTGGACGAGTGGCTTGAAGGTGGGTGTGTCACAGGAGTGTGCCTGCAATCCCACATCCTCCCCTGTGTGCAGTCACAGCTGCAAGTAAGACCAGCAGTTGGCTATTCCAGACGGGTGGGTCCAACAAGTCATTACTGATACGTTTTAAGAAAACGGTTAGACTCCGTACACAGTGCAGAATGTGGTTCCAGGATTCCTGACTTCTAGCCTCGCTGTCTAAGGTCAGAAACATTTTCCTTTTTAGAGTCCTTTGTGACTATCTTGAAGTAATGGAAGGAGTCCAGAAAACTTCTTTTACAGATTGAAAATTGCACAGCAAGCTAGTTTTTTGTGTGTGCACTGTGCCAATCCACTGAGCTTAACCCTGGAGAGTTCATTCTAATAACCGTCTTCTGTACTCCCTCGCTCCCCCTGGAGAGAGCTGCAGACTGGCAGGATGATGTGAAAATGAGACTGGTCCCTGCGTGCTCTTGCTTGTTTGAATCGGCTCTGCACGCTTGGCAGCCACCTCGCTTGGCGTAAAATGCAAACTCTGAGTCTGAGAAATGAGAGGGGAGAGAATCGCATGACCTTAGGCATCCAAAAACTCTGCAACTCCCACTGCACCTTTGACACAGACTTACTTTCCTAATCTGGGGACTCTTCCGAGTGTGAAATGCCACACTTTTACATAGGTATTTTTTAGGTTACTGGGTATTGGGAAAAGCCTTATATAATTCGTTTTGTATAATGTCATATTCTTTGTCTTCTGTGCTTGCCAGCGTCTGTAACAGAGAAAAAGATTTACTGCAATCTTAAGTGCCATACCATACTGCTGTAAATAAGTGAACTGCCCGTACAAAAGAAGTTTAACACTATGAGAAAGGCAAATGCCTGCTGTTTCTCTTGCACATTGCTTCAAACGATGCTGTTCTAAAAGAAACTGGAATTTGTCTAACAGAGGTAGGGAGATCCACGTGTGCCTTAGGAATTCCTGTTCTCTCGATGGGAGAGGGTTTGCAGTTACGGATGAGACGACTACATGAAGTCGATCCGTGGACCTGCAGGTGAGAGAATTGCATTGCACCCTTTTCCCAAACCCTCAGAGGAGCAGAGATCTGCAAGACAATTATCCGTCTTCCCAGCCCGTCAGCAGCTGGGTAATAAAGAGGTTAATTGTGCCGGCTTGGAGAGGGCCATTACATTCCAAATGTGCTGGAAATTGCTGCTCGGTGCGACCTCCGAGATGTTGAGGGACAGAAAGCGCAGCATGCCGACAAATTGATGTGTAATATTTGTGATTGATGAGTGAAAGCGTATCCCCTTTCTTGCCAAGCCCCCCACCCCACCGCCTTCCTCCCGCAGAGAGAAACAAGGCGGCAGAGCTCCTCCTTTTACTAATGAAGGCCCTCTTTTCCTTTCCCCCCATCTGTTTGTTTGGCGCAGGAGGAGGCGAGGACAGATGAATTTATGGAGAGGGGGATTATCTCTCTCCTGCGCCATTTGTATTCAGGTGCTGTTTCTATTAAGCGATAGGGCAGAGTGTGAGACTTCGGTAACGAGTATTCTGTCTCTGGCCTGCTTGATACTCTTTGAACTTAACCCTTAGGGGCGGTTGAGGTGTGCATTGCAGTTCAACAGCCCAGGTGTACCTGATCTGGAAGAAATGACCGGGAGACTGGCCCTGTGGTCGATTTTCATTAGAGCTCTGCTCTCCGACAACTTGATTGTTTCAATTATGCATTACTGGCCTGAGGGAAGAGCCAAGGCCGTATATATGTATTTTTAGCTAGTGATTGGTTTTTTTCCCCAAATAATTACTAATATAAGAAAGCAATCTTCTCATCAGCTTTAGCGGTTTAACACCACCTAGACTGGTAGCTACATTTCCAAAGTTTTTTCTTTCATCTGATTTCTGACTAAATGTCTTCAGTTACTGAAAAACTAAGGAAACCTGTGCCAAGTTAAACTAAAAGCAATACTTCTTTTTTTGTTTTAAAAGCAATGCAGTAAAAAAAAAGTTTGATTCAGAAAGCATTCATTTCACATAATGTTGGAAGGCTGTTTATGTGCCTGCTGTTTGTCAATCCAAGGTTTTTCATTTTCCGTGCTTTCAGTAATTAATCTCTTTGGAAGATAGTCTGACCGTCCTCGTTTTCTGTTAACCGTCAAAGAACTCAGCTATTTTACAGTCTGTCTGGAATTATTTATTCAGCGGATTTTGTCCTTCCGCAGGATTTTGTTTTTAAATTCCCCGAAAGGTATTGCAAGCCAGCACTCACTTGCTGTTGAGCCTCCTACCTGTTTCTTCTCTTCCCAGATCCAGAGGTTAAACTCCTACATCCACCCTCGTTAACACTGATCAATCTCCCTGGCTGCTGCTGGCTGCCCCCCCCCGACTGCACCGCTGTTTCCCAGCGATCCGCCAAGAGCTCCCCAACCACTCGCCTTTCCAGTCTGTGCTCGCGGCCGCCAGACTGACTTCCTGAAGTTTTAGGGCTGCGTCTTTTTCCTTTAAAAAAAGTAAAAGGAGCATCTAGATATGTTTTCCCGACAGAAATAAAGTGGTTACCTGACGTTTTTGTGAAGGCACGGCATCGGTGTGGCCTGCGGGTGTCAGTCAGGACACTGCAGCGACCCAGCTGGGGCTGCTGCCCTCCAAGTGCACCACAGTGACCCCTGCTGAGCGGGACGTACATGTTCAACATGTTGTCTCCATCTTCCCTACTAATCAGTCTTTTTGTGATTTAATACAACACCCTTTCCTGGTTTTAGGTAGAATCTCAAACTATGTACATGTATAAGGCATCAACATTTGAAAAGTACAGTAAAATAAAGCTTGGCAAAATCCATGCTAATCCCAGCATGCTTTAGGTTGTGTTGCGTTGCACTCTCACAGTTAACGGATTTGAGCAGCAGATTGCATGTGTCCCTGCTTTGAAATGCTAAACTTGATTATTTGAAGAGGAAGCAGTCACGTTCAGATATGCAGGTGTGGGCTCGAACGCATGACGGTGTTCTTTCATTAGACCTGTCAGGTAAAGCAAGATTGACACACTGAGCTAAGTAGATGTGGGGGGGGGGGCGAATTGGACACTTTGAAAATGTGAAGGGGGCAGGTAAGAGTTGCATAAAGCTGCTTTGTGTTTCATTAAGCGATGATAAAACTAAAATAAAATGCAGTGAAACAAAGGAACCTCTCTGACATGAACAGCTTTTCCACCTTATTGAATCAAGATGTCCTTGCTAAAGCCGGAGCCCCCCTCCCCCCAAGGCCGTTTCCCATCATCCTCAATTTGAAATTCCTTTCTCCCGAATCCCAGGCCTTTCCGATGATTGCGGAGCCTGTGGAGCGCACAGCAGGCCTCCCTCCCAGCGAAACTGTATCTGTGCTTCCCAGACTGACAGACCGCTGTGACTGGGAACTCCGGCGGGATTAGTGCTTTGTGCTTTGCGGGCACGTGCAGGTCTGCCCGTGAGTCTCTGTGTGTGGATGTGCGTGTCTGAGAACAGCTTGCCTTAGACGAGTTTACACACTGCACATGTGCCTGCGCCCATTGGTGGGGACAGAGGTTGCTGTCGTGTTGCTTGGCCCATGTGAAGGATCAGAAGGAAGAGCACGAGTGACAAGGGAGCTGTTTGTGCTGTAGTAACAGAAGGCGTGATGCCAGACAAATTAGAGGGGTGTGATGTAGACACCATTCTAAGTTTGCTTTGAAACGTTTTTTTGATCAACTGAACAGGTTTTGTGGTGTTAACTCAGCATGTTCGTTCTGAGAAGTTGTACCATCTCAAATGTGTTTCCTTCTGTGCAAATAATAGTACATACATTTTTACTAAATACAGCCCAGAGTCCTGCATTTTTAACCGTGTGGTTTCTGTTAATGAAATGAAGCACTGGATTTGACTTTGACATCTATAGTTCCCTCCATTGAGTAAATCCTCAAGACCATTTTATTTTTTTATAAATTGCTTAAAATTGCAAGTGTGCAAGCCAAGCATTTGTTTTGTAATCAGTTAATGAAAAGTTTAACTTTATTGTAACTTCAGGGTGGCCAATTTCTCTTTGCCTTTTTTTTGTTTACATGATTTATCCCACGGAGTTCTTGAAATGAAAAATGCAATAGGAAAAAAGAAATATCAGCACATCTTTTCCTGTGTTTGACCAAAGATCCATTATATGTACCAAACTGTAAATAGCCCCCAAAAAATCTGTAGATAAGAACAATATGTTTCTTCTTATTATATATCAATTTTTTATTTAAGTAAATTCAGTTAGACAGTAGAGTTTATTCAATTGCAGCATATTGACAATGGTCCTAAAGGAAACAAAACAGGAGCATCCTGACAGGCTCATGATCTGTGTGATGACAGGTGAATTATATATATAGAAGCTGAACAGCATTATCTTGAG
Organism: Lepisosteus oculatus; assembly: GCF_040954835.1. Classification (NCBI taxonomy): domain Eukaryota; kingdom Metazoa; phylum Chordata; class Actinopteri; order Semionotiformes; family Lepisosteidae; genus Lepisosteus; species Lepisosteus oculatus. Next base: position 59,601,537 of record NC_090700.1, read on the forward strand.
GATCAACGTTGTGTGAGGCTAAACATTTCCAACTCCTCTTCCATCTTTAAGGTTCATTTCTGTCAGCACCATCTTCGTTTTGAGAACGATTGATGAGCCTGTCATTCTTCTCCTGTGTGCTGTTGACATACCATTTCAAAGACCTCAGCGCTGCCCTGTGTTGAAAAGAAACATAAAGTAATCTACAACCTCAAACACCCACATTTCTGTTATACCAACTTCTGACAATACGCCAGGCCCAGGAATCTCTGTGTTTATTTGGGCAATCTGTACATATATACAACTCATTCATCCATGTGTTTAGTCCCATCAAGTTCTGTTGGATATCTTTACAGGGGCTCCATTTGGAATACATGCAAGTATGTACTGGAGCTCCTACAGTTTCAAAGCTGCTCAGTTCACCGAAACCTTAACAAGAAACTGCAATAAGTATTGTTGCTTACACAACAAGACCCAGGAACCTGAGAGGAGTGATGAATGAGAATTAGTGGTTTTAATGCTTTGCTGGTGCTTAACTGGCTTGGAAATTCAGGCATTTTAGGCACCGGCAGCTGAATTCAGGTTGTATGCGTGTGGAATTTAGCTTCCAGCTGGCAGCCCGTTTAATCTACGGATTAAGCATAAAAAATGTGAAATGAACAGCGTACAGTCCAGCATCATGACTTTCTTTGACACAAATGCAGTGGTGTTGGACAAGTAACAGCTTCATTTTTGTAAGCCAGCCAAGATGTATTCTAATTACAGGTAATAAAAAGAGCAGGGAAAAGCATGCCAGCTCTTTAGAACCTCTCTGCATAATTATGAGCAGAGATGAGATGCTGGAGTGTTTGAAATTAGGGGCTTTCAGGAACTGTTGGGCTGGTCCTGTAGCTTGTATGCAATGAGGGTTTGCTCTGTTCTCAAGCCAGGTATTGAAATTGACCTGTGAGCCTCATAGCTTTATTAGAACTGTGTGCAGATCCTCCACCCCTCTTCATTCCCTGTCTTTTTTAATTCTTTATTCTGTCTTCGCTGTCTATGCTTAAAACATAACCCTTGCAACTCCTCCTGTGTATTTGAAAACTTTGGTACCTCCCCTTTCATTCATGTTTTTCGTGTTCTCCTACACACTGTAACCTTATTCCTTGTACCTCTGGCTCTCTTTCTGTTTCCACTCCGTCCACTAGAATCACTCCATCCTCCATCCTCTCCTTGGTCTTTAGGGAAGGAAAGGTTCGGCCTTTCTTAGTTGGCACTCAGTTTCTGAACTCACCCTTCCTTACATGGTGATTGAGAGGCTGTGAAGGGTCATATCCTCATCTGATTCGGCTTCAGGGGTGTCTAGCAAGCACTGGGGGAAGTTGGGGCAGAACCAGACCTCTGTGCTGTGGAAACCTTCTGTTCAGTTTATTTATCAATTGCAATGAAACCCTTATGCCTTGGCTCCTTACACTGCTTTGCTATCTCTTTCATTTGGCTTTTTCTTGGCCCCTGCAGTTAAAACAAACGTAACTAATGGAAGAGAAGTAAATGTGAAACCAGATACTGTGGGCTTCTCTGCTATTTTATAAGCAGGGGGTAAATATTTGCTCCTGACAACAGATGCTCCCAGATTCAAACTCAAAGGTAAATTTTTTGCAGGACCTAGAGATTCCTTTTTTAGATGTGGCATTACAATATAAGAACAAAGGAGATTCTTTACTACCTCCTGAAAGTTTCTTTCAAAGCAGCCCTTTTTGTGAAGTGCCGGGCTTTTTGGGATTTGAGCAGCTTTTTCTCTTTTCATGCACAAGGTAAAACATGTTTGCATTGCTTGAGAAGTTCAAGGAGGATTGAGCAGGTGTAGAGGACGGTTTGACATTGACCTTTAAACTGGATGTTGGTGGCTATAAATTGATTCAACTTCCAGACACCTCCCACCTCCCATATTTGTGAAAATGGAAAAATAATTCTTGTGACTTTTCTGCTTAACTAAAAACACAGCACTTTAATGTTCAGGTTTTTCAAACCTAAAGCCTTGACCTCCTTTAGTTTCTGTCTGTTATCGGGTGCGTGTGGGAAAAGTAGTCGGCAGTGAGCCTCAGTGTTTTTCTGATCTGTCAAGGAATTGCAGGCTCTGGGATCAGTTTTCAGTGAAGCCACTGGGCATCTTCAGTTATGTGACATGAGAGAACCATCTGCTTCACCACAAAGGTGATTCTCTGCAGCTCCATCTGCATAACAGAGCTGATATAACACCGTAAGCGTTGTCTGCTCTTTATTAACACCCCGTGTGCCTTTTATTCTTTTTTTGCTCCTCTCGTAGTTTGTCGTGGTGTTTTTTGAAAGGTCCAGGGTGGTGGAGGGGGGTATTTCAGAACAGCCGGGCTGTTCGTTCTCATCTCTCTGGTAATGCACTCGAGAGCATCCACGAGTGCGTCCCTCCAAAATGCTACTGTTTTCAAAGTTGTCTGTGTTCTTTAGAACCTTTTAACACAAAGCGAAGACTGCGCTTTTGAAGTGCTCATGGGCCTGAGGGATATCTCTCTTCAAAATCAAGTGATTCACCTAGAAAACACAGAGTTAAAAGGACACCTTCAGGCCTCTGAGGGAAACCCACACCCACATTTCAGCTGAGCAGAAATAGCTCCAGTACTCTGGCTTATTCCTTCTTCTGTAAACTCCCTTTTTGTAAACTGCTGTCTGATCATTGTTCTTTTTATAGTTTCTACACATTCTACATTTGTAATTAAAAACTACAGTCTCCACTTTTCCTGCAAAGACCCTGAAGGCTTGTGGGCGATAGACTGGCCTGTCACTCAGAGCCATTGGTTCTTTTTCTGTAAAACAGAATATTAATGAAGGGATCATTCATCTCTAAATGTCTTTGAACACATCTCTGTAACAAAAAATAGAATCGTGGGGGGCACCTTATTGTCATTACTTTCTTGCCATTGTTTCTTGGCTCTTTATTTTTCATGACCCATCTAGCCTGAAATAACTTTGTTTGCAGCAGAATGAGCGTCAATAACTGGAGATCTGCTGCAAACTTAAGCCTTCCTTGTGGCCAGTGCTGATCTAATTTCTTAACAGTAAGGTGTCAGAAGCATTTCTGAGGCTACATTTGCTGCAGTCGCTCATTAAAGTAAAAAAAAGACATTGTAAGACATGCAACTTTAAAGGGGGGATAACAGGAAATTGATTGAAAGTGATTGATTGAATAAGCTCCTGATAGATACTTGTACAGTTGTATAGTACTATATATTGTAATGTACTACATACCCTGCAAATAACAGAAGACTATTTCCCTCGTCTTTAGGGCTGTAATGGGTTTGTGGTTGTTTTTTCAATTTTATAATTCTAACATTTTGAAAATGTTGCACTTTGTTGTAACAAAGCCCAGACTTGCTTGGCAAAATGGAAACATAGGTCTGAACAAAAAGCAGGTAATAAAGTTTCTACATTTTGACTTTAGTTGCCACTATTTTTGCAAGAGTAACTGAGACTTTAGACGCATCTGCCTTCAACAGTGCACTAAGCAAGTCCACATAATTGAAGAGTTGATAGCTGGGTGAGGTATGTGTTATAGTCATTGTCATTCAGCAAAGGGTCTCTAGTGCAAAATCAATTTAAAACTAAAAAAGTTAGATCAGATCCTGCAATATATATGCACAGTGCCATTGGATTTTAGCATAGGGTTAAAGTGCAGTAAGCCGAACACGTCAGAGTCGGACTGCCATTAAATTATCAAAACCTTGTTTGCTGGGGACCACGTGCTTGTAGTGTGTGGTCCAGATAAGCTTCTTCAGCCACATCTGACACAATTAACAACTTGCTGCACCAATTATACAATTACCACCTTTGTGTTGAGAAGCATTTCCTTTTTCCTTATCTCCATACTTTTTAATTTCCTTTGTGGTCCTTTTATCTGTGCTGATGTAGGATTAGGGTTAAAGTTGTCTGTCCCTTTTTATGGTGTTTGAAGACCCTGATTAGAAGTTTGCTGAAGAGGTGCACTTTCTTCAGTGTCTCCTTATTTGACCTGCGGATTAGAATATGTATTTTACTGTATCTTAAGGGTATTGTTCCAGCCCTAATTCCAAGTTGATATGTCTATTTATATAATGTGCTCCCTCTCTTAAACATCTTCTCTGAAGCCGGTGGCACTGATTGCCTTTCAAATGAAGAAATTATATTCGCTCTGCATTCATGAGGGTTTTTTTAGTTTGGCAGCACGAAGTGTCTCAGGAGTTGCTTTGTGATTATAATTCCTTTTCTGTCAACATTTCAAAATTAGTTTCAAGCACCGTGCATGCGGGTGTGACCTCCAACTTCTTGTTGCTTTTGGAATTTTTTTTATCCCGTTGCCTTAGAGTTCTTAATCTTAATCTTTTCCCCAAGTTCCCTTTCTCTAGATGCTCACAACAGAGTCGCTTTTTTATTATTAAAACATTTGCACATTTGTGTGCGCAGATTTTAGCCTTCAGGAAAAATGCAGTCGATCGTTCCCTACTGACCCACACAGATTTATTAAACAGTGCAGGTTGGCTTGCAACTGAAATCATCCATCAAAAAAATTAAAATGTATTTTGTGTTTGAGAATGTATTACCAAGAAAAGGCCAAATACTGACCTAATGCTTGAGTAGTCCCAGTATTTGCTTATGAGTTATCTTGCTCACCACAGTCCTGGCCTGAAAACCCACTGCCTCTCAGTCTTCTACATAACTCGGTCAATCAATCTATATAGTGCCCTTTACGATGCTTTACCGCAGAGTGCTTGACACATTTCCATAGCAGTTGTAACTATATACAGCATCAGTTGAACACTGGGCACAGAGGAGAGGTAAAACAACAACTCCCAGTGGGAGAAAATAAACCTTTGGGGTACAGCAGTTAACCCCACCTCCCATCTCCTGACATTTAGTTTGTGGTACATTAATTATGATGGATTGTGAGGAATTTCTGTAAAGTCCAGGCCTGCTTTCTTGCCTTCCCGAGTCTGTTGCCATGGTTATCCAAGAGCAGTGGTTAAGGATTTCTGGATCTGCCATCTTGGATCTAGCATCCCAGGTCACAGACTCAGTTTTGTTAGACACTATCCAGTTCAAAGTTCAATTTTAAAGCCCTTGCTTAAAACCAGAAGGAAAGAAACTAGACAAAGGAAAACCTGATCTTACAACCATAAACGTACGTAGGGCATTTTAAGTTGAGTATCTGTGAAGGGACTGTGTGTTGAAAATGCAGAGGCAGCAGTTAGTGTGAGTGAATGGTCTTTAGTTCTTACTTGTTAATATTTAAATTGTTAATATTGCCATTTGCTTCTTGGGGGTTGTTTAATTTTCCATGTTACAATACACCTGTGAGACATATATCATCTCCCACGGGTAGACAGAACTGTGAATTTTATTTGAAAAAAAGTCTCCATGTTAATGCACAGCATGCTGAAATCTATGAATTACTATTATATAGTCAGTGGGGATGTAGCCCACTTTATTAAAAAAAAAAGAAGCAAGCGGAATAAACCCGCTTGGGGAATTTCTGTGTATTATTTATTTTTCGAGGCACTTTGGTTCCAACCAGCTCAATGGATTTATCTTTTAGTAAGGGGAACCAGTTTGCGCTGGGGGCGGTGTGTTTTATTGGTGCTGCCTGTCTTGGCTGAACTTCAGCTCCTGACATTGCGACAGTCAGAAGGAAAGAAACGCAAAGACACCCCTCTTGTGTAACAAGAAGCTGCTTCCAGATGAGCAGTGAGGTGGATAAAAAAAACTTGGAAAAACGTGTTTCCACGTTCAACGAAAGAAAAATAACATTGCAGGTTATTTATGGAGAACTTTCAAGGGATTAGGTCTGCGCCTGTATCGGCTTGTTTTCCTTGTTTCACTTCGATGGCAGAAGTGTCGGGTTGAAGGGAGAGAGAGAGAGAGTGAGAAGGAGAAGTGGAAAGTGTCCTCGTTTCTCTGGGCCGCCCTGAACTCTCGGTGCAAGGGCCCCAGGGAGGGCGCAGGTCTCCTCTCTGCGCTGAGCTGTGATTGGAGCTGAGGCCCTGACAGAGCTGAGAGAGGAGAGTGGAGATGTCGGGCGGGGGGTGTGTGGGGAAGGTGGAATCGGGCTCACGAGTGCAGGATGAAGGCTCTCTGCTCTCAGAAGTCCAGCCTCTGCTTGCCAGCATGAGGGCTGATCAGAGGCTCAGTTTTGAGGTGTGAGGGGACACACCCTGCCATTGGTGTCCCAGATCCCCTCATCGGTTCAAATCCAGGCTTCTCTAGCTAGATGCTCTCTTCTGGAGGGGGGGGGGGGGGGAGGATGGCTGAGAAGGCAAAAGGCGTCTGGCTTTTGAAGACAAAAATATCTGTCTTTGCCACTGAGCTTCACAGAGCACTACAGCAGGGCTGAGCCTCTGCTTTCAGCTTCGCGGTCACTTTCCTCCAAGCAGCCTTGGCTTCTACCCTGTTTGTATAATGTTCATGGGGAAAACGAAAAAGATGTAGTTGGTAAGGACCGGGGCCTTAAAGTAAACCCGTGCGTACACATCTGCGGTTTGTTTTAAGATTGCGTAGACCGTGTCTCAGTATTTTGATAAATAATAAACGTGAGATATGAGCGCAGCAGAACCTCGGAGGAGCTCCCCTCAGATTTGGTCAAACATTCCTTACGCTCACTTTCAAGTGTCTCTTCCAAGTGTGTTTAGCTTTCTTACAGCTGGCGTGGTGCAGCTGAATCATGCCAAGAGCAGCAGAGGAGAGGAGGAATATTATGTATTCTTTAGTTTGCTGTTATTTCCAGGTTCGCTTCCAAAGACCCCAACCTATTAATCCATTTATATATATGAAGCTGCTAAAAAAAAAAGAGAACAGCTTTGCAATTTCACTGCAGCTGCAGCAGTGCTATTTCATAGACAGGGTTCAGTCGTTCACTTGTGTAGAATGAGCCTGCGTGTGCTTGAGTGGGTTGTGCACTGTTGGTCTTCAGTTCTAGTGGGACAGAAGAAGGAACCTGGAGGAGAGAGTGACCAGGGCACTGAGGGGGTCTCCCTGCCCCTCTGGTCCAGGCTGCCAGGACAAGCCATTGAACTTATCGTCACTGCCTTTCAAAGGCTATATTGAAACATGATGTTTACTCACAGTGTTACCTGCTGAGTGGCTCACTGCACCCGGGGGGAAGACTAGAGCAGTGATTAATGGTTCATGGGGTCTCTTCTCACAGAGCCATGTATAGCACATCTGCCCCAGCAGCTAGAAATGAAACATCTGCACGTCACGGTCTGTCTTTGCACAGATGCACAAATCCGTGCTTGATTAGAATGCAGTCCATACCTGTTCTATACTGATGCTTAAATACACAAACCAGAAGCAAGGGTTGTAAATCAGAGGTGCAAATGACATTGTTGTGTATATTGTAGATAATACTATACAGGCAATGATAATACACCTGCTGGCTGACAGTTTGTACAGTCCTAACAGCTTCGATATAATCAGTGTCCCATTTCATACCTGCCTAAGACAACTCCCTATATCGTATTTCCTATCACTCTCACAGGATGTCAGAACCAGCTCGTATTCATCTGCAGAGGAGAAAGCAAAATGTCAGTCTGTTTTTCAATTACAGAGAAGGAAGAGACTTACTGTGTGGTTTGTCACTGGCTTACTGATTAACCACAGGCTGTCACCTTTCTCTGTGTGTTCTGTGGAGGTTGTTCATTCACAGATTTATTTGATGCTTGTCTGCAGTCAAAGATGAGCTGTAGAGGCACATTGAAACTGTTTAGTATCTCTCTCTCTGTCTCCTAACCTTCCTTCTCTTGTTATGTACTTGTTTTGGTCTCCTTATCTTATCTCCTTTTTATTTTTGCCTTTGCTTGTCTTCCTCCCCCTTTCTTGTGCTTTAATTAATTTGCAGGGTTTGGTTGCACGTTTGAGCAGTGTGTGAAATTGCTCGAGAATGTTGTTTCTGTGCACACTGTCGGATAGGCAGGCAGTCACAGAAACCAAACACCTAGTCTATTCATGCCTGGGGTTGTGTTTTTCATTTTTCAAATTTTATTTATTTTGCCAGTGTGAACAGTATATTTCAAAAAATACAAAAAGCCTAGTATGTATCATTCTGCCTGTTTGTTTGCCTTGCACAGCCTGGTGACTTCTGAGTAACCTGGCAATTTAGAAGCTCATGTGGTCACGGTTCATTTAGGCTGCCTGGGAGAGACAAGTCTTTTATTCTCCCTCTTCATTTGTCATCAAAAGATGTGTCCTCTCTTCCTTCTTTAGAGTGACTGGATTCTCCAGGTCCTTTCAAGAAATGGCTGGAGAAAATCGCTGGATGCCTCACCAACTAGAAACCACATGAGCAAGATAGTCAAATGGCTTTGTCTTGGTTGCAAGACCTTCTCATGTTCTTCTTGGTACCCCATCCTTCCAAAGGGGGGCCTCATGCTTTCTCCTCTTGCCAGTTGTGTGTTGGTACAGCGCAGTATAGTGGGTTTGTCTCTGGTCTCATTACCAGTGGGTTGTGGGTTCAAGTCCCTGCTGCAGACACTGTACCCAGGGAATCCAGGCTTATGGCAGGTAAATCCTGCATTGGACAGGGATCCAGAGAGCTCCAGAGCTGTTCTCTCGTCTTCTTAACATGTTGTGTTCTGGCTCAGAGAGCCAATGTGGCTCAACTATGGAGTTGTGTGTATTCTTATTATTTATCTTTTAAAGTGATGAAGAGCAATATTGTATCTGAAAACTACCAAAATATTTGTGTGCTTCAGAGATAGCTGTTTCTCTCACCTCCACATGTAATCACATTTGGCTTTGAAAAATCAAGATTGTCTGTGCTGATTTAGGTGGGAAGTGTGAGAGATAGTGGAATGTTTAATGCTTAAAAAAACTGGACGTTTCAGAATGTTTTTTTTCCTGTGAGTTTTATGCCTGAATAATTTATGATACATGCTCTTTAATAGCATAAGGAATCTTTTAATAATAAAGGCATTAGACTTTTGTCTTTAAACTAGAGATGTCCAGGAATAGAGTTGGAGAATCCTGGTCTAAATTGTCCAAATTGTAAATGGCCAGGTTGCTACAGTACGTACAGTATCTGAGGTCTAAAGCATGTTGTTGTGAAAGTGCAAATAAGGACTGTTTACAAGAAGACAGTAGTGAGTCAGTGGTCGGTAGTGAACACGTTTTCTAAGTGACAAGGTTGGTGCCTTTTCAGTTGCATTTGTGATTTTCTGGCCCGGTGCTCCACAGTTTTTTCCTGTCTGCTGTGGACTGCAGCAGAAATGAGGGAAAGCAGCTGTAGTTCTGAACACGGCCCCTGGCTCAAAGACCTGCGCTAGATCGCAGTCTGCTTCAACACTGCGACTCTTACTGACTCTCTGAGAATTTAATCACTGTCACAGATAGGCTCTAGGTCTTGCTTCCCCAGCACCACGGTTGGAACTGTCCTTTTAACTATTTGGAACAAAGGAGAGTACAATAAGGCGTGTTGAGGTGTTAAATTATGATTTTGTTGCCATTGTGTAGCCAGTCCAGTACAGTGTCTCTTGTTAATTTAGCAGTAGTATGGGTCCAGCTTCTTACTCAGGAATCTTTAAACAGTGTAGTGTTCTGTTTTTTAGAGTTATACTAAAACAGCCATACAGTCATTGTGCTACCTCTTATTAGTGTGTTTTAAATGATTTGTTATAAGAAATGAAAAAATCCAGCGACAAGGCAGGTTTACAGTGGCCTGAGGCAGCAGTGGCCCAATTTTTATGCTAGCATGTTAACATTTTCTCAGTCCTCTCTTAGCTTCCTGGCACAGCCAGAGTATAAACAGAGAGGCAGATAGGATCTGCAGATGTACTCGATTCCTGATAAGGCTCAGGCAGCTCCACAATAGGCAGCGACAGAAATCTGGAAGTGCACAGCAAGAGAAAGTAATCAGTTATTCTTGTGCATTTATCAACCTATCTATCATCTATGTGGCTCGGGTGTATTCATTTGTCTGGCTGCGATTCGAGCTGCCGGGGAAGGCTGTTTTTTTTAAACGTGCTGATTAAAGAACTAGGAAAGGCAAACTTGCTCACATTGAACACAGACTTCATTAGTGGTTGTGCTGTGTGTCTTTGATTCACCATGCCTTCCTGAGTGGGCACTGGGCCCCGTGTCTCATCCTGCCTGGGACTGTAGCTGCTCTGTGCTGTTGAATGCTGGAGAGTTGCTACCTCACACCCTGATAAGAGAGGTATATATGGCCCCGCCACCACATTTATCAGAGCTTTGTAATGGGATAGCAGCGCCTAGGGTGCTGCTATCTCCATGGCAACGACCTCTAGAGAAGGTCAGAGCGTAAATGGGCAAAGAATGAGCCAAGTTCCACGGAATAAAAAAGACATTAACGCGATTAAGCCTAATTCAGTCAGCATTGTTTTAGGTGCATCTCAATTGTCTTTAATGAAAATGTCATTTCCATGGCGGTGGGGAGATGGTATATGTGATGTGGTCAATCACACTACACTTGTCTTCACTGCAGGGGGATAGTGCTGCCGTCTTGTAGGGGCTGAACATGGAGACTTAACTCTTCACTTACACCGAGAGATATCAGCAGAGCGTAAAATAATCGACCCCAGTCAGCAGAAAGAGGCTGAAGAAAACGTTCATGTTCATTTTGTTTCCTTTTCAGAATTCAACAAATGTATCTTCTTTTTAAATTAATCTGTATTTGGTGTCTGATAAACACAGCAGGTTCAGACAGGGTACCAGGGAATTTGTGTTATTGTAACAGGTCTCCTTAGTGTTACATTTATAGATACACAGCACTATTAAACAGTATATCAGACATGTAGATCCCTCATGTTTCCGGCTAAAACATTAAGCAATTTCTTGCCATAATGGATAATTACACCACCTGATGGAAGGGAGAGTGTCTTTGTTTGAAAATGATTTCTCTAATGAGGGAGTCCATCACTTAACAACTAAAGATTCATGCCAGAGTGAAATAAGATTACCAAGCAAGGAGTACACTTACAATTATCTTTATAAAAAAACAAAGAATAACAACATAGCCAGCATTTGAAAGGAAAAACAGCTGTTATATGTCTTGTTGATGTTAGCATTTTTTCTCTGATAAAATGGCAACAATGTCATTAGTTACTTAATGAACATGAATAGTGGAATCCATCTGTGTGCTCTTTGGGAGATGAAGTAAATACATTTTCATCAGGAATCAAACATGCTAGAAGAATTCTATATACATATTTGAAATCTAATTTGGCCACATGGAACCCAAGCACTTCAGGAGGGGGGTGGTTGATGATTCACTAAGGCCTTTTGAAGAACACTATCTCTAGAATACTTCCTCAAAAATCTCAGGTTTCTCAAAAAATTGTATTTGAAAATGATTTTTTCAAAGTAACCAGTTAGGAATAGTTATTTAACTGTGAAACAACTGCCCGTGTGCCATTTTGTAACATGTCTTGTGTATCCTGAAACTTTTTTAAATCCTTTTAAAACCAAACAGACCTTTAACATACATACATATTAAGACTAACCTTGATAGTTTTAAATCTTGCTTGCCTGTATACATGCAGCCATATTTATATACATGTATATACGGAAATGTGTGTTTTTTTGTTTTGCTCTAAAAACAGCAGTTGAGTCCTGGGTGGCCTCAGTACCGAACCCACTCTGGAGATTTGACATCCATGATCCGGATGCTGTGGTTTCCATGGTTACCAGGGGCTGTACCTTTCCCTTATTCACCCTGCAACAATTTGATGGCTAAAAGTATCTCTCGAAAATCAAACAATAGCTCGGTCCACTTTCCCCACTGTGCTCTTCTCTCGCGTGCTGTTTGAATATCAAAATTATAATGCCACTCTGTCAATAGGAAGAGTGGTATTACCACACTCTTCTGCCAATGTGCAAGTCATTTTGTCTAGACAGATTGATTGAATTTAATTTAGTTTTGATTTATTCTTCTAAATAGTGAAGTGGCTTAGTAGAATGATTGTAGATCATGCCAGAGAGTGCCCTTTATCCACAGAGAGTGTGGAGTATTCAGTCTCCACACTTAATGCCTTCTGATTATGGAGTATAGGCATTAACATCTTATGAAAACTGCCCTTTGACCATTACTTTGATTGACTTCAGAACTGGAATTCTGAATTATCTGAGGCCATTTTCTCTTCGAGGCCCAGATGTGTAGTTTGATTGGTAAACCTTTAACCTCGAGAAATGTAAATAGCTTAATAATTCTGATGTCTCTCTGAAAAGTAGCAGCTGTGGCTGAAAGGCAGTTCTGGCAGTTCAAAGGTCTGTTTAGTTGTTGGTTACATACTTGACATAAACAGTGTTAGTGGAGTGAATTTTCAAATTCTGAGCATAAGCTTTCAGTTACCATCTTCGGAGCTTCGGAAGGATTTGCTTTCCTTTATTTAAAGACTGATATAAGATACCAGTTTTGCAGAGCATCGGTAGTGTATTTACTCACAGGGCCAGGACTCTCAGTCCAGTCATGAGGTGTGAGCTTGGCGAAAGGCAGTGTATTTGTGGGGCAGCTGATGAAGTCTTTGTCTGATTGTCATTGAAGTGCTGTAAGCTCCTCTCCCAGAGGACAGAAAACTCTGGGCTTGGCAGTGTAACAGACATCCTTCTTCCCTGTAGTTTCTTTACTCTGTGTCCCATCAGTTCCCTTTCAGCACTTGATAATGTTTTGTTGACACTTGGTGCTCTGCGCTGCTAATCCAGCAAGGCTTCCAGGCGGTCAGGGGTAGGGGCTAACAGTGACGACTTTCTTCATGTAATGCACAAGTATGGATAGAAGATGGGAGCTTTCAAAAGGGAAGCGACCACATGGCCTTTCTTATCGATACCTAATTGTTCTCAAGGTCTCATTCTGCTCATGTTCTTTAAAACTCTAATCAGGTTGGCTCTGGTAAACACCCACCCTTTGTATAAAGCACTGCTTTCTGTTCTCAGTCCTTGATTTCGGACTCTTTAATTTCCATTTGTGTCCCCGGTACTTGTTTGATTCTTGATCTCGAAGCATACCTTAATTGACTGTTTCCTCAAATCCCAAAAGAGCAATAATGACGGCATCAGGTTCTGGGTATATTGTCTTTACTCTGTGAGTTGAGTGCAGTAGTCTTTTAAGCCAACAGATGGCAATAGTCAATCCCTAATGTTTGAATATAATTGAATCAGTGCATGGTCATTCACAATAATAATACCTCACTTAATATTGGTTATATTAATATTAACTGTACATGCTCATGTTAGAAACTGGCAAAAATGTAATCTTGTGTCCTAACCATATAACCTAGTGATCTCAGAGGACAGTTAAACATGTTTGTTTCATACAAATATGGTATTGAATTTGTGTAACTCTTAAACTTGGGCCAGTATTCTATGCGAAGTGAAATCTGTACCACTCCTTCTCCTGACCTGGCGGTGTCCCTTCTTCTCTGCAATGTTGCAGTTCTGTCAGCCCACCAGGCCCCTTGTACAGGGCAGCTGAGTGAATCTGTTGAATGTTTAATGAGGGCAGTCAGGGAGAACCTGTATGTTTACCAGTCTGCTGATTGTTGACCTGTTTCTTCAGCAGCTGTGTTTTAGACAGCAGTGAGCTAAAAGTAGATTGGGTATACTTTGCCTTTTAAAACAAACAGAGCATTTGTTATTTATAGTTTACAAAAATAAAGGTGATTTGCTGAAGTTATGCTGTGTATGATAATATAAAAAAATATTTCACTTTTCTGTTGACATTCAAGTAATTCATATAAAGTGGTCCTGTAGCCCGTAGAATATATAGGGTAATCTGTAAATAGATTTAGTAAACAGCTCCTTCAGTATGTCCTTTTCTTTGTGTTTTATCTGGAAGACAGTGTTGTCGGTCCCCTTCACTACTTAAGAGGAGATTGGGTACCTCATATTATCTGCATCATATCCAGAATGTCATTCCCAGATCTAAATAAGAACTCGATTTGTCCCAGGTTTGTATAACTAATTGTATTGTTGAAAGAAAAGGCTCTGGAAGATCATTGGAAATCCATTGATATGTATTTTGTATACAATTCATTTATATATCACCGTATTATAAATTCTCGTTCTACAATGTTGTTTGTGCACCATTGTGCATTTGGTTCTGACTGTTTATACCTACTCATAGCTGTAAAATGAAATTTGTGTATCATGTGTCAAAATGCTCAGAGACATTTTACAGGACATTTTAGAGTTAAAACTACACTCTGGTAAAAAAAAAACATTCAATGTGTGAAATAAGGATTACATTTCCTTTCAGAATAGTACTGGCTTGTGTGTTGAAGTTCTTAATTCTATATGAGCCTAAGAGGATGTTTGCACTTTCCTGCTGTACATTTGATGAAGCGTATGAAGAGGACGAACGTGGTGGTCTTTTAAGAGAACTGTTCAGCTTTTGTGACCCATTAGATGTGAAACAAATGACCTCCTCCATTTTTAGGGCATTTTGTGTGAAAACACACAGTGGGTCTAGGTGGTATCTTCCCATTCCAAATGCTGGATTTCAGCATTAATTGCTGAATGTAGTTATCATGAAATATGTACAATTTCTGGAAGCTGATATGGTGTCACTGTAAGTTTATTTTCTTTTGCTATAGATGGTGGCCAGCAGCCATATCACCCTGCAACTCATAACTGGCAGCCCACTGAAGCTCAGCAGGTGTGAGCCTGGTCAGTACCTGGATGGGAAGACCTCCTGGGAAAAACTAAGGTTGCTGCTGGAAGAGGTGTTAGTGGTGCCAACAGGGGGTGCTCATCCTGCAGTCTATGTGGGTCCTAATGCCCCAGTATAGTGACGGGGACACTGTACTGTAAAACAGACACCGTCCTTCGGATGAGACCGAGGTCCTGACTTAGTTATAAAAAATCCAAGGGTGTTTTTTTTTTTAATTGTAGGGGTGTTATCCTAGCGTCCTGGCCAAATTTCCCATTGGCCTTTACCAGTCATGGCCTCCTAATAATCCCCATCTCTGAACTGGCTTCATCACTCTGCTCTCCTCCCCACTGATAGCTGGTGTGTGGTGAGTGTTCTGGCGCACTATGGCTGCCGTCACATCATCCAGGTGGGGCTGCACACTGGTGGTGGTGGAGGGGATCCCCATTACCTGTAAAGAGCTTTGAGTGGGGTGTCCAGAAAAGCACTATATAAGTGTAAGCAATTATTATTATTATTATAAGGTGACCAAATCTGATTTTGATGGAATAGAAGGCATTTCAAAAGGAAACTGGGGACGAAGACCGAAGCAGAACCCTTTCCCCATTTTTTAAATCTGTGCTATAAAGCTTTGATGAAAGAAACGGCTGGCCTGACTGTTTTCACTTCATAAAACCAAGAGGAATATTTATTAAACTCTTGGAACACAAGTATCCACTCCTCCTCAAGCCATCCAGCTTCGTTGGTGATTAGGTGGCGCCCTGTGTGCGGTTGGTCTCCTGCTTCCCTACCCAGGGCATTAATCAAGAAGTTCGTATTTATTTATTTTTTTGATTCCACAGTTTATTACACTTGTAAACCCCAGCAGCTGAGTTATGACATCAAGCACTTTAAACAACACAGGAAAAACAGCAGAAAAGCCACTAACAATAACCAAACAAAAAATCCACCTTCAAGTTTTTAACTGGAAATAAAGAAATACATTTCGAAGAAGAAATACCTCTTTGCCTTTTCACCATAACAAATTACTCTTCAAATATAAGCTGCCCATGCTTTGTGGAAAGTGTGTCAACATTTGAACCACAGTTTGGGAATTGTTGAAGCTGACACCAAACCAGGGCATGACTGTGGCTATTTCTTTTCGAGGGGATGAGAATCTAGACATTTCAAGTATCTGAAAATGTTTCATGCCTTTCTTTTATGTTTACTTTTTTGCTATCAGTTGTGAAAGCATAGGCTGCAGGTACGGATGCACCCTGTGCCTAATTGACCTCCCGATCCTGGGCACCTACGATCTTATGACCTGGAGGAAGTAAGAGTGCAGTAGAAGGGGCATGTGTGTTTGCGCAATGAGTACTCACCAGTTCCTGGCTCGGATGTGGAGATCATAAAATGACCTGGCTGGGGTCAGAAGTGAAGAGATGACACTTTTTAAATTGTCTTGACTACAGGACTGCATAGTTCCCCGTTGTTTACATTTTAATGATTCGGTTAGAAATTAGATGCGTGTTTGTCCTGACTTTGGCCCGTTGCTTTTCTGTCTTTGTGTGTTTTAAAGCCTTTTTTTAAATAGCAGTTTTTCTTGGATCAATAAATCTGTAGCCGCTTCGCTCCAGTGTTTCCACTTGGAGGATCAGTCCACTAGGCCTCATGGTTCCTCAGCTCCCTAACCGTCTCTACCTGAGTGCTTTCAGGTTTCACTGCTTTTCTTGTCCTTGGGTACTTCCCCATGCAGCTAAACTGTATTGGCTGAGTTAAATTGCTTCACAGAGTTGCTTTATTGTATTAGACAAAGGTTCTTGACTGTAACCTACAGAGCGCATTTCATTCATGTCCACAGCAATAGTGAGATACTTAAGTGGTAAACTGATGGACTCAGATGGTTCTTTCAATTTTTACTCCAAGCTGAAGTGAATGGCACAGATTTTTTCCCCAGGACGTGATGCAGAGCTGTCTGTTGATTTCACTGTTCTCTAATTGTGATGGGCTTGTTGAGGGGTGTTGTGTGAGGTCTGGGTGAAGTCTGGGGCTCATCCTCCTCATGGTCCCTCATCCTGCCCATATTCAGTCATGAGAGCTGGTTTTGTAGTTGTCGATTTGAAATGGACAGGAAGTGAAGGATTTGACATTGGAGGAAAATTGTCTCTGGGCTAGTGAAATCTGAGCTAGCAGATTGAGGTCGTAACTTATTGGAAAGCATCCTGAAATTGGAATTCTCTTCTTTTTGTGCTGCCTGTTCCAAAGAAACCCGACGCTCGGCTAGATGAAAGTGTGGATAGAATTACTACTTTAGTATGTTCCCCAACCTGTTTTTACACACATGTCTGCTGTACGAAAGGGACAGGGATGTGGTGTCGGGGAATTAGAGGGCCACAATATATCATGTAAAATGCTTCTCAGCAATTTCTTGGAACATTTTAAATATAACAAATAGCTACATAATGGGCACTCTGTCAGAAGATGTCTGATATCCGATATTATCTTGGCATGCGTCATAATGGGGGTGTGGAGAGGGAGTGAGACTGGGCTGCTTTCATTAGTAGAGTGGCTTCCGAAAGAGATTCCTGCCAATGTGCTTTTGTAGAGGGACTGGGTGCAGAGCATTAATAAAGAGTCTGAGAATGGCAACAGAGGGTAATCAAAAGTCAATACTCAAATAGCTCATGTCCTATCGCATAATATCAGGCTGACATTAAATGACTGTTACAGTGTCTGCTCAGTATCCGAGTATTTAAAATTACATTCACTCTTTTAACAGTACTAACAAGAGAGGATTTGCTGAAAAGGATGAAGACAAAAGACTTGCTCATCAGCTGGGATGTGGGTGTTCAAAGTGGAGCCTGTTGCATGACCAGAATGTAATCTGTGTTTTTTATCCAGGGTCTGGATGAAGAGCAGAAATCTCCGTGGAGAGTTTCCAGGATGCAAATGTTAGCATACCTAACAATATTAGCTAGGTGCGCTGCAAAGCCAGGATTGTGAGGTCAATTCTTTCTAACTAGGCTTGTATAACCTAGCTATGAAAAGTTAATGAATCCTTGCGGCTTGCACATAATGCCCATTTAATTACAGTCCGCGTGTCACATTTAAACGGCAGACTGTAGGATAAGACATCGCTTAAGTGACGAGCATATTTTCTCAATTGAATTTTCACAGCTTGATTCTGCTCGCTATCGGAGCTGTAAAACTGCTTTTAAAATTCCTCAGATAACAGAACAACACATTTAACCCCTCTCAGCAGGAGTCAACCCTTATATATAAAACAACTGCAAACTCCACTCTTTGGAGTGGATGAGACTTAACCTTAATTATATTCATCCCCAAAGTACCACATGCCTCTTGGTATGCCTTCATCTAATTTCATTCCCCTCCCAGTTCATCCTCTTAAGATTTCTCTCTGATTACATGCTGACCAGTACTTGTTTCTGCTATTGTTCTTGGAATCCGGTTTGATTTCGCCTGTGTCGGTTCATTCAGCTTGTGCTGCTGGGCTTGGTGGTGTGTGTGTGTGGGGAAGTTCCATACGATTGAATGAACATGTCTCTGATCACAGACTGTGGGCAGATTCATATTCAATTCCAGTCCCCTCTAGCCTTTTCTCTTACTGTAGTCCATTTAAATATGCCGTGTGTCACTTCTTGCTTAATAAGAATTTTTAAAAGTATTACATAATAACATAAAGCTAGGTTGTTCTCCACAATTATTGAAGCTGTCATGAATGGTGATTTTTTAGGTTTTAAATATACTGTACCATTAACATTTACAGATTTTTAAAAAATGCATTTCGTTTTTAGAATAAATTATGAAACAGCACATTACCGTCGTGTGTGAAACTTGTCCTTATCTTTCTGAAATGGCACATGGAGAAGATTCTCATTATAGTTTATCAGGCCTCTTTAATTTGCTGTAGTTTGCCATTAACCTCTACCTTAGTTGTCACTGTGCTGTTGCTCTCCCCAGTTCTTTCCTCGGTGGGCACGAATCGCATTTCCCTCGTTACGAATGCATCCATAAACTGGAGTGCCAGTGTTCATGTTTGGCAGTGGGAAATGGCAGTTCCTTTTGTATCTTCTCACAGTCTTGTGTGATGTGTGATTCTCTAAACATGGGGAAATGTTGTGCCACATGACGTGATTTAGCTGATAGGTTCATTAGTCTGAATTATAGAGCGCTCCTAATCAAAGAAAGAGAAAGAGGATATTGGAAGTGATTATAGTTTTGAGAGTGAGGGACTATTTGTGACTGCCACCTGCTTTTTCCTGCTATAACTTTATAGAATGTTTTCTTGTTCCAGAGGGAACGCGGCTTTTCTTGGGGGTAAAAAGGACAGGGGTTCAAGCCCTTTTGCCTCCGTGAAGACAGTGCCTGTGATGCAGGCCTTGTGTTAATGGTCTTATCTGCAGTCCAGTCTGCTCCAGAGCTCTGCTCCTTCCCACCCCGAGGGGATGTTTTTAAAATGCTCGTCAAGAAGGATTGGGGCTGCTGTCCAAACCGTCAACACCACTTCCTGCTGTGTGTGACAGTTCTTGGCAATCTGGAGTTTCTCAAAAAAAAAATGTTGGCTCTGGAATCATAAGGAAAACATAATGTCCAACTAAAATATTCCCATGTCATGTTCGTTATCCGGTGCCATCAGGTTTTCAGAAATTGTTCCTTAACGCAGACATTTTAATGAAAGACTTTGCAAAGCTGTTTTGTTTGTCGTGGCAAAATGTTTTTAAACACAAAATCGGCAAACGAGATAAAGAAGGTAAAAGAAGATAAAGATCTAAGCTGTGAGGAGAAACTCAAAATTGTATTCATATCTTTCAAATAGAATTTTAACATAATAGCAGCTGCAGACCAGTATATTCCTGGTATATCTAATGAGATTTCATTCCTCCAGCCCAGTTTCATAGTTGTTTACAACATTGTTTTTTTCTCACTATTATAAATGCTCACTGAACAGTATGGTAGGGCTGTCGGGTTTATAATACAGTTCGCTGTTGAGTCTCCGGTTCATTTCACTTCCTTTCTCTCCAGGTCAGCCTCGGTTCACCAGCCAACCAGAAGCTGCCTCTGTCCACCAGGGGGATAGTGAGGTCATGAGCTGCGAGGTGAATTCGGACCTGGTGCCCTTCACTCGCTGGGAGTTGAACAGGGAGCCTGTGGAACTGAACAAGAGGGTCATTCAGCTGCCCAGCGGAGCCCTGGTCATCAGCAATGCATCTGAGAGCGACACTGGGCTCTACCGCTGTGTGGTGGAGAACGTGGGGCCAGTGAAGACCAGTGAGGAGGCAGAGCTACAAGTCCTGCTAGGTAGTATTCCATGCTTATTGTATGAAGGTATTGTTCTTCAGGCTGTTGGACGTACCTGTGACTTTCCTATAGCTTAGTTTAGAAGAGATATTTGTAATCAACACCAATACCTAAGAATGTCCCTGTTTCAGAATTTAATTATATGATGTTATAGATCTTGTTCTGTTTTTTATTCTGTTAGCAAGGATCTGCTACAGCACTCTGAATTTCCAGTAGTTCAGTCTTCATTTCCTTTTTGGACATTCTGCACAGGCTTAATACTTGTTACCTAAACTAGGAATGATGTGGTGGAATCGTTTCTTGGAGAGTACAGTATGGATGCAGTTTTTATGAAGCCATGCTCCATTTGGTTTAGTGGGGCATTTGCGATGAATAAGCTAGGTGTATGGAGTCTCAGACACAACAAAAGCTTTGCTAGCATCCTGAGAAGAAGAAATACATCACTTCAATATTAAATGGGTTAATGAGGCCATAAATTCACTCTGTGTTGGCTGCTCAAATGATTTAATGTTCTGCTTTAGCAGCAACATAAAGCCTAAGTATGTCCAGAACTCCTGCAGAGAGAGAGCTCCCAGTTTGGCTGTGTTTTGGGTGTAGGTTATAAACAACAGCACTGTAATTCACCTTGGGCGAGACTATCGAATTCCATTGTGTCAGTAATTCTTGCAGGCTCATTATTTACAGGAGCTGTTAAATGCCCTGCGTGAGAGCTAAGTAAAGTATTAAAGGTCATAAATCAGGGTTTAACTTGTGCACTATGTGGTGTTTATCTTTGAAAAGATGTTCCAATGGATTAAGTATCTCTACCCTTTAATACAAAGGTATCTAGGTTATGGTGGTATGAGTGTTTCTTTTACTCTCGCTTCTACATAGGAACATGCAACCAAAAAAGAGACAAACATTCTCATTAGTGTCTTGCAGAACATGTCTTAAACTTCTGTGTGGTGCAATTAGCTACAGTTATTAATGATCACTTTTTTAAATAAGTAATGAGGCAGGTTTTAAGGTCAGAGGAAGTTAAACTACCAGTAATCCCGATATAATTCACTTCTGAAGGACATCTACAAATATGGATATATTATGGATTAATATGTATCGATATACATGTTAATTCTAGACACCCAAGACTTTCACATTATTACGAGATTTACTGTTTTGCTGAAATACTTTGATTTTGTACTTACTGAAATTTTGAAAACCTGTGTCTCCTTGTTCTCTTTTTTCAGCTTTGTTCTTGTAGATATTTCTTATGAAACAAATCAGCTTCATATGCACTTTGTAATAAAGTTGCATGCACTTAAAAAAAACGAGTATACTGGGCAATTAAACAGATTTTTGTGATTTTGAGGCTGATGGTTAAATGCTCTATTTCTTGGAAAGTCCCTGAAATTCATCTTCCATTGTATAATATTTTGTAATTTGTTCATTAGCCACTCTTTATTTAAATTTATTGCATACTTTCAGTTCTGTTTCTGCATGTTGTCTATGAAACTGACACTGAACTCCACTGTGAGTAATGGTGTGAATTTTTGTAGTGTATGTCTTTTTTTAATGAAAATCCCGTACACTGTATGTTAACAGGTTGATATTTCCTTCTCTCTTCTCTCTCTTTAGAACCGGAGGCAGACAGGAGACTAGAATTTCTGCGGCAACCAGTTCCTGTGACAAAGGTCATAGGGCAGAGTGTGCTACTGCCCTGTGTGGTAACAGGATACCCCTTACCCACAGTGAGGTGGATGGTGGGGGATAAACTGATTGAAGAAAGGTTAGTAAACTGATGCTTAATCCCCAGTGAGCCATCACTGTGTTCTTGACTAGAGGCAATGAGAGACAGTCACTTTTTATCTTGCCTTTCTAGTAAAGTTGCGAATTCCATACTTTGAAGTTCATATTTCAGTTGTGTTTTAGTGACATCCACACGGAAGAAGAAGGAAGTCAAACACTGCCTGGGGGTTCCTTTTTTTAGGCCGTGTATAGTTTTTGGTCTTGTCAATTGTTCACCTTTACAAGTCATTAGTAATTGATTCAGTTTGGAATCTTGACCCAGTGTAACAGTGGCCTCTCCATCACGTCTTTCACGAGGCGGGATCCTGGAAGATCCACCCTTTGTCTTCCTGCAGTTCAAGAATGGATACAGTAGTTTAGATGGAGACGGTGACAGCTCCCAGTTCTGTAGCCCATCAGGCACCTGGCCAGTGACTGGCAGTCCGTTCTGCCCCAGCTCATTTCTGGTGTCGCTGAAGACTCCCGATCATGGTGTGTGTTGGGAATAGTCTGCTGTTGATCCTGTGAGGCCCACACTCTTAACCACCCAGCTTCACCCCGGCTGGGCCTTTTCAGGAGGTTGGAATTAAACACCGTGAATGACATAATGTATCTCAAAATACCCAGTACGTTTCCTGTCAAGTTGAAGCTGCTCTTTTAGATGTGTAAGAGTGGCAGCTGTAAAGAGTAGCTAATTGGAGCTTTGGCACCTGCATTGAAAGGTGTTAATGGGTTTCAGTCTTGTCCTCAGTGTCTAACATTGCATCATTCAGAAGTACAGAAGACATAAAATTGCACAGATCAATAATTCAGTGCGATACATTTACTGAATTAGTCGTGAATATTACAGTTCACGACTAGATCAATTCCTCCATTCCCGTATTCACCCTTTCATAATGAATTGTAGAAAAAAAGCTGTTTCCCTTCATTGTGTATAAAATCCAGCTTTTCTTGAAATGCTGCTTTCCATGACAAAGTCAGGACGGTCTTTCTGGGAATACATATAATACATGATGAAGTCCTGGCTTGAATATTGAACAGGGAGCAGAAATCAGAGCGCAGAACAGGGAACTGTTAAATAGATTATATTGAGTTTATTCTATTAATTAAAATATATATTAATTGCATGTAATTTAAACTTGCCTTGGGGTTTTTATTAACTGACTTTAATTACTGAAAATGTTCAACACCAATATGAGGTCTCTCTTTCACCGAGATATATTTTTTTTTACAAAGGACACGCATACGCATGTAGGGAATTCATTAAAACTTAATTCTTACAGATGACATTAACGATTAAAATTGTAAGCTCTGGCACAGATTCTTTGAATCTGTCTCGCTCTCACATTTAGTCCGTAGCTCCATTTCCAATCAGAATGAGCTTCGGAGGAGAATGCTGTTGTAGTATAATCGGTATGGAGTTGAGAGACAGACGGGAGAAGTCTATTGGGAAAGAGTTATTACAAGATAACAGTGAATCTGAACTGTTTCCGGATATCCGGAATATCTGTTGAAACCTTTATGGAGATGTGATCAGACAAAAAAGGAACTGGTGAGAAAAGTGTATTGAAGTGGAGTGTTTTACTTCATTTCTCTTATTTAAATAACCTAAAGTTGGCAACCCCAGGCGATTTGGTTGTTAACTCTGGTTATTTTAAAGTAAAGAGTTTCAGTTTTAATCGGAAGGCAGAGGATTTAAATAATAGTACTCCAAAGGGAAAGCTTGCCTATCCTAATGTTGTGTTCTGTCCTTGACTACAAGGTAAAGTCAAGCTTTCCCTTGGTGCCTTCAGTAGCAAAGAGTGCCAGTTGGGAGAGGAGATGCTGCTTATTTTAGTGATGTTACTCTACAGTAAGTGATGATTTTCCTCCTGAATAATGAGTTACAAAGATGTTTTAAAATGTAGATAATCCTTTATATTTACTGATTTAGATTATACCTTTCATGATTATAATAATTGCTTGTATTTGTATAGCATCTTTCACCCATGATGGTCCAACACTGTTCTTGTGCATAAGGATGACTTGAGATCAACCACTAGAGTAGTGCCAGTACCCTCCTGAAACTCGTTCTTTCTCAAAATATTTTCACATATTTGTCTTCTAGGGCAGGTCAGATATCTCCTTGCTATCTTTCTCCATAGATTCGTCCATAGATGTTTCTGTAGTATAATATTCTCTAATTTTAGAACACATAAAGTGTTACATCTGTAGAGGGATGATCCCATTGACCGAAACGTTGTTTTCTTTCTTCTCTTTTCACCATGGAATAAACCTATTACTTGTTCATAAATATTTTTCTTTCGTTTTCTTGACATTCTTCATTTTCTTCCCACAAAGGGGAAAGAACCTTGTTCTTTTATCTTATATTCTATGTATGCAAAAAAGTTTTCAGTTTATTATACAAATTCCATTATTTTGGTTTTTATCAGGGAACTGACCAGGAAATTAAAGAAAACTATGGTATAGAAAGAAACGTTATTAAATTGAGTTCAGATTCCGTACTCCTGGGCCCCAGTATAAACCTGTTTAGTGCCTTTCTGGTGCCAGAAGTCTTTAAGATGATTTAAACAGGAAGCATTTCTGTTCCAGAGCAGATTGAATTTCTGCTGTAATTATAGACAAAAATTTGGGGCATTACATTTGACCCTCTTTGGTATCCTATAATACCAGACTCTGTACATCTGTAAATCTCTCAAGAACATGTACCTCGGCCTCAGGAGATGTAATTAACTCTGTTTCTTCTGTCTGAATCGTAAAGTTATCAATGCTCACGGTATGTCATCTCCAGCCTTTCACCCCCACCTCCTTATTGCTGAAGAGCTACACTGATCTTTTCCTACAGTGGCCTTTTTATAGGTGAGATAGTGCATTAATAGTTACCTCTGAATCTGTGCATTGTCAGAGGACTGGAAAAGATCCAAGAGTGGGTCATTGGTTGGTTTGAATAGTTCGTTATAGATCTGGTAGATGGCTAGATGGAGTTTCTTCTGGTCCCTGGTTATATCCGACTTAAGTGCTTTAATTTTGGAAATAAAGGAGGAAATGCTTTGGATAATGTACTGTTGTGTGGTTTTTATTTTTTTTGTCCATGTAGGTATGGCAGCTCCGTTTCTTACGCCTGCCATTTTTATGATGGCACGGTCTTGTACCCAGTGAGAGATTTTGTTAGTGAGACTACCCCCTCCATGCCGAGAGGACTCACGATCCTGTCTCCGAACTGTAGCCAGGGCTGCTAAAGAGACCCTGTTGCCCTTTTGTTCCACAATGCAAACAGGGAAACACTTTGTAGAAGATGGGCTCTTGACCCAGGAACTTCACAGCAGTTTTGTCTCTAACCCCTTGAGTGCTGTGTGATTTGAGAGACCAGCTAAATGATAAAATCCATTAAAATGAATGAAAAGCCAACACCACTGGCCACCCCTGCGGGGCACCACAGACCCGCTATTGTCTGGGCCGGTGTAATTGAATGCCACCCGTGTCCTTTTGGTACGCGGTGGGGGTCGCTGGGAAACGGCGGTAATCACCGTGCTGAGAGCTCATCTGAGCTGCTTTGGCCAATGTTGGACTCCCAGAGCCGTCACTGCCAGGGCAGTGTGAATTGTGGGCCTGCCTCTCAGAGGGGAGGAGTCGTGAGAGTAAATTTAATCGTAAATTATTCCAACACCAAAAGGAAGCTTTTATGTGCACAGATTTCTCTGGTGCACTAGATTTCTCTAGTGTCATTGATTTCCTTTTCCTGTGTGCACTTGTACTGTGTGTCGCCCAGCGTATTGTGTGAGCTAAGAAGTTGCTGTGCGATGTTGATTATTACATTTGGGTTTAGGTTAAACAAAGGTGTTAAACAAAGGTGTAAAAGGCTGTAAAATAAATATTTTTCGATACATTGGAACTAACTTTGCATATGTTCTTTAGGACCATACAGTGAAAATGATCATTTCAGAAGCTTTGCTTTACTATGTTTTGCTGCTTGTGCAGTGGAGTGAAAACCAAAAAGCACCTACTGACCCTGGATTGAGAAATGAAACAAGTTTTAGTTTTAGTCCTTGTTAGGCGTTTGAAACTCCCCACTGCAACTCTTAAGGGAAGTAGTACGTCCTCTGCCAGCGAGAAGGCAAAAAATTAGAGATTTCAGTAATAGAATTCTGCGTGAGTCAATAATAAAGATGAATAATGTATGGGGAAAGGAATTGGAATTGCATGCAAATCAACCTTCAAGCTCAAATGTAGTTTCTCTTCCTCCCTTTCTCTCTCATTTAAATCTTATTGCATTTATAATGTTTATTTATGTATGAAGTGCATGTAGGCTTGAAAATTTGTTTGCAAACCGAATATAAAAAGATTACTTTTTCTTTCCCTGCTGGAGTTCCTGCTTTCTCTAGGCTGAGCTCCCCTCTGAGTCTCGGGGCTTATTGGTAGGGAGGGCTGTGGCTTCTGTATAGAGTGACAATTTCACAGCTCTGTCTCTCAGAGTGCTTTTCGATTTTACACTGGGATCAGGTCTCTGACAGCTCCATCACTGGGACCTGCTAAATACTGTTTCCTTCACTTATTCTAAACTGCCAATCTGAAGTCTGGCTGGGGAGTTACTTTAATGGAATTTCATAGCTGTGTTTCCTACTTATTTTCTTGCTCCTCATACCTCTGCTATGTATCTGTTTCCTATCTCGATACTCATTTCTAAGTGTTTCCAACTTGGCTGATAAACAGTCTCCCCTGAAAATTGACAGTAAGAACTGGCGGTCAGGCAGCAAAGTAAACTTGACAGCACTATTGCCACCAATTAGCCTGATCTCATCAGATCTTAGAAGCTGAACATGGCTGGGCCTGCTCAGTTATCAGAAGGAAGGCTATCTTAGCCAGTGGTTCCCAAGCCTGATTCTTGATGGCTCCTGTATCTGCTGGGTTTAGTTCTGTTGAATCCCCAGTGCTAACTGGTGCCTATAATTGACCTGCTTTATCGTTTAGATTAGTTATTTGTGAGTTTCAAATGCTCGCTTCTAGTGTATTGTTTTCAATAACTTCAGCAGGCAGAGTTTTAAACTGCCTCACCTCAAATTGCTTACCCTTATTTCTGACTAAACAAATTTTATGCTTTTAATGATACGTGATAATACATTAGCACTTACTTTGGTACTTTCATGTCTTCGCTGCATTGCCTGGAAGATAAAAATAATTTCAAAATAAACACCATAACCCTTTTCATAAGCAGCTTCTTCAAGCTCAGTGTTTCCCATTTTTAATTAGTGGTTTTGTCTACCTCCATGAAACACCCTGTGCTTTTCTGTATTAAATGCCACCTGCAGGGTGTTTGTTGGTCTTGAATTTCATCTAAGATCTTTGGAATTTTTTCTTTTTTCATTTGTTATTACTCATAGTATGGTACTTGACTTGTTAGCAAATTATATTTTTATCTCAAAGCTGGATCTGTACTGCAAGAGCAAAGTTTTCCAGTGCATACATCAAATAAAAACCTTGTCTGTCTATTCAGGACAGTGGGCTCATTGCTGCTGTATAGTGTCCTAATCAGGCAGCTTTTTCGACTCTTGCCGTTATTTATATTAGTTGTTCCCATCTGATCAAGTTGTAAGTCTGTGTGTTTCTATTTAGATCTCGAGCGTGAGATTAGATCATTTTTTTCTCCCTCTGATTTAAAAAAAAGTCACCTTAAAGTGGGTAGAAAACAGCTTATTTGAGAATATGGGCAAAAGAACAAGCCAAAAATGAGTTTTTGAAATCCACAGGAGCCCTTATCAATGTTCGTGGCCTGTGATTTTATTGCTCTTTGTTCAGTACCAGTATTAACAAGATTAACGGTGAATCTGTCTCTCCTTCCTGGCTGGCGCTCAGCTCCTCCATGTAAAATTTATAGCGTTTTTATTAGAGTTCCAAGAGAAACTGGAGAGCAAGGGAGTGCAGGGTTCTGCAGGAAAAGGAGAACTGGGGAGGAGGGGAAAATGTATTAGAAAAGATCGAATGGAGGTTCTGTCAGGGGAGCACGGGAGTGTATTGCAATTATTGACGCAGCAAGAACTAAAGGTTTGCATGCCGCCTTTCCCACAGGAGAGAAGCAGCTTTATTGGGCTTCTGTCCATTTTGGTTGGGCTTGAGCTGTTCTTCTGCATACAGAGCTGAATGTTTCAAGTGCCAGAGACATGAAAACTGTAGGATCAGAGCAGGGGGGAGGAAGGCTATGTCTTTCAGAGCAGTTCCTCTTAAGTTCCTCCTTTCACAATGCACAGCAGCAGTCCTGCATGACTTCTCAAAGATGTTTCCCCAAAGTCATCTTTTTTTATACCCATTCCTTTGTATAAAGGGGAAACTAAAACCTTTAATATGACAAGCTAGGCACTTTCCTTTTCTTCAAAGGGATCTAAAACTCTTGTGCCTTAAAGCCTTTGATAAAGTTTGTCTGCATTAGTGTTTAAAGGAGAACTGCTTGTTCTAAGTTTGATTTGTTTCTTCCTCGGCTGCTCATGTGAGTTTGTGAATCGCATTGCCTTACGAGCACAGATATTTAATGCATTACTGTCACTATGTTTTAAGAAACCCTGTATGGCTATGCATGCAAAATGAGCACAGCATCCTTTGTGAATGTCAGGCTTTGGCTGGTGCTTAGATGAGGACCGTTTGACACAGAAAAGCAAATGAGATGAATAAACTGGTTTTGACATGACTTGATTGTGGCACTGGCACACTGATCAATTTTGAAGGTCGTTCAATTAACTGTGCTGCTGAGTGCTCTAAAAAGCAGCTTTCTTTGCTCCATGATGTGCTTTTCAATATTGCAGTTTATTATATTAATGTTAGAAAGCTAGCTACCCTTGAAGATGAACACTGAGCCTCAGTACTCAAGTTAGGGCAACAGCAGGCGAGCCAGTTTCTCTCCTTCATTGTGATGTCTTTTCACCAAAACATTGATCACTGTTCTTTCTGCCTGAGTGACACCAGGAGCAGATGAAACTTGTGTGTGGAGTTACACGTGCATCATATGCACAAATACCTGCTCAAACCTGTTTTTCTTTTGTGCGACACTTGTTCTGCAATTTCTTTGTCAACATGACTTTTAGTAATAGTCAATTACTTTTCCGGTCTTTATTATAATTGCATTTAATTTATTTTTGTGTACCTGCTTCTGCTAAGCAAGTAATAACGCATATGGAAGAAGCAACCAGATTTAAAAACTGGTTAGTACTGTTGGACATGTAATTCTCGCATACCATGGTACTGTATGATCTGCTATCTTTATCACAAGAGAATGAGAAGAAAAGGCGTCACTTTTCTAGTGTCAACATCGTGCAGCTTGTTTTGAGGAGTCAAACTTGTGCTGTGGATGTCTCGGTGAAGGTTTTCTTGGAAAAACTGCCATGAAAGTATGTTTTGTGTTCTTTCAAAGATTGATATTGCTTGTGCAAGATTCTAATAAGTCCATCAGGACTTGGTCTTGGAAAAATATTTTAAACGTTTGGGCAGTGTAGCTTCATTTGAGCCAAACCTAGAGGGTATAACCATTAACACATTTGTTCCAGAGTGAAAATTATCAGGGTTCATAATAAGGCAGATCATTAACCTGGAGAGCCTGAGGCCTTGTTATTTACTTATTTCTTATATCTTGTTTTCAATTGAAGACAAGATCTCACAAGTTGAATGGCTGCAGGGAGTTCAGACCTCCCAGAATTCCATACTTATTTAAGCACTTTAATTATACTGTTGCCAGATTAACACAACCTTCTGAACTTAAGTTTTAGTCACATTTCCTATCAGATCACCTTTCTGAAACTTCCATTGCAGATCTCCTTTCTTCAAACTGTAAAAAAAAAGGATTTCCAAGGGTGACCCTTTTTTGTGAGAGCACTTATTGATAGTTTAGTAACGGAGCGTCAGGTCACTAATGAATGCTGTATTTCACATCTTCTAACAGTAATGCAAATCACTTGATCTTACGGCCATAAATCTTTTTTCAAAGATGTCTTAGATGCCAGGAGGGCTCCCTAAAGCACTGCAGTGATTTAGGAAGGGAAGTTTGCCTCCTCTATTAGTTGTTTAATAAAAAAGTCAATATTCATGTCTCTTAACACGGAGCTGATTTATGACGGTTAAAATAAGAAATGTCAGTTTTATGTACACATTTCAGTGGTGTGAAAACAGTTACAGGTCTGCAGCATTGGTGGGACAGCAGCAGGAGGTTGCTAGATACTTCAGAAGCTTGATGTCTTCAGTATCGATTAATTAATACAGCAACGTTTCTTCAAAAACATCTGTTAAGCAGTGCAACCACATACAGTATGTTTGAGGAAAAAATGAATTTTGGTCCACTGGATATTTCAACAGGTGAAGGCACTGTGTTGTGAAATTGTATGTGAAGATGGCTTCAAGCATCATTTTCGACAACTCCTAGCTTCCATCGCTCGAGCCTTGACGCTGGGGGGGTTGACTGTGCCCAGATGTCTCTTGGGGGGGGTTGGGGTTGATTGTTGAGGAGCTGTACTGCGCCTGTGCTGCTTCTCAAAGGGCTCGATCCGTTTCTCTGGCTCCAGGGAGGTCTGCTAACAGGAGTCTGGAGGGGGCCTCCGATGCTATCTGGGAGCACGTTAATAACAATGGTGCTCGGACAAACAGAGATTTGTGGGTCGGTTTCTGTGGAAATGAGTTTCAGTTACCAGCCGCTGCCGGGATAATAAATTGCAGAGGAGTACTGGGGTAATGAAGTGAGTTGCAGACGCGGGGAGTTTGGAGACCGAGAAAACAGACAATCAAGCTTTTTTCTGGCACTGGAGCATGTGAGCTCCTCTCATGAGGGCCTCCCTCTTCCCCTTTTTTCTGCTTGCTTGTTAAAATTGCTCGCATTGTGTGGACCCTAGGAAAGGCTTGATGGTTTGCTTCTCTCCCTCTCCCAGGTTGTTAATGAAACAGATTGGTTGCCCTTATTAGAGTTAGCAGTGCATTAAAAGAAAGCTCTGATGTATATTGAGCAGAGCTGGGACTGTGTGATGCATTGTTTAACATACTGTACTCCTCTACAGTGCAGCTTCCTGACTTGATAAAACAAGCCTGAAAGAGGTCTGCATCATCTCACCATTATTGTCCTGTGGGGTTTCCATTAGCAGATCTGTACCGTGAGCAGCAGGTAATTTGACAGGTTAAGATCGAGGCCCCATGCTGTGAATAATTATTTCTTCTTCATAAATACTAACAGTGCCTCCCTGTCAGGTCTTTGTATTGTTTTCCTTGGAGACGCCGTAGAAGTCTTGACATTATGCAATAATGTGAGGTGCCTTGATTGTCCTCATTCCAAGGGAATATGAGAGCAAGCTGGCTGGGAACCGAGAATTGTTGGAGTAAAAATAATCCCTATCATTTTTAATAATGAATGATGAAGATTGTTTTGCAAGGAGAAGGTATGGTGTCCCCTCCTGTTTCATGCAGAAAACAAATGCTTATTTATGATGGGGAATCCAAAGAGAGGTACTAGAGTAATAAACTGCTGCTTCATGCAGAGGAACTACCTGAGATGCTAGACTCGATTAAGTATGACAAACAATGTCTATTGAATTGCTACTGACCCTTGGAAGTGGACCCACATGATAATGAAGTGTCAGTCTGTGTTCCTTTGTTGTCCTTCCCCACTTCGCCCAGATAACCAGTGTTGGCTCTCAGTCAGGGTGCTGTGTTGCTGACTGCTGTTTAATTTTAGTAGTCGGGCCAACACTGGCTCCTCGTTTCCGGCCAAATCTTACTGGGTTTATGGATGTGACTCAAATCTGTATCTGTTTGTTGGCTAAGAGTGTTGGTTGAAGCGTCGCTAACTGGAGGTGAATCGCAAGTGAGCCAACTCATACCATGAAGAATTCCCTTACTGCGTTTCTTTTCTTGATTCTGTTGATGCACGACTGGCCCGAGCATGGTATTCATGTTACGTGTGACTGCTGCTTGGCAAGAGAGGGAATAGAGTTGCACTCAAACTTCATCTGACATTACTAAAGAAAACAGTAGGTGAATGTTAACATTAACCGTGCATGAAGGAACAAGATTTGTGCGTTGTGGAATTGTGATTTGCATGCAGAGTAGTTCTTCATAGTCAATATACAGATTGTCATCCTCTCGAGACTGACATTGCTCCAGATACTAGAGGATGATTCCACCAGACTGAAGCTCAAGTCTCCTTTGTGGTGCGCTGTGACGAAGCGACTGTGTTAATTGGAAACTAATTAAAAGTTAGCTTTTCGTGTTGGGGCTTTTTCGTAAATTTGTTTTAATGTTTTTTTAATTAATTCATGCTCACCTAATACTGTCACTGAGGGGTTCCAGCTAACAAGCTATCGCATATCAGGGAACGTTGTTCGCCAATTATCTTTAAATAAGTAAAGCTCTTGGGCGCCTCACATCTTCAGCAGCCGTCTTGCGCAGCAACCAGCTGACTGATACAGGGAGCTTCAGTGTTGCATTTCAACTAAAACTCTCATAAGACCCTGCAACTGCCTGCAGTAGGCTGGGGAATGCATGGCCTGCTGAGTTTGAAACGGTATATGCCGATACTTTTAACTCTAGAGTTCTCTAGTATTTGCAAGCCTAAAGATCAAAAGTGAATTGCAGTGAAAGGAGTTTATATTCTATTATCAGATAGAATATTCAGAATATTTCAAAGAGTTTTAGGCAAATAATGTTCAGAAGAGGAGAAAAGAAATTGCTCATACAGACATAAACCACATGTGATTGTAAACGAGCAAGGTATGAAAAATTGTTTAGGGAAAAGCTGAAATATGCAAACTTTTGGCTGCTGAGGGGGCAGTATAGAGAGATTCATGTACAACTGAAAGGAAACATTTTGATTAGTTAAATTGAACATTATTAAGGTCACCACAGTTTAATTGGATCATTTGGAAGCCGTTAATTAGCATTTGTTTTAGAGTGTGTGGAATACAAAACATCATAAAAGAAACAAGTACAAAGCATGCCCTCAGTGCTTGATATGCGATCTTTATTTAGAAACACCAAAACCAGTAGGACAAAGCACTCTTAATTAATTATTTTCCTAATATTCGTAACTAGCTGCTGTGATTTCTGCAGCTCTGTTTCAGTTTCGATATATCTGTAAGCAGTAGTGCAGCGTGTAGCTCTTAGCAAGCACCTGGGCTTTCATCCAGCTTGTCTGTGAGCAACATGAGGGACCAGATCACCACTGAAGCAGGGAAAAGGAGAATCGTCCGTTTACACTTTTGTTCTGAAGATGTAAAGCCTAGTATGCCAGGACAGCACGTCACTGAAGCATCTCCGTTAGTTTGGGGAGTATTTTGTAGCTGCCAGAAAAAGAGGAAACATGCTGTTTGATTAAAATGACCTCCAGGCTCCCCCAAAGAAGGGGGTGAGTTGGCACTGGTGCTAGTGTAACCAATGTACCTCAAGGATGATATCTAAAGACAAGCAGGCAGGGGCTCAGTGCATCAGAGGGCGCAGAATAAGACATGTGCCTGGCAAGGGGCTCTGCTATGCTAGAAAATTGTGGTATTAATGTTCATGTTCAAACCAATCAATAGCCAGTGTATTATGTTATGCAGTTGCAGCAGTATCCCTGTACTACTGTGTTTTCAAGCCAAGGGCAATCTCTTGTTCTGAGAGCACCAATAGCTCTCCAGATATATATCTGTGTACCCTATTGATTTTCACCTTTGCTCTACCATGAGTTAAATCAACACTCCGTGAGAGTTCCTCTCCTCCATTACTTGTGCAGAAGGTCAGAGGGGAAAGGTTAGTGCTTGAAGGTCACTGCCTTCAGGAACATGAGGAGCTGGAGTGTGTATATATGCTGGGAGGGGGCTATGTTAAATATACCTGTAACTCAATAGGATACCCACAGGAAATCATTGATTTACTCTGCAAGCACTTTGTTTTTCACTTTTCCCCCCTTATCTGGTTCATCTGTTACTCATTTTTCCTTTCTTTCCTTCTGTAGGGTTGCAGCCAATTCAGTTGTCTGGTCGAACCTTCTTTCATGGCCTGGGTTAGTTTGTGTTGGGTGCTGTTCAGATTTTGAACACATGATTATGCACATACAGAGCCATGGCCTTGTTTTCAGAAAGAGGTTGCTACTTGTGTTATCCACGTTGTACTTTAAGCATCTTAAAAAAAGGAAAAGCATTTGATGTGGGCTCTGTGATTCAGTCTTCACCCTTGATGGTTTCCTTGTGCATGTGTTGGTTATAGCTGTCTACTGTGGAAAACATACAAAAACCTTCCATTATAATCCTTAAAAAGGTGTGCAAATTCTATTTTTAACTGTACAGGCAGCACCCTGTAAGGAGTGTAATTAAAAAGTTGTGATTTTGTATTGTAAGAACAGGGAAGACATGCGAAACGTGCCTGGTAGGAATGATAACCCCGTCTTCATCTCTCTTTTCTCTCTGCCAGGGAAGGGAAGTTCGAGACTGTCGGTGGGGGCAGCCTGCAGATTGTGAACCTTACAGAGGAGGATGCTGGGATATACAGCTGCTTGGCAGACAACGGGAATGAAACCATTGAGGCCCAGGCTGAGTTGACAATGCAAGGTAGACGCCGTTAGAGGAAACGCCTGCTGTACACACCCACACTGAATTCCCCTCTGTGTTTTTTGGGAATCTAGAAATTTTAGTTCTAGTTTTAGAATTAATTTAATTCTTATTTTTAAATGTTTTTTACATAATTAATTAGTCTTTTTATTTTGCCATTTCAATTCCAATGAAATGATGGAGATTTGCAGGTTTGGCTAAATTCTTATAAACCTGTCTTGCTCATATTTGTATCTGTTTTTTTCCCCTTGTGGTATATAAACTTCACTGAGGCTTTTAGGCTTTCTCATGTCATGTCCGGCCCAAACTCTGCTTTGACTTCTTTTCCCCACAGTTCTCAGTTCCTCATGGCCACAGGCACCTAACCTAGTTTGGGCAGTTTCAGTTTCGTGGGCAGTGTAACAATATGGGATCTCCTTACTGAAAACCAAAAGGTTTGAGGGTCCTGTGGGCTTTATATCTGCCCTTTGGAGACTTCGGATTTAAAAACTTTTATAAATGTTTTTATGACACTTGTTTTTCTTTTAGTGTTTAGGCTGGCGGCCGTGTTAAATGGATCGCTGTGCATGCCAAATGATTTCCAGTAGGTGGCTGGAGAGAGGGGGTGGAATGCTTGGCTGTTGGGGGGGATTGTAAATGGGTACAATGAGGTCACCCATTTGCTTTTAGCCCCCATATTTGTAACATATTTTATTCCATAGGAAAGACCTGGAACATATAAGTGCTAAGACCCCAAAAACTGAATTATAGGTTAAAGGAAAAATTGAGTGACGCCCCCTACCACTCATTTGTACAGGAGGATGACTCTTCTCATCTAGTTATTTTTATGATGTGTCCATTAAGAGGATAAATAGCAATACCCTGACTGGTATTTTATAAAGCATTAATGCTTATTTTATTTTTTCTGGCTGTTAACCCAATTTTATTTCATCACTGTACATAAATATGTCCAAAATGCTATTTCACTGCCTGAAATAGTGCCAGTATTTGTTCTTTTGGGGATGAATATATGAAATATGCATTGTGTTTCCTAGCTAAGTGGCAATATATATTCCAAAAAAGGAACTGAAACAAGAAAACTAGCTGGTTTTAATTCCTTTAAAGACTGTAATCCATTTTCAAAGGACATCATGACAATGTGCCATAAATCACAACAGGCTTTATCAGTTACTGAAGTGCAGTTTCATGCTGAATTATTCATTTTACCTGTTAAAGAGCAAAATGAGTTACTTATTTTATAAGATAGCAGTAATTGTGATATCAGTACATTGTCACTTCTTATTACTTTACAATGTTTGTCTTGATGCTAAGTGTACTAGTAGATCTTCAGCAATGACTATGCTTGATAGAAATGTTTGGCAGAATTAAAATGATCAGAACTTGTTTGCTCAGAGAAGGGGAGATTGTGGCACCACACAGCTTCGCTTTGCTTCTAGTTGACTTGTGTCTGGCTGAACCTGGGAGTCTGGTCAGACACCCTGGACCACTCCCTGTCCATTCAGGGTGTCCTGAAGAGGCGCTGCAGGGGAACACTGGCTGACACGGAGGCCCTCAAGGGATGTATGAGTCACCCTGTCGAAAGCACACTTTATCTTTCTTGATCATTGTCTCTCTTGATAGATGTTGGAGTGACCTTGCTCACTCCTAGCAGCTTAATTATTTCCGTCCTGACCTCCCTAGCAGATAGCTCTGCAGTGGTTGGAGCCAGGTGTGGGCAAGTGGGGGTAGATGGAGGTCTTCTGCATCTTTCCTGATTTGACAGAGGCGGCTGTGCATCCACCTGGCCCCTTGGAGAGCCCGTAGGAGAGATCGTGGGTGGGCACAGACTGTAACAGGCTTGCCAATGAGGAGCTTTAACATGCAGTTAAGACCTTATGGACCCTCTGTTTCTTCTGTGGAAGTTTCTGCCTGAGGATGGTGTGCCAGTCACTGAGGAAGAAAGCCAGGTTCACTCTAAAACCTCACGTTTTGTTGGATTGCTGAGACCCTCTGTTTTGGCTGAGCAAGTGTACTTTCTGCGTACAATCCATCACCTGTTGATAAAACTGATTTTTCTGTTCTTAACCCAGTTTGATTTAGGAGCATTTTTTTGTGATCAGTTAACCTACAGTATTTACATATTCACCCCGCAGAAGTAAGAGAACATGGGGTGTTTATTAGTTAGGGTGTCTTTCTTTTATATCAACATGCAAAGGGACACAATTGCGTTTATTTTGTCAGCTGTGTGAGGAAGACCATATGATACTTATCTATCAAGTCACTTGCAAAATAATGTACTTTGCAAGACATACTTAGAGAGGCAATGAGGAACTTTGTTAATTCTGTAAGACTAACATGCAACTGTGTGCAACTT
Source organism: Lepisosteus oculatus (assembly GCF_040954835.1). Classification (NCBI taxonomy): domain Eukaryota; kingdom Metazoa; phylum Chordata; class Actinopteri; order Semionotiformes; family Lepisosteidae; genus Lepisosteus; species Lepisosteus oculatus. Next base: position 59,638,114 of record NC_090700.1, read on the forward strand.
TGAAATAAAATTGATTTTTAAGTGAATAAACCACAAATTTGTTTGAAAATATACTGATATGGTAACATGCTAATGTGAAAAGCAGCAAGGTTCTGCATTCCTGGAGTTCAGGGGTCAGGGATAATCTAATGGTCAGGATAACGTCTTGTAGTTTGTGTTGACTTTTTAGAAGCCTGTTTCATTGGCTCAATATAACACTCGAATATTAATGTACAGACTGTCAGTGTGAGGGCAGTTCTTGAGCCGAGCCTTTAGTTAGTGACTGAAAACACTGGATTTGCTTCTAAGGAACAGAGCTGAACTGTACAGTCTCCTTTTGGTTTCCTGTGTTATCTGTGTCGAAGCCAGAAAAATCTGAAGAGGTTATTTCTGTTTAAGCAGACCTTTGTGGCCTTGTACATATAAATCTGCCTGTCCCAAGAGTTCTCATTATAAACAGGCAGCAAAGGTGGATACATCTAGTCAGAACCTGAACATGCCAAACCAGATAGAAAGGATAATTACAAGAGACTGCCAACGGTATCTATTCATGCATGGCTGGCCAACATTTTTTAATTTGGTCTTTTCTGAGGCTTGAAGTCTAAAAAACGCTTCTTTTGACTAGCATTCGTAGAGAAACAGCTCGAGCTGTAAGTAAATACAAGTTCGATTGTTATTGCTGGCTCATTGGGATTTTGCTGTATCAGAATAAAATAACCACCTCTGTCATTGCTCTGTTCTTTCTTGTGGTGATGAAACTGCATATTTCTGCTTATTTTCCAAAATAAATATCCTCAGCCAAAAAAGATTATTTCTGTATGCCCTGTTGCAATACAGAACTCAACCTGTAGATTATTTTGACACAAATGCATTGCGTAACATGGTGGCTATATTTTTCTGATGATCTAAGTCATTCAGGTGGCCTTACACTTGGTTTTGTTGAGTTTCTCCTCACTGGTGTTTCTGTGGATATTTTGAAAGCCCTATTTTCTCATTTTCTTTGCCACTACTTTCCAGTCTTTATTCACTCTGCACGTGCGTGCAGGTGAATCTCTTGATTTGCGCGTTATACTCTACTCCTGTTTGTTTTCGATCCTTTCACACGATAGCAATGGATGATTCGCAACATTGCAGTAAGTTTTCCCAGAAGAATATTTACCAGTGTTGAAAGGTAACACTTCATCCTTTTCTGTTATTTCCATTCTTGTTTATAAATTGGTAAGGTCTTGGGGAAAACATAGCACTTCTGTGGTAAATCTATGTGGAGAAAGACCCTCCTCCCAGCTTGAGTTTATAATAAAAGTTTCAAACCGGAAACAACATTCTCATTTAATAACGTGATTTCAAATTTACAAACAGCCTTGTTCTACCAAACTGCAGCTATTGCCCCGTTCATACATAAGAATGTTGAAAATGAAGCAGCAGTTATTTCTTAACTTAAACTACACTGAATTCTGTTCCCCATTGTCAACTGTACTGCTGACATAAGTAGTGGTGTCATGTGGTGTCCTGTTTCTCCATCTATGTGCACACATTTTAATGTACTGGAGCTATTGTGAGACATCTGGCATCTGCAAAAGAAAAATACATCTCGCTGTTTGTCAAGTATTTCAGCACTGTTGCGTGCAAGCCGAATTGAGGTATTTAAATGTAGATGCATTATTGTCTCCATGAGGAAGACGGTGAGCAGCGGTTAGACTGTTGTAATGAAATGGGTTTGAAGTGCTCTCCCCGAGTGCCTTGCCTTTATAAATCGAACGGACTGTAGGCTGCCCGCCACCTCCTTGAGTGAGTGGGATGAGAGGGAGCACACTCCAGCCACTGCTGTTCCAGCGGATACCTCATTCCGGCACCTCCTGTCCTTCCAGAGTGACTTTCGGCACCTCTGTGAGGAACAGTCCCCTCCAACATCTTCAATCAAAACAAATGGCGGCATTGTCTACCCTGCTAGGATGTTTGATTGCATCTCCATCCAATTACCAAGATCAGAGCCTTACAGCTAGAGCAAGTTAACCATGGAAATTGCAGAGAGTCTGACGAGGCTCCGTGTCTTGCCCTAGTGTTGCACAGAGAAGGGGAAAGAGGCATAATCAAAGAGATAGTGCTGCTTGTTGCAGCCAGCAGCAGCAGCTGTCTCCTTTGCTCTAATGACTTAATACAAATGAGATCTAATTAATCTCCATGGAAACCGTGCCCCTCGAGTGGTGAAGATGTCACAGGGATGGTAACAAACATGATTCAGTAAACGAGCTTGTTCCACACCAGGATACATGCCTCCATCCTCACAGGCCTCCTGTGCCTTTCTCCCTCTCCCTGCTGCCTTGATTTTACAAGACTGGGTCTCCTGGTACATTCCTCTAGAAGGGTTATACCACCATGGCTTTGGTCAATGGGAATGACTTTGGCTTCTTGTAAAGCTCCTGTGGACATGAATGCTGTCTATGTTGGGAGCAAAGTCTCCTCCCGCAGGTTACTGACTGGATTTGTTCATTGACTTTCCTTTCCACTCTGAAATTGTAACGCACACTACAGGGTAAACCAGTGGAGCCCTGTTCCTCCGTTGGGCGTACATGTGTGGAGGTACATGGGAGGTGTAAATGCAGGCTGAAGGTCGTACGGGGATATTCTTTTGCTGTCTTTTGAGATGTTCAGTGATCAGGTGATCAGTTTTCATTTCTTTTGTTTACACAGGGAAGACAGATCTCTAATGAGGAGCAGCCTGGTTGGGTCGCTTGTCTCTTGAATGAGTGGGCCTGTTCAGCTTCAGTAAGCCTCCATCACAGATCCATGACATCTTGAAATGAGGGAAAGGACTGCATCAGGTTCCTTTTTGGCCACTCAGTCGTCTATCAATGCCCCCCCCCCCCCGAAACACACGCTCACACCTCCCTGGTCATTGCCTGGATGTTTGATTAATTACACCAGCGCCGAAGCACAGTTGCCTGATTAGCATTCCCAGTGCATATAGCAAGCAGTCGGGGTCACTGAATCTGGCCGCCCAGGTGGTGTGATTCTGACCCCCTGTCATTGAATTACAGATCGGTTCTGAGCCACCGGAGCAGGGAGGAAAAAGTTCGGCTCGTTTTACATGGAGTGTCGAGACTCTGCAGTATCCTCCTCCCTCCTCCTCCTTGGTTTCTCTTCATGCCTCCTCCCCCCCCCAAACTCTGGCTTGCACAAAGAGCCTGGCAGCCATTTGATGTTTGATCTCGATCTGCGAAAACCGTGGGCTGTGTGTGCCTCAGACATAGAGGAGCTAACCAGCCTTTTGGGGAAAAGTATTATCATAAACAAATGCATTGCCATTAAGAAAAATGACATATCATCCTCCCCGCACACAGTCATTTCTTTATTTAATTCTGTAGCTGCCACAGACACTTTAATCTCTTAAACAACGGTATTGTTTTGCCTGTCTTGAGAATTGGCTCTTAAAACTAATCGCCCCATGTTTTCGGAGCTTGTGGCTCAGAGACTGTAATGCACTACATCTTTTCCCCATCTGCTGCGTTTCCTTTTGTAAGCAGTGAAGAAGGAAAGCAGGGCCACCTGTTGTTGAGCAGGACTTTGTTGTGCCTTTTTGTTTAGGCAAAACTGCAGAAGACTGAAATCAAAGCATTTCTTACAAAACCAAAGTCACGTTTTGCAGCACCACTTGGTTGTAAAAATCAGATTATCGCCAAGAGTGCTTTTTGGAAATTGTGTTTCGCGTTTAAGTTCAAAATTGATTCTTTTCAGATGGTGACATAGCCTTTAGTGTCATCTTTGGTGTTTTTTTTCCAAACAGTTCTGAGACAAAATTCATTGGGAGGCTAGGCTTTTTTGAGTGTGAAAAAAGTCTAGATCATTCGCATGGACTGTCCTTCATTTTGTAGCAGAGTCTTAATTGGACTGAAAAAACCCTGTCAGAGGTGTTTTATTGCGTCTAGTGTGCGTGTATCTTTCTACTCAGTGTTTCTGAGCGACATTCTGTATTGTGTTTCTTAGACAGCTGCAACCAACTGGTCTTAATTCATTGACTTATGCATTTGTTTACTTATTTCTCGAGAACACTTCAGACGGAAAAGTATTCCTTGATCAAGACAGATACAGTAGGTCGCCCTGACTGCACTGCACTGTTTCGACCTTTACAGGAGATGGCAAGACAGTAAATCAGAGTGGAGGAGGCAGCAGGTTTTAATTAGGGGGCTCTACAAGCACTGCACTGCAGTGGGGCAGTTCTTTTTTCTAATTGGAGCCTTAAGGTTGAATGTGGCAGGGTGGAGGGGGGAGGGCCTTTTTCCTGAGCTGTGTCTGTTTCTTCCATGTGTTCCTCATTTAGAACTAGGACCTGGGATCCAATAAAAATTTCATTGCCTGGCTCTGCTGAAGAATATTAAATTTTGATGAGCCTCCTTGTGTTTTCAGCTGTTTTGCACTTTCATTCACTAGGAGGGGGGGCAGATTTTTCAGACTTAGATGGGAGCCAGTGATTTTCTTTTTGCATGTGTAATTATCAGGATAAAACTGACAATAGTTAAAAGAGTAAGGGAGCCTCCCTCTCAGGGCTTGGGGACAGTTCTGAGAACCACAGTGACGCACAAGGTGTTTTCGTGCGAGCTGGTGGCTTTCCTGCCTTTCCCACAGTAGGTGTGATCGGAAGTGTCACGGGCCCACAATGACATTATGGAAACTGAGATTTCCGTTCGCTTTATTTAGAGTCCCTAAATTTAGAAATTGGGCATGAACTTTTCTCCTGTATGTGACTGTGGAGTGAACTTGGATTGTGCGCCGCAACCATTTCAAGGATATTTAACTATTGGGAGACCTTAAATCATTCTCTTCTGTTTTCTTGCCTGAAAGCTAACTGCATATTTGAAAGACAAGTTTGATAGAAATACCTTCTCTTCCTAAGGAAAAGCTCTCTAGGGGCAGACTGGTGTGGTGTCGTCTTGAGACGCCTTACTAAACGCATAAGAACAGTTATAGATGAGAGTAAGGCACTCAGGGTCCATCTTGCCTGTTTTAGTTGCTAGGAGGTAGGATGTTGACTCAAGAGTCTTCCTTAGGTTGCTGCTTCCTGGGTATTTCAGGGAGTTCACTTTGTCAGCAAGGCCTGGTAGTTCAGTTAAGGCAACAGGGTATCACAGAAAAGCACACCGCAGTGATCCACCAGTCACAAATTGCATGCAGCAGCTGTAATCTGCAGACTTGTGCTCTACATAACACCATTCACTAAATACACATTTAGCCGCAGCTCAGGATGGTTAGCATAGAGATTAGGGGAAGAAGGCAAGATCTGGAAGTCATTTCTCTTTTGTTCTGATCCTGTCGTATGGGCCCTGGGGGACAATCACTTGAGACATGCAGTATGGATGGCTCTTTTGGGGAAAACCAGAAAAAAGCCCGGCCTGTATTGGAGCTGCTTGTTGGAAAAGGTGCTTCTGTGGAGCAGCTAACTGGCTCATAATGGGCCCTCTGATGGTGGAAAGGTGATCAATATGTCGCAGAGCTCGCCTTCATTTCATTAATACATTAGCACCATGCACGTGTCGATTTCTTGCTTTAGGCGCTTTTAGAGAAGAATAGGAGGACAGGAAAACGAGCACAACCGCAAGTCTTCATTGCCCACCATAACGCAGAAATAGCCTGTGGGTTATGGGGCTATAAATTGCCTTTTTTTAGAATGTTGTGGTATTTTCTGCAGACTTGGAATTAAAAAAAAAAAGTAATTTGTTTTCTACACATGCGGAGACTGATGTGGGGAAAAAAAATTAAGTCCAGTCCCAAACCACAGTGTCTAGGCATAGTATTTCTTTTTTTCTTCTTGTTGCTATGAACAAGAGTATAGGTCATTAACAAGATGCAATATGGGAGATATCTGGAGATTATTTAGCATATTTAGAAGTCAAAATTGTGCTTCACATCGTCAAAAGGGGCACAAAATACAAAACACGAGGAATCTAATATTCAATGATATTTCACATTGAGATTTTCAGCAGTCTTTTGAGAATCCCTTTGGAGGGTGCGGTTTGCTGCAATACCTAATTAGTGAAGAAAATGACAGAGCAAGCTGAAACTGTGACAGGATACCTGCAGCTGGGTTTGCAACCCGTAAGAAAGTGTATAAGTGGAAAGTGCAGATAACACAGGCAGGGCAGCACTGTGGAGTAGCGGTTAGGCCGATTGTGTTTGATTGTGTGTTTGAATCCGGGTACATCCGTTATGCCCAAGCAAGGTATTTCACTACTATTACCCCGGTACAATACCCAGATTCATAAATGAATGCTAATAAAGATTTTAGATAAAAGGTATCAACCAAATTAATAATTATATTGGTCCTTCAGTTATTAATAATTACATTGGTTCTTCAGTTAATAAATTCCTTACACTTAGTGCTTTTCTGGACACAACACTCAAAGCTCTTTTCAGGTAATGGGGATCCCCTCCACCACCAGTGTGCAGCCCCACCTGGATGATGCGACGGCAGCCATAGTGCACCAGAACACTCACCACACACCAGCTCTTAGTGGGGAGGAGAACAGAGTGATGAAGCCAGCTCAGAGATGGGAATTATTAGGAGGCCATGACTGGTAAAGGCCAATGGGAAATTTGGCCAGGACACCGGGGTTACATCCCTACTCATTTCAAGAAATGCCCTGGGATTTTTAATGACCACAGAGAGTCAGGACCTTGGTTTTACATCTCATCCAAAGGACGGCGCCTTTTTCCAGTACAGTGTCCCCGTAACTATACTGGGGCATTAGGACCCACATAGACTGCAGGGTGACCGCCCCCTGCTGGCCCCACTAACACCTCTTCCAGAAGCAACCTTCGTTTTTCCCATCCAGGTACTGGCCAGGCTCACACCTGCTGAGCTTCAGTGGGCTGCCAGTTGTGAGTTGCAGGGTGATATAGGTGCTGGAAGTTAGTGCAATGTCCTCCTATGGCCAGCAGCCAGGTGGATTGTCCAGAAAAGCGCTATATAAGTGTAAGCAATTATTAATTAATCATTATTATAATTACACCTTAGCAGACAGGTGGGGGCTGTGGCAGAGGTCACTGCACACTCATGTCTTCACACCTTAACTTTGTTACTCATCACACCTGGGATCAGTTCACTCCATATCAAGCTGCAGCAGACATTTAGTGCTTTTTATTATGTCTGTTCTAAAACAATTTTTTTTTATTGCTTTGTCTTGTGGGAGGAAGAAGGAATTTACCTTGCATGGCTGCATGTACAGAGGTGTTCCCAAAGCAATGAGCAAGTAATGAATGGTGGCGATTTTTTTGTCCCCAGTGGTTTATATTCAAACATATATATTTACAATAAGTTGTGTGGAGCCCTGAATTAAGATGCAGAGGCAGGTAACAAATTGATGCTCAGAGGATTCAAAGAGGGCACTGGGGAATACTGTAAACTAAAACTTCAGCTTGAAGCCTTCATTCCATTTAACTAACAATGGAAATATAACTAAAGCCATTTGTCAAAAACCAAATTGGAATGACCAGCTTAGACAGAATATTCATAGGCCCCTGCTCCTGCACGAGAGCTCGACATATTTAACCCTGGCTTTGTCTTGTTCTTGATTCTTTCATTTTGCAGGGATGCTGTCAATTTGAAACATTACGCTTTCAGTTTGAGGTCATGCACCTTGTGCCTTCAACTCTTGTACCAAAAGTCCATCCCCAATGTTGCAGAAAGTTCTGTTTAAATATAGCAATGCCTTTTTAAAAATCTGATTGGTAATAATATACCCACCAACTCCGCCTACACAAGTATCCAAAAACAACACTTCTCTCCTGTGCACAACATCCAAGCCAGAAAGGCTGCCTTAATTCCGTTCGGTCTTGGGTGTTGAACTAATTACTGGAAGGAAAAATAAGGGGGGAATTATCCCATTATCAAGTGCAATACGATTTGCAATGGAAGATTAGATGCTTTCGTTTGCTAAACACACAGTTACAGCCTATAAGAGTCTCAGTAAATTACAGTACAATAGAGGGTCTCGTTATGTTGCCAACACACCAACAGGACATGTTTTTCCACTGAATGTTCTCCTTCAGACCTTAACTGAAAAGCCCTTGTAAAATTCAATAAAATTACGATGCATTTTAATTTAGAGTATAGACAATTCTACTTTGTTTCCTAGTTGGGTTATTAGACCTGCTTGTTCTGTTCTAATACCTTACATTTCTTTATAAAAAAAAAAAGCAGAATGCAGTAATTTGATCAATAATTTTGGTTAGCTATGTTCCCTTTTAAAATACTTAATTATTGTTAAGATGTGAATCCATTTAAGTACATGATGAACCCTGTTGGTAAAAAGATAACATTCTTATTTCCTACATTACGCTCATCAAAGTGTTTCTGCTGGACTAAGTCCCCCAAATTTAGAAAGACACTGAAACAGTTATGATGATGTTCTATGGCTGTGTATGTGTTATATACTGAGAATACAAATCACTTATAAGTACAACAAATTTATGAAATTCATATCAGGAAAATTGTTTGTAGCTCTGGGCCCACTAGAGGTGTTAACGCTATTGATTGTGTTGTGTGTGCTATTGTGCAAGACTTTCTGCTCTGAGTTTGTTGAAAACTGGTATAAATAATAGCATAAATAAGATGCTGTTATTATTATTTTAATAAGGTGCATTTATTATACAGTATCTACTGCTTATGCCGTTACCTAAACCACTGGCACACTGACAACAGACCTTTGATAAGCAGGGTATAATGCGCCCAGTCAACCTGGTAATCTGAATCCAACAACATGCCCTTGACAGTGTGCTGCATACAGTGAGCGACATAGGATTGGCCACATTAAACTTTAAACAGACATGATCATTCTGATCTTCCTGGGCTGGGAACTGTGTTGTGATAGTCTTGCAGTGCATGGACAAATACCTGTCAGACATGGAGAAGACGTGCTGAGCAAATGGGAGAATTGGCCTCTTAAATGATGGTACCACCCTAGCTTCACCTTAAGTCATACAACATCACCACCGAAAAAGAAACACCTCTTCCTTCATTTCCAGCGTTTCCTTTGTACAGCTCTTCCCTCTTTTATTCCTACCGGTTGTGTCGTTATATGGCCTCTCAGTTCCTTATAAGTGTGAAACTTCATAATGTGAAATTAAGGTTTTAAATCATGTGGTCCTAATGCAATTTGTTTGTTGTTTTAATTCCCTAAACAAACTGCTGTGCTAATAAAAGACACTCATTTCACTGAGGCCACTGAGAATGTTGGCATGTCCCTAAAACATAACTCGGTTTATTAAAATACTGTTCTGCAGCTTCACGGTATGCTTCTACTTAACGTTTGACGCATAGTCTCATGCCACTTTGCTACATTTGCTTGAATAAGAAGCGCCTTTAGTTCAAGTTAATTTGGCGAGTGGATTAAAGGGCATCTGATACTGCAGTTGGGGAAATGCTGCCACAAATGTCAAGCTTTATTCTCTTCTTAGTTAGAAAATCCTCACATAACATTTTAAACAACAGCCTTCCATTCTGTGTCGCGGCACTTAAAAGCCAAGATGTCTGCGCTGGACCTGGAGGCCTGTGGCGTTCTCTTTAGAGGCTAGAATGTTCCAGAAGAGCTGGAGCAGGCGCCTGGACCTTCTTGACAACTGGGAGAAGGCCTTGGCCTGTCTCTGGGCTCAGGGGAGGTGGAGGGGTCGTAAAGCTTCCAGGGAGCCGACGAGCTGAGGTAATTGGTGTGGAATTCACACTGGTTGCTGGCAGTCAGAATGGAAAAATGTTTCACGTCCTATGTGAATGGCTTATTATTTGGGTTGTTTTTATTGGGATTGGGAAGAAAAGCCATTGAAAGCAAGCCGTTATCATAAAAATAACAGAGCTGTAATTAGCTAAAACTAGGCTCTGGCCTCCTTGGGGGTGAGCAACGGCGAAGCTAGGCTCTTGTTTCACATTTTGTTGAGCGTTATTGGTTTAATTCAGAGACAGCTGGGCCTGGAATCAAAGCTCCCATAGTGTGTGTTTGTTTCTTTTGCGCCTGCTTGTTTCTACATGTTGAGGATTCAATTGTTCCTGCACAGCATGTTGACCAAGACAGCTCTGACATTTCCTTCCCTCTTTGTCTTGGAACTGGAATGAGGCGGATTGAGTGTGACATCCATGAGCACAACATTCAGCATTCCTCTTTATTGAACATTTTTCTGTAAAAACTGCAAAGGAAAGTTGTGTTAGTTGTGTGACCTTACAGTTTGTTTTTCAAAAACGGAAATGGTAAAAGATGGAAGTTAATTTAACCCATTTTATTCATTTGGTTGCTAATATAATGATTTGTGATTCTCATCAAGCGATATATTGATGTATCACAGCTGTTCACACAGTAGTTGTTGCATTTTATCTCACATAAATTATGTAGATTACATTTTTAGATTAACCAAACTCCTTGCTCCTTGAGGTAATGCTGACAAAGACCTTAATTATAGAATGTAACGGGTTTCTAAAACATTATTGGTATAGTAATGAATTCCAGGTATGACACAGTAATGTTGTACGTTCCTGCTCCTGAGAATTTACCTCAATTGAATTCTGTAAACTGAGTGAAGATGAAGCCTGATCCCACATGTTACAAAAAAAGTTTGTGCTTTTCTTCCACATTTGTGAGTTTTCTGTGTCTGTTAATGGATGCCTCCTTCATCACCTGACTTCCTGGCCCAACTCTCTGTCTCAGTGACCCCCTGCTGCTGTGCTTCAGTGTTGCTGACTGCAGTGCTGCAGATTCAAGCCAATCCATACCAAGAGTTTGTCTTCCTGTTTAGCTTTTTTGTGCTTACTTGTTTAGTCAAATAGGTTCCAAATGTTTGAAGCCCATTGAGGGTAAATGATGCATGTCAGCACACTGACTGAGGGAAGTGGGATTATTCACAGGCAGCAGATAACAAGCCGCCACAGGAACTCAACAGCTAGTGCTCTTCTGTGTCTTCATCAGGGCCCTTTCTGTCCTCTTGGCAAAGCTACAAGAGGTGTGTTCTTTTGTGAATGAATGGTTTATAAGTGTAGATTATGGGTAAGCAATGTATTAGTCAGGATGCAGTAAGGATTGTAGAAGCAAAACTGCCTGAATAAACGGAGATTCAGGGGTTTTCTACATGCTACTGGTTTTGAAATAACCTTCCACAAAAATCGAGCCTTTGACTGTCACTATCTTTCTCTTGGTAGAGATGATTATGACTTAATAAACCCATACCTCAATTTCCAAACTTAATTCATTCCTTAAAAACTGTACAATGAAAATTCTTAATCCAAAAATGAAATTCCCATGTGAAACCTTCTGCTTTGCTCCTAAGGTCTTCCTAGGACATCACCCGGTATACTTTTTACCCTATACGAATCATCAAAGTAAAAACACAAATGGCCCTGGTAGAGTAGTGAAGGTAAATAAAACGAATAAAGCTTCTAAGAATACAGATGCACTGAGGAAGGTGTTGTGGGAGGTCTTGCTATAAGAATGGGGTCTTCCATACAGCTAGCTACCACAGAAGCACCTTCATTGCATTGGGAATTTCTTAGGTACTGCATCAGACAGGTATGAAAATGCATGTTATGTTATTAAACCAGGTGTTTGGAAATGAAGGGAAGACTTCCAAGTGAATGGCTTACAGTGGAGAGTTTTCAGGTTAGGATGAGTGTCCTTGTACACAATCCCATAGCAATCCCTCACTCCTTCAGCAGAGAGCTCCATTAACTGTTTTCTCTAGTAAAGCTTTGTTCTTTAGCAGTAGTAGTTAGTAGCATACAAACAAGACAGCTGTGGGTAGGCAGGGATTATAGTGCTTTTCTACAAGTCTCTGAATACTGTGTGGAGCTTTGTAAGCTTGATAGTCCGTCTGTAAGGAGTCAAGCAAGACAAGGCTTGCTGAGCTTTAATGCACACTATAGCTGCATGGAAATGTTATTGGTTTATTAGTGGCAATTTAGAAAATTAAGCTTGACACTTTTCTCTGCTAAATCATTTTATTCACTCCACATCGAAATCTACTCAAATGCTTTGTATGCAAAGGCCAATAGAGGTCACAATGGAAATTTGCATTTGGGTGTAACGATCATTAAAGAATACAAACTTTTTTTTTACCTCATAATTGCCGGAAAAAACATTTTTTAGCCAAACAGCCACACATTAAGAAACGGCAATTTCCTGAAAGCAACGCATTTCATACTGTTGCAATTTCAGCACATGTTTCAGGTTTTGTATGGCAAAAGCTTTATACTTCAAATGAACCAGTGAGGTGCTGAAGAGAGTTTGCATGATTGTGAATGCTGTGGTTCAGGGGGTTGGGCTGCTAAATGGTCATGCTACGCATCAATATGTGGTGTCCAAATATTTTTGCACAACTTACCAATAAATGGAGGTACTGTACCGATAAAGCACAATTCAATTTCTTATAAAAAAATTCTGATTTGATCTCTGTATGTATATTTTTTACTAGACAAATAGGATGCTAATTATTCATTTCAGGGATATAGGAACAGCAGGATTGACACCTGGTTTTCATAAGGTCAAAGGCTTTTAAAGTAATTACAGGAGATCTTTATAATGAGAGATACAATTACACTAAATGATTTTCTGTAATTCAGAAGTACTTGCTTTGAATAAATTAACAATCCTAGAAAGATCTGTTCCAGAGCTGTCAACACTGGTTTAAGAGCACATCTCATCCAGGCTGTTGCCCTCTCTTTCAGCTCCCCCACAGTTCCTGAAGAAGCCAGCGAACATCTATGCATACGAGTCCATGGACATAGTCTTCGAGTGTGAGGTGATGGGCACACCCCCCCCGACAGTCAAGTGGGTCAAAAATGGAGACGCCGTCATTCCCAGCGACTATTTCAAAATCATCGTAAGTCTAGTTCGCTCCCTGCCTCTTTGTAGTGCCTGTTTTTGGCTTCAAAGCAAACGTTGTGTCTCCTGCAGAGGAAACGGAACGTTTTAGAGTGACATGATGTTGAGGACTTGCGTCCGAGGCGACACTAGTCCTTCTGAGGGTCAGCTGGACTAATTGCCCTGTTTTGCCTGCCTCTGTCCTCTGCCAGACCAGTTCTTACAATATTCCAAGGAAATAATTAATCCAGTCGCAGACATATTTCTCCCTTCAAATCTTAACCCTCTACTGCTTGGCTGAAAAGCACACTGGAGCATTTTGCGGTAGAAGGAGAGGAAAGCGGTTATAGATACAATTTAAAGCTGAAGAGTTCCACTTCATTATTAGCCTGGTTATCAGTAGTGAGTCGCTGATCTATAAAAAGTACAAAACACTAAAATTGCCTATAATACAGATTTCTTTGTAGTGTTGTGTTGCTTATGAAATAGATGTGTATGGTTGTGTATGCGTTAAACTGCACTGATATTTGAAGTCATTGCTTAATCGTGTTTATTGAGTGCTTGGTTTTGTAGCATGGGCTATGTTGCGTTTTGGTGTTCAGGAGTATGAATGTCCTCCTGCGTTTACCAACAGAAGGAGCACAACCTGCAGGTTCTGGGGCTGGTGAAGTCTGATGAAGGGTTTTACCAGTGCTTAGCTGAAAACGACGCAGGAAATGTGCAAGCCAGCGCCCAGCTCATCATCCTGGAACGTGGTGAGTAGTGGGGGAGTGTCCCAGCTGTGCTGGGCCTTTGTGTCACTTTTCACATGGGTGGTTTTTTTGAGGTCCTTTTGAGGACAACCTGCCATATGTGGATCACAGAAGGTGAAAACACATTTCAGGTTGAAAATAACCTCTTAACCTCGCCTGTAGCCTCAGACAAACACCAAGATCCACAGCTCTCCTGATCTTGCGGGCGGTCAAGAATTCCTGGGTTGGGGTACCCAATTATGTTGGAGGTCGAGGCCCCTGTTGATGGAAAGAGCTCCTCTAAGAAAGCTAGATAATCTCAACATGGCCACAGTTGCAAGCTTATCTGTGTAAATTGTGAATGAATGTGGAAATGACAAGAGGTTTAGTTTCTCTCCTCCTCTTTTACAGAAAGCAAATGTTGATACAGCTTTCTGTCTGTAGTGAAGTTGCTCTTGATAGTCTTTTACAAGATAAAACCCAGAATTTGTACGATAAGATTTGAGTAGATCAACAGAACTGGTACAGTTGTAGGAATAAGCAGCTTTCTGATGATGAGGGGAATAAAATGCATTTCTTCAGCATTTTAAATAAAAGTAATAGATTAGTTATGCCATTTGGTTTTGGACGTTTGTCAAAAATGTTGTCAGGACGTTTCCCTGGGGGAAAGTTTTGTGGTTTGTGATTTTCATTAGCAATCCAGGGCTTGTTGTGTATAGAATTATCTCAGGAGAGTCCCTGGGTGATACCAGGTTTAAAACGTGTTGGCCAAGGGTCTGAATGGACAACAGAGTATAGAGTATCGAGAAATATTAAAGGTAAACAGCAGTTGCTTTAACAAAACTTTTATTTTACCTTAACTGCTCAGATGGATAGACCATTTTAAGGACATTTCAATGTAGTGCCTTATACACCGCATGAGAGCCAAAAGGTATTATTTGTTGTTTCATGTTCTCTTTGTGGTGTGTGACATATCGAAGCCAAAATCTTACTGTCCTAACACAGGACGCCGGTATGTAGTTTTGACCACAGTTTACTCACTGAAAGCGTTTACTTACTGAAAACGTTCAGTGGTTTGTGGGACGTTTGCTTAGACAATTAGACGTTTTGCTTAGAAGTCTGTTGACCTGGGATCCCTATAGAGAGAATCTGTGGTGACATAAAATTAATCTGGTGTCTTGAGTGGCTTTTCTGGTGTAACTGAGGAATCCTGCAGTGGACACTGGGAATGTAAATGTAAAAGCTTCCAGTCTTTAATTGTGGCAGCACTTTCATTCTGCTGAGCACGTTTGTGTATCGAGAACTGATTGTCGTGCATGTGTGATAGATATCATAACGGCAGATTAGGGTTATCGCCTATTCAATTCATCACATTTCTTGAGGATAAAACCTTGAATTCGATGTTAAGATTGGATAACTGGGATGAATGTGTTTTTTCCTGTCCATAGATTGTTGTGTCTGTTTGCACTTGGTTTTATTCCCATGGAGCTTTTTCCCCTGTCTGTTTGTGTTTCATTCTTGCTTTTACCAAAGAAGGAGAAAAGGCCTGAGGACCTCAGCACAGCCCTCCACATGGTGCGAATGTGGATTTATTCAGGCAGGAAGCTATAATAAAGTCTGTTTGTTAAATAGAGACCTAGAGGATCCTCTGTTTACCTTCACTGCAGATGTCCAGTTCTGTTCTGTGTATAATACACCACACTCCTGCGTGGAGGACTGGTACATACTTGATGTGAGCTCTTCAACTGCAGCTGATGGGGAGCTGTGAAATCCTACAACATGAATACCGGGCCCTTACTGTCCTCCCTGCATTCATGCAGCCCCATTCCTTTCAGTTTCACCTCTAGAGGGCTGACTGACAGAGCTTTGTAGCCTTTCGTTATACAGGTACTGTGCTCACTCTTCAGTAAACCCCTTGCAACTTTGGAAAGTTAAGCCCTTCAGTGCTGTGCAAGTCCTGGTATTCTCTTCCAGGGTGAGTGTGGTCCAGTCCGGCCTTGTGCTTGGAGAAGCTTGGCTGATTCCTGACAAACTAATTGAATTTCATTGTGGGTGTCTTCCACTGATCGTCCGCACTGCCCTTGCCGAAAAGCCGCCTGGTGCCATCTGGAGCCTCTTCCCTCCAGTTGCTGCAACCTGTTCCTCTCTGCCATCATATGGGCAGGACCCGCAGGGGGAAGTTAGCCCCAGAACCCCCGCCGTCGTCTCCGGCTGGCTCTACCGGCGCACCACACCTCCGGGGCCCCGTCCGCCGCCGGCTTTGTAGCGCCGCGTCCTCCGCGTCGGCGTCTTTTCCTTTGTGCGTGTGCTTAAAGCTCCTCTCCCTCTGCTCTGTTGCTCCCTGTCCTGCTGGGGGCAAATTAGCATTCTTGGAGCTGAGCTGCGGATTAAAACCCAGAGTAACAATCTGTGCAGTGAGTAATGGAAAATGGCACAAAGAGCGTGGGGTGATCTGGAAGGGCTGAGAAGACATGTCCTTGCTGAGACCTTGGCCTTTTCCTCCGGGACTTGGACCTCTCCCAGCAAGTAGTACTTGAGCTGCCCTTTCTGTTGTCTTAATTTGTCACTCCTTAATAGGCCAGCATTGTTTTCTGTAATGCATTTAGTTTGGTGATGTCCTTTTTTTTTTTTTTTTTTTTTGCTCTAAAATCAATGGTATGTACCTGCAGTGTGGTCTTCGTGAAGTGCTTCTTTTCTTTTCTCTGGAGCTTGAGGTGCTAAGCCTGTACCCCTTACAGACATCCAGAAATAAAATCAGAATGTGTCTCCTTTTCTCATTCCTCTCATGTGTCTTTCACAGAATTAAAAAGTATGTTTTAACACCTTTAATGATTTTTGCAACAAAGGTTGCATCCCAAAGGAGGGAGGGGTAAGGGGGTGGAGGAAGATTGAAGATCAGTCCAGCTGTCTTGCAACTTGCTCAGGTCATTTTTAAATATGAAGGGCCTGGTTGGCACTTGTTGCCAAGCAACTGATCTCAGAGTGGCTGAACTCTAGCCCAGAAGATCACAAGGCCTTACCAAACTGGTACTGCGTTGGTGATCAACATGGTCTCTCAATGGGAACCCATCCCAGTTGAATTTTTTTTCTCTAGCAATACCAAAATCCTACCTGACGGCACAGGAAGGACACCAAGGCAACTTCAGCTACCACATTGTCCCCTGTACTTCTGTTGTGGGGCTTAATTACCACTGTTTTATTGACCCTGCAAAAGCAAAAGTAAATAGTCATACCTATAAGTCAGAAGAACTCTAGAATACATATACTGTAACCCAAGGCCTGAGCAATTCAGAGTTTTGTGACTGGGATGGTTGCAGAAAAAATAAAGCAGTCTTTGTGGACTGCTCCCAAACTATAGCACAAATGTGAGGAAACGCAGTGTTCAGCGTAGCTCCTCAGGCCGTTGTATTCCTTTAAACTACAGATGGTGCAGTGTATCCGGTTGCAAACAGCAATCCATGAAGCCTTGTTAGAAGTCGTAATTATATAACAGGGTGGCCATGCTAACCTCAGTGGTAGTGTCTCTAATTAGGCTTTTAAGAACCCGACGTTTCTTTCCTTTTTTCAAACCAAGAAAAACATGAGAGGTCCAGATTTTTTCCAAACCTGCCAAGATTACTGATTATTTAAAAAATACGCTTAAATACTTCCCGCACTCCCTTATACCAAAGCCAGCAGATGAATCCATTAGCATTGTGATGTGTGTGCGTGCAAACCTTAACTGTTTGTGAAGTCTGCTTATGCGATTTTATGTGTTTTTTATAGTGATTATATGACTATTTTATGATGATTTAAGCAGTGAATGTTGTGTCACAAAATTTCACCGAAGCCTTTCCTGATAGACCCTAACATCTGCTTTTACAACACGCTCCCGAAAGCAGTATTTGTTTGGATTATTTTCTGCCACAATTCTCCTTACAGTTAATGCTGTGTCTTTCCAACAGGAAACTTTCTTTTTAGTGCTGATGTGTGTGTGGCTAATGGAGAGCTTGGGGTCAAGCTCAACAGCTCCATTTAGGGTATTTAAAATCTGGATCTTATCTTCCCAGAGTTGTTGGTTGTACTTGGAGGAGGCTGTTTTCTTTCCAGACTTCTGTGCACTTCCAGTCTCTTTGGCAATCATTTCCGTTTTCCAGAAGGTACTGATGTTGGGGGGCTTCATGATGTCCGTATAGTGTCATACCGTCTGCAAAAGATAATCCTTGCAAGAATAAGAAAATGGAAGCTGTGATTTAGAATGGAATACAAAATGTTAAATTATCAATATTGAAGGAAATATAATCAAATGCAAATGTATTTTTTTTTAGATGTTCACTGTAGTAAACCTGCTTTTAGGCATTTCAGTTTCTTCTTTTAATTTTCCTGGGCAGAGAGATTGTAGAATGTTCTTGTGCAATTTAAGCCATTGAGGTGTTTGCAGTTTTAAACTAATCTGACAGATTCTGACACTGGTAAAAGACGGTACCATTATTCCTAGCCGTTCTTCATTTGGCAGGTTGTGATTACATGAAACAGAACTGACAGATTGCAGCAGGTAATTATGTTTCTGTGAAAAAAGCCTTTTTTTTAATCTTGGAAGCACACAAAAAAAATCATCAGGCTCTCAGCTCACTGCTATGATTGCCATTTTTGTATGAACTGGAACAACAAAGAAAAAAAGTAGGAAAGCATAAATAAAAATGACTTAGGAGAGAGTATTTCTATAAATGTGCTCCATCACACGTAATGAGAAAAATAGTATCCCAGTTACCTCCTTATTAATAGCTTGTGGAAAATCTTTTAGATTGACTGTATTAACTGTCATTTTGTCCTGGGGCAAGAGTAACATGTGCGAGTAATTTAAAGAGCAGTATTTCTAACTGAGGTTCATTAAGAAACCCTGCCTTTTCAACCTGCTGTTAATGTGTCTTAATTACTGTTTTTTTAACAAAAAGGCTTGCTGAATGATGGAGATCAAGGGCAGATGATGGTCTTTCAACTTTGCTGCAGTGCCACATACTTCACTGTGCTTGGGAAACGCCATTACTGTTTTTCTCCTAAACTACTGACCAGCACAGGGCTGGTTTAGTCTGATCTGCTGGCCCACCTGTTGTATAGGTGTTGCAATGGCAGGCGGTGTAACGTACAACCCTCAGGCCTGCCTTCCTGACCTCTGTGAATGTTTAATTCTGTTCTGTATGCCAGAGGAGTCCCAATCCTAGCTCTTTAAGCTATGTCCTAAACACTGTAATTGAAGTAAAGTCCTATGTGTGGGCATGCCCAGTGCTACTTCCCAATGGCGTTGGTGCACACTCTAAGTGCTGTACTTATATAGGCTTTTTGTTTGTTCCAAGTGGTATATTTTTTAGTGTATCAGTTTTAGTAGAGCTCGTAGAGGTTAATATACCTTTCTGATGTTCAGTGTACAGAAGGCATCTGTCTTGCCTGCACATGTGATTAATATCGAAGTCTGAGGAGTGGTTGTGAAAGGGTGTTTCAGCTTTTTGAACTAGAAAGAGATTAGTTTAACCCACCCATTTTCATCATCGCTCTGAGCTGATTACTTGGTGATTATCCTGACTTTGCAGCTGTTGTCCCCTCAAGTGGGAGATGAACTATATTTTTTAGGCACCTTTGGTTTTTTTATTTGTTAAGCCTACCTTACTAAAACCGGAAGAGGGCCTGAATGGCTTGAGAGCAGTGAAGTGTAGAAAGTGTAGGAAGCATGATTGCTTACAGGCACAGCAAGTTTCGAAGCACAGATTAGTCTCCAGATACAGTAAGTATGACTCTCAGAAAAGCATTGGCATTGATACACCAATGAGTGAAGCGACAACTGAAGTGAAGGCTCGATTATTGAATTTACATTCCAGCGAATTACAGCATTGCAGCTAGAAAACAGCTAGAGTTAAAGAACAGTGCTATGCCGACAAATTGCAGCTCTTTTCCTGCCACGAGCATGATGGTAGAAACCCTTTTAAAGCTTGTGCTGAATACTCGGGCAATGATTGCATTCTGCAGGATCATGGGGTTTGTCTTGGACCTCCTGCAGACACTGTGATTGGATGGGAACAGTCTGATAGATGTTGAGGAGTTTGTTGACGTGCTGATTGTGTTTCATTTGTGGTTATTTCCTGGATCTTAGCCAAAGTGCATTGGTGATGCAGTGAATTATGGCAGTTAAATCCTGTAGCCACTATGCTTTTGTGTAAATGTAGGTCATGAATAAACAAAATCTCAGGTCTATTTTAGATTGTGCTGTATTAATGAAGTACAAGTATAAAAGGCTTATTCATTAAAAGGACTTCATGTGCCGAACATTGTACACTCCAGAGCCTTCATTTCTAGGTGGAACATGAGACTTTCGCACCACAAAACTTCTCTGAAGCCTCTTGAAGGGATGAAAATTGAAATTCGATTAAGATAGGCACATCTGATTAAACTGTTCTTTGGTTATGTGACTGCATGACACCACAAATGACAAGACAGACCTCCCATAAACAGACTACAGAGATGCGTGTTCACACAAGGTTCATTAAGCTGTGGTAATCAGCACTGTGCGCAGTTTGCTAGGCAGTATGGATGTTGAGGTAAGTGAGGAATGATATACAGGTAGATAAAGGACTGGCTAAGTGAGATATAATTGAGTTCCATGGAATTTGGAATTTGAAAGGCTTCTTCAGTGAGACTTGCCCTTACTACTTGAAAACGCCAAATGTATTTCAAGATTCCTTCCTCATTTTCAGTGCTAATTGGTTATGATGCTATTGTTCTTGACCTTTCACCCCAATTACACTAAAAGTGTAGCAGATAAGTCCCGCACTAAAAGAGAAAGAAGATATCGCATCTTGTATTTTAAATAATTAAAAAAAAACTATCCCTTGCAGTGATGTTTGCCTGACAGCGACTGAATATTCATCGTATGCCATTTCACCCAGACCAACCAGTAATTAAAGGAGGTCTATGCAATTATGGCCAGTGTTCAATTAATGTGGCACCTTCCAACCAACAGAAAAAATACTCACCTGTCCGTTGCCTTGATTTTGTATGAGCTTCTTAATTCTTTGTTTTCTAGCCCCTCTGAAAGCCGAATACATTTTAGAAGCCTGCTACAGTGGCATTGGTTCCATAGGATGCCTTTGCTACCTACAGCCTTTTTGTCCCCTGCTGAGATCTAGTCTATACAGAAGCCGAAAGCCCGCACACCACAGTGCCTTGCCTTTCCTGAAATTGAGCGGCAGGGGCCTTTCTGAGAGCCCTGCTCGGAAGTCAGAGGCCTGGCCAGGTTGGGCTTCCTTTTCCTGGACACACCGCTGAGCTGGCCCCTCACCCCCCCCATCCCCACAGACGCACACAGACACACCTGGGGGGAGAATGGGGACGCTTGGTGCAGGTTACACAAACACGTCCTCCACAACACACTCCACCACCCTGTCTGCAGGAAACCACAGGAAGCACAGTAAAGCAACAGGCTCGCTGGTATTTAAAAGCACTGGAGAGCTTGGGACAACAACCGATGTTATAATTCCTTTTAGATGAAAAGTTGGCTCTTGGTGCTAAGTAAATCTGGCACAGTTGTGTTTTGAAAGGGGGAAGTTAACCATGTTCTGTACTTAAAATTATTTAAAGGATGTTTTTAAACAAAATGGTCCACTTGGTGTTTTCTACTGAAGTGGAAGGATAGTGTTGTACTGTATCTTAGTTTTAAACTGAAAACCTAGCATTGGAGCAAAATCTGTATATATCTTGCCCAGAGGAAGGCCACCAGAGAGAGACCAAAGTGACTTGTGGTCAGGATTTTTTTCCAATTAAACATATGAAGATTGTTTTCGACATAGCAAGAGGCTTTTTGAGTACACATGCTGTTTTCATTTCATTTAAACTCATTTGTCTTTTCTTTACTTGCCTCAGAGGACAAAGTTTTGTGTCGTTTTGTTGAACGTCGCTGAGATACGTTGATACATGTGCATCAGCAGTCCTGCCACCCTTAAGCTCGAGTTTGTCAGACCTCAGAGGCGAAGCAGTGCTGGGACTGGTCAATAGTTGGGCAGGAGACCTGCAAGGAAACTATGCTGTTGCTGCAGTTGGTGGACTAGTAGGTCCATTTCCCTCAAGACCAGAATTTTACGAAAACCATCAGTAGTGACATTGTGTTGTAGGTGTTACTGCTTTTCAGGTTAAACTATAATTGGAGTTCCTAAGTACTTCTTCTTCCAAGATCCTATGGCCTAATTCATAAGAGTAGAGGCTGGCTCTTAGCCCTGGTGTCCTGGCTACACAGTCTTTAGTAGATGTTCCTCCTAAATTCATTTGGGAAAGTAAAAAGAGTAAAATGCTGGTTTCTTTCTTCCACATGGTCTACTGTGTGCTGTAACTGCTGGCTCAGAGTGCTGCCACATATCACCAAGGAGGGGGCTGCACTTCAGTGATGGATATGTAAAGTGTTCTTGAGATACTTTGGGATGTAGAGAACTATATGAAATCTTGGAATTATTGTTACTGTGTTACAGTACTCAAATATATATTTGTACACCAGATATGCATATATATATGCATTACAGAACAGGATGGAAGAAATGTTTTGGAAACGGTTGAGTTGTTTTGAAAAGAAGGTGTTGACAAATAAAGGATTTTTTTAATATCAGCGGGAGATTATTTGAACTATTGTAAAGAAAGAGTTGTATCTCAACAATGGCTGAAGAGTACCGTTTGATTCAAAGCTTTACAACAGCAGTTGTGGTCACATATGTTGCAGAATTTATTTGCTTTCAAGACATAATCTAAATCAAGGGGGCAGGACTCTGTAGCTGCTCAGACTTTTAGAAATCTGCCCTTGATCCCATGCTGGGAAAAGATTCGGACAAGGCAGCCGACATTTGAAGACTTCCAGGGGAGGGGAGGGCTGGAGATTAGGCTTCTTGAGGGCTTGCTTTGCCTGGGACCCTGAGGGCCAGTGGTCATGATTCTCTGTTGTATGTTTCAACATGGGGATCAGCAGATGGGACTTGCCTTTTGTAGACACCCAAAGGACGTCACCTGTCAGTGGCATGCTGGGATGGCTGCTAATCCCGTTCAGTAATGCTCTTTCCACGATGGACCTGCCAGCCCTGACTGATATGTTTATAGGAGTGTCCCGTGGCTCTGGAAAACCTGCTTTCATCTTCAAAACAAGGAAAATGAAATGAGCATGATGATTAAAATAGCCTAGAGGTAATCGAGGCTGCATGCATGCATCAATGCGCAAGAGCTCGGCATCGAAACAGAACAATCAAGTGGGAATTCTGAGTTTTTTTGTATGTTTATTTGTATTATATTTTTAACTTCGGTTGCAGATGAAGCCTGATTTTTGTTTTACCTTTGTGCTAAATATCACGTCTCTGTGGTGGCTGGATATTGTACAGAACTTGACAAGAGCAACGTCACGTCTGTAAGAGTCAAACAGTAACCACACAGCAGTAACAAAGTTCTCATACTTTCAGGTTCTTCATTGACCTTACTTTTCCGAAGTCCAATTTTAATATTTAAAAGCAAGAGAAATTTACATTCCAGTTGCACAATCCATTTTTTAAATCAGTAGATTTATTTTCTACTCCCAAGATCATATTTGTTTTGTGATAAAAAGTTTGTTCAGAGTACAGGCTAATAAATATCAGGATGACTCCCTGCATATACTAAAAGCTGTGGCACCATCTGATCTAAGGCATACTGGATTTAAGCCACTGCTTAGCAGCTGTTATCGGTTTAAAATACACTGAAGCAGGTCAGTGGGGTGTCATATAGTAATGTCTGTTTGCACAGTAACCACTGTCTTCCTGCTTATTTGATGCAGCGACTGATTTTGTGGCTTATTTTGTTTTTTATTAAGTGCTCCAATGGAGCACTAAGGACGACAGTTCTCCCCAGCGGACTGAAAGAAACCATTGTTTCAGTGATGCTCAACCTTATGGCTGTTGCAACTGTTGCTTTTTACGTGTTCCACATCCTTATCCCCTGAGTGCATTCATCTCTCATCCACTCAGTAAAGCTCCATGATGATTTTTTTAACACACCCAGGGTGTAATTCTTTTCTTTTTATTTAGTTTTTTTTTTTGTCGTCGTCGTCTTGGGAACTGTGGAACGTGGCCTTTTTTGGCACAGGGGCTGTGGAAAAACAGGGAAGGCACCAGAGACGTGGCCTTGGCTCCAGTTTTGGCCTGTGGGCAGAACTCTTTTAAAGTTAATTATAGGGGTGCCGGTGACAGGAGGGCCAGTGTTGTACCAATCAAGCTTTCCTCCTTTTCCTTCCTGTCACAACCCCCCATTTTCTCTCTCTCATTTGTTTTGAAGGGGCAAATTCCCTTCATCAGAGGGGTGTGCGATCTCAGATGCCTCCTGTCCTGTCACTGTTGTCAGCGGCCTGAAGATAAATGGCTTCCTACATGGAAAACCTCTGTGGAGGCTTGGACTGAGGCCTACAACTTTTGTAGCGTGTTCAGTTCCTGTTATGTTTAGCCCTAGGATTGTTTATGTTTCTCGTTATTACTTCCATGTCGGTAAAATAAAATATAGCACAGCCACAGCAGAAAAACAGCACATTACTGTTGTTTTTATTTTCCACTCAAACACTCTCATTACACTTCAGTCTTCAGCGTCCACATCTAAAACGTGTCTAGGCAAAGCAGTGAATTAAGTAACTGATTTAAAAGTGAATGTCTTTTTAATGGGTTCAGCTGTGTTTTGAGGTGAGCACAAAGATGAGGTATTTAAAGGAAGATGTTGCAGGCTGAGAAAGTACAATGGAAAGGTTTATTCTTTAGAGGAACACTGCAGAAGCAGTGGGAATTGATCGTTTCAAAAGACAACCGATGCCGAGTGCTAACAATAGGACGGTGGCAGCGAGGAACTGTGAATGGGGACAGCAGCAGTAGCAAGACATTGTTTTTTGTTTTGTTGTCAAGAAAAATGTTCTTGTCTGTTTCTGGTGCGGTGCACATGCTATTATCTTTGCATTCAAAGCTTTTTCAGAATGTCTGCCTGTGCACTGATGTTTTCAGTGGAGATTAAAAATAAAAGCAACAAACATGGCCTTTGTGCTAAGACCTTGAAGTTTTCTCACCTCACTCTCGCTCATTCATCCCTCTCTCAGACAGTTCAGAATGGGCTGTCTCTGAGAAGCCACTTTGGAGCTGGCGACGGGTGCTGTACCATTGGAGCCTTCTTAAGGGAATTGTGTTATCCTCACAGCCTCGGTACCTGCTGCTTAGCTTCTGCTGCTGGGCATTTACATTGCTCTCTTTTGCATGTTACTTCCTTGACATGTGTAAATGCTGCAAAGTTATAGATGCGCAGAGGCCAGTTTCCATCTTCACTTTGAGCCTAGTGGCTGTCAAGTGGGCCATCTTATACTGCTTTCCTCACAGGATCACTGTATTTTCTTTAAGCTGTAAAATTCTTCATACTTGCTTTTCCTGAGTCTTGCTTGTTTTTTTAATTTCTTTCTAATTTGTTGGCCTCTCTGGCTGTCTGCTGCCTCATCAACATTAAAAGCAACTTAAGTGTAATTACTCATTAGCTGAGTTGTGCACCACTGAACACCCAGTACTAATGCTACACAAGAGACATGCACAGGGTAGCAAATGGAGTAGCCACACCATGAGCGGGATTAAAATTGCTCAGAGAATCACTCTGCCACAGCTTTGTAGCTTATCACACAAATAAGTCTAAAAACCACAGGAAGCCTCTCTTTTAAGTGATCCTTCCTAGCAATTGATTTGGTGTGTCGATGGTTTAAATTTATGAAAGAGAAGCGCACAGTACTGACTGGGGGAGGGAGATTTTACCTAGAGGGAAGCTTGTTTCATAGAAAGATCTTTTCCCTGTAAGGGTAACCTTTTCAGCAAGGTGATGTGTGCATTGCACCTTTACTTCTAGAACTTTAAACAGATACTCTCTGAGTCTTTCTCCCCAGATACTGTATATAGCCTTTCGCCACTAGATATAGGAAGCAGTGAAGAGTGGCACTCTGGGATCCTGACTTGAAGGGTGTGGGTACAAATAATGGGTGAGGCGCTATTGTTATACCCTTGAGAAAGTTACTTTGCTCAGATTACCATAATGGAGTTCCTAAAAGAGACTTGAAATGATTAAATTATGTTAAATGATGTTTATTTTAAAACTCAAGCGTTACATTAAGCACAGTGGACCTTGTTCTGACCCCTGTGGTACACCACTAATTCCAGCAGAAAAGAGTTAATGCAAATAAGTAAGATTGGTTTGGGCAGCATTTCCAGTCAGTGTGAAGGATGACTAAGAAAAGTGTCGGTACATGAATAAATGCTCTAGTTGCACTTTTCCTTATATGCAACAAACATGAAAAGATATTCTAGACAAAGGCACAGGGAGTTTGATGTAAGCCAAGCTGGCATTATCCCAATAGGATATGCCCCTAATATTATTAATTAACCCTCACACAACTGCCACAATAAATTGTTATTCTAACAAAACTTAAATTTGGAATCAACAAAATCCACTTTACTGTGAAAACCATCGTGGAAAGGAAAGCATATTTTTATATATTAAAATCAGGTAGTGCTATTATTCTTTTGCATATTGTCTTTCAAATGGTTGTTATTTGTCACCTTGATAACCATTCTTTGCATTGATTTTTTTTAAGAGGAGAAAAATTGGGAATTCATCCAACACAGTTATGATAGTATCAGTGTTAGTCTACATAATTCACCCTCCACCATCATTATCCCGTGACCTTGAGAGAGGGCTGAGTGCGGCTTAGAGGTGGGAGTTAGTATGAAAGGATGTTTTCAAGCCTCATAGTGATGCAAGCACCCAAGGTCAGCTAGACCTTACTTTATCAGGTGCTGCTTTTCCACAGAGCCTGTCAGTTTCTTTAGGAGAGGTGGCTTGTGAAAGAGGGAGATGAACTTGTTATTGCAGTGCTGATTTTGAAATGGTCCTGTTTTCTTTGCGTGTTTGAGGCTTTGGGATGTTTATCTAAGGTGAACCCAACAGACATTCCAGGCATCCCCCTTTAGGAACGATCCCAGGTGGTTCTCCTGGGCGGTCTGGATTTCGGAGTCAGTTTCCTGAGGATGTCCTGTCTCGTGGCTCCCCTTGCTTGTTGCCCAGCCCTGCTGCTGGACTGGACTTGGCGGCAGATGGGTGGACACGATTAGATGTCATATAGCTGCCATGAGGCCACCACAGCTTCCAGTTCAAGTAGTTCTTCTTTCGGGATTGTTTGGTGGGTGAAGAACACCAACATGTCGTTCTCTTGATTCTAAGAACCACCTGCCTGTGTTGCAGGAAATCCTAACCTCCAGAAAATCCGTTACAGTGCAGGTGGTTTAATAAAATGACGGCTTTAAATTGTTTCATCCATCATCGTGATGATAGTATGAAGGCAACACAGACTAATCTGTGGCATGTTTTTTGAAACCCTGTTTTCCGTAAATTAAGGATTTCTGTTTAGATGTTGCTTTAATAATAAGAGAATGTTCTTCATTACTTTTTATTGTCCCTTTTCTACCATTTACATGGTGGTATGACTGCAGAGGTTTAACTTGGAACACCGCTATGAAACCCTAGATGTACTCTTGTAGACCAGTAAAGTGCAGTGGAAGTGTTGTTTGTACTTGTACATGCCCTACTGTACCCTATGCTTGCATACATGTATCACTGGAGCAGCAGGAGAGACATCCAGGAAGAAAGAGCAAGCTTTGTCTTCAAATGAGCTTCTTTCCAAAAAGATCTGCCAGTGTAAATTGGACCCTTCTATTCTGATCAAAGAGCTCTGAAGGCCAATTAAGCTGAGCCACTTTTCACTGCTCCTGCTTTGTAAAGAGCTGCCTTTTGCTGGTTATCCCCTGCAATGTGAGGATTAATGTGAGGATTATTGTAGCTAGTTTGATTTCTCACAGTCAGGTAAAGGCAGAACTCCTGTCTCAGGTGGACCACGGAGCACTTTGTCTTCCAGCCTTGGAGGTTTCTAATGGAAGAAGATCAGGAGGAGAGTTGCCATTCCTGTCATTTGCATTTAAATTAGCCTGCAGGTAATGCTGATGATCATTTGAGCTGCTTGACTCTGATGCTGAAATGCCTCAGAGAGGTAATTCCCTGTGGAGGAAAGATAAGAGCCCTCTGTCTTGGGAACGTGTTATTTCAGCTCGTTGTAAGATCTCATGTCATGGGTGCGTGCTCAATCCAGAAACACGCATCCTGCACGGTAGCGCCCTGTCACTATCTGGCACAGGACAGGTGGCGTGATGCCAGCTGTTAGTCACACGGTGTTGTGAGCTTTCACGATCACCTCCCGCTCAGGAAGTTCAGCCTCAGCTTTGTCTTCCCGCGTGCTTTATTCATTTCCACCGAGCCTCTCGATTTGTTCTCCAAAACAACCAAAAATCTTCAGCGAGGGTAATCCTAAATCAGATCCTTTAAGCTTAGTCTGACAAGACCAGTCGAGCAGCTGCCTGTTATAGCACAGGCATAGGAAAACCTGCAGCTTGAAGGGAAGACTTTCCCTTTTATTTTCCCTCCCACATACGGTATAGACATCTTAATGAGCAGAAGGCTAGGCTTTCAAATGGAAAGGCGGCTCTGTGAGGAGCAGGAAGTGGAGTGGCAGCTTTGGAGATCTGGGTCTTAACCTTAACGAAGAGTGGGAATCATGATTGTCAGGCAGAGTCTGGTTTGCATTCCCCATGAATAGTGTGTAGGTGTCTGCATTCATGCTCACTCACCAACCTCCTGTGGACGTGTACCATTTGTGTGAATGCATCACTTAAAGCTTCTTTAAATCATTTGAAAGAGAAGGATGAAATTACATACATTTAGCTTTCCTTGGTCTGGCAAACACCCAGTCTCTGGCAAACTTTCCTCCCAGAGTCCCTTAATTGCCGAAACAGATAGATGATTTAAATGCTGCTTAATGGGTTGTGTCATTGAAGAAAAGCCTTTGATACGGAAAATAGGCCTCCACAGAAATGGAATTTATATCAATATAAATTTGGTGTGTTAACAGAAAATTAGCTGCACTTGTAGGCCGTCTGTAGGTTAAGAAGGAAATTTATTTTGAGGGAATTTAAATGCAGTTTAAATTTGTTTCTTATCTATTTATATCAGGGTGAGATGAGAGAGCTTACAGAAGTCTCTGGTCCACAGTGTAACAGTGTCGAATGCACAAACCTGGCATCTTCTTTGAACCCAAATGTGTGTTTCCTCCCCCCATCGACAGTGTCGGGGGGGCTCTTAGGAAACGCCATGAAACTACAGGGAATGACAGATTACACCTCCCCAGTTTCAAGTTTTATTCTTCTTGTTTTTAATTTAATTCATTGTATAATAATATTTTATCCAGAGCAGCTTGGGTTTTTACCCATTCATAAAAAAGGGCATTTTAGTGGAGTGAAGTGTCTTGCTCAACCGTACAAAAGCACTGTCTCACCTGGGATGCAAACCCACAACCTTCCCATAAGGAATCCAGAGCCCTAACCACTGCTTGTACTTGTAATGCTCAGGTGAACAAAGAATATGGAGTAATGCAGTTTTCCTGTGCTGGAGATGCAATAGTAATGCTGTTTTGTCCCTGGTAGAAAAGGGTTTTGTTTTTGTCTCATTTTATGCAGTTCTTGTAGCGCTCTCGGTGTTTTGATTTGTGAAGGTCACTGGCCGTATTCATTTCCAGTAAAAATACTACAAAGCTGGTAGTTTTAGCTGGCCTTTTAATTATTTTACGTCGATGTGAATTGTTCTGTATGGGGAATATTGATCTTCATATCTGTTTTTTTCTCCCATCTGGTTTTGTTCCAATGAGTTTCTTCCCCCCCACCTCGTCTTAATATGCTGGCCTTTTCACAGCTGACTTACAAAGCCCTCAGTTCTATTATTGTGCTCAACAGCTCTGTACCTGCCCTGCTCATTGTAAATGACGATAATGGATTACCCTTTGCTGCTGCATGGGGATCATTTTTCAGTCTGCTGGGTTCCCTTAAAAAAAAGAAAAAGCTGTAGTAAAAATACTACTGCTGAGTTTGATCTAGATCTGTGCGTAGGCATGGTGAGTGCAGGTGGGTAGGGGCTCTTATTATTCCTTTCAGAAAAGAAGAATGTGCACTAATAGGGAGTCATTAAGGTGTCTCATTTCATTCATGTCTTAAATACGTTGCCGTTCACTTATGGACCAACCAGTTTTCTGTGCAGCTGGCCTTGCTGGTTGTCCCATCCGAGTCTCCTCGCTGCTGCGAGATGAGTCTGTTGAGTTTCTTCCGCTTTGCCGGTACCCCAGAACCTGGGGACGGCCCGAGAGACTAAGCAGAACAGCACGGCTGGAACTTCATCTCATTTGGAGCTCTCCTGGGTTGCGGTCCAAGCAAGCCGGTTTGCATTTACAGTCTCCGACTGCCGCTCAGCCTCCCCAGAATAAGGGGCACAAGGCTAAGCTGCTAATTATTATCAGTTGAAGCGAAATGCTCCTTATTCTTTCCTAAATGTGTCCCTAGAAGGTGGAGAAATCGTCTCCATCACGGGGAAGCCTGTCTTTGCTTTGAGCAGCGATAACTGACTGCAGTGCGCGGTCATGTGTGTATTTTGTAGACATGCCATATTAGGGGTTTCAGTTCAGCATTGCTGTCAGAATTACCTAGAACTCCCTGCCACAGGCCACACTGGCCAAGAGCTGAGACTGGTCAGGGCCTCCCGCTGGTCCTGTGTGTTATCTGAGGCCCTGACGATCTGGTTGTTCCTCTGGAAGTCCAACCAGCACTGTGAAGTGAACTGGAACATTCCCATGCCTACAGAGTTGAATGCTGCCCCTCATACAACATCCTCCCGGCGGTTCTGCAGTGACATGTCCCTCCCCCGATAGTAGGCTTGCATGTCAGCCTGCAGTTGAATAACCCTTTTGTATTCGCCTTCATTTCCTGTGTGGTGATTCCATCGTGATTTTGTGTTTTATTTCTGTTGTGGCTTCCTTTTTGTTACTTCTTTTCTGTTTTTGTTTTGTTTTTCTTTTCCGTTGTTTTTGCCCTCCTCCCTCCCTCCCTCCCTCTTCCCCGATGTTGTACTTGCCCTCCCCTTTTCCTCCTCCTTTCCCCTCACTCCTCTGCACTTGCCAAGATGTTGCCATCCCAACACCCCCTCCCACCTCACTGACCAGTGCCACTACTGACCATGTAGCGCCAGGCTCCGGCGGCGGCCCCACTCCCTCCGCGCCCCGTGACGTCGTGGCCTCGCTGGTCTCTACGCGCTTCATCAAGCTGACCTGGCGCCCTCCCGCTGAGCCCCACGGAGATGACATCACCTATTCTGTCTTCTACAGCCTGGAGGGCACCAGCAGGTGGGTGTGACATCAGTCGTTTCAGTGCACCTCTGTCAGTTCTAAACAGAGCCCGGGCGGGGGGGGGCGCTTCTTTACACAAAGGGTTGTGGGTGTGTGGAACAAGTCGCCCAGCCGTGCTGTTGAAGCCCATACTCAGGCTTCCTTCAAGAAACAGCTGGATGAGTTTCTTGCACAAATTAGCTACTATCAAGTAGATGGGCGAGATGGGCTGAATGACCTTCTTTAGCTTATAACATTCCTTGTAACATGTGGCCACTCCGTCAGAATATCAATGACTGGTTCTTCACAGGGTGGCACCCAGATGACACAGAATGCGAGGTGACTGTTCATTAGATTTGTATGTATGTACTGTATGTCTGTGCATATCCCACAGGGTCTCCCAATGGTCCTCTACTGGGTTTTGTTCAAATTAATTATAATTGAAACCCTCAACTACTAATTTATTTAATTGAACATTTGTAAACTGTTTTCAGCTTTCAAATAGAGAATTCAAGCTGCCTGTAAAGGTTTAAAATGAACTTGAAATATGTAGCTTTATAAAGAGCTTGGAAACCAGATTTAATTCAACAAATTGAGTTAATTAAGGCTTCAATTAAAAGCTGTTGGAATGAAAGCCAAGATTACTGAGCTCTATAACAACACTTGGGAAAAATTTGTCAAAGGTGGCAAATGTCAACTAATTCATTTCACTCACATCTTTGAGTATTTATACCCTTTCCCTGAGCTTAGTGAATTTGTTTGTACAAGCTTGCTGTCCAGATTTGATTTAACCGTAATAGCTCTGTGCCCTCCTTGCTGTGTGAGTACCAGCAGGGCCCCTGCGTGTGTGCTGTGTGCTGCCGGCCTGCGGAGGCAGGCGCCCCGTGGTGCCGTGTTGTCTTCCCCCCGACGGGAGGGTGACCTGCTGTTTCCTTCCCGGAAAGGGAGCGGATCGAGAACACCACCCGGCCCGGGGAGCTGCAGGTCACCATCCAGAGCCTCATGCCGGACACGAAGTACTCCTTCCGCGTGGCAGCGCACAACCGGAATGGGCTGGGGGAGAGCTCCACGCCGCTGAGGGTGGCAACGCAGCCTGAAGGTAGGACCCCCGCCTGCAGCGCCCCGGCCCCCGCTGGAGCCCGAGCAGGAAGCAGAGCTCTGCTCTCCGAAGCTGAAGTTTCCCCATCGCGGTTCTTTTGCGGTTTTAATTTAGCGTCGCCGGGCTGACTCGGGCGTAAGGCTATGACAGGAATGGGATTCGATGTGCCCATCCCAGATTCCAGGAAGCAGAAAAAAGCTTCCTTCCAGTGATTGAGTGTCTTAATCTTTTGGAAGCATGAATCGTCCAGATTTTTCAAAGAGAACAGAAACACAGCCTGGTCTGTAAACCATGAAGGAGTGAAAGAGGCTGATCAGTGGAAACTAGGGCTCATATACCGTACTGAAGGTATACATGAAGCAGGGGGATCATACTGTGGACTATTCCGTTTTCCACAGACTGCTTTAACAGCTCTGATGTAAAAGCTTAGCCCAGCATGTGTCATCTCGTTTCAGGTGGCCAATAAAAGGGAACTACAGGTAGAATGTATTTTTTTCAAAGAAGGGAAGAAAAGTAGGTATGAATCCTGACTCTGCAGATAACTGAAGTTCCTCCAGTAGCAAATGCATACTGATAGATGTTTTAGGTGCAAGGCTGTATGTTAAGGATGTTTTCAATTATAGCCTTCACCCTCAAATCACTGCCTTCCTTTGAATGTAACTGTAGTTTTGTAAAACTGTAGAAAACGACAGGAAATTGTCAAAGCTGTTATGTTAAAATTAACTCTCTGGGAACAGGGGTATGGAACTATTTGCTATAGCTGCCCTAGATCTAGGTAAATTTTCTTTCAACCACCAAGCTGCTTATGGAGAGATTACCACTAGGCAAACTGCCATCAAACCTGAAGGCTTCATGGTGTGTTGGAGTTACTGGTTTTCTGCAGCTTGTAGACTTTACTGCTCAAGCTGCCTTTCCTTTGGTAGATAAGGAGAGAGGAGGCACATTTTTGACAATCTTCCAGTTTCTTTGACCTCATTTCTCTAGGTAATGTTTTGACACCCTGGAACGCTCGCATCTGCTTATCTGTTTGGGTCCCAGTACTCCTTCATTCTTTCTCTCACGTGTCATCAGTCTGTCCCACACAGTCCAGTCTAACCTTCCCACAAAGCTGCCTCCTGCAGTACCGCAAGGTTCAGAGAAGGCTTGACTGCCTCTCTGTGTTGTCTTTAGTGGTAGGATGAGTGTTGGAGGAACCACAATTTGTAAGCAGTTAAAAGGTCTCATTTGAAATGTTAAAGAAAGCTTCATTACCATTCCATGACTGTGTAAGAAATAGGCAAATATAAAGTCATGGGCTCCTTGTGTTCTGCCAGGTTATTATGGAATTCCAGGGCTGTCTCTCTCTCCCCTGCCATGGCTGCTGTTAAGCCCCAACAGATTTCCCTGCTTTGTAAACCTGTGTTTTCCGGGTCAGCACTACAACTCCCTGAGTCTTCCGCAGTGGCTCAGCGCACAGCACTGCGCAGTACAGCTCTGGAGAATGAGGAAAGAAGCAGGAATTGCATTAGGTCTGGATTGTGAGATTAGACCAATAATGATATTATTAGCAAGTGTTTAATATATGAAAATGTTACTCGCACTGCTGACTCATGGAGTGCTGATCCAATTTGTCAAGCACCATTTTCAAATATTGCCATACCTTACTAGAACTCTCCTGCTTGTGTTGGCAGGATTAAAAGGAAAAGCATGAGTACTGTACAGAGCTTCTTTCCATAAGCATGCAAAGGTGCCAGCAGGAGTCTGGTTCCTATGAGTGATGTCAGAACATTTGTATCTGACAGCCCTGTTGTGGAGCTCAGTTATTGTGAATGAGGGAAAGATAGCCCATCTGGTACCAAAAAAGCACCTGGATCTGGGTACCCTATTCCCTGCTGTTCCACACACAGCTGCAGCAGCACTCTTCTGAGACTGTCTCTGCTGTCTGAGCCCTGCTCCTTCCCAAGAAAGCAGGTGGACTGAGCTCTCAAGCTTACACCAATTTGTATCTTCCTAAACTTCCCATTTTTAGCTTTCAGAATATCCCACCATATTGTTTTAGCTGTTTTGCTTCTGATTGAATTGCTTCACTTCCCAAATATTCCAACCAGAAATTCCTGCTAAAATAAACCTCTAGGCTGAAGACTAATTGCAGGAGGTGTGGTGATACATTGGAACTACACAGGACTTCAGGGATGGATACATATGAATACAGTTTTGGCAAAACCAAAAAATGCTGTTATCTTGTTTTGAAGGTTTGCACATTTGTCTGCACTTGACACCAAAACCTTTAAAGTCAAATTGGCAAAATAAAATCAAGAGGACAAGAAAAGGTCTGCTTTTTATGTTCATATTTTTCAATCACCAAGGGCAAAAAGCTCAGATTTCAGCAGCTGTTCTGCACAATTAAAACAAAAAAAGAAAGATGCACAGTCTCATAAAAATAAAATACAGATTGCAGCCAAAGCAAAAGCAAAGACCAGTAGCAAGACTTCCAACACCATGAAAGCAGATAATTTGCATAACTGTTCTGCTGTGGGATAAAAGACATTGTGGTAATATCCCTGGTGCTGATGTGAAAGTGGTTTCCACCAGAACGAACATGTCTTGCGCAGATTGAAAGTTCGTCAAATTAATAATACTTTCATTTGTTGGGCTGTGCAGAAAGAGACCTTAAAAATTCAGTAGTGAAATACTCAGAAATCTGCTTAAACGTGCTGAAAAGAGTTGTACTGTGAGAATCAAAGCCCCACCTTTCACTAAAGGTGCTGGAACTAACCACACCATACGTGAAACACTCTTCTCTTGACTTTGCTGTTTGTGGTAAAGTGGAACCCACCCCCAGTCTTCGGCACAGTCTGACACTGCAGACATTGTAAGCTGAGACTCGAGCTGTTAATTGAAAGTAATGATTCATGACCCCACAGAGTAAACAACTGTTAGGTACAAAGCACCAGTTTTCAATTCTCCCTGCTCTGTTAACCAGGTCTAATTAAAAAAAATTACAGTGCATATATTCGTCTTCAAATCAAGCAGAAACAGCCAGCTTTAAGCAGCTTGCTGTAGTGCTCTGTTCAGCCTGGTGACAGTCTTCACAGTGCTCTGGGTGACTGAGCTGGATCCAGGTTCATTGCTCCAGCAGGGAGAATCAATATCTCAGGTGTGCTCCAGATCTCTCTAATGCACACTTGATGCATTTCTACATTAGGTGTTGTGTGATGCACTTAAGAAGACTTAATGCCTAAAAAGTCATACATGATCCTTTTTCTCGTTTCACTGCTTTCGTGTGCCAAGAATGTTTAAAAAGACAGTCGTTTACTTTGAAAAAAGTCATGACACCTCCCAATGTGGATTGTTGTGTGGTGATGTTGCAATCTGTTCATTTTTTTTGAAAAATGATCCAAATAATCTGAGTGGTAAGAAATCAATCAACAGATGAGGAAATTGGCTTATGCAACATTAGTTTCCAGATGGATACAAAGATTGATACGTGCCGTATTGAAGATTTCTTCCATATAGTGATGATTTTAAGAATTCAGTCAGCTGTTGGCTTTGCAGCCGACGATGGAAAGCAGGTTTTTGTCGCATTGCTGTTTCAAGTGCTGTACGTGATCTACAGACGACTCAAGAAAAACATTTCCAGTGTTCGCCTCAAGCGCAGCATGCAGGTCTTTAAAATTTAATGTACAGCGTAAGGAATTAATTTTCTTTTATTTTTTGAGTTTTCAAAGGTGCTATAGGTTAGTGTAGTTTGGAATTAAGTCCATTACAAGTGGTAATGCTGCAGCAGAAGAAGAGGAAAATGGAATATGGATTGAGCAGCGAGGTCACCAACTTTCTGGAATGTTTTGCTGACCCTGATGACAACATTACTGGCATCGTATAGTCCAGGCCACTTGAGCCTGTTTGTTGTCAGGAGAGTGCGTAAAGATGATTTTGGGGGTAGAAAGCAGTAGATGAGGTATTCGGTTTTCAGCTACTTTGTCAAAAGTTGCTTTGTTTTTTATGGAAGCAGCATTACGAGATGGCACTAGTCGACTCATCAAGGTTTCCCGAAAACATCATGCGAGTGGCTGCTGTCCTGGTGGCTTGGCGTGAACGACCCAAGCGGGTTTCCTTGTCTTCCAGTGCAAGTGCCCGGCCCGGCCCCTAACCTCCAGGCCATCGCCACCTCGCCCACGTCCATCGCCGTCAGCTGGGAGGTGCCTCTCACGGGCAACGGCGAGATCCAGGCCTACAAGCTCTACTACATGGAGAAGGGCACCGACAGCGAGCAGGTGAGGCTGTGCTGCCCTGGAGGAGCGCTGCAGATATACGGGCTGACCTCAGTCCCCAGCCTTCCCGCTGTTGTTAGTAATCTTCACAAGAGCCACAGTGGTAGGTGCTGCATTTGTAGATAACTAAATCTGGCTGTTGACAAAGGAGGGAAATGTTGTAATGGGAGTAAAACTGTTACTGTCAAGATGCAATTCTCAGACTGTTGAGTTTCTAGGAGCAACCAATGCAACAGACCTACTTTTTCTGTTGAGTTCAAATGCATTTTTAAAAAGCCTAAGCATTTGGGAATGTTTAGACTTAGAAAACACTTTTGACTATTAAAAAATAATTATAAAAATGGAGTCTTGGGTGACATCTGATGAACTCTGAAGTAGTAGTGCACACACAAAGTCAGTTATCTTTCAATCAAACGCACCTATCTGCACAGCTCTGCCATCTTTGGGTGGGGGGGTGTTATCTGACATCACACAGCTGTTGCAGCAATGAGCCACACAGCTTTTCCGCAGTCCAGTTTGGCTTGAAATCTGCTGCAAGAGGCCAGCTGTGCGGGGAAACCAGCAGGGTGACTCAGAGGTCAAGAGTGGCCTTGCCATTAAATTATTTATTACACCATTATTGATTTTGTTCTGCATCTGTACAGTCCTAACATCCTAAGCAGTTCAGTCGCCCTCAGCAGAGAAAAAATAAGTTAATGGTGCTTGAGTCTTGTTCTTTACATCTCAGCTGTGCAGTACAGTTCTGGAGAATGAGAACAGAACCAGGAATTGCATTCGGTCTAGATTGTGAGATTAGACCGATAATGGTATTATTAGCAAGTGTTTAATATATGAAAATGTTACTCGCACTGCTGACTCGTGAAGCGCTGATCCAAGTTGTCAAGCACTGTTTTAAAATATTACCGTACCTTCCTAGAACTCTCCTGCTTGTGTTGGCAGTATTAAAAGGAAAAGCCCAAGTACTGTACAGAGCTTCTGTCCATAAGCATGCAAAGGTTTTGCTTTTGATCTTTTTTTTTTCAATCAAACGCACCTATCTGCACAGCTCTGCCATCTTAGCAGCCAGCAGCCATATCACCCTGCAACTCACAACTGGCAGCCCACTGAAGCTCAGCAGGTGTGAGCCTGGTCAGTACCTGGATGGGAGACCTCCTGGGAAAAACTAAGGTTGCTGCTGGAAGAGGTGTTAGTGGGGCCAGCAGGGGGTGCTCACCCTGCTGCCCATGTGGGTCCTAATGCCCCAGTATAGTGACGGGGACACTGTACTGTAAACAGGCGCTGTCCTTCGGATGAGATGTAAAAATCGAGGTCCTGACTCTCTGTGGTCTTTCTCAAAAAGAGTAGGGGTGTAACCCCGGCGTCCTGGCCAAATTTCCCATTGGCCCTTACCAATCATGGCCTCCTAGTAATCCCCCTCTTTGAACTGACTTCATAACTCTGCTGTCCTCCCCACTGATCGCTGATGTATGATGAGTGTTCTGGCGCACTATGGCTGCCATCGCATCATCCAGTTGGGGCTGCACACTGGGGGTGGTGGAGGGGATCCCCATTACCTGTAAAGAGCTTTGAGTGGAGTGTCCAGAAAAGCGCTATATAAGTGTAAGCAATTATTATTATTATTATTATTATTATTATTATTATTATTATTATTATTATTATTATTGATTGAGAGCTTTAGGACTGGCATCCCTGCTTCGTAGTGTCTAACCAGAAAGAGATGGAACGAAGATGACAGGGTTCTCTGGAATTTTCTCTCATGGTGGCATCCGGCTTTACATTTCCTAAAAATGGCGTTATGTTTCATGTAACACCCAGCAAAATAGGTATTTTTTTCCCCAAGCGGCAGCCATTCCCTCCTCCCCTCCCTCACGGTGATTGATCATCATCGTCTGCTTTGACAAGGGTGGTCAAGCAGAACTCCATCAGACAGTGGCCAGTCCAGACGCATTTCTCAGACCCTCTGGAGAACGACTGGCCCGTTCATGACATTACCCACCGCCCTCAGCCTCTAATGTGCATTGAGCCTCTCAGCCCTCAGTTAGAGAGGAGGTTTCTTCTGAGTTAAAAACCTTTTAATATGATAATAGATGAAATGTCATGGATAATTCAAGTAATGATGTCTCCGGTCCCAGGAGGGCAGAACAAAAGGGGGAAATAAGATAGAGCTAATGTGAGTAATTGACTGTGTTTGCACAGGTGGATGTGCAGGGATGTAGTATTCACAATGCTGCTTTTATGGGAGGGTGGGAACTGCTAATATATTATGTATTTAAAGAAAAGTATTTAGAATAAATTAATAGACCCAGGGGATGTGGTAGGGAACAAGCAATAATGGTGTTGGTGAACAAGCCTTGCTCACAGGGAATTGAACCTGATCAGGCAATTAATTAGAATTTTCGTGCTGCGTGTTTGTAAACACTCCACTCTGTTTGCAGAGTCTACTGTTTAACTGGCAGAGGCTTGATTGTGGTCCTTCAGTATTTCAAGAGTTGCTGCCTGCTGCATTTTCCCTTAATTCAATTGGTGTAGCAGCTTCTCACTTCTCCTCCTGCTCTGCTGTATTATTATCGATATAATGTTGTTAAATTATTGTTGTGGGGCTGCTTGGGCAGAATTGGAGCAATACAACACTCAACTGGGGGTCACGCCACCTCTAGGTATTAGGGGAGCTGAGGTGAGTGCCTTTCTATGTGGGAAAACCAGCAGAAGCAAACGATTCCAAACTTCTGAGTAAGAAAAAAACTGGCAGAGGTTCCAATCAAACAACTTATTAGTTCAATTAAGTTTTCAATTAAGTAATTAAGCTCGGCTGGAGTGGAAACCAGCAGGTATGTGTATCAGTAAATATAAAAATGTCGATTGTTTCTGGAAGACTGACTGGGCTCTAACACTGCACACATTTGGTACAGCTTTAAAGTGTTAGACTAGCACACCCTGCAGTAATTAAGATAAACCGTACTGTTCTTAAAACAGGGAATAAAAACTCACATGCAGCTTCAAAGCATCCAGTATTTTTTGGCACACACTATGGCACAAAACCTTTATCAAATTGTGCAAGATTTGAATGCATTTAGCAAAAGCGCTCTGGATTGTAACAATAATGGATTGTTCCTCCATTTCTTCTCTGTTTCAGGACATAGACGTCGGGGGTCTCTCCTACACCATGAATGGCCTGAAGAAGTACACCAAGTACAACTTTCGGGTGGTGGCCTATAACAAGCATGGCCCAGGAGTGTCCACTGCAGATGTCGAGGCCCAGACCTTATCTGATGGTGAGGGGTCTGATTCCAGGCTGAAAAATCAAGCTGCGTCTGGAAAATGCCACCGCAGTAATCTGTTGTTACTGTGCATAGCATTCTGGGGGGGGTGTAGAACATAGATGTTAGTGCAATGCATAGTATGTACATATATCAGTTATGTCCCGGTATATTAACCAAAGGCAGAGGCCGAGCTCATTCCTCTTCAGTCTTTAGGGAGGAGGTTGTTTAAGTATCTTGCAGTGGTACTGGAAAGAAGAGGCAGTCACAGGCTGAAAACGAACAGGTGGAATGGTTTCATGAGTGGCAATAAAAAAAGGTTTCTGAAATAAATTGTTGCCTCTTCTGACAGACCTCACACTACATTCACAGAAACAACACAGAAGATGGATCATTGTCACTCGTATGTCTGCCGGTTTGATTGAGAGTCCCAGCCTGATCTTCATAATAAATAGCACTTACTTCGCTCTAAGCGTGCTGTACACTCCCTGGTATCTTCACAATCTCTCCATTCATTTGTGTCAAGTGGTAAGATGGCTTTACCCACCAGGATGATGGAGTGACAGTTTTAGGTCCAGAGGCTGCCGGCATGTCTCGGAGATAGTGTCTTGTGGCAGACATGAACGTATCAGAGGCGGTGGGATGCTAATCAAACACTTCTGCATTTTAAATCACTTGTCTCTATCAGTTGTACTTTAAAATGCACTTAACATGAAAATGAGCTTAATCTTTATAAATGATCCCATGCAATTAGACAAGCTGTCTAGTTTGAATTGCAATGTCTTTAGCAACATTAACTTCAGAACCTCCTTTCATTTAAGAATAAGAGCTCACCTCGGAGCTGTCAGAGTGATGTAGCTGTTTGTTTTAAGACGGTGCTTCAGGGTATGTCATATTTCTTCCGTCATACAAGGTATCGATTTGCACTTGGTTTTTGACAGGAAATTGATTTGCACCTGTGAATCTCTTTTTGCATTTTTGGCTTTTAATAATAACTCTTTATTTCGTATTGCTGTATTTGTTTATTTTGTAATTATTAGCAACTTCAATGAAAAGGTGATCAATAAAACCCTTCTACATGTTGAAGTTGCAGTGCATCACTCAATAGACCGCAAGCTCACAAAAAGTCTGTCTTTATACATGCTTTATATGCTTTAATTCAGCTGACAAAATGGCACACATGAGACATTGACTGTGAGACATTCACGCTCTTGCTAAAGAAGTAGTACCTCCTTTCAAGTTTGCTGTCACATACTATCTTAGGCTTGACTACAGAGAACAGCATTATTTTCAGCTAAAACTTGTCTTCAGTGTTAGAATTCTTTTGACTGATCTTTTCTTTTTATGTTTGCTTTTTAAATGCTCAGTCCCAAGTGCTCCTCCACAGAACTTTTCACTGGAAGTGCGCAACTCCAAGGTAAGAGACTCTATTTTAAAGGTACTTGGTAATTAATTCTGGGCCAGAGGATTATTTGCTTGCCTGTCTTAACTGCTCAGCTATTACTTGGCTAGACAGAGGGCCTATTCCCTCTTTTGAGTTACTGTCTTCTGTTTTTTGAAGAGAAGAGGAGTATTCTACCTTCTCAATAAATAT
Source organism: Lepisosteus oculatus (assembly GCF_040954835.1). Taxonomy (NCBI): domain Eukaryota; kingdom Metazoa; phylum Chordata; class Actinopteri; order Semionotiformes; family Lepisosteidae; genus Lepisosteus; species Lepisosteus oculatus. Next base: position 59,679,144 of record NC_090700.1, read on the forward strand.
TGTTTGTTGAGGTTTTACTTTGACCACTGTATTCTCTCCTCCCAAAGTCCATACAGTGACTGGAAAAATTAAAATGGAAAATAACTATGATGGCTCAAATAGCAGACTGGTAATTGCCTACTTTACTTATTAATGAATTATTGTTTTTTCCAAACAGAAAACTATATTTAGCACACAGGAGTATTTACAACCTCAAATACATTAAAGATTAGGTCATAATGCAGGACATAAAAGTACTTTTTACACAGTTCTGGAAGGTTCTACCTTGTAGCTCAGATTATTTCATTCCTTCCTGGGCAAAGTTTTAACATGCTCTTTCCCACTGTTGTACCTTTTAAAGCAGAAACCATAAAAATGCCTTTGACGGTGATGTTTGTCTCCGCCAGGCACATTGACTCGTCTTTCTTAAGTTCACTTCTTTGTTATTACAACTCATTTCTTTTTGCTGCCTTGTGATTTACAAACGCACAGCACGGGGGAGGGGGGAGGATAAAGCTGGTTAATCCAGAGTGGGGGAAATAAATGGAAATAAACTAATTGATCACGCTTACTGAAGATTTAATTTTGTGCTGTTCCCCTGACTCAGACCGAGAGTCTGTTGGCACCATTAATTAACTCCTCTACCACACTGTGAGCAGCTCCCCCTGTAAGCTAGTGTGCCTCCAGCAAGAAAACGACTTCAGTTTTTCCTAGTGTCCTGCAGTGCGAGCCTGCTTGAATCAGGGTAACTCCAGGAGCATTATTTATTATTCATTTATTTATTAATGCAGAGCTTTATAGGTCTCCGAATGCTCTTTGCAGCAAGGAACCTATAAATACGTATATACTTTATGTAGACGGATGCACGGCACTTTCAGAGTCACTTGTGGAGTAAAACAGTGTAAAAAGGCGGTTTGTCACATTCCACCGTGATAATGTGTCGTTAGTTTTGCTGCTCTCTATTTCCACGCCGTCTGCTGAGGCCTGAGGTTTTCATCCGTGGCTTGTATTTCTTGCTCCCTGGCGATCATGCACAGAATCCCTTGCAAGGAAACCTTGTATCAGAACAACGATTAGTAAGAACCAGGAGTTTTAGATCTTTTGTTGAATTGGGGAAAAAAGAGCTCCGCCTAGTGAGTTGATAAGCTGTTGGCATGAATTACGGCCTGCAGTGACGTCTTTTACGTTCTCATTAGGAACTGAACCTTGTAGGACTTCTCTTTCTCATCCCACCCCTTTTTAGTACATTGTCCACTTCCACAGTCATAGCTTGCTGCTGAGCGAGAAGGGCCGGACACCTATTAATGACCTTCAGTATGCCCAGACTAGCTTCCTCAGCAGATGTTTTCTAAGTCTCTGAGCCCAGAGAAGCAAGATGCGCCCTTAACTCTCTCTGCCAGCTCCATTCACTTGCCAACTTTACGGAGTTTTACCAAAACATGGCAGATCCTCTCCAGTTTCCAGTCTCGTAGGGCTCCCTTCTGACAAGACCATTGTGACGTTCCCCATTTGTGCTCTCTACTAAATAGTAACCTCAGAACTCTCACCCGCTGCTCTCACAGACCGCTCTGTGTGTGTGTTCAGAGAGGCAGCGATTCGCTCAGGCTTGCCTCGTCCTTGTCTTCTCCCCGCAGGTCAAGAAGACAAGGTTTAAGAAGGAGGCGCTTCAGAGCTGGAGTGCCAACTGATCGTCTTTTTTGTGTGTCTTCTCTCCCCCAGGGCATTATGGTCCAGTGGCAGCCCCCACCCCCTGGCACCCACAACGGGGAGATCATTGGGTATAAGATCCGGTACCGGAAAGGCGCCCGAAAGAGTGAGATTTCCGAAACGACAGTTGGCGTGCTGCTCTCACAACTTATAGAAGGTGTGTTCTTCATCGCCTGGGTCCCATCCAGGACCGAGCTAACCCACTTCCTCTGTTACCTCAGGGCGTCATTTTGCCACTCCTTGACTTTGAACAACAGAAATAAAGATGCATCTTCCTGTCATTTTCCTTGAAGGCAATCGATACCCATCAGGCCAGGGAAAGACTCCTTGTCCCACATTACTGATAGAAAACACAATATTTTCTACTCGTACGGCGCATACTGATTTGTCTCCCAAAAAGGAACGACAGCAACAGTGAATAGTTATTAATGATAACAGATCTCGTTTACTAATCCATTGTGGAGTGTGTGGCGCACGTTATTTATTGGCTATTTCTCTAGCCATTTAGGCTGTGCAGCAGGATCCATGCAGTACATTCATGCTGTATTGCTTGGGGGCTGTTTGTAAAGGATGATGATGATGTTTTCTGTATATGTGAGCATGCTATTACACAGAGCTGAAAGACCTCATCAGAAGGTTGTTGTTGTTTTTTTCCACTTGCAGGTATATAGAAATAGCTAATGCGTGCTTTGGGAAGCGCTAAAGAATAGCAGTGTATTTGTTTCAATTTGGAATCACAAAGACTTATTATATACCCAGAAAATCTGAAATCTACAGTCACTCACTTCCAGCCCCAACCTATGCAGAGTGAGCAGCTCCAACAAGCTATTCGTTCAGCATATCTGCCCAAGCTGTTCGCCCTCCGACACAGCTAGCCCTCCAGCGCCCGCTGTTTTTAGATAGGCAAGTCGTATGGGTCTCCTTTTCTGCAGGAGCTGACGACACCCTCTCATGCCCACAATGCCCCGGCAGCGCTTGGTTGTATTGATGGTGGTCACAGTGGGCTAGGAGCTGGACGTGGTGATCTCTGCGAGAGTGTCCTCACTGGTTCAGTGGCTTGGGAACCTTCCCAATTCTGCACTAGGCTAGAAAAACATTTTCTGAAATACTGTGGTGTGCTAAACCACGTGGTAATAGTCAGATTATTACTAGAAGGGTCCTTGAAATGCCCAATTTTTCCATTTTACAAATAGTCTGTAGTTGTAATTATTAGTGTTAAGTGCCGGATTTGCGAGATTTGGCTGTCTCTTGTAAGATGTAGGGAATTTAAGTCACAGCTCCCGTCTGTTGGTCCTTTGATCTTTTTTTATTTCCAAGTTACTTTTACTTTTTTCTTTCTTCAACAAGTTTCTTGATAGTAAAGAGAAATGTTGCTGCATTAGCTTGGAAACATTAAATTTTAAATGCTAGCTCAGCAAATTTTTACGTTTCTTACAGTCTGATACCACACAGCGCGGCATCAAAGAGAATACGCACTTAAAAGTTGATTCCGATTATATTTGGGGAGAAAAGGAAGAGATGTTTTCTTAGTTCAAAGGCATTTAACCAGAATATGAGCCCTAGAGGAAGATTGTCTTGTATTTTCTCAGCGGTGGCCTTAGGGACAGCTGAAGGGCCATGACAGCATTTGCATTTAACATTCAAACAGCAGCAAATCAGAGATTTATTAATATTTTAAAGCCATTACCATAGATATGTTGTATTTAAAGACAGCAGGCTTTCTCATAAGTTTGAATTTAAAAAGCGCACTGTGGGCAGAATCTCAAGTTTACAGACGTTTGAGATGTTAGTCAAGATTCCAGTAACATCCATGTTGCCTTTAGTTCTGTGTTGAGCACAACAGTACATACTAGCCAGCGCTGGAATAAAATACAGACAGGTCCATGCACAGTAGCTAATGATTTCTGATGATATGCATTACATCAGTTTGCTTTGAATTTGTCAGACGTATGTTGAAGTTCTGTTAGTTAGTGGAGGTTCTCTCCTTTGAAGGAATCTTTATTTATTTTCAATTGTTGGTTCAGGAATGCCAGTTTCTATCATTTGTTCCAAGCACAAGTGGTCCCCTATTGTAGAGCCGTAGTCAGAAGGACGAGTTGGTGTGAAGGACAGTATGAGCTTTCAGGCAGTGGAAATCAGAATGCTGGGCATCCAGTAGTTTTTGTCCTCTGTGATAGGCCTCATCTCACTCCCATTTTTTAGAAAAGGTTGTTCTGTCTTTCACAAGTTTAACACAGAGCCTTTTCTTCACAACAAGTGTTTTTTAATGATTTCAAGCCAAAAATAATGGTAAATTTAAAAGGTTCAAAAATAACAAAAAGTAAAAGGTTTGGCAAATGTTCAGAAAGCTTTAACAGGGTGTTGAAAACAAAATAAGAACTAGGCACAGGTAGGTTTGTTGTTTAGTTGCTGGTCTAGTATTTTCCGGAAGATGCAGTAAACAATTCCTTGAATGGCATTTAGTGTTAGCTTATTGTCTTTAGTTAAAGTCCCCGAATAGCAGGAAACTACTGAGGCAACAAGTAGGGTAAAGAGGGCAAAGTCGCTTTTAGCATTATTTAGATATTTAGTTTCCGGTCCTCTGCAGGGGAAGTTATTTATTCCTTGAGAGAAAAGTGAAGGAAATCTTTTCAGAGTGAGGAAGGAAAAAAACCTGTGAATGGGAGATTCTCGGAGCTCATACACTCTTTTGAATCCGGGAAACAAATTATCATAATAATATTATCAGTAGACTTGTCTTCCTTCCCATTCTTTGTGATCCCTCCATCCATCCCAGAAGAGCTGCAGTTCTTCTTGCATTACCAGTGGGAGTCTAGCTCTTAGCTCTGAGACAGTTGTTCAGAAAAAGACTCAGAGCAGCACAGCAAGCTCCTGCCTCCTGCCTTAACCTCTCTTTTGTAACACTTATTCACTTCAACAACAGCCTGGGGGTGTAAGCTGCTTAGCTCAAAAAGAATAATTACATTTATTAATATCACATTTTAAATGCATTTTCAAAGAAGGGCAAAGAAAACATGCTAAGTGGGGAATTGTGCTGAAAGATGTGAAGTTTCCGCCTCATTTGTGAACAGGCTGTGTGTAGTAGGACCTTATTTACTGGAATATCATTGCTGATAATTAGCTGAATGCTGGAAAATGTCGAGGGAGTGTGCAGTATGTTTATGCATCATGTTTTAACTGCACAGCGCTTAACCTGTGGCTTGTGTGACAGTTGTTTCCTTTTTCCTTCCAAACCTCCTGGCAGCTGGATTTCATCTGCAGCTAAATGTCAGCCGGAACAGAAACAAGTATAAACACCTTGATATCAAGGGGCTGGAATCAAGGAAATAATTAAGTGGCAAGTGCAGAAGACAGTTGGTGTGATCTAATGCCGACTGACTAGTTGCTTTGATTTCCTGATTGTGGTTCCTTTAGAAAATGAAAGGCATTGCTCTGCTTTATTTTCCTTTCCCGTTGAGTCCATTCACTGAACTGTTGTGTAAACGGGACACTTCTGTAGCTGTCACCCACCGCTCTGCTTCAGGCCCTGTGAACTTTGCTTGAATGTCTTTACAGGCCTGGAGCGAGGAACGGAGTACACGTTCCGCGTGGCAGCCATGACGGGGAACGGCACCGGCCCCCCCACTGAGTGGGCCACGGCGGAGACCTTTGAGAGCGATCTGGATGGTAAGATGGAGCAGTGGTTAGGGTTCTGGACTGGGAACCGGAAGGTTGTAGGTTCGAATCCCACGTGAGACGCTACCCATGAGTGAGATGACTTCACCCGAGTTGTTCCAGTCAAATTCCCAGCTGTTTGAATGGGTGCCTTTTAAGAGACTTTGACTATAAAGCGTCAGCCAAATAGCAATAATAATAATTCCTTACACTTATACCACCACCACCAGTCTGCAGCCCCACCTGGATAATGTGACGGCAGCCATAAAGGCCCATGCGAAATTTGGCCAGGACACTGGGGTTAACCATCCGTACTCGAAAATTTAACACCCCTTTTGAGAAATGCCCTGTGATTTTTAATGACAGCGATTTTTTTTAGCTATTTAGCTAGCTCTCGGACATAAGTAGTACAAGAAAAAAAAACAACAACAACAGCAATACAATTGTATAACAAAAGAAAGACAGAGACAACAGGCAGTGTGTAAAAACAACAACAGGCAGTGTGCAAAAAAACAACAACAGACAATGTGCAAAAAACAACAACAGGCAGTGTGCAAAAAAACAACAACAGACAATGTGCAAAAAACAACAACAGGCAGTGTGCAAAACAACAAAAAGGTAACAGGTTATGTGCAAAAACATGCATCAACAGAATAAAATAAAGGGATAGAAATTATGGGGAGTGAGCTTTTGACATGTATGGTAGAGGTAGCTTTTCAATGTGTTTTTGGGTTTTTGGTAAGAAAGAAAGGAAGAAGGCACTGTGAGGTTCAGATCATAGGTGAGAGGTGAGGTGAGAGTGAGGGAGGCTGGGAGTTTAACAGTTTGATAGTGCAGGGGTAAAAACTGTCTCTGAGTCTGGTAGTCTGGGCCCGAATGCTCCGGTACCGTTTTCCAGATGGTAGCAGATCATAAAGTCTGTAGCTGGGGTGTGTGGGGTCTTTGATGATGCTTAGAGCTTTCCTCAAGCACCGTCTGTCATAAATGTCCTGGATAGATGGGAGGGCCACCCCAGTGATGGACTGGGCAGTTTTCACCACCCGCTGTAGGGCTTTGCGTTCAGCAGCACTGCAGTTGCCACACCACACTGTGATGCAGCTGTGATCACCACCTGTGCTGGCTCAGGCTACCAGTTTGTGTTTACATCAGCGAAGAAGAGATGAGGACTAAAACTTTTCAGTGTTCCAGTTACTAACAGGGAAACTTGAGTCGAGTCTTAGCTGCTTCAGAACTGAACTGAAGGCACAGCTGGTGGAAGTTTCCACTCCTCCACTCTTTTGCGACTTAAAAGAAAAGCACAGCAAAATCTCTCAAGCTCAGCAACACCATGGGGTGCAGTTGTTGCTGTTTTGATGTCACAAATAGCAAAATGCTTTTCTACAAAATCAGAGATATCTGTTTTAAAAAACACTCCTAACCAAGCACCACACAAAGAAATAAGCCCTACTTTTTTGTGGTGTCTCTCATCATTTTGATTATCATTAAATCGCCATAAGCTTCGGTCAAAACTATGGTGTCCAAAGAAGTAAAAATCAGCAAAATATCTGCTCTTGTTCAGGAAATTCAACTAGCCTGTTTTTCCATGAATAAAATTTGGAAGTTTTTGTCTCCCAGATGGTATAGTCTCATTGATTACAGCCTCACTTTGTGTCCTGGGTTCAGTTCCAGACTGGGATGCCTTCCGTGTGGAGTTTGCATGTCCTTCCTCAATCTCACCAAACTCCACCCACCTTAAAGAGATTCACTGGCTGGGTTAATCGGCATCTCTGAATTGCCCCTGTGTGCCCTGCATGTGGCAAGCGAGTGTCATCTTGTCCAGGGTGGTGTTCAGCCCAGGAATAGGCTGCTTTCTGATGACAGATGGCATTCTTTGTCCAACAAGGCAGAGCGCTGTGTATCTTTGTTTTCAATCCACACATCAAAGCCCAACCTTTTCTGATTTATCTTCACATTTAATTAAAATTTTTCAAAGCAGCCTTTCTCTTTGGCTCCCAGGAAAATAAACTTTGTTATAAATAAGGAAATTCAATTACACAGCAGCAGATTAGGATATACATGTATCTGGTTAATAACTTTCAATATGTATCTTGCATCCTTAATGGAACTGAAGCCTGAGCATATTATATAAATTCTTTAATAATTATAGTTAGTGAGAGGCATTTAATTATTTTAGACAGAGAGTATCAGGATAGAATATGCACTGGTTTGGTTGGAGTGGGGAAATTTCTTACAAGTGTTAATGTACCAGTTCATCTTTTATTAATATTTATATCACTGCTGTACATGTGCTGTCTCTGCAATAATAGAGGGGAAAGGTGAATGTTTTTTAATTCTGAGTTAACGACAATTGTCCTTTAAATTCCTTATGTCACCAGTTTCATTTTCAACCAATAAACTCGTTTTTAGGTCAGAATAAGCCTCAAACCACCTGTAGTGTAATTCAGATCCCATTAAGGTCCCTTAAACAGAACTTAGGTTTGTCCCAACAGAATGAATAATTTAAGGGAGTAAAACAGGGTTGAATTGTGTTTATTGCCTCTGAAATCAAAATGATGATTTCTGATACATGGATGGATTTATAATGCATATTTTGTTAACCACACAACATTAACCACGCAGAGCCTTAGTTCTCTTCTTCTGCTTATTCTTTTTCAGTTTCAAATGATGAAATCCTGAACTTTTTGCAAGCTAGTCACAGAAAGGTTTCTCTCCAAAGACTAAGATCATCCATCTTGTCACTCATGGGAGATTTCTTATTAAATGTTTCTGATTTGAAAAAAAGAATGCGCCCAATGGTGATGCAGAATGAGTTTTGCTGCGTTTTCAGCTAAAATTGTCTTCTATTTCTATTTCATGGCTTTTCTCCTTTCCTGCGTAGTTCAGCACAAACCTGCTTCTGTTTTCAAGCCACCCCATTGATTCTTATTCCAGAGACCCGCGTCCCTGACATCCCCAGCTCTCTGCACGTCCGCCCACTGGTCACCAGTATAGTGGTGAGCTGGACGCCCCCAGAGAACCAGGACATTGTGGTAAGGGGCTATACCATCGGCTATGGAATTGGCAGCCCCCATGCACAGACCATCAAAGTGGACTACAAACAGCGCTACTACACCATCGAGAACCTGGGTGAGAAAGACGGGGGGAGGCATTTATACAGTGCTGGGCTTGGAGAGCAAATGTACAGGTTGAAATTTCTTTGTGTTTTTCTTCAGAATTTAAATAGTTCTCGTAATCCAGATATTACACACCTGGGCCTCTTTTCAGTTACATAATGATTTGACACCAACCCACTGACTTTCTTTAGGAACCACATTGTAAAAGATGACGTGTTCAAATTCAGATTTTAAAAATAAAGATTTTAGAATGTAAGACTTGCGAGACACCAGACACATTGTTGATTTCAAATAAAGCCCCTTTCCTTGATATTACTAAGTACTCAAAGTTGTAAACAGTTACAGACGCTGTCTAATAAAGTTGACTGATTTTTTTATGTTTTACAGAGATGTTCTGCATACAAGAATGTGCTGCATTATTAATGTAGAAATTTCCCTTCACGTAACACAGCTCATGTTCCCACAGGATCACAAGAATGTCAGAACTGAGGCAGCTCTGTAATTAAAGTGGAGGGGGAAAAAATCCATTAACAAAAAATGTGCATAATTGAAGTTTTTTGTAATTCACTTTATTACAGATGAAAAAAAATCAATGACTGCATTTAAATATGTGCTTCTCAGAGATTATTAATTTGAAAAGAGGCCTCGGCGGGGCAGGGTTTTGATTAGCAAAATTATTCGTGTTTTTTTTCTCTTCCTCTGTGCAGACCCCAGTTCCCACTATGTGATCACACTGAAGGCGTTCAACAATATAGGGGAAGGAATTCCTGTGTATGAGAGTGCAGCCACCAGACCTCTCTCAGGTACGGCTCTGCCTGAGAGCAGAACTGCTATAAACTCCCAAGAGAAACATTCCATCCAAGTGAGAAATGCTTTTAAAAATGTCAGTGTTTCTTAGGATTTCATAAAAGAAAGCACTACTCACTAGGCAGTGTTTTCTGGGAGAAGTCCTTCTCTTTTTAACCTGTATGTTGGGTATCTGTTTTTTTTTTTCCTCAAAAGGAAACACCATACCCTTTGAAGCTGAAACAACTTTCACTTAATTGGTTTTTAATTCAGGAGCTCCTGGAATGTGAAAGAAAAAGCTGACCAAAGGCAAAAGCACCCTTCGCCCATGAAGTTTCTTGTTTTTAAGCTTCTTGGTCTCGGTTTCTGGGCAGAGCCTAAGGCAGAGGATGGGATTATCCCCCAGTCCCATGCCCAGGCATTCCTGTGTTATTAGGTGATGATTTTTGGATCAGGCTCTTTTTTCCTTTTATGACAGAAAATCTGCAACTCATCTGGGTTCTTCTGAAGAAATAGAGATATATCTGCTGGATAGAGAACCTCGCAAGACAAAAGCGTTGTCATTGCCTCGAGTTACCTGCCATTCTGGGGCAGATAGTGTGACTGCGAATTCAAATGAACTGTGTTCAGAGAAGCATGGTCCTGTTTGTGTTGGGTAGCAATGTGAAAGAGTCACCTCATGGCACTGAAAGTGATGCGTCCCTCACAAAGGACTCGGTTCCACTGCAAAACACTTTTGCTTTCTTGCTCTGTGCTCAGACTGCTGGAGAATGAGATAATCTGTACCATGAGAGAAAGAGTCTCCAATTGTAAATGAAAGACTATCTGTCATTTACTGCCATTTTGAGACAGATTAGCCTTTTAAAGGACTGAAAGCTTTTTTTTTCCATTTAGCTTTTAACTAATAAAGAGAAATCACTTTATTATTGTAAAGCACTCCACGATGTGTGTTTACGAAGGGCACTATTTATATTTTTAATGAAGGTCTTTAGAGATCTTCTGTAAAATATCTGAAGAGAATGAAGAGAAATCTGTGATACAGGCTTTGTTTCATATATTTTTAAGGGAATCTGCAAGGTTTAGCGTTGCATGATGTTTTTAAATAGAAGACCAATAGATTGCTAGGCAACTAATCTAGAAAACAGTAATACCTAAGAACCCCTTAATTAGATTTTGTTTTGCTGTTTGATTTTTTTAACTTCAGGGTGATTTTCAGCTTTCACCAACATGTAAATAGCTCTTTGAAGTAAATGACTCTAGATGTGTTTGCTGGTAGGGCAGGTGTAATTATTCTTTCAGATGCATTTTCCTTTCCAGTTATTTTTAATCTCTTGGCTATGAATGTGATTTGTCTTAGATGTTTATATTCTACAGTGTACAGTACATTATACTGATGTGGCATTGCTGGTCTTCACTAGATTTAATCGACAAGTTTTATAGTATTGGTAGCAACACTGGGATAAATCCAGTTTTAACAATTTAAAACAAACTTACCCCTTTTGCCATTGAATAACAAGACTGTCTGCTTGCTGGGAAATTCAGTTTCGGCTGGAGAACCAGAAGCAGTTTTGAGCAAGTTTAAAGCGACCTTTGAATATTAAACAGGAGCAGCAAGGAGTCTTTTCAATTGAATGTATAATGTGACAGATAATGTCAGTGCGAACATCCAAACAAATCTTGTGGCAGGGGAAATTCTTTTTTAACAGACGGCCTGTGTACATGCGAAGATATCCCTAAATAATTTCTTCTTCCTGACAAAGTGATTCCAGCACTTCCCCCAGAAGCGAAAACAGACTTGCTTTTGAGTAACTGCCAAGAAGACTCACAGACTGGCCACTTGGGAACTTCCATTGAGCTTGCTGATCTTTTCTCATTTCATAGCCCATCAAATCACATCAGCTCGCTGAAGAAGATCTCTAGTTTGCCAACATTTACACTGTCGGATCAAACTTTTTTTTCAAACGAAGTATTGATGTGTTGTGTTGATCTTAAAAGCTTAAAAGCTTTTTTCAAAAGATCTGCGTTCAGCAGCTCCAGTTTCAGATTCCGTTTGTGAAAAGGCCTGTAAAGTGTTAAGTTTGTAAAGGGTATACATCCTAGAATGTCGTCACTTTCCTTAAGTTTGCAGACATTCGCAAATGCGCCCACAGGATTCCCAGCACAGGTATAGACACTACAGCAGCAGTAACTTTTACTTTCTGATCTATATAGAATGTGTGCTTGCCCTTTCCCGAAGCAGCAGTGACTTGTATCAAGCTCCTGTAGGTTCTGAATCGTCAGTGCTATGCTTGTTGCTTCGAGTACAATTACATTGAGATGTCAGACTTAAACTTCACCCTGCAGACATTGAAATTTGCTGCTAATACCAAAGGATTCAATTTTTAAGCCAAAATCTAGCCTTCATTATGCAGCACAGGGAATTCTTGAAAGCAGATGAAAGCTGTTTGGTTAAATATGAACAAGAACGGCATCTGATCCTGCGCTGAAATAAGAAGTCACTATCTACACATGCAAGCATCAGACTGCATACATACTGAATAAGGGCTATTTGGCTGCCCAGCCAAAGGATTTAATGGCAGAAATGTTGAAACAATTTTCGTGCCATACAAAAGATATGTTTCCATAGCAGAGTGCTTGACTCACCATAGGGCTACACTGTAAATAAACTGCATTTAAGCTTTGAGAATAGAGAATGTGTTGTGAAATAAGGGCAAACGTAAGGACCAAGCAGGTCTTTGTTTGCTGAGCATTTACTGTGAAAAGGCTTTCAGTAGGTCGGTGTTACTGGGAGTAACGCTGTGACCTTGCTAACCCTGTAAAATTTAATGTGTAATATTGGCCTTGTGATGTCGGTAACACTAGTTCACTTTCTCATTGGTGTTTAATGCTGAATATTGAAATCATTTCTGCCTGTAGCTACTTAATTTAAATAGTTTTCTTTAAGATCTGACACATCACATGTTTTACCATTGATAGCCTTTGTATGAAGGATTTGTTTCTAAAACCAAATGCTTTTAGGTCAGAGAATGGTTCTGAGACCCACTGTCCAGCTTCACAGATTGTCTTAGCCTCCCCCCAGATGGTCCAATGACAGCATGTGGTGACATATATTGGACTTTAAACTCTTGGAAAGAAGTCGTTCAACTAGGACGCTTTTAATAACAGTGTGGGTGAAGACACAAGCTCAGCCTTGATCCATTTTCCAGACTGTAATAACCAAAAGGAAAGTTAGTGTGCTCACATAAATTAAAATAGGCAGAAGTTCATCTTCACACCATTGGATTCTGTCACTTAATAATGACAGACAGGAGTCCCAGAATTTTATATCTTCCGTGAATACAAACCATTTCAAAGGCTATATCTTTTTTGTCTTCTCTATCACTTTCTTGGGAGTGATAGAAAGATGATGTGAAGGAGGAATTAGAAAAATATCATTGCAGCCTTTTCTCCTGCAAAAGGCCACTACGGAGAAGACTGAATCACGTCTAAATGTTGAAACCTATGGAAAAGTACTCAAGATCAGTCATAATAATTCCTTACTTTTATAAGAAATAGACTTGTCTGAAAGGAAATGGCCAATTGTATATAGGTACCCTCTGGGACTTCGTTATTTAGCTCTAAATACAATGGCAGTAAAACAGTTGTTGACAGGCTGAATGAGTCTCCTTTTGACACACAGTAGAAGAAAACCAGGGCAGTGGGCACATGTAGGGATATGAGCACAAACTGAATTACATCTGAGTTGCACTTCATTAAAGTTTTACACAAATTCCGGGGGTGTTTTGCTACCAGATGTTTTATTTCGATGAACACAGAAAAGGCAGCTCTGTTTATTTTTTATTAGCTGCTTATATTAAAGTTCTCAAAGCCTTTGGTACTTTAAAAAAAACACGCAGTATTCTCATATGTACACTATAGTAGTTGTTCTGGAATACGTTGTAATCTTATAGTCAGGTTAAGTAAGCTTTAGCTTTTGTTAAAAGAGCATGCCTGCCACTAATTTGTGCTTGAAGAAAGACATGGAATTGTTTATTGAAGATTGATCTTTTTTTGGTTGTTTTGCCTTTTTCTGAAGACAAATGTGTTCTGAACGCACAGGATCTTTCCTATAATAATACAGTTCCATTGTATAGTAATTTAAAAAATGGAAGAAAGGGAAAAGCTTTGAATGTGAATGAAATTCCGGAAGGCTGGGAACATTGTCTCCATCAGCCTGGCTTGTACCTCCTCTAGGCTTAGCGGTAGTGGCCTGCCTGTAGAAAGTCATGTTGATGCTCCTGTAGTGTAGTGCCACTTGGTATTCTGTACTAATAGAATATTCTCTCTCTTTTTCCTCACCCCTCTCCCACCTCCCTGTCATTCCCTTCATCTTAACGCATTAACATGTTTTGTTTTTTTACTCCTCCCTCACTGCTCCTCCTTGTTTTGTTTTTTGGTTTGGTTGCGCTTGCTTTTTACGCCTGACCCACATGTTTTTTTCTTTTCAAATATCATTTGACATTGTTTTAACTGCTCGCAGACCCCATAGACCCCGATGTTGATTTGTACGACCTTTTCAATGCTCCATACACTCCAGTACCAGATCCTTCCCCTATGATGCCGCCTGTCGGAGTGCAGGCCTCCGTTCTGAGCCACGACACCATCAAGGTTACCTGGGCCGACAGCTCGCTGCCCAAGAACCAGAAGATCACCGATGCTCGCTATTACAGCGTGCGCTGGAAGACCAACATACCGGCCAACACCAAATTCAAGGTAATACGTGTGGAAAGGGCCAACAGCCATGTCACCCTGCAGCTCTCAGCTCTCAGCTGGCAGCCCACTGAAGCTCAGCAGCTGTGAGCCTGGTCAGTACCTGGATGGAGACTCCTGGGAAGCTATGCTTGCTGCTGGAAGTGGTGCTAGTGGGACCAGCTGGGGGCGCCCACCCTGCGGTCTGTGTGGGTCCTAAAGCCGAGGTACAGTGGTGGGGACACTATACTGTAGTGGGGGCCGTCTTTCGTATGAGACGTTAAACAGAGATCCTGACTCTCAGGGGTCATTAAAGATCCCCGGGCATCTCCTCGAGAAGAGTGGGGAGTTATCCCGGTGTCCGGGCCTAATTCCCCCCCTCCGCCTTTACCGTGGCCTCCACACTGTCCCCATGTGTGATTGGCCTGCACTGGCCCTGCGATGGACTGGCGTCCTGTCCAGGGTGAACCTGCCTTGCGCTCGCTGCTTGCTGGGTAGGCTCCGGCCTCCCGCGACACCGTGTGGTGGTTTGGCAAATGACACGACGTGTGGAAGTGTAATGTGTGCCGATTGCCCTGGTGGGATTCGATTTGGGCCACTCAGGGGCTCACAGCATGCACTGTGCCACTCCCTAGTGTGACGTCTCTTCTGAAACTGGCTCGTGGCCAGGCATGAGTCCTGTTTCATATGGGTTCAGTCAGCTCTACGACATGACTTTTAGGTAGATAGATCGATAGATCACTTTATTGGCCATATTCTATTTCTAGTATTAGGAATTTGTCTTCGCATGCCCCAGCTTGCTCTCCATGAGACACAGAGACAAGGAGAGAAGCTGGGGGGTCAGAGCGCAGGTTCAGCCATTTATACGGCACCTCTGGAGCAGCTGGGGTTCAGGGCCTTGCTCAGGGGCCCAACGGAGTAGGATTCCTCTGCCGGCCGCAGGATACGAACCAGCAACCTTCCAGCCACAGGCACAGATCATGAGCCACAGAGCGTCCTTCCCCAATGCAGTATTGCACTTCCCCTTGGTATCACATGGAGGGCTGCAAATAAGATATTGGAGGGAATGAGGTAGAGGGCAAGCCTGTTGAAAGAGGCAGTAAGTGACAGTAGAAAGCACCGCAGGGCTGATAATTTCAGCAGAGATCAGCAAGGCTGAGACAATGCCACAAAAGGCCAACAAACAGCCCAGGACAGCTCACCTGGAGAAACCCCCCACTCTCTCCCCTGGGCTGAGGGCTGACTTCCACCGAAACTGTAAAGTTTATTAAAGCCGAGTGTGGTCCAAAAAATGACGCAGAAGATGAGTGTTTATACATTTCTCCTTAATTTGTTTCTGAGGAATAAGGAGGTGTCCAAATAAAACTGCCACAGTACAGCTGAACAGGCTTTTTACTCTTTTTGCAGAAACTGTTTAGATTGAGGCCACAGTGAACATGGATAGGAAATGTAACCATTTAAGATACATCAGCTTACACTGTGTGCTGGAAAATATGGGAGTTTTGAGAATCCAGCCTGTCTTGCCAAATAATATTTTAGTAATGCTTCTTTTTAAATGGTTAAAGGACAGCCCCAAGCTAATTAGAGCTTCTTGGTAATGTGGAACATTTTATAATAAAATCTTCAAACTGACCTGTTACCAAAGCCCTTTAAATTCCAGATGCTTTCTGAGGTGCATGCTAATGCCTTTTTCCCCTGTGCTGCATAACATGCGAAGCGCCAGTTTTTATTTGTAACTATGTCCTGAAATTTAAGTTTAGGGGGCAGAATCCAATTAATTTAAAAGTGTTTCACTGACTCAAGGCACATAGGAAATACATCACTGAGGTATGTGTACATTAGCAAGAAAGGATTTGATGAACAGATATTTATAAATTATTCAACAAGGACATTGTGCATTGGATAAAAATGCAATTACATCAGACTGTTAGAATCCTAATCACATATATTAGTCAACTCCAGCTGTAAAATGAATTTGAAAGTCCTGTCTTAGGAAGAAGTGTTATTTCAGTCTGACAGGCCTCATACTGGCAACCCCACTTAGGAAGGTTTCTCTCTGTCTGCATCGATGAAAGTGGCATCCATAATTTCAAGCACTCAGTCATAAGAGCTGTAGAATACTGAAGGAAATTAATGTAAGAAATAAGTTGTACTGGCAAAGGTGAATGTTAGTATTTAGCTTTCTGCATTTATAATCGGGTCATGCAGAACTTTTTGACATTTCAGGTTTTTTCTCAAAGGTTGTCTTTCAGTAGTAAACAACAATCAGCTTCTTAAAGTTAACAGACCACCAAGATTTTACGTTTTGAAGAAGCAGTCAGACGTTCCCCAGAAAAAGATAGAAAATACTTGTTTTTGCCGCCTCTTTGATGGAGCTGCGATGTGAAATGCAGAGTAATCTTTGCTTTAAAGGAATAGTTTCCCTGTGCCGTTTAAAAACTTGACAACAGCTTCCCATTTCAATATCGCTCCGTCATAAATAAGCCAAATCAAACACATTGCATTTCTAACGCCCCAGGTGTTCGGTGAGACCAGAATTTGACCCTTATAACATCATACACCGTTGTACATCAGCTAGACATGAGGAGACGCCTTTGAAATTCCTGCACTTCAGATTTTATTAACCTGTGTTGGACCGCGTACAGCCCACACCAAGTTACATTCTCCTCAGATCTTCAGTCAGCTGAACTGTGGTCATGTCTGCACCCTGTGCATTGATGTCAGGTTTTCGCTATTGCTGGTTGTGCTTGCCTGGTTGAGGTAGAATTCCATGGCCTCTCCTGCCGAGACCTGTAAATGACCTGGAGCAGACTTTTCAAGTAAAGATCAGTTAGAGTGAGAAGCTGCAGAGATCGTTTTTGTACATTTTTGGTGCGCATTTCTATTTCCCGTAGAGAAGCTGCTTGGGCTGGCTAAAGACTGCTGATGCATTGTCTCCTGTTCGGTTTTCACTTGAGGTGGGCGCCCTCTAGTGGCTGAAATGGGGAACTGATCTAGAGGTCCCTGAGCAGAACGTGCAGCTGAACCTACAGAGAAACCAGTCACTGGACACTGATGTTACCATGAAAGTGGAATTTAATAACATTAACACAAAACTCCAGAACAAAACTCTCATTTCGTATCACTTTATAGCTATAGATTGCTTCAGATTTTCTTTATCCCTTAATAATCCCTTATATCCAATGAATATAACATTTGTCTTTTGTAATAGGTATTGGTGATTTTACTGCATCTTTATTTTAAAGACATTCTATTTCCACTGGCTCTTTAGAATTTGTTTTCTGTTTAATATCTATATCATTATTGAAAAAAATTATAATCAGATATAATTTTAGAAGGGGTATTTGTTTGAGTGAAGCAGTGTGCCTGAGCTCCTTTTTTTGTATCTACAAAGGTACTTCTATTTCATGTCATTTTATTTTTTCCAATTTTTTTGTTTAATGCAAAAATTCCATTTTTTTCAGACTGCAAACACCACCAACCTCAGCTATATGGTCACAGGCCTGAAGCCCAACACGCTTTATGAGTTTTCAGTAAAAGTCACGAAAGGCAGGAGAACAAGCACATGGAGTATGACTGCTCATGGAACCACCTTTGAGACTAGTAAGCAATCTGAGGTTTCCTTTGCATTTTCAGTGATGACCATTTCTTGTGTAATTCAGTCTTTGTTGTAGTCAACAGCCCGTACTGTATAAGCTACTATCTTATATTAATGTCAAGATCAGGTGTACTTTTAAAAGGGAACAAAAGGGCTTATAGTTTATCTCTGTACACATGGTTTCTGAAAAAATAATTTTACATTTTGCAGTCACTTGACTAATTCCTTTACTTTTCTATGGGCATTGCTTGAATTTGTCATTAGCCAATTGCAACTACCTGAGCCGACAAAAGAACCTAAAATGCCTCTTTGAAGATAGACTAGCTGAGATGTTGAAGAGTTGTGTAAGCCGGAAGGAAAAAGGTTTCCCTTTGGACTTCAGAAAACTCGATGGAGCAGTTGCACATTTCCCCTGCTCATTGCCACACTTCTCTGAAGTCTTTACAGAGGATTGTTCTAAAATACAGAGCTTGGGAACTAACAATCTTGGGCTGAAATAAGAGGGTTACGCATATCCTAAAAGTAAGAAATTAAAGAGTAGAGAAATGCATATAAAAAATAAGGAAGTAAAAAAATCTTGTTGTTTCATGTCCCTTTTCTGACCCATATTGCCTTTCTTCTCTGCAGTTCCCAGCTCTCCCCCCAAAGATGTGACTGTGGTCAGCAAGGAAGGCAGGCCAAGGACTATCATTGTCAACTGGCAGCCTCCTTCTGAAGCCAATGGAAAAATCACAGGTACTGTTGAGTCCAGAGAGAGCAGCCAGTGTCCTCAGTGGAAGAACCACTCTTAGACTGATATTAAATGCAGTGTAGTGAACCCAAGGTTGATGGCTCTTATTACTGACAGGCTTGTTCACATGTTAAGATCAGCCTATGTCTTAATTTGAACCTTTGTTTACTCATTTCTTGTGCAATGAAGGTCTTCTTAATTATAATTCCCTGCATTCAGTCTGTTTTATTGTCATCTGATGTCGTCCATATATAGAAATAGTTTGATTAATCAAAAGTGACATAACATCTGGCCACCAGTAGCTCATGTTTGTGGAAGGAGTTGTCCAGGACTGTAATGTGAAAACTAAAACAAATCACTAATGAGATTGACATGTCACTGACTAAAAAATTACTTTTAATTACCTTTTAGTTGGAACATATACTCGGCAAGAGCATTTATACTTTTAAATAAAGCATGCATGTTGCATTAACGCTACTGCAGAAGGTGGTTTGGAAAACCAAGCTGATGTGTGAATAAATAAACAGGTCCTTAAAATTGTTTAGCTGACAGGTGCAAAACAAAGAAAAACACAGGCTGCAGCCAAACTGAGCTTGACTGACGTTTTTGCTGAGAGTCCCATTCTTCGGCGAGGGTCTTCTGCAGCCGTCCCATCGCAATGAGAAACTCACCCCCAGATGAGAAACTGTGACTTGGAGGATAATTACGTCCTTAACTGAGCTAGCAGCCGCGCAACAGTCAGAGCTGGGATTTCATGGCCGTGTTTTTTTTCCCCCCAATATTTCAGGCTACATCATTTATTACAGCACGGAGGTGAACGCTGAGGTGCACGACTGGGTGATTGAGCCTGTGGTGGGGAACAGGCTGACGCACCAGATCCAGGATTTAACCCTCGACACGCCGTACTACTTCAAAATCCAGGCCCGCAATTCCAAGGGAATGGGGCCCATGTCTGAGGCCGTACAGTTCAGGACTCCCAAAGGTATCCCTGCAGGAGAATGATTGGTTGGGATCGGCTGTGTGTTAGGGAAAAAGCCAAATGTAGCATTTGAGGACTGAGAGAGAACGCTGGCACTGGACTGCTGCACTCGTGGATCCTTGTGCATGCCTTTCTGTCACCAGAGGAATGCGCGTTAGTGGAGCCACACAGTGCATACCTGCTGCTTCTGTGAGTGCGGTCGCCTAGGCAGCAGCATGCTGTTTGAACAGCACTTGGACTGCACCACCCAACAGGATGAGATTAGGAATATTTGATCATTCATTTGATTATTGATAGTTCATCTGATGAGACATGGGTTTTAAACTGCAGCATGTCAGAATCAACAAATGATTTTTTTCCGCACTCGTTCACACAGTGGCATGCCAGCTGTGCTTTGGCAGTATTTACTACTGCTTCTTGTTGCGTCTGTTACTTACAATCCAAAGAAGTGGAAACTTACAGGGAACTTTAGCTTTGGGTAATGTATTCCAGTGAATTTATATCTAATTGGAGCAACATGGAAACAGACTTGAAATTGTGCAACCAGACACGACCTGTAATTTGTGTGTCGTAACTATAAAAAAAATATTAGCTTTAATCTTCATGTTTTTACAAGTAGAGTTTGTTTTGGATTAGTATGGTGCATTTGGACTGATACAAGGTGTTCAGTGGAGAAGCCCGCAGCAGTTCTGATATTTATCCCCCTATTAACTTGTAGTAGCTTTGTGTTTAAAGCTGTTTTAATGAGCTGTTATTGCTCACTGGAGGGATCTATGGTTTTTCTGGAATCCAACTATTTGCCTCTGCATTTGAAAAGAATCCAGAGATTATTCAAAAGCACACTGTTTTGTTATAAAGTAGGATGGGATGCAGAAGAAACAGTGTGATTTAGTTGTGCCCCAGATCCTGCTGTCATGTTCAGCTCCGGTTGTCTTTTTTCACTTTGCTTTAAGCAGTTTTTCAGCTCATGAGCCATCAGAGACAGTTTGTGAGACTGAAGGAGGCCATTCAAAAGTTTCTCTGTTGCCATATTAGCTTTTTTCTTCAAAGCCCTGCCTCGCTTCCTCCCTGCTTTTCCCCTCTAACTGAACTGCTTTGTATTTTCTCTCCCTGCTTTTTGTGCTTGACCTGTTAGCTGAATCTTCTGACAAAATGGCTAATGACCAAGGTAATGTTACCTTTCTTCTGTTCCTTCATCTCCCAGTCTTCACATTTCTTTCCGATTTCCTTCCCTTTGTCATTTTCTGTTTGTTTCCAAGCAACCACAGCTGTCCTCCTCATTTGCAGGCAAAAATTCCAACCTCATCCAAACAAAAAAGGGGGGGGGACATTCTGATTCGGCTCAAGATTCCCAGCTGGCTAGAGGAGATAAGGAAATGTGGCAAATCTGGTCCTTTGAAGTTAGTTTGCGCTTAGACTCCTGTTACCATGTGGTGTGAATGTGAAATATGTTGAGCAGCCAGCTTCTGAAAACCCAGAGAAGACAGTTGATCTCTTCTGGGTTTCACTGACCCTGTTCTAGCAGAGAAATCAAGACCCGCAAGATGTGGTGTTAGTACTTTGAGTTTGTAGAAAAGCTCTCATAAATAAAATTGTGTTCTTGTTATTCTTTCTGCTATAGTACTACCACTGCTGCTAGTCATTGTAGGCTCCGGTTTGAAAACTTGTAAGGTTCTTACTACTGATTGGCTGATTTTATGTGCTAAAGCTTTACTTGAAACTTTGTTTAATGTTGCATATTATATATATTCTCTCACATTGACTCAAAACTGAGCCATGGAAAATGCAGGTTTAAGATATGAGTGTTATGGAGGATAACAGTACATGTATAGGCTGGAGAATGGCAGAGTTCATTCTTGTCAGGGTATTTAAAAAAACTAGGTTAGGGTTTTACACCTCTCTGGGCCTCAGAGACCCTGCTTCGTGTCTCTCTTCCATTTTTCTATTGTCTCGTCTTTGTCACGTTTTAGTATTTGCTCTCTTAACATTTGTGATGTGTGATTCAAAGCATGTCGTGCTTCTGGACGAGCGCTCTAAAAACAGCATAGACGTCTTGTTAGTTTATCAGGGAGACTTCCACTCCTCAGCATCACTTAGCCAGAGTGCAGCACCTGGACAAGAGCACTGCCTTGCACTGGCAAAAAAAAAATGTATGAAGGAGGTGAAGTCATCTAGCTACTTCATAATGATAATTATGATTCATATCATATGACATTATGAGAATAAGATTTTTAGGAGAAGAAAAAAAACACCTGTAGGGTGAGATTACTTTCAGCCCAGTGCATCTGTACCCAACATTCTGGCTATAGGATGTTAATTTGAAGATTAAAAAAAAAACATATGTGAATTTCTCATTTCTGATGCTGAAATGCCAGCTTTTCCCCAGAAAGGAGAATAACTTCTCGCTCTGCATCTGTCTTCTATCACTGGGCTGTTCTCTCGTCACTCATCTAATAAATTCACTTCAAACATATTTAGAGGGGCAGCATACAGTATGTATTGTTTATCTCCAGGTGAATCCTTTTTGTGTTTGTGGACTCTTTTTAACCGTGTTTCCTGTGTTTGTGTATCCAGCCAGTTCCCCAGTAAAGCCAGGTGGGCGACCCACTTCTCCAGACCATGGTGTGGGCTCCCCACACGGTAATGTACTCCTTTACTTCTGCCATTCCTGTAGCTCTTCAATCCACCAGTTCATAGCCAGCGTTCTTACAGAAACGACAGACTTTTTGCATCTTCACTCCGTTCCGGTTTAGCAAATCAAATATTGTAGCTGTGGATTGTTTTACACTACATCTCCATTCTCTTGAAAAAAATATTCTTGATGCGTCTCTTTCAACATTTGGCAAAATGCACAACCACGTACGACGGTACTGTTTCAGAAGCTGCAGTACTGAAAAGGGAGTTCGACTCTGGGATTAGTGATGGGTATCAGCCATAAATCACACTTAAGAGGTGGAAAGAGTCAGCAATTGAAAAATATTCAACAGAAAGCAGCTCATCTCACATCAACTGGAAGGTTTTTCTTAAGCATTTTTAAATATTATGTATTGTGAACTCATTCAGCCTCAAGTGGGTTTACTCTGCAATTGATTTTTTTAACCTGCTGTACAGCTTGACTATATTGTTGGATGTTCTCCCAATAGTGCGATCTCTTTAATGAGTCATGTATTGGCTGTTTTTGTAATAAGCAGATTGTTTTTGTTTTCCCACCTCTTAGGCTTTGTTATAGATCGATTTATTTCTCCGAAATGCTTTCCCTGTACAGAGGTGGAAGTGTTTGCAGGCTTTGCTCTGTTATGTAATGTAGTTCATTGTGTTCAAATAGTTCCTGTTCTCTTGGCTGGGTTTGCACATGTGACATCAGTTTAAATATATACTGTATGTATACCCATCTACACCAAGACAACACCTGTCTTTTGGAGAATGAGACTGTTCCCTTCACAGGAGCAATAAGGCACGTCTCTGGCCTGCTGGTGGGTTCTTCACACTACCTTTTTAAGGGCTGAGTGTTGTCATTCTTACAATCTCCACTTGCTTCTGGTGGGCAGGGATAAGCCGTAAACCATTTAGAAACCACAGAACTAAGTATTAAAAATCTTAATGAAGATCCCGAAATCCTGAAACCAGTTGTTACTTGTTCATTTTCTTGCTATGCCTTTAATTTCCCAAAGGACAGAAAATGAAAAAGAAAAAAGCAGAAGGGAAATAGCAGGACGCAAGGCGAAGACTTTGTCACTGTGGCTGCTTCATGCTTTAATTCTATAACAAGTATTTAATAGCGCTTTTGCATGTCATGGTAAATTGTTCACATCTGTGCAAGGACATTGGAATAGTGGCACTGTAACATTAGAACAGGTTTGGCAAAGCTCCGCATCTGCACAAAAACTGTCCTGTGTCTAGGGTCATGGTAGTCACATGGCAGTCTTTATTCTAACATGGCTGGAGTCAGTCTCTTCTCTGACTCTGAGTCGCTGTGGAAGCATGAATAATGGCTTCATAACATCTACAGTACGTATCTTCATCTTCATACTCTGTGTTATGAGATAAAATAAGATAAAATCTGTAGATAAGTTTCACCTTTTTGGTTTTATGCTGGCATTTTAAATATGGGAGAAGCTCCCTTTCCACAGCCAAGAGAAGTACAGTAAGCCATTTCTGAATCTGTGAATGAGTTGGAGTAGTTCCGTAAGGGATCCCCACGCTGTTGTGTGACCACACTTTCTTCCTGTGCTCCAGGAAAGACGGGTTTCTCCGGGAGCCCGACGTCCTCCCTGGACAGCAGCATCCTGCTGATCATCATCATCTCTGTGGGAGCTTTCACCATCATCATTGTGGTTGTGGTGGCCGTCATCTGCACCCGCCGCACCACTTCCCAGCAAAAGAAGTAGGTGTCCAACACAACCCCGAAAACCCATCTGAGCTCCCCCTCTCTCCGCTCTGTTGCTGGTTTCTTGGAGGTCTCCAACCAAACCTGCACCTGAAAATGTGACAGGGCTGGAGACTGAGCTGGTGTCTCATGTGCTCTGGAATGGTTGACATTAAAGGGGAGCTGCAGTCCTCGTTTCTCAGACTGGTTACTACAGTACATCTTGGTAACAAAATAAATGAATTGATGGCATTGCAAACACCATGGTTTGTGCAAATTGTGACGTGAAGCGGCCCTTCCTGCTCGCTAGTCACTGTGATGTAATGCGATTTATAAAGGAGAATAAGACAGCTTGTGCAGCAGATGCTTCATGGCAGAAATGTTCCAATATGATCTGCATGCAGAGTTAATAAGTAAGTAGTATTTGTCGGAAAACCACCTCGGAGGTCGAGAGCGATATATCTATTGGATTAAAAGAGATGTATTCACAAGCCTGCATGTTTACAATGTAATAGGGCCGCTCCACGTCACCGGAGGTTTTGTTGCCTCGTTCTGAATCGTGGCCAATGACAGCAGTATGGTGCTGTACATACCTGGAAATTTCATTTATTTTGTGTGGTTTTTACAAGTTGCTGGGTACGTCTTACTTTTGTTTTGGTTTGAAATGCACTCATCAATGACGATTCTTTCGAACCCCGAAATAGGAAAATGGGGTTGCTGCTCCCCCTTCAGAACGCTATCATGACGGACACCTGGTGTGATTTTGTGGTACCCTGATTTTGGAGATGTTTGGTCCTTGCTCAGCCTCGGGGTGTGGAGTGCAGCTCGGTTTGCCTCCTCCTGAACCCGGTGGCTTTCTCTACGCTCGGCAGGAAGCGGGCGGCCTGCAAGTCGGCCAATGGCTCCCACAAGTACAAGGGCAATTCCAAGGACCTGAAGCCCCCGGACCTGTGGATCCACCACGAGCGGCTGGAGCTGAAGCCCATCGACAAGTCGCCCGAGCCCAACCCGGTCATGACCGACACGCCCATCCCCCGCACCTCTCAGGACATCACCCCCGTCGACAGCGCCGCGGACAACACCATCCACCAGCGCCGCAGCTCCTGCCGCGGTGAGGTCTCCCTGCCGACATCGCTCCCACAGCGGCGCGCCCCTGCGTCACACTGCTCTTTCTGTTTCTCAGGGGGACAAGTCAAGACACTGCCTTGTTTTCTTTGACCTCTGCCAGGGGGAAGTGTTGGTCAGGAGGGGTTCTCTCGTGGCTTAACCAGCCATCCAGGGGTTGCGGCCATACAGTGCCAGATTTCCCATTTGGCACTGTGGGCACAGTGCCCAGGGCCTGCGAAATGTTTAGGGAAACACTAGTGACTAACAGAAAACGAGTTGAAACAAAACAATACGATAGGTGCTCCAAATCAATAGCCACACGCTCTCTAGCGGCTGTTCTAGACACTAGAAGTGTGGTAGTGATGGTCACTCGACTCGCTCCGTCAATCAGGTGGTTTAGCATTGGGATAGTTTAAAGTGCGTCACGTCAATCGACGTCATTCAATTGGCGTTTACGCCTCTTTTTGCGCATGTCGGAGTGAAAGTGCCTGGGGCCAACGAACACCAAAGTCCGGCTCTGCAGCCATAGCCCAAGTTAATCAACAGCAGACATTTGCACAGACTGTGTGGGCGTAAGATAGGAAAACCTTTGCAGTTTCTGTTTCTTTCCTGTGTAAACGAGTATGATTGTGACTCCGGCTTAGGACAGATCCTAGGAAACCCTACGGTGTTATTGGTCGGGGGTCTTTGGCTTCGAAGACCCTTGGTTTAGAATGTTTTAGCACTGTTTTGTAAGGATTGCCGTTTGCAGCGCTGGGGCCCAGGGTTCGATTCCCGGGTCGCTGTCTGTGTGGAGTTTGCATGTTCTCCCCGTGTACACATGGCTTTGCTCCGGGTGCTCCGGTTTCCTCCCAGACTCCCAAGACATACTGATAGATTAATTGGCGTCTGGTACAATTAGTCCTGCTGTGTGTGTCAGTGTGTGCCCTGTGAGAGACTGGAGTCCTGCCCAGGGTATATCCTGTCAAGATGAGCTTGGGCTCCCCTGTGGCCCTGCATTAGATCAAGTGTTTAGAAGATGGATGGATGACTTATTTACTAACTGAAGCAGCTGATGCAAAGCAGCCTGAAAAATGAATTCTGTTCAATTTTGACATAAACTCTGCGTTTAGCCATCATAACACCCCTAAGCCCTGCGATCTATTTAAAATCTTAAAGCAGTAATATTAATAACTTCTACTCCATTTCTTTATACTTTGCATTCATAAATACAAGATTTCTGGTATCATTTTCAGAACAATGATAGAATATTTTACAGTATTGAAGGTATATTGACAGTATACCTGCTTCAAGCAGTTTTGCATGTTCTGTAGTCATTGTATTTTAATTCCAGTTCGTTCACATTATACTGTGCCCAAATCCCATAATTTGTGTTTTTGACAATCCTCGCCAAAAAATAACATTTATAAAATTAAATATTTGGTATTTGGTATTGGTAACGCAATGAAGTGTTGTACCTGATTGACAGCTAGGAAAGGCACTGGTGATTGGAAAAATATTTGAAATATATTAGATATTTGAGTCTGCTTGGAAGATCATGTTAGGAGAAATAGATTTGGTAATGCTTATGTCAGAATTCCATTGGTAATGGGTTTTGAAGTATATACAGTGTAACCATATTAACTGAGGTTTGGCATTGAGATACGCAGTATTGTACATTCTTCACATAAATTCTGATCTTGAGTATTCCTTCAGTAACAATGTGCAGGCCAATTTATGATTCCTCATTGCTTTGTCAAAGACGTAGTTCTTTACCGCCCTCTAGAGTGAGGAAGAACACTGTAAAGATGTACTGTACGTGGAGCTCTGCCTCCAGAGCAGACCAATCAACCCATTTTGAAATTAACTGAGAATGGGGATTTTGGCAAGATGAGTGAAACAGAAGCACTTATTGAAAATTAGTTTTTTACAAAGTCGAGCTTTGCAAATGTAAAAAAAAAATCATTAAAACAAGAAAAAAAATCAAACATGAATGCCTTGGACAATAGGAAATCTGTAAACTTAATTTCAGCCAGTGGAGGAAAGGAAGTCTTGTAAAACCAATGTATGTTAAGTGATTGCCTTAGATGTGTAGCAAATTAAATATAAACAGATATAGACAGTACCCCAGGTAATGTTATACATTAAACTCGTTACAATCTTCATAACATGTTTAACACACTTGACATAGGGGTCAACAGCTACCAGTGTGGATGAGGGTTGCTGTATTGGTAGTGACAGTGAGGTTAATTGAGCAAAGAACACTGAGAAGAAAAGTCTGTAGTCCCTTATTTACACTGTAGCGAGCTAGTTGTATCTGAGGTATCGTCAGCATTTTCAATAGGAAATACATAAGAAAACACAAGGTTATGATGGGAAGACTGTAGTGTCTGTTAAAACCTACGATATATAATACAGCATGTGGTAATGTTTTTAGACCAGGCATTCCCTGTCCTGTCTGATGAAGGTAAGATCTGTCCTGATTAATCTAATTTAGAGAATCTGAGCAGCTTTGTAAGGGACCCACAATATCACAAAGGAAGTTATTTTGGGTTCAGAGATCTACTTGGCTGGCAAAGCCATGTAACAGGATTACGAAACAGAAAGCACATCTCGTCCTCTACAAACAGTGGTGGTTTAAGCACAGGGGTGAATTTTAAGCTGTAGGGGCCCCCGTCTGACATCCGGCTGACAGGGTGGTCGCTGTTTTGTATGCCTTGCAGGGCACGAGTCAGAAGACAGCATGTCAACACTGGCAGGGAGACGGGGGATGAGACCCAAAATGATGATGCCCTTTGACGCCCAGCCTCCACAGCGTAAGTCCAGCTGCCCACCCTGGGGTCTCATTGAGCTGCTGGTCCCACACTGCATTCAGGGAGTGTTTAACCTTCCTGTGCTCTATGTGCTGTGAATGTGAGGCGAGTCGGTGGTTGTAAAGTATGTCCCCGCACCGCAAACCAAAACTCAGGAGAATTTGGCACAATTTTAACACCTTCAAGGGTCATCGTTTGTCTGTGCTTTTCTTTCTCATTTTTGTAATTTAAAAACAGCAGAGCAAATAAGAGAAGGCTGCTCTCCTAGGACACATATTATTTCACTGCACTATAATCTACACATTTTTCATTGCCTTGGAATTGCCTAGTATTGATTTTCTACCCACCTGCACATTTCCATTGGCAGTGGAACAATTTAGAGTGCAATTTGGATTTAACTGAAAGCCTCTTCACTGAAAATTGGTCAATGCATCACGAGGCCAATCGGCCCCGATTACAGCACTGCGGTGTTTTACTTATCATAACTTCGAAACTTGTAGTTCCATTTTGATCCAGCTGCTGAACAAACCTCTGCGCCCATGACTTTTGAATCCTTTTCAGGGGCTGCCTTATGAGGGGAAAAAATGGCTCATTTCCACCTAGAATTTCAAAAACCTGCCCCAGAGGAAAAACATGGCGGCAGTACTGCATGGTAGTCAAGTTTGTAGAACTGAGAAAAGACGAGAACTGTGTGGTGGCCTTCTTTGATCATACCCTGATATAGTTCTGATGCTTTCTGCTGTACCCAGCGTCCGGCTTTACTGACCCTGTCCTGTCTCGCTCCCAAGTGTGTGTGTTCCTTCTGTAAATGGCGTCTCTCTCTGTTGTGTTCATTCACAGCTGTGATTAGTGCTCACCCCATCCATTCCCTCGATAACCATCACCATCATTATCACTCCGGCAGCCTGGCCTCCCCGACTCGCAGCCATCTTCACCATCAGATCAACCCGCGGCCTCTCGCCACTCCCATCTCCCACGTAGACAGGGCCCACTCCGCAGGTGAGGCTGCCAGTCTGCGCGGGGGATTCTGGGAGAGAGTCTGAGCACCTGTGAATACCAGCTACTGTGGCAGCCACCGTATAGGAAGTCCCAATCAGGCTGCCCAGGCAGCATGAACCATCTTGTTCTGTATTAAAAAAAAAAAAGAAATTGCAGAACAATATTGAGCCTCTTATTGAAGTGTATGGGTAGTCTCACACCAGATCCCAAAATAAAAACAATACCATGGGAGTCCACGCACAATATTTTGCACCGAATAAAAAAAATCTTTGTTCCAAATCACCATACAATATGGACATCCGTGAGTATCTGGTTAATCGTCAGGTATCTTAGGCTGATTGTGGAAATGCCCTTTGAGAGATTTAGTCCCTCTGCCGCTCCTTGACTGCTCAGCTCTCATCTTCGTGCCTCAGTGGGGCTTTTAGCAACGCTGCTCAGTTCTGTTTGTTTCCACCGTGAATGGTCAGTCCTGTTCATTATGTTTTTAAATACATTCGTTTTTTTTCCCCCTATATCATATGTTAGTTGATGCACTACTGAATTTCAGGAGCATTTGATAAGAACTGACGATTCCTATAAAAATGTTTCATTTGCCTTCTTTGTTAAATGATGGTATCTAATTATTTATTATAGTATTATATTTTTAGAGTAATGCAATGTGAATATTTTAAAATGTTGTGGTTAAGGCTTTCATTGAAATAGGTTTCTGTAATCATTGTTTACTTCAGGACATTGTCCATATAAATAAAAAACATTAAAATAGATCAAACTAAATAAATATATGCATGTGTGTAGCTTATGAAACATGTTCTAATGAGGCCGGCACAGTGAGCATGGAGTAGGAGACGTTCTATATATTTCTAAACGGATATATAGCTTTCAGTTTAATTAAAAGATTTGTGCAAAAAAACATTTCTTCTGAAATCTTTTCAGTAAGAACTTGTCTAACTTAGACCACTGTGCATTTAAACATGATCGCAAGAGGAGCTGCTAGAGGAAATCAATGTAGATTGAAAAGCACTGCAGTCAGCTGTACATTAATTCTTTAATTTTGCTGAAACAAGCATGCTTGTTATCTGTTCAAGTTGGTTGCCAGGTTCCCTGTTTTAACAGGCTTTCAGTTTTTGTTTTTCCTCCATTGGCTCTGCGATACTCTGCTTGTATTTGGAAACAAACACTTTTCTTTCCACATGGCCAGTCAACCCTGACAGAGACGAGTTTCCCATTTCTCATCCTCTGCCATGAAAGATGTGTTAGCTTGACAGGCGATATTGCCTCACGCACCTTCTAAAGTGCAGTTAAATGGGTTGGCCGTTTGTTTTTCATTTCCACTACAAATAACTAATGGTGAGACAGCTCTCGTTGAATCACAGCTGACTTTGTTACAGTAATGGAGATGATTTGGGTCGAATGGGAATGTTGTTTCTTATTTGTGTTAAATGGAATGAATGGCTGTAATGGAGAAAAAAAAATTGAAAACATTTTTCTGTTTGCTGTAAAAACTGAAACATCAGAGGGAAAAAAGCATGAGAAAAATGCCTAACTGAGCTGTTTGCCGAGTCTGGTGTGCAGAGTCCTACTTTCTGCTGTTTGAAAAATCACAGAAGCACTTTCAGGAGTCTCTCAATAAGCATAAATTGGCATTTTTTTAACATAATAGGTCAAATTTATTCAGTTGAGAAGGTAAATAAAAAAAGCACAACTAGCATGGCTAGTTATGTGAAGTGGAAGTAAAAGTGTACATTCCAAGTCTGCCGATTATCATATATTATAGATACCACATATTACAGATATTTTTTAATATTGACATTTTATCTTCAGGCATATTAAAGTATTACTTTAACACAATTGAATATATTAGATGATTCGATGCCCATCTCAGTCCCCCGATCTAAATAAATCACCAGGCACTCAATGGGATAAGTCAGGCGAGACCATCAGCAAAGCCAAAGAATTGTAGAACTTGGACTGAGTCAATGATGAAGAATGTAATTGCCCCATTGTAACAGAAAATGCCATGGCTTAAAACAGTAAAAAAAAATTAAGGTCCTCACATTATCGAAGTTGTCTGCAAAGTAATTCTTGATGACAAGCGAGTTGTTTTTGATTAATGAAATTCTGAATACCATTATGAATCATTGACTTTTTAATGCATTGGTATATTAAAATGAGACATTTTGCAAACAAGAGGGGGGCAGAATCACCTAAACTGATCAAATAGGTCTTTAAGCAGTTGCTGAAGGCAGGAGGGAGATGTGCCTTAGTAGAGTGGATTTCTCCAAGTTCTTCCGATGACGACTGGCAGTCGTGTACGACAGAGCCCGAACGAGCGGTGACCGGCGGCGGGGGGCGTGATGGCTGCGTGCCTGTGTTTGCAGAATCGGTGAGGAACACGCCCAGCGCTGACCCCTTGCCCGTCCCAGTGCAGCCGGCTTGCGCCGTGGACCACCCCGAGCCGGACAGCGGCGCCAGCTTCCTGAGCTCCGCCCCCGAGGAGGAGAGCTACAACCCGCCCACCGCGCACGTGCGGCCCACCCACCCCCTGAAGAGCTTCGCCGTGCCCGCTGTGCCCACCCCGGGCACCTCCTTCGAGTCCCCCGCCCTACCCAGCACCCCACTGCTCACCCAGACAGGTGGGGGCCCCGGGACATCACGCCTCTCAGACTGGGGGGGTATGACGCAGCGGGTCAGGGCACCGCGCGGTTTGGGCTTAAGAACTGGTTCTGCTCCTGCTGTACCTATCTTTCTCCCTGTCCTTGAATTTCAGAGACAGTATTTCTAATTCCACTTGTCTAAACTGAGCCATTGTCACTTGCTACACTTCAGACATTTGACTTGCTTTAACGATATTATATAGAAAATTAAGGCCAAAGTTGGTAGCTGGGCATGTGTGTGGGCATGCAGTCAGCCTTTGAACACAAGAAAGGTTACAAACGAGAGCACCTGTCGGACCTGTTTTGACCTGTTAATTGATTCCAACCTCCTCCAGCCCTTTCTAAAAAACTGGGATCGGTATCCTATGCCACATTTGCACTGTCCTATTCCGACCACAAGTCTGTCATTGTGCCACTCCAGCTGCTCAGTTTCTCCTCCTGTTCTAGGGCCAGCTTCCCAGGTGCACTCAGTGAAGACAGCCTCCATTGGCACACTGGGCAGGACGCGCTCACCAATGCCTGTCATAGTGCCCAGTGCCCCTGACGTGCCAGAGACCAGCAAAATGCTGGAGGATGTTGAGAGCGTGAGTACAGTCCGTAAATATGATTTCTTTTTGTTATATACATTCTGATGCACTGCCTGGAGAGGGGCACAGCCTGGAACTGGACTGTAGGTAAGTACTGTGTAAGTGCAGAGCTAGCAGCAATCAGGATTTATGCACTCTCTAGCAAGTTGATTTGGTTAGTTGATTATGTATTAAACAATACAAACATGGCAGTTTAGCCAAATATTTTTATTTTAAAATAATTTGGTCCTTACTCCTGCATTTTAATGAATCTGGTTATTTGTTCTGGCAGAGTGTTTCTGCATTTTGTCCCAGTACTTACTGATCAACCAATTACTAGTTAGTCAATAAAGACCACCTCCAAATTTCCCCATTTCAGCACCGTCACTTGTTCTACTCTCCTCTTTATATCAATCTCTGTTTGTCAGTTATTTTTAGATTATAATTTGCAGATGTTGCTATGGGAACAAACGGATTAATCCAGAGGTGTGAAACTCATTTCCTGCAGGTCCCAGTGTCTTGTGGTTTTTGTTCCACCTGAGCTCTGTTACCTGGTTGATCAAAATGTTTAATTCACTTCATAATTTTAAAGGTACCTTTTAATGAAGTAAATGTTTAGAGTGCACAGGAGCTCAAAACAAAATATTTTACGTGCCTAGCTAAGAAAATAATTAGGTAATTGCTTAATTGACTAAAGAGTTGGAGCAAAACGCAGAAGACACTAAGCCTTCCATGAACCGAGTTTGAGACCCATGAGTTAAACTGAGTTGAGCAGGTTATTTCAGTCTTAAACCTCCAGCTAGCTAAAGCTTGTCAACAAACACGCTGTCCATGTGCCACATTCTGAATTATTTTGAATTCTTTTAGTTTTGGAAAGGTTGCAGGGTAGTGTTGTATTTTTAAACAGTTTCTTACAGTCTACTGCATCTCTACTATCAGGCATATGATTTAGGCTTAGTTGCAGTTTGTTCCTTACCAGTAAATGTAATTTTGTTTTGCTTTGTAGGTGTAAGTTTTATTTTTGGAAATGGCTGTTAGACTTTTTTCCACCAAAGAAGTCAAGACTCAGTTTTGGTTCTAATTATTTTTTTTTATTTTTATCTCCCTTCTCTTCTTCTCTGTCTGTTTTTGTTCCTCCCCTCTTGTTTTTTCTCTGCTCATTTCTTCAATCACCATCGGCTGCCTTCTTGTCGGTCTCCGTTTCCCTTTTTTTAATACCTCGTTTGACTTGTGTTTTGTTGTTTTGCTTTCTGCGCATCTTTGTAACATCACGCTTCCTGATGCTGTGGCAATGGTCGCCTCTGGCTGTGTTAATGTTCCCGCCTTTTTTAAATTCTGTATTGGCCTTGCGCTGCAGTCCCATTGACCAACTCCACCCCCATCCCCGGCAGTAACCCTGTTCCTTTCCTTTAGAACTACGAGGCGGATGAACTGTCCGAGGAAATGGCCCACCTAGAGGGTTTGATGAAGGACCTCAATGCCATCACCACAGCCTGAGCGAAATGGAATGTCTCAATATTCCCTGAATGGAGCAGAAAAAAAGGATTTGCAAAACTTCAAAAAATAAAAAAAACTGAAACTCTTGGCTCACCTCACTTACTCTCAGGAAGGAGATGGCCGTTTTAAAAGAGACAGCTCACGTTTTTAAGAAGAACAAAGATTTTCAGTACAAACAGCAATTAGCTGATGGAAGTTTCATTTTTATCAGCGGAAACGGGCTTTTTTTTTCCTTCGGTTACCATGGAGACCGTTATTCGGACAGACACCATTTTGTAACTCTAAGAAAAAGGAAAAAATAAAGAAGTATGCCGGTTTTTGTCTTGGTGCTCTTGGGCACAGGTCTACAGTGTTTGGACATTGCGTTAGTGTGTCATTGTGCGTTTTCATGAATCACCCTTTTCATATGAGGTGGACACGGGACATCCCTCGCTCTTTATTTCCATTTTGTATCCAGCGTTCAGAGCGAATGATGTGCCCGTTTCCCT
Organism: Lepisosteus oculatus; assembly: GCF_040954835.1. Taxonomy (NCBI): domain Eukaryota; kingdom Metazoa; phylum Chordata; class Actinopteri; order Semionotiformes; family Lepisosteidae; genus Lepisosteus; species Lepisosteus oculatus. The sequence continues at coordinate 59,712,887 of NC_090700.1, forward strand.
GTTCTGTGTTATATATTGTGCCACATTACTATTATTTTCTATTATTGTTTCTTTTTATTTTTTATATATATATAGTTTATATATATAAACTGCCTCATTCTCTCTCCATCGTTGACGTGTTCCTGGATGTGAGCGTGAAACACTAAGATATCTCGTAGCTCATGAAGCTTCTGTCCAGTGGGGGAATGTTGTGTATTTTTAATTTTATTCTATTTTATTTGCATTGTTATGTCAAGAAACTATTTCCCTCCCCCCATTGTAAATTAGATCTGTTTTGTATGGGAGTCCCCATTCAAAGACTTATCTCCATGGTCCTGACTTGTCATTCTTATTATTTCATGAAGAGCAACAGCCTTCAGTAGCTTTGTACAGTAATTTCAAGAACTGCGATTCCATTTAATTCATTTCTAAAGCTAACTTTTGTTCTGAAGGTGATATTGATCATTTCAGTTAATTATGGATGCTGTTATACCCTAGGGCAGTATTAGCCTCTAGTTTTGCCTGGGGTCTCCCTCTTCTTTTGTTCATATCAACCTTTCCTCATTTAAAAAAAAAAAGCACTGGTCCCTAAAATCTATGGGTGGGGTACCCCAATTTCAAGGCATCCTGGGTCAGCAGATCTTCCAAAGGGTCAGCAAGTGCTCATAAGGGCCAGACTGCTTACTGGAGGAGAGTGTTGACTGACATTCGAATGCTTCTAATTTGGGAAGAGGAAGATTTGTGGAACTGGTCTGGAGAAGAGCTGTGTAATGTAGATGACAGTAGGTGTTGATTGTGAGGCCAAGGAGAGAATTGACTTGAAAAATCACAGACCCGGAGAGTCAGCTTTCCTTCAGGAGGAACAAAGCGTGTGTTCCACTAAAGCAGGAGAGATCTTTCCTGAGTCAGCACTAGCTGGAAAGTGTCCTAGATAACATCAGTTATAGAACACACTTTCTTTTGTTTTCAGATACCTGTGACCCATTCCAAAACTGGAAGAACTCAGGACACAAACCTTTTCAATAATTTCTAACATTTATGGGGAAGGCAGTAATTTACTAATTTGGAACTGCTATTTTTTAATAAAAAAATGCAAAGGGTGTTGCCTTTTGAATGGGACTTCCAGACAATGGTTTTTCGGCTTCATTTGCTTTTTATATGAAGAAACACAATTAGTTCTGTAAACAACTGAAATGTAAAATAATTCGTGTTCATGTTTTAAACTTGTTTTCCTCCACCCTTCTACCCAAAGAATGTCATTGAAATCATAATACTAGTCTACTTTTGTGAATATCATGTTTCTCATAATGTACATCCTCATGAATGTTAATATAACTGTAAGAAAATTTACTTATGGATACAAAATGTTAGAAATGTTGTTCAAAGCTGAGCAAAAAAAAAAAGAAAAGGACCCGTCGGGGAATTGAACTATTAAGTTGTAGACAGTCAAACCTGTATTGCACTTTTTTCACAATTTTCAAAAAACATTTTCTTACATATCCTGTGTTTTAAATATAAAGCTATGTTTTGTGTACCTGTAGTGTCATAGGTTAGCAGTTGGCAGCTGTTATTTTTTTTTATTTTTGCCTCTGAAATGAATTGGAGCTGCAAGTTTTATTAAGATGTAGGAGATGAGAAGAACCCTACTGTTGCTTCTTTCTGTACAAAGACCTTTGCTTTCTGTAGAATAATCTGTGGCTTTTTTAAAAAACAAAACGGGAAAAAGCAAAAAAAAAACTTCCATGTTCTTATTTTGTATTGGTGCTCCAATACATTTTATATCCAACCATTACGAGTCAAAAAATACAGTTTGTTGTGTATATTTTACATCTACTTTGGATACTTGGATTAATTTTTCTTTCTTTGTTACTAAATCTTTTTAAAAAAAGGCAAACTTTCCAGCTGGCCTTTCTAGAAGTCATGGTTTCTGGTGAAACTACTCCTGGTTACTGTAGCTCCTGCCACCCACACAGCAGAGTCAAAACTCTTAGGAAATGCAAATATGATCATTCCTATATCCTGTGTGTACCTTCCTGAAGAGTTCTCAAATCACAAAGCATATGAGAATAAATCACTTAACATACGTAAGCCATCCCAAGGGTATCACTTTAGAGAGAAGATCTGAGACTGTAGTTCTGGTTTTTTAAGAGATTCCCCAGATTACTTTGAGAGGCTGATTTCCTTTAGCAGCATCCAGTTTCTTTTTCGGAAGCTGTTACTCCTGTCATAATAGCCAACAACAATCCGGGACAGCTCGGCAATAAGCAAGACGCAAAGAAAACACAATGGGTGTGGAATGGAAATGAATTAGCTGGGAACAGCAAATGATGTCACCTGCCCCCCATTGTATCTCTGCACACAACACACTGTGAGGCACCCACTGCGTGTTGTTTTGGGGATATTGCTGGTTTGAGAGTTCTCCCCGTGGCGAGATGGCCAGTGGCTGTCGTGATCAGTGACACCAGGAGGAAAAGCTTTGGCCATGCGTGGTGGAAGAGGGGGTGGGAGAGGAGTCAGCAGAGGGGGTCTCTCCATCGAGGTGAAATTTATGAGACTAGAAATGTGTCAACAACAGGAAGAGACGGCCCAAGCTGAGCTACGTCCTGCGGCATTCCAAGTGCAGTGCCAAACAAGTTTTTTGGAGGAGAAAGAAATATCTGAAAAGAGGTTTGAGAAGGTAAGGTGAAACGGTAATGTGGATGATTCTGATGAAGGAGAAATTAGGGGGCACAAGGGGCTGTTAGAAAAATCGGAAAATTAATTGAACTGCAAGCCAAGTTACAGATGATCAACAGCCTTGTTCGCATTTACATATAGTAATCCTGAGGAAAGGGCTGTGAAGGGTGTACTCGTTTCCTATTATACTCGTATCCTATACTTCCTATTGATTCTTCATGTCAAACAAAATCCCTCTCGGATCCCAAGCGGGCAGCGTGGGACAGGGTTTGCTTCATCCTGGGCCATTTGACACTGGGTTATAGAGCAATGAGAACCTCTTACACATAGCTCACCTTTTTGTTACACAATATAAGGTATTTACGTCAAAACTCGCATCAAAATCATGCTTTGAAATAAATTCATCCAGAGTTTAAGCCAAACCAGGGTGAAGCCCCGTTGAATATTGTCAGGGAGTCGGCTCCTACTGGGTGCTTGTTGATGTACTTTATTTTTATATTTTTCAGTAATCCTGAACACAAACAGCTAAGGCAGCGTGTTCTTTTTATGAGACAATGACAAGATTCTGGCCATAGGGTGGTGGTGTCTGCATTAAATAAGGAAAGTGCTGGACAAAGGAAATGATGGTTTACAAACAAAACTTAATGAGAGAAAAATATATATTTCTATTTGACAGTTTAGTGTAGGCTTTCTCTTCTGCAGAGCTTGGACTCCTTATCCATAAGTCCTATTATGCTGGATAAATGATCCCCTCATATGAAGTTCCTCTGGTGTAAATGTGGCTTACTGCTGCACTGCATATCAATGTTTCATCATTAACCATAAGGTTACTGTCAAGGCTAATATAGGACTTTACAAGTCATTTACTATTCCCCCTGGGAAATGTAAGCAGAACTGAACTGAAAGATAATGGGCTGTTATAGGTCTCCAATGTTTCTCTCTCCACAAAAGATATGCCATAAAAATAACTAGCTATTCTGCAGATTTATGTTTGTAATAAAGTTTCATACATAATAAAAGATGAAAGTCATAATAGAGAACAATGATTATGCAATCATACAACATGCATATTTGTTAATGCAAACTAAAATTACATCGTGAAATGATATTTCCTGTAACACAGAGGAAATATATCTCGTTAGTAACTGACTTGATGAGTGCGAGTAGGCAGCGTGTTCTGATTCATTAAAGTATGTCTAATACTGTTTGACACTTTACCATCAAAGTTATTTTCTTGCTAGTGTAAAAATATGTATTTCCTATTTTAGCTTTAGAGTGTGGAACTGAATCATTGTATTACATGTCAAATATAATATTAGAGAGGACGACACCGGGGCGCAGTGTTGGGGCCCTGGGTTTCATCCCAGACTTGGGGTGCTATCTGCCCGGGGTTTCTATGTTCTTCCTGTGTTTGTCGGTTTCCTCTGGGTGCTCTGCTTTCCTCCCACCGTGCAAAAACATACTTGTAGTTAATTAGTGTGTGGGAAAAATGGGCCGCAGTGTGAGTGTATGTCTGTGCATTTCCTGATGCGATGAACTGTTGTCCCATCCAGAGCTAATCCCTTCTTGTTCCTGTTGCTTGCCAGGATAGGCTCTGGCTCCACCGTGACCCTGTAATGGATCAAGCAGTTAGAAAATGGATGATTCAATACAACTGTTTACTGCATAAAAGTATAAATTTTTGGTTTACGTCTGAGCATTCGTGTTGGAATACAAAAAAAGGCCGGTATCCACCATCCCCAATGAACATGAATAAACAGTGCGTTTTTAAAAACAATGGCATATCCCTCTGAACGCCAATAGAGGAAATGCCAGCACAGGCCTTGTGAAACAATGTCTGTCTGTCTCTTGGCCAGGTCGCCAAACTAAATGACAATTTGATCTCAACTACGTAACTTGTGTATTGAAATAAAAGATTCCTAGGCTGTGTGTTCTTTCTTTGCTCTTTAAACCACCCCAATGGTGTAACGTGCCTTGTAGACATAGAACGAGGCTTGACTTGCAAGCCCAGTATAAAGTATCGAAATCAATACACAAATGACTTTATCTATCTTGAATTAAGAGAGAAAATATGTCATTCTGGCAGTATTTCGTAAATGATCAAACAGATGTTTATCAGATTTTTTACGTGATTTCAAATGAAAGAGCCAAAAATATCACCTAGGGTAATGTATAAAGAAATAACAGAACTCGGAGGAGCACCGCAGTTTAAAATTTACCACACCTGACTGAAATCCCTACAAAAACAGAATGTTAAAAAGGTCTAAGCCAGTTTAATCACTCATCAGAGACACCTATGGAATGACCCAAAAGCAGTCCTAAACGAACCAGAATAGAAATAACAGCGAAATATGCACTCGACAATAAATCATTTGTTACTCTTACTAGGGCAGTGTCAAGGGTCCCTGGCGTGAATCCCAGACTGAAACTTTTCAAAATTATTCTTATATACTCGGGAATTCTTTCGCTTTAAACCTTGCCATTTCAATCACCTATAGCTAGAAAAGAAAGATTTGTAATGCGTTGTAAGAAATCTAAAATTACTTTAAAAACAATCTCAACTGGGATCTTCAAGAAGGGCGAATATAAAGGAGGCTACAACTGTTCCAGTGAGCTATTTATGTTTGCAAGAATATTGTTACCCAGGTGACTAAGGACATCCTTAAGAAATCTTGTTAAAATTTAATCTAATTTAAACTGATTGTGTAGCAACTAAATAAAATTATTCTATTAATGTTTGAGCTATAGACTGGATTTTTCTCCCTGTTTGCGTTTTGTTTTAAGACACTATGCACATTATTTACAACTCCTCTGGTCTACTTTTATATGCGTCTCCACGCATAGCAGATTTCTTCCTGGTCTTTTACATCTTTATAGATGCCACCCGGGTTCTTAATTCTTCAAAAACATCGAGGAAAACACATGAGCCCGTAAAATGGGGAGCAAGCGCCAGTGCACTCTTGGGAGAAATGGGAGATCTGATAAAAAAAAAAAGTGTGAATCTAGACGAACAAAAATACTAAATGAATTTGTGATTAATCCGTCCAATGAAAGTCCTTCGTCAATGTGCTTTTCCACCTTTTCACAGCCTTCCCGTCTTTTGCCACACTCAATATGGCTAGGATTGCATTTCGAAATCTCCAACATGGCGGTTATCCCTGACCAACATACACTTTTCTATATGTATATATATATTTTTTTTATTCTTTCAACTGACTTTATTTACACTCAACAAAAAAAGCAGGCAGGTCCTCTCGGCCGCTCTGTGACGCGCTGTCGACGTCAGTTCGTGACGCCGCGTCCCTTTGTTGGCTCAGCAGTGGCGGCGCTTGTGTTGTTATTTTCTCTGCGGCTGAAATTTTTTAAGTCTGTATGAATTTTTTCCTGGTGCCGTTGTGTCTCACGTTGTAAATAATATCTCTGTCGAGCCCCCTTTGGACCTTTCGCTTGTCTCAACCCGGCGTGAACATAGTAATGGACTCGGACGAGGGTTACAATTATGAGTACGACGACGAGGAGGAGGAATGCAGCGAAGACAGCGCCGAAGAGGAGCCCGAAGACGACACCCTGGAGCTCGGGGAGGTGGAGCTGGTCGATCCCGCGGAGGCCGGCGGCGAGCGGGACGTGTGCGGGGAGACCGGGGGCAGCGGCCTGGGGCCGGGCCAAGACGAGGAGGACTACCGCTTCGAGGTGCTGACCGCCGAGCAGATCCTCCAGCACATGGTGGAGTGCATTAGGGAGGTCAACGAGGTCATCCAGGTGAGGTGTTTCGAGGCGAGCCGGCTGCAGGAAAGGCCGGGGATGCGGGGAAAGCGGTAGGCCGGAGATGGCCGGATGAGACGGCAGCAGTTAGCTTGGGTCTGTTTGCAGGTGGGGAGGGACTGCGACAGAGCACGGCCCCCCCACTGGAATAGCATTGCGCGAAGGCCTGTTTGGAAACGGTTAGTTTAAAGGGGGGGTGAACCAAAATAAAAAAGCGTGGGGTTTTCAGAGTAAGTAGGGTAACTTTTATCAGGGCGGTGCTCATTCCCAGACGAGAGCTTACTTATCTCGCCGTAGAAGGCGGGCGACAACGGGGGTTTTCGGGGACGGGGGTTTATTTTTGCCGGTTCGGGATATCGGCGTGAAAAGAGGGTAAGAGGGGGTTTTCACTGATGCTGTCCACCTGCATGATGATTATTCTCCTTAGGCCCGACAACAACATGGCGGAGAGCTGCTGCCTCTCCTGTTGATAAAGAACTCGGCTGAGAGTGTTGACAATGTATAGTTTAATTCGAAACTGTCAGCCCTGTTTGCAGCCCTGTTTTAATGAGATGGGGGCTCGTTTTCAGTGGACGGTAGTGACGGCAGCGGGTGGGAAAGTCGTTCAGACGGCGGTCCCATTTTACAGTTCCGTGCCGCACAGCGCCTGCTTAGCCAAATAAAACTTATGCTAAGCAAACACCGCTCGACTTTAAGGTCCTTGTCTGGTGGCCGTACGGTCATATTGGTCGAGGATTGTTAAAGCGACTTCTTTTATTAAGGAAAGGTGCTGACTCGGGGATTTCATTTGATCCCGGGCCAGAAAGCCCTTTCCTCCTCTGGTACAATTTAAGCGGCGGCTGTACTGATTTTCTGGGATTGACCACAAGGAAGACCGTTGTTGCTGAAGTTTTGTTCAAATTATTTATCGTCATTTTTTTCCTCCATATTTTAGTAAAGCATGTAGGCTCCGGCAGTATGCAGGCACTATGCACAATGCGGCCAGGAATCAAGATTACCTAAAGTGCAAAAGAATGAAATATATGTTCACTAAAAGGGTTGTTCATTTTACCCTTTAGTTATTTTATCAGGATCAAGTAATATGCATCTTAATTGTTCCTAAGTCCTGAAATATGTAAAAAAAAAATCAACCTTTAGCTTTCTGGACAATACATTTCCATAGTAAATCTGTAGTCTGTAGCCAGCAGCCATATCGCCCTGCAACTCACAACTGGCAGCCCACTGAAGCTCAGCAGGTGTGAGCCTGGTCAGTACCTGGATGGGAAGACCTCCTGGGAAAAACTAAGGCTGCTGCTGGAAGAGGTGTTAGTGGAGCCAGCAGGGGGCGCTCACCCTGCGGTCCATGTGGGTCCTAATGCCCCAGTATAGTGACTGGGACACTGTACTGTAAACGGGTGCCGTCCTTCAGATAAGATGTAAAACCGAGGTCCTGACTTGACTCTCTGTGGTCATTAAAACTCCCAGGGCGTTTCTCGAAAAGAGTAGGGGTGTAACCCCGGTGTCCTGGCCAAATTTCCCATTGGCCCTTACCAGTCATGCCCTCCTAATAATCCCCATCTATGAATTGGCTTCATTACTCTGCTCTCCTCCCCACTGAGAGCTGGTGTGTGGGGAGAGTACTGGCGCACTATGGCTGCCGTTGCATCATCCAGTTGGGGCTGCACACTGGTGGTGGTGGTGGAGGGGATCCCCATTACCTGTAAAGAGCTTTGAGTGGGGTGTCCAGAAAAGCGCTATATAAGCGTAAGCAATTATTATTATTATTATCTGAAAGTTGAGATGTCTTATTATGGTCAAGTGGACCAGTCTAAAACAAATCATTTTTCTGACTAATGCATCTTCTTTACAGAAATACGTTTAGAAAATTCCATCCTGTAAAGCTTGAATGTACATTTTTAAAATTACATTTTAGTCAGAAAAATATTTAGAAGTTTTAAATACCCTTTTTACACCTACATCCTTTGACAATCATCTGGTTTATGAGTTACCTGCTGTTGTATGAGCAGCAGCCACTTATGAATGATTAATAATAATAATCATTGCATACACTTATATAGCGCTTTTCTGGACACTCCACTCAAAGTGATTTACAGGTAATGGGGATCCCCTCCACCACCCCCAGTGTGCAGCCCCAACTGGATTTGTTTTTTGCTTCGACAGCTACTCTGTAAAGAGTTTAAATCTGAAAATAATGGCTTAAAGTATTCATGATGGAATGGATTATAATTCCAGTTTCAGATTTCAGATTAAAGTCCTGTTTCAGTTTTTTAAACTCAACAGGAGACAAACCGATGAGCAGATGCACACATGCTGCCAACTAAGCCACACTGTGCCCTTTATACCATCAGAATTCAGCAAAGTTCTCTAGGGGCAGAGCTTTACTATAATCTGTAGTTATATACTGCTTTATTTCCAGCGCGTTCAAGTTCCAGTATTCATATAAATTTGTTTGTTCATTGCAGAAGCTTTGACTCAAGATAACTCTCACGCTGTACACTGTGTAAAGCTAGCCTTTTTTCTTTTATTTGTTTCATTTTAAAGCTAGTTTGGTGTGCAGATTGTTTTTCTAACGTGTTTGTCATTTAGAAGACTTATTCATAAAGGAATCGCAGTGTGCACCCAGCATATATTGATAGCATTTTCAGTGTTTAGAAATGCAGGACTTCTTTTCATTCCATGTGCCCAGGCGGTTTGGTTCTGCTCTCCGTTGTTCTGGTGATGTGGCTTTTAATATTTCTAAATGATCTTTTGCATGACCCTTGGGCTCTGGTGGAGACAGGAATAAAAGGTATCTTACCTCCGTTTAATAAGCTTCAGGTGATGAATGTCCACAAAAGTGGAGCTACTGAGGGGGAAAGGCTGGTATAGTCTGTTATCCATGCGAGTATTGGATTCATTAGACGCATTGCCATCTTATAGTTTGTTTGTAATCTGTAGCAGCCCTGTAAGTAAACATTTTTTTCCTGTTCAAGAATTAACTGCTTTATGCTATCAAAATTAGAAAAACATTGACCGTGTTGTAGAGGTGGAAAAATAATTTAACAAAAGTACAATTAAGTTGTTTTTTAAAATATGCTTTGTCACTTACAACTGTAAATCAGACCTCCTTTGTAATACTGTCCTGTATTAATAAGTTTTGGCTTCCACACCCTTGGCACAGACATGGGGCCTCAGAGAGAAGGGATTGTGAATTTTGAGTGGGTGTTGACGAGCAAACATCTTCTCTTCCCTGCCATGGCATGTAGGGATAGGGTATAGTAAACACTCCCTGTTTTGTATGGGGAAGTAAATGGAGGAGGCCCTCTGGAACTCAGCAGGTGGTTCAAATTCACTTTGCCTGTCTTTAAATGCAGGAATTGCACCTAGTTCTGTTTTTGAAAGTCTTTAAATGTGCCTGCCAAGAATAGTTAGTAGTTGACAAACAAGGCTTTTGTGCAAGGTTTCAAATATCATGTATTTTTCCTTTTTTGACTTTTTTTTGCTAACTTTTATTGATTTTTTTTTTTCATTCGTTTGAAGTATTTTTTTTCACGTTCTGTTGTGCTGCCAAGGGGTTTGAGCAGAGCTGCAGAAATTAAACTTCTTAGAGCTAGACTACAACTTAAATGTTTTAACAAGACTGTTGGCATCAATGAGCTAAACACATGGAAAAGGTGACTCATTTGTGAGAATCCCTTAGGATAAGGTTACAGTCAGGCCAAAGAACGGATTGGAATAGTTCCAAAAGGTATTTTGTGCTATTCACCTTTTTTTAATGATCTTGACGTATTCTGCACACATTTTAGTAGGGTGCATATATTTGAGTGATAGTAGCACCTGCAGTAAAGTGCTAGATTGGAGCAGCTGTGGAATTCCCTTTTGTTCCTTTGTGTTAGGGATGCTGTCTTTAGATTGTATGTATTAGTGCTGGCTTCCTGGCACATACTCTCCCCTGCAGTTAGTGTAAAAGAAAACATACCTGAAGCTGTGACCCTGTTTCATGTCCTCATTTGACTTTATGACCTGCTTTATTTTTTTGTCAGATTCCTTTTTCTTTATTGATAATTGCTGCAATTGCATGTGGTGCTGCTGCGAGTGATGAATGTCTGTGGCATTACGAAATGGTTGTCCTTAAATCTAAATATAGTACTTGGTATATCCCAAGGTCCTGTTTGTTACGTCTCACTGTCACATCTGTGCAAAAGGGTTTTCTACACCGTGCACCTAGAACCCCACAGGTGTCTTGCTGGTGTTTGGTGTTTTAAGGCGCTAGAGAGAAGGTCAGAAGTTGACACTGCCCGTCATCCACTTTACCATCAGCTGGAAGAGGTGTTTACTGTATCAACAATTGTCTAATCCAGCTAATGGCAATCTTCTTAGTTTAACAGAAAAACGAATCCATTGAACGATAACCTTTCAGATTTTTGGTTTAATTTTTCTTTCATAGATAAAGATTGTTCTGTAAATATAATTTTAAGACGTCATACAAGGTTAAGATATTAGGCTGCCACTTGGTGTTATGGTTATCTTGGCAGCCTCAGCTCTTGAGACCTTGGTTAATGTCTGGATTTGTTACCTTTTCTATAGAGTTTACATGTTCTCCATGCGTTAACATGGATTTTCACCAGTTCCAGTGGCTTTTTCCCATCTTCAGAATAAATGATGGGTAGCTTGATAGGTTTTTTCACATTTTCCTTGTGTGTGTGTCCAATGATACTTAGTATCTGTTAGCAACAGATAGCATCCTGTTCAGGGTATAATCCTGCATACCAGGGTAGTCTGTTTTGGAATGGAATGAACAGCTTTTTCAAACTATTTGAATGGATGTTAAGGTTTTCAGCAGTGTACCCTGACAAGGAATGCAATGTGTGTTAAAATAGTAAATGAAAATTCCCAGTCTTTCTAATGTCAGCGTGCAGCATCTTAAAAAAAAATGAAATGTGAATAGTATCCATCTTTGCATAATTTAGAAAGCAAAATCCATTTGTTCCTTCTGTTTAAGCAACGTTTAACAGTCGAAAGCTGTAGATAGTAATACAAAATGTCATATGATATTGTACTCCCAACATTTCATAAAATTACCAGCCCTGTGGCTTTTTTGCAAGAAGGTGTCGTCTAAATCTTTTATTATTCTTAAACATAAATCCACTATGCTCTCTTTGTGTAGTACACTATCAACTGTTGAGGTGTCTTTGTTGTCTCTATAGTTACATTTTTGGAGGCTGACTGTCATTTATTGGGTTGAAATGGATTTCTGCCTAGAAGTTGGCAAGCTTTTAGGGATCGTTATGGTTTTGATCTTATACAAAGATCTGCTAAAAACAGCCTTTTATCATACAGTATTGTCTGAATTGTTAAATATTGCCCTCTTTTCACATGATTTATTCTCTTGAAATAAAAATCCCGAAAGAATGTTGCAAGTTAATTTCTTTATGTATATTTTCAAATGATCATCACATGCTCTCTTGTTTTTAATGGGAGATGCTAACAGTTGGCTTGATGTGACCTCAGCTAATGAATGTAATTGGATGATTCAATACTCCTTTCCTTCTGATTTGGAATTTGTACTGACAATTTTCCTCTATTTTAGCAGTCCCTAATATTTTTTGCTTTGGATACAATGGATAAATTCTGCTAAAGGGGAATTATGTCTGTAAAATGGGAAGTATTAGACTTGCTGTGCAATAACGATGAAATACACAAATAACAGAACAAAGTTAAATCTTACACAGGTTTGAGATTTAGGAATAGTAATGGTGCCCTATAGAGGTAGATCAGTTCCTTATAATAAGTTTGTTTTGTTTGCTTTAGCAAATTATTTGCAGTGTATTTTAAACACATGAAACAGCTTGTATGTTTGAGAGAAAAGGCATATAAACAGTTTTCATTGACTGTTAATTGCAATTGTTAAAAGTCAAAAGGTCCATTAAGCATGTGTAGTATATATGTTTTAGTGCTTTTGGGCATATAATTTGTGACTTAGTGGACACCACTTTTCCCCTGTTAATTCAATAAAGCAAGAGTTTACTATATAAAAGGATATTTTCAGACTTTTATTGCAAATAAATAAAGATGTAGATCTTACTTTTGCTTTAGTTCACTAATTAGATTTCTTTAAAAATGCATTGTGTAATATTTTGCTTTCCACATTAAAGTGCAGAAATTCTGAGTCTAAGATTTTTGGTAATTTAATTTTTATAGTGGTAAATTTTAGGCAAAGTATCATAGTAGTTGTATCGTAGGCAAACACATGCACATAAAAATGTCAGCCTGACGTGCACAGTCTTTTTGAAATAAGAATAGTTTTTGCAAATCTTTTTCATTAACATTATGTTGTAAATGGTAGACCTAGTATACTGCTTTGTGTTTGAGAATCATAATGTTTTTCAGATGAAGTAAAAATTTCAGAGGGGGGAATCATTAGGTAAGATCACTTTATTGGCCATATACAATTTCTTGTGTTAGGAATTTCTTTTTGCATAACCCAGCTTGCTCTCCATGAGACACACAGACCGGAGAGAAGCTTGGGGTCAGAGCACAGGGTCAGCCATTTATACGGCACCCCTGGAGCAGTTGGGGTTAAGGGCCTTACTCAGGGGCCCAATGGAGTAGGATTCCTCTGCCGGCTGCGGGATACGAACCGGCAACCTTCCAGCCACAGGCGCAGATCCTGAGCCACAGAGCCACCCCACCGCCCTTAGTGTACAGTGAATCATTGAAGTTTGAAGTGATTGCTTGGTTTTGAGAATTACATTAAGAATGTTGACCTGTTTTTGAAGGAGTCTTTCACATGTTCTAAACTTGCTTCATAAATGCCTTGTTGGTGCATGATCACATTTTATTTCTATCAGTTTTAATATCATGGTATCTCTTTAAATGTGCCCTAGGATGATTCTGTATCGTGTTTAAGAATATGAGAACTATACTAATTACTAAGATGTGGATCATTTTGTTTAGTTTAGCCAAGCGTGGATTTTGTTTTTAGGTATACACTAGGGGTTAATCAAGAAATCCTAATGCTATTTGGAAATTTTTAAACAGAGATGTGAACAGTATACAGTAATCGCAAGTCCATTGTTTTAAAATATCCTAATTTTAATATATTAAATATAATTTAAATATCCTAAACTTGGCGAGCAATAGTACTTTGTCTTCACAGTCTTCATTACATCCCAATTTAGTTCAATTTACCACTGAAATAGAAGTCAGAAGTTTGAAAAGCTTAAAAAAAGATATTTAATCATAGGTCACCACTGTTAGAGGAACTGTTTATGTATTCTTACATCATAGAAGAAATGTTATCCAAGAGCTTGTGTAAACCTTTCCTTGCAATCAAATGATTCAAGTATCAATAAGAGTAAGAATAAGAGGAACTTATTTTTCAAATATATACTGTTAGAAAGCCAGATGTGTCAATTATCAGAAACCACAGTTTATGATTGAGACAAATAAGTGTTAAGTCTGCAGAAATGCAAAAAACTACAGTCATCTGGTACGTATTTAAAGAGCGGTAGTGAGATTTTTAGAAGCATTTGGTTTTACTGTGTTGACACCTTTTGTGTAAAAATCATTGCTGAAGTCAAACTGTCATGTTTATTTTTAAGATTCTTTTGTTCTCTGGTGTTTCAGTATTGTTCAACAAAACCTTTGGTTAAAGTGGAGTAATTAAATTCACTATGTGCTCATAACCTTTTAAATGTTTTGTTTATTGGTTCATACTGGTACTAATTGCAAATGTGTTTTTGAGCTAGAATGTGTTCATAGCTATAGTTAGTGCAGTATAATATAAGAGTATAGGTTTATATACTTTTACTTCCATATTGTGGAATTACACAGACAAGCCAAGGAAATGTGAAATAAGTATCCATTTATTTCATGTCTGGATTTTCACATAATCTCTTTGCCAATACACAAGAGCAAAGGCTGATTTGTGTTTCTGCTTTCTAGAATCCTGCAACTATAACAAGAATACTTCTTAGCCACTTCAACTGGGACAAAGAGAAGCTGATGGAAAGGCAAGTAAATCAGACTCTTTTAATTTTTTGTGATCTCTTATTTAGGATCTGTCAGAGCAGTAGTGACCAATACATGACCCAGGATGCATTTGTGAGGTTCAAGATTTGTTTTGAACAAACTGGCTTATAGAGTGAAACAGCAGTTTGCTTCTCTGACAGATATCCCATAAAAGTGTCACTCAAAAATGGAAGCACTAAAGTTTTTGATTCTAACAAGGTGGCACTACACTTTTGTGCTATGATTTAAATGGATGTGAAAGTCATCTTGTGTAGTTTTCAGTATTGAGACTTAAATTGATAGCTATGTGGTATAAGTTTAAACCGACAGAGAGAGTCTTGTTTCCCATTCAACAGTGCCTAGGTGAGAATATCGACAGTTTCAAGAAGGCTAAACTGGTGCTAAAGCTCATAAGTGAAAAGTGAAAAAAGGAGTAGGTATAGTATCAAATACCGAGATTTTTGTCTTACTGCACAGCACAATGTGAAAATACAGCATTTAATTTTGAATTAACTCAATAGGAAAGATGAGGGTACTTCACTGAAAGGCTTGTGTTTAGCAGTGGCAAGCCAGCATTTTAATTTTACATTTTAAACGTCAAAATTTCTTATTTTAACTATTTCACACTGTTAAAATAAGCTTTATTAATTTTAACATGGGATTTGTGGCTTTTTAGTTTTTTCTTTTTTTTATCAAAGATGGTAAAAAAGAATCTTCTTTCAGTCTGCTTGTTAGACAGGCAATAAACCTTTGTTCCCTTTATTTTATGCTAGCATCTTTGATCAGCACTAAAGCTAGCAAAGTTGTAGTGACAGTAAGGAATATTTAATGGGATTTTTATGTTGATCATATTTAAGGATGTCACTTCTTGATCTATAGTTGTGGTCTTGGGAGACCAATGCTGCATTTTGAAATAGAGGCTCTTATTTTGGGTTTTGTTGATGTATTACAATGCTTATGTCCTGTCTGTTTTGGAGTCCTCTAAGAACTACCAGAATCAAGAGGCAATTTGGTTTTTAATGTGCCACTCTGCCACAGTATAACTTCTGGCATTATAGCATTTTATTTGAAGTGCTTTGAAGTCAAAAGGTTCTTCATTGTTGTTTACTTTGATTATATTGTGTGACTTAAAAAAAACACTAGGCTTTGTATTTTGTGCAAGTCTAGGCAGAGCCATGTTTTATTAATAGTCCTGACGGTGACATAATGAGCCTCTACTGATCACTGGCAACCTGGTACACTTAGTAGGGCAGATTGTTTTTTTTTTCTGCTTGTACCCATGGAACTGAGACAGTTGTTCATTAGAACTTTTGTTTGTGTTATGTTTTCTTCCACTAACTATCTGTCATTTCCTCAGGTACTTTGACGGGAACCTTGAGAAACTATTTTCAGAATGTCATGTTATAAACCCCAGTAAGAAGTCTCGAACCCGTCAGATGAACACAAGGTCTTCAGCCCAGGACATGCCTTGTCAGATCTGCTACCTGAACTATCCTAATTCGGTCAGTACCACAGAGCTGTGCAATGGAAGTTTGCATTCTTTTTCATTGTGTGGATAGTTGCTATTCAGAATGTGTGAGGAAGTTGCTTCGATTTTTTTCCCGCAACTCTGAAATGTACTCTTGCATAGATGGGCATTTCCTGAACGTATGCTGTTAAGTTGAAAGAAGCAGGATTTATTGAGTAGTCTGCTTGGTTTCAGTCTCTGATTCTTTGTATATCTTGAATCAATTTTAATATAAATCATAGGGCAAGGCCATTTGTAATGGAATGTTTATTTCAGTAATTTAATCATAACAGGATTTGATGTTTCTTTGGTACTACCATATTGCAGTATATTTCCTGTTTTAAACTTCATAATTGAAGCGTTATCAACATAATGAGAAGAAATTGAAAATCAAGTGGAAATCTGCAGAGGATGCCATATAATTAGCAGTAAACCAGTGAATGACAGACTTTTTCACCAGGCAAGAGGAGAGATGCAAGGCTCTTGTAGCATTTTGAAAGTTTCAATATTAAGGGTCCGTGGGTTTTGCAGAGAAATTGAGCTGATGTGCATTGGGCCACTTCAAGAGGAAACAATAGGTCTGTGTTAAATGCTTTGCATTTGAGGGAACAGATACATGTGTTTAAATTAAATAGGAGGAAAATATTTTAATACAAACAGTACATTGCATTGTACACTTGAAAACTGTTCTGTCGTGACACACTCCTCTTGCTTTATAAGATGGGGTTGTTTTGTTTGCTCTACTGCTTTCTTGAAAGTTGTTCACTAGTCCATGGAGCTGAAAATTACATTTTCTATCACTCAATTGCTATGTACTAATGTTGCAGTACAGTGTGGTTTGTAAAAAATGTTTTGATTTGGGAACATAGGGAATACATGTAATAGATGACTGGTAATGAGAATAAAATAAAAGTGTTTATTCACTTTCTAAGAGATTTTAAATGCCATCATAACATTACCTTTCTTGATGTTATGTGTTCCTGGTTGATTTCATTTCATAATTTTAGGAAGTTTGAAGGTCTAGCATTGACAGTAGGTCAGGATAACCTGAACCTTTTTAGTAAATGTTCTACAGTACATTACATGATTGGCACTAGTCAAAAATGACCAAGATCTGAAGTTTTCTTTGTGGATTAAAGTGGTTTTTATTTCTGTGAACATTTTCTTTTTTCTGTAGTACTTCACTGGCCTGGAATGTGGACACAAGTTCTGCATGCAGTGTTGGAGTGAATATTTAACAACCAAAATCATTGAGGAGGGAATGGGACAGGTACCAACATATCTTTCACTTAACACTTGCAGAATTTAGAGAAAGTGGGGCCATTTATTAAAACTCTTTGAAGCAAATTTGAAGTGTTAGTCTCATGATGAACATTGGTTTAATGTCGGCCACTATATTTGCTTTGATTGTCAGCATTAATGGTGTTTTAATTTTTCATTCAAATTAACACGTGGCTGCAATATTTAACAGTATTCAGCTTCTTTTGTATGACTCTAAAGTTGTGTGATTTGGCTATCTTAGTAACGTCCAGAGTGTACCCAGGAATCGGGGAAAAAACTGAACAAGTTGTTCAATTTTCTCAATTCATGCTTGGATTCAATTCTCAGAATGTAGAGACATGAGCCGCATTTCACTGAACATACAACCCCTTCTGTTTTGCGTTGGCTGCAGACATCCTCAGGGCCACCTTTTCTCAGGTGAAAACGCTCATTATGTGAAAAGGCAGACCTTGGCTGACCAGAGTTTTGGCAACACGTTGTGTATAGCCTGGGGCTGACAATTACAGCACCAGGGCAAGGCAAATGTGTATGTGAACATGCAGTGAGCCCTGGGTGGCCCTTTCGTAACGCATTTCCAGTGAGGATGTGTCAGTAATGGGCCACTCCCAAACTCAACAACAGGAAGAAAAGGGAAATAAAAGCACTTGAGAGGTAAACCACTTGTACACAGACAAGTATTATTACCATTTATTTCACAGTACTGAAAAGGTCATATTCCCCGTAAGGTTGCTGGCTCACATTTGGGCTATTTTGTTAAGACCTTTAACAACATTTTTCAAATCTATTTGGCGATTAGGTTATATAGAAAGTAACGTTTTACTTCAAGTGTATGATGATGGTCGGCTGCTAACTGATACATTTGATTGTAGCAAATATTTGTGAAAGACGTTTTGCTCAGTAAAAAATAAAGGCATACAAATTCATATTCATTTAGATAGGAGTCCCATGTAACATCACATGGTCATATTAAAACCTTATTTTGTCATGTAATTAAGCATTGACAAAAGACATTGTAGGAGAGGCAGAGACTAGATTTAATTCATTTCATCATAAGATGGCTTGGTGTCGGTGATGGTTTTGAACTCGAAGCTGAAAACACTATCAAAAAAAGCATTTGTTTTCATCTGGAGCATAACAGATTTCAACACGATTGTCATTTTAAGTGATGCCTATCGGCATCAAACATTAAAGGAGATATTAAGCTCTAAACCTTGTGAAAGCATGTAAATGAAAGACTAATATTAAGTAGAGGTATTTTAAGTAGTCTAGAAAGTTCATAAGCAGTGAAATATCTATAATGACATTTTTGTGCAAGTACTCTTCTCTTCATGCTGTTACTGTACCATGAAATATTAGCATGTTTACATCACATTTGCAATCCCAAAAAGCGGTTTTCTGAAGTTTGGTCTCACTCTTCAGTCAAAAGCATGAAGTTCTTTTAAAAGCTTCCAAAAACTTCTGGGTTAACTTAGAGGCATCCAGGTGTGAATGGGGACTTGATTTAATATTTGCCCTTGAATATGAAAGTAAGTTTTGTACTGGAATTAATTAATATTGGTACAGCATTAGAACAGTTGATTAAATCTGAAATGCATAAACAGTTTTAGCTGAAAAATTAGCATACTATGGTGCCACCAAGATGTTACTTGTAGAAATTAATCCTACATGGAGTCTTTTTAATGCCAGGTTAGAAAAAGGTTATGAATATAAAATTTCTGCCATATGCCACCGTGCACAGAATCTAAATAGTAAAACTGGTTAAACTAAATACTTCAGAACTGAGTGCTAGAAAAAAGTCTTTGCATCTAAAAGTAAAATTTGCATCTTTGTTGTACTGTTAAAGGTTGTAACTGTTTCGAGCCTCAGTTTAAAGTTGGCATTGAATGAATAGTTGCTTCTTTTCCCCTCTCTCTCTTTAAGACCATTTCCTGTCCTGCTCACAGCTGTGATATCTTAGTGGACGACAATACAGTCATGTAAGTAGACCAGAGTCTAAAACATTGGCACAGCAACTCTTTGGTAAAATATTCATAGAATTTTTTTTTTCATTGCTGATAAATATGGTGCTTTTTTATTTTTCTTTTGCTGCAGCAAGCCTTTGAACTTTGTGAAAATTGGCTTGTATAAAGGCAGAAAACCCTTTTAATGAAATGTTTTATTTTCTAAATTGCAATGAAACAAGTGAAATCTCATCAAATTTGCTTTCAAAACATTTGGAAGCTCATTGGGTTTACAGCTTATGAGAACAGTGGATGTGTGACTTTAACGATTACATATTGTTACAGTTAAGCAGCTGCAGATTCTTTGAAAGACTTGTTTGTAGAAGAAGTAGGTCACCATCACCCACTCCAAATTCTGGCTAAAGGTTTCTTAACTCTTAAAGTGTGATTTTATATTCTATGGCTTGTTCATTTGCAGAGAGCAGATATATAATGTTTAAATACAAGTATGAATGCATTCAAATCTGCGTTTCAGGCTACTAACCCATTCCAATAATGGGAAAAAATAAATATGCAAAACATATACACATCAGCATTTTGTACACTTAATTATATGGATCAGAAATTGAATAATGAGTAAAAAATAATTTGTGCAGTGTCAAACATTCTTTGTTTGAAATTGTGTAGAATTTCTTATTCTCAGATTTTTCAAAGGCTTATATGATGTATCCCAAGTAAAGAAGTAATTATCTTTGGAAACAGCAGGCTTTTGGGGTTTGTGTGGGTTCTATTTATTTGTTAACTTGGACACATCTAGAGAGCTCTAACATTAACCTCCTTGTGTCCCCCTATTCACCCTGTATTAACACCATTAGTATGTCAACCTATATCCTGATCTCTTTCGTGGAAAATTTTTTGTCAGGCTTTGGTAGCTGTATGTTTGCATGTGGCTGACTGTCTTTCTGTCAGTTCTGAAAGTAAAACAAAATACTTTTTAGTCATTTCATAACTGCTGTTACTTTCAGTAAGTTTATGGAATATAATCCTCTAGTTTTCTTCCAAAGAGTGGAAATGTCATGATCTTATAGTGTCAAATGAAAATATTAAATCGGTGCTTTTATTTTTGCAGCTGTTAGACAAGATTGTCTATTTTAGGATGCCCTAAATGTTATACTGTAACACATTTAATCTGAACCTTAAGTGAACAGTTTATCTAGTTTTGTTGTTAAATGCATTTGGATTGTCTTGGACACTAAAACCACTTCTGTTTTTCCTTATAGGCGACTGATAACAGATTCAAAAGTCAAGTTGAAGTACCAACATTTAATCACTAATAGTTTTGTAGAGGTAAGGTTGTATTTCTGTAATGTTTTCGGCTATCAAATTAATAAATACAAATAGTCAGGAAACAACACATGGGATGGCTGATCGGGACTTACCTCCACATCTGTTACATGTTTGATATACTATATGTAATTCTTAGTCTGGTAGAGTGTGTTCCATTGGTTAAAACGATATGGTTGATATTGTAAGAATTGTACAGCTTTTTTTGTGTGATCGAATTGCTCATTGAATGAAACTGTAAAAGAGAATTATGACGCTGCTTTTTGTTTAGTATTGAAAACTGTCATCAGCCCCTGGTCTTGTCTCTCCTCCAGTGTAATCGACTGTTAAAATGGTGTCCAGCTCCAGACTGCCATCATGTTGTTAAAGTCCAGTATCCTGATGCCAAGCCTGTACGGTGCAAATGTGGACGTCAATTCTGGTGAGTGATCAGAGAAATTATTAGCTGAAAATTTTCAATGACATCATCCCATCATGCAGACCTGTCTATCTACTGGCACCTCATTGAGCACCTGTTTTGTCTGGTGCGCTTCCTCTTGTGCCGTCAGGGTGGAAAACAAGGTGACACTTTAAATGTAGATCGCCAGTTTACCGTACTCTTACACTCTTAAACTTTGGGGTGTGCATCACATCAAGCAAAAGTGATTGTAACTCAAAGAATCAGCAAGTTTCCTTAAGCATGTTCATTATCAGGTTAACCATTTTCTTTTGCACCCCAAACGCCAAGTGCGCATTATTGTTGTTGGATTGGGAGCTGGCACAGTTCTTACTGAAAGTACAGCTAGGTACTTGCAAGAGCTTCTTAAAGTAGTTTCCTGGCGACATTATCAGTGACAAGCAGTTTCCATGGTTTTACCAGCTAGGCTGCTTCTGGTGAGCTAATTGTATTTGTGATTTTCTAGTATTGCAGCAGACCTTTTCTGTTTTTTTTAAGACCACAGTGCTGTAAAATCATAATACTGTAAAAAAAAACTGTGATTCATTTTTTTCATGGAATTTTTCTCTTAATCCTAGCTTCAACTGTGGAGAAAATTGGCACGATCCTGTCAAGTGTAAGGTATGAATAACTGGTTATGTCTTCACAGTGTAGTGTTTCTTCACTTAACTGAGCAGTACCACGTGAGACTTGCCTTGTCCACCTTTTTTGTGAACACTTTAGTTGTGTTTTAGCAAAAGGCATGTGGGAGACACATATGCAAATAGCCTCATGTAACATGACTGACTGAAGTGCATTTCAAAGACTCAGGAAGTTGTTTCCTGGACGAACTTGATAAACGGGGAAGTTTTAATCTTGGGAATATGTGTGGAAACAAAATAAAAGAGCCAGGGATCAAGTTTGGATTATCTTATATTAATCACAGACTTCTAGCTGACATTTTAAGAATTGATTTAATTTCTCCAGAACTGTCTCATTTCTAAATTGGCATGCATGGAGAGGCTTACCTTTTGTACACATCTTAAATTATTCAAAGATGAATTGGAGACATCTGCTCCCTGTCATTTTTTTTTAAAGATCTAAAATCTTATTTACATTTAGAATATATTCAGTTGTTAGTCATTTTCATTGGTTGTAATTTATTTATCCCAGCTTTCATGATGCTTTGGGAGTGTGAATAAACTGTCAGTGGAGTGGGAGGGCAGCATTTTGAGTTAAAATAGAAAAGGTACAGGTGAAGATTAAAATACCATGACCTATTACCTCTGTGAGATGAATCTGAAAGAGGTGCATTTGGAAAACAGATCTTCAGAGCCAAAAGTTTGTTCTCTATTGTAGTTTATACTTGGCCACTCTGCCCAACAGGCTCTTGATTTCAACAGTGGTTAAATTCAAGTATTGTGTTGAAAGGAAGGAAGACATATTTGTGAACGAAGGATAGGAATTCAGTTTGCTGGATAAGTCCTTAGACTGGTCTTTTTCCATGGGCTGTCAGACTAACAATAAAAATGAACAAGTAATAGGTTTATTCCATGCTGAAAAAAAGAAGAAAGAGAACACAACGTTTCGGCCGTGGAGCCTTCTTCAGCTGACACCTGAAGAAGGCTCCACGGCCGAAACGTTGTGTTCTCTTTCTTCTTTTTTTCAGCATGGAATAAACCTATTACTTGTTCCTTTGCAGCCTACGCATGCTGACGCAGCTACCCACCTGAACTAACAATAAAAATGTTATTGCTGGCCTTGATTAAAAGAAATTGAAAAGGCTCTGTAAAAAAGTTCATAAAAGGACTTTGTTTTTTCACTAAAATAAAGCAGTTAATTTGAGAAATAAAGTTAAGTTGAATGCAAATGTACTTTGTGTAAAAGGTATCATGTTTTAAATGTATTAATTTAATTTGCATGTATTAGACATGATATATCTAACTTGTATTTTTACATTCTGTGAAATGTCCTCCTTTTACCATTGACTCTGTCACTCTTGTGACAAGATCACATGCATTAAATTCTACTTATAGATGGTTAATGTGAGTTATCATACAACTGAAATCTTTCTGTGGTATTGTTAGCTATTAACAGTTGTACTGTATCAGTGTATCTTTAATGCGCTATTTAGTTATTACATTATGCTGGCTTATTGCAACTGAGGGAAGAATATGCTCAGTTTATGGGTGTGCTTTCATAAATCTGAATGGAAGGTTTTTATTCTGCATCTTGTAGTGGTTGAGAAAATGGATCAAAAAATGTGATGATGACAGTGAAACATCAAATTGGATCGCAGCAAACACTAAGGTAAATGGCACTTTACCTTTGAATATCCCACTGTCTTTATCATTTGGAGAGAGAGGCTGAATAGCACTCTGCAAATACGTTTTAAAAAGCTAACTCTGTATTTGTCGTAAGGAATGTCCCAAATGTCATGTGACCATTGAGAAAGATGGAGGCTGCAATCACATGGTGTGTCGGAACCAGAATTGTAAAGCAGAGTTCTGCTGGGTTTGCCTAGGTCCCTGGGAGCCCCATGGGTCTGCCTGGTAAGTATGATGTGTCATTACAGATTCCTGGCCATCTTCAGTGAGGTTTTGTTTTGTTTTCCCCAGGAATAAATAAATCTCCGATTGTGACAATACATAATGTATAGCATTTATTCAAAAAGCTGTTTAGGAGATTTCAGCCTAAAAAGCTTCTTGCTTTGTGACCCAAAGATCTTGTGGAGCCTAATAAAACAAAATTGTATTGTAGGTTTCATGGTCTGCTGGTGGTTTCTTTCAGGTATACCAGTGAATTAAGTTATTTTGGTTTCTCAGTCCTTGCAATACTATGTGTGATTTTCTCTTACCCAGTACATCCCAGGTGTAGATGATGAAGGTTTGGAGACCCATTTTTATGGTGATTTTTAAGCTGATCAGTCAATGATCTAGAAAAAAGTGGGCCCTTTATGTGCAGTTAGTCTGATAAGGATCTTATGATTTTGTTCTTTTAATTTTAAATATTTGTACGAGTTTTTACTTCATTACAGCATAAGTGGCCCCTTTTCCTCAGTGTTCCCTCATTGTTGTCATGCAGCCAGTCAAGCACTATTTTTACTAACTTTAAACTGGACACCCCTTAAGATGTGTGTGCTTCTTGAGTGAAAGTAACAACACACTTCAACCATTTTGTGCACAATTGTAGTATTAGGTTATCAGAAGTAATTGAAGCTTTTTCAGGTGAAAAGAAACAAAAACAGAAATCTGACTTAACATATGATATTACTGTTATATAAACGGACTCAAGCTCTGGGTACATTTTTGGGTACAGCTCTCTTGCAGCTATGACATAGGGGGTATTTTTAGCAGGCTTTTGTTGTTGGTGTTTTTCTTCCCTCACTGGTTTCATTGCTTCTTTTATGGAACTTGCTCAGGTGATTGAGGTTTTCGTAATTCAACATCTTGAGCAAGATTCCAACACCTCTTTCACCAGTAAATAAAACATGTATTGTAATGTCATCAACAATAAACTGATGAAAGATTGCTTGAAATAATTGCAATCGCATAATTTTTAGCACGCATAAAATCACCATTATATAATGCATATGGCTATTATTTACATATAAGACTGTGAAGATTTTTTTTATTTGTTAATGGTAATTTTAATTATGTTTTAAAGGTACAATTGCAATCGCTACAATGAAGATGATGCTAAGGCAGCAAGAGATGCTCAAGAGGTAAATCAGACTCGCGTTCAGCTACACCTGGAATGATTGTTGTGCTACAAAAAAGTGCCCTAGTGCAGTTTTCAGAATTACAGGGAACAAATGTGTGGAACGAGGTTTACCTTGCCATTGTAAAGGGGTTTTGATTTTGCAGCAATTGTTAGTGAGAGAGAACTGTTTTTGTTTTTTTTGAGTGGCCCGGTGAAGCATTGGTTGTTTTGCTGGAAAGTGCAGACAGAGGGTATTCATGGGATGACTAAGCATCTCGTGTTCTAGCTGACAGCCGGTGGGCACAACCGTGGGAAGGGAGGGGGCAACAGGAATTATTGAAGTTTGTACATTCACAGAGGGGTGAGATTTTCTCTTCTTTGCAGAGAAGACATTGTAAATCATATTTACAATGTAAACGTGTGAATTTTGGGTTTTGTTTTTGGAGGGGGGTATGGGCCGTTTTTTTAGAAAACCTGAAACATTTGTAAGTCCCTTCTGTAAGCAACAGGCGTTTCTGTCCACCCTGCAGCGATCCAGAGCTGCCTTGCAAAGGTACCTGTTCTACTGCAACCGCTACATGAACCACATGCAGAGCCTGCGCTTCGAGCACAAGCTGTACGCCCAGGTCAAGCAGAAAATGGAGGAGATGCAGCAGCACAACATGTCCTGGATTGAAGTGCAGTTCCTGAAGAAGGCCGTCGATGTGCTGTGCCAGTGCCGTGCCACGCTTATGTACACTTACGTTTTTGCTTTCTACCTCAAGAAGAATAATCAGTCCATTATCTTTGAGGTATGAGATCCTAAAAGGGGTTGGGGGGTTTTGAGTCACTTCTTGATGGGCCGCTGATATTTTTTAACGTTTCTGCTAGTCTCAGACAGTAGTGTGCGTTATTAAAGCTATGTATTTCTGTGATGTGGCTTTGCCAACTTATGTTTAATGAACGGACCCAATTATTGTTCTCATCCCTACAGTTCATTGAATTCTACTTGCACTTCTAAGAAAAACATAAACCTGAACGTTTGCCTTGTAAGATGCCTTTTGTTTTATAGATGGTTGTGGTTTGTTGGTTGGTAGTGCTAATTAGCTGCACACAGCTGTCCTTAATGCATTGCTGCACTCTGCTCCCTCTTATTTTGTTCTCTCCCCTCCCCTTTTTTTAGAACAATCAGGCAGACCTGGAAAATGCCACAGAGGTTTTGTCTGGATATCTGGAACGAGATATTTCCCAGGACTCACTTCAGGACATCAAACAGAAAGTACAGGATAAATACAGGTAGGGTGCCTGCTGTGGAGTTTTGGAGAGATGTGGTATTTTTAATCATCTCCAGTTGTATCAGTATAATAGTATAAGTCATTTTTCTAAAAAAAAGAATGTGAACTCTTTCTTAAGATTCTAAATCATTAGAAATGTGTAAAAATATCTACACATTTGAGATTTAAAAATTTTCTGATCTGTAAAAATCTCTTGATTTTCTTGATTTTTCATTAACTTCAGTTACTCTGAGTCATTGCTTATTTGAAATTGGACTCTTGCCCCATGAACGGAAAATGAATATTGTGTAATATCTGAACATCTAAGCACTTTAGAGTGGAATTAAAGTTATAATATACAGAAAAGACATTTAAGGCCTCTCTGGAGTGGATTAAAGCAATACCTCCAAAGTATCATGAGCAGGTCATAGTAAGTTGTCTGGTTGTATTGAACAAAAGGAGTAGCTGACAGTGTACAAGGTAGGCTTATTCAAAGATCCTTAACCCTAAAGTGTATCTTCTCTCTCACATCCCCAGATACTGTGAGAGCCGGCGAAGAGTGTTGCTACAGCATGTGCACGAAGGTTACGAGAAAGACCTTTGGGAGTACATTGAGGATTGAGGATAAATCCTACATACCATGAACTTTTTAAGAATAACTCTACCAACTAGAGTGCTGATGCAATTAAACTGGGCAGCACAGGCCTCTGCTGTCACCGCTGGTCTACTACCCAATCTTGCATCACTTTTTTTGTTTCATTCTTCTTGTTTTGTTTAATGGAAACTTTAAATTATATTGTAATAAAAAGGTAGAATATTAAAAAAAAAATACAAATTGTACAACAGTATTGTAAGCGGCAGAGTGGAACGCAAAAAGACACTGAAAAAAAAAGACCCTACCCTCCAGGCTTGTACCGTAGCTTCCTCCTTCAAACCTGACTTTTTTGTTTCCATTTTGACTTCATTTTCCGTTTCCTTGTGTATAGGGAATGGATTTATATGTTTTCAACACAGCTTTAAACGTCCTTATAGCCATGTATGTTGTACGTGGTGAGACCCCCCTTTGGGTAGCTGAATGTGGATTGGCTGATTGTAAGGTGGTTAAAAAAACAGAACTTTTGTTTAAAAAGGAAATCAGTATTTTTCAAATTGTAAATAATGCATATGCATGGTAAAGTTAAAGAGCAAGAGTGGCACGTGTTTGCATAATTTTTAAAAAAATATTTATTCTTTACAGATCTTGGAGATGATG
The DNA here is from genome assembly GCF_040954835.1 of Lepisosteus oculatus. Lineage (NCBI taxonomy): Eukaryota > Metazoa > Chordata > Actinopteri > Semionotiformes > Lepisosteidae > Lepisosteus > Lepisosteus oculatus. The sequence goes on from NC_090700.1 coordinate 59,739,990, forward strand.
TATATTTGCTGTGTAGTTTAAATATTCATCCCTGCTTTGTTTTATATTTGAAGCTATTTTATGTGGAGGGTGGGAGGCTGGATAATTAACACATTGGGCAATGGAACAGTCCATCCCTCTTTCTCTATTGTTATCAATTACAGTTCTCCAGGACAGTCGCAGTGCTTTATGAACTTTTGGGCCTCTGCTTTCCTCCGACAAAAGGAAGTAACTGACCTAGGGGTAGCATTTCTTGAGTTAATTATTTATAACAAATGTTTGGTCCTCCAGATCCAGTTGGTTTTGGCATAATGCTTAGGAAGACCTCTAAACCTTAGGGGATGAAGGGGAGTTAGGTGTGTTTACAAGGATGCTCTTCACAGATGACTGAAGCTTTTCTCATTGTTTTTATTATGAAATGTATGATTTTAATATCTGCAGAAAAAAAAACTATTCTCCTGACCCAACACAATCCACCCCCAACCCCTCTGTAATGAACTTCCTGATAATTTCTCAGGTCAAAAAAAGGGAAAAACCATTTAGGAATAAAACAACCTCTATTCTTTGAGAAGGAAATGCTGGGTGTACCTGAAGTCTTTCTCAAAAGAATTTGTGCGCTCTCGGCAAAATGTCACTCGGCTTCAGAAGAGAGTGAGAAATGCAGTTTTTAAGTGTGTAGAACTGAGGAAGAGTTCAGTCTGAGCAAGCACAGGTAAGGTTATATTTAAACAGCAAGTCTGTGGAGCTGGTTGGAGCAGGGCTTTCTTTTGTACTTGGGTTTCTTTTGGCTTTAGTTTGACGCTGCTTTACGCAAGTCTCTGATTTTGGGTTAACTCATGCTTCAGGGGCTGGGAAGGAAGGGGGCCTCTGGGGTGGCACAGATGGTAAAAATATTTGTATAAAACCAGATTTGTTGTAGATGCTGTAAAGCTTTTGCATTCAACTTTGTGAGCTGTATCTGGAAAGGAATGTACAAAAAAATGCCAATTAACTTCTGAATGCTTCCCACCAAATTTTCTTTTAGATTAAGTTACAAGTCAGAAAGTGTGTTTTCTAGTTCTTGGCATTGTGCCCCCATGTAAGGCACCCCCTGTATCTGAGCAGTCGCAGTGGGTTTTCCTTGTTGTTAGAGGTTAACATTCTTTTTTGTACAGTGCAGCAGTCTGAAAATTGTCCTGCATATGATGCAGGGAATGTTGCCCATAAACTAAAAAGATGTCTCCTTACACTGAAGTGTGAGCCACTTCTATACATATATAAATATAGATCTATATTTTTGCTCTCAGTTTCTGAACCATTTTTGGAAATGGGAGTTGTAGATCCAATTGGTTTAATCTGTTATAAGACTTCTTTAAAAACTGACTGTACTATTGAAATAAATGTCATAAAAAACACTTGGAACTGGGAGTGTTGTGTGAGTCTTCACAATAGAAAAGGTATAAAGTTGAAACTTGTGACTTGGATGTCTTGAGTGTGTGCATGCTTGGATTAATAACAGTGATGCACATTTAAATAACAGGTTATCTATTATTGATGATAATTCAGTGACTAAGGCTAAACATCCCACAAAATCTAAAGTGGTGAGGACATCAACAGAAGATATAATTAAATCTTAAATATTCTGAGATTTTTTTATCTTTGACTTACAAAATGCTAGCAAGGCAATTATGCTGTAGGTGTTCAAAAAGAAAATGATCATCCTGCTAATTCTAATAAAACTGCTTGATAGTATATTGGTGTTATCAAACTAATTTTTGAAATACTATCCATGGGTACTTCTGTGTGTGCTTCAGATGAAAATGTAGGATGGGAAAAATTATGCAGAACTTGAGAAGGCACACGTGAAATATGTGCATACCATTTACTGATTTGTATAAACCATCCTGGCCATTTGTAAATGACATCTGTGAAGGAATGGAGTTTGTTTCCCTACAGATTATCCTTCAGTTCCAGAAGCTGACTTGCAACCTTTTTTTTTTACCAGTTACTGTGCAGTTTTCTTTGCTTGTGCCTTAATGATGCAGAAACCTCACTATGGGGTTTGTGCAAGCAGCACCAGCGTTTGGATCAAGTCTCCTTTGGCAGTCAACAAGAAAGGCTGTGATGTCTTTCATGTGATTTGTTTTCTGATTAAATTGTTCCAAAGATTTTTGATAAACCCTAGGGATTGGGCTTTCACCATACTTTCTACCCAGCATTGTACAGTCTTCTCTTTTTCGTTTCATAGTCTTAACTTTCAAGGAAAAAATAGAAATTCGAATTCTTCCATAGTGTAGGTCATGACAAACTTTGGGTTAAGGTTGATATTTTCTACATTAGCCATGCGGATAAGGCACCATATATCACGTGAAGTATATGTGTCATTAAGTATGTTAAAGGATCTATGCTGCTATTGCTTGCAAAACTATTGTACACTAGATCAAAGTGGGTTTACCAAATGCGAATTGCACCATATTTGACGTTGTTGGTTTTTATGTTTTGGTGGTATTAAAAGGTCTGTGACCTGCTTTTTTTTTTTGCAAATGCCACAGAAACGGTGGAAAGTGCAGAGGCCTGGTGAACTGTCCGCTTCCTGTTAAGACAGATATTTGAGTTTTGAATAAAACACTGTAGGGTTCTACCGTGAATGTGTTACAGTAGCGACCCATAATTTCATTTTTAGAGAGAGCTTGGAAGGAATTGGGGAATCATCATTTTGATTTTACTACCGTAATCGTTAGGGTGTAATTTGCTGATATGATTAATGTCAAGAGGCTGGAGTACAAGCCCACGTACTGGTATTAAACTGAGCTCTGAAGTAGTTCAGGTGGGTAGCTGCGTCAGCAGGCGTGTAAGTGTTCACCCGTAGTCTAATGTCGTTACCAGTTGAGAAAATTAGGTGTAATGTTTCTGAAGGAATCTGGTGTGAATTCCCCTACGTATATTTGTAATGACAGGAAAACAATACAGGGAAAAGGGCTAACTGGCTTAAAAAGGGTCTCAGTTTGGGGGTTTTGTGTTGCAAACGGGCTCCTTCCTGTAATTTAATTTAATCTTTGCTGTTGAGCAGTTCGTGAAGTCCAGGTTACTCTTTTACAGGGTTTCTCAGATTGGGAGGACACCGTAGCCTATGAGAGTGCAAATGTATGTGTAGGTAAATAAAATGCGGAGTATTTTCTCTTCAGCGTCATAGTTTCAGCTTAGCAAGCGGTACCTGGAAAGTAACCCTGGGATACTGGCGACGCCTATTGTAAAATGGTTGTCCACATTACTAGTGCAAATTAGCGTGCAATGTTTTAAAAGATGGGATTTGTTCTTGTCCTACGAAATAAAATTTCTTTTGGCACTATTTCTCGGTACATTTTCTTTCTTTTTTTTAACACGCCATAATGAAAGAAATGACATGGTAATGATGTTGGAGGAGCGACTATATTTGTGTGGTGTTCCGTTTTTTTTTTCATTAAAGGGTAAACGGAAATGTTTCATGGCTGAAGTTTTGTACCTCTAGTAATTGAAGAAAAGGTTGGAACAGTAGTATCGTAACTGCAGTTATTTTCTGGACCAAATTTGTATGAACTTTTTAAAATGTTATAGTACAATAAAATAAAGCGTTCGCAACAAAAGAGGAGCAAAACAATTTTTGAACGTCCAATAACTAGTTTTCACAAAAGCCAATTAACCTACCGTTGTGTTTTTGGGCTGTATGTCATGACATGATGTACGTTATTACAATAGCCCGTGCTTTGTTGTACACTGTTTTTGACATGAAGTGTCATTTGCTCAACATTCAGCATCCGTTTTTCATGGAACATTTTGGAACTTATAAAAAAAAATAAAAATACACCTGCATTGTCACAACACGCATACACGAGACAGTACAAAACATCTCCATGATCTTGGACAAAAAAAATCATGATTTCCTGATCTGATTGGAGTATTTTGGTCGATGTAATTAACACTACACTGCATACAAGGGTCGGGATTGATGATGCTATACTTAAGTGCGATTTTATTTTGCACTTCACGCTTATCCTTTTTAAAAAATGGGGCCTCCAGACAAAAGTAGCCCCTCGGTGTAACGCTGACATGATGGGCCATCACTCCGCAGAAGAAAAAAAGGCTAGTGTACATCACCCGGTGGGTTTAATCCTCAAATGCGGAGTTTATTATTATTCCCATTCACCATCATGCCAAAGTACCTTGACGTTCTGCAGCCTCTTCGCTCTCCACCGTCATAGCTGGAAATAATCTGGAAAGGGACGTGTCAATATTTTGTTTTGTGTGTGTGTGTGTGGGGGGGGGTTGCTTTCTGTGCAGAAACCGAGTCCACGCGTCTGCGTCACGTGCTTGCTCTTCCTGCACGCGCTGTGGATCTGTCACATGACTAGGAAACCTGTTTGCATGTTGCCGACTGCAGCGGCTTGTTTTTAGTGCCCCGGAAAGCTTCGGGCAAATGCGTTAGGTAAACATTATTTTATCCAAAGCCGCCTCATCACCCGGTCCACCATGACTCGGTTTCAGGGGTCTACCGGCAGCGTCTTCATTGGCCCTTTCCGAGAAACACCCCAGTCGCTTTGGGAGGTCCCGCTGGTCTCCTCGCCCGGGAAGATTTCCTCCTCCGGCGTCTCCTTCTGCTTGTCGTGCGTCTTCCTCCTGCTGCTGCGATGTGTGCCGGGGGCTCAGGGAGTGTGGCCGATGCCCCAGCGAGTGGTCCAGTCCGAGGTGCGATACCCGCTCAGCCCTCACGATTTCACATTTCAGTACGGCAAGGAGTCGGCGGTGCAGCAGGGATGTGCGGTTCTGGACGTGGCTTTCAAGAGATACTTCAGCCTCACGTTTACGGGTTACGCAAATGTACGAACAGGTAATGCTGAGGAAGAAGCACATGACACTGTGGACATTCATTAATGCCTTCGTGAGTCTAGCGAACAAGGAAGTAAGTTGTTACTTTGCAGGGACGTTTGCGAAAAATATTCGAAATTGTATATTATGTGAGCAAAGAAAGATCTATTGTGGGCAGTGTAACTATATAATGAAAACGCTTCTTTTAGAAATATTTGATGTTCGCGCGGTTCGCTATTCGTTTGAGAACACCGGCCTCTTACTCGGAATTTGATCAGGTCACATGCTTAACTTACTTACAGTTGTCTCAGCGTTAGGGAACTGTGTTATCATTTAAAAGGTACGTTTCCTCTTTGTGTCCATAGACGTGACATTGCATAGTTCTTTCTTTATGTGAAGAGCAGTTGTTAAAATATTTTTTTTTGTTTTTAGCAACAGTTTATAGAACTATAAGAAATATAATAACTCATATAGTTAATATAATAATAAGTATTATAATAATTGAAGAAAAAAATAGTTATAAAAATCTGAAAACTGGAAAATTTCCCTTAAAATTGGCATTAACAGCTTTCATTTTCTGTCTTTTTATGTATACAGTAGATAATGTAACCTACTGCTGTGTGTGCAATGCAGAACAGCTAAGCTAATCCTTCCAGCTAAACGCCCTTCTGTTAGCTGTTAGCAATGTTATCAACTGTTGTAATAAAAATGCCCAAATACCAGTGTATTATAGAAAAATCAGTCAAATAAATATGTAAGTGTTAAAATGAAGATGATTCTGTTGAACTGCTTTTTTAAGTGATGTACCTCTGGGAAGCTCAGGCTAATGGAAAAACACAAGTACTTTAAATTAGAAGAAAGATTTTATCTTGTATGTATTGGTCAAACGTTCATGACAATGGAGTTTCATCATCAGTTGCATTATGTGGTTATCAGATAGAAGGCAAGGCTGGCAGTGTTGGAGGCCTGTGTGTGCTGGAGAGCACACTTAACACAAACCTTTTTGCTCCGTCTTGATCCCAGGAACAGAGAACCACAAAGTCTCTCCCTATGGTGGGCACCGTTTTGGAACAGCGCCTCCCACTGGCTTAGTGGTGACTGTGAAGGAACCTGGATGTGATGGCTACCCTGACTTGGATTCGAAAGAGAACTGTGAGTTTGCAGACGAGTCCACATCCTCTTGGAAAGGCCTCTCCCTACTGTCTGTCTGCAGGTTCAGCTCAGTTTAGACGGCTGTACTGCCATTTGCATCAGTAAAACTGAAGCAGTTGTCAAGAGAGGTCTCATCTCACCCCACGTGCCCCTGCTAACCTGTAATAAATCCAGTACTGATGAATAAGTACAAAGCACAGTTTTCCAAAAATACACCTTAGTATTATGCATGTTTGTTCTTCTGTGTTACAGACAACCTGACTGTGGCGGATGGCCCAGGTGTGCTGATTGCAGACTCAGTGTGGGGAGCACTCAGAGGTACTCGTCTGTTTGACATCCAAACCTGCTTGATAACCAACTTTGAACGAGGCTGTCGTGTGGACCGTTTTAATGTCAGTGACCTTTTCTGACTGAAAAATCCATGTTTGATTTATAGCATTGCCGCCTTAAAAACTGTGCAGTTGAAATCTGAAATACCTCCAAAATCCCAATTTTAAATGTTTAATATCCATATTTCCTATTATTTCTTTCATAAGGTTTGGAAACATTCAGTCAGCTTGTTTACCAGGATGATGATAACACTGTAAGTACTGCCTTAAGCATGGCCCAGGCGTTGATGCTGTTATATCCTTTTAAATGTGTAGAACACATTAGAACTGTGATAAGAGGCACAGAGGCACTGGTGGAGTAGCAACACAAGCCATCAGCTAATACAGATCACTCAAGAGACATCGTGGAAGAAGTAGCTTCCTCCAAATAAGTAATGGTTTATATGATTTCGGTTAGCATTTTGGGGTTCGTCGGAATTATCCTTCTAATTAATTGCAGTGCTTAAGACAGTAAAATGCTTAATTCTTAATAGATGCAGTCTGCATTGCGGGTTAATCTGTATACTAGAAATTGTAAGTTCTAATTGCAGACCCTTGTCTCTCTCAGTATTATGTGAACAAGACAGAGGTTCAGGACTACCCTAGATTCCAGTACCGGGGACTCTTACTGGACACGTCTAGGCACTACCTACCTCTCAGCGCCATCCTGAAGACACTGGTAAGGCCAGAGCACTCTCAAGGGAGGGGCTGCTGAAGGGCATGTATGTACAGTATAGGAGCTGGAATGAACCTGTGCATGAGTTTGGAAATAAGAGAGATACTTTTTAATATCATCCAAACCATGTCTGCTCAGTGGATGTCTACACAGATCATCTATAGCACTGAAGTATAAAGAAGAATGTTGTAAAATATGTACATACCTGGTATAAGACGATAGGTGGATCATATTTGCAGCTGTCAGCTGTTAAAGAGTTGCAGTGTTCCTCTCCCCTGTTTCTTCCCTCCACAGGACGCTATGGCCTATAGCAAGTTCAATGTTTTCCACTGGCACATTGTGGATGACCCCTCCTTTCCATATCAGAGCCCCACATTTCCTGAGCTGAGCAACAAGGTAAATCCAGCAGGCCATTCTGCCACGCCCGACTGCAGGACCCTGCCTGTCTGAAGGCACTCAGTGGAAGTAGAAATGCACAAACCATGTAGCTGGGCCATCCTGGTCCACAGTGTCTCTGTGAGCTATGCAGTGTCTTCTCTTTTCCTGCCTTGCTCAGCCTTGAGTTACTGAACTAAATCCTCATGGGTTTTGCTAATTAACATTTTTTCTGGACACTCCACTCAAAACTCCCCTCCACCACCACCAGTGTGCAGCCCCACCTGGATGATGCGTTAGCAGCCATAATGCGCCAGAACGCTCCCCACACACCAGCTCTCAGTGGGGAGGAGAACAGAGTGATGGGGCCAGTTCAGAGAGGGGGGTTATTAGGAGGCCATGATTGGTAAAGGCCCATGGGAAATTTGGCCAGGACGCTAGGATAACACCCCTACAATTAAAAAAAAACACCCTTGGATTTTTTATAACCAAAGAGAGTCAGGACCTCGGTTTTACATCTCATCCAAAGGAGAGTGCCTTTTTACAATACAGTGTCCCCATCACCATACTGGGGCATTAGGACCCACACAGACTGCAGCATGAGCGCCCCCTGCTGGCCCCACTAACACCTCTTCCAGCAGCAACCTTAGTTTTTCCCAGGAGGTCTCTCATCCAGGTACTGACCAGACTCACAGCTGCTGAGCTTCAGTGGGCTGCCAGCTGTGAGTTACAGGGTGATATGGCTGCTGGTACTAATTTGGGTAATTGTGCAACATATTACATTCAGCACACAGATATTGATAATTACATGTACATACGTGTGACTTCCTTGTTATTACACATAGGTTCTGTGTAATCATTGTCATTAATTTTACCAGTATTTTCAGCTACACAATTATTGTGGTTAATTCAAGACAAATTGCATATTTACAAATTTATATTGCATACAGTGAAATAATCAGACATGAAGTACATTGCAGGTGCAAATAATATAATTGGATTTTTGAGGAAGTAAATTTGTATTTAATAATTACTATGTAAATATTTTGTAATTCTGGGCAATGCTTTGCAACAAAATTCCAGAAGTGTTGAATAAAGTTTTGCAAGCACTTGCAGATAAGGAAATGAGTAGTTGTGGCTGCTAATATCTATTAGAGTGCTTCAAAACACCGAATCCTCGAGCATTGAGGACTGAACCCCTGATCATTAAACCTCTCAAGGGTTCTGATGGTTCTCTTTTTTTCGCTCATTGTCGTTCAGGGCGCCTACCACCCCCAGACTCACATCTACACTGTGACGGATGTGAAGAGGGTGATTGAGCACGCCCGTCTGCGGGGGATCCGGGTGGTCCCCGAATTCGACACCCCGGGACACACCCAGTCCTGGGGCAAAGGTACTGTACTGGGCAGACTGGCTGCGTGTGCTGCTGCCTGTGAGGGTAGGAAGGATTCGGCATGAGGAAGTGATTCAGCAAGGTGGAAGACAGAAACAGGGCAGGATTTTCATATCCTCCTTTTCTCATTCCGGCTCAGAAAATGCCAGAGAATTCCCAGATTTCTGAGTTCAAATGGATTTTGTGCAACCTGAGACCATCTGATGAAGCTGACCCTGATGTTCAGATCCATTATGTCTGTGGTTAAGTAAGGCATGGAACCCACAGCTAAGCCTCAGAATGTGGTTGTAGTGTAGACTCTTACCATCCTCACAGCTTGTTTTGTTTTTCTTTATGGAGAAAGCAGGCAACAGTACTTTTTTATATCTTTTTTTCCTCCTATATGATTAGTTCTGATACATTCTCAGGAGTAGTCACAAGTTTCTATAATATCGACCACTGTTTTCTGACTCTTGCGTGTAAAAGAATGGATTGATTTTGGACCTGCTAATATATTTTTTCCTCTGCTTGTCCACTCCCAGGACAGCTGGGCTTGCTCACCCCTTGCTATAAGGGGTCGGTTCCCTCAGGGAGTTTTGGCCCAGTGAACCCAGCGCTTAACTCCAGCTACCAGTTCATGAGCACCCTCTTTAAGGAAGTCAGCGTTGTCTTTCCAGACTCTTACATCCACCTGGGAGGGGACGAAGTGGACTTCACTTGCTGGTATGTTACAGTTTGTTTCATGGCAAACAAGAGGGCAGTCACGTAGGGGTACCGATCTGCATTAGTCTGTGAAGACACAGCTCAAGGAAAGTTATGCACCGTTAACACTGGAGAAGAGGCAAGTATTCTGGTATCACTTGCTATGTGGTGTCATAGGGGGTTCTATGTTCCATTATTCATGCCTGCAAGGGCTGTAGCAACCCAGAATCCATCCCAGAGGATGACAGGGTGTCACGCACGCATGCACGCACGCACGCACGCACGCACACAGGCATCATTTAAACGTTCTATATAACCTAAACAGCACATCGTTAGAATTTGGGAGAAAATTCCAAACACCTAGGAAACGTGTAAGCGCCACACAGAGGGTGTGTCAATAGAGATTCAAACCCAGGAGCCAAGAGCTGTGAGACAGCACAGCTGTGGCTAACTTCCACACTGGCTTACTGCTTGTTTCCCTGTTATTTCAGGTGCAATAACCAAACACCATTCCAAGTTTCCTAAACAAAAGAGATTAAATAGAACAAAAGGTTTTATGAATGTGACACAACATCTGCTGGTGAAAGAAGATCTTGCAAGGGTTTATCAGTACTGGAGCTAGTAATTAGAGAAACTGGTTATTGTCAGGTTAACCCATTTCTTAATATACATATCATATGTGGCAATGTTCATCAAGTGAAGCTTTCTTATAGAAATTATTACAACTAATAATAAATAATACAACAACCTTCTGCATCTAAATGCCCTCTATCAAACGTTAGGAAACGTTACGTTAGAAATATTTATATATGGGAGTTTAAGAATTATGTACTCAGACGTCTAACATCTACTAAGTACAAAAAATTCAATTTTAAGAAAAATTCTATGTAGCTTTTATATTTTTGTTGCACCTAACACATTTTTAAGAGAAATGCTGTTTGTGTATACCCTGTCATTTTGCAGGCAATCTAATCCAGACATTCAGATTTTTATGGCAAAGATGGGATTTGGAACTGACTACAGAAAACTGGAATCATATTACATCGAAAAGTAAGTAAAGAGAAAATTCTAGGACATCCGTTGCAAGGCTTGTGACACTCTGAGGTGATTCACCAGGTCATAGCTCTGTGAAGTGTTTCACCTTAGAATTCATATATTCACTACCACTGACCAATGATGTCTGACAGTAGAAAAATTTAGAAAGGAAACCAGTTGAGAGTCTAGGACTCGTTCTGTGCTCAGAATTGCTGTGTGTGTTCCAGGCTGGTGAACATCACTTCAGGACTGAAGAAGAACTCGATTGTTTGGCAGGAGGTGTTTGACAACAATGTGAAAGTAAGAAGCTGGTTTAAGTTTGCTTTTCAAAGTCATACAGGGTTTCCTCAGTCCTCCAGAGTCACAAGCACATGGTCTGTCCCCTGCTGGTCCACACGGGGTCGTTATTGTTTATCTTTGCAACAAAGTGTGACTCTTTTTTTCAGTATGTTACTTTCAGTTCTTCTGTGCATGCAAAATCGTTCACACCGTTTACAACCGTGGGGCACTAAGTTCTTCTCACAGGTGAACTCGTCCTTCAGAAAAGGAGGCGTTGTGCATGTAAAGGTACTGTCTGTTTCAGCTGAGCCCTCTGTCTGTGGTGGAGGTGTGGAAGGGTGGCTGCTATCACTGCGAGCAGCGTAGGGTCACTAGAGCTGGGCTCCGTGCCATCCTGGCATCCCCCTGGTACCTGGACTCTGCTGGTCCCAGCCAGGACTGGGCCTGGTATTACACCGTCCGGCCTCTGGCATTCAAGGGTCAGGCCCTGGCATGCAGTGACGTCATTGCAGTGGATTGAGTGAAAGATTTTTACGGGACATTTTTCAGAGACACTAGCTCCACTTTTCCCTTCCTTGCTGACACGTGCGTTCAATGAATAAATACAATTACAACATTGGAAGTATTACATTAGGAAAAACAGACCTTTTAAAATTAGGTTATTGTCATGCTTCTGAAACATCTTGACAGTTTTACATGTTTACTGTCAGTAGCCAATTCTCGTGCTTATGAAAGGATTTCAGGGTCTTAGAAAAATCATCCTGTTAAGTGCAACACTTGTTTATTTGTCCCTGTGGACAGATTTGATGCCCGAATGTTTGAACTGCTGTTTTAGATGTTGCTTTCTGGCCTGCAAATCCGGTGTGGAAAGAGCTTGTTGTGTTGTGTGCACCTTCACAATTGTTGACAGAGGCCCCTCTTTGCTTTACAACGGAGTCGCCTTTTCCTCACCACCAGGTGGCAACACAACCTTCACAGTGACAAAAGGCTCCTGCTACTGCTGTATTTGAAACACACATCCAGCACCTCCTCCTTGAGATACTTGGAATCAGGGCTCAAGAACTTTTCCTTTGCAAGGCCCCCTAGCCATTACTCTCCAGCCTTTCTGCTAAGCTAACTCCCAGGTGGTAATTCGGCTTAAAAGTCGACCTCTTTCTCTGGTATTATCGCAGCAAATTCATTTTAAAAAGTTACTTGGTGAAGAGTTAGATATGATTAAGTATGTGTACAGTTAAGGATGCTGCAAATGCAGGATGTGATAAAATATTCCCTAGAGATGTGTCTTTACACTTGTAGATGAATGTTTGTGACTGTTTAGGCATTAATCTTGAAGAAAAGACCATTCCCCTGCTCTGTCTCCTCCCAACCAGGTGCCCAAGGACACGGTCGTGCATGTGTGGAAGGGTAATACAGCACAGTACCTCCATGAGATGAGCTCCATCACAGCCAAGGGCCTCAAAGTCTTGCTCTCTACTCCTTGGTACCTCAATGTCATTCACTATGGCCAGGACTGGCAAGCCGCGTATGAAGTCCAGCCTCTGAACTTCGCCGGTGTGTGCAGCTCTGTTCCTCGTTCTGCCCCACCTTCTCTCAAAGGGGCTCCATCCTTCAGTGTGAGCACTGGCCGCACTGTGAATGTCGGCCCTACAGTATGTGGGGATTCTCAGTGGCTTGAATGGGATTTTCTTGCTGGAGGACCAATGACTTGCCTTCCCAGATACAGTTACTCTGTGTGTTGCTGGAGTTTATTAAGATAGGTTGCAGCATCCTTCTCTTGAAAAAGAAAATGACTGAGGATTGTTAATCTTGAAGTTTTTTTATGGTAACCGTTCCCGATTGTGATATGTGTAAGAGAATATAGAAATAAAAATATTTTTAGTTGATTTTAATTTAAAGACAGTTTTAAATGGTAAATATGTATATCCTATTCAACATAATTCTAGTACAATTACTTATAATTATAGTATTGTTTAACTTAGCATTGCAACATTAGCACCTGCTTTCAGGTTTAAGCCCATTGTTCTCAGGGCTTAATGTTCATTGTGTCGTAATCATGCTCTTTTGCCAGTTGTCAGCATGACGTTCGTTTGTGTGATCACTCATCCCTTTTACTGTTGTCTGTTACAAAGTATGCACACAGGTGGACTGAACAGTGCTTTGCTATGTACTTTTCTGCTGACTGACTATCGTATGAAACAGCTGAGTGAGCCTTTTGTCATTTTTTGGTGGAAGTGCCCTCTAGTGGCGTCCCGTGGTTGTGCTGTGCAGTGTCATAGTAATGGGTTGTTACTGAGAGGTGATGGGATGAATGCAGAGCAAGCAGCCTCACCCGCAGTGCATGTCTGTGCTCACAGGAACCCCCGAACAGAAGAAACTGGTGATGGGAGGAGAAGCCTGCATGTGGGGGGAGTATGTTGATGCCACCAACCTCAGTCCTCGACTTTGGTAAGACGGACTTTTACCACCCGAAGAAGGCTCCACAGCCGAAACATGGTGTCCCTTTTCTTCTCTTTTCTGCATGGAATAAACTTTTCAAGGCCAATGGGAAATTTGGCCAGGGCACCAGGGTAACACCCCCTACTCTTTTCAAGAAATGTCCTGGGATTTTTATTGACAACAGAGAGTCAGGTGCCTCTTTTACGATATATTTTCCCCATCACTATAATGGGGCATTAGGACCCTCGCAGACTTCAGGTTGAGCGCCCCCTACTGATCCCACCAACACCTCTTCCAGCAGCAACCTTAGTTTTTCCCAGGAGTCTCCCATCCAGGTACTGACCAGGCTCACACCTGCTGAGCTTCAGTGGGCTGCCAGTTCTGAGTTGCAGGGGTGGCCAACTGCACTGGAGAATTAAAACTACTAACTACAGCCCAAAGTATTTGTTACTCTTAAAATCTTTTTATGACTCCACATTGGTCCACATTAGCCTACAGTCATCCTATCAGTCTATCATTATTCTGTCAGCACTTGAAGTTATCAGTTATGGGATGCCGACCTCAAGGTTGTGTTGTGGCTAACACACGGTATCCCTGCCCCTTCTCTTTGTGCAGGCCCAGAGCTTCAGCAGTGGCAGAGAGGCTGTGGAGCAATGAAACCCAGACCTCCAGCGCACGTGCTGCCTACCCCAGACTGGTAGAGTTCCGCTGTAGGCTGCTCAGGTACAGTGAAGCACCACATGATCTGTGGGAGCCGTGGCTGCAGGATGCTACACGGGCTTCTGTCACGTTAAACAAGCACCCAGACGCTAGTGTGTCAGAGCATGGGAGCATATTATGAAACATGATTTAGTCACAACGCTAATTGTGCAAATAAATTAAGAAGTCTGATTAATTATTTATTTGCAGCTGTGCAGTGCTTTTCACCTTAAAGTATCCCAAGTGTTTCACAGATTGGAGGTGACGTGTCATTCTGTGCAACAGCTCCATTAAACAGTTGATAAGCTGGCGAAGTGAGACGTTGCTTCGTTGATTGAAAAGAGGAAATTTAGGATGACTGGATTGTGAAGACCAAGGTAGAATTTAGCCAGGACATTGGGATTAACACCCCTACTCTTTCAAAGAAGGTGCATGAACCTTAAATTAGGATGTCTACTTTTGACAATCAAAGAGTTGACATAAATGAACAATAAAAATAAGACAATTCATCCAGCTGACTGTGAATTTCAATTTGGTATTCCATGATTTTAGTGAAGATGGGTTTGTGACACTATTGACCTTAAAGCATTGTGCGATGAGGACACATTTCAGGTGCTGAAGTGTGATGGAACAGCACATTGTAGGAATACTGCCTTCTGCGAGTAGAATTCAGGTAGGCAGGGTTGTTGTTTGACTTGGGCTATAACCAGGTTAGCTGTTCCGGTGACATGATTTCCTCACGCAACTGGACACTAGAATACGCATCTGTAACAGGTCTATTTGCCCTAACATGTTTTGTCTGTATCATGACATTGATGGTAACACAAGGGGTTGAATGGGGCTTTCCTCAGATTAAAAAAGGCCTTCAGGAATGATTGTGATTTGGAGCACAGCAGCAGAAGATACATTTTTGAGTGTCCCTGTTCTTCTCTTTGAAGGGGCCTGTGTGTAAAAGATAAAAACTCAGCGAGTTGAGCTGTAACTTCTTGCTGCTTTCCCTGTCAGGCGCGGTGTTCAGGCAGAGCCTCTCTACGTGGGATACTGCAAGCACGAGTACGACGGACTGTGACTGTGACCCTACAGGACCCAGTACCTTCCCCCTGAGAGCTCTGCGGAACACAAATAATTACTGTGCAGTGGATTCCTAAAGCAGTATAATTATCTGAATAGAATTAGATTTTTATGATGAAAGAAATGCCTTTTTTTAGCAGTGTCTTAATTTTCCATTTGTGTTGTGTTCCATTTTTCCATTCCTCAATAACAATATGGCTGGTATATTTTCATTATCACTTTACAGTGTATTTTCAAGGTAGTGCAAATGTATGCAGTTTAGATCTGCTATGAAAATTCCGTAGCACAAGTTCTTTTAATTATGTGTTACTCTGAGTCACTGAGATTAAATATTACAATTTTAGTTAGAAACTAGAAAGTTTAAGATTAACATTACAATAGGAAAAATAAAAGAAGCACAGGATATTCATATAAGGTCAGCGCTGAGAAAGCATTAGCAACAAAGTCTACAGATCCAGTACTATATTGACCACAACAGATTAGTTGTCCCAGTAAGTGAAACACTTTACTCAAGCTGTCTGTGCTACTTATATTTTACATCATTTACAATAGTTGAGGTGTGAATTTGCAGTCTGAACAGTTCTGTATTCTGCAGAAGTACTTTAATCTATAGCATTTGCTGCATGTACAATGCAGCATATATACATATACTGTAGAAAGAACTTCCAAACATTATATGCAGCAGTTGGCTCAGGGCTTTGTAATTGTAATGTAATGGCTGGAATGGTTTTATTTCTTTGTTGAGAAAAATACTATTTTTTTTCACTTTATTACAGAAGTAATCATTTTAATAGCACTAACCCAAACACTATGACTCAAACATTGAAGGGGTTTAAAGACAAACTACAACAGATGTCTGAGCTGTGATCTTTATTGATTGAGCTATTAGTGCTAAATATCTGGCTGACGTTTGGACTGCACTAATGCGGGCTGTTGCCAGGCTAGCAAAACCAATTGCAACTTCTGAAGGATTACACTCTAATTATACGTTCTGCAAAGCTTATTAAGAATTCCAATAAAACCCAATGTTGTTATTGTTTGTTGTTCTTTTCTTTCATCATTTCTTCCTCACAGACAGTGGTATTTTCTGTTGTTGCTCAGAGTTGGCGCTGATACATCCACTCTGGCTGGGTGCCGTTATCAGGTTCCTGTGAGCTGGTAAAAAGCACTGTATTTTATGAAGCAGAAATGCATTTTAATCTTATCATAAGTGCTGTTCATTAAAAAAAGTATGAGAAATACTAACAAAGAAACAAATTAACTTCTGCTTCATAGCTATTTAGTCTCTGTTTCATTGAACAAGATGTGACTGGTGGGGTTAGATGGGGACGTGCTGCACAGTTGTGCAAAAATAAGCCCTGGGTGTTGCTGTGGGCGTATCATCAGGTAGTGGCATCAGTGAGAGACCGGGGCTGTTAGAGGAGAGCTTTCACAATCCCAGTTTCCGTGTGTGTACAGGGCCTACCAGTGAACTGAGTCAAGCAACATTTGGCAATTCCACATTGAAATGGTATAAAAAATAATAGTGATGCTAACCCTTCAAATAAAAATCTTTTTCTACTGAAAAGGTGTACCGGGGTCATGGGGTGTAAAGGCAGACCACACCTCTCATTGCTCCTGCTAGCCTGTTTGATAATGCCTAGTGTGTTGTCATGGAATTACCCTCTGATTCAAACACACACCACTGATACTCAATTTGCATGCTTTGAAAAATACTCTTTCCATTTCACTGAGAAACAATGAAGAGCAACACAAAGAAAGATTGTTGAGACTGTAAGAACATTTGCATGCAAACTTCCTCTTTCTGGGATCCCCCTGAACACTCCAGTAACACCCCACGTTATATTTTAGTCACCTTGAGTGCTACACCTGTTTGTGAGATTTGGGACTAAATTATTTCCTCTTATAGATTCACCGGCTGAATATCTCTTGGAGACAATACAGCTAATTCACTAGTAAGTGTGTAATCTGTCCTCTTGCAGATGAAAGAGATGCATGTAAATACATACTTAAACTTAAGGCGTTTCAGCAATCAATTCTGATCAGTGCACTTCAGCATTTTAAAAGTTTGAGAAAAATGATCATCACTAGCATCTTTGTTGTTGAATTGCAATGGCCATTGATGATTTCCTTATATACTGTTCGTCACTGACCTTTCACCCGCAGCCCAATAGTGGAAACCTCATTCTTGGGCAGCTCTGAGGTTAACAGTGGCCCCGAACTGTGAATCCCTACAGTATTTTGAAAGTGTGGTGCAACATTCCTACTAGACCAGTACATGAAAAAAACATTCCTTTAAGAAGGCATTTAAAAAGAGTTTTTGAACGGCAGAGAACAAGGAGCCTGTTAGCAGGAGAGTGGTACATCTTTAATGTGATCATCTGCTCCATTTACAATCCCATCACACAGACAAGAGCCATGCCGATCCAATTAAACCTGATTGGGGCCTCACCTGTACTAATGCTATGAGAACGAGTGGCAAGTGCTTGTGACAGACATGCAAGGAGTTCTTGGCTCAATCCCACAACAGCAATGGTAAAGCAATGCTTAGCAAAATGCCACACTGCTTGTACAGTATGTGTTTCATTCTATTGTCAGTGGTCAGTGTAAAGAGAATCCATTTAGTTTTATCTGTTTTCTGAACATGTGAATTTTAACATTATCCTTGAGCATTAAAGTGTATCAGATGCTGTTTCATATCCAATAGAAATATATTTGTAAGCTTAAATATGTAGTTTGATTAGAGCCTCTAGATCATAATGTTACATAGTGCACATTCTTCTGCAGGAAAAGATCATGCTCTTCTGCCATTTATTGCTATAACAAGCTCCAGTGTTAGGAATGATATAAGAACCACAAATCTCCTTGCTTAAGATCTGGCTTCCATTAAGAGAAAACATATTTAAGACAAAAATGGCTAACACCTCCCAAAGGAGAGCCACGCTCAAGAAAGATGACCTGGCGGACAGAGGTATCCAGTTCCAGCCCAATTCTGTGCAAGCTATCATTAAACTGGCTGCAACAAAGCAAGTATTAGATATGAGGGCTCCTTGTCCTGCTCCAGAGTTACTGTATCACTATAGCAGGGGGGAGAGAGAGATGGGGGGATCGACTGTCGTGCTGAGTTACAGCACCCTCAGAGAAGGATGGCTGTGCACAATGGTGCTGTTAACACTCCTGACTAAGGCTCTTGGGCTCCCTGCAAGTTTAATGTGATTCTGAGAGCGACCTGCAATATGAGGTCAGAAATGACAGTGGCACAGGATCGCTGTGTGTCTTCACTCCTGTAACTAGAACCTGCACCAGTGGCATTGAGTGTTCGGTTGCTTTGTTAGAGTGCCATCAATAATGAGGCATCTCTCTCCATGGGGAGGCTGTGGCAAGACAAAATACACCTTATGAAAAGTCTATACGAGGGCAGGTAACCATCTGATCTCAGGTAGTAGAGTTGATTTCTCAATGACTAATCTGTTCATTTTTACTAAGCATCTGCCTCATTGGGATTAACACCCCTACTCTTACAAAAGGGGGCATGAACCTTAAGTAGTTAGGATGTCTACCTGTACTTCTGAAATCAAAGAGTTGACATAAATGAACAATAAGAATAAGACAAATCATCCAGCTGACTGTGAATTTCAATTTGGTATTCCATGATTTTAGTGAAGATGGGTTTGTGACACTATTGACCTTAAAGCATTTTGCGATGAGGACACATTTCAGGTGCTGAAGTTTGATGGAACAGCACATTGTAGGAATACTGCCTTCTGCGTGTAGAATTCAGGTAGGCAGGGTTGTTGTTTGACTTGGGCTATAACCAGGTTAGCTGTTCCGGTGACATGATTTCCTCACGCAACTGGACACTAGAATACGCATCTGTAACAGGTCTATTTGCCTTAACATGTTTTGTCTGTATCATGACATTGATGGTAACACAAGGGGTTGGATGGGGCTTTCCTCAGATTAAAAAAGTTACGTGGTTCTACAGTATGTTTTCAGTTCATTGTGAGTATAGAATAGATACTAGATAGACTATAGAAACTAGCCTTACTCTACTTGCACTGTAACTCACATGTGGGTAATGGCTGAAGATTGATCAATATCATCTTATTTAACCATATCAATACATATTACATCATGGGTGTTCAGTACAGAGAGAGGCAGCTCACCTTTGATGACGGTGGACTAAACATACAGGAGAGATGATCATCCTCATTCACAGACAGCCACAACTCAGAAGGCTTTAAGACGAATTAAGCAAGAGCTGGATGTTTTACAGTTTTACAGTCCTATTACCCAACAATAAAAATAAATTAATTTTTGGAAAACAAGGAACTGAAAACCACACACCTCTTTAAGTTATTCATAAGTCATTCTGTGTCACAACTGGTTATCAGAATGGATACCCAGTTTATCCATTTATATCCACACACAGAAAATCCACTCATGTTTTAGGTCCTGGGGCTATGCCTCTGTGATAGTGACTCAGATCTGCACTCTTCAATGTATGTGACTGAGTGACGGGTGACTCCAGTGGTCCCATTTTGTTTGTTTTTTATTTAAATTGATGTGCTTAAGAAAATGGTCTGACAGAACAGAGAGAGAAACAGATGCATTGATCCAGCTTAGACCTTCAACCAGTTTTTCTGCATGCTTTCAGTGCTGAATGCTCCTATCTATTTTGTGAAATATCAAGACCACACAATATGCACTGAACTGCAATCTACAATTATAATTACAGTAGTAAAAATTAAATCCCTGAAGTGCTAAGTAATAACTATTTACATATCTGCACATATGCCTAAAACAAAACAAGTTAGCAACAGTAATTTTGTTGACTTCATTACAAGTAGAAAAAATGGATCTAGGTTGATTCTCTATTCCTCCCTGGCTGCAGATTGGGAAACTGATCTGTTGGTTTTTGTTTTGCACTAATCAGACAGAGACATCATCAATCATGAGAAGAGAATTACAGTAAAGTACAATGGGAGATAAGATAATTGCTGGGTCCAGAGAGCTCAGTTCAGCCCAGCTCAGGTTGCAGTCTTGATTAGACCTCTGCCTGGTCCCTATCTGTCTGCACAATCTGGAGCAGAGCTGTATACACCAGAGACTGTAAGTGCACATCATTCTAAAAGAACCAAATGCCATCCATCCAACCTTCCATTTTCTAAGTGTTTCATCCAACTCAAGTGAATTCCCTATCCCAGCAAGCCAAGGGCACAGGGCAGGATACACCCCGGACAGGACACCAGTCCATCAAGGGCACACACAACATAAACACTCACACCAGACTCCCTGTATGTTTTTGGACTGTGGAAACCCACGCAAACACAGGGAGAACATACAAACTCCACGCAGATAGCACCCCAGGGATTGAACCCAGGGCTCCAGCGCTGTAAGGCTGTGTGTGTGCACCATGCCGCCTGAACCACATGCTTCAGAAATCTTCAAAAATAAAATAAAAAGCTTTCACAATCGAGGAAAACATATGTAAGAGTCTCTTAATCTCAAGTATACATAATATTCCAGGGCACCAACAAAGTCAATTCAATCCAAACCAGAGAAGACAAGCCGCAAATGCAGGGAAAAGCATTTAAAACTGAGAACACGAGGCACTTCGTTTTACACGGAGGATTATGGGAGTCTGGAATAAGTTCATCAGGCATCTTGTTGAAGCTGAAACCCCGGTTTCTTCCAAGAAATGGCAGGATTATCATTTACGAACAAATATGCATACAAGTGAATGAACTCCGCTTATTTGTAACCTTGCTTATGTTATTAACCCGCATAATACTAGTGTCCTGGTTTAAAATAGGCAACTACACATGAGAGCTCCCATACTAAAAGGATGGGCAGTGTTTTGTGAAAACTGCCTGGATTTTCACCCAAGAATAACTTGGGTAGGCGAAGTTGTCGCTACTCTCACATCGTACCTGACATTAAGGTAAGGTTATAAAGAGAACAAGCATTCAATGATTCTGAATAACAATCTCCCCTAAATAACGTGGAGAATTCACAGCCCCCTGCGTTGGCCGATTTACCTGTCCAGCCCAGGTCAGCAGAGTGCCTGGGTCAGGTGTGGCTGTCGGAAGGGCTTACTGTAGCTCACAGTACAAGCACGCTCACTTCAGCTAACACCTGAGCTCCTTTATCCCCCACGTTCCCAGGGAGTGTGAATGAAAGCCTGAGATCTGGGCTCAGGTAGTGGCCTCACGGTGAGAGCTGGACAGACGCACTCCGGAGGCCAGCACGTGAGGCTGCGTCTGCCCAGGGCTCCACTCCTGGCCAGCGATGACATCACACCATTCATCCCAAAGCAATGTGCAGGTGACACGTGTTTCTCACAATCACTCCAACTTCTCTCTCCCTGGGCGTTCTGAAAGAATTAGCTTGGGCTCTTTCACAACACTGGAAAGCAAAACTACAGGTAGCTAATTCCTAAATCAATTACTGATTCTACTTATTGATCCATTCTTGCATCAGTTTTTCCCCAGAGGCCTATGAACTTACCTTAATGTAAGGTAATGTAACCTAGAGGAAATCCATGCAAACATACAACATACAGAACATACAATCTCCATGCAGATGGAATCCAAAGAATGGAACCTGTGGCACTGTACTTCGATAATTACACCACCCTAATTAGTGCATTCTCCCCTTGTCCATACTCTCTATTTTCTGTTAACAATTCCCTATCTCAAAACACACTCTTCTGCAAATGCCTACCACCTGTAATATAAGAATTAATCCTTTATTAGGAACCTTATCAAAAGCCTCATGAAAATCTGAGTATGTCATATCATAAGACCTGTGCATTACTGTTGCTTGTTCAAAGAACAAGCATTGAATATAAAGAGGAAGACAACACATATACTGCACACAAACCTGACCATCCTCTGGATAGACTGCTGTTCCATGTCCCATCACTTCTGGTGCACCTGTAGCCTGAGAACGCCGACTGGCCACAACTGATGAAACAATCGGCACAACATTCACCGTGACATCGCCACACCCTTTCTCTTTCGTTGGGCCTGTCAAGGATAAAACGCTGTTCATCAGTAAATAAAACACCCCACCACTCTCTTTGCATGCACAGAGGAAGGCTCCTCCTCTTCTCAGCTGTCATGGTTGGCCCTGAAATGCCCCCTACCATGCAGATCATTTAGATGCAGACAGTGAGCTACAGTCATTCTGACGGATGTGACAGTCCTGGGCCATTGTGGTGACACTCTCAGTTTTAGGAGGTAGATTGTCCATTCCTGGTGCAGCGTTCTTTTTGGAAAACACTCAAGACTTGCTGATGTCCTTTCAAACATCCACAGCACCTGGCATCTGTCTGCAAGATTCTTTTCTCAACCTCTTGTTCATCATCTACTTATGACCTTTCTTTCTCCAGGCAGCAGCTCTCAGAGACATCCCTGCTGGTAGAAACCAGGTGATTTTCAATACTCAAGTTGGGCATGGCCTTATCTTCGGCTGTTCTTTCAATAATTAAACCATGTATATTTGAAAAGCTGTTTATTCTGTTTTTTTAAACAGAATTAATATTAATTTTGGTAATTTTAGTAATTTACATACCAAATATACTAGTTTGTAAAATCAGGTGGCTCTATACCCCAAGAAATAATACTATTCCAGCAATGCACCAACATACCTGTGATTACTAGTTAATATTAAATAATATTGGAAATGTAACTGATATACAATTTTTATTCTTGCATTTGTACTGTGTGTCAGTATATCATTTTCTTTTGAACCCTTATCCTTGCAAGTAGCAGATGAATGATGAGTATTCTTCATTTCCTTGATTTAGGAATAACAAGTTGTTTGACACTTGGTGCAGCATAGCAACACTGAACTACATATAATTACGGGCTCCTTCCTGTATAAAAAAGGGTTTGGGAACTTTTGAAATAAAATTGACTATGTAAATGCAACAAATTATTATTGTTAAAAATGGAATAAAGCAATAATATGATTCTCATTGGTTGCTACCATCTACTTACAAGAAAGCAAAGTTAAAGGTGATGAAAAAGTATGAACTGTTGTAAGGACATCACCATGTCTTCTCTGCTCTCTAGGAAGAGAATATCACACCAGGCTTGTTTGTGTTGTAAATCCATAACATAATCTGAATCTTTTTTTACAAACAGAATTAGTACACTTCACCTAGTAACTGTCCTGGGCCATGTGTTTCACTCAAGTGCCAGTGGATTATCTAATTTGTGTATACTGGCAAAACTCCAGTCTGACACAGACTTACATGACTTGTAGAGCATCTGTCACAATCACTATCAAATATGTCTTCTCTCCTGAGGTCTCTGTAGTTTCACCTACTCAGAATCACAGCAAGTTCACCTCATCAAGGTATCAAAAGACCTTTGTACATAATGTTTGTCATGTAAAAGTTACATCATTATTTTCAGGCAAGCAGCTGCAAACCTGTTGAAAAGTTCTGTAAAATGAACTACTTGGCAGTACTTCCAATTCAACATTATACTGAATAACAGAGAAAGCAGAAACATTTGGCATTAATCAATGTCTGCTAGATTGCATTTAGCAAGCAGGACCTATGTATAGCATGACTATGTTGATCAGGAAGTCTTTAAACTCCAAATGGTTTTGATATCTCCACAATGAAAGCTAAAAATTAAATCCCAGAGGATCCGAAAAAATGGATAAATACTAAATTCAATAAGTATAGCTTTGTGAGTTAACCCCGACTGGAACTGCCACCCTGCCAAATGTCAGTCACTGCAGAATACAGAAGGAATGGAAAGTCAGACTTTCACCTATGAGTACTACCTACCTATGAGGTACATCTATGATGCACTATAAGAATAGTAATTCTTGAGGCAAATGCATAAATATACAAATTGTTATCTCTAAAAGGTCAGTTCTAGTACAAACCCAGTGTTGCAAAACATTTATTAAGAAATACATCAGAATCATTTTCATTATTTGTTTCTTGCCATGGATGATTATCATTTTGGAGAACTGATCCTGGGTTACAAAAGACTAATCTTTTTTCTGTCACCTCATGTGACCTTTGGTATCTAGTCTTTTCTTCCCTCTGTTCAGACCAACCATCCTCAACACAACTGCACAGCAGCATCTCTCAGACAATATACACACTCATTTTTTCATTTGCTATAAATTCTGTCTTGCTTTTGGAAGCAGGTCTGAGAGCTTTAAAGCTGAGGGCCTGCAGTACACTATAAATGACTGATAGATTGGGCTCGAAGGATGTCCATTTGGTTAGCAATGGAATCGTCTGCATGTCACATAAAAGGTTTTGGATCAAGAGGAAGCACAAGAGAAGACTTAACAGGAAAAGTGCAAAGAGGCCGTTTAACCCATCTCGCTGCAAATCACCTCCTTTAAAAACCAGAGATCAAAGGCATTACAGTCAGTCTAAATCATTCAGCTGCAGCAAAACATATGGTGGGTGGGTTTTAGTTCACTATCACTGTGCATGTACAGTGAACAGCAGCATGCACTGTAACACACTGTCACAGGTTTTCTAGTAAAGTAATGAGGTTTTAATGGGGCATGTTTGGTTTAATTTCTTAATTTAGGGGTCAGAATCAAGGTGCTACCTTTAAGACATATTAACAGCTGAAGAATGAGGAGCTATGCAGATCTTGAACTACGAGACTCCAAAGTAGAGCCCCTAGAATATAAGATTCATGACATTTTCAGAGAGAATCCTGAAACCCCATCACAGCAGTTCTGAAAAAGAATTCCTTATTTTGCTCAATAAATAAATACATTTCTATAAAGGGGGTTTTGTTTCAGGACCAAGTCATGAAGGCCAAGACTGCACATTGCAGCATTCAAATTTAAACACTACATCTCTCTATTGCCTTAAGATCTCTTGACTAGTGATA
Source organism: Lepisosteus oculatus (assembly GCF_040954835.1). Lineage (NCBI taxonomy): Eukaryota > Metazoa > Chordata > Actinopteri > Semionotiformes > Lepisosteidae > Lepisosteus > Lepisosteus oculatus. The sequence continues at coordinate 59,764,845 of NC_090700.1, forward strand.
CAAACTAAGAAATATTTTTTATTGAAACAAAAAATGTGTTTGTATTGTTACAATAATGTTTATAAACATTATTTTAATGAATAATGATTTTCTTTCAGCTCATACCTAGTTTTCTGGCATTACATTAAGTACACAGTGTTTTATTTTTAGACAAACTACCTCAGAAAAAATCCCAAAAAGGGTCAGATGTGGCCTATATATTAACGATCAGCCAAGAATCGCAGAAAGATTGCCTGAAGAATATATGACATTTTCTTTACTATTTCCAAATCCTAAAGCCTTGTGTTCATCACATCCCCAACTCCCAACACATCCCATAACTGCACCCTGCTCCACCTTCTAGAGTTGGATTATCTTTAAGTTAATTCTACCTAATTTTTAATTTACTTCATTAAATGAGCTTAAACGCTTCCGATATTTACTCAGGCAATTGATTTTTTCATTGCGATAATTATGGCCCCCGGTACCAGATGGTGCTGTATAATCCCGACAGTCCGCACACCGAGACCCCTCACCCCCATCTCTCTCCGTCTTATCTGACTGAAGAGCCGTATGGCAGATCAACTTTAAACCCTCCAGCCCCTGAATATCAGCCAAGTCAGCAGTCAGCCAGCTAGAGAAGGCTGCCCCACAACAGAGGCTCCGAGGGGCTTGTCTCTGGGGGGGCTGGACTGCAGGAGGATGCAAAAGCAAATCACACACAGTACAACGGACAGGCCTTTTCTGGCCTTCAGCATTTCAAAGCCATCCAGCCACTAAAAGAGAGATGGTCTTACGGGCCCAATTAATGAATTATGTGGTAATTAAGAATCAATTCTTATGGACGTTGTTTCATGAGTTTAGGAGTTCAGCTGAGTGTAAGGGATAATGTCAACAGTTAAAAATAATATCACTTTCATCAGCCTATAAAACACTACTGGTGAGAGTTTATTGTAGAGCACTTATTGTAGAGCTAGCTCTAATGCCTTCCAGACAGCTCCCAGGTCCTCTCAGCCTGCTTTCCAAATGAGTACCGGGGTTTAACCCTTCGGGGGTAACAGGCCAGCCAGGGTGTGATGCTGACCCCATCACCTCCACCTCCAAATGCCCCTCATTCACCCATGGGCCTTTATGGTCTTAAAAGGGGACCTAACCTACCTACTGTACCTACGATATTTTTAGATGAAGGTATTTGTTAGCAACAAGTCCAAAGACAAATTTAGAGCACACAGATTCTGAAGTGAGCCTTTGGTTGTCATATTCTTGTTCTTAACAAAATCATTGTTGACTCATGTTCCTGACACTCAGATTTACTGAAAGCCTTCTTAGTAATCAGGATAACTCAGAGATAAATCTACAAAAGAACTTAGGTATAGGAGTATTGTAAGTAATGCAGATCCATCCATAGAAACAGTGAACGTTGAATTAATTTACAAAAGTGTACCGTCACCAGTAGTTTTCACACGGATTAAACATTTACTATAATCTGAAAAGAAATAGAAAAGGAAAACATCCATGCTTTAATACAAAATTAAGAATATATTTCACCTCGATAAACCACTAAATTCTCATATCTGTAGAAGCTGACAACGAAGACAGTTCCTCTACAGAGGTTTCTTAATATGAATGTTTCAGTATAACAACAATCTATTTGCAAGAAATTTGAACAGACTGCTGGCCTAATGGAAGCCTAACATCAAAGCCTGGTCTGAAATTCATGTTCGTGTGCTATTAGACAAATGGCTGTTACTATGGTCAATCTGCTATATATTTTCTTCATTAATCTCTCTAAGCCCCGGCAACAGTGATGAAGGCAGATTATATTAATTGATATAAATCCATAGTTAACGAACACAAACTGCATTGGATATAATTAGTCAGTTTGACTCAGCCACCTCACTCCAGCAGTATAATTGGATTCCAGAGCAGTCAGTGCTTTAAATAGGCAGCTGAAGTGTGAACAGTGGAGTTATGACTAGAATAATGTTATGCTGGATTGTACAAGGGAGATCAGACAGCTATTTTGTCTGCATATGTGCACCTGTGTGTACTGTACATCTGTGCATCTGTCCACCCTAAAAATCCATCCAAATCCATCATTCCATCCAGCCCATCCCTGTTTATATTTCTTTTTCAGTGCAAAGGAGAGTTACACAGACATGGATGACAAAATGTGAAAAAAGTAACGAAATTCCTTCCTTTTACCACACAGTCACAAGGACAAAGTACAGTCTAAATCAGAACTAACACTAAATGCTTCCACTTTTTGCATTCCAAAAAAGAAAAAGACTTGTTTGAGAAATATATGGTGTAGTGTAAGGATATCCTGAGGTCAGACTGCTTATTTTGATAACTTTGCCTTGTTTTTCCCAGAAAAAAGACCTCGAACTGATTCAATTTAGCAACTGCTACATAGAACATCCTATCTAATCTATCCGAAATGGCCACATATTTACAATCCTACCAACCAAGTGTCTCTGTGCACTAGACAATATGTCATGCAAAGCCTGGGCAGAGTGGCAGGTTGGTACAGTTGAGTGTGCCCAGCTGGGAGTAGTCTGCCAGCCAGCTTAGAAGGTTGTTGTTCTTTCACTGATTCCCATTGGGTTCCACTGCCACCCATACATCTAACATCCAATGGCTCTTGCAGAAAACATGGATAGACTAAAGCCGCCACAGAGATCTCATTGTCAGATGCTGTAGCTCATGTTTTAACACAGTCGTGTTTTTATTCTCCTTCCACATTGTGTGGGGTGGGGAATTATGACATGCACACAGAACACTGTCAGATCGTACATTCTGTCGAAGAGACGATTAGCTCGTTGTGCAGCAGTAATTACCCCCACAATCATAGAGGAAGAAAAAAATACAATCGATCTTAAAAAGTTAATCCCACTCTTTGTCAACAGTTGACATTCAGGAGGATTATATTTAAATCTGCTTACGCTGATATGAGGAGGAAGAAGCAACGTGTTGTGAACCTGTGACAATGTCCCCTTCAAGGGCACCTGAGCCAAGAAGCTGCCCAAGGGGCTCAGAAAAGGGGTCTTACAGTAAAAAACCTGCTGTTGGCAAAACGTGACTCCACAGGGTGCAATCAGAATTTTTTTTCCTTTTCCACTCCTACTCCTATTTCTATATCATGCCATCCCATAAGAGCTTAAAATTATTGTGAACGGAAGATGTCTCCTGTCGGGAGACCACACACAAACACTGCTTTTGCACTGTGAAATGGGACCCTTCTCTCCTGTCTTTCCATTCTGTGTGATACCAGTTTATTCTCTCACAGAGAGAGCAGAACTCCAGCAGGACCAGACGTTGTACCTGATAGAGAGCTTGGTTACTCCTGGTTATCCCTGCCGTAGAATGTGTGACTCTAATTGCTCTTTCATCTGTCTGTAACTTTCAGGCTGTCTGGAAGGCGAGGCGTACTTGTTTGAAGCATTTTCTTATGTTTTTCAACATGAGAAAACATACATCCACCTCTTAGGTAAAACACACACAATGCACTTACTCGGAAGCAGCATTTACAACAACATTATAATAAAAAGAGACAAGATCTTGTCTTTTTTTTCCTCAAAATGTAGCTCCTACAGTCTTTAATACAGCATTAACAATTAAAGTTCTTCCAAGGGTATATATGAAAACTGAGAAAGGAAATGAGAGAGTTGGAGGATCAAGTGAGACAAAGTTGTCGATTAGATCTGGCATTAAGGGCAAGGAGATGGACAGCACTCTAAGGGAGAAACAGAGACTGATCTATGACATTTATATCTAAATCCAATAGACTACTCAGATTCTTCTTACATATTGGTTTCTTACATTTGTGTGAGTTGCTGGCATAAGAACATTGCCTTTACAGGTACGTTTTGGTATTGGACTCCTGATTTATCCATCATATCGCTGAAAAAAATATTTTATCCATATTCATCATTTTCTGCAGTCCACAGCCTTTGTAAGCCCGAGTAAAAATGATGGGACAATAAGAGAAGCTTGCAAGGGTACAAGATTGCCGTGGGCCCATGCAGTAGCTTTCACTGACCCCAAAGCAAAGTCAATGCCTGCATCTTCACGAGCACTGAGACTCTGGTTTAAAGAAATCTGCTACAATGTGTTTTTTATGAGATATTATAGTAAGCATTAATGTTGGCCTGCAATTCTAATCAATCTGACATGCAGATTTTGTTCTAATTTATGATGTGCTGCATTTGCTCTGCCTGGCCTGCTTGGAACGATCATTGCCTACTGTAGATCTGCAACTCAATGATGATCAGAGTTGGAAATTGGGACAATCTATGTGTGTTTACCAATGAAGAGGCAATTTTACTTGAATGGCCACTTACTGGGGTAACAGAAGAGACAGTTTTTTTTAAATCAGGCATGTGCACACTGCATCATCTGTAAGGTAAAAGACTGGACGTTGCCTCGATGGAAAAGGTTTTTTTAATAGAACTCGCAGTGAGTAGAGCCACACGCTTGACGGCAACAGTTTGCTGTTTAAGCGCTCGTGGATCTTCTAAACAATCTCAGGGAGGCTGATTCTCATCAAAGAGCTCAGGAGAGGAGCAATCTGACAGTTATCTCCTCTCAGCCCCAGCCCCACGTCATTATTCTGCTGATGGCAGCATGAGGTCGCTTTGGGCAGCAGCTGCAGGCTGTCAGAGATCTAGGTCAGGACCTATCTGTCAGTGCAAGGGTTGCGGGGGGAGAGAGGTGGGCTGGGGCAGTTGGAGAGGGAGCCCCAGGGCTGCCTGCACTAGCGGAATGTAGCCTTCCTATGCTAGAAAGCGCAACAGCAGGGAGTGCTTCATGTTCAAAATAACACCTAGCAGACTATCATGCCTTCAGCAACACTTGCTGCTTTATAAAGTAGAGTCTGAATATTGTTGCTGAACAAAGTTAATGGTCTTCTCTCTCTATAGAAGAAAGAGTAGCAAAATTGTCTTTTGGGAAACTGACCATTGTGCTGCCAAATATATGAAATAATCCATAACAAAAAGAGCTTATTTTGAAAAAGAATGATTGCTCCTTCATGCTGATGATGCACAGATAACTTGCGAGTGAGAAAATTAAGCCCTTCTCCATACACTTCTCTGGATTGACCACCTGCTGAATTGAGGCCTCAGGATGATTGAAATCCTTTTACAACATGTTGAAGATCAGAGTATTATAGTAGCTGTATTTGTTCGTTTTTTGTTTTGAAATCTAGAACGTTGGTAGAATCTGATGGAAGAGAAGAAATTATATTTTTTTTCTGAAACTGTAATCACTGATTGGGTGAAGATTACATAATATGATAGAACGTCTTGCCGGGATTTAACTAGATCAGAGCTCTACCCTCTCAGCAACACCAAGGGCTTTCATCTTTGTGCACAGGCAATGGGACTTGCCAAACCTGGGGCTTTTTGTGACTTGATGGATACAGCAGTTGTTTATGAACCCAGATGGGTGCAGATTGTCAATCCTGCTTATACTCTGAATCTGGCAAACCTTCAAGAAGACAGGCAGATCTCTCCCGTGAGCCGTAGACCGAGGGGCTGTCTGCACAGTTAAAAACACTGCCAACATCAACTACACTGCAGGCAAAGGTTCCAAAAAACCTACTTAAGTGAAAAGCCTGGCACACCTCCAGAGGAAAAGAGTTTAGAGGTATTCGAGGAGTCTTGATTGTTTCTAAGAAATGTCCAGAGTAAAATGCTTACATTTAAAGCTTAAATACTACATTGCAATTGCTATCAATAACACACAATTTCTGAGCATGTACTATACAGTATATTCACAATTCACTTTAGTATATCAGTCATTGTGAAAGGCTGATAATTTTTAGTTGTGATTTTTTTTCACTTTCGTTTTAAATATGAATATAAATAAATATAAATATGAATAATCATCACTTATTTGTGAGAGTTAAGACATATTATGGTGATTAAAACCAGATAATCAGCTATGGATCATTTCCTCCCAGTAATGGAAACATTCCCAGATTCTTAGAATTGGTTGATTTTCAGTTTCACTGCATATTGTATCCTACTGTATGATTTAGGAAATCAGTCAGCCTTCAGGATAACATTCAGTTACGTTCATACCCTGAATGTCAGACTGCTGGTGCAAACTAACAATATCAGGAAGTTGGGGAACCAACAATTAGCACTGGGAGAGACATGAGGTCTGAGCATATCATATGATCCATTGAGAAGTTGGTTTATGTGGTACTGTATGTTTATGGTGCTGGAGGCCAGTCACACTCCGGATTGTACTGCTTGAAAAAGACCTTCTGACCTTACTCTTTCAAGCAGCCCTTCTGGCTAGGCATTTCCGCTGCACTGCAGTTTTCAGCAAAATAAAAACCGGAAGACCGTGCACCTTGCATGCGAAGTGAAGTGATAAGAAAAGGCAAACACAAAAGCTACCTTTCCCGGTATTAGCATCAGGGGGTGAAGCTGGCACCCAGAGCTGTCCCTCGCCGTGCAGGTAACAGGCTAATCCTGCAGTTCAAATCCCACACACGGCTCCTCTCTCTGAGCCAGGCCTTGGCAGCCGGTTATATAACACGGCCAAGGTGGGGATCCGGCAGCTGCCAAAGTTACGCTGTCAGCACTCCACGAATCAGCAGCTCATTTCAGATTTAAACTCATCTCCCCAGATCCCTGCCATGCATGAAAACGACATCCCCTTTATGTAATAAGAATTAGCAGCGGGTGAGTTTCCACTGTGTTCTGGGCGGCTGGCGCAGAACCCCGATCCATTGCCTGCAATGGACACTTTACAACCCGCTACAAGGTTGTCTTGCACGTCTAAAATGACTTTTAAAGTTAATTCATTCCAGCATCGTGTGCTTTAGGGACCTATATTAGGACATGCAGGCCAATAAACAATACCAGGGCCACCACCATGAGGGCGTCTGGCTAGACAACACTGCTCTAGGTGAGTTATAGGTATTCCTGCAACATTTAGAAAATGATATTCATGACAATGTTTACAAACTGTTACGCCTCCAAAAGAGTTGCTCGCTGATTTGATTCCAATACAAGCGCTTGTCCCCACGGATCAACCTTAACTATTTCTTAACTTGGTCACGGGTCTTGCTATTTGTTAGAGTTCCGAAACTGGAGTTGTAGCCTGAAATTGCTTTTCCGTAATGACCAGGGTTAAAAAAGTGACAAATTACGTTGTTACGTAACAGATATCTAATCTACCTTTGAATTCTAATTTAGGGTTCTTATTTGCTAATCACTTCTGTCTTCCCATAATCTGAAGCCTGCACATCTAAGCAAGTCTCCTAAACATTCATAATAAACGTAGTACTCACTACAATAACACCCTGTGCTGGTCGACAGGTGCGCATTATATAAACTGATCTAATGCTCACCTGATCTGTTCACTACTCAGCTCCCAAGTCACAGACAGCTACAGGTAGAATGTGTCAATTGCAATGGATTAGCTAAAGTGCTTGGGATGATCACAGTCATGGCACAGAAAACGTGTTCAAACTCATGGCCTCAGGGCTATATTTTAGATACTGAAGGTTAAATGGGGTAATCCGTTTTTACAAAACATTTTGTTTTTTTTGGTTTTTGGTTTTACAAAATGTTTGACCAAAATTATCATATGCATACCATAACTTAATCATTTGACCTTGGACTGGTACAACACATTTTACATGCAAATTACATTATGCTTTAATCAGATTTGAGGACATATTAAAAGGACTTTTGAAACTTTTACAGAATTATATATGCCTGTTGAGTACCTGGGCCAGACATGTATTGGAAAACTGTTTCAATAAGCGACTCCTACACAAAATTAATAGCATAATGCCAGTACGCCATTTTGGAAAAAAATATCATAAAACAAACAACTATAATAGGTAATCGCAGGACATTTTATTTATCCATGAATGCATGAAGCATTTTTTGCAAGGAACATTAAGGAAAGACAAAGATTTGAAGCTACATTTGCTGTCTTGTACGGTCACTGATAAAAATCCATCTTTCATGTAAAACTGAATAAGTCAAATAAAAGATGTTGGAAACACCTGGGATGTGAGACCTAAGAACGCAAAAGAAGAAGTCTTCTCTTCTTTTGGAACAGTAATATCAATCACCATTTACCACAAGCTTTATTTAAGCTTTATTTAACTTACAACGCAACTGCTAACCACTTAGCTGTTGTCCCAGATTTCAGGACTATCCAAACTGTACCCTTAAGACAATCTTCAAAGTCCCTTTTAAAAGAGGCTAGTAAATGGAGCAGATGCTGTGCTTTGTGTTAAACAGATTTGAACGGACTGCTTTAATGAGCTGGTTTTTAAAAGATGCCTGAAGGCAGTCACTCCTCGCAGGAGGAGAGTAAATCCTGATGATGGAGACCATCAGCAGCATCACTTCTGCCATAATGAAATGCATGTTTTCTTCTCCATTAAAACGGCACTGTGAGTAATTACCAAAAGAGGTTTGGAGTATTACATAAACTCATTACCGGACACAGAGGCTTTTACTGTTACGAGGTTATAACCATCTTCTTACGCTCTTCAATTTCATTCCCATGTAAACAGATGAAAAAATTTGTATTAAGAGCTTATACACTTGAGTGTGCATCAAGCAGTCTCAGCACGTATACACTCACACACTACACTGTTAAAGGAAAAGGAAGGGAACATGTCACAATATTTCTACAGCAATAAGGCACAAAATAAAGCCATGGGTTAAATAAAACTATCCCACATGTGGCAGATAAAGCACAGAGATCTTGTGTTTTGAGCTTTAAAAATATCCATGGACATATATCAGTTTGCTACCTGTGCCACAAAAAGGAGGTGATGATTCCGCCTCGTATGTGTACTTTGCTGTAATATTCCTATTCCAGGAGCTGCTGAACTGACATCACAATGATTACGTTGCGATTATTCCTAAAGATTTCATTAGGGTGGACCATGCATTGTTCCTTTCTCTTTCTTCAATTAAACACCACCAAATGTCTTAAAAGATTGTTCTGGTTTCCTTCTCTACAACAGTGAAGCTGTCAAGTCATTCCTTGGAGGGAGTTTGATAAAGGCAAGTCCACAAACTACATGTACCACCTGAAGAATCAGTCTTAAAGCACAACAGGCTCCTGAGCTACTAAGGCAGCGTTCAAATAAGAGCAGCATGGTGACACAGGCCGGGCCCTCAAGATTGACTGGTCTAATCTTTAACAGAGGTGAAGATTCACCGTTCTTGTTCTTGTAGACAATATGTGATATTGTATTAAAAATGTTTCTAAACACAATAAATATGTATAAATACATATACATATGTGTTTATCCACCCATCCTCCCATTTTCATAGCCAGCTGCTATAGTGTGTCACCCTGCAACACACCACTGACAGCCCACTGAAGCTCAACTGAGCCTGGCCTGGATGGGAGACCTCCTGGGAAAGCTAACACTGCTGCTGTCAGAGGTGTTATTGGGACCAGTAGACCACTAGTCTGTGTTGGTCCTAATGTTCCTTTACAGTGATATGGACACTATTCTGCATAAAAGGCACCATCCTTCAGATGAGATTAAAAACTGAGGTCCTGACTCTCCATGGTCATTAGAAATCCCAGGGCATTTCTGGAAAAGAGTACGGGTGTTACCCTGGTGTCCCGGCCAAATTACCAGTCATGGCCTCCTAATAATCCCCGTCTGTGAACTAGCCACATCACTCTGCTCTCCCCACTGATAGCTGGTGTGTGGTGAATGTACTGGTGACTGCCACTGCATCATCCAGGTGGAAGCTGCACATTGGAGGGGCTAATTCATAACATACCTGTAAAGCATTTTGAGTGAAGTGTCCAGATGAGTGCTAAATAAGTGTAAGAGATTAATTATTAATAACCACTTCTTCTAATTGGGGATGGGGGGGAGCCTTAGGAGCAATGGGAGCAAGGATACACACTGGACGGGACCCCACTCCCTCACTGGGCACACACACTCACACCAGGGCCAATTCTCCCAGAAGCCAATTAACCCACCAGTATGGATTTGGACTGTGGGAGGAAACTGGCAGCCAGAGGAAATCCTGGCAAGAACACGGGGAAAAAACACAAACTCCACGTGGCACCCAGGTCCACATCTGACCCCAGGACCCCAGCACTGCAAGGTAGCAATGCTAGCCACTGCACCACTGGGCTGCACCTGTAAATATTTAAATACAGTAAAATATAAGAGTGCTGCAACAGACAGGAGAGCCATCAGTTACCAGTCAGGCTGGTGGAATACAAATGGCTTTAGGAATGTAAACCAAGAAGAATTTAAACATCCCCAGTTTGCTCATAATACATTATGGAAATGGAGATCTTTGGGGCCCTATAGAGACATCCTACTATGAGCACATGGCCATGGTACAGTATGTGGGTTGATCTAACACTTCAATAATGTAATTCGTTAACATCCAGGATTTTAATATTTCACATCGTGGAAGAGTTTTATTACTCTTTGAATAACTCTAACCATCTAAATTAAGCAAAATCCAAAAGCCTCGGTAAGATGAGTCACATATGCATGCATATAAGAGTTTTAATGTAGTAGCTTTAGCCCAGGACCAGACATCCTACCAAGATCTCCCCAAGAGCAAGGCAGAAAATCATCCAGAAAGTCACAGACAACCTCCGGGTAAAATCTAAGGACCAGCGGAGTTCTCTCACTGTAACTACTATCAGTCATGCTCAATCATAAGGAAAGACTATAAAGGAATGCTTTTCCTGGGAGGAAAGCCAGGAAAAAAAGATTTCTATCTAAATCTAAACAAATGTTACCTGTCTCACGTTTATCGGAGAGCACCTTGAACATCTACCACACTACTGGAAGAATGCTCTCTGGACAGATGAGTCAAAGTTGATGTTTTTGGCCACTGTGAGAAATGTTCTGTGTGGAATAAATCATACACTATCTTTCAAGCCCAGTGGTGGGAGTGTAATGCTTTCACACTACTCTGCTACTGTGCCTCAGGACCAGGATGTCCTGAATCTCACAGACAGAACCATAAAATTGCTGTTTAGTGGAGGAAAAAGTCAAGGCATCCACTCATTGAGTGAAGCTGAGCTGGCAGTGGATCTTGCAGCAAGACAATGATCCTAAACAAACAAGCAGCTATGCAACAGAACAGGTCAAGAAGAAGAAAATCTACATTTTGGAATGGCCAAGTCAAAGTCTGGACCTAAATTCCATTGAAATGCTATGGCAGGAACTGAAGCAAGTTGTTTATTCAAGGAGACTCTCAAATGTCACCAACTTGTCAGTTCTGTAAGGAGAGTGAGACAAAATTTCTTGAAGTTGTTGAGGTCACTGCTGCTCAAGGAGGTACCAAAGCCTACTGAATCTAAGGGTTCATAAACAAATTCCTACAAGGATATTTACTGTTGGATCATTTCGTTAATGAAATCATCCAAATAGAAATTTTGATTTTGTGTTATATGAGGTAGGTAGTTACAGAGGGTAAGCTGTCCACCAATTCTTGCCAACAATAAGAAATCCAGCTCTCATCAAGCCTTGTTCAACCCATCAATGAATAAGTACAAAAAATAAAAAATTAAAAGATTTTATATTGTTGAATATAGTAAAATAAAATAAACATTCACCACCAAAGAGTGCATATAAATACGTAAATAATTCTGCCAAAGCAAACGAGATTAATGGACTGATGCAACTGCAGACATCCAGTAAGCAATACTGTATCTGTGCCTTGGATCCTGGCTGAGTTACCCCCACATTGTGTGATCTAACATGATCTGTCTCAGATAATTTACAAGAATCTAGCAGACGCAAATCTAATAAACAGGGAAGGGGGTGGAGTTCTGAGAGTTAATGCAATATAGAGAGAAACATTTTTTCTCCTGGTAAAAGAATAGGTGAAAAAAAATCAGAAAACATTTAGTGGTGAAATGTTTCAGCTTAGTACAGGAACATACTGTAGTATAACAAACAGCACAAGTACTTCCTGAACGTTAAGGATTTTTCCCCCTGGACCAACACTGCTCACACTGACAATGTCTTACCTGTTTACAGTGCTGGATTTCCAACAAAAGGAGCGTAAAGAGACTAATCTGATTGGTGGCACCAGTGTCAGAGATCTGGCCACGGTAGCAACAGCCCGCGTGGAACTGATGACATTACATCATCCTCGGGGCTAGGAGACCGGCCACGCTGATGAGGACAGGGCTGAAGCAGGCATGTGTCGCTGTCTGGCTTTTTCTGTGACCCCGACACTGTGTAAGTCCTTAATAAGCTAAATCCACAAATCAAAGAAAAAAAACAACAAATCAGTGACTTCAGTACACTAATTACTTGTAAATCATGGAGGGTTCGCTAATTAGGCAGACAGAGATGGGGAGAGCAGGCACCATATGGCAAAAGAATAGCTACAAGGATTTGAGTCTGTACTGCTCTTTCAGTATTACTGCTAATTGTTTTTTTTCCTGAACACAGCAGAATAAGTTTTAGAACAGTTTTAAGCCTCCTGCTGTGTATTCATTTTAGTTCATTAGCATTTATGTGTAACACACAGAACCTGTTGATCTCTGCTTATTGTTTAAAGGAATCTTGCAGCAGCAGCTTGGGCAGAAACTGAGTGGACCTGATCGTCCCCAGCACAGCCTGGAACTGCTAGACCTGCAGCTGAAATACACAAAAGGCCAAGGCAATAAACTCAAATATTTCAAAAGCACAAAGGTGTAGGATTTCAGAGTGTTATATTATAAATCAAGTTTCCCCAGGGCTAATCTCTCTTCTTAATGGAGCACGGTTTTCTGCGGAATGTACTCTTATCGGCTTCACTCAAGTGCCTAAGCACCTTTCGTGAATGTTGGCACGGTCTATTATCTTAAAAATTGCTTTTAAAGAGATGATTCCAAACCTGCTTCCTACCTGTTAACAGTAAAGCATATTTAATTCAGGTTTACACTAGACTGCTGCTGTTTAAATGCAAGTGTAAAGATGATTCTCATCAGAAAATTTGGGTTAAATTTTATAAAACAAACAATTCAAATTTGACTCCACCCATGTAGATACTTATTCAAATACTCTAAACATCGAGTCGCCACATGAATAAAGTGTCAAAATGGTATCTCAGCCAAATATGATGTAATGTTACATAAATGTGTTTGATATATTCTGACGAAGAAAGAAATGACTTCGATGTGGAACTGTTTTGTTTTTCTTTTTACTTTGCCTATCCTGTACAGACTCCTTTGCAGAAAACAAACTCTTAGTGTCATTAAAACATTCAGAATATCATAGCTTCTAGATGAAAAACAAAGCTAAAAAGAAATCTACAACAAAAAACAACAGAAGAAAAAACAAAAACTGCAATCTCCAACCACTGACAAATGTACTCACACACCCTGAAAGTTTTCAGCTTACAGTCTATAACTGTAGATATACTATGCTATTCATAAACATTTAAACCAAATAATACAAATGGCATATTTCACTTGATTGTCATTTTTGCTGTTAAAGCCAAGTTATTGTTAAATGTTTAAGGAAACTCAAGGTATAGTGTCTCCTGACCAGCACTGGTTGCACAGTAATTTAGGAGTGCACACTGTCCTGTCCCACTTGTGCAGGGGGATTATAAATGATGAAACAGTAAGAAATTCACAAGCACTTGTGCACATGTTTGTCAGGGTTGGGGGGGAGGCTGAGCTGTTGTTAAGAATTGTCCACTATTTCATTTTTCTCTCAGCACAAAGAAAAACTAGTTGTTTCAGTCTTGAATCTAGGGGTCAATGAACTACTTAAGAGTTGATTTAGCCAATTTACAAATAAAGTGTATTTTCTTCTTCTTGCTTTTCTATGTAAATAAATACCGCTCTCAGCTCAGTAAATCCAGAATGTGGTTTTCTGTAGTGCTGCTAGGCTGTCAAAAGATCACTGGTAAAAGTGCTGTCCTCGTTTATAAAGACCTGTAATTATCCTATAAGGGTCCCCATTGACACGTTGGACACTCAATAATGCATGGGTCCTGCTCTCCCTGGGCACAGAGAAGTGAATCAAATTAATCCCAGACAAAAAATACTGCCATTAAAAATTCTATTATTCTCTAGCCCACCCTTTCCCCCTTTTGCCATTGAAAAGAATGATCAGCCTTCAAAAAAAGAGAGGCAAATTGAAGTTAATAGGCAGCTGGGCACCTTGGCAAACAGTGGGAGTCATTATGAATTGGGGGCAATCACACAGATCAAATTTACAAGGGGAAATTGAGCTGGAGTTGGGAGGAAAAGAATAAGGGAGCAATACAAATTGAAGGCTGGCAAACACAATAATCTGCACTCCATATAATCATCCTTTAAAATGCAGACAAGGCTGAGGGCTGCTGACTGATGTGCTGCTTTCAGACACCGAGAAACGGAGAGGGAGGGAAAGAGACAGGTTTTAAGTTACAGAGCTCCGGCCTCCAACCTGGGCTTTTGTTGGGCTGGGTATTTTTTTGCACTTGGTGAAGATTCACCCCCTTTTTAATTCTTCGCAGTGTGACTGATTGATCCACCTCTAGATGGACAGTAAAGATTAAGAGGATGACAAATAAGCATGTGCTTACACAGCGCTTGGAGCTAATCCTCCTGCCTCCCTTTAGGAGCCGGGAGAAGAGAAAGACTCACACAGAGACACTCCAGCCGAGCGAGCTGGGAGGAAAAGAGAAGGTTGACTTGCAACCCCTTCAGGGTTCACCACTGAACACCACCGCTCAGCACCAAGAAAAGAGCTCCTGTTCCAGGACCTGGGAAGGGGACACTCACCGAAGCAGCATTCCTGGGCTCGTCTTTGTGAATCCAAAACAGGAGCCAGCAAAACCAAACAAACAGCGGACAGGCTGTCAATGAGATACCTGCTGGCAAGAGTGCACTGCGAAGCAGAACACCTCTGTCATCAGCACCGCACAGCCCGGGAGAGAAGTTTCACTGAAATGTGAAGTTTTGCAGTATCCTCAGAGAGTAAAATCTCACCACCATCAAACTCCTGAGGTTCCTTTTCCCTGGAAAAGACCACCAACACTCCTGGAACACTCTTGAAGGAAACTCTCCTCTTTTACCTCTCTCTCCCTCACACCAAGGAGGGACAGCAGGGCGAACACGCACGAATATATGCATTAAAAAAATCTCCGTTTTGTGCCGTGCTTGGAAATTTCTGCAAAACTGAGACTGTACTTCTCTGAGCCACGACCGTGTGTCTCGAATAACCGGAAGGGCCCTAAGGGGGCTGTCTGTGGAGGGGTACCTGCATTGCTTCTCCCTCCAGGACCTCACTATTCCCTCTGACAATGGAGGACCACCTTTCCAAGATCTCGATGACACCGTCTCCTCCCAGCGACTCTCCAGTCAGCACTGGCTTGGACGAGAGCCGAGGAGGTAAGAAACAAGATGTCAGGCCAGTTTCTTATTCATATTGTGACATAAGGATTGAAAAGGGGCTAAAAACTGTGTCTAATCTGACAAACAACAAGTATTGTTTTACTATCTGCATGTACTGAACTTTAAATCTCTGGAATGCTCTGCAAAAAGAATATAATTAATTTGCTAAACACCTGTCAAAACACAGACCTAAATATTTCAGTGAAGGAATTTGAAGTGGATAGATTATGTATACAGGAGGTAAGAGTGGGAATTTGCCTCAGTGTATGAGCTGAAAGTAGAAGTTCACTCCACACTTAAAAGTTAACAGAAAGAAGACACAACATTTTACCTTTACACATTGAAAGAAGGAACAATAGCTGAAAACTTGTTTTTCTCCATCTTTCATTTGAACTTTTTAGTGCGGAATTATCATCTGCTTGCCTATTTATTGGTTCAGTACAGTTTAGCTGTTGAAAATATTGTAAAACGTGTTTTAAAAAATCCTTTCAGTGGCTGTGCAGCAGGATTACAAATATTTTTTTAGCGAAGTACTGCACACTTTGGGCACATCTGGCATGTGATGAGAATAAAGAAACAAAACTGTTTTGCCACATTAAAACAAAGGCTTTAAAATGAAGAGCAGAAAAACAAGTTTTTTTTTTAGATTGTGTCTAGTGATACAATCTCACATACAATCTCAGAACTGGAAAAACACATTAGCATGAGGGGATGGAAAAGTGAGCATTTTCCATTAAATTATAAGAAACAATTTAGAACTGTTTTACTGATAATATGATTTGAGTCATTTATCGTACATTAGCCACTGTTGTTGTGCGTTTCAATTATAACGTAATCCAGGCCATTTAAGAGTTATACTGCAGCCTTCCATTGGGAAATAGGGTGCCCTTTGGGAGATTCGAGGCGTTCTGCACCTGATGCACCTTCGGCTTCTAAACAAAACCAAATACTACCGAGAACACAGGCGTTTACAGTTATATTTAGAGTAAACTGATTTGATAACAGCTGTTCACAAATCCCACGCCCTTTTTTTGGGAAGTAATCGCTTGAGGCAGGTGTCAGCACACATGTGCAGGAGGTAAGAGAGCGAACAGGTGACGCACTAGAAATGGGGCGCAGTTTCTCACCGGGAGTCCAGACCAGTCACAGCGGGGCCTCTTTCCGTTTCTCGCCGCTCCTAGTTAAAAGCCCAGCCCCCGGGAAGGCCCTGAGCCCCGCCCTGCTGTGTAAAGTCTGCGGCGACACCAGCAGCGGCAAGCACTACGGGATCTACGCCTGCAACGGGTGCAGCGGCTTCTTCAAGCGGAGCGTCCGGAGGAAACTCATCTACAGGTGAGGGCCGGTCATTCCTCTGGGGAGCCCCGTTTCCGAGAGCCGCACGCTGAAAGGCCTTCCTCTCAATTCCATTCGAGGTGCTTTCATCAGCATGACCGGCGGGTACAAGCAGTGCTGCCAAAGCAAATAAAAATAAAATGAACAGGAAACAAAACAAAGAATAATAAAAAAAACTCTACAGAGATATTAGAGACTTATCCTAAAATATCGACATATACTGTAAACATACAGTATGGAGCATGATTGGGAGACGGACTCGCTGTTCCTCAGGCTGTGACAGGAGATCACATACTGGGCTGGAGTTCCCTGCTCCCTCTCCCAGTAGGATTGGGACCCGTTGTGATTCTCTCTCTCTCTCTCACCCTGAAGGTGCCAGGCAGGGACGGGCATGTGCCCCGTGGACAAAGCCCATCGCAACCAGTGCCAAGCGTGTCGACTGAAGAAGTGCTTGCAAGCTGGCATGAACAAGGATGGTGAGTGAAAGTGCAGGGGTGAACAGCCCTTCAGCACTGCTCCTGACCCTGAGATACCAACACTGGCCTTGCGCCTCAGAAAGCAGGGGTTAGGGGTAAGAGGACAGACGAAATGCAAACAGAAAGAAGCAAGAAAGTTCCTTCCTGGAAAAAGGTACTTGAAAAGGCAAAATAAATAACAAATATTCTTTGCAACAGACTGCTGTGCGGAATTATTTTGAATCAAAGAAGCAACATTGTCTATCAGAAGTTTAAATGTCCAACTGTAATTATTCAGTAATGCCATTTTAAATCAAGCTTTTAACACCTTGAGATGCAGTCATATTCCATAATTAAACTTTATTAGAAGTATTTATTTAAAAGAAAATAGTTGTATTAATACAAGGTATTTGATATGTAATATATTTAACGGCAGACTAATAAAAACGATTCCATGGGCACAGGGGAACTCCAAGACCAGACTGATCTGTAGGCCTTTGGGAATAAGAATGTCCACTTATAAAGAGTCATGAAAATCAGAGAAATTTGCTTAAAAAAAGTAACACAGTACATAACTTTTTAATTGAATATCCTAAATAATATACCCACAGTTCTCCCCTGTTCAATGTCTTTAAGCGGTACTAAAAAGCAAAAGGGTACTTCTTTCTGGTGAACTGAACAACATTAAATGAAAAGAGAAAGGTCTGAATCTGGTCATCACAATTTGATTTGTCAAAAAGATTACAAAACCTTTGAATCTTAAAACAACTTTGATCTGAATCTTGACTCTTTAATCTGAGTTTGCCTGCCTCTTGGGTTAGCGTCTGTCTCCGAGTCTGTCTTTATCTCTTGACTGGACTCTGAGTTGACTGAGGACTCTGCCTGTCTCTTCAATCTGCATCTGTCTCTGAGTCTGTCTCCATCTCTTGCCTGTGTCTTGACTCTTGAGTTTGCCTGTCTCTTGAGTCTATTTCTTGTCTTTTGACTCTGTGTCTGTCTCTATCTCTTGACATCACTCTGAGTTTGCCTGTCTGTTGACTCTGCATCTATCTCTGAGTCTTTCTCTTGACTCTGCGTCTGTCTCTATCTCTTGTCTCTAGACTCAGAGTTCGCCTGTCTCTTGACTCTGCGTCTGTCTCTATCTCTTGTCTCCAGACTCAGTGTTTGCCTGTCTCTTGACTCTGCGTCTGTCTCTATCTCTTGTCTCCAGACTCAGTGTTTGCCTGTCTCTTGACTCTGCGTCTGTCTCTATCTCTTGTCTCCAGACTCAGTGTTTACCTGTCTCTTGACTCTGTCTCTATCTCTTGTCTCTAGACTCAGAGTTCGCCTGTCTCTTGACTCTGCGTCTGTCTCTATCTCTTGTCTCTAGACTCAGAGTTCGCCTGTCTCTTGACTCTGCGTCTGTCTCTATCTCTTGTCTCTAGACTCTGAGTTCGCCTGTCTCTTGACTCTGTCTCTATCTCTTGTCTCTAGACTCTGAGTTCGCCTGTCTCTTGACTCTGTCTCTATCTCTTGTCTCTAGACTCAGAGTTCGCCTGTCTCTTGACTCTGCGTCTGTCTCTATCTCTTGTCTCCGGACTCAGTGTTTGCCTGTCTCTTGCCTCTTGTCTTCTGACTCTTTCCTCTTGTCCCTGACCCCACAGCGGTGCAGAACGAGCGACAGCCTCGCAGCACTGCCCAGGTGCGCCTGGACACCATCGACGTGGACACGGAGAAAGACCACCTGACCACCACGCGGGAGCCCACCTCCTCCTCCTGCTCAGTCATCACCCGGCCCCTCATCACCTCCTCCGCCCCGTCCCAGCGCTCCGTCAGCCCCCAGAACAACCATCGCTTCATGGCCAGCCTCATGACTGCGGAGACCTGCGCCAAGCTGGAGCCCGAGGACGGTGAGTCTGCCCCCTTCTCGATTTGACATCTTCCACCTGCTGTTCACCACCATCTGAGCTTCACCTTGCATTCCTCAGGCTTTAACGCTTCCAGAACTTTTATGTTTAATTCCATGGTCACAAGCTTGGTATTTCCAATAGGATTAAACTAAAGGAGTGAATACATTTGTGACAGAAAAAGAAGAGGTCACTGCACTTTATGAATACATTTCTAAAAACATAAATATTGTGCTTCTATATGTGGAAGGCACAGTACATCTACAAAGCTGAAAAGCACCAAAGGAAGGCATCGACAGTAGCATAACTCCAGATGAAAAATAAAATTGTGGAAAAGCTTTAAGAAAAGAATTTGGAACATCAGATTACAACTTGCACGAAAGCATATGATGAAGAGATACTGTATAATGTATGCGGTCAACTCATGGTCCTTTGCTTTCTTCTCTAGTGGATGAGAATATTGATGTAACAAGCAATGAACCTGAGAGGGCTTCTTCAGAGTACCAGATGTCCCTGTACCCACCCAGCAGCCCCGAGAACGTGTACGAGACCTCTGCCCGCTTGCTCTTCATGGCAGTCAAATGGGCTAAGAACCTCCCGGTTTTCTCTAACCTGCCTTTCAGGGATCAGGTGAGTAACAAGACAGCCCTAAGCCTTTAGAAACAGGGGCCACGTCAGATCACAAGATATACTAGGGTTGTTCGAGTACGTCCCATCCACTTGCAAACTTCACACAACAAAACACCACTATCCTGGAGCTTTTCACTAGATAAGCAATGGAAATATTTGAGATGCTTTTATTATTCAAGGAAGAGAATGGACACACTGGATTGTGAAGAGAAAAATTATAATTGGAGAAGTACATGCACAATAATTAAAAATAGATGCACGTTATATTGAGTAGAAAAAAGTGATCATTTTCGTTTTTTCCCCAGTCTTGCACCCATTGCTTTTTCAATTAGACTCCCACAACCCTGTACTGGATAAAGAGGTTTAGGAAATGAATTGATATTTGTTTTTAATCCTGTTGAGCTAAATATGTTTATAATTTCAACTATAATTACCCACAATTAACCAATAAAACTTAATCTTTTGGTAAGCCTTGAGATCTTACTTGAAAATCTTTATAGAACAAATATGAATGCAATTTCTCCACATATGAAAATTAAAACACTTCTCAATTTGGAGAATCTCTGTTATGAAGCCAATGTATGGAGACTTATAAAATGATTAATTGCTACATTAATCTCACCTAAACAGACTTGAGGTTTGCAGACATTTTATCAAAGCAGAAGATTTGACAATATCTAATGACTACACTGCAGAGAAAACCATCTCCTCCAGACAATATCTACGGTATGCGTTTTTGGCACCTACATGTTAACCACACCATTAATGCAAGAACCACTGCCCTTCCAGTGCCTCGGATTGCCTGTTCAGTGATGTTGGACAGGACTAAGTCAGCAGCAGGGAGTCGTTTCTGAGCCATGTCCTTCTGGCTATCAGCCCTTGGCTCTTGCATTCACACATGACATTACAAACTGCTGCAGACTACAAAAGGTGCTTCCGGGGAAAAATAAACTCAATTCTTTTCATTACAAAAGGCAACAATGCTACCCTTTAAACATGATTCTTTAAACTTTAAAGCTTTAACCATGATGCTCTAGCTGAAACAAAGACCAGGGCAAAAAGATTATCCCAGCGGGGTCGAGAACATCAGGTGGGCGTCCACGTCTGTGGAGTGATTGACCTGCTGCTCCTGCTGTCCCAGGTGATTCTGCTGGAGGAGGCCTGGAGCGAGCTGTTCCTGCTGTGTGCCATCCAGTGGTCCCTGCCCCTGGACAGCTGCCCCCTGCTCTCGGTGCCCGAGCTCTCCCCCAGCCTTCAGGGCAAGACGAGCTTTTCGGGAGCCGACCTGCGCGTGCTGCAGGAGATCTTCGGCCGCTTCAGGGCCCTTCCTGTGGACCCCACTGAGTTCGCCTGTCTGAAGGCCATCGTGCTCTTCAAACCAGGTGGGCCGTCCTTCCCTCAGGGCAGCAGGAATTCTACTGGTCTGCTCAGACACGTGAAGAGATAACAGGGCTGGGTGCGCACACTGAGGAATTGGGAAAAAATCGGATCACGTTAGGGGAGACGGGGTCGTGCAGTGGTTTCGAATTGCGTTCTTGCCGCGCCTCGGTCCTGGGTTCGATTCGGGACCTGGGGTGCTTGGAGTTTGTATTTTCACCCCCGTGTTCACGTGGGTTTCCTCCAGGTGCTCCAGTTTCCTCTTGGGGTTCAAAAACATACAGGTTGGTAAACTGGCTTCTGGGAGAACTGGCCCTGGTGTAAGTGTGTGCGTTTGTGCCCCGTGATGGACTGGTGGCCCATTCAGGGTGTATCCAGTGCGTGCTGGGATAGGCTCCAGCTCCTCCGCGACCCTTTACTGGAGAAAGAGGTTCGAAAAGGGCTGGAAAATTTTAGAGCTTTCTAAGATAAGCAGTCTGAACATCCTAGAAATCTCTGTGCAGTATATTTTATTCATGACTTTAATATTTAGGATCATATTTGGAGGTTTTGACTCAAATTCCGTGCATATATTGAATTCAAATACTGATTAGGTAGAAAGCAAATATTTCAGTGGGAAAACGTTGATTTTTTTTTCCAATAAAGGAAACCCAAAAACCCCAAAGTTTTGGTCACCCTTCACAAGTGTGGAAATTGAGATCTAATTTTTTAACATTTCTCTAATCCACAGATGTGGGTCATTTTTTTTAAATAGCTTGTCGTTATATTAGAATATCACATATACTACAACTGAACAGCACCTCCGGTGGAGCTGATCATCGTGTGATGCATTTTTTGCTACAAGTCTTTTCATTAATTAGTATTGTGGGAAAATCAAACATCCAGTGGGAATCCCCATGTGTTTGCTGGTCTTGCAGAGACCCGAGGCTTGAAAGACCCAGAGCAGGTGGAAAACCTTCAGGATCAGTCACAGGTGATGTTAGGCCAGCACATCCGGACCCACTACCCCAGCCAGCCTGTCAGGTAAGCAAGAGACTGCCGTTCTTACCAACACTGCTTAAACCTTATCCTCTTCAGAGCTGTTACTTAGACGTCACAACCTCTGCTCGATCTCAGTCAGGATCACAAACTGATCTGCTATAGTTGAACAGTCACACTTAAATGTGGCCAGCTCTTGGGATGAATATTGCACTCATTTCTGCAATGGCACAAGAGATGTTTCCTTTTAATACAAACTCTGGGAATCTGTTTTCTACCCAATGCAATACAACTGATGGATTTCATATCACAGCCTTTCTCGAAAGAGAAACCCCAGATTTTAACTGTGCCTTGACCACTTACTTTATAATGGTTCTTTCCTCGATTCCAGTAAGATCAAACCCCGGTTCTCATTTTCTTTGCAGGTTTGGGAAACTGCTGCTGCTGCTGCCCTCCCTGCGGTTTGTGGCTTCTGAGAGGATAGAGCTGCTGTTCTTCCACAGGACCATTGGAAACACGCCTATGGAGAAGCTGCTCTGTGACATGTTCAAGAACTAGAGACACCCCAGGAAAAAGACGGCCCTATGGGGTACCCCCCGCTCCCCACCCCCGAGGCAGGCAAATGCACTACAAGGCTTAGAAAGACACTTTGTTTAGTAATTTGCAGCTGAGATGCACTGTGAAAAGAAAAGAAAAAGACATTCAAAGGTTGTCTGCTTAGAACCGTGGCTGTGATGAGCCAATCAGACTGGACTTGTATCCAGTGAAGCAGCCTAAGAGAAAAGACCCAGAGATGCCTGTGCGAGGCAAAACCGGACCCAGGTAATCTGGAAGAGTTCTGAAAGATGATCTTGGACAATGCAGGTCTTGCCGGTATTTGAACATTTGCAAAGACCCGGAATGTCTCTTCAAAACTCAACTTGCTACCATTAAAGCCATGAGCCAAGACCAGCTTTACTGGCGAGCACGTGTAATTTTAAACATCACTTTTCCTGTGATTAGTTATTTGTTTCTTCTTTTTTTTCTGTATAACTTTGTATTGTGTTCTGTTAAAATTATTAATTTCTTATAATTTCAGACACATACATACATTTCTGATTTGTATATTTGTTGTGATGCCTAGTCCAGGCAAAACTCGGATCATGCCTGTTCAATTTTCTGCTTTTTTTTTTACATCAACAAAACATGGGAATATCGGTACACATTGTGTTACTTGACCCTACAGCATAGACACAAGCAGTATATCAAGGCACAGTGCAGAGGCACTGGAAAAAAGATCTTATATGAGAGGATCCAAACTTTATATGATCAAATCAGAGTCTAGGTTTTCCCAGTACAACATCTAATCTTTTATACTGTATGGCTGTAGGTGCTTAAAGGGGCTTCCAACTTAACTTACTAGGTCAGACTTAATGTGGTGTTTAAATCCAGCTATCTGCTTCCTTAACAGATAAAAAGTGAAACTTTATCATTTTATATTGAAGAACATCAAATTTCATCCTCAAAACTGCTTTATAGGTTCACTTCCAAAGGCATTCTTGCGCAAAGCAATTTTTTAACTCCTCAGCAAAGTGATCAAAGAACATTTTGATAACCATTTACATTATATATAGGTGTTTATAATTTTCTTTGTAAAAGAAATGTCCTGATATTGATAACCTTTGTCTAAATATTATTAAATGTGATTGTTGTTAAATGAGCTTTGTACTGATTTAATTTTGTTTCCTCCCATTCTATGAGCAAAAAAACCTCCACCAGCATAGTCAAAGCCAAAGTAATGTAACAAATATAGTACTGGTATGAAAAACCCATTCCCTATAGGATAGAGCCCAGTGGAAGTATATAAATAAATAACTGAATAAGCACATCCCTTTTCCCAATGGTTCATTGAATGACAGTTCCATGCTGTTTTGTTCCAGGTTTGCTCTTTAATAAGCTGATGATTATTTGTTCATAAACTTGTTTGTACAGCCATAGACATATATACTTTTTCTTTTTTAAGAAATATTACACAAATTGCACTTTATACATACGACTGTGTGTCCAGAACAGCTCACATTGAAATACAAAGCTCAAGTTGGATTGCGTCATTTTGCACAATCGTACAGGCGGTGTGGCCAGTTAAAACATTGAAGAACATGATTACTTTATATATAGCGTAGTACACAGGATAATATATCCTTTTACAACAGGTAATTGTTCAAATTTACACTCCTAAGCATAATCATAAATTACTATGTAAAAAAGCAGAGCATGCCTTTTCCAGTGATTAGTACATTCACTTTATGCAGGATGCCACGGACAACGACAACCCTTTGGGAACTGATGCCAGCTATATTCTGGCAAGGAGGATGTTTTTTTATTTTCGATCAGTTCAGACCCCCCCCCCCGCACCAGCAGGGAGTGCTGTTGACACCATATATCTGCTGCCTCAACGCCATCTGTATCTGCGTGCTAGTAACAAACGAAAACACTGTTGTGAGCACCGCCTTCAAATACTAGACCCTGTAATAGTTGGCAATAAAGAGTACATTTTGACTTGACTTAGAATAAACCAGACATTGAGAACAGTACTGTAGTGGCAGGAGTTTACATTAGTGCTACAGTATGTGGAACATAGCTGAATGGATCTCAGCCCTAGTGTAGCAAAGTATCATACATCTGTAGCAGGGGTACCTCCATTCGATGTCATTAGTAGACTTTGAAGCTTCTAAATTTATTACTGAACGGATGCCTGACTGCTGGAGCTGGAGACTTCTATAATAATTTAAGATTAGCTATAGCAGAAGCCTGCAATGGGATAGAAATACCGAGGTCTGCCCCGCTCCTCTCCCCCGATGTATATCCTCTTCAGTGGTTCAGCCAGACAAGGTCCCATGTTAGTTAAGTGGGACCTTAACTAACATGGGATCAGCAGAAGAGCATCCTCAGCAGCTCTCTGGCACAGCATGGAGAAGGTATTTTCCAATAAAGGAAGAGCTAACACAACTGCCTTTCTATCACAGCCTGGGATCTTTGCAGACCAGCACAAGTAGCATTTTGGATTTACTACCATTTTTCATCAGGGTTCAGGCAATGTAAACCTAATGGATTTTTGCCAGATTCATGTAAAAAAAGATTTAAAAATATTATGGTCATTATTTAAAATGATTTAAAAACAGAAATGTGATTTTGCACTGTTTAGCCAGTTTTAAAAGCTCCTGCACCGAGAGACGGTTCGCTTGTGCATCAGTCTGCGAGTGGGTCATGGCAGCGACAGCATGTTGTTGCAGCACCCAAGACAGTACGCTAGGTCTGCTCCGACAAATCTCACACGGCATCACCTCAAACGTAAAACAAGCCGTTTGAAGGGAAGAAAAGCATATAAAAAAGAAGCCGCCTTCATTTTAAGACTGAAACCATTTTCTTTCAAGAGGCTTTTGTCGTTCATCAATTCTGTAAGCTGATTAATCTTCCCAGAAGAACAGTAACTCCACAACTAGGCAGCAAGAAGGAGCACACCTACCATGTTCTTTTAGGTTAGGTAGCATACCTCAAATAAGGAATATTGAAATCTTTCCAAAAAATCATAACTGCTATCCCAAGTACAAGCCAAAAACATTACTTTTTAAAGCCCAGATTTCAACCTTACTTGTCGCATACTTCTCTCATGTCAGTTATACTAAAAAACATTTCAGAAAGCAGACTGGGTGTGGCATTGCATCCCAATATCCAAATGTCCCAAAGGGTTCTGCTGGAGTAGGTTTTCGACAGACTGCCATGAAATACTGTATTTAATGACATGCGTACCCATGACTGGTAACACATATACAAGCTGTTTTGTACTATACTAGTGGCCTACAAACTTCAGAGTGGCTTCTTTTTAAGTGGCAGATGCTTCACTTTTAATATTGCACAGGTTAAAGTATAGTGTATATATATTAGACCTCTCTGCCTTTTATCAGCTTTAAAACAGATCTAAAAACTGTAATACTTGGTGAAGAAAACAGAAGAGAAACCTGCACTCTGACTGGTGCCAAAAATGGTCTTTTAATTTACTGAGTTAAATTTGATAGTGAAAGATGATTGCCATATACTGCAGGATATACAGACACTTAAATTACAGTTAAAGTGATACCATAGCTAATCCAGCCACAATTAAGGAAGACTAATTTCAGAAAAAGCAAAGAAGCCACATTATTGAAATCAAGAATTAAACATCTTTGCTTTTCTGTTGGCAATTAACCAGCTGTATGGCTGTTCTAGCTGTGGAGAGCCTGTAACTGGATTTAACCCAGCATCTAACTCACACTTGTTGCCACTTAGTAAGAAAGCTTAAACCTCTTTGTATGGCTCAGTTGTCTCAAAGACGAGGACCCGAAAAGGGTGAAAAGTGTACAGAACTGTTTCTACATTAAAGCAACTGGCATGTGCAACCTGCCTGGGGTTTCAGTTGATATTGTCCTCAGAGCTGCGAGCTGAAGAGCAGTTGATAGCAGGTCACTGCATGAACGTTTTTACAAAATCTGTATCTAATCATTCACAGACAACGCAACATGGGAGCACACAGACTCCCACCATTAAAAGTCAATAATCAAGTGATAGCTTTCTACTATATCCTAAAATAGCTTAAATACTTTTCCCCCCTCTTACAACGTTAACAGAAAGTACATTAAATGAAAATTCTCACATGCCACTAGTGTGGTCCCCTGTGCTTTGCCTTTGCAAAGTGTACTGACCATCTCAAAATGACACAACCTGATGTCCCTTCACAAGACACAGCACTCGGCATTCCTTTAATCCCGCAAGACTCGAGCTCTTCCTGCTCCTTCTTCTGCATTTCCGGTTGGCAGCGCTAGATTTCGGGAATTAAAGTCAGTTTCTCATCTTTTAACCATATCTGAATGCTGCTTTTCCGAAAATTAAAAAGAACGAACAGACGAAACAACATACGGAAACGCAGTGTTGACGGTAACCTGGGACTGGACTGGCTTTATACCCTGCTGTTTGACTATCGCCCGGGAAAACCATCAAACCCCTCCCATAGACAAGGGCTTTCCTTAGAACTGAAACTGAGCTACAACAACGAAAATAAGAACAACAACAACAGCAATAGCAATAAAAACAAAAGAAGAAAAATTCAAGTCCTTGCTCTGTCACTTTTCATTTAACACTGATGTCTCGGAGAAAGAAAGGAATCTTGGGTCACGTTTTTAGAAAAAGAAAAACATTTCTGGCAGATCCTTTTTCCTGTTGTTTTTTTATCTACCTGCATTACATTATTTTACATAATTCATAAGGTGGTTAAATGGCATAAGCTGTTGTTTCCAAACAACATTTGTCACTGAGCTGGGATCCTCCTTGCTGTAAAACCAAGGCAGACAGCCAGCTAAGTTGGTCCCTTTCGTGGTGATATCTTCCCATATTAAAAAGCAGCACAACCGATGAACACAAAAAAGTGGTTTTCTAGAAAAACACAAACGTCACCCAAATCCATACAGCCTCTGTCTCCAAATTCTCATGACTTACGACGGACATAAATATTCAACTTTAACTACCCAGCAGCCACTGGTGTTCCGGTTTTATACACGTTTTTATATTATATATATTTATATATTTATATATATTCAACATTATTAAAATCTATTAAAATGCAAAAGGAAAAAAAAAAGTAACTATGAAAAATATGCCACGTGATCAGATTGTTCTGAATGTAAACCAGAGAGCAGCCAGTCATTTTCTACTAAGTCAGTGGAGTTCCGGCTGCCGATGGCTCCTCCCGTTTAAATCTCTTCCCCAGCCGCAGGGCCCTGCTGGTCACAGGAACCGTGTTCTCCTGGAGGGGTAAAGGTCGCCACTGAAAACCTCGCCTGGGCTCCATGTCCAGCTCCCTTTCCCCCACCGTCCTGCCCCAGACTTCACCGGGCTGTGGTGTTCAAGAACGTCACAAAAAAGAGACCCCAGGGAACGCAGCTGCAAGTTAAGGCCGCAAGCCCACAGGCCCCCCCAGCCAGGGGGCTCTCCCGCTGTCTCCTCATGGCACTCTGGGGTGGTCCTGCTTGGCGCTGACCTGGGCGGGGGCGCAGCGTGTGCAAGGCAAGAGCTGGATTCTGAAGAAGGGCTGGGCAGACCGCGCCCTGCTCCCCGGCAGAGGGCCCCTTCACACCATGAACTCGTTGCTGCCGTACAGCACCAGCTGCTGCGCCGAGCCGAAGTCGGGCTCCGCGTTCCTCTTGCGCCCGCCGCCCTCGGGGGGCTCCCGGGGCTTCTGCGGGGAGCCCTTGGCGGTCTTCAGCTTCTGCTTGCCCTTCTCGGGGTTGAAGGTCCCGCGGCTGGTGAACTGCGGCCGCTCCTCCCCCTCGGGGTCGGCGCCCGGGGCGTCGGCGGGCTCGCTCGGGGGGCCGGCGCGGGACGCGGGGGCGGAGGAGGGGGACTTGGAGTGGAAGTGGAACCGCCGTCTGGTCACGGGGGGCTGCGAGTAGGAAGAGGAGACGGAGGAGACAGTGGAGGCCGAGTCCACGGAGTCCAGGGAGTCGGCCTGCCTCCTCAGCATCCTCCTCGTCCTGCTGGGGTACTCCGCCTTCTTGGGCCGGGCGGCGGCCAGCCCTGAGCCTCTCTCTGCGGGGACAAGCCAGAGCTCTTTAACAAACACCGCGCGCCTTCAGCCGAGGGCCTGCCTTACCAGCAGGCCGACCGCAGCCGCAACGTCTGAGCCCCTGTGATATACGTGATCTACAATAAAGACGACAACGAAATGCTTATAATGAAATACTTCTTCTACCGTCCGCACTATTAATCAGCTAATTGATAATTAACCAATACGGACAGGAGGTCCCTACCGCTAAGATTACATTAAACTCACAGGATTCCTATTCGCTGAACGAGCAGGTATCATGGACAGGGATAAGAAGGAAAGCATCGTCCAGTGGGACTCTGCACCGAGATGCGGTAATGTCACTCACCAGAGAAGTCCGAGGCAGCGCCTTCAGAGTCCACATTGAGGTTCTCCGAGCTGTCTGCCGTTCCGATAGATGCCTCTGACTCCAGCGTCTCGTCGTCTGAGGCCCGGGGCTCCAGCGTCAGGATCTCAAACGTGAGCTCCTCCCTGCAAATACGGCACCGTCACACACCAGGGCACAGTGCACGCATGTGTGGGAGATGCCTTCCCTAACGTTTCCGATGACATCTTTAACCACATCTGTTCATATGAAGTCTTTTTTTTTAAACGACACTAACTGCTACACTAACACTTAACAGTACCGAAACCTGGACAATGAAATGTGTTACACTGCTTTTCTCAATTCTTTACTTAGTGGGTCTATGATGAGGCCATCTTTACAGCCTATGTACTGTACCTAACCCAAGCTATTACAGTATGTTACAAAATCATGATTACCATGATTTAGCTTAGTTCCCTAGAATCTGGCAAAAATGAAAAATCTGTGGTGTGTTTTTCTGTTATGTCTTTCACGGCTTGGCCATTTTAATTCTTTTTTTTTAAGCAAAAAAGTTTGACTTCAACTTTGTAAAAAGGGAGATCCAGGTTAAATCGGTATAAAGCATTAAGGTAAACAACCGCTTTGACCCAGTTCAGTTTCAGTCAACACAATCAAGGTGAGAAAGCGGCAATAAACGGAACAAATGTTTGCATGATGATCGACTAATTAAACAAAAGGGTAACTCTGCACTTTCTCTACGGCTGTTGACAGCCAGCTGTTTTCTCGACTCCTCACACATGCCGGGTCTAACTACCGCGACGGGCGTGCGCGGAGAGGGACCGGGCGGCTCACTTCTCTTTCTGCAGGCTCTCGATCTGCTCCGTCAGGACGCGCTCCTCCTGCTGCATGGCGGCCTGCTGCTGGTCCGACAGCTCCACGTCCACGGCGGCCTCCTCCCCGGCGCTCTCCTCCGCCACGTCCGACACCGAGGGCAGCCGCGGGCTGGCCGGCGACGAGGGCGTGTGGCAGCTGCTGCGGCGCAGTCGGCCCTTCCCCTGCCGCACACAAGAGGGCGCCAGGCGCCGATCAGGACCGGCAGCGCGGCCTCCGCCCCATCACAGGGAGACTCGGGCGGACTCCCAGCGGGCTCTCTGGAGCAGTCCGAGCAAACCTGTCATGGTGCGGGTCACGCCGTCCACTGCACCGAGTGACCGCCCTGACCAGGCTCAAGACCTGCGGAAACTGATGCGCTTTTAATGAAAATTAACGAACCTGTGTGTGTGTTTCGTACCGAGTCACAGAAGGCATTAAAGTCGGAGCGTTTAGCAAAGTTACAAAAATCTTGCAATGCCTACATTATTATTATTTAAAAAAAGAATATAAAAGTTATAAACCGAGCAGCAGTCTGGGCTTACATAGCCAGACACGATGAAAGAGACTTGAGTTTTACTCTTGTGGCATGAAGCTCTTAAGTATGACTATGATAACATTTAAAAAAATAACATCTTGCACTCCTTTATAAATGTACTTTGTTAGAGGTTTAATTCACACCAGGTGTAGTTGTGGGGCAGACAGTTACGCTTCTTCAGCTATCTTCTCCCAGCATGGCACTAGTGTGTACACATGGAAACAGTCTGGAATAAAGAGACCCCAGACAGGACAGAGGCCTACACCTGGTGTGAGCTCGAAGACTCATGCAGTTTCATTACTAGCTACACTTCAGCAAACAAAAGACATAAGCAGAGCTAAGACTTTTACCTTTCTAGTGGCGTTTGGCTGCATGTTAAAAAAGTTTAAAAAATGAAAATAATAATAGGTTAATAGGGTAAGCATGACATGAGGCAATGATTTAGTTCCACATGGTAGTTTCCTAATGGAGAGACAAAATCACGTGGAAACACGTGCTGAAGACACCAACAGTATGCACAATGTGCACCAGCACAAGACCACAGACAATGTGTTTGGAATCTGGCAAGAAGTGACAGGCTTTTGTCCAGTCAGTGTCGACTGTCTTCACTAGCTGTGCGCAACAGAGGAAAACCAGGACATTTGTAAACCATCTTTCAATAAATGATTTGGATTTGGATCCAAGGCAACCATTTATTTCCCTTGAACAATTTGGGTGAAATATCTTGTTCAAAGGGTAGTGACAGCAGTACCTTACCTGGATTCTGTACCCACAACCTTCCAGTTATGAGTTCAGAACCCTGATCACTGCTGCCTTCCTTTAACCTACAGTAGATGATGAATCAGCACCATAGTCATTAGTCATTAGCTACCTTTTGTACTTTAAAAAAACTTGGAACGAATAATCGGTAATCTGGAGATCCAATTAAAGTATTTTCTAATTATATTACCAGTGTTTCATACTCCTTTTGCTTCTTCTATTTTCTAACACCCCCAACTCCACTACTTTTCCACTGCCAAATAGCAATTCATATGATATGACCCAGGTTTGTGGATGTTGTTTTTGCTCTAAGTGCCTCCTTGATCAATGCAGCCAAATATCTTTTAACAAAATATGCTTTCACATGTCCCATTTCTTCAGATTTCACGGTGTTCTCTAAGATCTCTGCTTCATTAAGGAAATTCAAAAAGTCCAAGACTTGCCCCATTAAAAAAAAAACCATTCACATTACTCAGACAAAAAAAGCATAGCATTAGAAAGCTGCCCGCACCAAAGGTAGGAAAAACATACACAGCATTTGCAGCCTCTGCATAATAAGGTATGACAAACTAAATCAACCCATATACAGTACCAAGGCTGCATTTGACACTGCAAGCCAGCTTAAGACAATTGACAAAAGACGGGATGTCTGCTACTACCAAAACAATGCAAGAGTTAAGCGAACAGTTGGTGCAAACAAGCCAGTCAATTCAGATATTTCCCATTTTTATAGGATATCAAAAACTTGATACTTGATTCCCACAAATTCACCATCAGTCATCACTTTATTTGTTGGAAAACCCTTGTTTTTTTGTCAAAACAGACAACAGTGCTCTTATGAAGAAGTCACATATCTGAGAAGAAAAACCACGTTTCAAATAAGATTCAACAATCACCGTGGGTGAATGGCTTTAAAAAAAGAAACTGCTGTTAAGGCCATAGGTTGGAAACAGCATCAATACTTGACCTCACTGACTTGACACCAGCACACAGACAACAGTCATGAAAGATGTCTGTGTGGAACACTTGACACCTGGCATGGCAAACTTGAGTCTGCGTCTCGCCAGTGGCAACGTCCATTTGCCAGCAAACGCAGGCGGCGAGAGGCACAGTGTGGACATGGATGGCAACACAGTTAGCCACATAGCACAGGGCATGAATGACTGAAGGAAGCGACAGGAAGATGGGCTGGAGAATGGCTGGCACAGGGTTACATGGAGTATACATACCGGGATCGCACTGCGGGTTATGCTCATAAACCTAACAGCAATTAGTACAGGTTTCTGGATTAGGAGAGGATGGGGAAGAGAGAACAGGATTAGTGTAAGTCTTCACTGAAATGGGAATTAGGTGCTACTGAAACAAAAAGGGTTACTTTGAAACAAAATTAGTCTAAGATCTAACTGGTTATAACAGGATGGAGAACAAAGTACTAGAAACTGAATATTTCCACAGATAAAGTGAACTGTTAAATACGCTTTGCCAGCATCTGTTTTGCGTTCACTTCAGGGTCTCTTAATTTTCAACCATGAATGTTTTACATGACTTATGGCAGGGTGACAACTGGTACTGTTCGTCTTTACTCTAGTGGCAATGTCATCTTTTCCAGCAAACACAGGTGTTGATAAGGACAATGTATACGGTAGAATGTGTGATCTGTCTTGCTTTGTTTGTGGTTCTCTGTGGTGCTCTGGGATTCCTTTGCAGGAAGGGCAGTGTGTGACAACAGAGCTCTGTGCTACAGAAAGCCTCCAAGAGCCTGCCAGGAGGAAGCACCTCTCAGGGCTGAGAGCGCAGCTCTGTCCGTGGTCATCATGGCCCCCACAATGTCTTTATGAAGAAAGCTAGCACCTGCTGTAGGACAGGCGGAGAAAGAAACTAAGCTCATTTTGGACTGAAGAGAAATCGTGAAGACAATACTCCAGAATACGCTCTTTTAGGTATGAGACTGATGAGACATACAGTAGCTGTGTGCATTTTGGATGGCACAGAGAGTTACTATCATACCTGAACATATGCAATAGTGGTTTTATACTTACAGTATGTAAGGGGTTATAAGCCTTGAATATATGTAACAAAAGTACTGTATATTCATAATTGAATCGTGAGGTGTTCCATCAGAAACAACGTCAAAAAAAAAAGTTTCTGCATAGTGATAAGTTAAGAGAATGGGGGAGAAAATAAAAATAATTTTCTAAATACTTACTTGATAATTACTGTTGCTTTTACTTTGCTTTTATTTTATGTTCATGTCTCTTCTCAGTAATAACTAGTATTTACTTAGAACTGCATATAAAATGTAGAATATTATCAAAGCACATGGTGCTTATGGTAACACGCAAGTTCAAAGAACTGGTTTGTTTTGTTGTTTATATTGTTGTTTATTACACATTTAAAATAAATTTAAAATTAAGTCACCTAATAACAGCAAGTAGACTGTTATGGTATATTTATGAAGTACAGTTAAAAAGAATGGGACCTTTTTACATGTACAGTACAACTAAAACAGGTCAGACCACCAAGCCTTAAGAAAGGACCGTCATGACAAAGTACACCATTGAGGTGAAACAAAAGGAGATTCAATGCAATGAAATTACAAATTTTTAAATATTGCATTTCCTGTGAGAAAATTAAATTGGCATTGAGCCTTGAAGAAAGTACTGTGAAACGCTGCTGTCCCTGAGACAAATCTTCCAGCTTTAAGGGCAACAGTCAGGTTACTAGTGCAATGCCTGTAACCTTAAACATAATATATGGATGGAAAAGGGGAAAAAAAGGAATGTGGGCTGTGGGCTACTTTGGCTTCAACACAAACAGTGTAATTACATTAGCCCTGTGGAAAATGCCTAATTTCTGACATGACTTTATAAGGTGATGACACAACCGGAATTTTCTGGTTTTAAATCCTTAGTGGGGAAAAAAGAGCAGTAACAAAAGCACTGATTTTGTTTCAGAATCAGCCCCATCTTTTGGGAAGGCACAAGAAAAACAATGTTACTGAAATGACAATATGTCTGTTTTGTAGCCACTTTTGAAAGTGTAGAAATGGCACTGTAGTGTCCTGTAGTCCAGACAAATGTTCATTTGATTAGCAGCCTACAGAATGTGATGACAATAGGCCAATTTCTTTAGCTTCAGAACGAAACTGAAGCTGTGGTTGTTAGTGAGTCTATTCATGTCTTTTTCTGTTATCCGTGCACTGAAATTCTGCATATGCAGTTTCACCCCCCTGCCACCTGAATCTTACCATAGACCTCCGGATTAGAGACAATCTGCTCTTGGCTTTGTTCTCTGCGAACTCCAGGCTGTTGATGTCCTTTAGTCTGGCCTTGTATTTGTTCATCTGCTCACCGATGATCAGCTCCACACACCTGCATTATCGAAGAGAATGAACATTAAACACATTCAGAGACTATGGGCTGAAGGGAAGCAGAACTTTTAGCAAATTTCCCAGGCAGGACCTGGAGTGTGTATATGACTCCTTTTTCATTTCAGTTTTAGCACATTTATTTTAGACAAAGAATAATATCTCACCGTTACAACCAGAAAACCTATTAACTATTAATATTATTTATTATTCAACCATGACTAGTTACTGTTTCCATTAGTACAATCTTTGTCGTGCTTTTCTTTGACTCTCTTATCTTTATCTTTAGCTTTCTCAGCCTGGAAATGAAGTGTAAATCTTTCCAGGTTTAATCTGAAAATGAGGAAAACCTAATGATTTGCTGTTAGCTTTACTCTTTTCACTGAGTTCACTAAGCTACACTGGAGCTCAAGTCTTCAAGTGATTTTCAAAAAATGAAAAACACGCATCACAACAAAATTAAGAATGACAAAGGCAATGCAGAAGATAAAAATTTTAAAAAATACATTTTTCAAGCAAGATTTAAAAACATGACAATATACAAACATTTGTAACCATTATCTCAACAGTTTTGGAGTTCATCTTATTTTTTAGCCCTTGCTCCAAAAGCCCTGAAAACATATAGGCACTGAAGCACAAAAACTCATCCGACCCACAGGTTGATAACCTGAGACATCAGCTGAAGAAAGGATGGAGTGAGCTTCTGAACCAGCAGCCATATCACTCTGCAACTCACAGCTGGCAGCCCACTGAAGCCCACTGAAGGTGTGAGCCTGGTCAGTACCTGGATGGGAGACTCCTCCCAGGAGCCAAGTTTGCTGCTGGAAGAGGTGTCAGTGGGGCCAGCAGGGGGCGCTCACCCTGCGGTCCATGTGGTTCCTAAAGCCCCAGTATAGTGACGGGTGACACTATACTGTAAACAGGCGCCGTCCTTCGGATGAGACCGAGGTCCTGACTCTCTGTGGTCTTTAAAAATCCCAGGGTATTTTTTGAAAACAGTAGGGGTGTAACTGGCATCCTGGCTAAATTTCCCATTGGATCTTACCAATCACGAGCTGTTAATAATCCCCATCTATGAATTGGCTTCATTACTCTGCTCCCCTCCCCACTGAGAGATGGTGTGTAGTGAGTGTTCTGGCGCACGATGGCTGCCATCACATCATCCAGGTGGGGCTACATGTCAGTGAAGGGGATCCCCTGTAAAGCACTTTGAGTGGAGTGTCCAGAAAAGCGCTACATAAGCGTAAGGAATAATAATAATTATTATTATTGAACACCAAAGACAGGGATGGATATTTTTTACTAGCTGCTTCAGAGAGTCTTACGCAGTGGTCTTGCCGATGTCCTGAACACTTTGCAGTGGGTCGATGGTGTCGGGACAGCGCAGTATACACGGAGCGAATACAATGGCTAGCGCGTTCGCAGACATGCGATTGGTCTCCTCCTGCAGGGCGATTCTGTAAAAACCAAGACAAGCCATGTTTGTTACTTCATTTGTCACCACTAGCCATGAAACCCTACACATACAGTCGGGCTTAAGACCAAAATGACCTGTCGTAATCATTTCTATTTTGGGAAAACTGAAATAGCCCAAACAGCCTTTTGAAATATCCTGTCTAAACTTTCCAATAGGAACCTGCCACCAGAGACACTAATTTAAGAAGCTACCTTTAGTACAAGGTCTCTTACTCACCTGACAAGATGGAATATCAGGCGCTCCAATGTGTTGATATGAGTTCTGCTTAGCTGATCAATCACAGAGTACACCCCTCGAATGATCTCCTTCTTATCCTGCAGACCTATAGTTTCAAAGTAGGAGACATGATTCCTCTTATTATTAATACTACCAACACAAAGATACCTTGTTTTTTTCTGCAATTGGTTACTGTTCTTACATTCTTACGTTTAGTTCTTA
This sequence comes from Lepisosteus oculatus, assembly GCF_040954835.1. Taxonomy (NCBI): domain Eukaryota; kingdom Metazoa; phylum Chordata; class Actinopteri; order Semionotiformes; family Lepisosteidae; genus Lepisosteus; species Lepisosteus oculatus. The sequence goes on from NC_090700.1 coordinate 59,801,217, forward strand.
ACACTTCCTTAGTTCTTACATTTTCCAGACAATATACTGAATAAACCGAAGGTTTTAAATACTGAATGACGTAAAAAAATATATCATTGGATCAATAAAGTTGTTATGAATATTTTTTTACCACATATTTAAAATTATGGATACAACCAATTTTCCTACTCCATAAATTACACCTGTTGATGGAAATATAATGTATTGTACTAGGGAAAGGTTTGTTCCAAGCGGAAGGAAAAGAAAGGTGTTAGCAACTATGAATGCTGAAAATAAGGACCCTGTGCAGGGCTCAAGGTGGCTTATTCCCTGAGCAGTAGTAGGAAGTCCAGATGGAAAAGGCTACCAAAAGAGAAACAAATCCTAATATCCGCAATCCAAAAGGCAGGCGCTAGTCAAGACTGGGTAAGGGAAGCGAGGAGGGTTAAAGCAGTGATGGGAGTGAAAGGCGATAGGAAGACTAGTCACATGGGAGTGTGACGGCGTTTGTGAGAGCACGTGGAATGAGCGACAAAAAGAGACCCAACGTTCTGGCTGTGGGGCCTTCTTCAAGTCCTTCAGGTCTTCCTCAAGTCTTCACCTGAAGAAGGCTCCACAGCCGAAACGTTGGGTCTCTTTTCTTTTCAGCATGGAATAAACCTTTAGCTGTTCCTTGGCAGCCTGCGCATGCCAATGCAGCTCCCTACTTGAACGTCTGTAAAGTATTGCACTATAAAAAAAAAAATGTTGTTCAACGGCCTCAGTACATTCAAAGACTCTTACCCATAGCTCGGAGGAATTCTTCATACAGTTCAAAGGTCATAAGCGGGTTTGGCAAGTCTCGTAACCACTGCTTAAACACACTGGCTATGACGTGAATGTTGTAGTCGTCCAGGTTGGTACTGTTCACATCTGCAGAAACAAAGACACAACTAAAACCAACAGCCAGAAAAATTCTGCTATATAATAATACACCACAGTCATATCCACAAACCGAAAGATTTGCTATCTAGTATAATACTATGACAATATGGACAACTTTCAGTATTTCCTTTACTATTGACAACTGACATTGACAACAAAACTGCATGATACAGCACAGAACCATCAATACTTTTCTTCTCTAGACATACCTGTGTCCAGTCCTTGCTTGAGTTCCTTTATTTTGTTGGTAGAGCCTGACTTCCTATAAATACCCTCTGTGTACAATCCATGCATCTCAATGTAGTTGATGAGTTTCTCCACCACTAGGGGCACTGTCCTCTCGTCATTGGTCAGGCGGGAGACCTCCACACCAAACTGCCTGGAGGAAAGCTCCAGATCATACTGCCGGGGAACACAAACACCGTCACACAATTGCTGGGCAGGGCCCCGCCCCACTCCACTCCAGTACTCCACTCAGCTCAGCTCTCTACTTGTAAGACCACATACTGAGCTCAGCTGACACTAATATTGTGAATGCACTAACACAAAGGAGAATGAAGTATTTAAAAAAAATTAGAACAATGCCATGTTCACTGTGGAGGCACTCAGTCATCATTCAGGTAAAAATTTTCATGTCAGATATGGATTTCCTAAGTTTTATAATGGCAAGGATAACATCATTATTCAAATGTACTGTGCATATGAACACGTTTCCAAGTAACAATGGTGAAATCTTTTGAACTATGCACTGCAGATGAAAGACTTACCTTTTTGATGCACTTTGTAGTCAATTTCAAGCAGCATTTTCTGTGGCAGGCAAATCTACAAACTGGAAACAAGACAGGGAGGGTAATGAGACCATGGGTAGTTTGGCATCAGCCGAGCTGTTAAAGATCTAATTCCAGCTGTTGTACGTGGTTTAAAGACAAACACAAAGGAAGTAATTAACTTACGCTTGCATACACAGGCTCGGTCCATCATCCAGATAAGAGAGGAGCAGAACTCACAGTACGTGGGGATGCTGTACTGAGTAGACTTAAAGATATGGCCATTGTGCTCCTCAACCTGCAGCAAGATATAACCTTCTTCATCAGGACAGCGCAAGGAATTCAATTGCACTTTACAGTATAGGATAGGTCTTATCTGGTAGCTCGAAAGTAAGGCTTCACTGTCTTTGTGTCCCCATAGTTTTGGATGAAAGCTCTCAATAGTCAATCAAAGGCATTTAAAATATGACTGCCATGCTGCTTGGGGAAGTTGTCTTCTGGCCACATTTTTATAGTATTAAAAAAATTAAGGATATGGTTAACAGAAGAACACTCCCGCCTAAGGATTACAACAGCAAATTTGAATTATTTATTTTTTTAACTTGTGAAACGCACCAGGTAGCTGTCAAACAGTCAATTTTTCTCGCTGCCAATAAGTCAAGAAGCTACCAGCTGGAATGACACTGGAATGTAAACTCCTAGAAAGACGGAATGCTCACATTTCACATTCAAACAAAAATCCTGGAAATGTAATTACACTACGAGAAAGTTAATAATGATAACAGATGTACCACAGGACAGTGTACTTACAATATCTGTGTCTTTTTTCCTCCTCTTCTTGCGTTCTGGTTTAGGCATCTATGGAGCAGCAAGATGGCATAATTAACAAATGAATGAGCTGGGGGGAAGACGTTGAAGGATTCTACTCAAGATTCCAGCACAGTTGCTTTACAGGCCTTGCGATCACTATCTCACTGATTAATTCCACATTGATGCTCAAATTAATTAATTCTACAATGTCTAGATGTTTCAACTATATATATGTTCTATATACAGCAGTTTAAAGACACAGCCATCATAAAGTCCACTCTGTCAAGGCCATCGAGGATATCCTTTAGCATTCTGCCTTAGGCTTTTGTCAGAACACATGTAGAATATTGATGGAGAGAATGACTGCTCTGGTCCAGGAGAACTTTGACACTGTACCTTGCTCAGGGTGCTGTCCAGGGGTTTGTACTCAGTCATGAACTCGTCCAGGAAGACCTTGAAGGTGTTCACCCAGACCTTGACAGGTGACTCGCTCCAATCCCGCTGCTCCAGCCTCATGTTCTTCTCCAGGATTTGCTCGAACAGTGCATAAAGATCCTTATAACGGATACTCTTCCCATCATCCATCTGCATTTAAATCAATGTCAGAGCTTCGTGAAAGCAAAACAGCAGAATGTAGCCAATTTATGACACAGTAAACAGCAGTTACGTTCACTGACTACACACAAAGGCAGTTTGCGGCAGCTTTCACAACCACAACACAAATCAACTGAATGAATCTGAACTCCTGAAATGTTCTTATTTGGAATCTCATGGTTTCTGAATCATTATATTTGCTGTAAAGTATGTCCTCCATCCAGTAGCAGCAACAATGATATGGTGTAGAAACGCTAACAGGAGAGTCTCTGATTTGTGTAGATTGATCTTTCAATAACAATTAATTAAATCATATACTCAATATACTGTAAATTGCACAAGTATAATCTTTTAGATGAGGTTGATGTAGAGCTACTCACAGCCAAGGCAGTCGAGTAGGAGTTGAAGATATTGAGGCGAAACTCTTTAAGAGCCTTTTTAAAGACCACGTCCACTAAGGTGTCTTTCTTGCTGTCCTCAGTTTCTAGGTCATTTATCTGGAAGATGAAGATGAAGATCTTTCATTATGTGATTCACATTCTGTTTGATTGGCAAACCCATCATGCCTGCAGGCTGGCGAGGCCGGTACGGCCCTGGCCGCGTGGCCTCACCTTCTTCATCAGGAACTCGTTCATGCTCTTGTAGTCGTTGGCGCTGGTGAGGATCTGGAGGGAGTCGTTCTGCCACAGCACCGGCTCCAGGGCCACGCTGCTGATCTTCACACTCCTGCGCCGCTTCACTTTGGGGGACGGCTCCTTGTTCTCCTTGAACTCCTTCCCTCGCTCCAAGGCCAGGTCTGGGCTGCGGGGCGGCGTCATGTGCTCCTGCCCTGCTGGGGGGAGAGAGTTCACCGCTGCTGTCGATGCCCACCCACCCTCTACTGCCGCCACAGCAATGGCTGCCTGCAACCAAATGAGCCAGAAGGTCCAAAATGGCCTTCTCTCATTTGGATACCTCGCATGCTTTTATGTTCTCGACATTCTACACTGCAGGTTTACGCTGGGCATGCCACACCTGATGTCTCAACCTGATGTTTATTAAATCCATACTATTGGTAAACACTATCCATTCTGTCAACAAATCATTCACATATTTCTTTGCTCCAAGCTACCACAAGTCAGGTGGCTGAAATCGAAAAGTATGATACGTGCATGGACTGATGTGGAGAGGAGCAACAGAGGAAGTGCCCTCTTCCTTCATACCCCTAGCCATTGTTTTAACCCTCACTGCCAAAGCTAACTTCATGGTTTCTAGTGGTGAATGACCGGTCACTAAATGTAGTTTTGAAAAGCTTCTATTTGTGTCTGAATTGAACAGTTGATTTTGGAGGTTTTCAGGGTTTATGGGAAGCTGGGTTAGTTTGAACTGGCAACTCCAAGACGTCCCCACATCCCTGGGTTTACTTTCCCCATGTGGGAGGCAAATAGGTCTCCTACTACACTCCCTATCCATGAGCATCAGAATGACTTTAGTGCCTCTATATACTGTAGGATTACACATAACACACTGGCGATACCCAGGAGGAGACAGCGGAGTGTACTCACCCTCAGCGGTGTTCAATCCAGATTCCATGGCATCTCCTTCTCTATGGAGCTCCAGCAGGTCACCTGTGCTGGCGAGCTTCTCCCTGGATGACTTCTTGTCTCCTTGCTTTGTCTTGCCCCAGAAACGCATTTTACCCCGGACCCTGTCACCCCAACACAGAGACATAGGCTCAGAGGAGTACTGCCCAGGAAAAATAATCCACAGCATATGACATACCGTAAGTGCAACGCCAGCGAACGCTGGCACAAGGGAAGTATGCCATTGAATGTTCCGTCTTGCTTCTGCACTTTTAAAAATAATGCCAGTACCTAGGGTAGCATGATGCACAGTCGGAAACCACACATAATAGCAAGTCTCTAAGCAAAACAGCTGTAATGCACAAAAAGCATGTGTGCACACAATGGAAATTTTGCTACATTCCAGCCATTACACCGGTTACCTTCCATCTGCATGGGGATTCTTCCTCATGCTGTCCATCTTGCCTAGATCTCCAGAAGACATGGTTTTATGCATCTTCTTCTGCTCTTCGGTATACGAGGAAGGCTGAAATTTCAATGGAGTGGCACAATGTATTAAAACACTCAAGACGGGTCCCTTTTATCAAAAGTTAAGAAAAAAATTAATCTGCTACTCCAATAGAAGGTCAGTGACTTCAATATCTGAGTGTGAAAGTATATATGACCATCTTGTCTCATCTCATCAAATACATTAAATAAAGTAAAACAAAAAATAAAAACTGCACAAGAAAAAGATCATCTAAACTCAATGGACATCTTCAGCTCTAAATGAGTGTCTCCCTTCAAGGCACTTTTGTGTTACTACAGCACTCAATCACACAGCTTCTTATAGGAGCTGCTAACATAGAGGAAACCTCCTGATATATTTATAGGAAATCAAAATTCTTAAATTTGCTTACAAGAAAAAAGCACTGATCCTCTTTACTGGCAAACCCCTACTGTTATTTACTGTATCTAAACCCCCTTGGCATCTACTACTGTGTACCATGTCAGCACAACAGAATGTCTGGCTGACAGAAACAATGTTGATTGAGGTGTAGTGTCCTGGAAATTTAAGTACCAGATAACAAGGAGCAGTCATAAAGACATATCAACCTTTTGCTTCATCTCAAAGCATGAATTTTTATGTTTTCCTCATCCATTAAGTGATACAACTGCATAACTGCACAAAATTTCTTTTCATGTGATTTCTTCTTGGCCTGTGTAAGCAGATGAGATTAATTAACTTTGTAGATGAGATTAATCTTAACCTACAGATGGCAGTGTATCCTCAGTTTCGACACAGGCAACAAACACAATGTTGCCCACAGATTTTCTAAAATTGCGACTGCTGTGACACTAACCAATTATGTGCTCAATCTTCAATATCTAAATCCCCACGTTCATATTCTTTAACAGATCAACAGATTGGTGTCATACGTGGCTGGGAGGCTGAAAGCTTTACTGTGGTAGCACACTCTAGAATACCTGAACTGAAACAAATGGTACCAAAAATAAAACTTTAACTGAATAGTGTTTTGATTTATAAACAAGTGCAGTTTGTAAAGTTTGCCTTTGGCTCAGATACAATAAAAGCCTTTACATTAGCTCTTCCTATTGCATGACCGCACAGTACATCAGTTAATCAGCATGAAATCCTCACTGTGCTGCCCTGCAGGACCGACAGTACAATTTTGTATTCTTACCTAATGGTGGAAGATACTTAAAGGTAAAGAAGTTCATGTTAACAGTGTCAGAGTTTATGTGCTATTATGTGGTATGATGCTGTATCATTCGCTATACTGCAGATCAAAGGGAGGAACTGCTGAGGGACTGTGATGTAATTGTGACCGGGTGATTTTCTTGTATCTTTGTTCCTGAAATCCAACCCTTATATTTGACATCCTGCGTCACCTCTCTATTTTTGTAAGATACCGCTGATCAGTTTCAGTGCTTATCTACCTGTGTGGACAACAAAAAAACATCTCTAAACAAAGACAAACCCTGAAAAGTTAAACATTATGACACATACTGTACGGTAGGTTAAAGAAACACTTTACAATCAAACAAAATCAACAAAATCAGGCAGAGGAGAAACTCAAGTTGGCGTGTCCAGTGACACGAGAGGCCCACTGAAACCAACCTGCAGGGTGACGATGGATGTGCTCAGCACGGACTGTGAGAGAAGGAAGGAGATCAAGTGCGCCCCCAGAAGGCAGTTACAAGCTATAGCATGCAATGATTGGCTGTTAACCAGGCTCTTATGAAAGTAGGTGAATTCTGCACTTGGCCTTTACGATGAATGACGTGAGATTTTGCCATTTGAAGTGCCCACCCCCCACCCCACCCCAGCTTGGCAAAGGCACCCACACCAGCCAGAAATCACTATACCCAGTGCAAGTGAGTTAACATGGTGATTCACTGAATATAAGGAAACACCCTTTTGAACCCAGCTTTGTGGCTAACTGACAACCTCCCTTGACTGACTTAATCCCTTCAGAATCAGCAGATGATTCATCCTTGGGTTTGGACATTTTCAACATTTCAGCAGTCAATTAATTAAACAGCTAGGCATTTTTGTAGCTGCATTATGCAGGTACAGTATAACGGTCCCATTCTGCAAAAAAGCACTTGGCTGTTTGTTGCAAGAAGCCTAATGAAGAAAAAATCCGATTTTGGAGATGCTGTCTCTCTCTTTGTGAATAATTTGGATCTTGCTGCAGAGGATTGTGCTGTTCGTCCCATCAACTTGACGGTTAACCCTTTCTACACCTTGTCCTCAATTCCACTGGCTGCAGAGGCGCATTAACGCTACACACACATTTCTGTGTCCACACGAACAAACCAAGCCTTGGAATGTTGAACATCTTTGGACTTTCTTGCGAAAGGTTTTCCACATTGGCTGAAAAGTAAATAATAAAAGATGATTTATTTTATAAATAGAGTATAATATAATAATATAATATAGTTATATAGAGTAATAATATAATATAGAGTATATATTTTTTCTTTTCTTGCATGTCAATGCCATGGAAGCAAGATGCGTAGAAAGGGTTCATCTTTCCAGTAGACCTTGAAATGTCACGCTTAATGCTGTATTTCAAAAGGTGTTTCCCAATCTATAGTAAAGTGTTCAAAGTTAAAAAAAAATTGAAGCATATTTAGTTGTCAGTATTGCAGTTCTACCCAGGCGGTGCTGAAGGGGTTAGCAATAAAGAGTTCGCTCCCACTTGTGAGCTTTGCACCCAGAAGAGGCCTGGAGGTTGGGGGTTTGCTTTGGCTGGTTCAATTACCATTTCGGAGTCACTGTGACAAGCCTGTACTCCGCTCCCCTCAGCGTCCTGCTCCGGGTGGGGCAGGCTGGGGGAGAGAGGGGGTGTGATGAGGGGCTCATCGTACTCATCGTCCTCCGATTCCCCCTCCCCCTCGGGGTTTGAACCTCGGGTCAGGAAATCGGAGCGTGTCCGTGCCATGCGGGCCTTCTTTTTATGGCCTGGTCTGGCAACCTAATTAACCAGATAATAACAACACAGGTAAAACCTCCCTGCTGCGGCCCTCGCGGCTCTCGCACGGCCGAGCTCAAAGCGAGCTCTGAAGGCAGGGCCTTTCATGTTCCAAAGTACTTTGAAACGGAGTGAAATGAAAACGAGCTCATAATTACAGTATGTCTCTCCGTTTTGAAACGCGCACACACACACACAGACATGCACTCAGAAACGCCGCACCTGGGGAAACCCAGTCCTCACGTTCTTGTGACCTTAGTGTCTGCTGCCATTCAACCCTGCATGAATATCGGCAAAGGCAACAAACGCGCGTCTCATAAACTAAAAGCGGCTTAACTGAACACTAAACTCAGTCCGCTTATTTCTTTTTATATGGTCTCCCCCTTCAAAAGATGAATTTGTTCAAGTTATGAATTATGAATTGAAAAAAAGACATACTCAGAACAACTCTGAGAGATAAAATTAGCACGGTCTTATTTCAAAGACACGCACAAACAAAACTACATAAAATGAAAAAAAAACAAACAAACAGAGCACCCAGAATTACACGGAGCGACAGTTTGGTAGCAACCACAACAACAGGGGTGCACAGGTTAGCTGGGCTGAACAAGACAGAGGAACTTGTTCTGAACTGATCAAGTCATTCAATGAACTTCAAAAACTGGGGAAAATACAAGCTCTTTTTAAAAATCAGTACGTTTTCTAGATCACTCCAAACCACTTACTTCCATTGCATTATTATGCAAACAAGTAAGCATCCTATTCAAATGCTGATCATTAAGTGCTGATGGGTATTCAGATTTATATACAAAAAGGGCTCTAGAATAATTTGAAATCTCACCCCCTGAATTGACCATACCTAAATTGTTCAAAGTTTTTTCTTTAAAATAATGATTTAATGCTTACCATTAAAACCTGCTAGAGGGGGGGCTCTGCAACATCAGCTTTTGACACCCCTGTTCTTAAACTGTCGGTTGCAGATACTTTTACATTACAGTAAATTGTGAGTCCAAGTCTTCAAAGTTAAGGGAAAGGTTTAATTGCTTGATCATAACTCATCAATAGCACATTAAGTGTGACTGATGCAATACTGAGAAACAACCAAGCAAAATCTGTGTACAGTGTGTGCTTTCAAAGGCATTTGTATACCAAATAAAATGGTTTTCTGTCATAGCTTCATTGTAGTTCTTAAAACAAACCCAGCTCTGATGAGTCTGTCTCACCCCCAGCTCCAAATCATACTCTTTGACCTTCTGTTATTTTTCCCCTTATTAAAATAATCTTAAATCTCATATCATGTTTGACAAAAGCTGACAAAGACCAGCTTATTTCATTCTTGGATGTTTCATGATTAACACTGTATGCCTGAGCACCTGCCTTGTTGGAACTAATCCCTGAATCGCTTGATTACCTTATGCCCATTCCTAACGGATGACCCTGAGATCATGTATAACTGATTTATTAAGTACTCATCAGAGGAAAAAAATTGCTATGAAAAAAAAATTCCCAAAGTACACGTTTCATTGCACTCTAATGAATCAATCTGTATCTGGATCAATGCAATCTGTATCTGATTATTCCAGCTTCAGAAATTAAGCACTTTTTCGCATTTAATAACTTGTAAAAAAAGTCCAATTACTTGTTGCACCCAGAAAACACAATGACCAGCACATTGTAAGGCTGTAAGGCTTACAACTCAGACTTCAGACCTCTGCATGCCATTCAGCCCTGCTTACAAGTGCACTTATTTTTGGTGGCTGTTTTTGGCTGATAGAACACATTGCTTTTTCCCCAATGCAAGGTAGCTCTAAGATGCAAAATAATAAATACAAGCAGGTTTGGGGAACTCTGCTATACACAAACAAAATGCAATTCTCCATCGCACATTAAGCCTGCCCCTCCACCGACTTCAAAAAGATCGATGACTGTGGAAAAACCTGTTCTCAGTAGCAGTCTTAAAAGGCTTTGTGAAAATGTTATTTCTTAATTGATAAAGAAGCACGACACCTCAGCCAGTTAAGCTGAGACATTGATCATTTCCACACACCTCAAGCCGTTTGTGCCCAGCTGCTTTTGAAGATTTGGGGTCCGAGGAAGCTTCATCTTTTTGGATGGCCATTGACCTCTCTTGGTTCACAGACTCCTTATCAGACCTACAACACATTTTAAAGGTTAGGAAGTATTTAATACTTACAGATACATGATTAAGCCCTGGGCGGATGCTAAATTTGCCCATTGCCAACCCCTTCAGATGTAAGTTGGATATGACATTTGCATCAACCGGAAAAATATCATGCTATGTACTCACTTGGTAAATGCAACCTTGTTATATTTTGGTGAGAAGAAGATAGCAGAGGGCCTGTCGGTCATGCTGATGTCGATGACTTGACTGGGAGCTTTTTTCTGTCTCAGTCGTTCATTTCTTAGACAGGTGTCCCGTGTCTCCAGTGTTAGCTTGGGGCTCCAGCCATCCTGTACGGCCCTGGACGGTCCTTCCCTTCTGTCTGGAAACTGTGGGTGCTCTTTGGAAACAAGGCTAGGCTGCTCTTTCTTACCAGGTTGTGGGGGATAGACCAATTGCGCATTCACCAAAGAAGAAGCAAAGTCCCCAGTGGCGTTTGGCTCCAACAAGCCCTTGGACATCAGAGGAGAAGATGGCTTTTCTGTCTGCTTGTCTGTAGGGTCCTGGGCCTGCAAAGACTCATTCTGCCTACTTTGCTCAATCTTCTGCAAGGCTTCGCCACGGTGTTTTTCGAAAAGATCCCTCTCGTACTGAGCAAAGAATTTGCGCTGCTTCTCCAGGATCTCTTTCTGCTGGCGGATTTGCTCCATCATTTCCTTTTCATTTTGCTGCTGCTGCTGCTTCTGCCGCTCCACCTTCTCCTCATTCAGTTTCTCCAGCTTCTCCAGGACAGCCACGTTGCTCAGATCTTTAGCCTCGAGAGATAGAGGCTCCACAGTTTGAGCTTCACCATCCCGGAGCTCTGGCATTAAGTCCTGCCCCTTACCCAGCACCGTATCTTTCTGCATACTGATCACCACGATCATGGGCTTGCGTGTGGACTCCTTCTGCTCCCTCAATTGTTTGTCACCACCCTCTGGTCTCGCTGCAGAAGAATCCTCACTGGACCTATAGAGAACAGGGGAGCTGTCTTGCTGTGGGATGTAGAAAGTGGGCAGGTGATTCTCCATCTTCAGAAAAGAAGTCAAATTTGGTGGGTCTATCCCGGAGCTGGTGGAGAGTTCATCCAGAACGAGATTTTGGGATTCCCCCAAGAGATTATCGGGCAGCCTTGATATAATGGGTAAAACTTCGGGCTGCTCAGTTAAACTGGATGAACAGCCAAAGTCTTCTGATTCCACAGAGTTGGACTTGTCTTTCAGATTATCGATGTTCAGAATCTCAAAACTCCCCCTAGAGCTCTCACTGTCTGGGGTGCCTTGAGGGGAGTGCAAGCTGTCTGCAACCAGCTCTGTAGACCACCTTCTCTCCTCAGATGGAGAAATGCCACCGCTAGACCTCACCTTCAGTAACTCCAGGCTAAACTTGGCCTGCTCCAACTCCCTCATTCTTCGGCTCTCTCTTTTAGCCCTGACCACTTTCTTTTGGTTGGGGTCGTCCAATAACTTGGGCCTCTCTCTCACCACCACCTCTGACATGATAACTCCACTATCCTCTTCTCTGGCTGATTCATGTGGCTGATTCCAGTCCAATGGAGCATCCTTGGCTCCTGAGTCCTGAAAACTCTCCTGTGATGAGCTATGTCTCCGAAGGAACTTCTCCCGCTGTTCGTAAGAGCTGTCCTCCCACTTGGTGGGATCCAGGCCCATGATCTTTGGGAATAAAGGTTCATCTCCTAATACTGGACTTGGCTGTCCATTTTGTAGCGCCTTCTCTTTTAAGTTTTGCTCTTGAAGAACTCTGAACCTAAAAATTAAAACAGGAGATGTCAGATAATAAATCAGAGATATTTTTGTTTTACATTACTATGATGGATAGCAGAGGATAGAATAACAGGCATTAATAAATTAATACATTCTCCACCCAACTTCATCTGCACAGTGAGATACAGACAACTACTGTAGAGGAATAGTCATGCTTAGCCTGTATCTTGTTTTTGCTCTTAGGTAAGACTTTATTGATCCCGACGGGAAATTGAGGAATCTTCCTATCTTTGTTTAGGAATCTAATATTCATAACATCATAACTGTTATTATTTGATTTGTGCATGAAATCTGCTATTGCTTATATTCTGACAACTGAGACCCTTCACCTAAATTAACCCAAAATAATGTAGTGATTCTACATTAAACAGGTGTTGTTTAAGCGCCTTGGGGCAACCTTGTTGTGAAAGGTGCTATATAAAAATAAACTGAATTGAATTGAATGTTTAATACCTCTGCCGTGCCAGGTATCCCCTGCACATTGCTTGCAGACGCACAGTCCTGTTCCTGAGTGCCTTGTAGGCAGTTCGGTCTCTGTAGCTACGCCAAGCGGCCTGAATTCTGACTGCAGCTTCGGCCCTCTGGCAGCAGAAGCTCCGCCATCTGCTTTGGATCACCAGCGCAGCCTCCCTCCGGACCAGGAACCTGTGGCGCTCCCTGTAGCCCCTCCACGCTGCCTGAAGGCACAGTGCTGCCCTCTGCTGGCCTGCTACGTCTGCCCCCGTTTCACCAGCAGCCTGCTTCAGCCTGTAGCTCCGCCACCATCGCTACAGAGGTGCAAGAGAGTGGTGTGCATTTAAAAAAAAATACTTGGTTAAAGTAAATATTTCCATTAGTAATACAAATTCAAAGCATATGTATAATACAGCAATTGGATTTTAAAAGGTGTATGAAGTTCAAAACACAATTTAGTTCTTGTGTCAGAAAACTAAAATTCTTTAATGAAAAACCCATTTGATATTTGCAACAGTATAAATTAATAATGGTCATTTGTAGATTAATTAACGTATTAACCTATTGACATATTAATTAAGGAAATATTATATCAAAGAATATGAAAGGTACTACAGCAGCAAACTACGGTTCCTAAGGAAATCTAAGGACAAAGAGAGCACTCGGACTAAGGTACTGTAATACAAAACAACTGACTTGAAAAACTTCATATTGCTTTTCTTAGAGAAACTACCACCTCTGTAAAAACTAAACACCATTCAAAGGAAAAATTGATATCATCTGCATAGTTTTTAAGTTTTGCATGATTCAGTGTTGTGGTTTCTGCTGTTGATTTTCTTAAAGGTGTTTATTTTTATTGAACGATCTGATCCAAATTTCATATCAAGTTCCAACTAACCGTCTGAAAATAGTCAATTGCTGATTGGAAGAGAGTATACACAGGAACATTGCATAGGCCAATTCATCCCCATCTATAGAAGTGCTTTCAGGAACTATTTGTGCAGGTTTAGAAAGACACAGAACAGCAAACCCAGACAGAACAATAAGAAATGACAAGAAAGAGATATTAAAAAGGATGTACAACAAGTGGGAATATTAGACAAAAAAGGCACAATGAAATAAGTCCCACACATCTCACATCACAATATCCTAAAGATCTGTAAGGAAGGACCATGCTTCGAATCCAGATCGTGCATCACGAATCAACAGACATATAAGCATGGCCTGCAGTTCGCACTGTGGACCTCACTAGTCTAAGTGGCTGATGGCGCTGGACACCCACCTGGATGACAATGGTGGCCTGCTTCATGTTGACCAAGTGCCTCCTCTCCAGCAGGGCCCTGAACCAGCGCTGCAGGACGATGATCCTCCTCAACACCTCCTGATGCAGCAGGTCCTGCAGCCTCTGTCGTTCTGCCTCCCGCATGAGCACCTGCGGCGACCCAGAGGCCGCGTCAAAGACGTGAGCAGCACACAGCGGCCACCCTTAAATAACCCCAGGAATGTGAAGGATGGGTCTCTAATGACAGACCGCACTCCACTCTGGGGGATAGTGCCATCTCAAAGGAATGATGCTTATGTGTATGGCAGCATTGTGTGGGAATGCTCTACTTATCTAGGATACACCTCTGATATACAGTATTTCATCTCACAACCTCTGGAGGTCTATTAAGAGAGATCTGGTGGATGGTGGATTTCAATCTTTTGCATCTTTTAATGTTAGACGGCACAAGAAAAATTAACATTTTTAACATTTAACTACTTTGATGGTCTTTCTCCGTGTGCTGCACAAAAAATGCAGTGAGTGAAAAAGGCATCTATTTTAGACTTAAGGGGCTGCAAATTCTGCTGGTTCTGCGCATGAGAAAAGACACCATTGGGGTTCTGTGTGCATACTGTACCATTGTTTTGCCAACTTGATAGCTGTCTGGGCTGAGGTCAAGCTGGTGGAGAAATTTACATATACTCTGCTGGGTGGCAGTGGTGCCCTCTGGTAACAGCACATGGAAGTGATCAACAAAATCCTGACAAGAGGAAGAGGGGAGGGAAAAGTTTAAAACTGACAAAGGAGTCCTTTGTATTACCATCATCAATAGCTCATAAAAGAGTTGTGTTTCTATACGTGCGCGCTTCCCCCCTGCCCCTCTCTCCTTTATTTATATTTATGCTGAATGCCCTATCTGGACACATGTGGTTTTTAAACACACAGCCCAAATGGTACAGCAGCCTGACATCACTGTGTAAACACGCAGCTCGCTCACACATGGTGTCTCAGGAAGAGAGGGGGGGGGCGACTGAGACAATGAGCTCAACACAATCCCCAGGCTCCATTCTGTTCCACGCCGAGATGCAATCAACTGTGGGGGGCAGGTTGGGAAGTAGATGCTGTGTTTATATAATTACTATCGGGCCTTCCATTACGAACAATAATGCACCTCTGTTCTGAGGGCCAGTCGCCAGTGACATCATGTCGCCTGGAAGGTGAGCCCAGTGTTCAAAAGCTTCTGCTTTGAACCGGAATAATCAGAAAACACAAATTAAAGTGGAGGCCTCAGAAAAATGAGAGCTTTGGTATTAGTCACCACACATTCCCATCATTGATTTAATAAAGGTCTTATAAATACAGTTGGGGAGGTCATGTTCTTTTATGTTCTAGGATTTATAATAATTTTTGACCTTTGGTCAAAACTCTTCAGATTGAAAAAGATACAAGAGCCAAATGTGAGAATAGTAAAATCCAACAGGACGTAAACATGCAACAGGCTGTTAAATGTGCCCTGAACACTAGACATGTATAGTAGGAAACAATGATTCAGGCTCTTAGTTTTGGAAGGAGATTCCTGTCCAGGGAAGTTGAGGAACACAGGAAATTGTATCAACCTCTCCACACCCTAAGACAGGGGAAACACGATTTTGGCATAAGATTTTGTACGTTTAGTAACTGAAATAGCTGTCCCTTTTAATTTTTTTAGAAGTGCATGCGTTGCCTAATCAGGTTTGGTTTTTTAATGGTTTTTGATGGAAGAATGGGACCTCTGCTAAAACTTAACTAAAAATCAAAAACAGGAGTGCAGGGATCAGTGGCAGTTGTACTTGTGACATCTCACCTGGAAAGTGTATTTGATGCTGTATCCCGATTGTCGTATCCTGACCGTCTCCAGCATGCCTGTGTAGCGCAGCTGTCGGAGCACCAAGCTGTCACTGAATCTCAAGGGAAGCTGCAGGGAAAGCAGAGGTCAAAACTGACAGTTTCACCCAGAGCAAAAACAACCTAAACTGACTAGCGCTAACAGCTTCTTTAAAGGATTAGATCAGTAACTACATCTACTTAATATCTGTTAAAGGGCAGGTAAAGATAAGAAAAAAAAAACAAACCCCATAATTTAAAAACACATTACTCAGTATAAGACAACTAGCTGCTTCCAGAACTGGCTAAAAGATATTGAATGGGACAAAGTCCGATATCAGCCACACCTTATTTTAAGATCTGAGCACACTGGGCTCTACCAACACCACTTTACCTTTTCTGCATTGGATCGGATGCATTTCACAAAGTAGGGTTCCGCCTGACCTAGTGTCTCCATCAATTTATTCAGTGATGCCTAGGAAAAGCAGGGAGAATCAGTAAAACAGAAAAAAATCGGAAAAAATCACTAAGCAAGCATGCAGATACCTCTATAAAAAACAACCAGTTTCACTTTATATAGACTGTTATTTTTTTTAAAGCAGCTTCAGTTTAGTATTTTTTATTAACCACTTATTATTTTCCCTCAGATAACAGTCCAATGGTGCCAATGGATTCCTATGGTGCCAATAAACTCAGTTTTCAAGAGAAGTCCGACCAGGAGCACAGAGTGAAATGAACAATAGCTTCAGCGTGTGTCCAGCTTCCCCGAAAGGAACCGGAGAGAGTTATGAAGTACACATCATTAATATGCCACCTGGACTTCATTTCTTTCCTTGTCTGAGAGCCGCTTTTGCTTGAGGAGGATGTGCTGCTATTTTGGTGGCCACAAATTCACTTTCCCCACTCGGCAGATTAAAGAAAAAAAACTCACAACAGGATGTGGGGTGACTTAATGGCATGAAGTCATCGAGGGCTTTCTACACAGCTCTTGCTCTAGGCTTTAGGACAGTTTGTTAGTGATTTTTAAGGCACTTGAAATCTACAGTGTTTGCAGCCCCTTTTCTGTGTCCCTTTTAGAAACAGAGTACCGAGTCAGAAATACACTAATATAGGTCTAAGGAAACTTGAACTGTAAAATTAGAGGAATGTAGTTTTAGTCCTATCAGAAGGCTTAAAAGTCAACCAGAAACACCCAGAACATCAGCAGACAGCAAAGAAGCCTGGAACATGTTTAAATAACAGTCTTCGTTGTCCTTTATTGTAAATGGGAAGTGGGTAATCCCTAACAGGTCATTTCTTCATTTCATATTCTTCCGTGAAGGCAAACTGAATCCCGTAAGAAGGAAAGTAATAAAGGTTTAAAAGGACAGTTTTATCTGGAAGTGTGTTTCCCCTGCATTGCTTTTTTTTAATTAAAAGGGCAGACATGACCACATAAAGTCAAATCTGTGGGGGGATTTAAAAATATTAACTGCCCAGACCTCCAATAAAAAATATGGCGGCCAATTTTGCTGGTACTGATATAATTTTGGCAGCAATGAATTGAAACACGCCTTAGTCACAGAGGTCTTTATAAGCGACCCTGCGAGAGGATTAGGCCATTTTATTTCAGAGACTGGGTACATTGATGCTTACTGAGAGGTGGTTTGTGGATTTGCAGAAAAAAAAAGAAGTGTAGGGGACAAAAATCCGGATATTATCTCTTGCTGTGCAGAGGTTTTGTACAAATGTAAATACTAGCATGATAAGAACTG
This sequence comes from Lepisosteus oculatus, assembly GCF_040954835.1. NCBI lineage: Eukaryota > Metazoa > Chordata > Actinopteri > Semionotiformes > Lepisosteidae > Lepisosteus > Lepisosteus oculatus. Next base: position 59,818,605 of record NC_090700.1, read on the forward strand.
CTGCAGGGGCTGTACCTGTAGACTGTGTAAGCAGAATGATATTGGTCTGTACCCCTAAACTTTAAGTGCTGCACTGTTTAAAACACTCAAAAATAAGTAGGTATGTCAGTAATTCAATGTTCAGTTAATCCATCAAAAAAACTGTAAACCTTATTTATTATTTCAGGGGCAACATTGCTGGGTCTTGTTCTGTTCTCTGGTGTATCTCTAACACTGTTCAACAACAAAATAAATATTATTACTATTACTTATATATTTGGCTGAAACCAGAGTGAATTACAATTTTACCGAGGTATACAACAGGATGTTTACTGGAACAATTAGGGTGAAGTATCTTCCTCAAGCTTGCACAGCAGCAACCTGAAAGAAGTCTCACCACTGCTGCCAATACACTCAAACTGCAGAGTACTGTACCTGTGGAGGTGGGTAAAGACCCCGGTTTAGTAGTCACGGATTTAAAATTGATTGAAAACCTAAAACATTCCGAGAACAGATGTCTCATTGCCTTGAATATGCCGTCGGGTAGATAACTAAATAGCTTATATAATTATAAGCTTAAAAGGTGTCAGTGAAAACAGCGTTGGGAAAACAAGCTCCTGTCTTCACCTGGAACTGTGCGCTGATACTGGGAGGTTTCTTCTTCTTGTGCAGGTGCAGGAGGGATTTGGTGATGCGATCGTGGAGTGTCAGGCTAGTGAGGTACTTCAGAGACTTCACATCCAACAGGTGCTGCCATACGAAAAACCAATTCATTGTATGGTAACCAGTACACAGTACACGCACAGAGTTCATGCCAAATGTACCCGCAACCCCATGAACTAAAGATTCTGTCATATAGACAAAGGCTTTTCTCACCTCAATCTGTGTATGGATTTTCGGTAAAGTAAAACAAACTACTAATACTACTAAACAAGTCTTCTTTTAAGGAATCTTATATGCAGAGTTATAATAAAGACAAGAAAAGAGAATTTTCTTACCTTTGGAAGGCTGGGTTTTAACTTATAATTTTTGTTCCTCCTGCAAGGACAAAGTAAATAAAATGTCTTATTTAGGATTAACATCTTTCTGCTTTATGAGGTTTATTAGCTAGTAAGACATCTCAGTAGCTTCTATTTTACTGAAAACAGTTACCCTTGTGGTGATCTTTAAATAAAGGATTATTTAGGTATTGTATCAGATATATTGAAGTTTATACTGAGTACTTGCTTGGATTACATAAGAAACAAGTAAAGCTTAATTCCATACTGAAAGGAAGAAAGAAGTAACAACTGTCACTAATACATCGGCTGTTAAAGGTTTGCGAAAATGAGATCTGGCTGTTGGAACAATTTATCCTTCTATGCATTTTTAAGGTTAGCTTTTTCTCCCAGAAGTGTTTTAAATAGAGGACAGAGACAAAGGATGGACAGCGACAGTGCTGTGGAAGTGTGCAGAGTCGCCTGGCGAGAAGCTGATACCTACATCAGAATACCATGCGCCCTCTCCAGTAGCTTGCTGCTGGTGGGGTTGACAAAGATGCCGTCTTCCTCCAGCAAAGAGCCTGAGCTGGACAACCGGCTCTGCCTGCCGGTCCGCCCAATCCAGCCCACACTGAAGCTGTCCCTGCGGAGAGGAGGGAGAGGCGGGGGCCCCGTCTGTCACTCGCTGTGAGCAGACAAACGCCCCCTGCCTTAACACTGCTTCAGGAAGCCTTTCGCCCCGTCTGCAGGTTGGACTGCAGGCTGAAGTAAATGCATGCAAATTTGATCACTTTCATTTCACACAGGGAGGGAAGACTCTTTCTTACCAAGCCGTCATTACTGTGAGCCCAAAGTACGAGAGCACTAGGTCTGATCGCCCGGTCATTCAACTAGATATTTTATTTAGTAGAGAAACAGGTCTGATCAGTTTACTATAAAGCAATGAAAACCATTAAACGTAAAACCACTTGGGATTGTAAGAAAAGATCCATTTAAATGACTTGTGTAAAGGAAAGACACCATTAAAAAAACTGCAGACTGTGATGGTTTATTTTTTAACTCCATGATAAATACCTCTTTACTTTCTTCATACCGGACATTTTTAAAATAAAACAGACATTATTTAGTAATTATCAGATTCATTACCGGCCAAGGATTTTATTTACAAAACTTGTTTAACTTAATCTAGGCAAAGTATATACCTGAGAGGCTTAACAGCACAAATGTCTGTTTCCATTGACAGCAGACCAATCACAGAGTTCTTGTACTCACAGTGTCTTAATGGCTGCTATTCCTGTCTTCTCTACAAGCTTCTGCATTGTAATGGCAACACAGAGCATTTTGGTACTTTAATCTCACCTTCCTATGAAGTTTCAGATTCGGGGTCTATTACTGCAAAATTCTACTGTTCATATTCTGTGCTCTACGATGTGCTTTATGAAGAAATAAAGGCTTCTGGCTTGCGTTTCTATAGAGAAAAACAACCCTGAACTGACTAATCAACAAGCGCTTGGAAAGATGCATAAAAAAAGGCTTCAGAGCTATTCAATTAACAAACAGAATCAGTCCCCACAGTTTTTGCAACATTTAACTTTGTGGTGAAACTGTATGCAGGATGTTTTATAAATATTTCCTTTTATGTCTGCAGTTTCACATTCACAGCCAAGGGTATTTTGGATTCAGCTAAAAAAAAAATGCTTATTTTAACGTTCACCTCTCTCTTGGGGTCTTTGCAAGTTTTGTTTTCTTTCTAGGAAATGGTGTAAAATAGGCCCTAGAGGGAAAGCTTTGTGAAAAGAAAGGCAACTGGTTTGCATTAAACAAATAAATCTCAGAGATCTAGGCCCATATCCCCCACCACACAGAAATTTACAATGAGAAAGCGTACAGAAAGTTCATATGATTTAAAACACTGGTGTGGTTTCGGATGCCAAGTGTGAGGACTAAAATTAACATCACTTCCCAAAAGTTTCACAGGCAAAAGGCCCGTCAGGAAATAAAGAAACCTTTCTCTAAAGCTTTTCTTGTGATAGGGACTATAAATATAAAGCACTCTACCCATGCAAAATATACACTGCCATTTACAGCTCACTCTTGCACAGAATTATAGCCACCAGGAAACGATTTTACAAAACCTGTTCAGCAGAGGACCAAATTCCTTTAGAGTCTAAACTATTTTTCTGATGCGATTTTCTTTCTGAAATTACTGTTTCTTGCTTGCTCTGAAAAAAATAACTTTAATTTCTATTGCTTTCCCATAACGTGACTTTCTTTGTAAACTTGGGCTAGACTTCCACTACATTAAGATGTTAAGAGACAATTAATGTTTAAAGAGTTAAAAAACCCAAGTACCCTCAAAAAATGTTTGCAAAAACAGTTTTCTCTACAGCCCACCAATCAACATCAGCAATAGTAAATTTTTCCCCAAAAGACCTACTTCAAAATAAGTCACAATAAAGCAACATAATAAAACAACATCCAAAAACCTTAGGTGTGAAATAAAGAAAGCCTTTTTCTAAAAATACTTAAAAAGGTTATTTAAAAAAGAGACAAATGAGCAAGATGGAAGGTTAATGGTAGAAAACCATACGAGTTAAGTGTGTGCTGTTTTCTCTTCCAACTGACTATAGATCATGTTTGCCTTAATTGACAGGGATAAACAGCACAATGGTTTGTCACAAAAACACAGTGTGTAAGGAAAACTGCAGCAACCACATTTGTTACTGCTGTCCAATCTGCACTTGTACAGGAATTGTGCAAGAGAGAGAGCACAGATAACCAGGGCATAACATATTAAGACATGTCTTTCAAGGAAAAGGCCATTGCGAAGTGTGTAAATGAGTGTGGCACTGCCATATTCCAAACCCATAACAGTTCCCAGGCCATTATGTGTAACATAGAGTTTCTTGTAATCCTGTTTATACAGAAATGTAAGCCATTTAATCCAACTAAGCCTGCTCTAATTTAAAAGTCTGCTCAGAACATACAGTATCTATGGTATGTATAAGCAGACCCTGCAGTGTCTGAATATTTATTAGCCCCAGGATTGCCTATGAATGCATAACTACACCCTGACATCACACAGGAAGCAGCTGCATAGGGCTTAGTGGTCACTTAGTAACGAAGAAAGTGCGTGGTTTTAAATCACATTAGCCAGCCCTTATCGCAGAGACCATGCTGAACAAAAGCACTCTTGTCACAGTGGTCAGTGACTCCCGCTCAGCCCCAGGTTTTCAGTAATCCCAACCCTGTACTAATTAACCAAGTATGAGCCCCCATAACCTGTGGGTGCCCTGAGGGTCGCACACAGAAATTACTCATTGTGAATGGTCACGCTTCATAGCCTTCCACTCCACAAATCCCACTGCAAAAACCCATTTCCCCTTTTAACCAAATTTCTACAGACCAAGGAGAATGACTACTGTAGCAGTTTAGACACTATGAAGGAATGCATTATAATTATCCTTTGTACATCTGTGTTCTTTAGGTTAGTGCGCTCAAATGCAAATGGGCTAATTGAGTTTGGAAGCACTCTCCCTAACACACGTCCATTTCAGTGAAAACAAAACAGAACCGCCCTCGGGCTGTATAAAACATGGTCTATTCCTACGAAACCTAAACCTGCAATGTTTCTACTGAGACATGTTTTACTGTGGGGAAAAAAAAACTCAAGTGAACAGGAAACACCATGATCATCTCTCTGTTATTTAAAAAGCAACAACTTAAAGTTTCAGTTCAACTCAGTCCGAAGATTTCAATGAGATGCATAGAGTACTGAGCAGTTCAAGATGGCAGCCATGTTGAGATGGGAAGTGTAGCAGAGGGTCTTACCGCTGAGTTTTCTCATTGAGTGTGTTGGTGCCCTGCAAGTCTGACAGTGGAGTTCGAGGGCTCTTCCGTGTGATACCTAACACACAAGAGACAGAGCAGGATCTCAGAGTGACAACATGTACAATGCATCGCCAGATCTATAATCAGCATGTCAGAAGACTGCAGATAGGTTACAGGGCCCTGTCATGGTAAAGGCAAGACTAAGAGCTAAATACAGGTACTGTATGTTCACATGCGCATAAGACTGTCTTGTTTAAAATACATTTTTATATTACACATCTCCTATATATTTGGTTTGGTTAACAAGAACAACTGGAGGTCTGAAATTTCGCAAATGGGACATTTGTGTCTGAAAAAAAAATGAATACTGGAATTGAGAGGGGGGAAAAGGGAAAAGGTGAAAATTATGAAGAAGGATTATCTGCCAGTGGATTAATGCATATGACTCTCTAGTTCTCATAATACCGATTGCAGCACTCAAGAGGAATATGTGGCGGGAATCCAGATCAGCTCCAGAGCAGAAAACAACTCGCTCGTCCCGCTCAAGGGAATGAGTTTTCAACCTCCTGGCCAGTCTTCACAAACTAGGAGGGAGTCCGTTTGTTCCAGGGGCTGCACTAATGTGTCTCATATTAGCTGAATGCTCAGTGAAAATAAAAAAATGATGCCAGCTACAGTACAATTTAAGGGAGATAGTAATCCTTTCAACCAAAATAAGCATCACTTCTCTGTAGTCACATGAAGGTGAGGGTAGTGCCACATGTGTGAACCAGATCTGCATTGTGTGCAGTAAAGGCAGCAAGGAAAGTGAACAATGAAGCCAAAATCTGAGGCCTGGGCTTTATTTCATCCCCACACAGGGTGATAGGTTTATGAAGAGCCAGTGATGAAACAGCACAGCTTGCATTTTTTTTTTTAAAGAGATCTGTCTTGAAAAGTGTTTTTCATTCAAACAAAACAAACCCCATTTCTTAAATTTAAGAGCCATAACTTGAATGTTTTATTACTAGCAGATCGCTTTGTGTCACTCCGTAACCCCCATTAACTTGTGGAAAATGTGTATCATATTTTTTCAGCCAGCTATCAAATCAATCAAATATCAGATGTAGCCGTGGTGGCATTTAAATTTATGTAAGCCTTAGCAGAAAAACTGCTGCTTCCATAACTGATGTCAATCTACATGCAGCCGTCATGTGATTTTTTTGGGGCATGACATCACTGGAACTGAATCAGGACTATCAATTTTTTTAAGAAAACGCGTTACAGTTGTTCTGATTTTTGTGTTCTGGAACCAATTTTTTATTCTAATTTATTCTGTCAAGTCTGATTAACACATCAGTAAGAGCCACACAGAAACATTCTCTTCTTGATCAGTAAAATGTTCACATATGAGCCAAACGTGTCTACATTGAGAAACAATCGTAGGCCTGTGCTCTCTGCCATTCCAATCTGGTGAGGACAACACTGGTATACATTACATTTATTCATCTGGCAGATGCTTTTACCCAAAGTGACTTACAAACAAATCAGAACAAGAAGCATTAGGGTGCAGATAACAGTAGCATAACATAAGCAATGTAAAATTCAATGTGATGTAATAGGTGCTGCAAAGGTACACTTTCAAAACACAAGGCATATGTTTTCTCAAACATTGGGGTGATCCCTGTTTGTCCCTTCTTCATTGAGCTAAAGGGAGATACTGTGTTGTCAAAGATGTGAGCTAACTGTTTTTAAGCAGATCAAAAATGACATAATCACTTATAACTCTAGTTAATTCGATCTTCGAAGTGACGGCAGTTTGAAAAGTGTTCGGAGTTTCTAATGTTCCAGCACAAATAAAATCCATATACAGAATCTCATGCAGCATGCATCACGGATTTATTGATGCAAAAATGAGAAGAAACGATTCATGAAACAGGTTACAATTATTACTAGTAAATTTTAAAATTCTAGAATTGTTCCATGCTAAAATCCATACAAAAAAATTAAATATGAAAATTACTACACATAAAAATACCTGTTTTACCTACATTTGGTACTTCATTTTTATCCGATTAGGTGTTGCTATGGGTTGTTCTTGTTCTAGAGTGGCAACTGAGCTTTAATATATAAACTATTCTTCAGGATGTCATAGGGACGAACAGTAGAAGCTCCAGTGACACAGAAATTCTCTGAAAAGCATTGGTCAAAGAGAATCGTCCACTGTACTTGGGGAAACGCCCCTGTTCATACATTACCATTTTGCAGCTCTGGTCCGGTTAGCTCCTGCCCTGCAAGTCCAGAGTAGCAAGACCTGAGGGAGTGAGGACCTGAGCCAGAAGAGCACTCCTTCTCCACCCAAACAAACAGTGGAGGGAGTCCCACACACACCAGGTCTCAGTGCACTGCTGATTCTACTGTTGGGTTTGTGTGTGCTTGGAGTTCAGTACTGCAGGGTTCAGGAGTGTAACTGATCCCAGTGACCACTGTATAGTCCATGCTTCAACACACCATGGGTTGACCCCAGAGTGGGCTGTATTAGTAAAAACTGGCAAAGTTTCTCATGCAGAACTGGTTATTCTTCAACAGAGAGAGGGGCACGAACATGGGGACCAACAACATTCAAATCACTATGACCTTGAGCAAAATCGCCAACAATGTGAAACTTGAAAGAAGCCACATTGATTTCCTGGGAATACATTTACATTCGTCAAATCAAAGCCACACAAGTCTTGTATCTTTGGTATTGATGAAACCTGCTTTAAGTTTACAGGGGATTAAAAACACTTTTTTCTGTACGAAAAGATATATTCACAAGTGTTGTGATTTTCAGAGGGGAGAATTTGTTTCTGCCAGGGAAAAGACACAGGCTAAAGAGCCTACAAATGCAGAAAATCTGCAGTTTTAACTTCTTTGGTCATACATATTTTGTAGGGTACTTGTTGTGCATTTGTTGGTCACATTCAAATTGAAAAGTACTACCTAAAAAACATAAATTCCAATTTATGGGCTTGTAATTAAATCACAACTGGAGTACCTGGCCCTTAACAAGTGTGCTATTTTACTTATTTTATATTAAAAAGAAACATGTTTTCTTGAAGGAGAAATTGTACTCCAGCTGACTTGATGCAAGCTTTGAAGGGATCCTGGGCTAGCCACTAAGGGAAGCAAAGAGCATGAGAGCAGATGTAGTTGGTCCCCTTGTCCATTCGGGTGCATGTAGCGAGGAGAGAAGATTTGAGGATTGCAGTCTTACTGTACTTCTCCTCTTTGCACCTCTGCAGGATCTCTAAGCTTCTCTGATGCACTGGGTGATGCAGAAAGCTAAAACTATCCACACTTTTCAAAACTGCACACGGCACAGCATCATCATGCCCTTGGGAAGCAAAATAAAAAAAATAAAATAAAAAAGAAAGAGAGAGAAGAGAGATTATATAGAGAGGAATGAGAGAGTGAGCTACAAGAGATATAACTGCTAGCCTTCAAGAAAACAGTCACATTTGCACTGCAGTTGGACCCAAAGTGAAAATACTGTTTCAATGAAACGGATGCAAACCTGAACTACTTAATTTAACACAGCATATTTTACGTATTTATCATGTTTACTTCTTGTTGAATTTTATAGTTTTTTTTACAGTTGTTACTGTACTTCACCATTACAGTAAACAAAATCTAAGGATATTTTGGGAGAAGAATATATTCAGTAATACTTTCAAGTGGTTGGCATGTTTCACTTAACAAAGGGCAAAAATGTGTGTTGAGTGATATGCAATACCAATTATTGCAAAGGTGGGATGACTTCTACCCAGACCAATTGAGTGGCATGACTTTTCTTTTAAACCTCAGCAGAGTTTAAAATATTATCAGAGATCAATTAGTGCAATCAACTGAGCTCCAAATGCAATCACTTAAGCTGAAGCACGTGGGATGGTGACAGCTGCAAGCTTCCCCACATCTGCGACCCCCATGTATCTCATAGTTTTGTCAGAGCAGCCCAAAGATTTTCCTATTACATGATTAAAGGGCTTTTGCATTTTCCTTCCACTACAAAAGATCAACAGCAGACTTTCATTTCCCTACAGAAAAAAGCCCTGGATTTGATGGGAAAACAAAAACCTTTTGTCATCTGAAGCATTACTGCAATGGGCATGTGTATACATACATACATACATACAGGTTTTGCCTTCCTTCTTTGTAAAGTGAATGTAATCTGAATTTGAGCCTTGTGCTGAAAAGTTGAAAGTGCTGGAAAAAGAAGTTGGACATCTACTCAGAGCCAAAGCTACAGGAGCTACATACTATGATTACTGCAGGCAATAAGCTTAGCTGAGACAGTACCTGGCTGCTGGTTCACTGCATAAGCACCCACAGAAACGAAATATAGTCTCTAGCAGCAACAACCTACCCAGATAGACCACTCGTATCTCTCATGTACAAAACTGGTCATGAGAAAATAACTATCTGCATCAAGGTCATCAATGTTAACTGATTTAAGTATGAAAGAATGCAGTTTTACATTTTTATTTGTTTATCTGTTTATGAGAAGTAGATTCCATTCAAAACTGAGCTAGGATGCCAGAACAATTGAGTGAATTAGGATTTTAACCCCATTCAGAGATGTTCACCTTCTCTCAGATGATAACCTGAGGGCACCTCATTAATAGACAGGCATACACTGAACTTTACCAGCACAGCTTTCTGTGCAATTGCTCTAAAACTTTACTAGCATAAGGCAAGAACAAAGTCTGAGCAATAATACTTCTCTTTGTATCCTGTAGTAGTTAAAAAATGTCTGACAAAATTCTCAAAGCTTGTCATCACTGCACTTCAAGGATTGCAATAGTTTACTGTCCTTGAAATACAAAGCAACAGGCATGTGCTAATGTTTGATGTACAGAAATCCAGAAAATGTTGCAGTGAGGCTTTGAATACAATTCAAAATGCAATTCAAGAAACTGTAACAATTCAAGATACATCTTCCCCAAACAGGAAAGCCTCAAGTGATGACACTGTCAGCTACAGCAAATAAATTATTAGAAGTTATTTTTAAAAAAGGACACTGCAGGCAACATTACTTACAGAACTATTTATGCAGTGTACAGTATGAGGATGAGTCAACTTAATGTTTAAATGAATACATGAAACACCATTTTCCTTGCATTCAAAGTCTCTGCCCCAAACCAGCAAGGAAGAAGACATGTTCTGTGGGAGTGTAGTGCTCAGCAGCCAGGCCTGTTCATTGCAGGACTTGCTCACTATGCAAAGGGAGTCTCTACAAAGCACAGCAGTCACAGCGCCAGCCACCACAGCATGATGATGCCTCAGTTAAGGGCTCCTTCCTGTCCAATGAGCATGAGGATGCCACTTCTTCACTGCTTCCCTGCCGCCAGAGTACATACAGTATATAGGATTTTAATCTCTATGCTGGGACAAACCCAGTGCAGTCAGCGCTTTAAAACTGAACGCATTATAGCAACAAATTGATATTCTCCTGCGTCAGCCAGATTGTATGGTTTTCTTTTGATTCTGATCAATAGTGAGCATACAGGATGTGCATACATGAGCGACAAACAGCGGCACCACAAAAGGCAGAAGAACGTGTTGTTTTTATAGAAACTTTTCAGACAGTAAGCTATGCAATGGGGAGGAGTCTGTGAAAAGCTCTAAAGTGGCAATATCTGTTTAAACATCCATTTTGTCATGCTGCTGTAAACCTTGAGATATGCTTTGCTCCACTTCCATGGTGTGGAGAATGGATGGGGATCACATTAAATGGCTTTGTATCAGAGAAGGAAGAGCAATTCTTGATTTCTCAGATCTCATGGTTACAAGATCAAGATTCAAAATTCTTCCTGAGCTACTTAGTTCTGTGTCTGCCCAAACGACAAAACAATCCCAAAGTGAATAAATAACTTATTATTATTCTAAAGGGGATTTAATGACTGTTCAAACATATGTGAATTACCCAGACAAGTTACTGTAATGCTGAAAATAATTTCAATACAGTACAGAAAGTCATTCCCACTAGGTGAAGACATATTTTTGGCTTGAGATGATACAGCATACTAGCGCTTATAATCTCATTGCTGCACGTGGTATACTCGAACTTGCACAAACCTGAAGTGTTATGTTGGCAGGATGATCACTTACCAGATTTCTTCTCCACATATCGCTTGCCTGCTTCCCGGAAGGCCACCAGAGCCCTGAAGTAGGCTCTGAGCACAGCCCAGCGGAAAGTGGCGACAGGGTCGATCCCGATCAGGCCGCAGATGAAAGAGCTCTTGCTGCTTTTCAGCAGAGCAACTATATCCGGTCGCATGTGATCAGTGTTCTTTTCCCTGAAATCCTGCAGAAAGACCAAGGCAGACAGTAAGAGACATCCTAGTTATCTTACCTGGAGAGTGATACCAAAAAGCAGCTGTGTAATATTTGTTCGGTACCAATGCAATTAATTTTTAATATGGACTTGTGACATTAACATGTGTCCATTACAGGGGTCAGTGCCAGCTGAGACTTCAGAAGCACATCATGACTAATGTCATTGAGAAATATCTTCTTTGGAGCCACGCTGAGGTAAGTACGTTTTGTTTGCAAGTATGTTTCACGAATCAGAGCATCAGCTTGAAATAAACAGTCAAACGGTTTCAGTTGTCTTTCCTTGGAAGAGGGGCGTACAGTAATAGACAGTGAACCTCAAAAATCAGGAAGTAGAAAAATCACAAATGCGGTTTATTTGATTGCCACCTGATGAGTGCAAATGGAAAAAAAAAAACTTTGTCTAATATGTTTCTTTAAAAATCCCAACAATATTGGATATAAAATGTTGCACTGTGCCAAAGTATTTTTATAAAAACACAGCTGAGAATGATCCCAAGAATACAGTCCAAATCCCAATACAGGTCAGTACAATTAAGCTTTGGAAACCACTGCTTCTGTTACATGAGATTCCCTTTGTGATGGCTACAGAGAAACTGACACTTTTCTTAGGACCAAATGACCCATTTCTTCACTCCCCTGTCATTGCCCAGTGTACAGTACTCTACAGTATTGCACCTCGGTATTGTGAGGAGCTGTGCTGGGGTCGGTCATCTGAAGAGAGACGTTACCCACACGGCGTGCTGGTCAGAGACAGCCAGTGCCTTCGCCCATGTGAGACACGCCGCCACATGGAAGTACTGACCTTCACTCCATACTTGACCTTGCCAGCATAGTGCCTGATGATGAAAGCAGGCTCCATCACTGCAGGGAACTCGATGTAGCTGCTCCCCTCGTGCTGCCGCTTGAACTTGTCCAGAAGGGTCTGGTTTGTGGCCTGCGGAAAACTGCAATGAACGGATAAAGACTCCCATGAGCTTTGAAGGAGAAAACAAACTACTGATATCTGCCCCTTTCTTGCTGCTTTTCCTCTCTCTACACAAAGCAGAACACTGCAGTGGGCCTGTATAGTGCGTGTGTGCGTGTGTGTGTGTGTGTCTGGAGCTTCTGATTTGCTTTACCATCGCCTATAAAACTGAAGGGCATGTTTAAAAGTGCTGTTTAAACATGGCCCTTTCCTGCTGGATCAAAACTGTTCTGCATGAGCAAGACAGATAACAGTCCAACACACTACTCACACATGGCCTGTGCCTTCATAGCTCTGCGATTGTGTGCTAGCTAAGAAGAATGGAATCTTTGAAAGTGTTCCAATTAATCAGACTTAATACCACATTCTTGAATTCAGAACTTAACACAAAGAAAAAGATGGAAGAATTGCTTGAAACTTTTAGAGCTCCAACACTCCAGAAGTACTCAGTGTTGACAATGTGCTTAAATTAAGCAACTAACGAAAATATTTATTTAGCTAAGTAATTAGTTCTGTGCTATCTGGGAAACTTAAAATTTGACAGGTCTTCTTTTCTGTATATGAAACAGATGGCAGTGTGCTTTATACTTAAGCAAAGGCTTTTTGATTCTTGGCTATTAGCCTTGTGCATGACCAGAGATTCTTCCTCTGTCATTGTGTTAAGCTGCTACAGTGCTCTTGTGCAATGCCTGGTCCTGAGAATGTACATTCCTACCATATCTACCTAAATAACTATTTAATCAAGTACTGACAACAAGTTTGTCATATACATATTTCAAGGTACTAGAAAAATCTTGAAACAGAGAATATTATTCCTTACAGTATTTATGTTTTTAACTAAATCATTTTCTAAGTCAAGATGTTTATTTTTTTCTTACAGAGCAGAGTCACTAATGAATGTAAACTACTAATTAAAGTCTGAACAACAGACTCTGAATTCACAGAACTCTTAGGCCTTGATCACAAAATACAGTTACTTATATGCATAAGAGAACAGAACAGAACTAATCAGAAAGATTGTGTAGTACTGCGATATCTGTAGGAATGCCTTGAATGCAAAACACTACAGAGAAACTTTTAAATCTAATCACTCTAGAGCAGAAACTTTCAAAAACAGTGATGAGTTCCTTGAAACAAAATTATTTCTATCATTACTATAAATGGATGAGCATGATAGATAAAATAACATCTTGCTTGCAACGATTCTTATGTTCATCATACAGCTGTAAACCTCTTTTTTTTTTAATGGCTGGGAATGTGATGTTAAATTGTCTTAAAATGTTCAAACCATGCCAACAGATAACTGCTATTTGTAATCACAATCCCTTCTTTCAAAGTGTGTTTTTCTTTTGCAATGACAAATATTTCAGAACTCAAACCTGGGGAGCTCCCAAAATTGGAGTCTCAAAGTGTGTACAGTATTTCTTTAAAGGTTAACAAACATCATAAAACCAGCTTCAAGGCTGGTTAAAAGAAATGTAAACTAGATTTACATTATCTTCAGCCCTGGATCCAAAGCAAAAGAAATATTACCAAAATTACAACCTAAACAACATAAAACCCTACAGGAAGAAGACGAGTGGCATGCAAGAAGGTGAGAAAGTTGTTAATCGCCACAGTGATCAGGATTCAGATTTCAGTCAGTTTAAATTCTTTGGAATTTCATTTTCACTCCAAACATGAAACATCTTTGTAAGAAAAATGTCAAACGTATACAGTATCAGAACTGAGCTTATTCTAAAAAAACAGACACTTCACTTAAATGCCTACTCAAAGGAAATGTCTCTTAGAAGCAAGGCTGCATATGAGATTTGTAGACACTTGAAAATAAAAACGAGTAAAAGTGTGTCTTTGAAACTCTAGCCATTATGCGTATGCAGAGATTACTGCAGTGTACTGTTAACCAGGAACCCGTTGAAGTCATTCATTACAGAAAGAAAAAAACTTCTAGCTCTTCTAGTGTCTGGGCATCCGCTTGGCAAGAGCCAAATGAGATAAGGAAAATGTGAAAAGCTTTCATAGAAGGAATCTTCATAATAATCTGTTGATAATGCTATGACAGGCCTGCCCTTACCTTTTATTATACAAAGCTTTTCATTAATGTTGACATGATCAAGATATTGTTTATAAAATTTGTTTGAAAAAACCACCAGAATAATATAAATATACATAAACAGATACTATTCAATTGTGTACTATAACAAAGCTGGTTCAATTTTAATTCCGAAGTGAAGAAAAATAAACAAGTGATTGTGGTCTGGTCTTTTTACGGCATTATGTGGAATAATAACCAGGTGTGTTTTATATTGAGGGCATCACACAAAAAGACAAAAGGTTAATATGGCAGTTCTTGCTGTATAATAAGGAAGTAAATAAACAACTACAGCAAAATGAAGCAAATTCTGCCATCAACATAGCCGATACATGGACTTTGTGTCAGTTCACAACCAAATGTCGCGTCTTTCCTTTTACAGTGGCAACATCCATTCAAACGAATTCTGCATGCGTAAAAAAATACAACATGAGCAATACTTGCAAGTTCTGACACATTTTAAACATGATCAGAAACAGTTATCAACTGCAACACAGATAAATTTGGAACAATGAGTCTAGGAAAGAAAATGCATGATATTAAAGGATACTCAACTACATCACTGTTCATGTTCCCATACCCTGGTTAGAAAAGAGTTGTACTCACTTGCACTCTTCATCCAGTAGATGGAGCAGTGCTGTGGGCTTCTTGCTAATGAGATTGATGCAGCCGGTGTTATCAATGTAGTCAATGTTGTGCCAGCTGATGCCTTCAGACCGATACTCCTCCTGGCGTAAGGGGAAAACAGCACATTAGACTTCTGCGTTTTCTCTGCTGTATATAAAACCTGGCATTTGGTGCCAACCCACCACAAAATGTTTTACTTACTCTTATAGAAAATTAAGAAGTTCCTCCGATATCTCCATTCTTTCCTTACTCTGTTTTGCATGTAATTTTACTTTTACTGTACATCCTGTTGGATTATTCCTAATCTGGCCTATGGATGCATCGTTGGTAAAAAAAAAAAAATTAATCTATAAAACAAAAATGTGATAGCTCATTCCTCAATCCACAAACGCATAATTTGGTTATTCAATAGAGATAAAATCATAAAATTCCCTTTCCATCTTTTTATATCTAAATCTGTCATGATGGTGTCTGATGCAGCCCACTCTCAGCGTGACACAGGGAAGAGAATCTGCTTTAATTAAGAAACAAACCTTGTCTGTCAATTACATTCATTCGTCAAAAGGTTAAAATGAGGAATGAGAAGAAAATTTCTGGACTTGCTCACCTGGGCCTTTACATCCAGGTGTTATCAGCACTACACAGATGCCTGCTGTACTACTACTACTCCTGAAATTCTGCCTATATCCATGTAGCTCTGCTTCAAGAATTTTGTTTCCTTGTTGAGCCCTGGAATTCACTTGGTAAACAATCAATCCGATTATTATCTTGAACCCGATTTCATTTTCCTCACAACGCTTCAGAGAACCCACTCCATATATCCCTAATAAAATCGAAAGAGCAATTCCACACTTCGTTACGGGCAAATCCCCAGCTCGGAGGCACCGGATCATCGCAAAGGGTCAGAGACAGGAACAGTGAGGGTCAGAGACACTTACAAGAAACTGATGCTGCTGGAAAAACCTAGAGCCTTGCAACATTTTCTACAAAATGCACAAAAGGCCCAGTTGGGGTAAAAACAACAGCACCAACGTATGACTTCATGTCAAAAGCCCCACTCCGATTGCTCAAGGCATTTCTTAACTAGGGCCAGTGTGTTTTGGGAACGTTGCCAAGATAACAAAACAACAGACCAGTAATGTGTTTTTCATGTTCAACTTAACCAACCTTCCTTGTTGCTGGCTGTATCCTCTGAGGTTTAATAATATGAAAGGCATTCTTAACATTTCTATGTTTTTTCAGTGTTTCCTAGGATTGCTGGGAAAGAAAATGGAACAATAAAGGATGTAATCCGTCCAGGATTTAATCAAAATCAATGGAATTTTTCTTTTCTGTGAATGTAAACTCAGCTGGACAAACAAGCTAGCCGCTATTTTTTTTCCCCAATTCCAAAAACAAAATAATACAGATGTTAAAAACTATGTTCAACAAGACAGCTTAAGATCACCTAATAAGGCATGTTTTAGAGTTGTTCTTAGAAATTAAAAAATAAAAAAGTTATGGAAGACAAAACTCCTGTCTGATGATAGCACATAAACTAAAATAGCTTTTGTTTGAACTATCTAGACAAATACAAAGTTTATAAATAGCTTCCATTGTGCAATGCACTTTAGGGACAGCCCGTATTTAGGAAACAAAGCAAAGGACTGTATTTGTATACAGATTCAGTTATGCAGATTAAAGGGGAAAGGAGCACTGTATCTCACCTGAAATATGTGTTCAATCTCTTCTGTTGCATTAAATGGTGACACCTTCCAAGAATCGTAATAAAAAACTTGAAAACCTACACTCAGAGGTGACCAATACAGCTCTTTATGAAGCTACATGTGCTTTGCATATACAGCATCAAGATGCTAAAAATTAAGAAGGCTCTACAGCTGAAATACTGTGCATGACGTCATCAATCTTTTCCATTTCAGCCTGGCATGAATTAACCCCTTCTTTTTTCTTTTACAGGCTGCATACTGACCCAGATCCTCACGCCAGCTAGACTTGTATGCTAAAATGCATTACAACTACAACTAATGAGTACTGCAACCAATATAATTAGAAGAATGTTTTTCACTCAGGATTTTGCATGTATCATGCAATGTATGCCTCTACTTCACCTCTTTCATTGTAGGATTGATTTTTTGTCTCGGAGACAAATGCTAATGAAAAAAAAGAATACAAAGTGGGTTTTGTGTATGTGGCTTGGCACTGGATACTGTTACTATACATAAATATTTTCTTTGCTCACCACAACATACACACGGATCATAGGAATAAAAATAGCTTTTTTTTTGCTTGCATCAGGAATGAGAGGGTTTCAGTACATAGCACAAACAACCAATGTTATAAAATATTAATGTGAAAAGACCATTTCTTTGATACCAAAACATACTTGTCCTTTTTAATTAAAAAAAGTATTAAAAAATATATCTGAGACAGTGTTGTATTATTATTGTTTATAATCTCTGAAATACGGTTCAAACTAGACAAGAGATGGACAGGTATACAGCAAGTCAAATGGACCTAAAAGCCAGTAACAACTTGGACAGCTCATGGCATTATAACTACCAGATATCCCATAGAATTCCGATTTGTCTGACATGAGAATAACAGAACAACAATAGGAAAGGGCAGCTCATCCAGCATTAAACCCCAAGGAGACATGAGAGGAAAAAAAAACCTAAAATGCAAAAATGTTACAAATAATACACGCAAGCTGTATTATTGAAAGACCAAATGTGCAACTTGCCAATGCCAATGAGAAATGAAAGATTCTCCATCTGCTTATTAAATTTTAGACTGTTTTAAAGACGCAGCTCACAACATTACAGTTCTATTTAATCTTTTGTGATGTGAACTGCGCAAAGTCTAAGGAGTGATTCTCTGACCACCTTCCTGTTCAGTTTTGCAATCCTGCCACTGATACAGTGTTAACCTCGGAGACGTCTGCATACTGTATGTTTCTTCTGAAATAATAGCTGGAGGGAAGTAATTTAGCGTGGCTCTAGGTTGAAAATCTCTTCGACAAAGCATTCTGTGTAATGCTTTCCTTGCTCATCTTATTTCTTCACATTTAGATTCTAGGCACTCTGCGAAGACTATATTCTGTAGGAAGAATTGTCTGACAACATAAAATAATATCCATAAAAACAATTGAAAGTTCTCTCTCTGTATATAACTGCACATGCAATGCAGGAATAAATCTGAAGATTGAAATTATCCCTTAAAATGGCTCAAGGAGCTGAAAACATATTTCCCAAGAGGGATCTTAGAGCTATATCACTGAGGGGCTGTTGTTCTGCTGCCTAGGACACTGATTGAAAACAGCTTGGGACTGCTTATTGAGATAAAAGGCAGAAGCAGATTCATTCATCTCATTCAAATCACATAGAAAAATACATAAATTTAGTTTTGTAACATCATAAAAAGATCACTTTCATGTGCGATAGCAAAACCCATACAGAATCCAAAGTACCACACAGGCAATGCATATTTGGTTATATGATCTACTAATAATGTCTTTATAACCTCACTCAATACTTTTGGCTTTCCACCCGCTAATCTACAACACTAGAACTATACGATAATACAGCTGGGGTTTAACATCCCTTCATACAAGTCTAAAATTGGCTGACAGAGAATAAACCCTAGTAACCTGTACAAATAAAAAAACAACATTTACAACATCTCCATAAAAGGTGAAAAAAATCACCAATAAAACCAGAATGAAAGCATGAGGTGTCTGGGTTTTCCAAGAACAACTCTGTCATAATTTATGAGCTGCAGATGGCACGCATGCCAAACGTAGCTGAAACACAGCCAGGGTGTCCCTCCAGTGGGCCAGCCACTCGCCTACGCTGCAGTATCACTTTCATTCGAGCCACCACAGGGCCCCTCTGCGGATCCCTTCACCGGACTGAGCAACTCCCCAGTGAGCGCGGCCTCACGATTCCCTCCGGCTCAAGGAAAAACAAGACCAACAGCACAGAGAAGCAAAGGAAACATGTATGTGTCAATACAGCAAAGTAATGTAGGAAAGCTGGGAGTGATTTTAACATCTGATCGTAATGTACAGTAGGCATGGACGTTTATGTCTCTTCCACAAGATCCTCTCATATAATAAGTTCTTGACTGGACAATTTCATGGTTTTTTTTTGCCGTCCTATCACAGCAATAGGAATTCCATAAGCCGTCACCACAATGCACTTAACAGACCACTCTTATCATCAGATTTGGAAACTTATTTTCACATTGCCATCTAAGGTTGACACTTGGCTGATAATTTTCCAGAACTTTTAACATGCTGATATGCCATGATTAGCACGTTATTCATCACAACAGTGTTTTTATGAGGTGAAAAGGCTGACATGCTGTTCTAAGGGGGCAGTGTTCGTTGTACATAACATGTGACTAAATTTTCTTTAAACAGCACAGAATAAAAAAAAATGTTCTCTCAGCTGGTTTGCAAGATTGCATCAAGATCATGGAAACAAGTCTCTGCCTTGCCTTAATACAATCACACCTCCAGGCTGAGAAAGAAAGCAGAGTCACACAGTGTTTCAGAGAGAAGAGAAAATCAATACTACATCACTCCCACCAACACAGGAGTAACACTCAGTCCCTCTCTTACTCTGGAAAGGTCAGTCTTGTCACAGATTTGCAGATCCAGACTCCACTGACAGAGGGGTTGAACACTAGGCGAAGGGTCCTGACAGTGTGGGACACTCTTAACACGGGCCACTTCGCCACTGGTGTGGCTACTCGCGAACTGCACCATACCATAAACACAGGAACCCCATTTCTCTGAATGACAGCAGCCAGTCCTGCAATCATCTTAGAACGATGAAGCATTTAAAGAACATGCTTCATGGGACACAGGCTAATACCAGACTCAAACATATCTCCATAGGACCTTGCCTGGCCAGGAATGCTTCAAGGACACTTGTGGCTTCACACTCAGCAGGGATTGGAACACACCACTGTGTTTTTTGTTGTCTAAGCTAGAGACGTGGATGCACAGATGAAGTCTTCCTGTCCATACCTCTGACAATAGTTTTTACAATACTATAGCTTACCTAAGTAAGCTACCATTCAAAATGAACGATTTTTTAATTACATTTCTTTATCCAGGGCTAAAGCAAAATGTCCAAATTGTATGAAGGAATTAGTTAAAGTCAAACAGCTGCTCATATTCTAAAGCTTCAAAAAAACAACAACAAACACACCCTTCAGGTAGGGAAAATTTGCATGTCATCTTAAATAAGTTTTTCTGAAGTGAGTACCTTATTCATAAAGGTCAATCGACTCATTCTTCATGTGTTGAGCAGTATAAGCAAGCTGGAAGGAAGTCAGAACCCCTTGTGAGTGAAACTGGAATGGCAGAGATCAGGACATGTCTACTCATACAAGCAAATTAACATGATAGATGTTAAGGTTTAACGTCAGTTCATGTACAAAGGCTTTAAAGGCTCCTTTATATCAACATGCAAAGCATATTTTTAAAAGAAGACTTTAGGGCAAAGTGCAGTATATAGTAATGAGAACAAACAAGATACAGAAAGGGCCTATAAAACTCCTTTCTGGTATGTAGGAATTCACTATCCATTCTTTGAGTCTTCAGAAATCCAATAATTTAATTCTTTAGCGCAAAAGGACATAAACTGTAACACTGAATAAGAATTAAGTTGCAAAAGATGTTGCCTACTTGTTTTTTTTTTTAATTCAGTTTGCTCCAAATCATTAAGGAGAAGCAACGCACGCTGTTACCCTGGAGGCTGAACGTTTGCAAAGGGCCCTTAGTCTTTGGAAAAAGAAGTGGTCTTCAGAGGCGATCTCCTCAGTCCCAGTTGGAGGTGAGGACCTAACAGCAGCTGCTGTGAGAGCCCACAAAGCCATCCAGTGTGTTTCACCTCTGTGGGCAGCACACTGAGAAGCCCTGGAACACTGTGCTACTCATTGACTCCATGGCAACACAGACAGAATTTAATTGATTAGCAGAACTCAAAAGGGTCCTTCACAACTAGCAGAAAAAAATACTTGATTCTCAGCCACCTTTCAGAGAAAGAGGTACAGGAAAAAGATAAGAATGGAGGAAGGCTGAAAGATATGGAGAGCTTGAAGTGGGTCAGAGAAAGCAAGAGTAGAATGAGGGAAATATATCTGAGGATGAAGCAACACATTTCTTTCTCTGACCTTTTTATAGGACAGAAAGCAGGCTAAGAGGACGTGAAAGCTATGTATAACTAAATGTATAATTCTTAAAAACAGATATTTAGGTACATTCTAAAAAACAGAACATTCTCAAATTCTGTTTTTTTTCCTTTACTTGATGTTAATAAGAAACACTATAATCCATTTGATGTAACTGGACATTTTATTAACATTACCTACTTAAGATGTGATCATTGAAAAGACGCTGTTGTAACATTGACAAGGACTATAATTAAAAACCATGTCTGAATAATTATCCACAGTATATAGACAAGCCTCTATTAGCGAACACCTGCTATTTTGGTGAAAAGCCGTAGGAGACTTTCTTTGATTATATTTCTGTTTTTATAAAGCCATTTCTAAAAGAAGGAGACCACCCATGTGTTCAGACTATTTATGACAGATCAGGGGATCCTGTAAAATATTAAATCTTTCATAATAAAATGTCAGTAACATAGAACAATAAAATCAAACCAAATAAAATATTTATCAAATTCTCTCAATATTTTTCAGCGGTGTAACTGGGCTTACTACTAATTCCTTTTTATGTGTTAATCTAAAAGGTTCTTAAAAAACCGTTAGCACCTAATACTATTTGGAACAAGAATCTAATTACAAATGAAGACATTGCCTGTGACAGTAGAAAAACACTATCATAATAATACTGTACTTTAACCTTCACATACATGATGCCCATAAGGAAGCTGTAGGAACATATTTTGCCAGAATCTGGCTGTATTTTTGAGACATACTATACTTCTTCTGCTTTGTCAACTATATTAGACAAGAATATTCCATGCTTGTTAATTGATTGTTTTAGAATAGTGCTTTAACAGTAGCAAAACAATTCTGCCCATAGAGTAACTAAAAAGATAACGTCATTTCTTTGGGAATCTCCATTTTCCCTTTACTTCACTGGATCTTGGCTATTGTAAATCTATTTTATATGGAGCTTTAATGAAGCCCTGTTTCATTGTGCTATTAGCAGGGGGTTGTGGGAGTACAGTATGGTTTGCTGCTGTAGATTCAGTTAAGTCCTTAGTGCTTCTTCCAATTTTGCATAATTTAAAAATCAGACTAAACTTGAATGCAGTAATTCAGAGGAGTGTACCACTAGGAGGGGGTGAGATGTTTTTGCTTTGTAATTTATTTCTTGTGTTTTGAAGTAGTTACAATTAATAAAAACTTGCTCACAAATAAATCTGACAATTATAGGTCACAAATGCAGAACTGAAGTTCGATTAGGCCCTCTCTCTTGAGCAGGTGATAAAAATACCACTACACATTAACATTGTGCATATTAGATACAGATGCACATACAGAGGGCAAACTCTCCTTAGAGGAGCTTTCTGAGGACCAGAAGGAGCAGGAGATTGGAGGTGCCATGTCATCTGTTAGAGACACCAAATGATTCTCAGCTGCAGGGCTTGCAGTCTGTCTGCTCAAAATAAAATACATTCTTTTACAGTCCATGACATTCCACAAGACTGAGGCTGCTAGCTTACAACCCCAGAATCCAGCCTGTCAATGCTTGTGTTCTGCTCAGAGATCTGTAGCTTGAAAAACACAGCAAGTGCCGAAAACAGATCAGCCAGGGTCACATGCGTGGAGTGTTGACCTACTATACAGAAACATACAGAAACTAAATAGTTCTTTCTAAATTTACTGGACACTAAGTTATCTAAGAAGTTTTTTTTTAACTTTTATCTGCAAAAGTTAAATTGCTTTACCTTAAAAGTCCAGTTACAACAGTAAGCTTGTAGGTGAAGAGTAAATCTTTATTTTGTTTTGAATCTAAAAACAGAGAACAAAGATGGCACAGCTGAGTGCTTCTCAGCCCTGGGCTAAGGGAGGCATGGCTTTTGATTAAACTAACTCCGTCATTTTATCACGCTGTCTCCCCCTCTTCCATTAAACACCACTTGAGCCCACTGTAGAGTCACGACTCATATTGACTCTTTCAGTTTGCTTCTGATCTCGACAGCCAACTGCGTATCCTCTGTACCACGCAATTAGAGATAATTTTTCATGGCATATTCCAATTACTCTATCTCTGTGGATGTCAGCTCCAGTAAGAGGAGTTCCAGCGTAGGCTGCCCTGCCTCTGACAGCTGCATTGCCCAAGGACCAGGGCTCCGATTCAGGCAGGGAAGGGCTCAAGCCAGGCTGTCAGACAGCAGCTTTGCAAGCTGGGGAATGTGTGATAAAGAGAGACAGTGCATTTGCTTGTTTCCAAACCACTACATTCCCTGACCAACTGTGAGAGAAGTCACAGAACAAAGGACATCTGATATTTATATAGCAATTTTCAGCTTTGAATATGTACACTTTTTGGGTGTTAATACTATATACTGTATCATACTCTACGACAAATGACCTACATTTTAAGCATGCAGCTTAAATCCAAGCAATAATATAAATAGATTTGTGAAGAGGTTTAAAACTATATATTGTATATACACAGCAATCCCCTTCTTTGGTATTCATTGAATTCAATAGTCAAGTTATAGAAATATTCATTAATGTCCTATTGATAGTCATCTTATGCACAGCTGAGCTAAGATCACAAGTCAAGGTGATGCAAGTACTTAATAAAACCTGTAGTTGCTTAGGGTGCTTAGCTGCAATTCTATCTCAATCAGTGAACCCTGAGATGGTTGTTTGTTATCATGTGCTTTAGGCGATTGCAACAGTTGCTGTGGGAGGGTGGAGCCTTAATCACTGGGATGCTCAGATGCCAAAGAGATGTGCTGTGGGTTGATGCAAAAGAGCCGAGCTCTATCTCCCTGACACAGGTTCCTGTATATTAAACTCAGGTTATGCTCTCGGGCATTCCCGCAACTAACGTTATTGAACAATGTATTGTGCCAAGTTACTAAGGAAAATCATAGAACATTGAATTCTTATTTCTACTTTGAATAAAAAATTAAAATTGCCATGTACTTTATATTACACACTTGACTGATCCCTGGACCAGCAAAGAGGGAACGAGAAAGAGCAGACAGGCTCCTCAAACCCCACCCACCCATCCAGCCATTCATCTTCTGACATGGTACAAGCTCTGCAGTGGCGTACAGGAGGATCAGTGCTGATTGTAGGAGAGGTACATCCATCACAGATGTTGCCCCACAAGAGACCTATCTGTTGAATCCCAACTCCACCACCTGCAGCTCAGAGCTTAATGTGTGCTGACGCTTGGGGACTTCTGGGTACAGTCGTCTAGAGACATGACCCAGACTGGAACTCACAGAGCCCTGCCTGCACTTAGAGAGAATGCCTTTGTGATTTGACCCCCTTGGAAGCATCCATAATAATAACAATTTCAAAGAAGAAAATCTGATCCCACAATCAAAGCTGAAACCTCCTATTCAGTAGAATTACAAGAAACCTTTCTTTTTACACCTTGTACAGAAAAGGTGCAGATCATCACAAATCTCTCCTGCTGTATTTATTTACAGTCCCAAGAACATTGCTACTTAACTTTCAAAGTGAGTTGGCTTTGTTATGTAAGACCACTTACTTGCAATGGATTTGTACTTTTTTTTAAATGAAGAAGATCCCTCAGGGATGTGAAATGGAGCTGACTACTGATGTGCCAGTGATTGTGAGATGTGCTGTCTGAGTATATGAACATCAAACTAATCAGAGGAGAACAACACATTAAAAAAAGAGCATTACATTCATGCACCACAGCCTTTGGCAGGGCATCTCCTATTTATGAAGACAAATGCAATTTAGTATTGCAGACAATTGCTTAGAGCCCACATCATTGCTCTGAGCAATCCAGCTTGAGCTGGTTGTAATGTACAGCAGGTTCTGGTTGGTCATTCATTGCAAAACACACGTAAGCACAAGGACATGAAGAAAAAAGGCAGTGGGTCCTGATTCCTAAAAGCTGGATCCTGTGTAGCATGTCTTTCCTTTCAAGGAAACAGCTGATCAGCATAAAGCACCTACTGCAGCAGACTCCCTGGAGTCCCTGACAAAACCCATCAACAAGTACAGCTCTGGAGGGTGAAAGGAACATAAATAAAGAGCACAAGAGATCAGAATGTTCAACAAGACACACCCTCAATAATCAATTCAAAAATAAAGGGTAAGCCAGTCAGTCAGTCAGAGTAAACCAATAGTAAGAGGATCTTCAGTAAACAAAAACTATAATCTAATAATTAATCCCTGAAGAGAAACCTAAAGGAATACAACATCACAATAATAGTAGCAAAAGGTTTCTAACAAGATTCATTATTAGAAATCATCACACATCATGCAGAAAGAGAATTCAAATTTGAATTGTATTAACAAAAGTGACAACTAAAAAAGCTAATTGAACATACTTCTCAGTACATCCAGTATCAGAAAATGAGGAAATAAAGAGTGCAGAGAAAGTTGAAGGTTATCCACACTATCGTAAATAACTGAGCATTGAATCCCACAACATCACAGACAAAAATGTTAATCTCTGGAGTCAACATTACTCTTTTCTGTTGTTAAGTCTTTGATCCCTGTTAATTCTACAGGTGTTTAAAACAATAATCTCATATCCCTGTTAATTACAAGGGTTGGGCTACTGTCACTCAACAGATATATGAATATCTGCTGTCCTCAGTTCAGTAATTGGTATTAGGCTAAACCTCATAAACTGTTTATACAGTACATAACAAAAATAACAAAACAGTATTCCAATAATGTAAATTCCATTTACACCATCAAACCTAAGGGATGCTTAACTATTCCCACTTGCTGTAGAAGATTTAAGTGCTGCTTCACGCACTTTTTTCCCTTCATGGTTCATAGTCATTATCAAAAGTACTGTATTGAGAAATAGAGAAACAACTGGTGTTGTCTCAGGCAGGTAGCTGAAAACACCTGACTGCAGCAAACCACAGTGGTAGACCCTACCTGTTCCAGCTTGAAGATGTGCTGATTGAAGTAGTGCTGAAGCCGCTCGTTGGCAAAGTTAATGCAGAACTGCTCAAAGCTGTTGTTCTCATAGTCTTCAAAGCCAAAGATGTCAAGAACTCCAATGGAGAGGATCTGAAAGAAACAAAACCCAAGATTTTCACACACTGCCCTTCTTCATAAAGTGACAGCCAGCTGCAAGGCTGTAGCAGTGCTTAGTGGGGCTAAAAGGAATGGTGCTCAGGGTATAGACTTTTATTAGGAACTTTGCCAGTTATCCAAAGAAAAGGTCATCCCAGGGAGGTAAAGGAACCAAACTGAGTGTCAACAAATTCTGAGTGTTTGCTTTGCACATGCGAGCTGTTTATAATAAACTTAGATTAAGCCGGAATTCTTCTGAAAACAGATAAGTAAGTTAAAGTAATCCTTGCATCCCTATATCATCCGCACATTTCCAAACTACTAGTCATCTATTCTGGAATTCAGGAACCCGTGGATACCCGTGATTTCAGTACTGCCCTGCCCAGACAATTCTTGCTACCAGAATTCGTAAACACTTTCCGATTTTATTCATCATAGAAGGAGCCAGGCATGTCTTCCCTTGTCCTGTGCCTGGCAGATGTTTCTTGATTTCTTCCTTGTCCTGGACAAAAGGCACTGGGTTTATCCCACAGACAGGAGTAAAAGTCACTCACGGTGATTCGTGTGCACTGTGGTTGCAGGTATGCCAAAGGACAAGAAAGATGTTCCCAATCTGTTTCACTGGACCACATTTCCATTGAAACCAAAATGAGTTATTAAGTCGATGTTAACATGAATATTATATGTGACAGTAATTTTTTCAATAAGGGTCTTGTTGGCTGTAGGATGTAGCAAGGGGGCCTGCAACAGACTGACATCAGGTTTCTATAAAGGATATAGGAAATAAGCTGCTGCAAGCACAGCCAACTGTCCAGGTCCTCATTATACTCGACAAACATAAGCACGGAAGAAAAGACACAGCAATCAGGCTGCTCCTCTGCTGTACGTGCTCCGTGCGACACTGAACCAGCTGTGACCGTTTGGAAACCATAATAACATTCCTGCCTTTGTGACAGATCAATATAAAATCCTTGTATTCATATCCCCACCAGCATGCCATCCAATACATTTTGGGACAGATATTAAAAACATACAGACAACACCTTAAAATGAAGGGCAAAAACTCAAACCAGATTTCAAAGGAAATTACTGGAATAATGACTGGAAATCTAGTGCACAGAATACTTTAAGTCAAGCATCATTTAAGAGGATCATTGTGTTACAGATGGGAGATAATTCCACACAATGCAGTAGGATTCAATTCCAAATGGCATCCTCTCATATTCTCAGAAACTGGATAACAATCATTCCTTTCTCAACTTACAATCAGCTGGGCAGGGTCATGTGAATGTCTGCCTTTTTAGGATGTTTACAGAAAATGATTGTTTCATGACCTATACAATACACAACAAAGACTCTACACCGTGTGATATAATTCAGGCTTTTGCTTTTAAATATTTCTCTCCAAAACAATGTATTAGATGTATTTCAGTATTCAAAGACAGAATTCAATTTCTTTTCATCTTAACATATTCAAATTTATGCCATATTATTCAATACTAAAGATGTAAATGTTTTCTGAATAATGTAATACCTGTACTTTTTCAGGGATAAAAAATCCAAACAAAATCATTAAAATGAATCAAACTCAACCAGGCTATTTCATTTTGTAGATTCACAGTGTATTCTGCTGGAAGAAAACTGACAAACCCCCCAGAGCTGCAGAAAATGTTTTTGCACAAGAACAGAATGAAATCAAGATGACCCATGGAAGGAAGTTTGCTTTTAATGCCTAACTACTTAAAACTCTTCTAAGAGATTATGTATCTCAAACACAACTTCCCACACACAAAAAAACAAAATGACTTTTTTTTAACTCCAGCCTGGAGTTTTGCCGCCCACAACAGAGCAGACCAAGATACCTGATTCCATGCACAGCTTTCACATTGTTAAAATTGTCTACCTAGTAGTGAGTTGTTCTTGTTCACCTGCAAAGGGCACATGCACCCACAACTAATGCGATGGGGTGTGTGCAGAAGAAAACCCCATGAATTACATGCATGTTCAAGTTCCTGTGCATCCTGAAGGCTTAATTTCCTGGAAGGTAGTCCATCTCCTACCTGGGCACCTGAAGAAGGCTCCACGGCCGAAACGTTGTGTTCTCTTTCTTCTTCTTTTTTTCAGCATGGAATAAACCTATTACTTGTTCCTTTGCAGCCTACGCATGCTGACGCAGCTACCCACCTGAACTACATCTCCTACCTTGATGCTTTCCTCCAGATCTTTGGTGTTGAGTAGCGCATGGTTGATTCTGAACACGATCCAGTCAAACAGGGCGCTGTAGAGCGACTTGGCCATTGAGTCACGCACTGTCCCAGCCTGCAAAGCAAGATGAACAAAAGTCATGCTTGACTAACCATATTTCTGCACTTTAATCAGGTTTGCAGTATGCCCCCTGCCCCCCAGCCACTCAATTAGCAGGAGGTCACCATTTTTCAAAGAGCTCAGTCATAAGACCCTATACAGTACCTCTTCCTTATAGTTTGATCTTGACAAGAAGATAAAATAGATCATTACTGTCAGTTCCATAAAGATATTAAATGTTTCTTCATGAAAACTTCATGTGCAGTAGCACCTAAATCTATTAATGGTAAGAGAAAATTCATAAGTACGAATAAAAAGAAATGATTTCTTTATTCCACAAGGTGAGATTTAGAATCTTTCTGTTGCTTGGTTGCTTGGCACGGCTTGTTCATTCAAAGACAATTTAATATGACAATATTAGCATATATTAATGATATTGGGAAAAAAACAAAAATGGCACAGACGGATACAGGAAGCATAACGTGCCCGTCCCTATTTCACATACTTACTGTTTGATTAGCCCTGGAGTAAATGAGCAGTAAACTCACAGGTAGAGTAAAATTGTGGGCCATTGAAACCAGCGCAAACAGCACAACTGAAATTCAAGCCAAAAGGAAAGCTTGATCTCTGGGAGGATCAAAACAGACTAAATCTGGATAAAATGGTTTGGTTAAACATCTGTATTTTTGTCTTCCTAAGTGGCTTTTAATGGAGAAGAAATGTAAACTTCTTTTTCTTCACTGGCTGGTTTTAATCTATTTTATTAACAGGATGACTGTGTGATAACCCACAGGTGACAGGCGTGTCTCTTGGGGTATTCTTTGTCATGTTAGGTGATGGGCAATAGAAGAATCCTCTTTTCTTCTGTGACCTCACGACAAAAAGTTTGTGTAACAACCGCAGAAACGGTGATCACCTAGGCAAAACCATGCCAGCTCCCTCTGCCAGCTGGCAATTACTGATGAAAGAGAGGGCACCGCACAGATAAAGATGAATGTCATGAAACTGGCTCAGCAGGCAAATCAGGCAATTGAGAAATTCTCCTTTCCAGAGCGAACGGTAGTAATCACGTTTGTGTGTGTGTGGGGGGGGGGGGGGGGGGGGGGAGTTAGGGCTCTTTTCCTGGTAATTGAGAACACAGCACAATGGAGTGGCTTTATTGTATCTTGTATCTTCTTTAAAAAAATATCAAACTACAAGAGCCTTAAATACATTTAGACTACAGGTTGAAACTATGGGCCACATGACAGGTTCAAAAGCGACCATCTTTACTGCCCTCCTGAACAAGATGGTATGACTGAAGCACTCTGGGCAAGGAGCTCTTGGAGTTACCATGGTAACCTCTTAATGGAGAAAGCTAAATAGGGCTCTGCATGAAATACGCAAGCTTTTGTAGGAGAGACTGGATCACAGGCCCACACAGGCGGAAGTTAGCCAGTTGATAACCATGTATTTTCAAGGTACAAATATGAGCAAACCTCCAGCATCAAACACAGCTTGATAAGAGGCTGATGATTTTTTCCACTTACAAAAAAAGTGATAGAGTTTTGTAATGCTCCACTTAGAAAAACAGACATCAAGGAATTATAAACTAACGTGAAGAGCAGTCTTATATGAGGCTACATTGTGTGCATATAAAAAAGATACATAAACATTAACTGACAGTAAAAGCATTGGTCCAGGAAAGAGCTCAACTGAGGCAGGAGCAAGTCATAAGTCTGTCTATTCCTGAGACCTCATAAGGGCAAGACTTACCAAGATGAGTTCAGGCATCATGATTGTTTGAAGAAAACACAGATAAAATTCAGAATAAACTCAGGTAGAAGTCACAATTTTGAGTTCAACCAGCACTGATTTCCAAGCACAGAAACATTTTTTTTTCTCCAAAAAAATGCTCTAATACCTTTGAAGCCAAGAAACTTCTGAAAACCTGGCGACGCTAAATGTTCTTAACTCATTCATCTCTACAGTGTCATTTGGCACTTTTACCATTTTTCTTTGGAAAGACAATATTCGCATTCCTATTCCCAAGTGCCTCATCTGTCATATTCCAAAAGACAGCAAATAGTACGATGGAGAATTAGGCAGAACAAATGGAGCTACAAAGAGAAAATCTAAGTAGCAGTGTATAAGAACAAAGGCAACCACACTGAATGACACTGCAGAGCTAGGCCAGTAACGTACAGCCGACCTTTAAAAGCTTTTAAATAAAGGTGTCTTTATCTCAATGGAGTTAAAGCTCTGTTGCATTATTAGTATCCATCTTTAAATATTTAATTGTATTCACAAATGCATAGTGTATTCTGCTGGCAAACAGTTTACAAAACACATTCAAGGAGTAGCTGGGAAGATAATAAGATAAACGCGTCTCACTGCCATAAGGTAAAAATCATACCCTAGGGATTCTCTGAACCATCTGGCCTAATACTGTACACAGAAACAAGTCAATTGTGGATCTTCTGACTTCATTTTTAAAAAATCCACAACTGGTGTAGAAATACAGTACATTATACTGAACATGTTGATACTGATACGCATGTGAGGTATCTTTTAAGCAAATCAGTGGGTAGTTGCATACTTTGTGTATGGTCACAAAATAAGAAAAGTAACAAATGAGGACTTGTATGCTGCTGTTCATGAACAAAAAAGTAAAAATATAAACCCTGTCCAAGATAATAATTCCTGGTTTGGACATTTGGCTCTTGGGGTATAGCTTTTTACCATTAAGATAAACTATCTGGAGTTTCATACCCATCAAATGCATTTCAGAAGATGTAAACAATTACAGTAGTAATCACAGATAGTTGTGTAACTATTGTTAAGCATGAAAATCAGTACTTGCAATTTGTAATTGGCTATTAAATACAATCTTTTGCTTTTTCCACTTTCATCTAATCACAAAAGTTTTCAAAACACACCACCTACATGCTAGCAGTCCCACCTAAGTTAATCAAAAGGTAAGAGGGTAAAACATTTCTTGAGTCTTATTTAGAATTCCTAAAAATGTTTCTGTCCTGTCCTCTTTACTTCAACTTCAAAAGCTTCAATACTCTTAACACAAATTACAGGTTTGTATTCCCCTTTTCATCTTCAAGAAGTAAAATTTTGCAAAGAAGGCTCGGTTGAACAGTTTGGGATAAAAAAGGTTACATAGAAGGGAAGCTGCTTCTTTAATGCAAGACCTTGCTGTGAACTATGAAATGCAGATAAAGTACCATTTTATAAGATTAAAAAAAGAATATATGTAGCACCAGAATGAAGTGCACTGTTTATTGAATTCATAACTCATTAAAATGAGCATTTACACATGGAAGGGAGAGAGAAGAAAAAACGAACATGTAATAGAGGTTGAGGAGATGGGACTCAAGCAGATAACTGACAATTTCTAGTCAATTTTCAATTTGTAAAGAAACGTAATTACCTAACATACGAAAGGGAGGTGCTGTTGAAGGCTTTAATTACAGGATCCCTCTTATTGTGATTACGTTTCATTCTTATGTGTAGTTGAAGAGTAGTCTTTTCTAAAATAAACACCTGAAGTATCTAGGTGATGGTTTGTGGTCTGGATGAAAAACCTGTGCTAAACTGGAGAAGCTTCATAGATTTTTTTAATGGACAATTATGAGCTTCAAAGCCAGTTTATCTGTGGGGAAAATTCTAGTGCCTGCAGTACATCAAGTATTAATACTTGTATAAACAACAAAGAAGAACGTCGCCACAAAGAACTTTGTGAAACATAATTTCTGGAATTTCTCTGAAACCACCACATTTTAAAACACAGGGTACAATTAAAAAACTCCAGGATACTAGAGACTTGTTGATCTACTTCTCATCAGGGGCTTTGTGACCTAAGTTGAAAAAGCAGGGTTTCAATCTCAAAGAACGCCCATCTACTGTGCAATATTCTCTAGAGGCTAAACACAGCACAGTATCAAAACAATCTTTATGGCCATTTTTGGTGTTCTGGCATTGATTCTTATTACATTAAAGTCAGTCTAAAAACACTTTATAGCCACAAGTGTTTTTGAGACTGAGTTTATGCACACACCCTTTCCTAAGCACAAACATCAAACTATATACCGTATGAAATATCTTACATACCTATACATCATACGTCCAGAGGTCGGATTAATAGTACTGTACATAAAGTGAAAGTTAGCTACATAAAGAGAAACGCTGAATTTTTCTGATGTTGTTGGGAAATGTACATGCAGGTCAATACTGCAAAGTCATTCTTATTGGAATATTGGCTACTCTAATAGCTAATCAGTATTTTAATATACAGTAAGTACTTAATCAGAATTTAAGCAGCAAATCATTTATAGAACACAAAATTCCTCAGATTCCCAAAGCTCAATGGGCCATGGTTTCACTAATACCTACTATTTGTTTTAAAGAGGTTTCATGGCTCCATTAGGCTTATTAACACTCCAATACAAACAGCAGCAGTGTTTGCACAAATCTGGTCAAATAAAGATGCTTTTATCAAAGCTAATGCACTTGGCTGCTACAGTAAGCAAAGGGAAGCCTGGCTATTATTCTAAAAGCAACTGAGGCGTACTCTTAACATCAAGCCTGACCTCCCCAGTCAGAGCTGTCTTTATATAACCTGCAAGGTACAGCTCCAAGGCCAATGAAGTCTCATCTCATTTGTGTTTGAGTTTCTTATTGCATATTGCTGCTGCTGGCAATGCAAATCCTCTTTGCAAGAGCTCCTTGTAGTAAACAGTTTCTTCTTTTAATTTGTTCTGTTCGTTTTGTATTTTTGACAGTAAACCACAAATACAGGCATACAGACGGTTAATGTTCAGTTGTATTTGTGCAATTTTTGTATTAAACGACAAGGAATGTACATATCTGTATA
This sequence comes from Lepisosteus oculatus, assembly GCF_040954835.1. Taxonomy (NCBI): domain Eukaryota; kingdom Metazoa; phylum Chordata; class Actinopteri; order Semionotiformes; family Lepisosteidae; genus Lepisosteus; species Lepisosteus oculatus. Next base: position 59,851,844 of record NC_090700.1, read on the forward strand.
TTAAGAAGAATGTTTTTAAGATATAAAATAGAACATGTTCATTAATACAGTATAGTGAAAGAGGTATATAATTAAGCTCTTGCTCTGGTGAAATGTTTCCAGATAGCTACTGACAAAGACAAACCAAAAAGCTTCTTCAGGACCAACAACAGAACAAGGACAGTAAAAACCAATAGGATTTTAATTGAGTACTGAAAACAGGAGGCACCTCTTTTATACAGAGGGGTATGTGTTTCAGGAAAAGCATTCTCAGCATTGAAGAATATTCTCTGGGAACTCTTAATCAGCAATCAGTTCACATCAAAAATCCTTTGACAACTAACCAACTAAGTTGCATCTTTTAATTTTCTAGAGTTTCTTATATACAATTTGCATACTTTATTTATATTTTATCATTTCACAGAAGGATTCAAGTCAATTTGAGAAAAAAGCTCTTTAACAAAATTATAAATGTGAACATTTTAACACTTTTAACATTTGCAACACATCATAGATGAATAGAAACACCTCTTACAGTACATTTAATGCACAATGCCATCACACACTGACCTTTGCTGTAACATAAATTGTAAAAAGTGATAGTTTATTGAAGGGCAACTAAGAAGTAAGTAAGAAGTTTTAAGAAGTCAAAAAATAATTTCTCTTTGTTTTCATTTCAACCCACGTCTAAAAAACAAGGGTATGATACGGTTTTAATTATGAGAAATATAATTCTGGAGTTTTCCAGAAAGGCTTGTATTTTCACCGACGGCTTACAAACAATTTATCATTGTAAATTACTCTCAAACATCCATCTGTAGGAAAATCACTCAGGACAGCTTGATTTTAGAGACCTGTGGTCAACATCGGTATCTTTACATTCTATAATTTGTGCACAGGCAAGAAGTCAATAGTAGCTTATGAAAGTAGAACTGTTCTGAAAACTGGTATTAAGTTTGTTTTCATGCACTATAAAAAAAAACTCACTTGGCACAATGCTTTTCTTATCAAATTCATATAAACACATCAGGCAGACACACCGAATTGTTTTAATGATGCATTGTGCAAAATCCTCAGAGGGCCGTGCAGAAATGCTGTACATGCCTGGTTTAGACCTCATATAAACAAGCTTCAAGCACTGGGTGACAGGCCAAGACTAGAGAGTTTCTAGAAAAGAGAGGGCTAGTGAGCTGACAAGCAACTTTGAGTATGCACAGCGCTTAACAGGGGACGTTTATGTCATCAACTTTTTTTCTCTTTTAAGTGAAATCCTGCTCGTTTCGAAGCGACGTATGCTCATTCTTGGGGTAATTATTTTAGCTCAAAATGTTACTAGCCATTCTTCATTTTTTCAGGTTCACTGTCTTCTAAAAAGTGTGCTTGACACTGGTCCTCAAGGGTTCCTGTACATTAGGTACTTCATATACTGTACTTCTTTGAATCTCCAGCTTAATAAGAACTAGGAGAGGCTTCAACATGTCCAGTTAAACATATGATTAACTGTAATTAAGCGTTCAGGTGAAAAAAAAAAAACAGAAACCTTCAGGCCCCCTAGGACTGGAATTGTGCTTGGTCTCCCTGCACTAAGCCTTCAGTATACTGTACTCTATATCCCAGCTATTTAAATTCCTCCTAACCAGTCCCTCTGTGATTCACCAATCCCCATAATTGTTGTATTGATCCTGACAATCAGCAATTAAATAATTAAGCAGCCAATTGTAGTCAAATTCTGTGATGGAGTAGATTGAAGCAAATTAAAGGAAAGCAAGTTCAGTTAGCACGGCGTAATGAACTCCTTAAGAAAGACATGGGGAGCGTGGGTCTGTGCTACCAACAGCCTTCCTGCAATGTTAAAAAAGCCAAATCTTTTATTCGCCTTCCAAACACGATAATCTGTATAATCTGCAAGGCTAAAATAAACAATCCTGTGACAACATGTTACTCCACAACATATTTGTCATGCTGATATGGTTCAACAGAAAATAACCAGAGATGTCATCTTTTCTTCATCAAAGAATAAGTGTAAATAACTATCCAACACAGCATGAAGTATTCCACTCCAGAATACACCTGATCCTGGGCCAATAACAGCGAAACTATGCCACAAAGTTGATTTTTTTAGAAACATCATACTGCAGGTCCTTCAATTTAACAGGAAAAGGAAATGGTCCAATAACCATCTTTGCTACCAGGTGGTTCTATGTATTTTATAAGAATAGCAAACACTTTCAGAAAGCTATCATTATATGGGATAAAGAATAGCTCTGCTGTTCCTAACTTTATTTACTCAGCCCAGTAAGTGCATTTTAACATGATGAACTTATAAAAGGAACTATTTCAAAATTTCAATTGCGCTTCCAAATAGTTCACATCGTCTAAACATGAGGAATACCTGGAACTCTTTCAATTCTTCCGAGTGCTCCAGGCAATGGGTTGTACTAAACTTTTTAGGACCTAATGATCTAAAGAAAGCAGATTGAGCAGCTGGTGACAGTACTGTCGCCCTGGTAGAAAATATTGTATTCCACAGTACAGGGCAAACTAGTCACTAGTCCTTAAAGTAAATTACTTAATACAGAGTTTATAAAAATTCAGGTAGTTGTAAAAAGCAAAAGGTGTCTTTTCAAAAATGTATTAAGCATATAGTTGTGTAAGGGACTGATAAACTACTTTCACATTCAAGTAGACAGACATCTCTTTGCAAATGCTGATTATACTGTATCTGTAATGAAACTTTCATCTCAGTGATGTGGCCCTCTGCAATGTCCTTTCCTATCTTGTATCAGAATCCTGATGGGTTTTTTTTTATTGTAGAAGACAACATATAAGATGTTCAAAAATAAATAGCAAAATACTTTACTGTGAGACTCACAATCAAGTCGACAAAATAACAATCCTCTTTTATTTTCTGAAACAAAAGTACCTTTTTAAATCAAAGCGTTTGAGGGAAAACATAACACCTGGGCTTAAATTCACAATAATTGGAATACTGAAGCTATTTTGCAATTATTTCATCTTGCTTGTTCACAGACTAAATTTTAAAAGCATTCACCTTACTGCAAACTGAAAGACAAAAGAGCCTGAGAGAGGAATAGAAGCAAATCTAATTTTCAGATCTACTGGCTTTTATCTTGCTGCAGCTGTTACATTTCCATTAGCTGATGCAAATGTTGGGGGGGAGGTAGTTTTTTGTTTGACTGTGTGAGTATACACAAGGTTTTAAAGGGAAATATTTCAAATCTGTCTTGACACAGAAGGTTCCTTGTTGAGTTAAATGAAAGGGCTCAAGTGACCGGTTATGTTAAAAAAATTGGATCCAAGTCTAATGACCAAAAAAACAGCCCCAGCAATTTGCATGAAAAAGTAAAAAACAAACAAACAGCTTTTCAGTTGTAGGAATAACATTTCTCAGCTATGGAAAACAAAACTGAAAACATATCCCAATACAAAATTCTAATTAAATACTCTATTCATCAGCCTTATTGTGCAAGCTCATGAATTCCACTAAAAAGGCTGAGCATTTTCACAGAGTATCAGTGATTAATTAATGATGCCTGGGAGATGCAGAAATTGATCACATGATTTCAGTTCTGTAATGAAAGTCTTGCATAGACAAATGCTTTAACAGTGTCAATGTCAGCTTTCAGTGCTGTTAATTCTGGCATTAAATGTAAATGGCTAAATTGCTTAATAATAAAGACTTATTCATATCAAATCCATTAATGCCATAATTCAGTCTAGTCAAAATTGTTCTACAGTGTTTGAAGTGATTTGGGAAGTTATTTTTAGACTGTTAAATGGTGCCATTGACAGTGTTTTTCCTCGCTCTCAAAACAATCATTTTCTCCTCCTGTTTTTCGAGAGAAGCTAACTTCTAATCTGATTAAATTTCCATGACATCCCCATCTCTCCCCTACACCCTATTTACGATTTGATTTTGGTAAACCTAATAGGCATCTCTTTCCTGGCAGATTCCAGATCATTTGAGTGCCAGTGTTTCCGCCTTCTCCAAAACAAACAATCCGAAAAGCATCAAGAAACATCTGCTTCTGCAATGCTTCCTTCGATCTCGGTTCTAAACAGCCCTGCCACAGCAGGTCTATCCTAATTCCAGCTGCTGCAGAAGCCTCACTCGTTCTGGGCCTGTGTCATGTCATGTTTTCAGACACAACACTAATTTAATACTTTGTTTTACATTAGTGCCCAAGGTTTCCAAAACAAAACTCAAGTCTCGTAATGCAAACCATCAGAATAACAGCCCTGTGTCTTTCAATTCCCAAGAATTAGGATTCACATGTTCTTCTGCAACATTAAACATGGAATCCGATACCATTCTATATTGCTGCCACATGAAGTTTACAACCTTCTCTTTCCTGAGTTGATAAGTCTTCTCAACAGATTGGTTCAACCCAAACACTTATTTCTAAATCTCTCAATTGATACACTGTCTCCTGAATTAAAGTACATCATACTGCAAATACTATGGTGGTTTACTTAACTTTGAGATTTCTTAATTAAAAAATGTAAGGGCTATTCTCTAGAAATTTGCTTATCCTTCCCATTTGTGACATTGAGCAAGAACTGCAGCAACAATTCTCTTTTATAGAGGTACAGGTGAGTGAAAAGAATGCGGCACACTGTACATCTGCAGTTCAACCATGGAAGACTGAAAAAACTGCTCTGCCTCAAGTATTCCCTTGAAACACAGGCTAATACACAAGCAGTAGGTCATAAAACATTTAAACGAAAGAACAGGATAACGCATACATTAAAAAAAACTATAGCAAATGCACCACTAAATTCCAGAACTCGGATGTTCCCCTTATTGAGGAGTGTTAAAACGGCCTGATGTTAAAATTGATCCAGCAGTATGAATGTGCTACATAAAGTTAAGCTGCATTAAGGAAAACAGTAAATTTTAAAAAGGTAAATATTAATGAAAAATCGACCAAGTTTCCAAGACTGATGTCTATATACTGTACACTGTATCTAAATGTCCAGTCTAGTATCCAAGTCTTTATATACAGGAATTGTCAATAGGTTATTAAATCTATATGGTGCCAAAGCGATCGATGCAGTGCATATTCTGTGTGCAGTATAAAGGTTAGCAGGGTTGAAGTAGGCTGCCAGAAAAGCCAGTTTTGTCTTACTTCAGCAAGTCTGTAGGGCACAATGAGCCTCTCTCCCACTGTTACAGTCTTCCGCGTGGTAAGGGCTTCAAACAGCATTTCTTCCTTCACCTGCAACAAACAGAACCACATTCACTTTCAGAGGGAAAACATCCACACCGACCAAAATACTTTAAATGACGTCATGGACTTGGCAAGGGAAGCAGGTAAAAATATTTAAATAATGTCTTTCAACGCAACCCAGGAACTGCATACAGAAGAATTTTAAAAAGCACTGTTTTCTCGTGCATAAGGAACCATACTAAAAAGCTAATGCTACATACTTCAATGTTAAAGAGCCCAGGCCATCTAATCATACCTGGACTGCAGACCTCTCACAGAGCTCAACCTGCGTTTCATTTTGACCCTAGACAGTACAGGATCTATACATCTCAGTCATGTCATGTTTTCGGAAGAAATAAAACGAAATCATTTTTATTTTGAGCCCTTGGTATGTTTGGACATGCTGTACCATCTCCTCTAATAAAAGTATTCCACAGACGATATACATTTGCCCAAAATATCTGCCCTCCCCCCCCGTGTGAGTCATAACGCCAGCAGTAAAACCGATCTGTGCAGTAACTACCGGCTAAAGTCATCATACTGGACTGTGCCAGTGCCAGCAGGAGCTGTGCAGCCTTGGGCACAGTTTTTCTTTTTTGGGGTTTATTATCATTCTTGAATGTCTGTTGATACACTTGAAAGACGACACAGTGTGCCAACTCGCTGCTCAAGCTTTTATAAGATCATGGAGTTCAGACTAGCAAAGGACACTGATGGTTATTTGGCTTGTCTCATTTGGTAATGAAAGCACTGCCTGCAAAGTGACCAATGTTTTATCATGACAGCAAATAAGATATCAAGCATGATGTACTGCACATGTTGCTTCACATGAGGACGTGACTTAAATCAGGTGTGGTATTGTCATACAGTACAAGCTGGTGGTGATACAAAGGTCACTTAAGACAAAAAAAAGAAGTCATCACCAATAAGATTGAGAAACATTTTGAATACTGTCTTTTTAAAAGACATCTGGCTAAATACGCTTACCGCTTTTAGCATAAAAAAAAAATCCTGAACACCAAGTGTTTTTTACCACTTAAAAATGTAGTCCAATTTGACTAAAACTGAATCGCAGCGATTAAGTGGAGTACAGATTGAAACTGCCTTTTCATTCAGCCAAGCATACTTTTAAAACTGTTACAGAATTTTAAAAACTGACACTACACTGAGAATTATATTTAAACATTTTGACATTTTGAAGAAATACAGTATGCTTGGGATGAACAACCGCAAAAAAAAATGTGTTTCTGTGTGTACATTTCTTCCAAAACCAATCTCTGTAATTATGCAGTACAAAAAACTAAAAAGTTCCATGCATGCAGTTTCACTTCTTAATCAGATCTAGCTTTCTGGAGCTGTCTCCCTAAATTTAACAGGGGACAGGGGTCTCAATTACCAGATTATTTTTATCAAACATTTTACTGATAAAATTGCTTCAGCTCATGTTTACAAAACTCCTTCCTGCCCATTTGCAGGGATGCTAATAGATACAGTGTACATATGCAATGGTCATAATTTAAACCTAAGAAAAGGAGGCTATTTGATCCTCCTAGTCCACTTGGAGTTAGCAGCTAATTTATCTGAAGATCTCAATTAGCCATTTCTTGAAGGAAGCTGGGGTACAGCCCTCAACAACATGGTAGAATAGCTTGTTCCATGCTCCCACAACCCACAGCGTTAAGAAATGCCTTCCTTTCATGGTTTTGAAACGTAAAAATACTCTTCTCTCCTCTACTGCGTGGTTGATTCTGAAATAGTCTATCGGATTGACCCTGCCAATCTTTTTGAGGATTCTGAATATTTGCTACAGGTCCCCTCATACACTTGTCTGTCTGCAGCAGATGACAATCTCGATTGGCCTCTCTTTCTGTCCCCTGCTCCCGCCTCTCGCTCCTCCTCCCTCCCAGCCTTTGTTCTCCTGCTACTTTACCTTTGCCTACTGCCCTGTCTCTCTCACACCTGAAGAAGGCTCCACAGCCGAAACGTTGTGTTCTCTTCTTTTTTTCAGCAGGGAATAAACCTATTACTTGTTCCTTTGCAGCCTACGCATGCTGACACAGCTCCCCACCTGAACTACTCAATCCTTTACATTGCTGATTAAGGGCTCTCACTCAGAGGCGTTTTGTTTCCTTGCTCTGCTTTGACAGCTCTCACAAGGCAGTGTTCGTCTTTACCTTCAACTCCAAGAGCTGAGTGCCTGTGACCCCACAGCAAAGTAACGGAGGCAACAGAGTTCCAACCAGTAAAATAAAACAAGTGGCTCTTGCCCCTAATAGATCAGTTACTGTATTCTAGAATGCAGTGATCCTTATGCTAGCTCTTATAAAGGTATTCACTATCGCAATGTCAACTTTCATATTTCGTAGTGCAAAGCGGATTAAGCAAACAAAAGTATACATCCGTCGTATGAACAAAACTTTCAAACCTAATCACATTATAATCTAATTAGACAGCTAGAAGAAGATGATATTTTCTAAACTATGAAACAATAAAATCAAAAACTATGAGGCTTAGTCAACTGTCTAGAGCCCTGGGTACCTACCTGGCTTTTATAATGAATGAGCTGAGAATGAAATATAGTTAGAACTGTAATTTTTTAACTTTTCCTTCATGGTTCCTGTCCCTGTTACAAGCAACACAACATTTCCACCTTTTAGGATGTGTTTCAAAGGGAACAAGTCACCATACTTATTATTTTTAACGGTAGGGGAAACTGAAAGCCTTTGGTAAAGAAAGCCTGTTCTTAAAAGCACAAATTGCTACATCAGCTCTCTTAAAGCTATCGTTTAAAGATTAAAAATAAAAAAGTCTTATGACTCAGTAACTGAGCCAAACACATCAGATAATTATAAATCATCAAATTATATGTTGCATGCAAACTGAATTCTTGTCTCCGATTTTTTTCCATCTATTAGCTCCATCTGCCTCGATGTAAAGAACTGCAGAAATGAAGACTAAACATTTTTCCTTATTCTTAGTTTGAGAATCAAAACCTCTGTTAAAAATTGCTTTTAATCCATGTCATTGCATATTCTACAAAGAAATGGTTCTTTAAAAAATGATTTTGTATATCTTACTGAAAAAAGTCAAACAATCCCAGATCCCATTTACAGTACTTCTCAGAAACTGTTTGCTTTCTCCGTTAAGCAGATTGTCATTTTAGGATACCCAATATTATATTTTTTCTGGTGATCCTCTTTTAAAGTTGCAAAGTTTTGAAGATCTGTCAATAAATAAAATGCTGGATCTCATAGAAAAATAAAATGCTTGAAAAAGTTATTCACAGAAATATTAATCTACCCTGCAACAAGGAATTGTATGGCTCTAAGGGAGATTATTTTTGAAGGTTAAAATCTTGCTCAGATTTTAGTCTACAGTGCTTTACAGACTTCCATTATGTTGCTTATATATTCAGAATAGAACAAAAATCTCTTGCATATTCTCACTGTCTGCTAACCAGTAATTAATTCTCTCTGAACTGAAGTGCCTTTCTAACAAACATAAACTTATTTTTTCATTGCTCTCTCAGATAAAGTGTTAAATGAAATAAAATCAACTCCATTCATTCAGTTAAGGAAAACTACATCACATGTTGGGAACATTTCCTGTTTGCTCATTTCTAGCTTTGCACAGGACTGTTTGCACACACTGTTCACCCCAGGACTGCAGACCAGGACACTTCCACCAGACACTGTGGCCTTGCCTTCTTTATATGGGGACAGCTATACTGCACAAATATGACTGAATTTCAGCTACTACTGCCATTTAGAGAGAGAAGTACTGTACAGTGTAAGGCAGTAAATCAATCTACTGGGGAACTTGAAAAAAGGGTATGAAAAAAAGAGATGAGGGAAGGAGAAAGGAGAGGTCCGTGAGGGGCTTCACTGCAGCATGTCACTTTGAACGCAAACCACTCCACTGACAAAGTCACTCCTCCACTTGGACAGAGTGACCCTGTCAACACGCACAGATAGGATCTCAGCTGTCGGCAAGTGTGGCCCAGCCTCCCTCCAAGACCGTTCCTCGAGAGCCCACGGGCCGGCACATCACAGTGCGGGGTCTGAATCAGTTACAAATGGTGAACAATTTAATGGCAATCCTTTCTCTCGGGTCTGAAGCCAAATGTATTAGTTACACCTCAAGAGGAAGGGTTATGGTTCTGTGCCAGATTAATAATGTGCTGAATAGTTTTTAATTGACAAATTGAGGTGTGGGTCAAGTCTTGAACCACACGGCAGCTGCAGAGAGGAAGTTCCAGCCCCGAGTAAAGGAAAGGGAGCTGAAGGTGTGACTGTCACAGAGCTCGTTTCAGAATCAAGTGAGCTACGTCACACACAAGCTTGCGAAATTTTCGATTGCACAGAGAACGGATTTGCTGCTCTATACACAAGTACAAAATACCAAAAGACGTCGCAGCAAATAACAAAATGACCAAATCGAGCTTTTTGGCAGATAAAAACAGTGCTTCTTTAAGATTTTTCTGAACTCAGACCATATGCCTTCTTAATGAACCATTGCTGCCATTAAAAAAAAATTGTTCAAGCAAGTTTTTAAAGTGTGAGTACAGTTACTGGATACTAAGAAAACTAGCCAGTGCAGTCTCAATATACTTAATCGATATCGCTTTGAACTAAATGCCAAAGAAAACTGGAAGCTAAGGTAAATTGGTCTTGTGTTCCTTTCCTCAAAAACATCTTAAATGTATTTAGAAACTGGCCAATTGTAAAACACAGAAGCACGGAGAGACACTGTACTAAAGGGCTGTCTTACCTCCAGCAGCTCGGATACCGTTGGCAGCACTTCAGGGTTACAAATATCAATGGAGTCATCCCGATAGGTTTTCTTCTTGTAGCGTATATTCCCTAAGTGAAGTATAGCAGACAGTAGGGAGAAGATCCTGTAAAAGGGAGCAAAATTGTTACAAGTTGGAAAACACCTCCAGCAAAAAGACACCAGCAAAGTCATAATCCAGTCAGTCTTGTAATCTCTGTGGGGCTGTGTTCTGCACATATGATAAACATTATCTTCATGTGCTTGCAGCTTGTCACTTCATCATTGTCAGAGGTGGGTAAACCTCCAAACATTCTTTAGGCAATCAAGCTGCTCTAAAGACAGCTGTGCTACAGCAGCCCAGGGGTTCAAGACAGGAAAAATGTCAACCCCAGCATTTAAGCTTAATATTCCCTTACATTTCTCCTTCATAAATTTTTGTCAGGGTGGGGAACTACAGATCTACAGTATGTGGAGTGAGGTGTGTCTGGTGACCAGGCTGCAAATTCTCCTCTGGACTTACTGTTTACGGGTTGAAGGGAGAAACCCCACCATCTCCATGGCCAGCTGCAATCTCTCAAAGTCATGCTTCAGGTCCTCCCCTTCCACTGTGAAGCAATCCTGCTAGTATCAACAACACAGGGGGGTCAGCTTCACAATTATCACAATTCTGTTGGAATTATTTTACATTAGGTCTAAAAATATCAATTTTTTATTTCACCTTCTTTTTTCCTTATATTAACATCTACCACTTCTAACTTCATCTAATGAATTTATGTATGCATTTATGCAGTGGAGACATCCTGTTCTAATCTCACCAGCTAACAAGATCATCTTTCAACCTGGAATGCCTGATCTGTGGCTTCTGAGACTAAACTCAGCCAGTGTGATCTCCAACAAGCCTGGCTAGGAGCCAGCAATGGCAACATAGGGCATACAAAATCAAACATGTTTTCCCTGTTAACAGATAAGAATAGTAGGTGAGTGCAAAATGCACACCATACACTAGTGGTACAAAGCCTACCTCAAGCAGATTAGCAGGGTGTGCCACTGGGAACCCATACACTATTACTAACTTCAAATACAAGTAATACCAAGCTGCCTTAATGTCTCATTCACCCCAGTAATGGATTATTACTCATCCATACAGAGAAAATAGAGGGTTCATTGAAACTATTTCCACACCTCTTAGCATGTAACAATGCACAATTTATTAATTTCACTACTGAAAAAGTGGATCCACATTACACCTGCCGTGTGCCAAGAACACTGCTCATACCAATTTGTTTCCTCTAAAAATCCACCTCTTACTTGCCAAACATAATGCAATGGTAGAGGCCAAATGACTCATGGATCAATGTCATTCTGAATTCGGTCAAACTGTCTCAAGACATCAAGTACTTCTGGTTTAATTTAAGGGTTTGCTGAACGTTAGCATATGTACATTTCAACCATTTTTGCCCACACACTGGAAAATTTAAAATGATTTTTACCATATAGTTTTGGAAATTTGGCCCGGGAGCAAAGAAAATAAAATTATAATTTTGATTAGTTTTGTCGTTTATTAAGAAACTGAAAATTAACTATGAAAAGACTAAAGGCTACACAGGATCATAATGTTACCTGCTGTACCATGCAATTTTACAAAATCAATATCTACATTCAGAGACATTATAATTGAAAACACATTATCAGCTCATCGCTCATCAATTTATTTGGCTCAAATTCCTAAAAACATGGTTACACAAAAACTTTACAATTATAGTCTAATTCATACTCAATAAATATGGAAACCTTCAATCAGAGATAGTAAGCCTGACAGACGTTTCATAACATTCACTGCTGCTAAAGAGAGAGTCCATACAGCCAGTGAATCTCTGTTTAACATGCTGCCAATAAAAGAGACTGACCAAAACCTACTGCATTACTGAGAGCCATAACTGTTTTTGAAAAGCAGAAAAATGCAACCATTCATGTATTCCAAGAAAACAAATAGCAAAGTTCATTTCCAAATAAAACAATGATATATGATATACAAAAACAATAAATTTAACAATGAAACAAAATATAGTGTTAACTATGAAATAAGATACATACTACTTAAGTATTACTTCACAACTATAAAGAGAGTTGTCATGAGGAGGAATTGAAAGGTTACCCTGTATGCCCAGGCCACACTATTTTAAAAGGGAATTTCCTTTATTTAGCTTTAAATGTATATTAGCTGAGTCTCTGGGAAGTTATGTCTCAGGAGCTATATGTTTTAAAGTTATATTTTAAAATCAGAATTTCTGACAAACCCTGGCGTCCCCTAAACCAGTGAAGGTTCTTATCCAGACACATTTCACTTCTGTTTGAAAGGCATGAAAGCCCGAATGTGAAGCACTTTAAACAGTCAAGACAGAAATGGTGTCTGCAGACAAGTCAACCATTGAGAGAAGCCTGGAAACAGCTGGCACTAGGGTGTTGTTTCTTCGTTACAGGAATAATGTCGGATTTGTAAAACGCATGTTCTCACTTTAATAAGAGTGCCTGCCCTTGCTCTGCGTGGTCCACAATTCATGTGATAATTATAACATTCCAAAGCAATGGAAACACATACTGTGTTGAAATGATTGTCATTTCAAATTGCTGTGCTGGTTTATGGATGTGAAGACTGCCGTTTTCTTATGTTCAGGCACATTTTTTAAGCCTCAAGTTTTACTAACAAAAACAGACACTCTACAAAACAAGCTGCCCACTAACATGTTATTTCTGGATTCATTCGGTGGCCCTTTATTTATCCACTACGGTGTAAGAACCAGACAAACCCTTAATTAAAACATTGAAGTTTGCTCCGCACTCATGGGGAAAAGCACCACCTCAAAACAAACACATTTTACCTTGTTTCAATGTTAAATCTTTTCCAAATTATTTTCTTAGTATGATTAGTGCTTTCACCTTCCTGGGGTAATGGGCCCCAACACTGTTTAATCAATCTTAGATTTCTCGGAATTACAGTGCAGGGCAGAAGAAAAACAGCTTTTTTATATTATATCTAATAAACAAAATTAAATGTTTTTCCCCACAAACACACCTCTTTCCAATCTATTAACATTTTAAAGTTTTCATTTCTCAAAGTTTCAGAGCTGTGGATCAGCTGTAGTGTTGAAACAATACAACTCACCTGTTTTAACACTTCAACAGTTACTCTGTTTTACTGAGCAGACTTCACAGCAACATCTTAACTGACACATGTCTTAGAAATTGTCAATGCAATTGCCTTTAAAAAGCAAGTAAGAGACAGCAGCTACATGGACAGGTACCCATTTAAATGGAAGCATGCCACATGGAAAGACATGAAATTCAAAAACACTTTCCCCCACAAGTCATATAAGAAATTACAACACAAATGGAAGGCCACAGTCTATTTGGTCATCGTTCTCTTTGAGCAAGTCAGTACGCGACATGTCATTTCAGTACAAGAGCATATTCTTAAACCGGGATAAGCTGCTTTTAAGAGAAAGAAAAACACAATATCATAAATTAGCATAACTGAATTACCTTGATTTTGGGAAGGAGAGCATTTCTGGTCATTAAAGGAATAATGATAATAATTCTTTGATTCTGTCAATCTCTTTTTTTCCCCTCAAAGGACCCCAAACTGTTAAGCATACAGGTGGGGACTCACTTCAGCCACTACAGAAGTGCATCATCTGCTACAGATCAGATCAGGTAAAACCGTGAGAAATTGTTTCAGCAGCTGAACTTAAGAGGAGCTTTAGGTAGCCAGACTAAGCAAGCACTGAGCGTAATTTAGCAAGGAACCCTGGGGCTAACACCCCTAATCTTACTAACACTGCCAAGAAATGTTTAATAACCATGTAGTCAAGTCCCTTCTGAAGGATGGCTCCTCCTACAGCACAGTGGTGAGTGACCGTACTGCACACTGGGGTATTGGTTCGGTCCAGAGGGAACAGTCCCACCTACTGGCCCACCAGCACCAGCTATAGCAGCAATGTGGTCTCCCTCAGCGGTCTCGCCTCCTAGTGTGGACCAGCGCCAGCGTTGCTAAGCTTCTGAGGTGTAACAAAGTCAGGGTACACTGTGGTGACGCTGCCGTCATGTACGGCACGGAAATAAATATTTGCAATTTCGCTCTCACGTGAAGCAGACAAGACTGCTTTTCGATGTTGGAGAAGTTTTATTAACTGTGTGGTTTGCTCTTCTGTTGTAAACGGAGGCACCCTGAACCCCTTCATCACTCATTGAGACCAGGTGATGGGACAGCCCTGAGAGACCCACTACGGGGTGCTGGCGAGGCAAGAAAACTTCAGCATATGTTGAAGAAAATGAACTTCTCGCCTCTCGTGTTCACCATCTAGGTGCATTTGGTGAACCAGGTAAAGCATCGCCCTTTAAATCACGATCTGTCTACAAATAACAAATTCCACCCAACATACAGGATGCAAAGACATGCTGGCAATGGTGAGAGATATTGACAAACCTACCTCTTGTAATATCTAAGTTCAAATATGGCCGAATTCCCCTATGAAAGCGCCTTTCTTCTACTGGCATAGCAGTAAGAAATGGGACAAAACTAAAAGTGCAGCAGAAAGCTGTGAAGAACAGAACTACATGACAGGAAGTGGGGATTTTGTCATTTTAAGGGTCCTTTTACTTAGTGAAGATGTTGCAAATGGCATGCACCCATTTAACTCAAGTCTTACACAGCTCAAGAATATTAAAAGCTCAATAATGATTTATTGCTGTAGCAAAATGAATTCTAAAGTCTTTACAGTGCCAACCTATCGTACATTGGCCTCTTACGAGAAAACAGAATGACCAAACAGGACAAACGTGGGAGCTGAGGGACTGTGCAGAATATTAAAGACATTGCAAGACTGAGAGGAAAAAAAAGTCCAAAGAAAACAAGCAGGATTTGATTTTGTGCATGTGTGTATACATGAACATCTGGAGAAAAAGCAGTGTTCCAACCCAGCAGCACCCACAGACACTGTATGAATACTGACCGGCTCGGTTTCATAGTAATTTTCCCAGTGGAGTCTGAGGGGTTTCTTTGTCATCTGTAAGTAAGGTAGATGGGGTTAGGCAGCATTCAACACAACACTCATTCTCTACAGAGAAATCATGAAGCATGCAGTTAATGAAGAAGCAAAAGCACACAGACATCTTACTCTAAACTGCTCTTCCCCTAGACAATAGATTTTGGACTGTAGGAGAAAATTTAAGATTATGCATAAATTATTGTTTTAAAATATAGGATATTAATAGCTGTAACTTCATTACTGTGAGTACTGAATAATTTATTTTGAAACTGGGTATCTTTTTTTAAATCAAGTTTTGTTTAGAAGGATATTAAAGAGAGAAAACAGAG
Organism: Lepisosteus oculatus; assembly: GCF_040954835.1. NCBI lineage: Eukaryota > Metazoa > Chordata > Actinopteri > Semionotiformes > Lepisosteidae > Lepisosteus > Lepisosteus oculatus. The sequence goes on from NC_090700.1 coordinate 59,867,201, forward strand.
CAAAGAAATATCTGCAGACATTTTTTGTAGTGAAGAAAATCTACAAGGAAAAAACATTAAAATAACTCAAGTCATTTTAATAGTAGTTTGCTGTACTTTGTGCTGCCTTGCATTAATCAACACTTAAATAATTCACTCTTAATTTACTGCCCTCTTTCAATCAAAAAAGGCTTTGCAATTAACTCAGCAAGATCCAAAACAATGCAACACCACCAACACCGAGGTACACCAGAAGCCAGCAGTATTACAGCCACGTGCTTCACTGTCCCCACTTGTGTACTGAACAGGGCTGTGGCCACTTCCAGAAAACGTTGTGATTCATTGTGATTCTGGCCTGCGATTGATACTTCACACTTTCCAATGTGCTGGTTCTGTCACTGCAGTGCTATTTTGGAGACTGCATGACTGCATATGTGAGAAATTAACATCAATCCTGCCTTGATTAAAGAACCAATCCTGATTTATTGTATTATTGTAATATTTTTTCTAAAGAATATCAAATCATATGCTGCTTGCCAGATCTGCAGAAATTTCCTTTCTAAGCAGTGGTCTACTTAGAATTTATGACTTTGCTTCTTATTTTCTTCAACTCTGAAAAAGCACCCCCCCCCACCCCACTCCTTGCCTGATAACACATGTAATTACGGTGTATCAAGTTCAAAGGATAATACAGTATGAAGAGTTAAAGACAAAAATATAATACAGCCCATTCCTTCCTTTCCCTTGGCTATTCCTAGTCTGATTTTTAGAAGTCTGAAGCCGTGCCGCTCTGTTAAAACCCCTGAGGGCCATGCAGTGAGTCAGTCACATGGCAATGGCGTTGAAGAGCATGTGTGGAGCAGTACGCCGGGGACCGCAGCGCGCGGGCTGCCAGATGTCGTTGCGAATTGAAAGGACAGGCAGTGGGAAGCAGAAAGTAATACAATGAACATTCAAGACGCGCTCTTGTGTTATGGTGACGCGGCATTAAAAAGAAACAGCGCGACGGTAAAGCAATGGAATATGAATGAAGAGCAACGGGCTTCTTCTGTCACATTCGTCCGCGGGAAGTATGAGGAAAGCTGAGGACCTCGGCTGCAGTGCACACACAAGCACGGGGAATGGAGCTGGTGAAAGGAATGGGAGGCATGAACAATGGAATCTGCTTCCTTTCCTTTCCTCCCCTCTCTTCCTGTTTTCCAGCGAGAGGGACTGTGGGCCATAGCCATCTGGGCTAAATGGGAGCAGCTGGCTGTGTTTTGCAGATGTACCAGTAACCAGTGAAAGTGTCGGTGCAGAAGCCCCATGCAAAGCTAGCCTCTGTTTCGCACTGAAAGTGACAGAAAGGTGCAATGTGAGGTATGCAGTGTGTGAGCCACACAAATCCAAAAGCCAGAAGTGCAGAGCTGGCTCTGCTGGCTTATTCACTGGCACTGGTTTCTTCTTGCAGTTTGCAGATCAGCGCGTTTTAAAATTTCTGTCAAGTATAAACAAATGTTAGTCATTATTTTGCTTGTGTTTCTTAATATCATTCCTTTCTTGCACACGGGGCTTTACATGGTCGGAACAATTGAACTCAGGCGGACTTTGATCAAGGTTTTGAAATGTCAGCACCCAGCTGCTGCACCCTGGCCCTCCCCCCGCACACCACCTGATTGAGGTAATGGTACTCCTCAGGCTTCTTGAGGTGGAAGGCCGTCCTCTCCTCATCACTAGCGCCTGCCAGGAGGTAGTAAAATACATGGTAGTTCCTGGAAGACAACGATGGACACAGCAGCTTAGTCACATATCCAGGCCCTGCACAGAACCACAGCAGAGGCAGGTTAAGGAGATGGAAATTCATGCAAAAAGTTCATCACAAACTGCAACTCTGTATTATCTTAGAAGTGTTCTTACAGAAGTTTGTTGCAAGAAGAATGCCATTTCAGAATATAATTAGAAAACGTGAATTTAAGGTGACAATAAACTCATTAGCATCCTAGGTAGCTCTGGGTGGTGAGTTTTCAAAGGGTCTGCAAGGCGGAGCTGAGCTCCAATGTAGAGCGATGGAGAGGTCAGAGTGCACAGAGAGAGTTGCAGCTGCTAGCGCACTGCTCTCCCAGTGGGAATTCTCACAGAGGACAGGGAGACTGGGGCTGACCATCAATCTCAATCAGGCCTTGTGTGAGCCCACTCCTGTTCCAGGCCCCCCAGACGTCCGATATAACCTTTTCAGCTCTGGATGTTTTTGGCTTTAAAGTATTTCTTCTTTATATTCTCATAGTAGAGTAGGCAACTGCAGAATACATTTCCCAAGTCTTGCTTTTCCACGTTTAGAAGAATGAACAATGCTTGAACAACAACAACACAAAACTATTTTAAAATACTCCATGTGTTTGGGTCCCCTCTTCATCTCAGACTTAAATCCATAAATACAAAACAAAACAGCAAAGATATTGTAAAAAAAGAAAAATTATGCTGAGGCTAGATAAGTCATACCTACAACTAATGTCCAATGAAAGAGGCTTTCACATTATCAGTGAGCAAAAAATGATCAGAAGAAAACACAATGAGATGCTGCTGATTGGAATGTGACTAAGCTGTTCTAAAGGCCTACCACAGGTACTGCCCTGGAAAGGAGGAGTACCTATATCATGAGATGTACAGAGAGAAGCACACAGCATGATTGATTTCAGATGCAAAAATCTTTGAACATTTATAATCCTTGCACTGGTTCCATTGACCTTGAGATCTGTTTATTAATAGGCCGTTAATGAGAACAGAAATGCTTCAGGGATTTAAACACCTCATTGCATAAGGATAAATTTGTATCTTCTCTTCAATCATAAAGAAATTTTAAAGACAGGACTTTCTTCGGTTTATAAAACAAGAACATGTGGGGGGAGGGGCAGAAAATGTTTTTTTAGTAATTTCATAATATTGACACTGCAAAGGTTATTCCTTAGACATTGCATGAAAAACAACAATTATTAGTTCGTGATTATTTCAAGAGATGTAAAAATAGGCTTGATTAAAATATTTTTTTCTTCAGTACAGCAGCAGTTCCAAAGCTTCTGAAAGAATCATGTTAAAGAAATAAATTAAAATGTTTTTTTCAATCTTGAACTATTTCATTTCCATAACAAAAAACAAGTGCAAAATTATTCTTTATATCTAATAAGTCTATTTTCCATTTTTCATTATCACATCTATTAGAAAACAAGACCTTTCGATGACACAAATTTATCAAACATTTTCTGCTGCAGTCTCTAAATCGAGTTATTCCCAGACAGAATACAACAGGCTCATTACTACAAAACTAATCCCAGGCCATTTGCTGCTATTATTAAAAGCTGTAGACTTTATAAGGAAATTATGTTGACAAGATTTCTGTGAGAAATCATTAAGAACAGAAAAACAATCAGAAAGGGGTAAGTGAGGTATTTTAGAAGACCTTTAACTGAGGAGCTTCTATGAAATTCTCAAATGTCATAGCCGAGTCTCCAACGTATTATAATCCTAAACTGCGTTGTGTAGTTTTGTGTAAAACACAACATATTTTCTATGCAGTGTATATTTAAAAAGTAAATTACTACTATAAAAAACAACAACAATAACTATAATAATATCTTACCGTTCATTGTGCTCCTGGTAGACCAATCTTGATTTTTCCAGTAAATATTTTTCCACATAAGCTCTGGAATACATAAGTTATCGCAATCAAACTGAAGGTCTTTGTATAAAGATATACAGATTGATCAAAAGAATGTTACCACCAACTTCTGAAGCTTGGGATGACATGCAGGTAAATATATGTCTAATGGTTTCAAGCAGTAAAATACATGGAGCTACAGTCCTAAAAAAGCATGCTGTTTCTGTTTCTGCCTTTTTGTCTATTATGTGCATATAAGTAAAATAAAAGTCACACATGTGTGTAAATGGAAGACAGTCAATGAAAATATAATTACAACCAGAGGAAAAAAACACTTCAAACTCCCTGCTGAGCTACCCCCCCTTATACTACTGCAGGAAAAGGAAAGCTCTGCTATACTGTCTCTTCTGCTTTAAAGTGACTCCAGTTACACAAGCTGGCATTATCACTAATGGATTAAATAGGTTATTCAGAGCATTCTTCTTCACTCCAACATTTAAATATAACATTGTTGTGACCCATCTGTTACAATTACTGACACTAACAGGCAATCAGTTTGAATTAATCACCTGTCCTTTCACTCTATTTTCATTACAATTGAAACGAAGGACTCATCAGCGTTAACAGCATAAGAAATCGGGTCATTTGGACCACTTTCCTTGCTTGTTCAGTTGCTCTGGCGAGCTATTTCTTGAAGGACTTACCTAATTTTACAGGTGTTACCTAATTCTGGGGTGCAAATTAATTCAGCTGCAGTTCTCATCATTTTTTTTCTTAATCGCAGCACGGCCTTCTGTGGCTTTTCCAGGTTGTGGGGCCAATCAAAATGACGTTTGAAGCAATTCCAGAATTTGCTCAGAAGAAAAAGAAATAGTGCGCTTGGAACACAGAAGGTTTCTCTTACCCCCTCACAGTGCCGGTCTCCTGGTAATTGACTTGAATGAACTTGCCAAAGCGACTGGAATTGTTGTTATGAGCAGTCTTTGCATTTCCAAATGCCTGTTGGGAAAAGGAAGAGGGGATTGGTCAGGAGAGGGAGGGATAAAGAGCTGGGGGTTAAGCACACAGTTTGATACTGTAGTATAATTACAGTATGAGCACTTTTGGCTGTTTGCAGGGTTTGCTGGCATACTGACAAATGCCTTGTTGACCCCTCTGCATAATTGCAACCGTATGTAGGAAACATGCATCGCAGGAGGTAATAGATTTTCTTTATCCTTCACAAGTATTGCAATATTGGCAAACTCTATATTCATTATACTGTATATTGCATAGGAAGTGTAAGGGATTTTTTTTAAATCCCTCAAAAGATAAACACCGATTTTTATCTCCCCGCTAAGTAGAAAATATTAACTGCTTGCAGGTTTCCAGAAGAAGACAAGGCCTGTGATTTCAGATTTAGGAAAGTAAAATGCAGTAGGTAAAATGTAAAATGCAGCTTCTATTCAGTTATCCTAAAGGTGCACTTTATTTAAATAATTAATCAATTTAAATAATTTATAACATTGCATAATTAAAGCACAAGTGTAAAAGCTATTGCAGAGGCACACATACTCACGGAAGCACTTTTTACATATTTAGTTTATAAATAGGATAAGTATAATTATCCTTGAACTGGATTATACATGTACTAAACCAGGGATGTCTTAAACAGAAATTAAATTTCCATATACACATATCCCTTCTTTGAGAGAAAAACAATCTCCAGGAAGTTTGTATGTTTTTCTTAATAACAAAAACCACTATGGCATATAGCCACAAATCCTGTCGTGACCACTAAGGGAGAATAATAAAAAAGACGGCCGATTCAGGAAACACAGAATAATCCATTGGCCTACAATTCTCATACCAGAGAGTAAACTTACTGTGTGTGCTTTTATAATACAGATGCATTGTAGAGTCTACTGTGTCTGTCAAGGATTGTTTTTATAAACCTGCCCTAGAAAGGAAGTTATGATTCAGTGTGAAGAAACCTCACTGTTATTTGTAATTCCACCACAGTAAACAAGATCCGTGGTGAACTGTCCCCAAGGATCACGAGGAAAACACCAGGCGGAGGTGTTCAAGAACAATACACATTTCACTCCAGTATACATGTTCAGCACCACCTAGCATTCCATCAGGAAAAAAGCTTCAGGAGTGGAGGAGACATTGGGCGTCACAAGTGGTTCACCTGTAAACATGGTGCCTTGAGTGTGAGCTATAAAACAATGAAATTAAAAACTGCTCTGAGTTCCGACAGGAAGAAAGCAGCACCTCCCTAAAGCCAAATACCTCTTTTTCTCTGGCAAACCTGAACCAAGCCTGCCTGGTGCCACAAGGGTGTTTTCCACTGTACTGTTGTAAAAGATGGCATGTGCAGTGGAGCTGAAGAACCTCAGGAGTGTACAACTTCATGAAAGCACCAGTTTGGCTCGCAGTAGAAATACACTTGGTCGTAAACACAGTCGACAAAAAACAATGCTCTTCCTTCAATCTTAGTTTCTTCATAATACTGTGTGGAGATTTGGATTTTCTCGATTTCTTTGATGTTGGTTGCAAAACGTATTTGAGCACGTTTTCACGTCTTTCTGACCAAAAGCAGAAGCTGATACCCTGGCTTCTTTCAAGGAACAGCTGGATGAGATCACTAGAACTAGAGGGGTCAAAGAGATGCCTCTTGTTCTTAACTTTTCTTCCCTAATTTTGCTCAAGCTGTTACAAGAGCCTGCACTTTGGTTAATCAGGGCCAAAGACCTTTTCAACCTCTTACAATACCATAGAATGTCACCTTCTTTCTCTCTTTTACAATTACCGAAAACTTGTTAACCAGACAAACTCAATAGACAAGCAAAACCTGTAAGGCTTAAACTTCACATCATAGTGCGCTCTTGGCTGAACAGAACAGTAGGTAGAGAATCACCCAGAAACTTACTGAATAGAGCATCATCAGCACCATTCTTGGGTGCACCTGTGGGCATACATGTCACATTACAAAACATGTGCCAAAACACAGGCCAAAGGAAATAAACACCAAAGTTACTTAAGCACTGTAAATTCTGCAGCATCTTGACACGAAAACTGTTAACACATCCATACAGTATGAAAAATACTGGTGAACAGCTACATGACAATGGCAAAACTCCTTGCTGCATCTTAATAATATTAATAATCATCATCATCCTTCATCTTTTATTTATAAAGCACCTGTCCACATCCATGGACACTGTATATTGTTATAATGAAAAAGACCAAACAGTATCATAAAACGTGTAAGAAAATACAGACAGCACATAGGGCAGGTAATCATAGGCTGGGGTAAAAAGGTGAGCTTTGACTTTGGATCTGAAGAAGGTCAGAGGAAGTTGTCTCTCATAGACTCTGAGGAAGGGCATTCCATAACAACGGAGCAGTGACAGGAAAGGCACAGTCTCCAAAAGTACGAGATTTAGTACAGTGAGCAAAGGACCAGCCTCAAGTGAATAGAGTCTACAGGAAGTCTATGTGAATATGGAGGAGTTCACAGATGTATAACAGAGCGAGATTTCAAGCCTTGAAAGACAGTAACAATACATGACTTTACAGGCAACCAACTGCAGTAGTAATATTATGCCAAATTCTGGTGTAAGTTAGTAGCTGCAGAACATTGGACATATTGCACCTGGAGAAGAGTGTTTGGGAGCCCATAATGCAAGGAGTGTCATACAGTATGTGTCACTCCCTACTTTACAGGAAATTGTGGATCAATTCATCTGAAGTTCCAGAAGTTAGACAGAGAGCCAAACTGGTGTGAGAGCTCAGTCAGAGAGCATTCAGTGCTAGTGTTTTATAACATATACTACGGTAAAGTATATTTCTGGAAACCTTTATAGCCTTAAATGTTTATTTTTTCAACATCCACAAATTCATTCTTCCAGAAGTGTTTTTGTGAGGCAACTCAATTGATTTTAAATAAGGGTGTGCCCTCATGCTCAGGGGTCTCAGCACACCATAAAAAAAGGCCACTTGGCTTATTCCTTGTCTCAGAGCCTGGTTCTATCTCACTTTTTAAACACAAATGAGCCTTGTGCTCCGTGTGGTAAACCTCCGCCCTTCACAGAGCAACAGGTGCTGTACTGCACTTTCTGGTCCAGAACAAGCGGGGCTGTAATTCCCAGCGGGAACCGAGCGGGTCAGACAGACAGGGGTAGGGGTGGAAAGAACTAGGCCACATGACATCAAGAAAGAAATACGAACTTCAGACTTTCTCGCTCCCCTGTTACCGCAGAGAGCATCAGGGAATGCTTAGCAAACATTTTCGGAAAAGCCCCCTCAGAACCCCTGCCAGGACTGAGAACTATAAAAAAAAACAGTCCTGTGTGTGATAGTGGTGACTGCTCCCAGGAGCCTGTGGTGCCGTGCTTTAACAATTACAGCATTCTGCCACTCACAGTGACACACGGCCCGCCGGTTAGGACACAGGCCATATGTCTCAATGAACTGCGATAGGTCAATATTACTTTTGGCAAGACATTAAAGCGCGGCAGATACTGTCAAAATACTGCCAGCATGCTCCGGCTCTAATTTCCCCCATGTGTGTTTATGTTCAGTGTCACTCAGCGAGCTGCCTCAGGTGCTCGCTACTTTATAGAGGCTCCCTTTCATGCCGAGCAAGGCCTGGAAACTCAGCCCTGCGCCACTCGCAGTGCGGCCTCCTCCCCGCTTCCTGCCAGCCCGGCAGCTGAGCCGCTGGCACGCCCGCGACATGCTGGACTTGAAGCGGAAGGGCCCATACGGGCGCTTTCTCTTCCAGTCTCACGCCGAGGTGCAGTAATGCGAGCAGATGTGACACGGTGGCCAGGCTGAGGCTGTGTGTATGGGACGAGGCGCGGCAGTGCTGACATTTGATTTCTGTTCAGTTTCATGCACTGTTCTTAAAAAAAGATGCACTGTTTTGTCATGTGATTCCTCTTTAAAAAGACATGAGCATCTTCAACAGGGACTCTGCACCCCGTACTGTAGGAATGGAAAAATGCTTCTCAGCTTAACTTCATTTTCAATTTGGATAAATGCCGGATCTATATTGTTTTTTGTATTGTTCAGTTTATCCTTGTTGTGCTTCTCTTCTGTAGGGATGCTCAATTGTAATCTAGTAAATTTCTAATCTGTATTTATGGGACACTTCTGAAGTGTAAGCATCTCACTGGCTGGATCAAAGTCCTTAGAGCAATATTCTATAAACATCTAGACCCTTGTCAAGAAGGAACTGTAATCAAAAATACACTTAACAAACAATATGAAATGTATCTCACAATGTCAAGACATATTACACTATGATGAAAATGGATTATAAACAAAAACTGAATACATCTACAGCATAACATACAGTAGTAACTCACACCCAAGGACTGGAAAAATGAACTCATCAGGATACAGTGTCTCAAAGACTACCATTCAAGCCTGATCTCATGAATATAGTTTTAGGCAGAAGAATTTCATGGCAATACAAAAAAAAGACATGAATCTGCCACATATCCACAATTTGTCACCCATGTCAAATAGCAACACAATTTATTTGGATGAAACACAAGCTGATTTTTTGGACAGTGTTACCAGAAGTGCAATGATCACAGAAAGATAAACTGTCAAAATGGACTTACAAAAAAGTCTTCCCTTCAGTGAAGAATGGAAAATGATCTGCTCTACTTCTGGTCCTGAAGCCCTAGACAGAACTGAGGGACAGGCTTATTCCAAAGTTTAATAATTAATAATTGCTTACACTTACATAGTGCTTTTCTGGACACTCCACTCAAAGAGCTTTACAAGTAATGGGACTCCCCTCCACCATCACCACCAGTGTGCAGCCCCTGGATGATGTGACGGCAGCCATAGTGCACATAGTACGCTCGTACTATGCATAGTGCATAGTGCAGCCAAAGTGCGCCAGAACGCTCACCACACACCAGCTCTCAGTGGGGAGGAGAGCAGAGTGATGGAGCCAGTTCAGAGATGGGGATTATTATGAGGCCATGATTGGTAAAGGCCAATGGGAAATTTGGCCAGGACGCCGGGGTTACACCCCTACTCTTTTCGAGAAACACCCTGGGATTTTTCATGACCACAGAGAGTCCGGACCTCAGTCTTACATCTCGTCCGAAGGCAGGCGCCTTTTATCAACAATGTTCCCATCACTGTACTGGGGCATTAGGACCCACGTTGACCGCAGGGTGAGCGCCCCCTACTGGACCCACTAACACCTCTTCCAGCAGCAACGTTAGTTTTTCCCAGGGGGTCTCCTATCCAGGTACTGATCAGACCAGGCTCACACCTGCTGAGCTTCAGTGGGCTGCCACTTGTGAGCTGCAGGGTGATATGGCTGCTGTCTTACCAGTTTTCAAGTATTTTAGGCACGTGGTCATGCACAAGAGCAGGGGACAGCACTGGCCACGCAACCTGGAACAGCGGGAGGGGTTCTGCACTGAGGAGTGGTTTTAACCACGGCATACAATCATACAATGGCCAGGAATTACACTTTTCCTTAATCAGATCATTTAAACCCAGACTGACAAGGAAATACTATGGGAGAGAAGACATAAAAGAACTTGAAAGTTGCATTTAGAGTCCTTCAAGTTGCAGGTCATTCACTGAAGCCCCAGGCTACTCATGAATCTGAAGGAAACCTGAAACCAAATTAGTTATCTACAGTTAGAACAAAAATACCCTTTAACACACAAGATAATGATTTCAATTGTCCTACAAAAAATGACTTCAGTGCTTTGTCAATCTTCACATTGCTGCAATACCGTGTGTATCTCATGTGAGCCTGGGGCAGTGAAGTACTCAGCCCTCACCTCCGGACCTGCTCTGCAAGGCCAGGTCTCATGGAGCACCCAGCCGGGTCACAGGTATTAACATGAGCTAAATATGGAGCACTGGCACATACAGTACATGCACTGTAGTCACAATATCTACTGAATTACCATATTCTCAAATTTTGACACTGAACTTAGAATATATTAATGAATAGTTCAGTATCTAGATGTGCATTAACTATATTCAATTCTGATTATACAGAACCATTGAATGTTAATGTGCAATAACAATACCCAACATCTAGATGTGTCTAAGGATGAGGAGGCTGGGACCTCCATTCAAAGTGTTTTTGTTAAAACAAGCTTAAGCTATCATGATAAGTAAGGATAAATGCACTTTCAGTTACTTATTCAAAAGATGTTTAGCCTAATCTTAGGGTAGATGAAAGTCTACATTTTAATCTATATTTCTTATTTAAAAAATATAAAAGGCACAGTTATTCATACTTCACTTGTCATATTCAGCTTGTCATCCATGGGGAAAAAAATCTTTTAGTTAATTTCTTCCACACCTGTAATTTTTAGAATACCACAAACAATTCAGCCTCATCACAATCAAACTGCTCAGCTCCAATCTTCAACACACAGTGCCTCCAATCTTCTTTTTTTTTAAGATGGTAAAAAATGTATTTTCTTGCTTTTGCTTCTCCCTGTTTGTCTCAGCTGATTAACAAACTGTAATGAAATAAATTCCTATTGTGCAACATTTCAATTGACAAAGAAGTTTATGAGCTGAAACATTGAACTCTGTTGGTGGAAGCCCAAAGTAACAGACCGTTTTATTGAGGTAGAAACTCTACCAGAATAACAGAATAAAGGTTCACCGCACACGTGGCTATAAAGAATAACTTCATGAACAATTCAGAAGCGTTGCCAGGTTGCAGTGTTCTATACACGCTTCCTAAAGAACTATTGTATTGAGAATGTTAATCACACAGTAGAAACATAAAACTCTCACACAATTTGGGCCTTTACACAACTGGTAATTTCGAAGAAAATACAGTGCACATACAGTATATGGTACAACTTACACACTTGTGATCAAAGAGACTTGATTGTTTTCTTGGTGATATTTGCGAGTGCACACATTTCAGGTAACTTAACATTTGTGTTATACATGACTAAATGGATATTTATAAATGATAAAAGGGATATTTGTCTTAAACGTGACAACCTTCTTGTGAGGCAGCAAATGATGTGAAAGATTTTGTTTTTATGAACTCATACTACCTTCCTTTCAGTATGTCCTAGAGACACAGATAACACTAGCGCACCAGTCATCTCTGGAGTTTTAATGAGTATACATGTAGTCTATGCATATAAACCATCTCTGTAAGCTGGTGACAGCCTCTACATTGCACTGTATTTTAGAGTGTGAAGTGATGTTCTGCAGGTTTTACAGCTGCATCAGAATCACACTCAATCAGTTAATCATCTACAGGAATCTGAGTCCAGCTGTATGCTTGCCTGCACACCACCACACCATCTGACCCCCAGGGCTAACACACTGTCAATGTGATTTTGAGATGTTTGAAGAAGTCTGATTTCACACACTTCTCACCATTAATGAAACGCAGAACACCGATTTAAAAGAGTTTTGCAAACCTTGAGAAAGATCCACAAAGCTAAGTTGTGAATTACACGTCAGAAATGACCCGCATGTGTTGAAGAATGACTTGCAGTAACCTCACAAGCCTGTGCATGAGTTCATTTTATGATGCTCCGTAACCCTTACTGCCCAGCCCAAGTAAACGTTTTCACGCTCCTTGCCTCTTGCATTTCTGTAACATATACTATTAGCGTTCATGACTGAAGTAATTAGTTTGCAGCAACCAATTACTGAGCACAAAGGATACTATATGGTTTGCAGTTGACAACACTGGTAATTGTGCTGATCTGGGAGATGTACATCTATAGCAGAATCCAGAGCAATCAATGCCTCAGGTACCAATTTGTCCAGGGAAGATCATGGATGTCTTGAGTCTAACAGAGCTGATAGAGGTGCCAAATGTTTGAAAGCCATTTGCTGAAGGTACACCATCCCAGTCAAAATATGTGGTCTCTGCTATGTGACAGAGGTAGCTGACAGAAATTACGGTTAGGTAGTCTAGATATTACTGTACAGAAACAATCATAATGTATACCTTTATTAATATGCAGCAAGTACCAAATGGCACTGAAGTGAAATTGTCAAGCTTGGAAAATTAATGCAAAAACCTTCGTTAGCAGACACTCCTCTGTTAACACCTCAGACCTGAAATAGCTAGATATGGAAGTAAACCTGAAAGGGCACAGTAAATCGGCAATAAGTGGTGTTCTTTATTCTAGAAGCTAGCCAAATTAAAGAATAAGCATAACAAAAGATTCACACAGAGTCTATACAATATTGCTCTGTTTTTATTAGCAATTATATGACAATAACTCCAGAGAACACCCAAAACACCATATCCTGTATTTACGGTAAACATAAAATGAAATTTAAATTATAGTGCTGTTTTGGCTGCACCCTGAATGGCTGCCACACCTATTCTTGATGAATTGTCCAAATTTAAGTAAAGGCTTACGTGCAGAGAAGCCAATGAGGTAGATGAGGTCTGAGGAAACTGAAAAGGCATAAAAAAAACTCCATCTAGCTGAGGCACAAGACACTAATCAGTCAAACACATATTGTACACATGCAACAAACCAAACCAAGAGGGCTTAAGCCAAAACATCAATAAAGACTCTTTCGTTACTGGGGTTTGGAGATTTCATCAATTCAAAGCCCTACAACAAAGTAAGCATTAAGGCTTTTCCCTTATATCTTGTTTGTATTTACTTTCATAAATCATAACATACAACACAAATGTTCTTGCTGTTGAATCAATTCCTAGCTCTCTAAAATTTCACCATGGACTTCAACCATATTGTGATAACTGACAAATGGATGTGAAAAGGGATATCTAGTGAGAGCATGACTTCTGAAACATGACATTTTTAAATGGAAAGAAAGGTGGAGCAAAAATGAAGATGTAGGGAGGTGAGGAAAAAGGTGTTTAAAGAATGTCAGGAATGTGAAACTCTGTAGAGGTGAGGTCATTCGGCCATCTTCCACAAAGAGAGGCCTCAGTGCACACTGCAAATGCCTGCTTGCAAACCTTATATACAGCATAACTGCTCATAAGCATACTGTATTCTACACATTAAGTTGTTTTAGTTTCTAAACTTTCCCCATCAGCAGAAGGACACCAAAGAAGTAAAAGGGATCTAATCTAATTTTCTCTGCAGTGAACAATTACTACCACACCATCGGGAGCAAGGAACCACCTGGGAGACGCATTTAGTTTTGATTTTGTTTACTTTTCCACAATATAAACTGGAGCAGCCTTTAGAATAGTAGGAACAAGTAATAGGCATATTCCATGCTGAAAAGAGAAGAAAGAAAACACAGCGTTTCGGCCATGGAGCCTTCTTCAGACTACTAGAATAGTAGGTCCAACTTTAAAAAATATGAACACTGTAGAGATGACAGGAGAAAGGATTACACAATGGCCAGTCACATCTAACAGAGGCTTTAGTTCATGGAAAGGTAGACGCACATTGATCTACAATAATACCAATGGCATGGTATGAGGCTCTTCATATGAGCTATAAAAGATACGCATTAAAGTGTCAACTTTATATAAGATGATGAAGGGATCAAATGGCATTTGTTCTTTCGTCCTTTTTTCACAGTTCCTTTCTTTTTCACCAGTGACAGAGAAGTTCAATGAAACCTGTTATCATTTTATAGAAAGCCAAAGAAAAATATACCTATACAGTCTGAAGCCATGGAAGTAAACTGTACAGTAGGCTACAACTATGAGATTTACTGCCTGTCTAACTGAAATTCACATTCCAAAGTGTCACCCAAATTCTATTTCAGTGTGCAGCGCACACAAACACACAATAAAAAAAGACACAAAATCAATTGCCATTTGTCTCTGAAAGTCAAGGAAAATGAAAGAGAACTGGAGCCTCCTTACAGCCAAAAATATCTTAAAATTCTCAAGTTGCAATTAAAAATAATACATGATGGCATCACATGCAATGTATGAAAAAGTAGCCCTCTCAAAGAGCAACAATTAATGTCTCTAGTCTAATTACCCTAACGGACTTTCTATAAAGATTCCACCCTCCAGCAAGTACTCCATTTACCATGAACAGTGCGTGACTGAAACCCCGCAGGCAGTCTTTAATCATGCTTCATGTGCTTTCTGCTCTTGCCCCATCACTGAGTGGCCCAGTGTCATCCCAGCGTTTCATATCTTTAAAAAGAATTGTTGATAAAACTGTAGGGGTTCCTAGTATCCTAGTAACAGGCTACACCCACAAAAGCACAAGCAAAGCAAAAAAAAAAACTCCAGTGTCTTTTAGCATAGTTCAGAACCTAGAAGGTCTGTCCCCCTCCCTGCCCCTCTAACCACACTAGACCAGCTTAGCGAGTGTTATATCAAGCGGCCACATGTCCAGGAATTTCTGGCTAAGGACTTGGACACACATACAGTAGTTGGCAGTTTGGGCTAGGGAGGTCTAGATCAGCAAGGAGTGCCAATGTGGCATTCACAATTAGGAAACAAAAAGTCAGAGGGACTAAGGCTCTGAGTCACAATAACCTTTTACTGCAGACCGAATAAACATCCCTTCGGCTAAGATCATTCCATCTGATTCAACTCAAGAGCAGTGTGCAGCAGTGGTTAGGGCTCTGAACTTTTGGTGAGGCACTGCTGTGATGCTCTTCAACAAGTTATTTTCACTTAGACTGCTCCAGTAAAATGCCAGGATGTATAAACCCACGTCACTATTGTGAAAGAGAATGTTCTCAATTCACTTACCCGGTTAAAGTCATAACCATCATTAAGGCATACTGCTTGAGAATCAAACAATAGCTAAGAGGTCACATGCAGATTGCAATCTTTCTTACTGTATTAATATTTTATGTTCCAGGCTATGAAGAGAATAAATGTGATCTGAGGTTCAATTAAGAAAATACAAATTTATTGACATTATGAATAAAAATCCAAACCACAAAAGCAGAACGTTAGCAATTCCTTGTTGTGATTTGATGTACTATCCTGCTAATGAGCTCAAAAGCACAATCATGGATAACATATTTCAGCTACTGTAGGTCAGCCAGACTGTTAAATCACTTCCTCATTCTAAGCACCGATATTCAGCTTATTTTTTTTACTTTTGAGAAAGGTTTGTCAATTATCAAAACAACCCTTGCAAGAAGGGTCAGTGGAACTGACAGTGTGGTGCAGTTATAAGAGACACTTTCTGAAGTATTTTGTCTCCATGAGATAAACATTAAATGGAAACAGGACACTACTACTGCAGAAAGAATTTAAAGAGAAGAGCAGTAGCCATAGGATCAGCTCAGTTATTAAGCCTTTAGCCTCGGATGTCTTTGTTCCAATCGTTGCTTAGTCAGTTCTGCACTGCTGAAAATGGATGTTGGACAGTTTTTCTGCATAAACAATGGTTAAATGCACATATTGCCACATCAAATTGAATTTACAGTAATCACAAATTTTGTGAATCTTTACCATAACATATTGCTGAGATGCATTTAAGAAATCAAACATGCAGACGGTGTTAGTTACATATGAATAGTCTCAGTTCAGAGAAAGCTACACTGTAGCTGCCTTAATATAAAGGCAGTGGACGTCAATTGTACACTCTGTCAGGAGCTGTAGTTTATTACTGGGGCTTTTTTTGCACAAGATAAACAAAACTGTTTTTGAAAGAGAACTTTAAATCCATAATTTGAATATATTTCCAAAAAAGATACTTTGAAAAAGAGTGAGGCCTTATTCCCCTGGTGCTATTTTTGAATATTCCTGCATGAACCAAGTTAAACAGAAAAACAGAAGGTTCAGTGATGGATGACAGAGGCCTACTGCAGTATGTGTGCCTACTCCACATTCATGACCATACCCACTGGAAAGGGGCAGCAGAGGTGATGACAACTTCAATGGTTCCCTTTAACACATTCAGTCTTGGCCTCTCAATGACCAAATAGGCACCACATGTGCCTAGAAGGAGTTCAGAAAGTATTAAAAGAAATACCAAAAAAAGAAATAAGAAGAATTTCATGAGAAGACAATCAGTTCAAACCACAGTTGTAAAACGTGCAAGTCTGAGATATTTTTGCTTCTCACTTAACACACTTAGTAGTGGTGTAGAATAGCAGCTATACTATTTTAGGTAAGGAGGGTATGAGTCCTTTATTACTGAGAAGCAATTTAGAAATTCCAGTATGGCACTTGCAAATGTCTATTATGTGCCTTATACGTCATATGTAGAAAGCACATACTGTACAGTATTAGGCTTTTGTGATTAACAAAAGGTAATAAACACAAAATATGTATTCACTATCTATGATGTTTAAAATGGTAGTGTCTTTTAAGTGATATCTAAACTATAAACTTTATACTCAGATATAAAGCATTCTTTTTTCAGGTAGTGATATCACTCAGTCCTTAAATTTGCCTCCTCTACAAACTGCACAAATAATTCCCAAACCAATTCAGACGTATGTGCTAAATCGGTCCTGTTTTGTGACATGAAAGAAAAGGCATTTCTGCTGTTTTTGCTGAGAAATAATGTGTTCTTTTTTGAGAGGACTGGCATCACTAGTGAGCTAGTCTGGTCTGGTACTACAACTACTGTATGATTGTTGTTGTAGTTAGAGTATGCCACTTTTCGGGATAGTGGTGTCTGATCTCTCAGTGCTGCCTGCTTTAGATGCAGCTTCTCCACCTTTTTGTGGCAGCTTGTAACAGCAGGATGTTTAAATATGTTAGCAACATTTGTTTTGAATGGTATATTCTTACATTTTTCCATTTCCTAAAGACTTAACAGTTGAAGCTTTGGAAGTTATGGATGAGCTAGACAATATAGAAAAGTTCAAAAACAATAGCACTTCAAATGAATGTGATACTTCATTTGAGGGGTCAAACAGCCCATCTAGCTTACATGGCTTTTCAGAACCTTACTGATCCAAGAATCTTATTCAGCCATTTCTTACAAGAATACAAAAATTAGCAAAAAAGTACCACAATCTTCAATGAGAGAGAGAAACTTACTAGATCATTCACATTCATCTCAGACAGAATACCAAAACAGACAGCAACAATAGTAACATTGAACATTCCCTTGTTCACCAAATGGGAGATTTTAATTAGAAGAAAAGCTGTTGTTGCAACTTGTAAGTGGGTTACAACACTTAAACTGAAAATACCGTAAATCACGAGCTGCAAAAAAATATGGTACAATCACAAGCTGTTCTGGTAAGTGTCAAATAAGACAAATCAGCAAAACAATATGAATCACTTCCAAGCTACCTCACAGAAATCTCTGTCCGATACTCCTGTTTGAAAGAGATCTCTGAATCGTGAAAAGTGGCTGTTTGATTACTGTTGTAAAGAATCCAGCCAGTTACACCTGTAGCTTCAATTAGAGCAGCAGAGCCATAAAATGGCCTCAGAAAACTAACACAGCAGTCACATTAATCACACTGCCCACATACAAAGGACCAGAAAACAAGTTCACATTGTGATCACATGCATTTACTGTCATCCTGGTTTCATTTTCTCTATTAGTGACGTAGTGAAAAGAGAATCCTGCTGCTGTTTCACAACACCTCTAGAGACTGACACAAGCCACGCTCCCCAAAGCAATCTCTTTCTCTTTCAACTTGTACATCATCCTTATTTTTGTGCTTTTTCTTCCCTTTTAATAATAATAAACACATTTATAATAAAAGGATCCCAAAGCACACTACACATACTGTAGGAGGGGAACCACTTCATCCACTAGTGAAGGTCGGCACCCACTTGGAGGACGTGTGACAGTCATAAAGCCCCTGCAGCCCCAGTGGAGCAGATTAGGTAAGAAAATGAGCAATTCGTCCACCAGTTCAAGTGAAGATAAACTTGACTACATATGTCCAGCGTGGACATTTCCCAAGATATTTAATCATATTAGTGATAAACACGTTGTATGTATTTTTCCAAAATCATTGTGTGTGAATCGAGAACGATCTCAATGTGTATTTTTAACACCTATGACCTGTATAGCACATACAACCCTGATCTTTCATAGGTTTTGGTTTCATTTGTGCTCTCCAGTGAGTAAGGCTCACATGCGAGCCAATGGATACGCTCACCCACAGTTTCCGTGCTGCATGACAAGGACAGAAGGAATGTGCCTCTTCCTTCGCTGTTCATGCACGAGCCACTGGACATTACCCAACACTTCCTCTCGCTATCAGTCTCCATTCAAAGTTAATGAGGCATCAACAGCCTCTGTAAATGGGCTATCCTGTTACTGCCAACTGCCAGCTCCTCTGTCGGGACGCTTCTGCTCAACTCAAGGAGGGCTGTGTGTAGAATAGTTTGCTCATGTTTCATATCCTGCACCTACACACAGAACAGCAGAACTCAGCCATGCTAAACACCAGTCACTAAAGACTGCAAATCTCTTGGTAATGCATTCATCAAAACCTAGCCAGTACTTGTGTAGAATACTAGGGTAAATCCTCCAATTGTTTGTGGGCTAATAAAGGGGATTTGAATGTATTCGTTCTTCATCAGACTCAAGGTTTGCATCTTTAAATTCCTTTATTAAACTTGTGTATTGTCAGATCTTCTGTAGTGTTTGTTAATCTGACAGTTTATGTAGAAAAGCGTGTTCAAGTACTTACAATTGTCATGCTTCAGCCACAAAGAAAAAAAATCTGAAATCCATTATACTCCCAGGTCTCAATTACAGAATACAGGCATTGACAAAAGCAAAAATTAACATCATGCCATGTGCTATTGTGTTTTGACAGAGGATAAAAACTTCACACTCTCCCTCTCCTTCCATGCTATTGTTACAAGGCACACAAGAGGAGGAGGAAGCCAAAGTCAAAGTTCTGTTCCTCTAATGCAGTGTGTGCAGAGCCCTGTCAAATGAAAATGAGCTACACACAAACACAGCAAATCAGACAGCTTAGCACTGTGTTTTATACTGAACCAGATAATGGACAACCAAAAGATTAAAAAGATGAACATTTAGACCATGGACTAGGATGTGCAATGA
Organism: Lepisosteus oculatus; assembly: GCF_040954835.1. Classification (NCBI taxonomy): domain Eukaryota; kingdom Metazoa; phylum Chordata; class Actinopteri; order Semionotiformes; family Lepisosteidae; genus Lepisosteus; species Lepisosteus oculatus. The sequence goes on from NC_090700.1 coordinate 59,886,749, forward strand.
ACACACTTTCCAATTTATTTATTATATACCCACCCCATTTGAAATAAACTACTGTTTAAGAGTCAGCTCTATGGCTACACCTGTACTGCAAAAACCTCCAGCCACGTACCTTCAACATACACCTATGAGTTATTTATCTTTTAACCACAGTGCCTCAAAGAAGACTTAAGTGCTGACCAGCTATTCTGTTTCACCTAACGTCAAACAGACACTGTCAACCAACACCCACCCTACCCCTGTCTCTGCCAGCTACATGTCCATTTTTGGGAAGCTCCAAATGGCAGCATCTGAAGCCATAAGGCTCAAGCTATGCTCTGTGCAAGCACCTTTCTGGGTGGGGAGCTTCATTTTAAAATGACAGTTATCGTTAGCCAGCAGCCATATCACTCTGCAACTCACAACTGGCAGCCCACTGAAGCTCAGCAGGTGTGAGCCTGGTCAGTACCTGGATGGGAGACCTCCTGGGAAAACTAAGGTTGCTGCTGGAAGAGGTGTTAGTGGGGCCAGCAGGGGGCGCTCACCCTGCGATCCTTGTGGGCCCTAATGCCCCAGTATAGTGACGGGGACACTAAAGCGCTTTGAGCGGAGTGTCCAGAAAAGCACTATATAAGTATAAGCAATTATTATTATTATCGTTGAACCCCATCCCAACTTCAGTGGGGATGTAATTGCAGCAGAGCTGTTCCAGGCAGGGTGGATGAGCAAGAAAGAAGCCGCATTCCGACTCCTAATGGAAACGGCAATTTAGCTTGTTTTGGGGACGTCGAATAAAATTCAAGGGCGCAGAGATAACCTCCATGCACTTTGGGAGTTCCACATTGAAGGCACCTCAGCCCAATGTGGGCTGAGGGTTACCAGGTCTAACCATCATGCCACAGTTCTGATGATAGCAAAGGACACAGCGATCTCCTTAAAATGCTGTTGCAACTGTAAGTGCCTTTTTATAGAAGTGTCTGCCAAATAAATAAATGGAAACTGTATATTCATTGCAAGTAAGTTTCTAATTGTTAACATTAAGAACAACATACCCTCCCCTCACCACATATTAATTTGTGATCAAAAAGAGCACAGCAGGCCTTATTAATATCATGGTACATGCATAACTGTTACAACATAATATATGTATGTACTGTATACAAGCAGTAATAACGGCTAAAATGCCAAAAGGTAAAGAGAAGAAGACTAGTCCTTTGATTGCAGACTTAAAGGAAGATTTCTCCTTTTCTGTGTAGCCAAAGCCTTTTGTGCTGCACTTATACAGTAGGCAAAATGCCCATGCATATGACTTTAAATGCTGCTAAAGTACTATACTATACTATACTATCTGAATGAAAGAACTATGCATTTGAAATTTATCTTATCAATTTCATCAGGCAAAAGCAGGAAATGCAAAGACAGAGCACTGCCTTTAATTTCACCCTCCACCTCCCACAGAAAGAGGCCAATCTTTATCAGATTGTCAAGACTGCTGTTTGCAAATTACCCATGAAAAAATCCTAAACTTTATTATTTGGGTCATCTCTTGAGTTACAAAAATCTGTTTTTCCAATACAGCCCCCAGTTGACAGGTGGTCCAAAACGTTTGTGTATATCATACATTTGTTGTATAGTAGTTCAAAAGTAGACTGGAACAAACCTCATGACAAAATTGACATTATAAGGTCAAGAAAAGAGCCATTATTAAGTTACCCTTTAAAGTACAAAGTGGGTTAAGGGTTTTTTTAAGAACTTTGTAATAATAGGCTATATCATTGTAGGTATCTGTAGGTGTAATTTTCCATAAAAGCGCCTCTGTGGGTAGAGAGAAGGCCTGTACTTTGCAGGAGATGCCTCAGCAGAACCGATATAGTGTGCAACATGTGCAGCTAAATTCTGAAACACCGAGGACTCTAAGCTACACTGTTCACAGCCACATTCACAGCCCCCAGTACATCAGGTCATTAGAGTAATGCGAAAGTGGCGAGGCAGATTATAAAAAGATAAGATTAGAGAGATATAGTTGATTATATATCCCTATAACAATTTGTTACAATGTAGGTTAACTGTGGCCCGAGTGGTATACCTTTGCATTCATAATCAGAATTAAGATGAACTCCCCCCCACCACAAAGAACATAGCTCAAGGGGAATGACCTGAACTTGACCCCCTTGAACTGTGGTTTCTTCAATCACACCTTTCCTAAACAGCACTAATATTTATGATGAGATGCAAACATAAAAGAGTGTATAAAGTCTTTAGTCTAAAGTCTTTAAATTCTGAAAAGTGGTTGATAACCCCTACTGGTTGAAAAAACAATGCAACATATGCACAAAGATCTACCAGAATTGCACCTGACACCCAAAACTAATCTTAAAACATTTTAAGATGAACAAGAAATATATATTATAGATTGTCTTGCTTTACCTTTGTGAGAAACATAGCAGCAAGTCGAGAAGGTAGGTATACCTTAAGGATTTTATGAGAGAAAAGAAACAATAAAGGAAACAAAAGAGTAAAAGGGAAAAAAGATACTTTTATATTCTCCAGCAGAACAGCATGTACGGTATTGTGTTGGTTATCTGAGACTGTCAGCGAAGGTCATCTCCTGATAAAGTTGTAATGTGCAATGCCCAAACTCTGTGTATGCATTGTTTACTGGAAAATTGCAGAATTTTCTAATTTTACATTCCTGGGATATCAATTATTTATAGTCTCCTTGATTCAAAGGTCATGGTTCTCTGTTATAATATTGCTGATACAGTAGGTACCCTGATTTCCAGGACAACGCTGGTATTTTGTTTTTCTTGACCATCCTGTTTTTGGTCTATTAATTACTGCACACGATAACTAACTATTGGAGCTGGCATTTCAAACCAAACCATCAACATTGTTGCATGAGAGCCATGTTTAACCAGCACTGTCACTTGCAAAAATAGTAAAGTTCCTCTTTTGCTCCATGATGCATCACATCAATGCAATATCTCATACAGAGGCCGGCAGCATGTCTACACCAATATTGCAACAAGAAAACATGGAACAAAATTAATACTGTACATGAACAATGAAAGTGTCAAGTACAGAATCTACTTTTTGGGACACAACGTTCCCAGTACATTCCGGAGCTAACAATAGGGTACTGTTTCCTTGTGGCAGTGTAACAACAGCAAGCTCAAAAAGTTCCATTTGTTATAGGAAGAACTTCAAAGAATGAAATAATTCCTGTTTTTGAAGAGACCTAAGAAAAGGCATGGTACTCAGATACAATATATTCATTTTTTGGTTTATAATTACCAACAAAAACAAGTTACAGCACATGATAAAATCAAGCAACTGTGGTCATTAGCCTATGATTTAGAGAGTGCATTACATGCAAAAAAAACTTTCCATCTGACCATCATTTGTTCACAGATATAAACGAAGTGTAGTGAAACAGCTAAAACAACATTACTTTCATTTTGAGATGCCTTTTCTTTCTTGCAGGAAACAAAACTGCTAGCTACATTACAGACTAAGATCAGTTACATGCATCAAACAGGATATGATATGTAACATAGATATAATACAACTACCCCTTAGAATAAAGATACAACAAATAAAAATAAATAATAAACATTCAACTAGCCCTTCAAACAACTAGATCTCATTCGTTTCTCAATTTGTCTTATGCTGCTTGCAGGCTGCATCCCTTCCAGTTGGTATCAACTGCCTCTGTAACCCAGAGCTTTACCTTCTCAACTCGAAGCGAAATTAAACTCCTGTGATTACTAACACAATGTATTAAAGCAATCAGAAATGACCCAAGGTCTCCAAGGCTTAATATCAATGTACAGTAGGTTTGAAGTGACATGATTGCAATATTGTGCTCCAATTGACTTCCATAAACACTTTTCCAACCTATCATAACTGCAGTGGTCAAAGGCTTCAATCTCACTTCTGACTGATGAGCACAGGAGATTAGGGGCTCTACACAAAGATAAGGCTTACAAAAATAGAGCTTAGTGTCTGAAAGACATTTTCTAAGAAAGAGTTCTTCTTCGAAATGACAAATTTCAGCAAGATAGACAAGGCACCCCACCTTGCTATAAGACTTGTTTAAGCCAAAGCTAGTAAACTGCACTACCGCATTTCAGCAGAGCTTACGTGTGCAGTTTAACTTCAGTCTCCAGGAAGAGAACACAATACTATGCATTTGTAAATGACTATCTTCTTTCAACATAGAAATAACTCTACCCATTATCATATGGGGTGGATAATTTGCACTAACTCTTTCAGTTGAAAAGATTTACATAACTTTAAAGGCATTAATTGCCCTGCATGGGCCACTAACCTAGTGTTGACAGTATTTCCCTGATAACTGATATAATTCAGGAAAGCTCCCCCAGTTCTGTAAAAAATGCCTGCAGACCAGTAGGGAACTCTTCACCACCTCCCAAACACACGTCTGTATTTCGTTTACAGCACTGATATTCCATGGAACAAAAGGGTGCAAAAATGGATCTTCTTGCTCGGTCTCCCCCTCAGTGTTGGCTGAAACAGAGAAACCACTGTCTTCAGGTCAATTCCTCTGCTTTTTTCAGAACGTCATCTCCACTTCCCCTGAAACGAGCAATGTGCAGTGCGTGCAACGCGTGTGCAAAAGTTAAAAATGGCACAGCCCTGCACAAACCAAGACCAGGCTGATCCTGTAAGGGCTGCTCTGGAGAAGTAGAAGTGTTAGTCAAGTCAGCAGGGATGAAGTGGTCAAATTTGAGCAGGTCATGAAACACCATATTTACAAACTTTACTCTACTTCTTTAGCAAAATTTCAGACATACAAAGAACATTTCGGTTTTATCTTAGACAAAACTGTACTCAGGTAGTAGGGTTTCACAGTTATGAATAATTGCTTGACTATTGTATATCAGTTAGTCACCTCTGTTGCTTAGAAAATATTTCTGAATTTAATGCCAGTGTCTCCGTTTCCAAGTGCAGGTGACTATAATCTTACATGGTGTTACTGTAACGATTAATGAAAAAAGCCAGTAATGTAGAAATGGTATTGAATTAATTGTATGATGAAAATAAATTAATACATTTTAGCTTCTTATAATAATAATAATAATAATAATAATAATAATAATAATAATGTTTCTTTATTAGCCCTATACAATTTCTTGCATTAGGAATTCGTCTTTTCGCATACCCCAGCTTGCTCTCCATGAGACACAGACACACAGACAGGGAGAGAAGCTGGGGGTCAGAGCGCAGGGTCAGCCATTGTACAGCGCCCCTGGAGCAGTCGGGGTTAAGGGCCTTGCTCAGGGGCCCAACGGAGTAGGATTCCTCTGCGGGCCGCGGGATTTGAACCTGCAACCTTCCAGTCACAGGCACAGATCCTGAGCCACAGAGCCACCGCTCCGCCCCTCTCATAAACAGTAATAAATTCCTTAAGTGCTATAGTCAATTGTAAATAATAGAGACCATTCTGTTAGTGTTGCAGTTGCTGCGGCTCATTGAACCATGACCTTCAATAAAACAATTTCAGTGAATAACCCACCATACTGTGGATTTGTCACTTGTTCCATTATCTCACCAGCCTCTTTTTGTGCACTCATTCTCAAAGTGAACAAGGCCTCCTTGTCATAATCATTATGGGTAACACAAAGTCAACACCTCAAACCGCTGTATATGACTAAGGCCATCAGATACAGTGCCTACAATTCATGGTACCGACAGCAAAATAGAAATCAAACCCAAAACACAGAAGCATGGCTTTCCATATGAGTAAGAGTTCACACTTTTAACTGTATAATAAAAAATGAAATAAAAATAAAATAAAGATCAAATCTACACCTATTCAATTACAGCCTATTAGAGTGATGAGAATGAGTAACCTTATCTAAGGAATCTTAGTTTTAATACTAGGATGCCAATTTTGTAGTGAGCACTTATCAAACTGCAGTTCATAGCCTATTTCCTGCCAAATCTGTTCACTTTCCAAACACCTCTACGAGCACCTTAAACAAAACTCTGAATGAAAAAAATTCTGTGGTTGTGCTATTAGGAAAAAAGCCAAGATTGATGTAAAATAAATCCTAAAATTTCCTTGCCACACTGCAATTGTTCTGGAATCTTGTAACTGACTTTTATCTAAGCCTCACTTATTACAAACAAGGAATAATTTAATGGCTAATCCTAGACTGTTATTACTGTAGATCACAGAGTTATCAGCTCTTCTGAAAAATAATAATAAATGCCAAGATACTTGCAGTAGGAGTTTATGAAACTGCCAACAAGTTCCTTGACTAACCTACCGTCTACATAGAATAAGCAATCCAAGTGCATTGATTTTTAACTTTCCAATAGTGTACTTTTCCAAAAACTATCTGTTCACCCACATTCAGTATCTGCAGGGACTTTAACCTAATGAGATGGCATTCCATTGCAGGTCTCCCACATATAAACATGGGAGAGCAGATTAGAGACAGAAGTTAACCAGGGCAACATGTCTTAGGCCGGTGGGTCACTGGAGGAAAACACCCACACAGTCATACAGGGCCTAAGAGCTATGAGGCCGCAGCACTTACTGGCCACAGCATCCCTGCTTCCTTTCTGAAAAACCAGGAGGTTTTAAGCTAGAGTTTTACTAAATTGTCTTGATCAGCCTCCATTATTCACAAAATTCACAGGAAATGAAAGACCACTCCAACATATGTAAGAAATATGTAAACATGATAATGACAATATAGAAGAGCAGGGAACAGAAGAAAGACCTGAGAGCACTTGTTTCTTGAAAGACCCCAATACTTTGACAATATTTTGTTCCATACACCCACCACTCTGCGTGTGGAAGCTCTCTCTGTGTATGTGTAATTCCATGGTTTCAGCCTCTGGGGTGCCTCAGAGTTCTGGTATGATGAAGTACATAACTTCAGCTTGCATCATGCATCACCAACAGTGTGCATAGTGTTCCAAAACAGAAATAGCTGGTTTAGTAATTAAAGAGTTAAATTTCTGCCTGAGGAAGTGAGATCTGCACCCTGTACATTCAGAAGATGACACTGCAGACAAACTGTCTTGTGAGGCTGTCTAGTCACACACAGGACCTGCCTGTCCTGTCCCACTTCATTACAAGTCTAAGGAACAAATGAGAAACCAAAGCTCAGATTAATTCCCCTTTGTAACATATTGAAGATTCTGTCGCATGATGTATACAGGCAGTCGTGAAACTATCAAACACAGCTTTTCACAGCTGACATTACAAGGTCAAATCTTTAGAAAATAGAAAATGTACGGACTGGCTGAATTGGAAAAAGATGTTGCTGAATGTTATACATCAGCACAGGTATGCTAAGTAAAGCATTTGTAGTTTGCTAAAAATGCACAAAGACCACAGTGTAATTCAGGACTGCATGTTACAATACATCTAGTCACAAATAAGTCTGTGACAAAAAAAAAACCACACACACAAATGCAGTCACAGATGTATCTTACAGGAAATGATTTCGAATTTTCCTCCAAAAACACAAAAAATGAAATCTTCAGGTATATTAATAGGAAGCTAGAGAACGTTTACTTCAAGCAATTAAGGGCTATTCATAAACAAGCTGGAGTGGGATACATTAAAATACCTTTTGGAAAGCAAATTAGGTTGGTGTTTTCAAATTTCACGTCACAACAATCAACCGATACAATCTGTGGTTAGGAAATATTTGACAGTAAGAAACAGCCTGTTTTTTTTTTCAGGAAGGTCATCTCAAAACAGTCTTTGCTCAAGAGTACTATTTACAAAAGGAAATTAAATACAAAGTCAAATCCAGCCTGAATTAAGATGGTCTGGACACAATACTGTAGGCGGCCATGCAGCTCACTTAGGTAAATGCAAGTGCCAATACTCGTTAGTCCACATAGTTAATATTCAGGAGTTAGTTGCCATGTAGCTCACAACTAGAGGAAACTGCAGGAAATTGATCTGAGGATCTTCCAGATGTTTTCTGAAGTGATTCAGGGTACCAGCTTCAACAAAATGGCTCAGCAGTTTGCTTCATACTCCTACAACCCTTTTTTGTAAAGACGTACCTCCTTTATTTAGTTTTAAATGCAGTTCCCTTCCACTTGTATCCTTGTCTGAGCTTCCATTACCTTTGCTAAAGGCCAAAATGAACAATTGTTCAACATTCTAGAGAATGTGACTCATCAGAGAGCTACAGAGGCAGGTGTAGCATTGTTTGTAATAAACCTGTCTAGTATAGAGACCAATGCAGTTGGCTGTAAGTACAAATTGGCTGTAACAGTAAAGCAGAATTACACCAAATTTGTAATTATAACCTCTTACTCAAAGAGACAGCTTTCATAGTTCATCTGTGTGGATTTAAACAAATCCATGAGAGGTCCTCCCTATACAGTGAGAATCAGTTCTGTGCGTCATTGTATACAACTGACAAGTTAAGACTTCCCTAATCTTACCTTTTTAACAAAACTATACTTAAATGTCTTCTGAAGAAACCTCTCACCCGCATGTGGCTCAGAGACAAGACCTCTGCTTTCTGCCAAACATCACATGTGAAAAACAGCACTAACTCACAGCAGAACATCATTTTCAAAGACCTGTACTAAACAAATGTTTCTCTCCTCAAATGAACTGGAAACTTCCACCAAATGTCTGCAGCAAGGTTTGGGGAAAGGGTTAGTCTTCCCTCCAGCTGATGAAAGAAAAGAACCAGATGGTGTACACAGAGAAAAATGATCTCAACAGTGAAAAGGAAAATACAAATGATGGCTTAGAATTATAACTGTAATAAGTCAAGAGCTTGTTCTCTTTGCTTACAATGCAAATTCATTGTTTTTTAGTTCAATTTCAATTCATGCAATCTAAGTGTTCCATTTTATAATGCAATAAATTATCACATCAGCGTATACAGATAAAGACTTGCATCACTTAAATAAAAAAAAGTATCTCACCTCTCAGATCCACCTCATGATTAGATGGGTGTTCTCCCCTTACTAATGAAAGGCAGTCAGTCCAGTTCTGTCCTACTAAGCTTAACAGGGTGTGGGCTCTCCTGCACGGTGAATACTTGTTTATCTTGGTGAATATTTATAACTACTTTAAATGCTGATAAACATACCATATTGTATCTTACATCAGCCAACCACTAGAAATTACCATACTAAAATGCTTGAGGGATGCTCTCAATTTCCTGCCTTCAATGAATGCTGTTATGTCTTCATAATTTGGCCTACAATTAGGCTTTCCCAAAATGTCTATTAAGTTGCAAGGATCCCTTATTAACATGAAACCTCATTTCCATCTGAATACAGGGACAAGTGTCATCCTGCACTATCAAAACAGATTAAAGACAAACCCAAAGTGAGCCAAGATGGAGTGCGCTGTGCAAATACAGTAGGCAGAAATGGAAGAGCTACATGCCTGATTGACCGTATTTTGGGGGTCTCAACTGCAGATGAGTCCAGTTCAGTGGACATGTGTTTCAAGGATTCTTGTAACAATTATAACACAGCAGAATAGTTTCTTTTCAAGCAGAAGGCCTCCAGGATACAATTCCTAGTCTACATGCAAGATGGTCAAACAGATGCCTTATTTGTCTTTTTGCTACTTATCTGCAGAAATGACATTGCATATTGCTTATAGGGCCTGTAAAACCACACTGTGGCCATGCAATGCCCTGTACAAAGGCTTATAGAAGTATTAAGAATGTATTGATCTCAGAGATTCGTAAAAACCAAGAACATAGTATTTCCTCCCTTCCCCCCACTTTTACTGTCTCACTCTTTGCAATAAAGGACATCCTTCTATTTTCGAACCTGCCCATTTCCAGTTACAACCTCTGCATCAACACAGACGCGCACGTAGAGCTTAACTCTTCCAGTACCTGTAAGGGTTTATTTAAACCTATTTTCATGTATTTAAAATACTTTTTTGTACATTCACATCCACTAAACAATTTTAAATTGCACTGTACTTAAAAGAGTTGAGAAATAAATTCTCTAACTACTGGTTCAAAATAGACATCCTGATTTCAGAATAAATTGTTCTAACTACATCTTCCAAGGAAGCCACTAAGTCATGATTAATTATACTTGCCATGCTTGACCAAACTTGCTCATAAGGCAGAAGCAGTCAATTAGGAATCTTCACCACTTCTGTTGTGTCTATGAAAACGTAAACACCCCTCAGCTACAGTACCAAGCAATGAACATTTCAGGGTATATACCAAGAATGAACACACTATACTACCTTATTTGCTCAAATTTCAGAAAATATCAATTAGAACCAAATGACTACTGACATTTTCATCTATATTACCGTCTAAACAAGCTTAAGAAAATCCTTTAATTGTTGTCTGTGGTTTCTCAGAATAAGTTTGTCTGAGAAAGCTGATGACAAACTGAAGATTACTAGTGATACAAGATAAAATGGAATTAAAAACAGATTTAAAAAATACTTTTATACATGGTTAAACACAAATGCAAAAACTGACACTGCATTTAAAAAAAATCCTGCCTTTTATGCAAATTTTATTTCATGAATGAGAAATTTGAGTTAGTTCTAAATGCAAACAATAATTACTGATCCTCAATATTAAACCAATAGGATATAATGTTAGAGCACTGTGTTTCAATGTGGTTCAAAAACATTTCATCCAAAATAATAGCATTTATCTACTGTGACCCAGTGTGGTGGCACTGTAGCTAAGGATCTGTGCCTGTGGCTAGAAGGTGGCCGGTTCGTATCCTGCAGGCGGCAGAGGAATCCTACTCCGTTGGGCCCCTGAGCAAGGCCCTTAACCCCAACTGCTCCAGGGGTGCCATAAAAATGGCTGACTCTGCGCTCTGACCCCCAGCTTCTCTCCTTGTCTGTCTGTCTCATAGAGAGCAAGTTGGGGTCTGCAAAAAGACAAATTCCTAATACAAGAAATTGTACAGTATATGGCCAATAAAGTGATTTTATCTAATCTTAATTTCTTTAGAATGAACAGTGAAAGACGAAACCAAAAGGCAGAAGTAATAATAACTCCATACACTTACAGCATATAGCATTTTTCAGGACACTCTTTACGGGTAATGGGGACTCCCCTCCACCTGGGTGATGCAATGGCAAAGTATACCAGAACGCTCACCACACATTAGCTATTAGTGGGGAGGAGAGCAGAGTGATGGAGCCAGTTCAGTGGTGGGGATTATTAGGAGGCCATGACTGGTAAAGGCCAATGGGAAATTTGGCCAGGACGACCCCTACTCTTTTCCAAAAACGCCCTGCGATTTATTTTACCACGGAAAGTTTTACGGTTTTATGCATCATCTGAAGGACGGCACCGTTTTAACGGTACAGTGTCAACTGTCACTATATTGGGGCATTAGGACCCACGTAGACTGCAGGGTCATCCAGGTACTGACCAGGCTCAGACCTGCTTAGCTTCAGTGGGTTGCCAGTTGTGAGTATGAACGCAGTTCCTTACCCAGAAGGCTGTGTGAGTATGGAACAAGCTCCCCAGCCACGCTGTTGAAGCCGATACCCTCACATCTTTCAAGGAAAGGGTGGGTGAGCTCCTTGAGCCAATTAACTAATTACCACATGGGCTAGACGGGCTGAAAGGCCGCCTCTTTGACTGTTGTTATGTCCTTATGGATTTAGTCCACCCAACTCAAGGAGGGGGGAAAATCAAATGTGAGCTGCTGTTGACATGAAAGCTGCTGGAGCTGTTAGCGCTGTCCCTGGACAGACAAAGGAGAGACAAAGTCAAAGACTGCAGTGCTGTGAGCAGGGGAGCAGCGGGAAGGAACTGGACAGGGGGCTAAGGGCTATAGACTTTTTTTAATAATTACTAAAGTCCTATCGCATGGCACTGTATAAATTAGACTGTGTATTACTACCCATGAGGAAGTGAAGTTATCAGGTTCTGCCTCCTGAACACTTTGCTGCATGCTTCTCCCATGTTGAAAAGGTCACGTCCTGTGCTTTGTCCACCTACAGAGTACAGGAGATGGCACTGAATTATTGTATCTACAAGTTCCTAAGATTCGACAATAAAACTTGTACTTTTTTGGATAAAGAGGACAGGCCTAACTGCCCGCCCCCCCATTTCAAACTATTCTCCTTATGGTTTTTGCTTTTTTAAACTCCTTATTTGGTCATTAAATCCATACAAGGCTAAGGGATACTGATCTATTCGGAAACATCTGAGCTTCTTCCTTCCTCGGTGCTCTTAAATAGCAATGAAATCTCAGCTAAAAACAAACAACGGAGCTTGCAGGATCTGCTAACATTGTTTTTTTTAGCAGAAACTGCAAAAAGAAACAGTATTTACCCCCCAATTAACAATGGCTATGGCTGAGATGTCTTCATTCTTTTGAACAAACAGAACCACACAAATCTAAAGCACTCGTGCTGTAGATGATGATGCAATCACATACTCTGGCCTTATTAAAGAGCTCTCACAGCGCCACGGTAAAAGTGCTTGAGTTTGCCTGAACTCGGCAACCTCCACCCCCCAGCATGCTGCAGAGTGAACAAGATCCATTGTCCCTAGTTCAGAAGGCTTACAAAATCCTTCTGGTAATTGCTTCTTAATAGAATCAGAGTTGCAAAGCAGAAACTAAATTCTGGATGGTAGTAGAAAACTGCAGTGTGGCAGTATTTCTGGAAAGTGTAATGTATGATTACATTGACGCAGAGTGAGCACATACAGTACTCCATAAGTATTAAAACTCCTGAGGCAATAAAAATAGCAATTGTTGAGAGACTCTCTACGATGTATAATGAAAGGGTGTTGCCTAGACAGTGCGGCTTTTTTCATCTCTACAAATTCTCTGTCTCAATGTCACTAAATCTAAACCACATCTGGTTTGCATCCACACAAGTGGGCTGGGTAATTGCAATAGAATATACAGATAGTCAAATACAAATTTACAGTCAGCAGGGGACTGGGGATGGTTAAAAAAGTTGTTTTTTTTCTACTGGAGGCTTAAGAGGCCATTTCCATGTCTTTCTGAAGGATCGACAGAAGTTATTTGCTGTCCACAAACAATTTTTGATAAACTTGAGGGCACCGTGATGTGGCTCTGAGTAAGAAATCACAGTGCAAGGATCCAGCAGCCATGTCACCCTGCAACTCACAACTGGCAGCCCACTGAAGCTCAGCAGGTGTGAGCCTGGCCAGTACCTGGATGGGAGACCTATTGGGAAAAACTAAAGTTGCTGCTGGAAGTGGTGTTATTGGGGCCAGCAGGGGGCGCTCACCCTGTGGTCCATGTGGGTCCTAATGCCCCAGTATAGTGACGAGGACACTATACTGTAAAAATATGCCGACCTTCGGATGAGACTCTCTGTGGTCATTAAAAATCCCAGGGCGTTTCTCGAAAAGAGTAGGGGTGTAACCCCCGGAGTCCTGGCCAAATTTCCCATTGGCCCTTACCAATCATGGCCTCCTAATAATCCTCATCTATGAACTGGCTTCATCATTCTGTTCTCCTCCCCACTGACAGCTGATGTGTGGTGAGCTTACTGGCACACTATGGTTGCCGTCGCATCATCCAGGTGGGGCTGCACACTGGTGGTGGTGGAGGGGAGTCCCCATTACCTGTAAAGAGCTTTGAGTGGGGTGTCCAGAAAAGAGGCAAGAGTGAGCCCATCCTGGAGCACAGGGCACAGGGCAGGACTGGCAGGACTTGGGGCCCTCAAATGCTCTCCCCCTGGATGGGACACCAACCCAGCGCAGGGTCACAATAAAAGTGACAACTTAGAATAGCCACCTGAGCACCAGTTTAGAATGTCAGCATCTCTTTGGGAGGTGTGAGAAAAACCAACACACACACAGGGGCAACAAACTCCACACATATAAGGTTGGAATCTGACTTAGGAAAGGTAGCACTGCTGCCTTAAAGCTCTTAGGTCCAGGATTTGATTCTGGCCTGAGGCACCTTCTCTGTGAAGCCTGTAGGGTCTTTGTCTTTGTGGGTTTCCCCTGGTTGTTTCCGATTTCCTCCCACAGTCCAAAGCTTTGCAGTTCAGGGTAACTGGCATCTCTGAACTGCCCTCTGCACCCAACCCAGCCTGTGGTCTCAGCTTGTGCCCTGTGTCCACTGGTTAGGCTCTGGCTCACTGTGCCCTTTGAGGTCTATTTGAGTTATACTGGATTTGTTTCATTGCAGTTTCATTACACAGGCTAGAGATGCATAAGATAGTTGCACTGCATAGAGAGTTTCATTGCACAGGCTAGAAAGGCACAACATAGCCTTTCTATATTGTAGAAAGCAACACATCACAGATTAAATCCACATCATATCTATTAACAGCAATAACATGCAATTAGCAATCACGTATTGTTAACATTAGCAATAACATAATGTTAACATAATCGGCTGAACTACATTCTGCAAATATATAAGCACACACGTTAAGACAAGATTAGGGATGGACACAAGGCCTGTCAGCACAAGAAGGGCCTGTCTTCATTAAATTCCTCACTCTCTGGAAAATATTGATATGAACTTGCAAGAAAACACAATAAACATCTTAAAAAAAAACATTCAATGTACATCAGAAGCAAAGAAGACTGACCAAAGCTCCAGTAACACAAGGAACTCCTATTCTTAAGATGATTAATTATATAGTACACTATACACACCATTTCAAACTTCATATAATAGACAAAAACCTATAACAGGACTGCTTAGGAATATTGCAGGTAGAATCTCGACTGCTATATTATTAAATAATTTAGTTGATGTTTTTATCCAAAGTAACTTGTACTTGGATAGAGTTACAGTATACAGCAGAGTACTGTACTGGAGGAATCTGTGTGAAGCTCAAATGCACAACACCACCCGGGATTTGAACCCACAACCTTCTGAATCCAGAGCCCTAACCACTACTCCACATTGCTGCTACAAAAAATGCTTAGTGGGTTCATTCCAATTGTAACATATAGCAAAGAAAGAATGGAGTCATGCCAAGGCACACAAAGCAACATTTCTGAGAATGTAACTGCCAACTTAAATATTATAAAAAAGCGATAGCTGTAAAAGTGTTAAGACTGTTAATGCACAATCTCACCAGTGCCTTGATGTTAATGGATGAGTAAATATCAAGAGCCCTTTTTCAGCGAAGTAGGCATGGGTTTTGGACATGCTGTGTCAGGCCCTTACCGACAGTGCTTCCCCTAAACTGCAGCTGCATCAGATATTGCACTAAAAACGATAACAGAAATAGGAATTGTCTTGTAATAAAGTCGGCTTCTGTGCTTCTTTAATCCAGCAATGACTGTTGACACATTATGGTGGCTAACAGGAAAATGTTTATTTGCCGTACCCTGTTCTGGAAAACTGAAAGCAGAGCATTAGAAACTCTGCCTTTTCTAGTCATGTTGAGCTCACCTTCAGTAATGAACCATTTGCTTCTCTCTACGTGTATTTCTGTCACGTACAGCAGATCCCTGAATGGACCTTTTCCTATTCTCACTGTCAACAATAATGGCACAGCACTTCGATTACACTGCCAGAACTGTGTATTATTTCATAGATACCAAATCCAGAAACTCTGGGAATAGTAAAGCACTGTAAAATACTCACTGAACAATTCAGTACCTAAAGCAAATTATTTCCAAAATAAACTAATAGCAAATGAATTTACGAAACAGACTTAAAAATACTTATTCCTGGACTGCATAGGAAAAGAATCTAGAATTTTAAGTTTTCTTATATATTATGTATTATTAGTCTCATTGTCATAGTACTCTGATGCTACAAGGATAGTTAAACGCATATGTTAAAAATCTTTAAAAATCTGTATTTTAAAGCTTAAAAAGCTTTGCTTTTGGTTCTTTCAGTGTATTTCCCATCAACCTGTAAAAATCTTTAAATAAAAAGGTTACTTTAACACCTGCTTGATAACTTTTAAATATAGAAGTACAGGAGAAAACAGCCACATCTGTCAGCCTGAAATTGGCCATGCTTTATTCCTGTTCCAGAATCTATTCAATCCATCTGCACTATTGCCGGTTTCGATGGAAGAGATGCTCGTTTTTTAGGATTCAGTCCCAAAACGGCTGCACAACTTTGTGAGGAATGCGTGCCGAGACTTCCCTGCTGGGAAAGGTGGGAGTTCTACTGTTCTGTCACAAGAGTCGCCTTGTTCCCCGACAGCTCTCTCCTGCACGGGGAGCCGAGGACACAGTGGCTCTGTCTGAGGATAAATGTCAGCTGCCTGCAACCACAGCACATGCCCCCCCCTGGAAGAAACCAGAGCTCCCCTGTGGGGTCACAGAAGAATACGGGGGGGGGAGAAAACCAAAACCAAAAAGGCAGATCTGTTCCTTTTCATCAGTTTCAGAAAAGAAGAAAGAGGGCGTGGAGGCTTCCCATTTCTTCTCCCGACAACAGAAAACCTCCAGCCCCGACCGTCACAAGGTGAGCCAAAACGTTCCGGGATGTCTTCATGGGTTCACAGCAGCTTTTGTTCCACTAAAATAAACCGTAACGGCATTCCAAGACCATGGGATCTTTTGTGTTTGGTTTTTCTTATTATTTTGTTACACTCTTGGCAAGACCCTAGTGCCACTGCTAATTTTAAGAAGCTTTCCTCACAAACACGGCCCCAGTTTCTGGACCCAGGCAGGGAAATGGAAACACTACCGAGCTGCACTTCGGCTAGATCAAGACCTGCTTGTCCTGGTTTGTCACAGCTCTCTCACAAAGTCAAACTTTTGAAAGTCATATTCAATATTAGGACTTTCAACGAGCATCTATATAGGCAAACTCTTTTGGAAGCGGTACTGCCATTTGCAGTCTAGTGGGATTAATCGCAATGATGAAGTCAATGTGCAGAAATGATCTGATCTGACGGTATTTTTATACACCCCCTACAAAGATTATTGATCCTCCCAGAAAACTGTCTGCTAACCAAATGGCGTGGATACATGAAAACCCATTAGTGTGAATACAAAAGAGCGCACTGTTTTTTACGATCCATAATTCTGAACAGCCACATCAGCTGAACCCCAAAGCACTGGGTCAACATAGCTGTGTGGGTCACATGGTGTAGCTTTAAAGACAGCTCCAGCAAAACACAGAGGTCCTGTGTGAGATGGAATGCTCTGAACAATTTCTGCATGGCCCACAGACTGCAAGCCGTGCAGAGATGGTATGGATGTGCAGGTCTGTAGGGATATGGCTCCTATATAACAGTGCGTCTGTGTGCCTATGCGTGACAGGGAGGTGGTCAATGTGTGCCTAGAGCTGGGATCTACGATAACACTCCCGGTAGCTCAGGGCACTTGAACAATGGAGTGGTAACAAAGTTCTGTCCGGAACAGTCCCGGACTATCAAGGTTACAGCCCATCTTACTGGATGGAGGAAGAGTGCCCAGACACAGGAGGAAACAGAGGAAATACAGATCATGTGAATGAGCTTCACAATCTGGAAGCCATATTTATTATTAGAATACAGACCTACATTCAGAGTAGGAAGAAAAAATGTCCGGAAGATGTGTGTCTAATAGTTTCCTGTCTTCTCTTTCCAAATTCAAACTCTTTTAGATTTATCTCATTTTTAACACTCTACAGCTACAGCAATTTCAGTCTGGCTTACCAGCACAAAGGCATTTGGAAGTGAAACATCAATTCATTACAAACTGAAATATCATTGCATTATAACAGTTTAAGTGTTCAAGCAAACTACTAGGAGGTTTTCCAGTAGCAAACACAACTTTAATCTTTGCAAAAAGCTCAATGTCTAAATTTAATACAACCACAAGATAATATAAAAGAAAAGACAACAGGACACTCAGAGGCCCATCACTTGGAGCGAGCCAGCAGACCAGAGCTCTCACTCTCTTGAAGATAGGGTTGCCATGACGCCCTTGCTCCACAATTTTATCTTGAGGTAATCCAGGGAGACTGGGCCAGCTCTCGGTCCATCTCGGTCCTCCCTGTTCTGAATGAAGTCAAGCCCTCCTGTTTTGTTACGCAGGTTTATGAAAGCCCTCCAGGGGCACATGCAGAAGACAATGCAGAGCAACCAGTGAAGCACACTGCATTATTAATCAATTCAAAAATAACTTGGAAACACAAGTGGACCCAAAACAGCTCTACAAACCACAAGTGATCATGCAAATCTCCCTTTAACAGTGCAGCAGTTGTTGAGATACAGAATGTACTATAGAAATGCAGCCAGGCAAGAGGCCAGTTGGTTATCATTGCAATATCTTTTTTGATAACTTTCTTTTCCTTATTTTTCGCCATAAATCAGGAAAGTTTACTTTGGATCACTGCCCATGTTTAATCCCTGAATTATTTACCATCCAAGGGCCTGGATTGGACCTTGTATTTCAGTTCACTTTTCTGTCAGTGTTTACATTCTCTTTCTCCTTAGACTCAAGTCCTTTGCCAACAATGCAGAGCTACACCGCCTTGTTTTTTTAAATTACCTGGACAACATAACGTATGTCAAAGAATTACAAAGCGCAGTTCATTTATTATAAATGCAACATGGACACTTTCATTAGAGCTTCATTGAATAGGAAGGATTGGGATGGCTTCCTTCAATAAACTTTTTTAGTGTGAGAAACCCAGGCAGTGGTGGACAATGACAATCTCCATTACTTATATCACTTATTCAGGTAAGGCTCTGGACATATAGCACTGTAAATTAAAGAAAATTACACTGGAAATTACACACTGGAAATCAGAATGAACAAACAGACACCT
Source organism: Lepisosteus oculatus (assembly GCF_040954835.1). NCBI lineage: Eukaryota > Metazoa > Chordata > Actinopteri > Semionotiformes > Lepisosteidae > Lepisosteus > Lepisosteus oculatus. Next base: position 59,905,433 of record NC_090700.1, read on the forward strand.
TTCCATTTTGGTATAAACTGACAACAATAACTAATGGCAAAGCATCCAGAGTCCAGTACCCCTAATCAGTCACAGTCCTAAACCTGTCGCACCAGGGTAGACCTAAGGAGCATTCCTGGAAGTGGGACAGAACACTACAATCTAGGTACAGTCTTGAAAGGATGGAAAACTGCATGGAGTGAGGAGCATGGTTTCCAGTCAGCATCTCTGACTGGCCCACGGCTCCTTGATCACCCTGCGGACATGCAATTACACTGATTCATCCTACACGCTTATCTGTTCTCCCTTCACATCTCTGTTAAAGCAGTCGTAATGTTCAAAGGGGCTGTTTAATGAAGGAGGGTGCAGGCAGTGAGTTTCACAATCAAAACCAGGTTCCTCATGGCTGAGCTAGGAAACACTTCCACACCCATCTGGCAGCGCAAGGCCTAGCACTGCTTCAACAAAAGAAAAGCTGCCAAGATGAAAAGATCAAGCAAACAGAAAATATGTACTGGACCTGCTCAGATCTTAATATGTAACTGATTACCAAACTACAAGGTAAGGCGAGTCAGGTATGGCACTACTCTCTTGTGATACTACTTCAAAGAAGCTTATTAAATTTACTCTAACAATTCCTGGTTTCAGGTCATTTCACAAGCACTGCACAGAAATTGAAAAAGGGAGACAAGAGCAACCAACCTATCAAACTCTGAGCATGTACTGTAATATGCAAATATTTTTACTTCTCCATATGTTTTGCTGGATTTTGTTTCCTGACTTATCAAGTAAGGGAACTTAAGGGGATATTTAGTTTTTCTCTGCTGGTTTACACCTCCCACTCCATACCAAATTGCAAATAATTACTCGTAATTTTCCATCTTTTCTTCAGAACTTCAAGTGTTTGGTTTGGTAAATGGAAGAAAATGCTAAAGACAACGTAACACACATGACACGCACATACTCTCTATATACTGTATAACACATTAGTACAGCTGAAGAAACTTTCAAATTACTAAGACATAGGCAGGCTTCCAGGAAGACAACAGCTTAATTATTAGCAGTGGGGCGACACATATCCGCTTATATTGAAGACCGTACCGCACACTACAGGTCAGGCAAACAGAGGCATGAGAGCAGAGCAGAGAGCTGGGAGGTGAGCAGCATCAACATTCCACACAAAGGTGAGGCACCAGGGACAAGCAAAACACTACAGGTGAAAAAGAGAAACCGCTCCAATGACTCCAGAAAAGTGAAAGCAAACACTTCTCGTCCTACTATGACTGGTTGCAATCTGGAAGCCAAAGTACAAATGATCCTGTAACCATCACTATAACCTGACAAACACTCTGGGAAGGTTCTTCTCTTCTGATTCATTTTTATGTTTTACTGAACTCACAGAAGAATGCTCCTCCATAACCAGTTTCAAGAAAAATTAGATAAATCTCTAAGATGTAAAGTATCTAAAGGTTTATGGGGTGCTGAAAAATTCCAGTTGTTATTTTTTAATTGCTTCTGTCTTCACTTCCTTTAACTTTCTCAGAAGATAGGAGACACTGGATAAGGGCAAGCTCTAAACACGTATACATTCTGAATAGCCAGTGTTATATCTGAAGCATCACTAACTGCTGATACTGTGCATGTCTGAATAAAGGGGGCAAAAATTTAGATTGTTCTCCTCAATCTAAACTTGAGCCCAGATGCCCCAGCTCCATTGCTGAGCAGCATCAAAGAGATGTGCATGGGGGTGCATTACAGCCCTCTTTGATGCACACCGTCCCATGAGTGATGGAAAGAAAAGAGGCAAAGACTTTCTTGGAAGGCCTACGCAACCCTCAAAGAGCCAGCTGACCACCCACTCCCCCTCTTATGCAAGACAGTTTTGTAGTCTGATAAAGCAGAGACTGAAACAGTCCATGTATGCCTCTTGAAAGCGGTACAAGTGGGGGTGTTTCAACATTAGAAGCATGATTTTTCAGCATCCACTTGCAGTCCAGTGAGGTCAGCCCAGAAAAGAGGCTGTAGGCTGCAGCCAGACTGAGCCAAGAAGGCAGTCTGCTCCTAGCAGGACTAACCCCACTGCGATCAGAGATGGGGTGGGGGTGGGAATTACAACAAAAAAAAGTCTCCCAATAAAATAAAATAAGCCTTAAATGCTAAATCACATCAGCAGCAGAATTAATCTCTCAAGCCTGGGGTCAACTAAAAAAAAAAAAAAAAAAAAAGCCTGGGGTCAACTCATCTCATATATCATTTTCTGCTGGTATATATCTGGGAAATAAAAGAACAACCCAATACCTGTATTGGAAAGGCGAAATACTGTATGTGCTAGACTGAGAACGAAAACTGTAAGATGCTGCTCTTAAAAACTCTCTACGTCATTTTTATTTGCCCAAACAGAAATATGTTATTTTATAAAGAAAAAAGATGTGTTATATTTAAGAGAATGCTTTAATGAAAGTGGCCAATGCTATAATGTGTGCAATACTCAACCTCACCCAGAGTGCTAAATACAGAATCTAATATTCATCATATTAATATTTAAACTTAAGTTTGTTAGCAAACAGGTTGCTTCCAGAATCCAAAATACTTTAGAAAGAAACTGGCTAAATTCATCTCAGAGGCTTTGGGAACAAACTGTACATTTTATCTTTTGCCAAAACAGCTATGCAATTGGAACTGAGCTGTGTAACAACAGTGGCAATAAAAATAGAACTCCCTTTTTAAAGAGAGGTGGGACAAAATCAATGCCTGAGAAGCAACTTGCAAAGACAGAAACAGAATGTCAAATAAAGCATGTTTAAATCTTCTGTAAGACAGACATAGATGAGAAGTAATCTGAGCCTTGGCATCAATTGACTAATAAGGGATCAGCACTGGCTATAGTGTTTTGGGAATTACTGAGAAAGCAAAAAAGATGACACACTTGTTGCTCTGAATTCTACGTCCAGTTGGCCTGCCCTCTGGGGAGCTGCCCTTAAAATACAAGTGGACTGCCAGGCAGCCACAGAGCTGAACATCTGCTGGAATGGGGGCAGGCCAGGAGGCCAGCTGGTAGCAGGGGCAGACACCTGCTTTCTGCTGCTGCCAGAGGAATACCAGTACTTGCTGAGGCTCTGACTAAGAGTGTTTCAACACAAAAGAAGTTTATTTTCTGTCATTTGGATTGTTTTAAGGATAAATTTATACCACCTTTTTATCACATGCTTTTATGAGAGAGATGTTCCATGTGACTGTATTTTCTCCCACTCCTCCTTTGTCAAGTTAACTGTTCAAAAAGTAAGAATACCGCTTTGGAGAAGCTTACTCAAGCCAGCCTTTTTCAAGCCTGACCAGCAATATTCTTACCGATTTCCTCATGGATGGTTTTTGGAAGGAGATAACACATGAAGAGGAATTTGGAGTAACTTGATTTATAGTCTGGATACCAAAACAAAACAAAGATTACATGTCAAATGTAGGCTGCGCAGAGGAATGGCATTACTCATAAAACACTACCAATCAAAACCAAAACGCCTTAGTCACAGATTCCAAGCCACGTTATGCAGCATATCATGGAATTTCACTATTAAACGGCTTGTTTTTGTTGTTATTCTGTTGTTAAGTATCTTTTTGGATGTGTTATTATTCTTAACTGTGTATTGGATGTTGTCTTTTCTTAGTCTTCTGTTTTAAGGATCTCTTGTATGTATTAGCTTGTGCTGTTGTGGATCCACAATAATTATTTTCTTTTGTGTTTGTTGTTTGTGGTCTCCTGTCTATTCCACCACTGTGTGTGGCTCAAATGGATCCTACCTGTCCATCAGGGGTACGTTGGGGCAGAGCTTGGGGCATTCAACCTGAGATGCATAGTGTGGCAGTTAGTGTTTGGTTAGAGCTGGTTGTGAAGAGTAAATTAACCTTGTCCTTGTGCTATTCAACAGGTCGGGTTTTTCTCAAAAGCCTTATTATAAACTGTGAGTGGTGAATTAACTGCAAAACTACAGTTTTGGTTATTTTGTACTGTCTGCTTTTTTCTCTTTATTTGCAGAAAATGTGTCTGCACTGGAGCACTTGTTTCTTCATAGGCTTCTGGCTAAACAAAAAGTCCATCAAACCATGCATTAAACCTTGTCATGACACCCTTCAGAAGTCCTCATTGTAAGCTTGTGACTAACAAATGGGAAATGCCAGTAAAAATTAATTGCCAATTGAAGAACTCCAGTACATTTTCTCTTAGATATGTCAATGCAGTGGTGGCACTAATCACCACATCCAAAACAATTCAGAGCACAGAGTACAGTACATAAAAAGGTTCCAAAAAAGAGGACATCATTTGGCCCATCAGGGATGTTTGGTTGCTTGTAGCTAAAGTGATACAAGATGTCATCCACCCACTTGTAGAAAGCAGCCCCAGAAACAGTTTCAGCGTTATGTCTGGGCAGATTGTTGCAGACTCCCAGTGTTTTCTGTTTTCAATGCATTTCCCCTTAGTGTCAAGTTTAGTTTTTGATTTTATAATTTTATAATGATTTTATAATTTTATAATGATTTCTGAATGAGACAGGGGAAAGCCTGCCATGCTACTTGGAAGAATGCATACAATTCCGTGAGGATGCCTTTGTTACAATCTGTTCAACATAGGCAGGAAGTATCCAAGACTCCCTCCTATGTACACTGTACCGGAATTCATAATTATCACGGGCATCTTAGTGCCAGCTGTGTTTCCTGGAATATATCAAATGAGATTTTGATAGATCTCAGTGTTAACAAGCTCATGTTTCATAGTTGATGCTGACCTGGGAGAAAATCCTTGACTTAATAGCTTTTAATAGCAGTTTAGTATGTCTCAGACATTGCCCCCTATTAGACCTGCTGTATGTTTACTGTATGTTTTACACAGCCGTATCCACTGGAAACTACACCAGTAACAGACATTTTGAAAAACATCCGTTTACAACTACAAAGTTTTTCACTCTCACTACATTTTAAACAATTTTAACAGTCCAGCATTCTTTTAAAGACTAATGCTTCCACAGAGCTATCAACACACCATAAAAATGAGAGATTTAATACTATAGTTTTCACATTCCTTATACCATACGATTGCTTCACACAGAAATGGCACACTGTAAGTCTAGAACAAATTGCTGAGCAATGTAATTTGAAATCCATTACAATGAAAGGTGCCTTCAGCAAAACATGCTCAACATACACATTGTTGCAAGATAACTGCACTAATTTATTTGCATCCTACAGTGAACTCCTGCACTGCGATTAACAGAAAAAAAGGAAAAGAACTGGAGCTACTTAGACTTTTTAGTGCTAAATCATAAAACAGGCAGCAGACACTGGAGGTCTTTCTCAGGAAAATCAAGTGAGTGCATCATGTGACATTCATTTACGACATCATTGGTCATAATACATCTATTCTGATCAAGACTTTATAAAAGGGAGTATTTGTGTTCTGTACATCAGTAAAAACAGATCCGACTACACCAAACACATGATATATTTTAACTTCATGACAGTAGAAGCAGCCATTAGCATTCTACTGCATTCATTTATAAACACGTGATAAAATAGATGTCATATGTGATAACACTGCTGTCTCCTCAACACCATTTGGCAGCCTATTTACTCCAACTTTACACCGCAGCAATACACTTGCTAGCAGAAGTAGTGAATAAATCAAAATAGCCAAAAATGTGTTCACAGGCAGATTCAGTCAAGTTCACTTTAAATTGAATGTACATCCTTAATGAATTCTGCTGGACTACCAAAGGCTTGGAAAGCTCTGGTGCCTCCAGGATGACAATGAGACAGTTCAGCTGTGTTCAGCAATAAACTTCTCAACGGCAAAGAATTTCCCTCCAGTATGTCTGATACAAGATATCTCCATGATCCTCTCTCTCCTTTCCTCCTCAGCTCAAAAAGAGATAAGCAGGCAAATAACAGTATGACATACCAACTCAAACCTACAGTATTTGAGTAATAGTAACCTATTCAACTGGCAAATTCCTTAACAAGCTGCATGCCCAGATGTTGACATCTGAAGATTACCAAGTTTTAGTAGAGCACTGCATCTTCGAAAATGAGTCACGTCAACAGCACCAGACAAAATATTATGAGACATGCTAAACTGGAGGCCTAAAGATTGATTTTATTAAAATATGTAGTGATAACATATGGTTGCATGCATTTGTAGAAATAACTTCTATGGGAAGAACTACAGTTCATTCTTGCTAGTGCAAAAATGGTGATACCATGGACATACAGTATGCCTTCTCTTCCCTAATGAATTTGTTAAGTCCATTTGACCTTTTTCTTTAAATTGCAAGGTCCCATTGCTTGCACATATTAAGTATAACCAAAGACTGAAAATCTAAATCTGTCAAAATCTGGAGTACGCTAGTATAGTTCACATCTACAGCTACAATGCTTATCCTTTCCTCCTTAATGTATTGGAATATTAGAACTGAAAATGCAAGGCTTCGAGTTGTGACCTAGTATCACTGTTCACCGGCTGTGTCCGATCAGCATAAAGGAAAGATCCCAGCCCCTCCATATTCAAAACAGTGAGACAGCAGCCCTGCATGTATGATCTCAACCTCCACGCAGTTGTGATTTTATCCAAGTCAACCCATAAAATATTCGCGGCTGTGCAAAAGTCATAAGATATTTCACTGTTCTACTCTTTTCACCCTGCGTTTTTCTTCTCCATGCAGACATATCAATACAATTCTATTGTGATCTTCTATTGAGATTGTAACCAGTTTGTTTTAATGGTTAATTGTGACTGGTAGGTTATAGTACAATACATAGGCCTTGAACTATGTGTAGAAATGTACAGTGATGTTGATAACATGGAACACCAGATCCTGAGTCAATCAGAACTGACTGGTAAATGTGATGGATTGGCTACTACACACTTCACATTGAAGGCTGTTCTTGTGTACTTTACCTTGTGTTGCTGTGATCATGTTTGTGTAGAATAATGTGAATTACAGATGGTAAAATGACAAGGTTATTCTAGTAGTAGAAATAGTAGAATATAATAGTTGAAAACACTAGTGCTGGGTCTGTGTAAATAGCTGACTATTTAAATCTCCCATTTGTGACCTTTGCATAGTACAATATGTCTGAGGATCTCCATCACACCGCATGAGAAAGAAACCGGAGGCCTGGTTTGAGTAATCGAGGAAAAAATGAAAACGTGTCCATACAGTTACTACTCTGCTACAGAATCATTCCAAAGACATCCCCCAAAGCACTAGCACAGATTGGTCACCTCACAGTGCAGCAAAACTGTTGCTGAAACGCAACTTGACCTGTGAGCAGAAGAGGAATTACAGATATCTGAGGACCTGCATTGAGTTAAAACGGATGGCCCTACTGCACCACTCTGGATGGAAAGAGAAGTCACAATGTCCTGCAACGATTTGTATCCCTGCATAAAAAGCCCTCTTCCCTATACCTTCTTACAACAGCTCTTTAGAGAGAAGGTGCTAGAAACCTGTCACCCAGTAAAGGTCATGAGGTTGCTACCGCCAGTCCAGAATTCGTCATTGTGTCCCAAATGGGCCTTCATCAACACCCTCTTAGTCTAAGTCCCTGTATGCAATCAAACTTAGTAAAACAGAACATGAATGTAAATCGTTCCTCAAAAACTGTTCAGGAGGTGAACATTTAGAATCTGAAAAGGAAATTCCCATTACTTTACGTTATACCATCCAAATTATTCCTAACGTCTAGAAAGCCACCCGATATTTATTATTTTTACCCTAACAGAGCACTGAATCAACAAAAGAAAGATCACTATTGCTTGTTTATGATAATTAATCCTCCCATCTACCCTAGTACAGTAAAGATAAACTGTGTAAAACTGCAGAAGAAAAACTTAGTACACCATGTACATACAGAGACTCGAAGGAGAGGTATATTCCCCAAACACCACAATGGCAATAGCAGAAAAAAGGAAGACAAATACCAGGTCTTAAAAATTCTTACATGCAAGTGGAGGTAATAAAGCATGTCTTATTACAGTGGATATCTCTCTACGAGCCAGAAACAATAGACGCAATTAAAGACAACAGAATTCAAAGAGATATTCATCCCATCGAATTTAATTATCTGTTTATTAGCCAGCGAGATTGAATAAAGCACATTTAAAGCATCGATTTTCTGTAGAGGCCTTCTGATTTTATTATATTTGCCTAACAAAAGGACAACTGAGAACTGATTGTATATTGAAGAAAGCAACTAAATTCACTGGGGGTTTCACTGTGAGCACAATCTGCTATTATTTCATAATGAGTTACACGTAATGTTTTTACAGAAATAGATATTATAATTATTGTATAATCTAGGGTTTTTTCCTAAGGTACAGTGCAAATATCATTTTAATGTCAGTTCTTTGATCGATTAGGTCCAGTGCCTTTTACCCGAGAAGAATCTAACCTGAGCGACATGGATGTCTACTCACATACCTGTATCCCTGCTTACAACGCCCTCTGAGACCACTGTCTGGCCTGGGTTTAAACTTCAGGATCTCCTGATCAGATTGCATGGTTAGACATATCAGACCTAAGAAGGCTTTTCTACTTCTTAATGTTTGCCTATAGACAATTAGTTTATTCACTGTCAATGAGACAATGTTCAAGCTACCTTTTTACGTTCATGAGTCATTAGGCTGAGTTTCATGTTCTTTAACATTGTGGAATAGACATGGCAAAGGCAGCTCAAGCTTCACACCTAATGAAACGTCTTACCCAAGATGATAAGTATTGAATATCTGTGCATTCGGCAAAAAACAAAATTAAGTGCATTTATGGATGTTAAGTAAGACACATTCTACCTTCAATGCATATTTTCATATGAAGCCATATGAAGCCACTTTAAATACATTTTGTAAGCAGATACCTATTAGATGTGCTGTTAGATGTTTTGAGAAGAGGCTTTGCTCTTAAATAATATCTTTGAATAAAAATAATAACAAATTTACACATTTCAAATGGGAAAAAAATTACATGGAAAGAATTTGGCGGATTTTGCCAAACCTAAGCTTGTTTACTTCTTCACTAAGTGTCTTTTTGACATTACAGACAAGTCATTCAAATTCAGAATTGCAGGCAATATTTGAGGTAAGCAGAAGCGAATTAAAATAAATTAATACAGACAACTTGATACACGCAGCCCTGGTCATTAAGAATTGTTTAACAGTTAAGTGTGAGGACCATGCCAAGTGCTCAGATGTCGGATACAGAACAGATAGTCTGTGGTTTTCAAATACTTCATAACGTGTAGTTGGCCCCTGAATAAATATATCTTACTTATTGATTTGCAATTTTCTATTAACATTCTATCCAAAATCAGCATAGCATTGACTCTGTAAAGAAGCCTTTACATTCAGGAGATCGAGGGTTATACTTGGTTTTGAAACTGAATCAACTAAACAGAAATTCTATTCAGGCAGTTGAAAATGCAGCAGATGCACTGTAAAGCCCAAAAGATTTGTGACACACCCATTTACCTCTCAAAATAAGCCTTACAGCACATTAGGCCTAATGACACTTGGCATTAAATATTCATTACAAGATGGTGGGATTACTTAGCTCATTGAGAGATTCAACAACTAACAATAATAGTCACAGAGAAAAGCCACAGAGCGACCCAGGATGACACCAGCACACTGAACATTTGTCTCTGTGGAATGTTTCTCTTGGCGTTCCTCGGGGCCAGCCAGGATACAGTGAAGAGCTGACTGCAGCAGATTGCCAGAATCTCAGCAAGAAACTCAGCTGTCTGACACCACAGACGATAAGTGCACTTCATAGTTTTGGGGGCTTGTTTTACGGGTTCCCCCTTTTAAGAAAAACATATGTTTTTTATATATATGCAAATATATATAAGTAAAGATATCAAATACATCTGCTTCATTTCCCCTGACGTCTTATCTTGTCTCTTTCAGAGAGGAACCGTGTGGTCAAGCCCATATTAAAAAACTACTCACTTTTTTTTACCCGTTGCGTCTGACCAATAAAGTCATGGGTGAGTGAAATACTCTTGCTTTTATCCCTACCTCAGATAGATGAGTTCTCATCAGAGCCTGGTTGTCACTTAAGAATGGTTCCAAACAAGAGGAACCCATTCAGCCGATCTCGCTCGCCTGGTTGTTAATGGCAGCGAATCTAGGATTTCTACCAGCTTCAGCAGCATGGTTGGGTATTTATTCCCACAATCCTTTACATGCAAATGTGCCTTCTGGACTCCATTATACATGTGCATCCCTATAGTTCCCAGTGTTGTCCTCTGGCTTGCATTTCACTGATGGTTCTGAAGAACTCCACTTGAAGATATTGAATGCTTGGACCCTTGTAGCCGTCTCTGTGCAAGACTGAAAATATTTAAATAGTTTAGCCTGCAAGAGTAGGACATCACAGTGTGCCCATGAATGTAATGATTTCTCTACTTTCTGAATCAATTCCAGAACACTGATATATTTTTTGCAGCATGGCAACCAAACTGGTACTTTACAGTACTTAAAAATCCACTCCAGAGAATGTGTATCCATTGTAATTCTCCCAAAACACAAAAAACCCTGGCTAACCCCCCAAAAAAAATCAGATGAAGTCTTACATGTGCATTGTACAATTTTCACATAAGATCCCTTGATTTAAAACCCACCCTTTCATGGCTTATTCTGCCCTACTGCACTAGTGCACTGAATGCATTATTGCTTTGAAATACATATAAGTGCAACAAAAACAATTACAGCAACAACAACAAGGGTAAGAACACAAAAAGTGAGAATTAACCAGATCTGTGAGAAAATGAACACTCAACATCCCAAATAATAGACACATCTGTATAAAGATGTGGTAAGCACTGTCCATCAGGAAGAAATCTGCTCTGCCTGTTTGTGCACCTTCCTCAACTTGATTCACATGCTGAATTCTGCTCAAGCTACATGGAACAGATTCTAGGCGTTAGCTTCTGATTTAAACACACTATACCACTGCCAGTAGGCATCTCATATAGCCATAGAACAAGAGTACTTTACCTCTAATGGACTTTGACAGTCTCTCTTATTTCTTGCTGGAGGTAACATTATAACTGTGTAAATCAAGCCAGACTGCTTTCCCCTTTATCATGAGGAATGCACTGCAGAAAAATTAGATTTTAAACGGCACAATGTCTAGTGCAAAACTACAGGTATCCCAGGTACAGCTCTTCTTTCATTTGTGTTGACTGAATTCCTTAATGATCTTTGCCTGAAAGCTGATACTTTGGATGCACAGTAACACTCATGGTCTGTACTTTCAGTCTGTTTGTCTCTTATGACAGATCTTAATGCAATGCTGCATCAGTTATGCAGAGACTCTGCCTTAGAACATATTTGAGTTATGCCCATTGTACAAAGAGAGAAACGAATCAAGACTCTTGTACAACATGCAAGAACAGACAAATGGATCTTGGCTATTAAAAATGCAGAGCATCCACTGATCAGAATGCAAGAATATAAACTTCTTTACAGACTGTCCTATTGCAACAACCCTTTAACACCTTTGCTTAGGACAAAAATGCTACAATGACAAAAAAATATAATGTGCTTCAAACTGTATATATTCAAAGTTGTTTAAAATAGACAATGATAAAAACAAAGCACAAAGCAAGATGATTTCTGTTGAATTTGGCAAACTTGTCTGCCGAGAAGGGATTTAGGGTTTCCTGTTCCAAAATAAATCTAAGCTTTACTTTTTTTATATAATTGGAGGCTACAAACATGTCTTTCAGGAAAGATTGTTCAAAGACAAAACCAGACAGCAAATGCATTGCATAATTGAGATTTTCAAACCTTAATGGAGTCACCTTTGTGCATTGTGGAAATGGGCGAGTATGTTAATGACGACATCAACAGGTTTGAGTGCAAAACTGAATTTGTTATATAAAATAACAAGAGAATGCTCAATAGTTATGTTGCTTGATAAAAACAGTGTACCAAGCTTCCTTTATCTCAGAAAGTTTTTAAGGAGAATATTAATTATGCTAATTATGCAATTGGCCTTTTTTGCAGCTATATCACCCTGCAGCCCACAACTGGCAGCCCACTGAAGCTCAGCAGGTCTGAGCCTGGTCAGTACCTGGATGGGAGACCTCCTGGGAAAAACTGTGGTTGCTGCTGGAAGAGGTTAAGTGGACCAGTAGGGAGAGCTCACTCTGCAGTCTGTGTGGGTCCTAATGTCCCAGTATGGTGACGGGGACACTATACTGTATAAAAGGTGCTGTCTTTCAGATGAGATGTCTTGACTCTCCATGGTCTTTAAAAATCCCAGGGCGTTTCTCAAAAAGAGTAGTAGGGGCATTAACCCCAGTGTCCTGAAGAAATGGCCTTTACCAACCATGACCTCCTAATAATCCCTAATAATGTTGCTCTCAATTGCCTGTAAAACACTTTGAGTGGAGTGTCCAGAAAGCACTATATAAGTAAGTGTAAGGATTATTGTATTTAAATTATAATTTAAGTACTGTGTGAAGTCCTGCATTGGCATTGGCAATAAGTGCTCCAATTCCCTAATCCAGTCATGTTGGCTGCTCTTTAGCTTTAAAGGAAAAAGCAGTAGTTTTACTCTATAGTACTTAAAAATCCACTCCAGAGAATGTGTATCCATTGTAATTCTCCTGAAACACAAAAAAACCTTGGCTACCCCCCCCCCCAAAAAAAAAATCAGATATACTGTAATTTGTGGCTTTTTAGAAAGCACAGCAGAGCACTTTGTGACTGCCTTTCCCCTCTACGTTGTTGCTCCTAGATTTCTTTCAGTGTCCTCATGATAAAATGCCTTCCCAGAACAAAAGTAGCTATTAAACCGGGCCTTAGTTCTAAATATCTGCCAGTCCCAGTATTTATTCTTATTTTTATAGTACCAAAACTGTATTTACGTCAGGTAAACCTAAGCTGTTAGGTAACGATGCTCTAAAAAAGTCTCAAACTGGAGCAGTAATTTAGAAATGATAACACAGCTGAATAAGACTGTGACAACATGTATATCAAATAGATCATAGGGTAATAAACCACAAGGTGTGTTTTGAACAATGAAACAATTATATTCCGAGCACATTATATTTAACAAAATTCAATTTACGCTCTTCAATACTAATTGATGATGCTCAGAACATTTTGAAGGTTGTATTGAAGTTCTTCTCTTCTTGAATAAAAACCAGACACTACAGTTCAAAGTCCACAATGCTGGAGAAATTCTACATTGTGCTGCCAGTTCCTGTGGCATACAAACTCGTGTTTTTCCAACAGGGGCATCCGAGATGTTTTATGCTCTCCCACAGGCTGTTTAATAATACCACTGACTCAAGGTCTCATCCAAATAACACAGAGGGTACAATGACTCTCTAAATCATACTTTACGAAACAAAGTTAAAACTCCCGGAGCCTAATTTCTAATGTGCTTAAGAATTCTTAAAGTGCTTATTAAAGCACTTCAGCTGCTCCTGCCGAATGTATGAGAATGACCATTTGTTTGTAAATTCCCTACACTGAAAACACATTCAAGTATTGTTATCAGCACGGTTATCTGGGTGTGGATTTTTCACATTTTCTGTACCACATGTGCATACAGTATGTCATTGTGTTGTACTGTTCATGTATGGAAATCCTATCCAACTCTTCATCCCATCACTGCTGGTATTGAACATTTAATTACTATGCTATATTACACAAGAAGCTGATTAAGACAGTTTCTGCTCAATGTACTCTTTGCAAAAAATCTGTCTTCACTTAGAAAGTCTAAAAATATGAGAGTGAGATATGTAGCCTTCATACTCTTTAAAACAACAGCCCAGGGCAGGGATGAGGTTAAGATAACAGCAGTCTTCTCAGGAATTCTGGGAGCCTTGAATCCAAATACAGTATGTCTCCTGCAGGACAATAAATATCATCTTCTATATGAGGTGGTGCAACCACAGTATACCAGGAAATGTTCCCAGGAACTCAGATATGTCCCCGATTAGTTTTCAAGACAATTTCTTCTGCCTCTTCGTCAAAACAGCACTGTGGAGTAGACTCTTCTCTACAGAGACAGCCCTGAAAGCAAAGATTGTATGCAAACAGTGAAACCTGTACCCACTCAGTACTTACTCACTCTGTTCTACAGGACAAACACAAGAGCACAGTAAAAGAAGACCACTTCCTCCCTAGGGTAATACACAGCTCTCCCTCTTGAGAGAAACTCCATGCTCCACTTGACCACTGAGATTAATCAGTAATAGTGAAGATAGCTAATCTTGCTGTGCAAACATCTAATGTTGGCATTGTGCACTCAAAGACCACTTTATTGTCGCAGGTAGTTAGAGATTAACCCAGATGCTTAAATACTAACCTTTCAAAATGTCCCAATAAGCATTCCTGAATGAGTTCAACTAAATATTGTACAGTACAGAACCTGTTTGTCAAGATGTTTCCCATTCGTGATCCTGTCATTTATCCCACTGTTCAGTTATGATTTACTTCTTAGAATAATTGGGAATGTAACAAAAAACTCCCTATAGCACATTGTTCAAGTTTATAATGCAACACAAAATAGAAAACTATAACATTTTTAAGTTAGTGTCAGTATGTGCACCCAAGTGAAGTCATTGGTGGAGATAATATTCATCATTTTGAACAAGGGATTGTATGAGACTAGTTCTCCAATATTTAGAAAATTAATATTATGGTGCAGAAGAAATGTCAAACAGCTTCATCCCAGAGCTACACTTTTTTACGATCCATGGATCCTATTAAAAATGACTGACAGGCTTAGCTGTTGTAAAGCAGGATTAGGCAACAGGGAAAATTAAGTTTCAAGAAAAATGTATGAGACGATAATGATTTTAAAAATCAAGGCATAAAAATAAAAACCTGTCGTCTTCTACTTCCAAAGTAGTGTGTAAACCGCATCTTTTGTGGAAGAGACACTTCAGTTTGCTAATTAAAACTGAAATAGATGAGTAAAAACTCGAGGTAATTAGGTATTTACTTCATAGAGAACAATCTGTTAATAACAAATGTTTCCACTTCTGCCATCCTTGGTGTAATTCATGGCATCAATCAAACAACAAGGCAAAGTGTATGCATTGACCACTGCAATGCTGCACTTAAGTGCACAGAGGGGAATCCTATCAAAGTCACTTTATGACCACTTCAGTCTTTTTATTTGAACTTTGAAATAAGCCCAGTTCTGCCTCTGCCCCATTCTCTGGACAAACTTCATACATGCCTTTATAGCAAGCAGGAGAACCCAAAGGACCTGAAGTCAACAACCCACAGTCATTTAAATAATGAAACCCAATTGGAAAGAGTTCCCAACACACTGAAAACAA
Organism: Lepisosteus oculatus; assembly: GCF_040954835.1. Taxonomy (NCBI): domain Eukaryota; kingdom Metazoa; phylum Chordata; class Actinopteri; order Semionotiformes; family Lepisosteidae; genus Lepisosteus; species Lepisosteus oculatus. The sequence goes on from NC_090700.1 coordinate 59,920,766, forward strand.
ACCTATATTTTCGGCCTTCAGACAGTAAAGTGGGCCCTTTTAAACACAACATGAAGCCACTGTCAGAAGTGCTAGTTTTGAAATACTATATGAGATATCACATCGTAACAAGAAGCTTTAAAATAATGGCAGAATGAATGGTAGTATAAAGACCCCACTCTCCTTTCTCTATTCAATACTACCCTTCAAACAGCCCATTCTCCATTTTCTATTGTATACATCTCTTAAGCCTAAACATAAACTAAATCATACCCAATAAGTACCATTCATTTGTAAAAATGTATTAATGCATATAAACTAAATAGTTCCCTTTAACCAATTAACAATATTGGGGCCTCTTAATGAGCTTGCATTTTGTCATAATCACCTACAGTAATCCACAGCTCAAGATAACATTGCAGTGATATTTACTACCTTAAAAACTGTAAATGCTTGTAGAGCAATCAGTTCATACATATATATGGGAATGTACTGTTTACTAGTGATGGTTTTATAAGAAATAATAGATGTAACAGATATAAAGAAAAGAAAAGATCTTCAGTACAGTAAAACATTAGAAGGTACATGAATCTCCTTCTCATGCAAAAGGGAACTCTGACCCACATGTTTGCCGAAGGAAATCTGCCTTGGAGCACTTTTCACATTTCCACATTAGTGCTGCTGAGGCTAGATGCAGTTTGAACAGGTCTACGTTTTTAGCATTATTATATGAAACATGGGGTGATATACAGGTTAAGGCACTAAAGGCACAGTCTTGCGAGTTGTAAAGTTAGTGTGAGTCCCCTAAACTACTTGTAGCTTAGAGGAAAGAGTGTTTAGAGGAAAAAACAATAATTTAAGCAAATCATGCTGCTGACCACATAAAGTGTTTTATACTTTGGGGTGTGTACACACAGGAGGGTGGATTAAGATTTCATCTCTTCCAAAAGATATTAGAAATCTGCGGAATGGGGACAGCTGGGCCCAGTAAGTCTTGTTTAGTCATTTTGTTCACTGACTCTAAACCACAGCTGCCATCAACAAAAACATCACCTGCACACCACTGGCAAGGCACACCAAGACAAGACATCAACACCTGACTCGACACTGCAGAGCGGTCAGAGGACTGAACATAACGGACTCGCATAAATAATTTGTAGCCCCTCTCCTCGTTAATCTGGCAAACAATGGGTTTATACATCCGAGTGCCTTTCAGAGGTTCATACAATCAAGAAAATGAGAGACTAAATATTTCTGCCTCCTAGAAAAGGAATGCTGCTCACTGGTCAAATGTTTGGATGGTTTTAGTCTTGAAGAAAATCCAGACCGATCCAAACAAATTGGATACAGAAAAGTTCAAAGGGTAACTAATTGCTAGCTCAGTTCTAACAGTTCGCTTTTACTTGAATAAATTCCTGAACGTCCTTACATTTCTCAGCGCCAGCACAAAAACTACGATATAAGAGACGGTAGAACACCCTGAACGTCTCCAGAGGCATGCCCACGCAGAATAACCAGAACCGTACCTCCAAAACAGGCCCTGCTCCCAGAATGATCTGCTCCACACCACTGGCAAATCCCTTCTGGCTGAGGGCGGTGAGGTGGTGGATGAGGAAGTTGGTGCTCTGCGTCTTGCCCGAGCCGCTCTCCCCGGAGATGACGATGCACTGGTTTCGGCGCCGCTGCAACATGGCGTGATACGCCACGTCCGCCACTGCATAGATGTGGGGCTCCAGCTTTCCCAGCTGGTGGTTGTCATACATTTTCACGTACTTGGGGTTATATATAGGCAGGAACTTGAACGGGTTGATGACGATGAGGATGCTTCCCACGTAGGTGTAGATCTTCTCCTGCTTGAAGCGGCTGCGCAGGTTGTCCAGGAGTGTCTTTTCGTTGAGGTCGGGCAGGTTGCAGAGGTCGTCGTAGTGCTTCTGCTGCGGCTGGGGCAAGAAGCCCCTCTCCACCATGCGGCGCCGCTCCTCCGTCACCCGCAGCCACATCTGCAGGTTACCGTAGTGGATGGAGCCGTCCAGGTTCTTCTCGCGCAGCAGGAAGCGATAGTCCTCCCCGCTGAAGCGGTTCTCCAGGGCCATGCGGGGCCAGAGCATCATCCTCTGGACGGGGCAGTCCGTGGGGTTCAGAATCCATTCCTCCCCTCCGAACTCCTTCACCTCGGCGAGCACGTAGCATTTGGTCTTGTCCAGCTGGAGCTTGCCGATGAGGTGGTCTATGACCTCGGCAGCCGTAGTGTTTTTGCGGGCTGTGACCGGGCAGTAGATGGTGCCCTCGGCAATGATCCCCGGGTAGATCCGCAGGGTGAACTCGGAGTCCTCGAAGCGTCGTCTCCCTCCAACATCATGCACATTCATATTGGAGCAGCAGTTCCCATCAGCACGCGCAGCGCATCCTTCGAAAGGCCTAGGAGACTGCTTCAAGACATCATAGCTGCGAAGGAGAGAGAGGCGAGACATGAAACATCGGCAAGGGACAGAGATCACGCACCCTAAACACAGAATAAGCTTCCACTATGGGCTGAAACACACTGAGATGTCATGCATGTCCTAGCAGAATGTGGATCTCAACAAAAACAGAGCGCTGTTATATTGTGGATTCCCCAAAAAACAGGTGTTAGTCAGATATTAAAATATAAAAATTTGTTATTTCCAAGAACAAATTTGAGGTCTCTGCCACGCGTCAACATATTGCACTATATGCAACAGGAATGATCAGTTAACGTTTACCACCTCACTGCTAGCGTGTAATAGCTGCCATGTTTCACCCAGATGGATGCTGCATTTTAATGGTGGATGATGTGGGCCTGATCCTATACATAAAGGTAAATGTAAGGAATTACCATCAACATCATCCAACCACCAAGTGACTCAAGAAGGCACACTATCTCAGGAAGGTAAATGCAACACCACAATGTTCAGCAGTTCTGCGATATTTCAAAAGTGTGGCAATTTTGTGCCTTTACTCATATGATTAAAGTTGTGGTTAAGGCACTCGTGAATTTTTTTTCTTATTAATCACTGATCTTTCCTATGAGGTTTGCTACTGAGATGGCCTATAACAGAAAAGATGCACGAAGTCCAGGCAGGTGGAAGCCAGAGGAAGTGACTGACTGACTGCAGGCTGGATGGCATGAGCCGGCCAGTGAGTGAAAGGAAACAGGGATCCAGGGATAACGCACACAGTGCGGGGGCTACTTTCCCAAACTCGACGCAGAGACAGCCTCCCTCGTCCTGTGCCAAGGTTCACAGCTGCCACCTTCCACACGGACGTGTCTCTAATAAAGACACAATATCCTAATTCACTTCTGCCCAGTGGTAAACAAATAGTATCCAGGGGTTACCATTCATGACTGTGACTACAGCACAGAGGAAACAAAACAAACTTCCTTTCTGCTAGTTTAGACCCTCAAAACATGGGAGCTGTTAAATGACGACCATCTGAAGGCAGAGATATCTATCTGTATCTGGCACCAAAAATCACTTCCAAGTTCAATAAATAGCAATTCCTGATTTCACAGCAACAAAAGAATGAACCTCGAAAGGCCTCTGCAACAACAAGACCAACCCTAAAACGAAAGAAATTGCTGAAAGCTGCCATAAGAGTTCTTATCGGCAAGTCTTAGACGTCCCACTAAAGTTTTTAATAACTATGTTCATGAACTGAGCTCTCATTCACGCACGCTCTCTTCCTAAGCTGTCAATTTGTACTTGTCTGGTCTTATCCTTATCCATCATCACAAGCCAATGACTGCCGATCTCCTCTGGCTGCTGGGCCAATGCCAGCTATCTGCTGTCTTCTTCATATTGCAAGGTTCAGTCTATTACAGCACCCTGCGTGGCTAACACTGTGTGTGCAGTTGAAGTTCAGTCTTCCTTTGGTAGTGATAATTATAGCCCACCACTGAGAGCTGGTACAGAGTCATCATACACCAACACACTTCCTACATCTTAACTGAGAGCAACTGAAACAGCCCCTTATTAACTAGAGCATTTTCGTTCAAGGCAGAAACCATACAAAAACATCTCAGGAGAATGTAGCCATAACACAAGCATAAAATGCTTCAACAAATCAGAATTTCAGTCCACACTACCATCATCCAAGCAGTGAACCTCAGTGACTTCTTGAATATTTACCAAGCAAGATAAATAAAGGAGAAAAATCCTCATGCAAATGGTCCTGTTCAAGATGAACATGTTTGATGATTAATTTACAGTGGAATCAGGCCTATCCAGGTGGACAATTGATTATTAATATAAGACTGAACAAGCTGTAATTTAGATCAGGTCTACATTACAATAAGCTAAAGCACTGATTGTTATGCACCACAAATTAAGTAGCTATTCTAATTAGCTAAACTATCTGAACGATTATTAAGATGTGATGTGATGGAAAAAAGTTTCCATATTAATAACGGGTATCTTAAGACCAGAGCATTCCTGATGCTGGATACTAAAATCTATATTTGAACAGTAACAGCTTTTTTGTAGTCTGCGTGGTGAAGCATGTTTGAAATGTGATGTCATTGTTTCTGAGAAAACTGGGATCTGATTTCCTTTACTTGGGAAGAGAAAAGGCTCTCTGGAAAAGATGAAGTGCCAGATTTTCAGAGGTCCTGCCCCAATCACAAGAACTTTCCCTTCTCCCTTCTTTGCTTGCAGATTGTAGCAGATAATGCACAATTCACCACTACTGGAAATCTATAGAGGATGCCTGAAGATGACTGGAATTAACAAGACACATAGAACTATAATTCACATGGGTTGATGTTGCTGATCTCATGCTCCAGTGTCTTCTATTCAGTAACATTGAGGACAGCTCCCAGTTGCCTACCAAAGAAGGTAGAAATGTAAAAAATCTTACATTGCTGGATCAAGCTCTCTTAATTCAGGAGAAGATTGAAAACTGTAAACTCTTAAAGCATGACATTCTGAAAACTTTGGTTCATTTATGCTTGCAAAAGACACAAACATACTGTTGCTGAACAAGCAAACACCTTTCTGGACAATCTTCAGTTAATGCAAAACCTCGCCGCATATTATCAAAGCTTAGGCTTGAGCCATATAAGGCACACGTGTATCTGGCAAGACTTGCTGTAAAACACATAGGAGATTTTCACTAGATACAGAAAATGACATCTACGGTTTTGTTCCTGGAAGCAATGGAAACGCATGAATTGTGTCACTGACTTTTAGCCTTAGATATGAAACAACATGAACCATTCCTACAGCTGACCCCTGCCGCCTGCTTGCCTGCGCGCCAGAAGAGAACAAGGCTGCTCAGCAGGAGATAAAGCAGGGGGCTCATGGAATGAGATAATTGACCAGATAATGACCCTTCGGCAGCTGGTTTCTTGACTGATGTCTTGGCGGGTTGGTGGAGGAGGAGCACAGACCCTTGGGGCATACCACTCACGCACCGACATGCCTCATGGACGCACTCTCTAGACCAAAGGGTCCGTCTAACAAAGAATTCTGGTTCTGTTGGACACACACACCGCCACAACGTGACCCACTTAAATGAACAGAATCTTCTAGTTACAATTATTAAAACCGTCCCCCAAACCTATCCGTTCCTAGACACAGTTTAAGGTACTAATAGTTACAAACTGGCCCCCCACTCTCGAGGTTTGGGGGTAATGTCTTTTGCATTTCAGTTACACTGTGCAGAACCTTGTCTTTGTGCCCTTTGTGTTTTCTGTGTTTGCATGTGACTGACAGACAACAAGGTTACATTATCACAATATTACTGGACAACAAGGACTTTTCACGCACAAGGAGAGCTCAAGAAAACAAGATGTTGTTTCTACGGAATCTGGCAGATGTCAGGAAACAAGAATTCAAGATGTCTAAAAACTTTTAAAAATAAGGAAATCAATAGAAGCTATTAACTGTTTCACCTGCCTTCTGTCTTCAAATAAGATGCTTTTTCAGAGGGTACCAGATAAGCTCCTTTCAGTCAGATACCATTTTGACCATTTTGATTAATACTACCTGACTTACAGTTTTTGCTAAACCTATTGGCTTTTTCACTTGTCCCTGATGCAAATCTCCATAAACATCAAGGGAGTAAAAACCTGTCCATCAGTGGAATGTTTCACAAGTATTGTTTAACTAGTTAAAGATTAAAGGGATCGTTTGAAGGTACTATTTAAAGCCTACCCAAAGCCTTAAAGATATCTCCAGAGTGTTGCAATCAAAGATATGCTCCTAGTTAAACATAAGAAATGTAGTACATGGTTATTCAGGGCTCTGAACTGACCAGCTTTGTAGTTATACTAAAAGAAGTCTAACAGGTGCATTCTATAAACTGTACAATTATATCACACAAAGTCACCATTCTAAGTCTGACAATGCACCATTTTCAATGTGGTGGTGATTTAGTGAAGTAAGCTTCAAAAGGCCACATAATCCCTAGGCAGTGATTTAGTGTTAGTACATCATCAAACACCATTCTCCTCAAGATACCTCCACCTTGTATATCATTTGGTAGAAATCCAGATCTTAAATTATAACATCCTCTACTCCTAGCTCTTCAACAGTGCACACACAGACAGAGGTAAAGGTAAGTAGTTGAAGATTCACTTACTTTTGATCTAAAACTCAGTGATAACCTTACTGATATTCATTACTTATTTGCTTGGTTTATCTGTCAAATGAGACCTGAGCAGTTTTGTCCCAATGCAAAGGATTTGTTTCAGCAAACACCAACCCCCTCAAAAAGCAACAAAAAGGGATAGCAGGGAATTGCCTCAAAGGAAATCCATAATGTGGTCTTCTGGGAAGAAACCTTCCAAATCTTGTAATATGCAAGAAGAAATCCAGCGGCTGTCTTGCCATCGTTGGAATTGGAAATTTTACAGAAAATATTTTTCATGTGCACTTATCTTTAATTCCAAAATGTGTCTTCATTTTGAAACCAAAACAGACTTAAACACATTAAAGGTAGCAATATATTTCATTCTTAACACTGAACTTCACACTTCTATATTTTAACACCAATAGAGAAACCCTACCCACAGATACTTTCAGCATTCCGACACTGCTGAATGGCTTTTCTTGTTTTGGGAGATTTACCCGAATAAAAACATTAGGGACACATGGCCAGAGACTACACATTTGTGGCTATAATTACTTCTCAACTGTTAATACGTACATAGCTTATCATTAGAGAAGCTTCCAGCAATGCTGTGATTCAGTGATTCAATAAAGCCTGCCACTCCACTAGATAAAAAAGGAAAAGCTGTTACGTCTTTGCAACAAAATTTGTATTCTGACTTACCCTTTGGTATGTGAAAAAACAAGCTTGGAGAAGTAGACTTAATTTAAACCAAACTACAAAATCCCTTAAAATGGATGTTCAGTGCTCTTTGAGGTTCCATATACAAAAAGATTGATGAAAAAATGTTTTAAAACTGGGGGAAAAAATCCATTACATTGCAACTTTCAGCATCCAAATGGAAGTCCAGTGTGCCTCAACGTGGGCTTGCTTTGTAATAAAGGGCTGTAGACGGAGCTGAAGAATGAATTGTTTTCCAGGACACGTCTGTGTTTTGAAAGGTGCAGCTGGCTATCGGAGCTCAATGGAACTGTAAAGCACTGCGTGCAGACTTCCTTGCCAGTTAACTGACTGGACTACAAATGTTCAGAGTCTCACTCATGTTTGCCAGTCCTCTCCTCCCCACAGAAAGTCAGTCGAACCTCAGGCATGGCAATCCCCAAGACGTGATAGGCTCCAGCCAACTACAGACTTACTGTCCCCATGCGCTGATAAATGACAAATGTCAGAGCAAACGTTGGGCAGCTCCGATTCCGAGACGAAACCACAACAGCTTGTCATTCAGCCCCACTTTCCAGGACTCAAAGAGTTTCCTGCATTGTGATGTGACATTTCACTCTCCACACATCACCAACCCTCTCTCCCCAGAGTCCACGGCGTGGCCAAAGCAGGCTCTCTAAACAACAGCCCATTGGAAAGAGAAATTCCCCCGGCAGTCGCTGGCAAATCACACTCCCACGTCAGTGCACACAACCACTGCCTCCTGTTTTTTGTCGTTCTGAGCCGCGAGACGGACACTCGGTGCCTCCCTCTCTATCTCTTGCTCTCCCTCTCTCACTCACAGCTTTCATTTTGGATGCATGACACAGGGAAGTGGTGGAGATGTGTGGAGTTTGGCAGGGGTGGAGGCGATTGCTTCCTGAAATCTGATCACGAGAGAGAGAGCGAAAAAGGGAGAGTTTGTGTGAGTGAGCAAGAGGATTTCAGAGCCACTCCACCAAGAGCCAGCCCACGGTCAGCAAGCAGCCTATGACAGAACTTCACGGATCACTGGAGCCTCCTACCCAGCAGGATAGGAGGAGGATGACATCAGGACACACTGCACAGCTCCCACCCAGGAGAACCTGGCTCTCCCTGTCAACTCCCTCCCACTGTCAGCTCAACAGGATGCAACATGACCTGCCAATCAAATCACTGAGCACTCTGTGGTAATAAAGTCAAAAACCTGAACTTGGGGGGAAAGAAAAAAAGTTGCTGGATTGCCTTTTGACTTTCAGATTCTGGGCCTGCCGTGAAAAGCCAGCCATCGTCACTCCCTGTACTGTACCACTGCTTTGGACCCAGCTGAGGCAGCTGTGCACACCTCTGTACAAATCCCTGCAGCAAGCCTGGCTCTGAGTGAGCTCAGTGGGCCTGCAGCTTATTTGCATGCTTTTGAATACAACCGTTTTCACTGCGCCATACAAATCAACCACTTCATTTAATTGACATCCCTGTCGAGGCCAACAGCGAAACAATGGCAAAATGAAACAGAAGCATTAAAACTCTTATCTATGGTAAAAGTGGAAAAAATATTGTAAGAAAGGAAATGGCTGAAAGGACGTATGTTGCCATTTTGTAAGGTTTTGATCAAAGGAACCTGTTTACTCTACCTCAGGCAATCTTATCTCCAGAAGCAAAATGAAAATTGATATGTCATAATATTTTAGCATCCCTGGCCATTAATAATAATAATAATAATAATAATAATAATAATAATAATAAACTTTATTTTATATAGCGCCTTTAAAGGTGGCTTCTCAAAGCGCTTTACAGGATGACAATAACAATAAATAAGAAGACTACAACAATAAATAAGAAAATTTCACAAGACAGGACACAATTATAATTACAACAATACAACAATAACAATAGAGGAGACCGTGGAAGATGGTATTAAGAAGAGCAGAGGGGTGAAGAATGGAACCAGTTAAGTAAAGGCTTTTCTGAAAAGGAGGGTTTTGAGTCTGGATTTGAAGGAGTTTAGAGAAGGTGACTCTCTAATATCCTTGGGCAAGGAGTTCCAGAGCTTGGGGGCATAGCAGGAGAAGGCCCTGTCGCCCATACAATGTAGACGGGCTTGGGGGACAGTAAGGAGGGCAGAATTTGAAGAGCGGAGGTTGCGAGGTGGGGAGTAGGGCGATAAAAGTTCAGACAGGTATTGAGGTGCCAAGCCATGTAAAGCCTTGTAGGTGAGCATGAGGATTTTAAAGTCTACGCGGAATTTGACCGGAAGCCAGTGCAAGGACTCCAGGATAGGAGTAATGTGAACACTTGCACTAGATCTGGTCAGGATTCTGGCTGCTGAATTTTGGACATACTGCAGCTTGTTCAGAGTAGATTTAGATACCCCAGGGAGCAGAGCATTGCAGTAGTCAATTCGAGAGAATACAAATATGTTGATCAGCTTTTCAGCCACAGTTAATGATAGCATAGGGCGTAGTCTTGCGATATTTCTAAGGTGAAAAAAAGATGTTTTGACAGTATGCTGTACATGTGGGTCGAATGTTAAGCCAGAATCGAATATAACCCCAAGGTTTTTCAATTTTGATTGGAGCTCAAGTACAGAGCCATCTACAGACAGGGTTACAGGACTGGCTTTACGAAGTTGATGGGGGGTACCAATAAGCATGACTTCAGTCTTGTCACAGTTAAGATGAAGGAAGTTTTGAGTCATCCAAATTTTTATGTCAGAGATGCAATTAGATAGAATAGAGACAGCCACATCAGTGTCGGGTTTGGTATGGATGTATATTTGAGTATCGTCAGCGTAAAAATGAAAGCTGAGGCCATGTGATCTTAAAAGCTGACCAAGTGGGAACATGTAAATGCTGAAGAGCAAGGGGCCCAGTATTGAGCCCTGAGGGACACCAGACTTGACAAGACCAAATTCAGACCTGTACCCATTGAGAGAGACAAAGTGACAGCGATCAGTGAGGTAAGACTTAAACCATTTGAGGGCAGTGTCAGAGACTCCAAACACAGTCTCGAGACGAGAAAGCAAGATGTTATGGTCAATAGTGTCAAAGGCAGCACTGAGATCAAGAAGGATGAGTATGGAAAGAGAACCAGAATCAGAAGCTATTAGGAGATCGTTGGTGACTTTGACTAGGGCGGTTTCTGTGCTGTGAAGTTGACGGAAGCCAGATTGGAGGGGTTCGAAAAGGTTGTTTGTCATGAGGTGGTTATGTAACTGAAGTGTGACAGCACGTTCTAGAATTTTAGAGAGAAAGGGTAAGTTGGAGATGGGGCGAAAGTTGTTAAGATTGTCGAGAGCCATGTTAGGCTTCTTTGGCACTGGGGTAATAGCAGCAGTTTTGAGGACCGTTGGTACAATGCCGGTGCTCAAGGATTCATGTATTATATTGAGGACAATGGGACAGAGAGAAGAGAAACAGGACTGGAATAAAGTGGTGGGAATGGGATCTAAAATAGATGTGGTGGGTTTCATGCGCGTAACTAGTTTGTTTAGGGATGCTGAGTCAAGAAGAGAGAAGCTGGAGAGACGGGAACCAGAGAAGTTGGATGAGGAGGAAGGAGGTATGGAAATTATATCCGTAGTGGAGAGAATGTGATGCCGGATGTTGTCAATCTTAGAACTAAAGAAATCTAAGAATGTGTTGCAAAGTTGTGATGAGGCAGGTAATGTGGTGGGGCAGTTTGGCTTGAGCAGTCTGTTGATGGTGGAGAAAAGATCTGGGATTGTTTTGGTGATTTTCAATGATGTGAGAGAAGTAGGTGGATCTAGCAGACTCTATAGTAACCTTATAATCAGATAAGTAATCTCTCCAGGCCTGATAATGTACATTTAGGCCTGGAGAAACATTACTAGAGTTTGCACAATTTGTCACCTGTTGTGACACATTGTACTTAAGAGTCATGATCGGTGAATCATGCAGAAAGACTTTCAATAAAAACGGCATTATGTTAAACAGAATGTTACTTCAGCCATTGCCATTACATGCATGTTAACCACTATAAAACCCCCCAAATGAAAACATATTTAAAGCTTTGTTTCTATCAATATCACTAGTAATCAACCACCTAGTAACACTAAGATGACACTCTTATAATACAGAACCTGTTGAAAACCTGTTTTGAAAAAGCAAATTCCTTACAGGAGGTAGCAAGCACTCCTAATTCCCCAATGACAGATGAAGAGTTTTATTCAAGCAGCAGGCACCACATGGGCAAAAATGAAAAGGGGGCTTGACACCCCAGATTCCATAGCCTCAGGGAACTGGTCATTAGTGTCCTTTCGCAACTCCACAAACAGGTCTCTGCTGAGGAGGCTCACTAATGGCCAATAAAAAGAGTACAGAAGCAGTAAAACTCCATGAGAGTAAGAAAGAAAAAGGAGCTGCATTCAGAATGATTCATGTGGCAGGTGATGCCAGTGCAGAAAACTGAAACATTGAAACACATGGTATGTCATCCGAGCCTCATTGCCAAGTGAAGATGAAAATGAGGTGTCAGACACTCCTAGCAAAAATGATGCATCAAAATTCCATTACATACAGGAAAAATATCCCTTGTTATTTTAATGTTTGCTCCAACACAGCACAGAGGAGAATAGTGCTGATCTATTGCACTAGAAGATCCATTTGCATTAAGGTCCTGAGTGGTTTTCTAGGCAGAGGCAAGTTGTGCTCAGACCCCTTGTGTGTTTCTGTGTTCCCAAGTCACACTTCCTCTTGTACTGCACTTCAAACTGCTCGAGGGCGCAGTGCGACGTCCTCTCAGTCCAGTTTTTACATTTCGTTTTCAGTGTCGTATGCTTGAGAGGAATAAATCCCAACATGCTGTTACGTTTTAGTTTGTATATAGCCTGCGAGCGATACATGAGGTTCCAAGAACACCAGAAGGGTCACTGCCAATGTGAGCACGCTGTACAGTTATCCCACTCGCAGCTCTGCCATCATTGTCATGACAGCTTTCACTGGGAAACTCCAGTCCTAATTACGGTAAGCAATATTACATGGCACCTTTAAAAGCTCCATAATATGCAAATATGCAGACTAAACTGTAAAATCAAATTAAAGGGAAACCACAAAACCAAGAAGACAAAGCAACTTCTTGAAGAAGTATGTTTTTTGCCTAGACTTCAAAGGACCCAATGACACTGAGTCCCTGATTTGGGATGCTGTTGCAGAGCTTTAGGCATGGCAACAAAAGGTCACCTATAAAGTGCAGACAAACAGCAAGTTTTATTAGCAAACTCACACCACCAAACAGCTGCTGACAACACATCCCACATGCAAACACAGCCAACTCTCCTCATCTCACAGCCACTCAAGGGGGCACATCACTTACCCACTGCCATAGAAAACCCTCCAGTGCCAGTTCTCTGCACTGTGGCATCTTGCAAAACTGATCTGATCTTTTCATCTGTTTATGTCCTGAAAAAAATGGCCGTTTTAATTTCCAGGTAATCTTTGCTTTTGCCTTCGTTTTCGCTTTGTCCTCAGCTTCATCTATTTAAACCTTGTTGTTGTTCTTGGGAAGATGGTTGCTTTTTGGATTTCAAAGAACACTTAGACTCAGTTGTCTCTACAACTGTGACAAACTATGTTCTCTGATGTGACAGCAAGGTGAGAAGGGCATATTTGTTCAGTGTATGTTCCCATCTGACCACGAAGGCATTTTTTAACTTTATCAAACTACATAAGCAAGGTATGACTAGATATTTTAACCAGGTGCCAGGTTCTATCAGTTCTAGGGTAACAATTATTACTGTATGTCACCCAGTAATGTTAATATATTGGCTTTCAAAAACGAGAGCACAACAAAAACTAGAAACATAACATTAAAACATTGACGTAAGTTTGAAGTCTTTAGGACTCATCAGGAACTGACCGGCACAAATCAGTCATTTCAGAAAAAGCAATACTCTTGATTTAATTGCAAATACATGGACACAGAGGCCAAGAAGACCGAAAGCCAAGGAAGAATCAGTGATGTATTTCCCCTCATATGTGTTTTATATGTCTACAGCAGCAAGTTAGCTTGGCAACAGTCAAAAAATGGAAAAACCACCAGGAAGCACTTGAAATAAGGAAAACAGACACATGTCAAGGATACATGCACTAATATACTAAAAAGAAAGGGTGAAGGGAGAGAAGTTGCAGATCACCGTTCAACTGAATTCCTACCGAGGTACACTGGATAGGATCAAGCCAGCTCAGTAATCAAAGAAATGTACTTAGATGCACTGCAATTAATGTCATCTGTACAGCAAGACAACACTTGGGCACTGAGATGCTGGTGAATGTAAAAACAGTTATGAGATAGATTATCGGATGGGTTTAAATCTGTCATTCGAACACTTGATCTGGCAATGAAAGGAATGCATTTTGTGGAATAATGCAGTTTGTGACGACAATAGCGAAATACTGTCAGTGAGTCTAAATTCCTGTTAATAAAAGTAAACCAAATATTAGTAATAACTGAATCTCAGGATGTTCCTGGAGACTTGATTCTTTGTTGTATGGTGCAACAAAAAACAGATTGTATTTTTTTATCTCCCTTTAGCCCTCAGATTACAGGACTACAAGAGGACTATCAAGGTTACTCCCTCAGTGCTGTGGAGCTTCATGCCTTGCCTAGCAGGGTACTGGGTCAGTGAGTATAATTGTGGACAGAGAGAGATGAGCCCACCAGCCCCTTGGCACTGAGGTTGCCTGTACAAGCACCGTGCTCTGACTCTCCAGGAGCTGAGAAACCCCTTGTATGTTCTCACTGCCCACGTAAGTGACACAACATAATCGCAAGGAAATTAAGATTAAAGCAATTCCCTGTGACGTCACATGAGAATAAGGATATAAATACAAAAATAAAACATCCAGGAAAGGTGCCCAACTTAAGAGACACATAAATACAGGGGACTGCCATTCTGTTGGCTGAAATATCTCTTTGAAAAGTCAGTGGAAGCCTCCTTCTCTGGTTTCAGACAGGCTGAATGACCTCTACATCTTTGTAACCGTTCCCATGAAAAAACACAATTTTCAATTGTTTTACCTATTCCTGTGCAGGAAGACTCAAGTCTATAAGATTGTTCATTTATATATATAAAAAATATGTCTCTCTTAGTTTACTAATGGCATGACAACCTGATCAGCTCACTCATGTCACATTTTCACCTGCCAGGCAGTCAAAAGCTTTAATCATGTGTCCCAGCCTAAACGGAAGGTAAACTAAAGGTAATTACAATTAAAATTAAGCAGGAACAATTACTGTTGTTATAAGAAGTGGTTTTAACTGGAAACATAACTACAGACCCACTGAAAATACAACAAAACACAGTACCATACATTAGTACATGCAAGGTCATAGACTGGGTAATATATTGACCTGGTTGTGGTCAATGTACTGTTTAATACAGAAATCTGCTCTCACATAACCTTGAACAAAGAAATATCCAGAAACCTCGTTTCATACACTGGAGGTCAATGAAGCTCCATTTGTATTCACCTTTTAATCAATATCTATTCCCACTAATACATAACAGCAAACAGAATATTAAATATTAACAGCACCCAGTAAAAAACAGTATATGAAACAAAGGCAATTGTGTTAAAAAGCAGATTTGTACACAATTGTTTAAGAAAATAAACAAAATTGACTTACTTCACAAAAAAATAAGGAAAGTAGACTTTGATTTGTTTTCTTTATAATTATCCAGACAGGAACTTTATATTTGGGTTATGGTACATGACACATTCACTTCAGTGCTACATTAAAATAATTATTTATTCCTAAAGGAAATCAACATTTAAGCTGAAATAAAAATGTAAGCGTTCCAGCTGAGTATACATCTATCTCATTTTTCTTCTGAATTACACTCACAAGTTTAAATCCTCCACAGACACACAAAGCGCAGCAAAACTAACCCAAGATGCCTTTACTACCCTTTTATTAGACAACACAAATCCTAAGAAGGTAAATATGTTATGGGCCCATATGCCCCATAGGGAAACTATTTAATCAAACCTGTGTGCAAGGGTGAGTTACAACTAAAAGGAAAAACCACATTAGAGAACATTCAACCAGAGACTGGTGTGAGTTCTGCTTTCACGAGGAGAATAAGGACTGCTGAGTTGAGTTAAATACAGTATCCAGTGCAGGTATAGCCAGCCATGTGAAACCATGGTTTTGTGAGGAAGAGGAGGTAACAGCTAGTCAACTTCAGACCACAGGTCCCTTTGCAATTTACTCAGCTTCACTAACTTGATACAGACGCACCTGTCTCTGGACACTTACTGGAGAATAATGCAATTGGGGCAGACTGGTGGCTCTGTGGCTCAGGATCTGCACCTGTGGCTGGAAGGTTGCTGGTTCGTATCCCGTGGCCGCCAAAGGAATCCTACTCCGTTGGGCCCCTGAGCAAGGCCCTTAACCCCTACTGCTCCAGGGGTGCTGTATAAATGGCTGACCCTGCGCTCTGACCCCAAGCTTCTCTCCCTGTCTGTGTGTCTCATGGAGAGCAAGCTGGGTTATGCAAAAAGACAAATTCCTAATACAAGAAATTGTATATGGCCAATAAAGTGATCTCATAATCGCTTTTTGAGCTGGTGCATTTATAGCAGCTCCTGTCTTCTGCAGGTACACTACAGGTCATCAGAGGAGAGACAGACAGAATGGAGGATGGTTCTGGAAGTAAGCAGTGCAACCATACTTTCTCTAGCAGTCCTGCACGAAGAGCAGTGCACTTCCAGTGACTGGTCTGGAGTCGTTCTTTTATCGCTTCTTCATGCCGTGCAACAAATCTTAAGCTTGGCCAGCTCTCAGCGGCTCACAAATACCACGCAGGAACTGCTGGCAGCATCCCGACTTCTTTAAACAAACTGAAAGAATTACAGGATTACTTCAGCCAGTCAGAGAACGGAGGGAACGCAGCCAAAAGTATTTGTTATGATAGATTCCTTTAGACGTGCCAGTGCCAAACACCGCAAGATCCAGGTGTCAGAAAGCAAGAGACTGAAAAGGGAGAAAAGAAATTTATTTTAAAAAATTAAGTCTCAAGAAAATGTTCACAGAAAAGTCCTCAAGTTTCCAACAGAACGCAACTAGGCCACGCAAGTGAAAACTCAAGAAGCCCAGGACCTCAGGGGGATCAAGACTGAAACCGATACGGCAATTTCAGTATTTTAATAACAGCACTGTACATGTGGCACTGATCGTCTTGGCGATTTTGGGCAGGCACTGATGATCAAGTTCACAGGACCACGTGCTGCATTTGGAATCACGCTAGTCCAAACGCAGGTGACGGCATCCTTACAGATGAGGTGCGATGAAAACTGCTGTTCCCGAGACACGTAAAAGAAAACAATCGGCTTTGACACCCAGAGAGGACAGCTGAAAGGACCACCTCCGTCTCTGCTGCTGTAACCCTGCAACCTCCTCACAGGAGCCCTGGACAGACCCAGAGCCGCCAAGAGAGACCTGGGCAGCTCGAACTCCGAGCAGGGTCAGGAGGACAATGTGCTTTCAAGTGGTGGCTTCCTAGAGACAGGAAGGCCGGCAGAGGATCCCACCGAGGCCAGCAAACATCAGCGTTCTGCCAGATGCATAATGACACAGGCAACAGCCTCCAGCTACACTGATACCGCAACACCGAGTCTCGGCCACCAGGCAGATCCTCTGGCATAGAAAGACATGCATTTAAGTGTGTTTTTGTTTTTCTTTCCAGATTATATGCAGTGTAAACCAATATAAATGTTCCCTGGCAAATTTTCAAGCGCAAAGCTGTTACCACTCTTCCAAAGTGATAAGGGGCCTGAGCAAAAGGGTACTCAGAAAAGTCCAATTCAACTTAAGCCATCAGCAACAGCCAACTGACTGTTAGTACTTTATGAAAAATAGAATGGGAAGAAATGTCTTCTGGATAGAGTATAAACATGTGACACAAAAGAATCACCAACCTTCTGGGTTTTCATTTTTACCTTGAACAGGCTTGGAGATGATCAAATTTAGATGCAAAAGTAAGGTGTCTTACTGCCTGTGAAAGGCAACACTTTCAAAGGTCATGACCTCATGTATTCTAGATTTTCTCAGCACTGAAGAAAACAAGTTGGCAAATGGTCTTTTGAAAGCCCCCATTTCCCACTACACATAAATGTATACAACCATCCACTTGACAAGACAGGACGCCGCGGATTTGTTTGCACTCTGAATCTGGGACCTGGGACTGCGCAATTTAGGCACAACAATTGGGCAGCCCTTGGCGAGTGAACTGATAACAAAAGCCAGTTCCTGAGAGGAACTCGCTTCTATTAATATCCGCGGGTGTGATTCGGAAACTGCGCCGGAGTCAGGCGGTGCAGATCTAGCCCTCCACCCTAGTCGCCAGGGCCAGTCCCCTCTTCCTGTCCCCTGGCTCTCATTTCCTCTCGGAGAACAATGACCAGCGGCCAGGAGCCACAGGAAAAGTGACTCAGGCCCTTCTTGCGAAGATCACGATGACATGATAAAACGAGTAAAAATATTTTCTCGTTAGATCGTTTTATCTTCTTAAAAAAACTTCCAAGGTTCTCAAACGCTGTATTTAATAAAGTACACTACTTCCGCAGTATGGGATTTAGTGACGTATAAACAATATAAAGAATATTTTCTTTACAATTGTAATACGTTACTTTTGGAAGTTTAAAACCACAACGGCTACATCATATCATAACATGTCCTTCACTCCCAACTCCCCCAGCCAAACTTCTCATCTTTCTAGTCAGTTTAAAAGTTAAACGTGGACAAAACATTAAATTGGATCAAGGGAGCCCTGTACCCCAGTATAGTCCAATAAGGAAATATACTGAAACTCAAAGCGTCTTGCTTTTAGGTCACAGCTGGACCCAGCACAACTATAGATAAATCACAAAGACAAAGGGATAACTGCTCATGCCAAAAAGAATATTAACCAAATTAATTAAAATAAGAACATAAGAAAGGTCACAAACAACCGGTCCACTTAGCCCCTTTGGCAGGTGGTAGGCGGTAATCGAGATGAGGATCTCTCTCTTCCAGACCTTTTTTGAAAGAACCCCAGGTATCGGCTTCAGAAGCAAGGCTTTGTACTGTAGTTTGTTACTTCCCCCCACAGGCCTTTGGGTGACGAAGTGCCTGCTGTCCTTGGTTTTAAAAGTACTTCCAGGCACTTTTCACTTCTGCCCTCTGTTCGGTGTTTTGCTGTTCATTCTGAAAAAATACGGCGTGTTGTCAGCGTTTCTGAAGATTGACAATACTTGTCCCAGGTTCTGTCACGGTCTTCAACCTGTCAGTGTAGGACACTCCCTGAGGCCCCAGACAATCCAAAACTGGCCGCCAGGCTGTACAGACCTTGTCTGCAGATTCACTTTGTGTAAATGTATTTTTTTCCCAGTTTCAGGAATTGTAAAATATCCCTAACCCCGTTGTTTAAGGAGGATGGGCAGTCTTCGTTCCAACCAAAGAAAATATGAAACTTTTGGCCAGACATGTAGCGAAAGGGATGGCGAGATAGAAAAGTTTCCTACCACATTTCCAAACATCTTGATGTTGCCTTTTTACGCAGCTTCTATGCTCCGTTGTTCCTGTCTCATTTACTGTAATACTCATTACTGACTTGGGAAACGGCCAGCGAATTCAGATAGGGCACAACACTCTTTCAGAATGAGAAGCGTTAGAAATGACAGGGCTTTTTAAATTATACCCTTATTGTACATCCAGGTTGAAAAGAGAACTTTTTAAGACCGATTTAAATCAGACGAGGGAAGAACTGAGCCAGTGATGACTCCTGGGAACACTTAATCGTCGTCACAAATGCAGAAACCCCCAGGTTCCTCATATGGACCTCCTGCCTTACCCACTCCAGACTTTCTGGAGCTGGAAGAAATATCTCTTAAAGTACAAGCTACTCACAAATCAGTAGGTCAGCAACAGCAAATAAAAATCCTCTTTTCTTTTTGTTAGTGGCAATGACAATGCCACAAATGGAAATGCAATTCAAATTCAATTTTTTTCCTTCACCCACAAATGACAGATGCAGAATTTACACTTCCCCTCAGGCCAGTATGTACACTTCCTGCAGAAGCAGGAGCAGAGCTCAGAATATCTGGGCTAACCGGCGTGAGGTGTATGCATCACTGGTAAACTGAGTGTTCTTCCGTTTTACACTTCTGCCTAGCCGAATATTGCAAAAACAGGAGCAGCTTTGATGTCAGCTGATAGCCAGCCTCCACTGCAGAAGGGCAGTTATATTATACTGAATGGACATGTAAGAAATATGGTATTTAGTGCACTATAACCAGTGCTACAAAATTACTGACTGTAAAATCATGCATGTATTACATGTGCAGGAAAAGTAAGTTTTGTGACATCAGCTGAAACTCTCGAAAACAGTCACACTACACACCCATACTGTATAAAACACAGAACCAGGTGGACTCCGTATACACTGTGTTACATACTGCACAGAAGTGAGACAGGGGCTTCTAAGGCCATATCACCTTGTCTTCCTGTGCTACAACCAGGGCCTTGTTCTCTTACCCTTCAAAACATGGGAACGAAAAAAATCACTGCTTATTTGTTACCAATTTAGAATTTCCCCCCACACTTTCCACTGGAACAAATCGGTCAACTAGTTACTGTCTGTACTTAAATCCTTGAGCCCACACCAGAAACTAGCAGACTCCATTATGAAAGACTAAACTTTCAAGTCATGTAGTGCCCAATCTCAAGGAAGAGAACAGCATGTGCTGCATATAAATTGCCTTAAAATGCCAGGGAAATCAAACTGTATCTGTATCCCACTGAACTCAAGCACTGGAAACAGACATTTTATTAGTATCAGTATATGCCAGATAGGCCCTGTATTCAAAAGGAGTTCTACATTCTTGCAATAATAAATGAAAGAAATCAAAGGAAATAGTGTACACAAATTAACAGGCTGACAATACCGAAGTCATCAACCAAAAAAAAAAAAACAATCTACGTTGGAATAGCCTACCGATTCTAATTTCTATTCTTTCAGCATCGGCAAATGTATCAATCGCAAATTCACTTTTTTACCATTTGTTTTGGCTGACTGGGTCTTGGACGAAGGAGCAGAATAGGATAACACTGAAACGAAGGTTGCTAAGCTCAACTTTCAAATCAGCAGTGCAGCAGACTAGGCCCAGGAGACACATCTGGCTGGTGAGTCTCTCCCTGCCATGGTCTTGTTTTTATACTGTAACAAACACTCCTGGTTCTGTGTCTGCTTTGTGGAGACGGCTGGCAGAGACCCTGCAGTAGGTACTGCCTGTTTCATTACAGCGGGGCGTGCTCTTCACATAGGTAGAGAGAAAGATTGATTCCTGTTATTTATTTTAACTGATTACTAGAAGTTTGTGATTAATGTTGATCAATGTTATTTTAATCAGCTTAAATCCAATGCATTAGTGCTTTAATTAGCATATAAAGGAAGGCGTCTTATGTCTTTTAACCACACATATACACTGCAGTACATTAGGTGACAGTATAGGGTTGGACGTGGACATGACTATATGCACTGCACTGAACCTTCGCGAACCTGAGACCCAACAGAACACATATTTCAAATAGAGATCTCCTGAGATTCCAGCACAAAGGAAGATATTATTATTAATTGCTTACACTTATGTAGCGCTTTTCTGGACACGCCACTCAAAGCTCTTTACAGGTAATGGGGACTCCCCTCCACCACCACCAGTGTGCAGCCCCACCTGGATGATGCGACGGCAGCCATAGTGCGCCAGAACGCTCCCCACACATTAGCTCTCAGTGGGGAGGAGAGCAGAGTGATGAAGCCAATTCATAGATGGGGATTATTAGGAGGCCATGACTGGTAAGGGCCAGTGGGAAATTTGGCCAGGACGCCGGGGTTACGCCCTTACTCTTTTCGAGAAACACCCTGGGATTTTTAATGACCACAGAGAATCAGGACCTCGGTTTTACGTCTCATCCGAAGGACGGCGCCTGTTCACAGTATAGAGTCCCCTTCACAATACTGGGGCATTAGGACCCACACAGACTGCAGGGTGAGCGGCCCCTGCTGGCCCCACTAGCACCTCTTCCAGCAGCAACCTTAGTAGTCATAAGATGACATATGACTGTAATGGCACTAAAACTATTTGATCGTGAAGATAACACAGATGTTAACCCATGTGGGGAATCTCATCATCAATGCAGAGCACATCTGATTGTATGTCATAGGTTTGTGATTCACCTTTATTCTGGTTAATTATTAATGTTCACCATTCTCTTTATTAAAACAATGAGTTCAGCCATTACACTGAGGGCTCCTCTGGCAACATGCACTTGTAGGGACACTGTTCAAAATGGAGTGGCTATATCACAAGATCAGATTTAGTCAGCTGCGGATTTTGCTATCCTTCTACCCATGATGGTACAAATGATGACATACAAGCAACTTTCAACATATTGAAAGGAAGACCTTATGCATTAATTAAACAAAAAACATCCCAGCATGCTGCGGTCAAAAAAGCAGGGCAGGCCTGGTTCCCTTGAATTAGTAAGACTTGAGCATCGCACAATACATGGCTCGGTAACTTTGAAAGAGGGGCGATTGTTGGAATGCGTTTGGCAGAATGTGTCTCAATCAACACACTTGGCAATGCACACAATTCTTCATTGCTCAGTACTGCATTGTGTGTCCTTTGGTAGCCCTCTGGGTCACCGGTGCAAGCAGCACAGACAAACTACTGCGCAGTGGAAAAATGGGATATGGTCAAATGGTGGGTCCCATTAGTGAAGGGCTCCGTTGGTTCTGTAATGTTGTGGGGTGCATTTTCCTGGTATTGTTTGGGTGCACTCATTCCCTGACAAGGCAAGGTCAATGCTAAATCGCCACTTAACGGTACTGAGTGATCATCTTCCCCCCCCCATGTTGCAGCTTTTCTTTCCTGCCAGGAAGCGCGTCTTACAGGATGACAAAGGTCCCCGCCCACAGAACAAGCGTGGTTGCGCAATGCTAGATGAGCAAGACACTGACGTGATCCATACATCATGACCTTTTCAGTCACCACATCTAAACCTTATTGACCAGGATACTCTGGAATGGTGTCTGAGGCAGCATTTTCCACTTCTATTAGACAAGCATTGATTGACTTTCTCACACAACAATTTTGCTGCATCCCTCCTGCAGAATACATACAGATACTGGTAGACTCCAAGCTATGACACACACTGACCTTTCTAGCCACCCACGGTAGCCCAACACCCTATTAAGTGACTGTACACTATATCAGTTGTTTCCATTTTTTGTCCACTACTTTAGCTGTTATTATTGAAAGAGGGGGGTTATTGTTCTAGTTTTAAACAAAAACTATACTGAAATGCAACAATACAGAAATAGTTCATTACAATGTAGAAACTTGTTTCTCTTTTCAAATATGCGAGTGAACATCATAATGTATACAAAACAGTAATTTCTTTGTCATTCTGAAAATAGAACGTAGACGTATCTAACCAAAACTATACTATAGGACAAGGTATAGTCTTGTGATCCATTTCTCTTAGACCAAGTGTAATATGTGAGAAAAGTATTACCTACAGTATGTTCAAAACAATGGCTTGTGGGTTTGTATTATTGCTCATCCAATATAACAATTAACATACAATAAACATCTGATCACGCAGCTCACTGTGGCTTAAGTATAAGAAATCTTACTTAAGGGAAACACCATAGTAGTAATTTACATCCATAGTAACTGAAAAGAAATTTGATTACATTATTCTTAAATCAAACAAGATTTACAAAAACTTTCTTTGGAAAAATATATCAGTTCTATAACAAAGGCTTACAAAATGGTTTTGGCTAAAGAGATAACTAACATCCTAAATGGAAAAAGAAGAAGAAAAATCTCGGCTTCTCAGCATTAGCATTAATTAGAAAAACAATTTTACTTACTTAAAAATGAAAAATCTATAATTTACAAAAACGGATTACCAATTAAATCTAGACCACTGCAGCACAAAAAGCAAATAATATGACATCAAACAGAGCAGAAGAATGTTTAAGTACTATCACACCAAACCCATGTCCAGACCGCAGTCAACAGTCAATAACATGACTGTTGAATGTTACGACTCTTGAATATTAGCAATAATAGGTATCCTAAATAGAAACCAATTAACTCATGTCTGGGGCTTACAGATGCGATAATAAAAGACTTAACTTTGAAATCATGCAATGTCTCAATGTCACTGAAATGTGTGCTGATAATGTCTCATTCTCAGAAGAGAATCTGGTCTTCATAGGCTGATAAAATAATCCAAAAACAGTTTATTAACTTTGATATTAGTTACAAGATAAGGTCAAAAACCAAAACTACATGGGTTATTAGTGTTCTGGTAGCTAACTGGCCAGATATCCCATCTAGTCATTTCTTTGAAGACGTCCAGCACTCTATTAAGAAGTTGGTTATTGTTCCTAATCCAAAGGCCACGGTAACAAGGTGTGATAAGCTCCAAAAGAAAAAAACACTAAGTGGCCGAGTGACCATGGGTTTTTCGATGGAGAACAGACATAACAGAAGAGGCTCTGGCAGTAATTACAACACTGTGTGTGCTGACAGTAAATGGCATCGACTACAGCGCCATATCCGTCAGGCCATTCGATATGAAACCAGAGGGTCTGCACTGGCTGCTCCTTTTATGGGAGGAACCTCCAGCTATGCCAATAAAGTCACCATCTAAATAACCGCAAAACTCTAACACAGCTTCAGGAAGAGGGGTGCTTACACCTTATAGCGGGAAGCACAAAAAAAAAGCTAGCTTTGAAGTGCCCAAACAACAGATTCTCCAACAGCTCCTCATCTGCAGCACAGCCCACAGCCCTCAGGTTCATCGGGCTTCTCAAGTACCACAATGCTAAGCCAACCTAGCAGGGCATTGTGCTGCACGTTTCCAGTGCAGGCACTACCCAAGGGGGCCGTTTCCTTCAGCAACACACAAGGGCAAGGACCTGCAACCTCCACCACCACAAAAAAACTAAATCAAACAGAATATTCATTTTTGTTTTTTTCTGTTGCAAATGGCAAATGTTCAGCAATGAGCTCTCCAAATTCCACGCTGGATCACTCTGAAAACAATGCACAGGAGCAGCAGCCACGAACAGCAATCCCCATCCCAAGCACACATGCCCCAGCCACCTTCTCTTCCCTGTTTAATCTTCCGTAAATGTAACATTCTCATTACTGGCACATAATCTCTTGGGATTATTTTAGAGTGCCCAAATTGCATGCCTACTGGATGCAACCCAGAGTAACCCTGCTGCAAACAAAAAGCAGATGCTGACTGTTTTATCTTATTAAAGCCGTCGATCAGAAGTCATTTGGAAGAAAGGAAGGAAAACAAACTTTTGCACATAAAATCCAAAAGACACTTGCAAACTTGAAATTGGAAATGACAAATAAGAGGCACGCCACAGATCCCAGTTATTAGGAATGGATTTACTGGAAACGTCTTATAACCTCAGCTGGAATTCTCTCTGCTGAGGACTGCCAAACACTGGCATTCATAAAAGAGAGACTGAAGTATATCTTAATGTTATAAAACATATCTTAAATCTAAGTAAAGTGTATCAATCCGATTTAAACCCACTTAATCAATCAGGACTGTCATTTTTTATTGAAAATTTTAAAAGCATTCTGAAGTTTCAAGACCCTCTTTCTAGCCTCTTTCCATGGGGCCCACACAATATTTCAACAATCTGAAGTCTGAGAGTCTTCATGCTACAAAATGTCAAGAAGGTTCATTCATATGGAATCTGTTAGCCCCTTGGAATATTTATCCCTGAGTGGACACTTCTGTACAGAATTCCTAATGCTCCCTGTAAGTACAGCTCACCCCTGTGGAATGTAGATTTATTCTTACTATTACTTAGTATATTATATATTAAGTAGCAGATATGTGATTTATTTGTGATTTTCCTCATTGTAATAAACAAACCAACCAAATATAGAAGACTATGCTCTGCAAATTCGATTTTAGAATGAAAAGGCATTTAGATAAGACCAACCAAGCATTGTTTAAAACAGCCTTGTTTCAAAACAACGTTTAAAATGTGCACTTTTTTATTTCCTATACTAGAAGCTCAAAAGGACTGCTGTATCTAACGCTAACCTTGAAATTCAAACAATGTGAATAATGCCTTGCATTTTTTTCAGAGCTTTCCATCTCAAATGATTCCAAAGGTCTTTACTGTACGTTTCACCATTCACAAATGGTTAGAAAGACTTGATGCAATAAGGAATAATATAGGCTCGGGGGTCAAATTCCTGTTTTTCAAACCTAATTCCATCAAAGTAATTCCCAATTCCAATTCTGGTTTCTGAACACTGGAACTGGAAGAGGGAATAGGAATTGGAAAACTGGAATTGTCTCCAGCTCTGCAATAAAAAGCACGAGCTCACCAAGGGAGCTTTTCCATCCGTCTAGTTCTGGAAGGTTTTCTCCTAACCAATAACACTACTGCTTTACAACTAAAACTCAGTTTATGGAAGCAGTTTTCACTATGGTTCTCAGGACACTGATATAATATCATACATGTTTTGAAAGATATTTTAACTACTAGATAGACTTACCATACTACATGCTCCAGAATTTGTCATGTGTGCTATTCTAATTCTCAAGCTAATATTAGATTGCAATAAGATATTTTGTATTGTGTCCAGGTCAAAGTGTTTTATGTTAGCTAATGTTATTACATGCAGATTTTAAGGACAGGTTGCAGTGGCCACATCGGTTGAAAGCAAACCAGAATCACTCCCAGTAGAACCGGGTGCAGGGTGGGATGGAGGGCACATAGCCCTGCAGGACCCCAGAGAAAAGGGACATGCAATAGAGTTAAACTAAATTAAGAGTTAAACACAGGGCCGGAGGGCGGCAGTACTATCCACCCCACCAATGTGCTGTCCATCAGTTCAACGTATGCAAAAAAAAAAAATAAACACTGTGGAAAAACTGAACGCACGAAATTCATTCCACACTGGACACGTGCCCAGCATCACGAATGCCAGAGCGATCCCAAACAAAAGCCCAAGGCAGGCAAGTGTAGGTGCCAAAAAGAGCATGCAGTTTCCTCAAGTCTAATTGCCCGGCAACCAGCTGTGCTGATTCAGGACAAGTCATCAGGAGGAATAAGGAGGTAGGGAGATGGGGGGGTGGGGGGGGACAACACTGGGAGGTTTGAGCTATCACTGGCCCAGATTACTCACACTCCATTTCACTAGCAGAATCCGAGCCATTAGGACAAACTGCAGGACTCGGCAGGCACTGGCCTGGGGGTAGGAGATCTGAAAAGGGCTGGGGAGAGGCAGACAGCCTGCACAGTTTGCCAGAGTCTCTAGCACTCTCGCACTCTCGTTTTTTTCTTAAGGACACTTGTTTTTTCAAAGCGCATGTACACATTTTTCACATGCCTAAATTAAATGCACAAGCCGTCCAGCATTGTCATTGGAGACTGTATTATTTTTACGCCACGTTACACCTTGTGGCCGCCTGCACTAATGTAATGCACTAATGCTTTTAAGCAATGGGATGCATTGTTCACATCAATGCACAACCCATCACAGCACTCAGATCAGAGATGACATTTGTATTCAGCATGTGAAGCACATACAACACCTTAACTCTATAATAAACCCCACTGTTTCTATTGGATTAATCCAACAGATGACAGTAACACCTTGCATTTTTGATGGTTTTAAAGAACATCTAGTGGCCCAGATGTACTAGATATTTATTTATTTATAAAGAATTACAGCATATTAAATAACAGTACTGTTCAATTTGGAAGGACAAACGGATGTATAAAATTGGAATTTAATAGCCATATATTTGTAATATGCCAATACACAAATGTCTAGAGGCACAGTTTCATTAACACCTTCTTACTATGCCTCCAGAGAGGCTCAACCAGTAAAGCTCAAGAGCATTTCCCCCAAAAAGACATTTCCTGTTGTCCAACGTTATATTATTTGAAAGGTTTTAATGACATGATTGGTGAATTGATTATTGATAACTGTTAGTGGAGAAAGACTTTTTAAATAATGATATTGATTGTTAAACATATTTATTGCTGTGTTATTCTCATTTAAATTTTGTAATACATACAGTATGGCACTATAGCATTCTTGCTCGACCAGGTCACTCTTGGAAGACCTTGATCTCAATGATCATGGAATTTTTCATTTCAATATTTAGCTTCTTGGTTCAATAAATAAAAGACTCAAGTGTGTGTCTATAAGACCCAAAAGCAGTAGCGTATCTGACCGTCTTGAATACCATCTCTGAAATTAGAAAACATGTGCCTTACAAGAGACTGTAAGAAGGTCATGTTCACATTTGCTAAAACAAAACTCACTGTACCTGCATTTAAATTTATTTTTAAACACCCCAGTGTCAGCTAAGTGTACTGAATTACCTGTCCTATCATTTCAAAGCAGTACATTTTAGCCATCTCGCCTCCTAATATGAGAATAAAGGCTCCCACACAAGTCAGTAGCTATGATTAGCTGCCTTTAATTTCATTCTGATAGCCAACGGTCAATTAAACTGATAATGAGTGGACAGTAAGAGACAAAAAACTTTCCGACTGTATTTTCTTTTAGTCAGATGAAAGAAAAATCCCAAGAAACAGAAAAAGCGGTATAGAACTGGGGTCAGATTTCAGCATGAAGGCATTAAAATACTTTGAAGTACGACCATGCCCGAGAGCCTACATTTTAGATGGAGAAATGCTACACAAACTGCTGTAATGTTTACACTCTCAGATAGGCGCCTTCCAAGTGCAAAAAACTGCTTCACAGGAATGCCATCCTCCTTGCTTTACCAGAACAGTGAATAACACCTCCCTGACAATGGCATGGTTGACATCGTAGCAACCGCAGTCCAGGTCGGGTCTATAACCACCGCTTCTAACATGCTACAGTGGTGTCAACACACAGGGGACACCTAGGAAACAGGACATTCTTAGAAATCCCAGACTGTACCATTAGAATTAAATATCACCTTCTTCAAAACAGCCAAAGTAAATGTCATGGTGTGCACTGAACAACAGATAAAGAAAGAAATGGTGGATCAGAAAAGTTATGCGTCTCATTACCTGCCCAGTCAACAGTGCGAGTGTTGTTGGAGCTACCTAGTTTTACAACTTGTTCTCATATTGTTTTGTACAAAGTCCATTAGACATTTTTGTCTGAATGAAGTCCATGCAAGCTGTACAATGAGCAATGAACAATTTACTCAAATTGTGTCGTTAAAAGTGAATTTATGTTTTCATGGCGTTCTAATGTATAAACAAATCATTGTGCCAAGTCATTCTGAGTGTTTTTTTTAAATTAGGAACCTCCAAAACCAACTTGAAATGGAGATGAAAATGGAACCTTTACATTCTGCACATTATGACCTGCATTGTTACTTTAACCTCATACACACTGAATCTGGGACACAGAATTGTTGACTCCACCCAACGTGCATGATTCCAGTGGCAACAGAAAATACTGTACACGAGCTGCCTTGAGGTCCTTTCCACAACAAGGATGAAATATAAGCACATCTGCTACATATATTACCCAAATGGAAAAAAAAACAAATTACAAGCTACTATTTAAAGGCATACTTATACCAAGTGACTGCAACAAAACTATGAACATCATTTTGAGTCCTTCGTTTAAGAATGCTATTTAAGTCAATACTTGCCTTCAGATATGCAGTCCTGCTAAGCAAAAACACATTATTTATAGTTTCAAATATATCTCCTATTAACTGCAAACGGCTTACATTTGTTATTGGTGAGACCTACCAAGAAACACACTGTCTTGGAGATCCGATATCTTATTTGTAATCTAAAGCTGGTAGGACACAAATATAATGAACCCTGACTTTGTCAGAAGAAGGGCCCTAAAACTAAACAAAGGAAAAACTGCAGGAAAAGAAACAGACAACACAGAAGAGATATTTCATGACCATCCTGGCAGGGGAGATACACAGGATCTGGCCTGTACATACAGAAGTGCGAAACTTATTAATCACATAAAAATCACACACAAACCTTTTGAAGAAGATATGATTCAAAATGGGCCAGCAGCCATGTCACCCTGCAGCTCACAACTGGAAACCCACTGAAGCTCAGCAGCTGTGAGCCTGGTCAGTACCTGGATGGAGACTCCTGGGAAGCTATGCTTGCTGCTGGAAGAGGTGTTAGTGGGACCAGCTGGGGGCGCCCACCCTGTGGTCTGTGTGGGTCCTAATGCCCCAGTATAGTGGTGGGGACACTATACTGTAGTGGGCGCCGTCTTTCGTGTGAGACGTTAAACAGAGATCCTGACTCTCAGGGGTCATTAAAGATCCCTGGGCATCTTCTCGAGAAGAGTGGGGAGTTATCCCGGTGTCCGGGCCTAATTCCCCCCCTCCGCCTTTATCGTTGCCTCCACATTGTCCCCATGTGTGATTGGCCTGCACTGGCCCTGCGATGGACTGGCGTCCTGTCCAGGGTGAACCTGCCTTGCGCTCGTTGCTTGCTGGGCAGGCTCCAGCATCCCACAACACCGTGTGGTATAAAGCGGGACATGACATTGATTCAAAATGTTCAAAGCGCCGATTCAATAAAAGCAAGAACTTTTATTAAGATTTTAAATCAGGACTCACACTGCCATAATAGAAGGCAAAAGCACCTGCTTCTCTGAACAGCATATTTCATTAAGCCGTACCTTATTCCACTGTCAGTACCCAATTTAGCAAGACGAACATGAAGACTTAAGGCAGCCGTGGACACACAGATTGGTGGCTAGCAAGATGTCAGTCCTTACGGTGGCTTAAAGTCACTATAACACCAGAAATGAATTCCAGAGGTGGAGTACACATCAGGTAGGTCCACAGCATTCATTCTGTCTCTGGGTCATGTATTTATAGTCAAGCGCCCCAGATTTCCACAAACGCAACAAAGTAGGACTCCTGGAGGCTATTCTAAACACAGGGCAAAAATTCATAGTGCTTGTTTTGAAGGGAAAATATAATTCTAGTGTAATTATACATTTCACTGCAGGAAGACAGAAACGGACTTCATTTAACCTGTCGTAAAACAGCACGTTTTGCAACACTCAGATTTACGTCGTTTAATGCTTGCTTAAAGGCAAAGTTCTAAATCTGCAAGGGAAGATTTATACTTGGAAACAGTTGGTCCTTACACACAGTTATATACTGCATTTATAATTCACAGTGCTTTTCCATTTTGCAAAAAACGGCAAATCACATTGAGAAAAGACAAAATAATCTAATAAATAAAACTATTTTAACAATTCTTTGATACTTCTTAATATTGGTCATATCTTGTGTTAATGTCTGTTAACGTAGCACAAAGGAATATCTTTATAAATGTATTTTCCAGTCATATATGTCGGATTGTGCTTTCATGAAAAATAAATAGAATCAATTAAATATTCTTGAACTCAGATGGGAAAGAAAATATAGGAACTTAAATATCTAGATCTTTCTGGAAACTGAAATCCATCACCATTTAACAAAGTTCATTTCTTTATGTCATCTAATAATTTACCTTTAGCAAGGTTAAAGCATTAGGGGTAACAGACCTGTTTGCTTGTAAAGCAACTGAATTCCTGAAAAAATAAAAAAACTGACACAGCTGGTTAAAACTGTTTATCAAGCAAGAACGAATTAGCTTGCCTATGTTTTTGCTTCAAATTAAGAAAGATGTTAATGAACCTAATGCCTTTTACAGCCCTTGTTTCCGTTTCAGGATTCTCTAATTACTAGAATAGATGTAATTTGACAGAATGCTCAAGCAACCCGCTGATTCAAATGAAATCACACAATTAAGAGATGCAACATGTTACAGCACAAATGATTATTTTTAAATAGCCAAACAATCTCGTCATAAAGCTTCTATCACAAAGAATATGACAGACGAAATATCTTGTGTGGCAGTTGACTAATGACATTTTCAGGAACAAAGGTTCTATTTAAAAAAAAATGGACTTTAAATGTCTTTGCTCAGAAGTAACCACTCCAGGGTTATAATTTTAAAATTTGTTGAAACTTTCTCGGTGCGAAATACAGTGAAAAAGTCGCCCCTTACGTATCACCCGCAGTGGTTCTAAGTAGAAAAAAAGTCTCAGCCTTATTTTAGCACACTGAACATGAAGAAAAGATGAGTGTTACTGCAGTTAAAGCACACGGTCTTGAAGGCACATACTGCAGCCCATGTTTCCCCCCGCAATCACAGGGCGCCTCTGTAATTAGACTCTGGACAGCGAGACACTCAGACATCACCAGAAGGGTTAGAAGCAGCAGCACCACACCCTAGCAACTGGGCAGCATTGTTCCAGGACAGCAGCTCGGGCCTTAGGGTTAACCATCAGCCTTCTCAGGCATCCATCTACAGACTGCTGCAGCCACAGCTACAGCTGTCTTTTAAAAGGGGCGTGGGGGCGGGTGTCTGGACTGCTCTCTTAGCAAAGACTAGGAACAAAGCCATGTGGCACTGGAGAAAAGCACCAGGCACGAGCATGTGTTGAGGATTAGCAGTGTGAAAGTCTAATGGTTTTAGCAAATGAAAAGAAGACCCATATTTTATTCCGTGTTCAAATGTACAAACGGTTCCCCTCTCTGAAATCGGGCTTCGGCTTTTAGCGTCTTGGCATGACTTTGTGTCCACGTTGCGTCGACAGTTAGGTTACCTACCCTGCATAATTTTAGGGGGTTAAAATATGCACAAGCAATTTTTTTTCCCCGAAGTTTAAGGAAATTTTAAGATTTGTGCGTTAAAGTGAAAACTTTTTATTGTCATGCTGATTTGTTTACGACTGAACATTTCACTTCAGGAACGAGCTCTACGGACCTACAGCAGATGCACAATCTGTCAAACACACATTCCAAACAACCACCTTGAAAACAGTTAACAAAATAGAGACAGCCTTGCTGAAAAACTGTACAACGTGTTGTTTAAAAGTATGAACCCAAGCCCAGTATTTTAACTGTAATACTTCTGTTAATGACATTTTTGCTGCATGCTGGTTCTATTTCTAAATGATTCCTTTACATTTTTAAGATAAACTTAGATCCATCATCTGTGTGTGGAGGTAATGAGTAAGGCTGCTTATGATTGTTGTCTGTCCATCCAATGTTCATCAACTCAATATTTTTTATTCCTTGTCCCACAAACTAATCAGGAACAAATGACAAACATTAGCAGGAAAAGCCCTTCAGTCCATTATCAGAAAACCACTTAATCCCAAGCCTTCTCTTGCAGCTTAGGGAGTTCAGAGCGAGTCTATGCTCTTCATGGGACGCCAGTCCATCACAGTGGACCTTTTCGAGATGCCAGTTGTCTTTGGCTGTGCGGGGAAACTGAGCACCTGGAGAACACACACAGGGACAGCGCGAGATCTCCACACAAGTCACGAGGTGACCCAATCAGGAATCGAACCCAGGACCCTGCAGCTGGGAGGCAGCCACACTAACCACTGCTAATAGTCCTAAACAACCATTTAAGAAAGGCACCATTAAGATGGAAACAGACTAACCTCCACCATGAATGTGATGCATTTAAGAAGAAACAAAAATCTCCCCGAACTGCTAGAAAATTCATTTTGAAATTCAGTGGGTTCAGCAGAAGTAAGACCTGCTGTATGTAGTTTTTTCTTTTAATGAACTGAGTAATAGGGATATTTCTGAGTGCCTAATAGTGTGGATGAATCATTTTATTTCTTCCACGAAAAGGTTACTACATATCTCAGAACATTCTCTAACCCTAAAACAAATATAAACCCAGACTAAATCAAAACTTTCACACACCAACAATCACAAATTACAAGCCGAGAACTTGAAGGCCCATTTCCTTAGGAAAATAAAGATCTGCCACCAAGTCCTGGTTTCTCTGATTTGTGATTGTCAGGTGGGTTGACGTTTAGACTTAAAATGGACCTTAGATGGAATAAGGTTTGGAATGGAATAAAAGCACACTTCTCTCCTCCTTCCACCACTTTTCATTGAGCCTCATACTTCCACACCCTCTAGGGCATGGGACACGAAGAGCTGATCCCTCAAACCAGAAGCAGTTACTGAAGTAATGGGAGTAGGCTGCGTTTAAAAACTCACGTTTTTTAAAAATATTAATTTTTTCACTGAGAAAGGAAAGAGACTGTATTAAATGTATTTCATGCTATGTTTGGACCTTGTTTCTACTTCATCAATTTCACTGAGAAACTGTGAGGGGAAAAAAAAGCATTACGCTGTTTTTCACATGAGGACATGGTAAAGAATGTTGAGCTGGTTTCGTTTTTGCAATACCAAATCTATTGATAAGCTGTGGAAAAAAATGTACACTGCACTTTCTCCTTTCGTGTCTCACTTTAGAAAGTTCATCTTATTTATAGACACTTTTTTGAGGTGGCTGTTAAATATTGTCCAGCCATGCAAATGTTCTCCAATGGCCCATTGTCTTTCTCTAGTGACCCTGTATTTTTCTAGGGAATAGGGGTTTGAAACAATTACTTTAATATCAGGGGTAGTGCAGGCTATATTGAACATTAGGTAGAGACTGTCTCTCATTCCCACCACAAAAAAAAATAAACTGCAGCAAATTACCATATTTGCCCTGAGAAACATCAGCAGAATCACAACCAAAACTTAAAAATTACTGAGTCAGCCTTGTGATATACTGCTCTCTACTTTAAACATCTTGCATACCACAAGTGCTACATTTGTATCATGGACGTAAACTACTGAAACAATTCCTACTACTCAGAAGAGTGCTGAGGATGAATACATGAATCCAAGAAAACATGTCAATAAAGAGGCACGGTTCAAAAACAAGCAAGGACCTTTCCTTCCTTGTTAAGTTGGCTATCCACTTTCAGCCTGACCCTCCCCAACCCAAAACAAATCCTAGAAAAGAAATAATTCACATAGACTTAATAACCCAGGAGGAATGCCGCTAACTACAGCGCATCTGCTGCCCGAGAATGAGGGCAGATTTAACACCAGGGCTTGAAATGTCAAAACACTCAAACATAACGAATAACAAGTATTTGTCAATTGAGGAAAAGCAATTATAGCTTGCAAATAATATATATAATATATATTTGAAAGGCACTAAGCCCCAGATAAGAATGTAACTTTGAGACGGACTTCAACCCTTGACCTAGACACAACACTAGCTCCAAATGTTCAAAAAGCAGGAAGACTCAATAAGCAACAAAAAGAGCATAACGGTGCTTAACTGGTAAATAGATGAATAAATATTGCAAATGAAGAAGTGTCTTATTCACTCCCATCAATCACTGTCATTTCTGTATTTTAAAAAAATGTACAATCGTAAAACACTGAGGAACCCCTCCTACTTTTAACTAGCAGTCGCATTGTTGCGTCCTGCTATTTACAGCAAGTCTTGGTGTCGCACCACCCCAGCTGCCCCCCTCCCTCCCTCCCATGAGCCACTGCAGAAGACTCCAGGAATCCAGCCCAGCAGAGAGACCCCCCCAAAACAGTCAGGAGGTCTTCTTGAGATGGTTTTTTTAAAATAACTTGGTTGAGTATATTTAAGAAAAGAAATATGAAATGATAGTTCTTCCTGTTTCATTTAAAAGTATGAAATATATTTGATTTGCAGCATACTGTACACTGTCCTTCAGAGTGAATTTATTCTCATCAACTTTCAATTTTCCAACGGTTTTCTTCACACACTCGCTGCAGCAGGCAGCATGGCAATGTCTGCTCGCCACGGCTCTCGGCTTCAGGGCTCGGTTTCATTCCGATTACTGTGTCAAACCCATGGCTGCTCGTAACTGAGCTTGAGCGGCAGCTGTATTCTGTTGTTTTTAGGTTACCTGCACAATGAACGCCCTAGTAAACAACAGGGCTGTCTTGGGCTGAGGGTCCAGAGAGGACGCTGTACATTGAACTGTCAGATGACGGTACAAAGAATTATTTTTATTTCTATAAGAACTCCAGTCAATGTCACAAAAGCAACGCACTCACACCCCAGTGGAGACAAAGGTCCCCCATATTAACAATTTTAAGCAAACTGTAGTGACAGGAGGCCTAGGACATAACATTGTTGTTCTTCCAAGGGAGAGGATGTCGTTAGGCCCATCTAGGTCCGTGTTACACTGTTGGGCTGACTTTTTCAATGCTTTTTAGGATTCTGAACATTTCAGTTAGGTCCCCACATAATCCTCTCTGTTAAAAACTACAGAGATTCTGTTCCTATAGCCTGTCACTGTAAGACATTGTCGAACTCTCCCAATTCGTGATTTCCTCTTTCCTGATTTCCAGCAGCAAACCTAAGCTGTTTTGCTGTATTGTACTGCAGCTTATAGTTGGTCAATTTAATGGATTTCTGCCTTTTCTATTGCTGATTAGGGGACGGGCAGGGAACAAACCCCCCTGTCTTCTCTACACGCAGCCGGAGAATGTGAGCAGCCTGCTCTGCTAGCCGGTCCTGGTGCTGGCGCTCTGATGAGGGAGTGATGATGGAGGAAATGCTAGCACCTGCTAATGCCACTCCAATTGCCATGGTGGAGATGAGAGTAACAGATGGTGGTCAGACTGGATGTTTTCATTCCCCCTGTGTTAAGAGATATGTTATTCTATGCCAGAATTGCATCGTCACAGGAAAACAAGAACCCAAATACAAATTCTCACCTGCAGCTCTTTAAGCGGCAGAGCACTAGAATTACAACTGACAGCAGACAAGTCGCAAAAGCTCTGCCTCCCGTGTTTATTAAGTTCACTTTGCACAGACCTGAACAGAAAAGCATTAAAGGCTTAAACAGCCTTGAAAAGCAATTTGCAGAAGTTGATTCTTTAAAATGTGTTTCAGTACTTGTGGAGTCTCTCTTCTAAAATATCAACTGAAACACCAACCTCAAAACACAACAGAACTGTAGCATTTTATAAACTGCATGAACTAGCTCACATACGAGTTGGAGAGTTTCCTGTATGATTATCGTGGAATTCATGTGTCCAGTCTTTTTCTTGCAAGTTATGACAAAACCTTCCACATAGGTGTTGCGTTATTCCTTAGTTCTTAAAAGCCAGGTTCTCCTAGAATACTTTACCAATTCCTCTTAAAACAAAGAAACCAAAATGAAAAAGTCCATCCCAGTTTAATGGGAAGTTTCAGATCTTGAGCTTTTGGTGTCTGACAACACTGTCACAGCACATCTCCAATTTTAAAGGAGTAAAGAAATTTCACATCACATTTTGCATACACTCACTTTTCTCTATAATGCTACAAGTTTATACGGATTTGTCACTAATCTATTGAGCGTATTTATACTACATAGTCACGATCTATCAACTACAGCATTAGTTGATGTTTATTATTGGACCTTATTTCAAGTGTTGCCTCAGGTGATCCCAACCCAGCGATTTATTCAATTGAATTGAATTCAATTCAATTCAAATTCAAAGGATAACAGGCCTTGTCTTCTCAAGTTTTATGCTTTAAGTGAGTCTGGAGCAGTGGATCTAAACCTGGTCCTGCAGGAAAACTTTCTGCTGGTTTGCATTCCAGCTAAGCTCTAAATCGCAAGTGCTAACTGATGACTTAATTGATAGGCTTGCTTGTTTAGTCTTTTATTTAACTGGTTTCGTTGGGCAGTCTTGAGTGTCTTCAAGGGTACGGTTTCCAACAACTTCAGCACACAGAACTTTGTGCCGACTCACCTCCATTTGCTAGCCAGTATTTATGACTGAACAGCTCTTAGAGTTTGATCAACTGATGAACAGACATAGATAAGATGACTTTATCGGCCATACACAATTTCTTGTATTCGGAATTTGATAGGAATCAAACAGTATCAAACACTCCCTCAATGAGTGATTTGTCCTTCTGTAGTCGTCCAATCGGCCAAATTTCTGGCGGAACACGTGAATGAAGGCAGATCAGAAACTCATAGATTGGTACTGAGTTGCTGTCAATTTCAAATCCCGAATGATCTTTTAAGAGCTGAAAGCAAATGAGAAAGCTGAAAGCAAAACAGATACAGTTTGTCCCAAACAGAAATCTGAAATCGGGGTGCCTGCAATTAAGAATTTGGCACGCCCAAAAAACAGAGGAGACAGTATTCCTCTAATTCCAAGGTTAGGTATCGCTGCCCTAGATCACTTAATACTTGCAAACATGTTAAACTACCTAAAGCAATCCTTTTTTAAAAAAAAATTGGCTGAAATGTTCAAATCAAGTACTGGATAATCACAAGAAACGCTATATCAGTAAAGAAGACTAGCAGTAGCGCAATCAACAAAGCTTTTAGGAAAGTCCACAGTTCAAAAGAAGTCCAAACCACAGTGGGACTGAGTATGGAATAGTGTTTAGGGTCCTGGGTTCACAACGGGAAGGTTGTAGTTGTGAATCCAGGTGCAGCACTGCTATTGTACCCTTCAGCAAAGTACTTCACTCAGATTTGCTTTGGTAAAATGCCCAGCTACATAAACAGGTACAGATGTAAGTCATTTTGGATGAAAACATTAGCCTACATTAGCCAAATTGAGAGATTGGACAGAGGTCTACAGTCCAATTTAAGTTTTCACCAGGCACACTGGCTTATTTGGATGTGTCAGCTTCCCTGTGACAGTGCAGTGACACCAAGCTCCATCAGGCCTACCTCAGGGAGTGTGAATACTCAACATCAGAGTGTTCATGCACATACTCAAAATCAGAGTGTTCATGCACATACTCAACATCAGAGTGTTCATGCACATACTCAACATCAGAGTGTTCATGCACATACTCAACATCAGAGTGTTCATGCACATACTCAAAATCAGAGCTGCGTATTCTGTGAGCCTACTGCCACGTTACCAGGGCTCAGTCAGGCACCCCTCAAAAGAGCAAACTGTCACAATCGTAACCCCTCCCCCCTTAAGGGTGCTCCGGCTCTTTCACATTTTGCTGACTACGTGCTCCTGCCCCCAATCCTGCCCCTCCTTATTTAAGCCGGGCGCTCTCGCTACTCTGGGCTCTGCACTGGAAGACGGACGCCCGGAGACCCGTCTACCATGAAGTCGCCCTGCGTCCGCAGCTCGAGGCCACAGGCCTCCTATCAGCGTCCTGACCCAGCTTAGTCCTGGCCTCGTCGTTCCGTTTTTATTCCCCGTCCCTGCACCGGATCCCGTTCCGGTTTTTAACTCCCGTTTTTGTCCCGTCTCGTTTGGATCACCCAGTTTTGGACTTTTGGACTTCACCCCGGATTCCCCCCCCCCGACTCCTTGCACTAGTGCACCTTGCTCACGCCCCACGAGCACCAGTTCACCATCGCCACACCCCCCTGTCTGTCACCCTGCCCTGATCCTCGTCATCTCCTCCCCAGGGTCCTTTTCCACTTTCTATTGTACCGTCTGCACAGGGTCCAGAACTACGCTTCCCGGGAGCCTGGACCAGCTCCCATTACAGAAACATTCCACAGAAAAATGAAATATCAGAATGCAGCATTAAGGGATATAGGGTTCGGTACTAAAGCAACAGAACCATGGAAGTAGATGTTAATATTTCTCTTTTCTTAGAGAAAAATGGACAACTTCACTGAAGGAAAGGGAAAAGATATATGTAAAGAACAAAAAATCATTTCTGATATAAAAGGGGGCAAATAAAACACGAAATTAGTTGAATACAGAACCTGAAAGGGCACACAGTCACACACTATGAGGAAATAATTTGTTTTACATCCCAGAAATGGCACAGCAGTGAACAGTTCCAAATGCCAACCATGACACACAACCAGAGCAGATTTGTAACCACTGCTGACAAATTAGACTCCAGTCCAAAGCTTTTATCCTGGTAAGTAAAAGGACAAGCAAAAACACACTGCTGTAAAATCAGAACAACAGAATTATTGAACAGATTTAGATTAGAAATATATTTATATAAAATAATGTTTCTATTGTTTATAAGAGGTTATAAGAGAATAATTCTTAATTGTTATTTTTTGAACAGGCAGAAGTGAAGGACACACCACGCATTTCCAAGAGTATGTCAAACTTACCAAGTGTGTTCAAAAGCCTAAAGACAATAAAATACATGACAGGTGCATTGACACGGACAGTCATAGTTCCTGTAGTACAAGTATTTAGATGATCCTTCAAACTAAGGTCTACTATGGTTTCCCCCCTGTACAAGTCCTTTCTCTGGCTTTAATAAACATCATTGAAGAAAAACAGATAATGTTTCCAAGATACAAATAAGCCATTTGGGTGCATGTTAGAGTGTTTAAATAAATATTATGACTTATTTACTTATGGTCTGCAAAGTTTACATAAATCTGTGCCAAAATATATTTACATAGAATAGTTCTCATGTGTGATCCAATTTGTAATTCTTACCTTGTGCAATATTTACATATGATACTGATCTCCTCAATCCCTCGTCATGAGAAGAATGTTAAGTAAAATGACAAAAGCATGCAAGAGACTCGGGACTGACGCCTGAGTTCCAAATTGTCTTTGCAAACTTCCAAATACAAGGCATCAAACTTGAGTTATTAAACTGTCCATTTGTAAAATAGATTTAATAAGGACTCAAATTCTCCTGCTTCCTCTTTGACCCATTCCAATGAAACTATTTGGCTAAATTTTACAGCTAATGGACTTTTCATATAAGGTCATTCAAAAAGCCCAAAACTGACTATCCTACAAGGTGTACAGTACCTACAAAACAGGCTACGACATCAATTATATATCCAACCATTCCATGAAGAAACAAGAGTAGGGAACATTTCGAAAAGTGGTGCTCACCAAGCAATCATTCATCACGGATGTATCTTCAGGACATACTACTCAGAGCAGCTGACCATGAGACCTTTCATGTGTTCCTGTGGACACTGGTGAGAGTGGACCGCAGCCACTAAGTTAGCTCTCTTTGACTTCCTAAGGGGTCACTTCCAGTTGAAAGAAACACGACTGCTTCCCAACTTTCCAGGGTCCTTCACAGACATGGAAACAGGGACTGCTAGAGTGGGTCAACCAGTAATGGCATTCTGTTCTACGACCATGGGTTCGAGACTAGGTCATGTCACTAGCCGACTGTGACTGTGACTGGCACTCCCAATTGGTCAAGTGCGAGGGTGGGGTGGGGTACGGTGGCCAGGTCCTGTCTCGGCTCTCAGTGGCACTGTAACGCCTGCAGACATGCAGGCAAGTGACGCTGTTGGTGAGGAACACACCTCTCCTCCATCTGACACTGAAGTTCATTTCAAACCTCTCGGCGTGATCACTTACAGTAATTATGACTACAAATAACCACAGAGCCGTTGCCTTAACTCATCAAACATTGCGAATCTTGGCGACCTCTTTTCAGTCCGCTCACAGACATTGGCAAATGCAGCCAAGGCAACACATGTTTTAATGAAAAATATGTTCCAGAGCATCATCTAGTGCACTGCTTTCTCAAACTCTTCCATCCCTCAGCACTCCTACATAAGTGTAAAAATTTGCAGCACACTGACAGCCTCCCTAGACATACTGATCCAGAACAAGCTGTGCTTGGCCAATCTTGTTTTAACACACATTTCACTGAATCAGACTTTTAGTGTTTTAATTTCTGTGTTCATTGGTAGCACATCAGCTGTGCTGGCATCTCTTTCCTGGTTAATGAAGTCACCTAGTAGCTGCATATGACATTGTGCGATTCCCATTACACTTACAGTACTTCTTATTTTTACAATGCCCTGATTATGAGGTGGCTTCATGAACACAATTACTGTTCTTGCCTCTCTCCACAACTTCCTCCTGTTCAGGAAGCCGATGCTGCAAAGGACTTTCCAAACGGCCTTGTCATGGCTCAACAATCTTGTACAGCGAAGGGGGAATGATGTCAAAAGCTTTACTTTATTTTTAGCGCTGATGAATATTTTATGCCGGAGCACTTCCAACTGCGGAGCGATTCTTCTCCTCAGACGCCGCATCGCCAAGGGTGCCTGCAGGCTTCAAACCTACTGCCGATTAGAAGACAAACCATCCTTCCCTAAAACAAAGGCGTTTTCTTCTGGCTTTGAAAGTGCACCATTCAAAACCACATCAAGCTCTCCTGGCTGCTTTCATCAGCTAATTTGTGAAACAGAAAACACTTGTTGTTAGAGAGCTCACAAAGGGTTTAGATCACGTCTGAGAATAACAATGCAATGCCTCCAATGTGGCACCACGCGTCACCCTCACCCATTCTTAATTATCTTCCCATTACACCAACGTCAATTCAGTCTTCTTTTGTGCTACGCAAAGATGCGGCTCCTTAAACTTGCCCCGTGTGTACTCTACGCCACACAAGGCATGCAGTGAAACTCTCCGGCACGGCCAGTTAGTAAAAAACACTATAATTAGTTTCCCTGAAAGCTTGCAACACCTGCCAGACACCCCGACAGCTCCTGCAGAATTCTGCAGATTACACGGCACACGTGCGATTGCTAGTTTCTCAAGATGGGACTTCTTCACCCACACAAAACTTGTTTCCCCCCCAGTTTCCTTTACCAGTATTTATGTTATTCCTTTTCTTAACCAGATGTGTCAGTTGAGAACAACTTCTCACTTACGAAGAGCCAGAGCGTGTTCAGTTCTAGTCCCCGTCTGACCGGAGGGAAAGGTCCAGCAGCCGCGTCCCCCTCAGGATCAGATCCACGGATCCCGCTGTCTGCAGTCCAGTGCTCCTAGCCATCGCTCCACCCTCTGCTACAGAGACATCATTGTCTGGCCTCGGATAACACTGCTTCAACGCTGGACTGTACGTTCTGCCATGGCTGCCGAGCCGGTACGGTTTTGAAAATGATTCTGCAAGCAGGGCAGGGTGTCAGGTCCCACGTGCAGAGACTCGCTGGGCAGTTTGCGAGGACGCTGTAGGGACTGCAGCTCCCACACGACAGAGCCATGTACCAGCGGAGCAGCTCTGCACCAGCAGCAGTCTTTAAGGCCCTTGTGCACCAAGCCTGGCCAGCTGCGAACATCCAGCAGACAAGAGTCTTAGCAGGACTCACGCCTTGCCTGTATACAACACAACTACCAGTGCAGGGGTGGGCATTAAATATACTGTAAAAAGTATATTCTCTTTGCTACTCAGTTACACAAACTAAGGGGTTCAGGGTTATTTTCTAGTAGTGTAATGTAGAACTGCTTGCATTTTGATGTAATTTCATAGATTTGTCCGGCTATATTAGATACACCGCTTTAGCCAACACGCACAGACTGATTCTGTCGCAATCACTGTGCGCACTGCTTATGTTGGCACTGCCCAACAGCTACGACAATAAAAAAAAAACAACTTCTGAGGAGACTTGTCACAGCTCAAGCAGAGAACTGTTTGTTGAGGAGAAGGATCGCAGCGCAACAGAGCTAAAGAAAATCTGTTCACCAGTTTGTGATACAGCGCAGGAAAAAGGAATCACTCATTTCATAATGCAACGTATTCATATATATGTATATATGAGGAGAAAAAACTAATTTCACCTTATCAACAACAACTGATCAGGCTACAAAGGGACCAGTCACAACGCGAAATGTATTATAAGAAAGGGGGACAAAAGAAACAGCCCTCTACGTAGGTTAAAAAAAAAACAAAAACTTCCATCTGTCATGATAAAACGCAATTCGCTCCTACGGTGTTTACCCCCGTCGTCATCTGCCTGATGCGTCCGCCCAGCTACCAGCTCGACGGAGCCCGATCCCACCCCTGTTTAAATGACCTGCAGCTGAAACCAGAGCCCCTCGAGGTGTCGTCGGAATGCCTTTTCTCCCCAGCTGCCGAGGAATCAGGCTGTGGGGTGTCCGGTACTTATTTTACACATCGAACGCACGAGGCACGGACTGACCCTCTTGCCTCTGAACGCCGATGCAGATGCGACCCAGCGCACACACTTTCACAACCAAACCCCCCAGCACAACACCGCTTTCCGTCAACACAACGCCACGATCGCCTGGCGCCCAAAAACCTGTCAGGTGAGCGCCTTCAGGGTCTCGCACCACACACGCGAGTCCCCTCTTCCCCTCGACACAACAAGTGAGCGAAAAGGGTCGCAGGGGAGATTTTTCTTTGTCAGAACCGCAGGGAGAAAGACGGCATGATGACACCAGCTACATGCCCCTAAACCAACGTGCACGTCTAGGGCTCCAGTTCCATTTTCTTCACCATTGAAACCCAGCAATGGTGTTAACTGGTGACCGGAGCGTAAAGAATGCGTCATGAAGTCCCGGCGCCGAATTTTATTTTAGCGTCCTCGCCTTTAAAAAAAACACCGTTTCATTCATTCCTTGCTGCGACTTTCCGTCCAACCCCGAGTCAAAGTCCGCCTGAATTACTTACTCGAGCTGCAGACTGCAGAACCCCAGGACCCCCCGAAACAGCGCAGGAGCCACTGGGCTCGCCTCTATATAGTGTAGTACGAGCAGTAAGGAGAACACAAAAACCGCAGGCTGCGCTTTCACAAAACAGCCGAGCACGGCGATTCCAAAAAAAAAAAAAGAACTCCCAAAGAAAAATTTTTAACGAGCATTTCTTTCAACAATCCCATCAGCACCGTTAGTAAAGAAACGGCGACGCGGCGGTGTTTTTACACTGGGACAAGGGATGTTTCAGCGCTGGGAGACA
Source organism: Lepisosteus oculatus (assembly GCF_040954835.1). Lineage (NCBI taxonomy): Eukaryota > Metazoa > Chordata > Actinopteri > Semionotiformes > Lepisosteidae > Lepisosteus > Lepisosteus oculatus. Next base: position 59,964,678 of record NC_090700.1, read on the forward strand.
TGCAAGCGGGCTGTGGGCATTCCCAGGCGTGCAGCCAGATGAATGGGATTTCGGTACCTGCCTGGCGTGACCGTCCGCCGCAGCGCCGGAGCCGGCCGCGGGGGTTTGCCTGCCGCGAAGTTACGCGCTGTTAGCGGCTGACAAAACGCGACCGATACAAAGTCTCCAGTCTTACCTCCACTCCGGGCTGTATGCACTCCGGCGCGCGCCCGCCAGCGAGCCAGCGAGCGAGCGGCTCCTCTTCGGGGGGGCTGGCGCGCGCTCCCCGTGCGCTCGCGGAGACGGAGCTCGAGAGCTCGAGACGTCCGATGTGAAATCCCCGGCGACGTCGGTCGGTCCCGTAGAAGACGTGTGAGGGGAGGGAGCGGGGGTTCAATTAATCCTCCTCGGCGGCTTGCCGCGAGTGTAAAATCCAGAGCTTCGACGCGAAAAACGCGTCGGTTAATCCCGCTATGTTTCCCTTCTGAGAATTTGTTTTTTTTTAAAAAAAAAAAGCAGGACCCCCTCTCGTCGTCTCTCTCGCTCGCCCCGCGCGCGGCTCGGACTGCCAAGATTTTTTTTTTTCCGCCTGCTAATCAGTGCAGGCGCTCGCGCACGCGCACGACGCGCGCCCCCGCGGCTCCTCCAGGCGAGGACGGGGAGGGGAGGGGGGGGGGGCGGTGGCGGAAGGCCGTGCCTGGCGAGCTCGCGTGGGAGGGCGCAGGGAGCGCCCGTGGCTCGGCGTGACGCATCGCGGACCGAGACCGAAGGAAAAGCCGAAGAGGCGGAAGGGGGCGCCCTCGTGCTTGGGAACCACTGCTGCCCCGCACTTCTGTCGTGAAATCATACCCCCCCCCCCCCCGAACAACGAGTCAGCCTTGCGGGAAAGCTGCAAAACTGCTTTACGTTACACGTCGGTTTTCTTCGGTCTGCAATGAGAGAACGAGGAACCTAAAAAAAATATCCCGTGCAGAGCAGCGAGTGAGTGTTGTCCAAGGTAAGGCTAGGATACATCTTTTGAGTGGGTGTTCAGCAAAACGCCGAATGCAGAAAAATAACCCCTGGCGTTAAGAAAGAGGGAGGTTTCTGAGTGATCAATAATGTGCGCAATGCAGTACAGTGTGTTACAAATCTACAATCTGTATTTGATCATATATATCATGTATATATCATTTTTCCCTGTGAACGTAACGTTAAGTAAAGCTAACAGCTCGTGCAGTGTTTCTTTTGAAGTACGGCTCTCTGTAAATACAATACGCCATGAAAACATTTCGAAATAAAAGACCGTTACTCTGAAAGCATATACTGTATGTGCTGTAGGATATGAAGCGATGTAGAAAATTACTGTTGTTCGTTGATTAAAAAAAACAGACCTGCCGACCTCGCATCGGTTTGTTTCAGACAAAATTCTCTTTTGGTTGTAACCATAAAGCCATAATTGAAGTTCTGTTAAGAAAATTAACTATTCAAAACGTTTTTGAGGCATAAACATGTATTTACAGTGTGAACTCGGTGTATTAGGTTCATGAATCCCAGAATTCTGTTATTCAAGGCTTGCCATGACTTATTTAACAGCACGTTTCGCCAGACGTACTCCAATACAGTAACGTGCACACTGGAGCATTGTATACATAGCACTGAAGTGTATCCAGATGCTACATGATTTCCCGTTTATCCAGTCATTTGAAAAGTGTTTTTTTACATTTAATCTTTTATTACCCCTCTATATCAATGATCAATTGCACTATGTATGGGTGAAATGTATTCCATTTATCTGGAATTGCATTAGTGACCTAGGAGGTCATACAAGCTTTCTAACCAGGGGCTACACATGCATTATTGATATTTGAGAAGCTTCCTAGTAGAGTAGATTAAAAAATTCAAGAAACTTTCCATAGTGCATTGGCATCCCTGTAATTTACAGTTTCCCTTACGGATCATTTGTATTTTCTTGATACTTAGGATACTGTATTTTACAGATGCTTAGCTGTTCCTTAAACTAACCTGTTAATTAAGAATAAAAAACAAAGGCAATTTATTTTAAAAAGCTAAATTTTTCACTACAGTTTTTGCAAACCAACTGAAACAATGATGTTAACAAGTATGTTAAAAATAAGAGTATTACAGTCATATAATATAAATACCTTGGGGACACTATACTGTACAAAAAATGCCGCCATCCTTTGGCATAAACATAAAACCGACAAAACCGAGGTCCTGACTCTCTATGGTCATTAATAATCCCAGGGTGTTTCTCGAGAAGAGTAGGGATGTTTGGCGTCCTGGCCAAATTTCCCATTGGCCCTTACCAATCATGGCCTCCTAATAATTCCCATCTATGAATTGGCTTCATCACTCTGTTCTCCTCCCCACTAATAACTGGTGTGTGGGGAGTGTACTGGTGCACTGTAGCTGCAGTTGCATCATCCGGGTGAAGCTGCACACTGGTGGTGGTGGAGGGGATCCCCATTACTGTAAAGAGCTTTGAGTGGAGTGTCCAGAAAAGCAGTAAGTTTAAGGAATTATTGTTATGATGTTTCTTGTGACAAAGAATATTCAGCCACTAGTTTATTCTAATCTTAATCTATTGCAACAGAGGTAAATACTTTCACAGTTTATGCGCCGAGATAAAGGATGAAACTGCTTCAAAGGATATACTGTACGTATCAGAATACGCACACTTTCAGACTGTTGAATGTGGCAGTCCTGACGGAGACAATGGCCTCTAAACTGAGCATTAGCACAAAAGAAGGCTTAGCTCCCATGAGACGTTTAACCCCTTTCTTTCATGGATATGTGCTTATAAATGGTTAGTATGCCACTCAACTCACACCTCTTCAAAAACTGCTCCAGGAGTTTATTTCCAACACTTCCCAATTACAAAGATGGTAGCAGAAAACAGGAGCACTTTCATGTCTTCAGATGTACATTTCCTTCAGATGCCAGAGGCTGCTTTCTTCCAGATGACTGCAGGAGCACATGTCCCTTGGGGGGGAATGAGTGACTTCAGAAGGGAGAGCTGGCAGATCCCATAATTAGGGATTTTTTTCAAACATTTTTACTCCAGGCTGATCCCCTTCTGTCTGGTTCATTAGTAAGCAGAAAAGCTATCGCTAATGGCTACAGCTATTTCAATTTATACCACCGTTAAGCCTGATTCAAGAACAATGCTGTATGACCCCTCTGTTCCTCAGGTCAGTTCAGTCTTAATCGCTCGTGAGTTGTAAAGGGAAAAGGAGCCCTACAAATTGTGAACACACTAGAAGAAGCACTAACACTACATTAAATGGATAATGCGAACTATGTTAACGGATCCTCCTGTTCTTTTTTTAATGTAACGTGAGCGAATTAACTAGCTATTATAGAAACATACTAGAGAGCTGATACCAACCAGCTTCGGCAGATCCGATGATTTTGCTAACTGTTGATGATATTGATGATCTGGTTTCTTACCACACATGCTTGGTCCAGTGGCCGTCATCTCCGTCCTTGGTCTCCTAGGTGGAGTGTCTCTCCCTGCCTTGGAGAATGGATCCGGTGGTTCTGAGCTACCAGGATAGCCTGCTGAGACGCTCAGACGTGGCCCTGCTGGAGGGGCCCCACTGGCTGAACGACCAGGTGATCGGCTTCGCCTTCGAGTACTTTGGCACCGAGCGCTTCCGGGACCTGCGGGGGGCGGCCTGCTTCATCAGCCCCGAGGTCACGCAGTTCATCAAGTGCGCCTCCAGCCAGCAGGAGCTGGCGCTGTTCCTAGAGCCCCTCGGGCTGCCGCGGCGCCGCTGGGTCTTCCTCGCGGTCAACGACAACTCCAGCCAGGCGGCCGGCGGCACCCACTGGAGCCTGCTGCTGTACCGCCGCGACCGCGGCCGTTTCGCCCACTACGACTCCCACAGCGGCGGCAACGCCCTGCACGCCCGCCGCATCGCCGCCAAGCTGGAGGCCTTCCTGGGGTCGGCGGGGGGGGTGCCCTTCGCGGAGGAGCCGGCCCCCGCGCAGCAGAACAGCTACGACTGCGGCATGTACGTCATCTGCATGGCCGAGGCCCTGTGCGAGGGCGCGGGCCCCGGGGGGCCCCCCGCCCCCCTCGCCCAGCTCGTCACCCCCGCCCACATCACGCAGAAGCGGGCCGAGTGGCGGAGACTGATCGAGAGGCTGGCCAAGGAGTGACCGGTCCCCCGCCCTCGCCTCTCCGGACCGCCAGCATGAGCCTCAAGGCTGCTCACAGGCAGGTCGGGGAGGACTGAGCGGACCGCTGTTCCTGCTGGGCTTGGACACAAAGGCAGAGAGAGAGGACCGTTAGCGGGGGCCCCTGCTGGACTCAGAGGGTTTGCTAGAGTCTCTTACACTTGAGGTGCCATGCGGACCCTTAATCGTTGCCCCGCTATGAGGGGCAGGGTGTTGAGCAGCACACGAAGAAGTGTGTTTTCAGCTCCGGGGCTTTCACAGGGTTCCTCAAGGCCTCGTTTTGTGCCAAAGCAAACTGAGAACATTTAGGAGAGAAAGTGTGCCTCTCGTATTCCTGAATGAAACTATAATTGAATTATGATGCATTATTTTTGCGCAGTTGAATAATGTCTTGGCTTAGCTAGCTCTTCTTTGCTATGTTTGTGGCACAGCCTTTCCTTTAGGATCTGGGGCCTGGGTTTTCCAGGGAGAGTGTGAAGCGTGGAAGAGGCAGGGAATCGCAGCGCATCACACTGTTGTGTCCGCATGGGTCTAGATCTCTGCATTTCCTGTACCTTCATCTGTATCATATTTCGACCACTGAGATGCTATTGCAAAGATTAAACCACTCAGCTTTACTTTTGGTCATAAAAAAAAAAACACTGCAGTCCACTGCAGAGAACAGAAGATAGAAGTGGTGAGGCAAAACTTCTTAAAGACTGTGAACAGCACTATCCTGTGCTCAGTCCGTTTACTAGTAGACTGTTGTTTTTCACATTTATTTGAACATTTTCACTTCATTGTATGTTTACAAGGATTATTACTCAGGGTCACAACTAAGCATTAAACTGACACAGAATGTTTTTTCTATTGAGTATATAAGATGGCCACAACAGGCTTAATGTGCACAATCTTTGTAAGCATACACATGTGGAGCCACAGCTGCATTTGCAGTTTCTTTTGACTCTTTTAAAGAAGTATTTGTGGAAAAATGCATGACTGTGTAGGAGCACTCCCTCTCTGGAGTTAAGTGAGGCACTCATGCGTATCTGTGCAGAGAGCAGGAAATCCTACGTAAAAACACATTTGTTCTTGAGGAAGTGAGATTGAGTTAGCAGGAGAAAAATCGTGATTCCTAATGAGCAAAGGGTGTAATCACACATTATAAACAAACACTGGAGGGTGGAAATATGGCCAAAAAAAAAAGCCACGTTTGTGAGACAATCGAGAAACACACCCATCTAAATAAGGCCCTTTAAAATTTAGAGGAAAGAACCTTTAAAAAGCCTAGTGTAAAACTAGCAGCTCGTAATAGTACATTTTCCAGAACAGCACAATTCATGCACAACCTTTTGGGAAGCCTTTCAGATGCTACTTTTGTCCAAGATTTCTACTACAAGTAGAAAATTGTGATTATAGATTAAACAGCAACTGAGACCATAACACTAGGATATGAAGAAGGAACACACTGGTGATTAAGAACTTTTCTGAGGCACATCCACCTACAAATATCATTTGCCATTTCACCTCTGTGTTTATTCCATTGACAAGCATATGTTGCCCTGGTGTAGGCGGTTCAGCAGTCAGTCTGCTGGGTTCTAGAAATCTGTGGCTCCAGTCCTGGGTTTGTCCTCCTCTGTTCGAGGAATCCTGGTAAGAATAGTCTTGGAATCAAGGCAGAGCTGGCTTGAGCTGTGTTGGTTGATATTGCTGCTCATATTTGTGGATCATCTAAAACTTGATGAAAAACATTTAGAATAATATTCACCCATTGGTCAATGGAATTTGTCAAGAATATTTGCAGAAGAAAAAAAAAGTATTATGGCTTTTGAATGCAAAATCTTTAGGTTTTATAGTTCGGCGTGTGCAAGCTCTACATGACTGATATATTCTGTGTTATTAACATCACCAGAAGAGAGGGAAATCCGTTATGGAGCCTTCTCTTGGACTAAGCCAGAACTATTTAGCTCAGTCCTGCCTTTCCTAGGTCTGTGCCAATCTGATAACTTAAAGTTTAACTAGATAACCTAGACAAAGATAAACACGTGAAAAGATAAATTAACAAAGTTTTCCAACTGTTGTAGATGCTCCAGCTGTTTATTTCTAAGAACACTATACTGACGGGCACTCAGAATATTTCTTGAAGCTCATTTCAGTCCGGGCTGCCAGACTATTTCCTCTATGAACACAGAGCAGGCAGTGCTAGCTGGCGCACTCTGTGGGGTTAATTCCATCTCTTTTCAGCTGTCTCTCAGATGAAGGCGTATCCATTCGGCCGATAAATCACTTTATTTCCCACCCGGCAAACAACAAACAGGCGAGGGAAAACCAGGTGCATCCAACTCTGTGACCTGGATGTTAACAAGGAAGTCTGAGGCAGTGCTTCATGGTTTCTCCACACTGTAGCAGGAGACCACAGTCGTGCAGGAAACTAAGCTCTGTGTTGCAGTTTGGTGGAAACTCTAGCTGGAGAATAAACTAAAGGCACCCCACTTCTCATTATTGTACCTAGCCTCCAGTGGTGACATCAGATGAGTTTGTGAAATGAAGATATTTCTTGAGTTCTTTAATGTCCATGATTTGCCATTAACTAGGTTGATGTCTAAGAGTAAATTCATTAAAGGTGAAAGTAACCTGAAGTGCAGGAGGCTATTTATTAATTTGACAGAGAGAGCTTTGACTTCATGAGGAGTTTCTGAGGAAGAATGCTTTGCTTTTTAGATATGTTCTTACAGGGAAAAGGAACTTAACAAATGCCTTTAATATTAAAGTATATTGATTGCTAAAATGTAGAGTGTAAACCTCTACACTGTATTTTCTCAGTGTGTAATAAATTGCTTTCAGGCTTGTTGCAAATGAAGGGTTTCTCTTTATTACTCATAATTCACGATTTAAAAAAAATCCATTCATGGAGAGAGAAATAACCCCTTTTAAAGGTGATGTTCCTTAACCACAGGGTCAGAAAATTTGAAGATCCACTAATAACATACTAACTGTACATATATCTTTCTAATACTGTAAAGCTAGCTTTTAAACAACTTTCTTTCAATGGGGAACATACAAACCTTAAAAATGGTAAATATACCACTTTTTCTGCCCACACTCATTATACAGTATGCTGCCTCATGCTTGTCACAAAGCCTAGACCAGATAGCTGGATGCTGTCATTTCACTAGAATGCTTTTATCCCTGGGTAGCTAAATAAGTGGTAACAAGAGATGAGCTGAAGAGTGTCAGAGACACAGTGTAACTAGGAAAATTAGGCTGCTCCCGAGTGAGTTGCAAGCGAGCCTCCTCAACCCCTGTCTGGGGGGCTGATGTTGGCCCCAGGCGTTCTGTGGGTTTCGTTTAGCCTGCTCTTCCCATTCTTCAGTAACCTGCCATCCTCGGCAGCACGGCGCTCCGCGGCGCGTTCCTCTCGGTGACGCGCCAGCGTCCTGTATCACTGCGTCAAATGAGAAGCGGATTTAATTCCTGTGATGTTTGGGTTTTTGGTTAAAGTCTGGCTCCAGCTCTTCCCAGGCTCTGCAAAGACGAGTCATGATCGCGTTTAGCCTCTTGGCAGAAAAGGCTGTATCGTTTTTCACAATTATTTTCAGCTCTTTGGCAAAATATGTTTGAGGTGGTTTCTAAAACAAGTCAATCTTTTTTGCATGACTTTTTTTTCACTGTTCCCGACATTAACATTTAGCATTGCTGGGTTTTGACTGAGGGGGGTGTGCACTTTTTTTTGGTGACGTGCCAGCAATGGCTCAGAAAAACTGTATGGATCGCTGTCATTAAAAAATGCACAATAATTCATTTCTGTAGAGAATACAGATCAGCTTTTAATAAACCAGACACTGCCAGAATCTGCTTTGTACAGATCAATACTCACAGCTGTTATGACCTTTTTAAGTAGGAGTTGGAGGATTTTTAATGGAACTGATACACATGCATAGACATATGTGCTTAGCCTCTATGCCACACTGTATTTCCTTAAGATTTTCCTTATAGTATCCTAAATATAATATCTGATTTAAAAATGAGATATTGCTTTCATATGGGAAACAATTTAGAAATGATAACTATTGTTTAGGTTACAGTACCTGCAAAGAAACTAATGTCATTGCCTTAAAAAAAAAAAACATTAGATTGCTTTTAATTATATCATGATTTGAAAGATAAAATTTCAGTCAGGCCAGGGTCAGGTGGCTATATTACAGAATGCTTCCAGCTTGTGTTTAAAATAAGTGGCCTTTCTCTGGGCATTTCGTTGCTAATATTCAACATTCATAACAAACAGAGATGCGTTTCCCTGGCATAACAAAGGCAGTACAGCTGTATCTGTGCAGGTGACTTTTCATGGAGAGCTCCGACTACTATGACTTTGTCTTCACACCAGTTTCCAACAGACTAGTTTTCAGTGCAGTGATGTGTTAGCCCTGATTAGCTATTAATTCTATATGTCGGTATTATTAATTGTAACAGCCCAACACAGGAGCCTAATCAAAGGCAGACACTCGGCACATATACAGCTTTTGTATGCCTGAGAGCATTATGGGAGAACTGATGGAGAAGGCAAGACATCTACGCCAAGCTTTTCCCTCTTCAGATAACACTTTCTGTACAAATATGTTATTAGCACTCTATTTGTTTCCATACATATCAGGGCTGTTGAATTTAACCAAAAATTAGGATTACTCTACACCCATTTTATAGGCACCAGATGAGGAGGCCTCCTACCGTCTTTCCTTGAAGGAATCAATGCGCGGAACCTAATTTATTTTTCTTTCCTATTTTTCTCCACAGTTTAAATTTCCCAGTTCCCTCTTCAGAGTTTTGGAACAATTTCTAGCAACACAGTGGAATTTAATAAACCTGGAATACCTGCTTCTGAAGGAATGCACAGGAATCATGACCAATTTAATTCAATGATTAAAAACAAATGTAAAAATCTACAGATACAATATCTAACCATATTGTTTTGCTTCTTGATGACACTTCCAGACCTATTTGCTGTGAGTACAGTTATACCACTGAACTACATAATTTGGTGCCGCTGTCTGTCCTTTTAAACCAAATTGATTAATCAAAGATCCACATATTCTGAAGGTGGAGATATTGAGGTCAGGAAAGCAAATTACCATCACACAGTGTGTTCTGAAGCCCAAGCAGCAGTGAGGGTCTTCTCCAGCTGCACCCTGGATAAGAACCTTATCCTGATGCAACATCTGCTGGAATACAAAGAACACAAATTTGATCTGAATTAGCACGTGCACAAACTATGCTATTAACACAATTTCAATTTTACCTGACTGGCACAGATCCTAGACTGCTTCAGCCAAGGAAACCTTAGTGTCGCTTAATACTAGACAGACCAGAATCGTTTCTAACCCCCCGTATGGACTTGGCTTATAGAGAGGTTAGATAATGAGCATGGAGTGTTACATATGTATTAAAACATAAGAAATCACGATTAACCCAATCTCCCTGTTCCTGCCAAAATAAGCAATACTTAATCTTAGTCGAAATTGGAACCTGAAGTTAGAAAGTTCCATTTGTTTTTTTTACAACAATTAAGTGATCCTGTTCAAAAGCTGCAGACACAAACACTGTAAAATGAGACGGCTGAAAACCTAAAGGCACTCTTAGCCATTCCCTAAGCAAATCTCCACTCAGTTGCATGTAACAGAAGACACTCCAGCGCACACTTACTCAAAGAAACAACCCTAAAGCACTACTGTGGATGTAGTAATAGCAAGTTTACTATAAGCCTTCATCAGCTACTTCTGACATCTATCAAACACAGTATGCCACGAGCGTTGCAACAGTACCTTTTGCCAAATTCTGTCCTGCCGAGTTAGTTTGATTTATCTCTGAACCCCTGAACCCTGTGCATGTAGACTTTCCCCTGGGCATCTAGACCATGCAGAAGGACACACAGGGCAGCGCAGCCACCAACATCTGCACCGGGCAGAGCTTATAACGTGAGCAGGGTGGTTACTCCCAGCAGCCAGCTTCTACTGCAACCCTAACTGTGGCCTGCTCAAACTGCACAGCAAGACGAGAGGTGAATAAGATCCCTGCAGCACCTGCAGGCCAGCAGCACCCTTCTGCTCTAAATAGATTCTCTTCCAACCGTGTCAAAGGATTTGATCAATTAACTTAGTGCTCTTGCTTTTTTAAATGTGGAAGAGATTGTCAGCTGAGATTATATTAGTAAAACACAGTTAAGTATGGTACAGGTTTATGGTTATTGGCCCACTACGCAACAGCTCACCATATTATCCATGTCTCCCAGTCAGTTGTTAGTAACTGTACGGTGTAGAAGAGCATTTTTCAAAGCAGCTCTGGAGCTCAAATTCCATTAACTCCCTCGTGCCACAAACGCCATTTGTATCCCCGTTAGCTCCAGATGTCAATGAATAGGCTAATGGTTGCAAGGTGACTTTCTAAAAAAATAGAAATATGGCAGTACATATACACTAGTGAACACAAATATGTAAAAACATTTGCATCTGCAGCCATGATATAGTTCAAAAGTGTAGCAAACATCAGTGAAATTAGTATAAATTGATATTGAGCATGTTTTTATAAAATCAGATTAGACTATTTTTTTTAGGAATATTAGAGTTCAAAAACATATACTACTAAATGTTAATACTCATTCAGATCTGGGTGATTTACTTTTTTTCACTCATTCCAATTTTAAACTATGCATTTCTGATGTTATTGAAGAACTTAAATGTGAATTTGCAAAACTGGAAAAAAAAACTTTCCACTTTGCTTAGATGTACATTTGGTTGGTTATAAGACAATTATTGCCATCATTCTGAAAATATGCCAGACAATTCCTAGTCATCTCAGCTCTTTTAATCCAGCAGGGCTACATGCATTAAACAGGGAAAGCTCAAGGTCAATTTTGTTTGGCTGAGTGATTTAGCTTACGTGTCTGTGGCACATAATCCAGATTTTAAAAAGCATTCATGCCCAAAGGCAAATAAGCCTTTCATATGCAGTATTGAATTTATTGCTTTCACAAAGTTTACCTCAGTTCTGATTTAGTCATTGTTGCATTGTCTGTAACTGTAATGCAGTATGTGCCTATTCTCCCTGAGCAGAGCACAAACACCTGAATGTCATGGGGTGGCAGGGAGAGTACTGTTATTCCTGGAATATACAGTAGGTCTGTTGATGTGCACAATGTAGCGGAGCTGGTGTGGTGATGTCAGCGCCCTCCCTGCGTGTAGCAGGGTCCTCAGCTGCCTGGGCTGAGGGAGGTCTCCTTTAGCTCACGCGGTTGGTGCCCTGTTGTGTTACGCCGGAGACCCGGGTTCGCGCCCCAGGTGTGGGGGATGGAACAGGCGGCGGGGGGCATGACCCCGTGCGGAACCGTGACTGTCACAACAACATCCCCAATTCAAGTACCTCTATGTAAGTGTTATCTTGTGAATTTATGCATATGTAATGGTCATTAATGATACCTAGTTGTGTTAGTTGTTGTAGATCTTACAGAGTAAAAACAATCACTCATATGGTCCCTCAATCAGACAATTTTCCTGCCATTAGGCATTTCCACCTGGCTGCTCACGTCTAAGTCTCTTGTGTATGCACGGTAAGCAGCACACATTGCTCTCCACACGTGTCTTACCACCCATGTGTTGTCATTTCCCACGTGGGAGGAGGAGAGGATAATGTGGGTGACATGAGCTCAAAGATTTTCTGCAGGCACATAACAACCTCTCATCATGCCTAATTACAAACAGAGCTGCACTCTGTATTTTCAAAGGTTTCAAAAGCAGCTTTTGCCTTCTTGTAGCTTGAGCGCATCAGATCTCAGACCCAAGCGAGGCTGGGTGTGCGCCACTGGGATGGGAGACTTATGTATGAAATGAGGTCGCTGCTGTATGTCCTGTTGGCCAGATCTTCCAAGCCGCCGCCACGGTATGGTGACAATGGACACTGTGGTGTCAGAGGTGCCAAACTTTCAATGAGGCATTAAACCAAGGTCCGGTCAGTCACGGTCATAAGGATCCTTGAGGGAAAGCTCCACTTTTGTGTGTCAGATTAATTCCACTGTGGGCATGCAGAATGTGGTCTACCCAAAACAGCTCCTTAAATCAACTTCTTACTTCTATCCACCTGATTCACTGGGCTGCATAGTGGCTGGCAAGCATCACCCCGGTGACCCAGGTTAAGATTGTGCTGCACTTCCTTGCTGGATGAAGTGAGAAGTGAGATGCATGACCCATCCTGTAAGTAACGCAATACGCTGAGAAGCACTGTACAAGCACAAGGAATTCTTAGAAGAAGAGACGGTGGGGGGGAAACTATCGCACAATGTACAGACTTATCTCCACTGGGAGAACCTATTACACTTGATCAATACAATTATAAAAATTGAAATATACAGTATATCCAGCAGTGTATCCAGTATATATCAATATCGTTCCAATATTTTTACAGCCAAAATTACAGAACAGCTGCCAGGAAAATGTAGATGTAGAGTCAGTCATCATTAATCCTTTTGCGAGAGGAATTCTAAGGCCAGTGAGCTAAAGAACTAAAAAACTGTTTTTTTTTCCCTAAATGAGTACATATCTTTGAAACTGTACACTGGAATATTTACTAAGATCTTAATTGATAGGAACTTGTAGTAGTAATAACTTAAGTTAAGAAGTGGGCATTCCTCCAGATAGACTTTTTATACAAAAGTATAACAGTGCTTCAGTTGCTTTGAAAGAATCATTCATTTCAACTTCTGTAGTCAGTAAGCTTGTGCAAGCCAAAAGGAGCCAAAGCTGTTCTATATGATAGTGCAGGCCATCATGAATGGATATAGCAGCATAAATCCAGATAAAAATGAGCATGCAGCACAGCAATAGAACAATAAGAAATACAGACTTATCTCCACGGGCAGCGCCTATTACCCATGATCAATAAAAAATGATGAAGTATGGAAGAAATTATCTTTAAGGCTGCTAGGCACTGAGCACAGTGTCCCGTACCCTTACATTGGACTGGGGGAGTGGCGTTGTGCACTTGGCATCCAGTTCTAGCTGTCTCGAGATTTACAGTGCTGGAGTCCTGCCATCCTCTGTGCTAGCTCACCCGTGAGCTGTGCCCATACACAGTGCATGCTAATATTTCACCGGTATAGTATACAGCTGCCCCATTAATGTTTATTATCCCAATAAAACTCAGGAGCATTAGCACTTTGGCAGCCATGTTGCTTTAACAATATACAGCCTCCAAGACGTCAGAAGGAAGCCAAAGAAAATCTGTTGCAAATGTTATTTACAGTATTTTGGATTGCATTGCTGTTAACATTGAAAATAATTTTAAGGAGAAAACCAAAAAATTCCGCTTTGTGCCAGACCACTGACAGCACAGAGTATCATTTTAGTTTGAAAGGATTGTCGACAGCTGATGCTAACTCCAACTTTTTAAAGTAGTCTACCATCTTTCTTCATCGCTGTTAGCTGTTAACATTGTTTGAACCGTATCCAGATTAGAGTCAATCCTATGGTTAGCCCTGGCAGTTTAAAACTAGAGCAAGTGCTCTCTGTGGCATTATTATTCTCCAACAGAAAGACCACTTTATGAAGAATCACACACATTTGTAGCGGTGATGTAATGGGTCCTGCTACCAGAGTAATAGAAAGATGATTTCTTAGAATCCATTTAGGCTCTTGCTGTTTTATATTTTCTGTTGTATATACAGTACACAACTCTGATTGTAACAAGATATCCTCCTGTAATGATCAACATATCCACCCCCCTCCCCTACCACAACACACACACCTACACCACTGCAACACATAAACTAGAAGAAAGTAACCCTGATCTTTTCGACCGAAGTACCAAAGTTTTTTCTGCATACTGCTGGCATCAGTAACAGTACATCTTTTTTCCATTCAGTCTTGCATTTGGGAATTCCATTGTGTAAAAGTCAGATGGAATTATAGAAAAAGGAGAAGCTAAAAATAAAAATAGTAACATGATTTTCATTTACATAAAAGTAGAATTTCATAAGATTGTCCATCTGCATTTACTGTAGCTGATAAAGTAAAAGATAGTTATTTTACTTAACACCATTATTTTTGCAGACTGAAGAATTTCATAACTATCAATTACGCAATTCCAAATATCTAAAGATCTTGATTCCTCTCAATTGGTTGTTTCCTTCATTGAACGATGATAAAACTTTGAAACTTCAGAATGCATTACTCTTCCTGATAGGAACAATATCACAGTGTCCAAAATTAGACAATGTGTTCTTATGAGATGTAAAAATGGCCCATCATGTACCCCTTCCACCCCCTCCACAGGCAGTGCTGTAAATCCAGTGGGACTTCTCCATTGCTGTAGAACAGAGCTGGCTGTTACAAGCTGTATCCCAACTGGCCTCTCACAGACAACATGAAGCTGTCTCGTGCAGACAGCGCGCAGAGCAGAGCAGGGTGTGAAAACACTAGTGCTTGTGTGTACTGGGCCTCTGCTTCTCCCTGTGAGAACACAGCTTGCAGCAGCAGTCAGCCTGCAGTGAAAACTACAGATGGAGCAAGAACTCCTCTTTCGTGCTGTTAGTTCCTAAATAACAAACTGTCACTTGTCATTTGTGCCATAAAGATGGCACAAATGCACTACATTCAGTATGTATCAGCTTTCAGTGACACTTTTTGCATAATGCCCAGTCTTTAGCATGTTTCCTATCAGTGATTTGTGATTGAAAGATGAGTCCTCAAGAAAAGAGGCTGAAGACCAGTGAGTATGGAGACATCTCCCATCCAAATCAATTAGACAATATTCTCGGGCAAGTCCAATCTCAGCCAGTCCTGCAGACATCTACCAGCTCTATAACCAACTTGTAGCATGATCTCTTTAGATATCAAACAATTAATTAATGTAAATATGCTTTAGAACTACATAAAATGTAGAAATACATTTGGGATAGTGAGGAGAGAGGGTCTCCTGAGGAACACCAGAACTCGGCTTTGGTGGAGAATAATAGACCAGAGCTTGAAATGACTTGGCTTTTCACAGTGAAATATCTGCATGTCCCAGGGACCTCTTTTTGAGATAAAGTGAGACATTTCTCATTTTTTTGTCTTGAATTTGTCTATACCCTGCTCACAGGACTTATCTTAACAGTTGTGTGCATTTTAACCTTCCCAAC
Source organism: Lepisosteus oculatus (assembly GCF_040954835.1). Classification (NCBI taxonomy): domain Eukaryota; kingdom Metazoa; phylum Chordata; class Actinopteri; order Semionotiformes; family Lepisosteidae; genus Lepisosteus; species Lepisosteus oculatus. The sequence goes on from NC_090700.1 coordinate 59,979,982, forward strand.
AATACAAGATCGGGAGAATCTATACAGTATGCCTGTGGTAGAGATAGCACTGCACTATTTTTGTATAAAGTTATTGTTAACATACTGTACCTAAAAGGTCACACATTTTATAGTCTGTTAACTGAGAACAATGTCAGCTTCTATAAGAACTCTTAGTTAACTCTATGATTTTCCTTTCAGCACAGAGGCTTATCTCTCAAATTCAATTTCATAGCATGGCACAGAACCAACAGAAACAGAGCTCAGGAGCCGTTTTTGATTTTTAAAGAAACAAAGGAAGAAAAATTCATATTAAAGATCTTTGTCTCCCCTAAGGTATATTTAATATAAATCTATATGAGTGTAAAGCCAAAATGAAATAAAAACGGTTGCAGATTTATTGCAACATGTATTTCTGCCAATTTTAAAAGCATTAGCAAAACAGTAATATTTGAGCCATAGAATCACTTGTAAATTGAATCACTTCTGTTGTGATTAAGCAGCAGTCTAGTTTACCGCAGCAACTTTGTTCCATGAGTATTCTTACATTCTTGTTCTTAACATTTTACCATCATAATGAAAACGATGATTTAGGTAATGGCCACAAACGTACTAACCTGTCTACAACTGCATGGTGTCTACTCAAATCACTTGTTAAATAAATGAAACAAATTTTAAAAAGTTTTTTGCATTTTTTTCCTGCTCTATTGTAGATGACTTTACTACATTCATATAACTGAGCCCATTACATTTTACATTATACAACATGCTCATATACAGTGTATATATAACTAGTTCAGGTGGGTAGCTGCGTCAGCATGCGTAGGCTGCAAAGGCACAAGTAATAGGTTTATTCCATGCTGAAAAAAAGAAGAAAGAGAACACAACGTTTCGGCCATGGAGCCTCACACCTGAATGTCAGTTTAGTTTTTGTCATATGACTGTGTCCGATAGCCATTCACCTGAATGCCAGTGCTCAGACAAAGCTTGTGACCTAGTAAGACACACGTAAGATTGAGAAAGGGCTTCCAGAATTCTCCCTGGACAGCACCACATTGCCAGCCAGCACGAATTTGTAATGGTATCACTTCCTACATTCAATGTTTCAAACTGCCAAGTTTTTTTTATTGTATTTGTTGTGGACCTCACAGTTCATCCCTAATTCATGTCCCATTTGATAGTGAGTTTCTAATTCAAGAGACGTTCTACAACATAAGCTTCTGCTGCTTTGCAGTGTGTCTGGGCTTCCAGCTCCTTCCTCAGAAGTGACTAAGGTGCACGTTCCTGAATGTGTGCGAACGAGTGCCAGGGGTTCAGGAGGGAACTGAAGCCCATGATGATGAAATTCAGAGTGAATTTTTTCAAAAACTGCTTCCTGTGGATGATACACTGCTTCCTGTGGCTTGGATGCGGCTGCTCTGGCATCCATCACAGTGAGACACCCAGTCCAGAGCCTCAAACGAGATGTTGAAAAAGGTCTTTCGCGTTTCTGATGTCCTTATTGTGTTCTGACCTGACAGCTGACAGAAGAAAGTCTGTGTGAAGCGCGAGCCCAGGAGAGATGTCCATACACTGAGTTAATGTATCACTCCCCAGCTGCAGTGTCACACCTCCGATGTATCAAGATCATTGCAGAGCTGAGAAAAGCACATGGTATGGTCACACAGTATGTTCACACATGTGTTAAGTAGCGTTATGACCTCACATAAGCACCGCTTTAGGCAGTATTAAAAATATTACAGATGTTGCCATGCATTCATAGGGAATTTCTAAAGCCTAAACTGGAATGGAAAAATACAAAACAATTTTCTGAATATAAATGGAGAAAAAAGTGGAGAAAATGACGATTGGCTATAAAACAACTCTACTTATCCTTTGTGTTTCTAGTTTTCATTTCTCTAAAAACAATTTTTTTTAGGGAAGGGACAAATATGAACTTCAATTAGAATGGAAAAGGAAGAAAACTACCAAAACAATGTCACTTGAAAAATGGTCTTCATTTATCAGTTTGTACGCATCTGTGCAGCTGGGCTTTTTACTGAAAAAAATGAGTTAAGGATGTTGCTCAATCAGAAATGCAACACCAATGATTTGAACCCATAACCTTCCAGTTACAAGCTTAGAGGCACACCGAGACTAGCCATTAGCATACAGCTGCCTGATGGAGGTACGTAACGCTGGTTCTCTTTTGTTTCAACTAGGTCTGTTAATTCCACCTTTACCTGCACATTCAACTGGGCTTTGACCACTGAGTAGCTTTTAGAAATGCTTTTGTTCAAATTATTTTTGTTTCCCTGGCATGGCTATATGTAAGAGACAGCTAAATCTTTGAAGAAGGACTATGTGACTCCTCTTTGATGGGTAAGTAAAGACGGGAGATAGGGGATTCAACAGTTTTAATCAGCAGTCACAGGGAGTGTCAAACTAATTGGTCGAGCTTCTAAAAGCATTTGTATTCTAAAAGGAATACAAACGCTCAAGTCAAGACCGGTAGAAAACAATCCTTACAACAGCAACAGGTTACAAAACAGGGTTTTGCCAAGAAATGAATTTGTTATGGCTTTTAATTTAAATTTGGGCCCTGTTTTAAGCCAAAGACCATGGCTTCAATGTATCTACAGAAAACAACAGAATAGTTCCAGATGAAAGAACAGTCATGCAAAAATGAGTAAGAAAAAGAAATTACTTTCTTCAATGTTCACAGTTTTGTTACACTTAAAAATGGTTGTTAGGGCCTCAAAAAACCCATCAATTTCCAGTAACTGCTTCAGCCAAAAAAATTGATACAATGCAGGATACATCCTGAACATTTAGTTCGTCACAAAAATGGCTAAAATGTTACTATAAAATAGAACACATTGTTTGTCCCACTATCATGAGTTATAAGTCAGTTATCATTGGCTGATACTTGCCATATCACTGTTTTCAGGTGACAGCAAAGACAAGAAACACACAGCTTAATGTTGTTCTACCATGAAGGCCAAGAGCTGATTCAGTAACAACAGCTACACTGCCAGTTTGGAATCATGCTTGTTGGCTACCAAGTCTCTAATGCCTGCAAGCACAATGGCACTAGTTCCTGGTACCACCTCTTTAGGAGGTGATATTGAACATGACCTAAGAAATTGGTCCAGCCCAAAGAACTTCAGTAACTATAGAGTAAAAGTTAGTTTCTAGTGATTTCATCAACTGACCCAGGCAGACCCCTCCTATTTTTACTCTCAAAAATTATGTGAGGCTCCCTTATGTAAAATGACACTCCTTCTCCTGGCTCTGCACAACTACGAAAATAAATGCTGTAGAATACGTGCAATATTCTCTCTAGTGTTGAGTTTGAGCAGACGGGACATTTGTGGGACGTATCTTTTGTGGCCAAGGCAGCAGCAGTTTAGGCTTCAGTCTCTGGACATGTTCCAGAGTGAACGGATGTGCTACACAAGACACGAGAAGGATCCCACTTTCCAGCATTTCTGTGGCGAAAATTCTGCAGTTTTCTTTCTGTTTAGACATTTATGCAATAGGGCAGTCTGCAGTCTATCATCCCAGCTTCTGTAAGGGGCAGGAAGTCATATTTCACGCTGGAATGTTTGGGAGCAAATCTTAGAATGAGCCAGTTTCACTCAAGATTGTATTCTGTCCTGTTCAAAAATTGAAAAAGTAACAATTTATGTTGGATCCCTGCTACAGATTTTCCTTTGGGTACAGGTTGTCTGTACTAAGTGTGCGTCACTACTTCATGGAAGAAAAATTTTTATACGGAGCAAAAGAGAAATGTCAGCGCACAAATCCATACTCTACAGAAAGCAACATGGTGCCTCAGCCAAAAGCAATCTATATATAATGCTTACTAAGATTAAAAGGGTGTAACCTAATTTCTTCACCTTATTTTAAAAATGGATAGGCTTGCCCTGCGCTTCACACAAAAAACACTTTAGAACCAGACAGTTATTACACTCAATTTCTAATGTATTATGTGGACATTGTGTCTTTTCGTGTCAGGGGAGGTAAACAAGCTTCTGCATTTTATAAGGCACACGGAGATTGTTCATAAATCAATGGATTATAAACACATATCTTCTTGCTTTTTCCTGGACAAAACATGCTTCTTATTCTGGAGTGACGTATCCAACACCTCCCACTCAGACTGTTAAGAGCAAAGGTCTTCTGAAGAACATTCCAGACTACACATCACTCCCGGGAGAACCAGACAAGGCCAGGCCTCACTTTCCATCTGCTTCATGTGCACGTTCCCCAGGCCCTGTCTGTGGATATATGGACAGCTCTGCAAGTCATTGTGCAACTCTGACACGCAAAGACAAAATAAATAAAATCACACCAATCTTAGCCAAGTGCTTAAAGGGCTTTTTTTTTATTTTGTTATAGATGTACTTCAGATTTACCGAAGTATCAGTAAAATTTCACAGAAAAACATCATGTTAAAAGCTTTGTGTGGCTAGCTAATGAAATAACATTTAATTATACTGTATAATGTACAAGTGCTGTCATCTTTTAAGATGTGTAATAATGTGCCTCATTGCTCAGAGCGTTTGAGCACATCATTACACACAAAGCATCCTTGATTCCGATCAGAATCACAAAGCAATCTCACTTCTTTCATCTAAGACAGAGAAGGAAAACTGAAGAATCACATTAAAATATTCCCACACCAACCAAAGCTGGTAAAAGCAACGCTGAAGAAATAATATTAACACTATCATTCTGACATGCCACAAAAACACCAACTTCAAAATGTATGGTCTTCTGTGCTTTGACTGTTGTTTACAAAACACATCTAGCTATGCCCTTGGAAATTCAAACTAGTTAGGAATTTAGAAATTCCTTTATCAAAACAGTTCATAATTTCTGAGATGCTGGAAATAATTTGGGACAAACTGCTTCATTAAGAAACCTTCAGTAGATTTCAGACGATGCTCACTGAAAGACAGAAATCAAAGTGTTCAAACACAGAAAGATTCTCTGACTGTTGCCCCAGATAATTTGTTATCAAAAGCTTCCATTATGGGAGCTTTCTTTCCTATTAAACAAGAATCCACAGAGACATCGCCTTTAGCTTTGTGAAAGTGTGATGTAACACTTTGACAAGGGAATGCGTGAAGCACAATAAGCGATGGCAGTGGACAAAATTCTTCTCTAAACTTTGAAGCATTTACTGCTGAACTTACATAAGGTGTGATTGAATTTATGAGCCCACTGACCTAAAGCCATGTTCAAAGTCAAAAATCATTCATCAGAGGTAAATGTGCTGCACACATGCATCTCCTTCTTTGCATCGGAGTGCCTCTCAGTGTGCATTTCAACACCAAGCCTGGATTTTGTTAAAGACCCCTGAAATCTCAGGGGATCAGAACTTTTCTGCAGCACTTGTACGTATTTTGTGTGTTACTCTGATTGCTGTCAAATGATTACAATCCACTGAAACATCTACAGCCTTCTTGTACTGTCTGTACACCCATAGGAAGTCCCTATAAAGCTTGATCAGTAGCTCCCTCTTGGATAGATGATCCATTTTTTTGGCTACGTTTGGCTGCCTTCACTCTGCTTGGTGACCTACCGCTTGTATTTGGATGGCCTCCACTTGCTCTGTACTCCTCATGTACTCACCCCCAGGAGCACAGAATAAAATCTGTCCCTGGAGCCCATCAAGGTATTAGCCAATAGCCCAGAGTGTCCAAGCGCTGAGCAATCAAGGAACAGTGCTGGCTGACCTACCTCACACAACGTGTGGAAACCCTGAGCTGCCCCTGTTACAACCAAAGGCTCTGTCCACCTCTGTGAAAAAAAGAAAGTGTTCAAGAACCATGCACACTCACACACCAGGCACTTCCACAGAGGTACAAGCCAAGGGAATGAGTAAGTACATTAGAAATTTGAAAGCATTACAAAATTAACTCATAAGCGTCAGATTTTCCATGCTGATGTAACCGTCATTAAGTAGTTCAGTTTTTGGTAGTTTCAACAAAGGATATTCCAGTTTCTATGTATACTGTATATGGCTGTAAGAAAGTACCAATATCTTTTAAAACCAGAAATGCTTTTCCCATAAACATGCTTTCTGGGAGCCTGGAAGAGCAGTCATTGATAATAACAAGTGGCCAAAGGGCTATTTGTTGTCTGGAATATGCCAGCATCACAGAGAAGACAAGCCAGTAGCCATATCACCCTGCAACTCACAACTAGCAGCCCACTGAAGCTCAGCAGGTGTGAGCCTGGCCAGTACCTGGATGGAAGACCTCCTGGGAAAAACTAAGGCTGCTGCTGGAAGAGGTGTTAGTGGGGCCAGTAGGGGGTGCTCACTCTGCGGTCTATGTGAGTCCTAATGCCCCAGTATAGTGACGGGGACACTATACTGTAAATAGGCGCTGCCCTTTGGATGAGACATAAAACCGAGGTCCTGACTCTCTGTGGTCATTAAAAATCCCAGGACATTTCTTGAAATGAGTAGGGGTGTAACCCTGGTGTCCTGGCCAAATTTCCCATTGGCCCTTACCAGTCATGCCCTCCTAATAATCCCATCTATGAATTGGCTTCATCACTCTGCTCTCCTCCCCACTGAGAGCTGATGTGTGGGGAGCGTTCTGGCGCACTATGGCTGCCGTCGCATCATCCAGGTGGGGCTGCACACTGGGGGTGGAGGGGATCCCCATTACCTGTAAAGCCCTTAGAGTGGAGTGTCCAGAAAAGTGCTATATGAGTGTAAGCAATTAACTATTATTATTATACGTAAGTGAGTAGAAGGGCGGAGAACAAATGTTTTTGGTCTCCTGTGTAAAGTGAGCAAGTCTCAGAAACAAAAGCCTAGAGATCACACCTTCCTCACATTGCACATATCAATGGGCCTGATTAAACCTTTTGCTAACAACCTTTGAATGTCACTGTGGCTTGAATTATAGGTCTTAGTGTTTTCTTCTCAGTCACATCTTGGAAAAATGGATTCTGAACGATATCGTAGGGATTCATAGATGATTTGGGATGCTGTATCAACCAGTGTCCAAAGAAAGGATGTGATTTTGATGAGGTACACATGCAGAAGCTTCTAAAATCAACTGTGGGTTTAAGGATGTTTTCATTTTAACACTCCGGTTTAGATAATTGCCTGAGCTTTGGTTCTGATTAAAGCTGAGCCTGCAGTCATGCCACCTTGACACCTTACAAGCTCTGTGCTCAGCAAGGCTGAGCTTCTGCAACTGCATAGAAGGAAAGGGGGATAAAGATGCTGGCAGCTGTTTGTATATTGATTCTTCCATTTCTGAGGCCAGATGAGGAGAAAAACTGCTGAATAGAAGAAGCAAGAACTTTGTGCTGAAGCTACATCCTTCAGAGTGTTGTTATTTATAGATTGTGGCCAGAATGGAGGTCTGCGCCTCAGTGAAAGCCAGACCAAGCTTGACCGAGCCTTCTCAGAACAACTGCTTTACTTTCCACACCTGAGCATTCCTCACAGCGTCTGGGCAGATGGGCCTACTTAATCTACAAACTAGGTGCATCTCCCTGATTGTATCAAAAGCACAGTTCTCTTTCCAAAAGCAGGAAAGCTTTCAAAATTCACATTATCACTTTAATGAAACACAAAGCTGATACTCGGCTAGGCGCAAAGTCATGCGCTAGTTGTTAATTTACTGGCTGTCAATTCATCCAATGCAGAATTTATTTTCATTTCCTGAAATGAGCATAGACATGGGAAGATGTTAAAGAAGTGATCTACGTTGTCTTTTTTACAACAGCATCCACAAAAACAAGAACTGAAATATTTTCTCTACCAGTGAAGCTGAATATTCCTCACAAGGAGTTGCTGAAGCTTCCCTCTCTTCACAATTAATAAATAATTACAAAACACAGACCAGTGGAGCTTGACATACAGTACAAACTGAAACACTTTTGAATTTCAGTGAACAAAGTTATCAGTTAAGACAACTAATTCTTAAAAAAATAAAATAAAATCAACAGGTAAATAGTACAATATAATTAGAGAATTTCCTAGCATAATGTAGGAAGTCATTTGTGTTCATTTCTGTCAGGGAATAAAATATATAAACACATACAGAAACAGCTTTTACATTGTTGTCATCCAATAATGTGCAGTGCAATGAACAAAGTGCTCTGTTAATTGCCTGTTCTGCAACAGATGGTCCAAGAAATTCTCTCTTGTTGTTTCTTCTGTTAACTGTGCTATTATTTTTAATCTGAAAGTTTTTCACCATTTGCCGAGCTTTTAATTTTATAAAATGCCACTAAAGATATGGTATTAAAAGAAATTCAACTTCTAAGAAGCTTAAATTATTTAACATGATTAACGTAATTTACACTGTGTATATATAAAGCGAATGTGCATTTCTACTTGCTGTGTCTCCTCCTAGTGGGCAGAATAATTATTGCCACTGAGTGGACGATTAAAAAGCAGGACTACGTCTGATGGATTTCCATAACTTTCCTACGTATAAAGGCTGGAAACACTTGTAACTTTTTGACCATTTAAGCAGGAACTGTGTTTAATCAAGAGACATCTGGTCTTTGAGAGTTAGAGACATTTCACAATTTGTATTCCGAATAATATCTAAATTAGAAGCCTCACCAGTTTAAGTGGTCTCAATTCAGATGTTCCAGGTCTATGAAATTGAATTAAATTCATATATTCATACAAAACCTGCTCAACTGGGGCTTTCCAGTACCAGGGTTGAATATCCCCACTTTAGAATAAAAACTGCAAGGGTCTTGAGCTGCCTCTTTTCAAATACAGTTCTTATTAAAACGTTATCTTTCATCCAAAGTGTGCAAGAGAAAGTTCGGTATAGCTCTTTTTTAATTTAACCCATTTTAATTTCATTACAGTCCTCCTTCACCACTGCCTCTAGCACAAAACGGGGAGCTTAATTCTCTTTTACAGATGCAAATACAAGGTAATTACCAAGTTTTTACAATTTTACCAGTGAAAGGGAAAGTTTTAATACAGTACATTGTTTTATCCTTAGGTACCCCTCTACTAATTTAATTTGGTGCTACCGTATGTCCAGTGTACACTATATATTAGAGGTTTTTGACAGTGCTTTCCCACCATTTGCTAACTAAAGCAGTAAGTGTATTCATGCCTTGATTTAGAGTCCTGACCTTACCTCACCTTAATTCATGACTTAATTGAACATGTTATTGACTTAATTGGTCTTAATTCAAACTGACTCCAGGTCTTTATTGAAAAGTGTGGGCTCCTTATAAAAACTGTCAAGGCTCTTGTTGACCACGACCAGGGGTAATGATCACTGGTTTAGAAGTATTGTTTGATAAACCAGAACTACTATGTCAAGAAATTAAATTCATTTTTTTTTTCCCTTAGAAAAGAAAGTCAAATCAGACCAACGTGTTTAATTTTTTAAGCACGTTTCTTGCAGTGCTTTTGAGCCACACACCTCTTTTGATGGATCAACAGCTTGCAAAATCCTCTTTTTAAGAGCACACTGCCAAGCTTCTCCTGAGAAGACATTGTTAAAACAGATATCTCCATGTTTATAATTCCTGAGACATGTCGGCATTCGCATTGTTCTTGAGAACGACGACAGGGTGGGGGAGCCTGGCCCCTGCAGTCTCCTCCTTGTGGGCTCAAACACAAAGCATTGTTGATTGTCCCCCATGGGCTATTTGGAGTTTACTCCACAGTCCCTGAGCTATTCATAATGTATGATATTTCCTGAGGAAAAAGATCCTATTGTTTTTTTCTCCCAGAGCCCTTCCTCTAGGGACAAGGAGACTGGGCATTGCCATTTCCCCAGTGCGTTTCAGTGGAGCTGAATATTGGCCCTAACCACAGTGACACATTCTAGGGCAGTGCTGGTAAAGCCACTGCTGTACAGACCACTGTTTGCTTGACTCACCGACAGCCTTCGTCTGCCTAGAGAGGAGCCCGGGCTCAACCTGAACACGACCACGAGTGGCTTTTCAAAACGGGCCTTGGATTTCAGCCACGGCCCTCGTGTGTTGGTCCCAGTGCTGACGGCCAGTTTGGGCTCATGATGACGGCGGATGTGACTACAGAGGCTGGACCCCACAGGAAGAGACCCGACAGGGCCATACATAGGCCTGGAATAAATGGAGGCGAGAGCAGAGTAGCACTCAGTCCGTTTGAAGTTTTTTGTCAGTCTGATGTGGTCACTGCATAAAAACTGCTGTGGTCTCACAATTTATATTAATAACGTAAAACTAAGAGGTGCCTTTCATTGCTATTGGTTAACGGTGTCATGTTTCAGTTTATCTTCTGATAGATCATGCAAGTCAGAACGCAAGTAAAGACTTATTACCAAGAGTACTCAACCCTTATTATGCCTTGACTGATTTCCTCAAATCACACAGGACATTCAACTCATTCTTCAATTCTGAACATATGTATCCTGCCATATAAGTCCTATAATTGAAATGGAAGGGTTCGATCTCTGTTGCCTGGCTGTTTTTCTGTGAAGATGTTTTTGCTCTTCCCATCACACTGCCAGATCCGCGCCCTGATCTGCCTCATGTTATTAGCTTCTTGCAAAACAGTGCTTCCATATGTCGCTCCATATCAAAAAGATGTTGGTGCCTTAAGAAATTAGTACAAGTTTTTTTATAAATGCTTGAACCCATAAAGTAAACAGAAACCACCTTGTAAGATCTGATGTGGGGGTCATAGTACAACACACAGAACTACCTGTAATTGTGAACTGCTTTCATACTAATACCCTGTCACAGGCGATCATGGCCACACCCAGACATCACCCATAATGAAGTCTAATTGGCACTTACATGCCTTACAAAAGAACAACACACAAAACAAACAGTGCCGTTCTACATGCCATTCAATCCTAAGCAACGGTGCCAACAGTTGTTTTAGGCAAAAGACGTAAAGATAAAACTTTGGACCCATTTTTGTCTGCTTTAAATTTGGGCCAGCTGTCTCCACGTTACCTGTTCATGAAGAAAAACAAAGACAATAAACCAGCACAACGGAAACAGGCAGCCTGGCAGAAGAAGATTAAGATTAAAGAGGAGAATAAACCGAACCGTTCATCTTGTTCATCAAAAGCCGGCTGGTGCGTAAAATAAGAATTTCTCTTGCTCTCTGAACAACTTTAAACATTCATGGAAAACGTTACTGAGATGTGAATGTAATGTGGGATTTGCTGGGATGATGTAGGGCAATAAGGACTCTGTAATCACTTAACTGACCTGATACCTGCATATGCTGTATGAGACAAAATGGGACGGCAGCCCCAAAATGGGACAATCTACACTCTGGTGCAAAATATGTTGTACTTGCCTATGCCTGGAAAGCTTCTAATGCTGGTCACACACACTGCTAGCCTGCGACTTCCACAGTAGAAACATAGTAATTAGTTCTGTTGGAGACCAATGGTAACCATCATAATGAGCTTACTTGTTCTATAAAACAGGCATAGTTTCAGAAGGAATTCTAGTTCTGAGCGATAACTGGGATAACCAGGTATGTTAATTTAGTGCAATGACCACCTTTTTCATTAAAAAAACAGATGTCCTGGGAAACTCAAAAATACCTCCCTGATTAATAAACTCAAATTTATCAGATGAAAAACATTGTAGATCATGAGCTTAAACCTTCAGATCGTGTTTCCTAGAGTTCTCTTTCAGTTAATACAACAGCATACAATTAAATGGGCAAACCACAGTTTCCTCAGCTTTTAAGCATATTATAAAAATGTATTCAAATTTCAGCATTTAAAAGAGAAACGGGAATTTCTGACACTTCCGGTGCATAATATGTGATTCAAGCAAAGGGTGATGGATAAAAGGCTGTTTATTAGTCACACATGTTTCACAGTCATCTGTGATTTTAGTTAATATATAGTACAGTTCTACAAGCCTGTTGCTTATAAAGCTAATGACTGCAAAGAGTCGGGTGAGCTCCAATCTGATCCCCTGTACAATAAGTGCCTTGTTTCATTACAAAAGTGTACAAAAGTAGATCCTGAACACATCTTGTAAATGTACTGTATGACTCATGTCCAAACCAGAACTTCAAAATTTCCTTCTGATTGTGCTCCCACATTTAGACTGAAATGTTTAACATTGAAATTTCATTTAGTTTACATTTACTTTCTCACAGCACACTGGACACTTTGACAGAAATAGAGCTTCCCAACACCACATTTTTCTTTGTTCAGTTACAGTTTTAAATTTCTGTCTGGAGTAATGTGAAAAGGGCTCAAATGCAGCCAATTTCAGTCATTTTGGGTGACAACATTAGGAGAAGGGGTGGTATAAAGTGCATTTTACTGGACAGCTAGATGGCAGCTCAGAATTGTCACGTACTGTAGAGTTTTCACAGGGTTGGCATATCTGGTAAATTCGTTCCTGATAGGGAAAATAAATATCTATGGGGAAAAAAATAACATTGAAAAATGTGGTTGCAGAATTTTCTCCTCTAAGCTGATCTCTCATTCTCAATCTCACCATTTTGCAACATTAACAGCTCCTTAATTACTACATTGTCGACCCTTTAGAGTGTTGCATTCACAGTACTTTCTCCTAGATTACAGTAGGAGAACTCACACAAGATAACAACCGTGGTAAGCAATTGACTACAATTTAGCCATTTAAAATCTGCTGTAGCCTTGTTTTGGCTAGTACAAACACAGCATCTTCTGACAACTTTTGAAATGCTTCTTAAGGGTCTGCCTACAGCAGGCACCGACAACCAATTTGTGCCAGAAGACTTTGCTGTCACGTTAAGTTTCTTGCGATCGATTTCAATCTGAGTTCGAGCAGCAATTTAAGTTTCAGGTCCAGCTTGTCTATTCAATACAGGGCTCCATGTCTACCATGCAAATGAGATTCAGCATGAAGACCTGAAAGATTGAGGAAGTCTTCCTGCACAGACTTAGTCCAAGTCCAGAAATTGCACTTGTTTTTCCATCCAGTTTTGCCACTGGACTGATTGTCAAGACGAAGAGAAGGTAAAGAGTCCAGTTTCATTTGTTTCTGCTGGGCAGGAAAGGATACTGCGGTCGGTTTTTAAGCCCAGGGATAAGCAGAAACCAACTCAGGCAGGTGCAGTCCCCTGAGAGCTCTGAAAAAACGTAACTGTCACAGCAGGATGTGTAACCTGCACCTGTGGGGAGTCAAGCTGGGCCAGACAGCAGAGATAACTTGTGATAGGAGAGATAAGGAGAGAGGTGTTATCCAAGAAAAAAGGTGAACATTATAATATGAGAAGAACGGTGAGCACTAGTGAGTAAGAAAATTAGGAAAATGGGGTGAAAAAGGTGTAAACTCGATTAATAATAATGGTTGAATTGAAATGGTAAGGATGCTTCCTCATTCTTTTTTCAAGGCTTGCATTGGAGTTTCAGTCGGCAAAGTCTCTTATCCTCTGCCTGTAATGTAAACCTTTCAGGTCTCGAAAAATACAGCATTGCTCTGACATTCTTCCATTTCATTGTCTTAATGCTGAAACTCCAATGCGTCTTGTAACATCCCAAGACAGATGGCTACAGATGCTGAAATGCATGTCCGTGACTTATATCTATTACTTTATCTCCTGATGGGGGGGTTGAAATTCTACTGTGCCTCCAGGACAGAGCTGTAGTGTCCGAGAGTGGAGCTGGGAGAATCCAGGCTGGGAATCCCTGCTCCTCTGGCAGCTGGATTTTTAAAATAAATAACCGCATTTCATCACGACCTAGATTCCATAAAAATGTAAATAAATAAGTCCGTTCTTTAATTCTTGAGTCAGTGACAGACAGGATTGTCCCAGAAACATCTTCCTATGTAGACGCTGCCCAGAGAAGAGGTTACCTGTCATAAAAAAAGAGGAGACGTCGCATGAACAAGAACACACACAGAATACACTCCACTCATTTTCCCAAAGATTGGGAAGATCCTTAATGTAATAAAATAATTCATTTTTTTAGCACACTCTTAAAAATATATACACTAAATCTAGAAATTGTGTGTGAATATTTATTCAGTTTTTGTTTTACACGTTTTGCACCACTTTATACCAAGTTTACACCAAGAAAACTGCCTGAAAGAGTCTGACTTCAGATAATGACACAAGGAGTAGCAATCTTACTGTCAGGCAAGGGCGCTCCTTGTGGTTTAGAGGAACACAGAATGATTATATTTACAGAAACACTATGTCTCAGGTGAATTCTTCAGCACAAAATTTGATGTTGAGCTAAAACTTACAGGAGTCATTCTTGAAAGTGGTAAGGAGTCTTGTTCTTCTCTGTTGTTTGTTTCTGGTCTAAATACCTCAATATATCAGAGATGTGGAGATGGGCTTCCTTTCTTTAGGTGAACTCACTGGGTCCACTAACAAAAACAGACTACTCAAGCCTCATTCAAAGCATCTTGTTTGCTTGCCAGGGAGAAACACAGGAATTTTGATGGACAAAACATCTATTTCTGACTGGGCTGGGAGGCCTACCTCTCACTCATGGGAAAGACGGGATTAGTGTTTAGGAAGGAAAGCTGCTGTTCCAGACTGGATACTCTGAATGCCAGGTAACAGGAAGACAGGATGAGCAGAATGATTCTATGGAGAAGAGAACCAAAATTTTAAAGCATGAGAATGAAAATGTAGCTTTAACTTTCATGTTGACTATGTTTCTAATCTTTACATAAAACAGGCGTTGATTCACGTCTTTCTGAAATGTGAAAATGTGTTCTACAGTTTGAACACTAGATGGCAGCACTGGAAAGGTCCAGCACAGTTTACAGAGCTTCCAGAAATGGTTCCACTCTTCCACTCTTCTCGTGGATGTAACACGACTATTTTATAAATAAATCCTAAATACTCAAATACTAAAACGTGTTTGTGTGGAATAAATGCGGAGTAAACCATATTATGAACAGAGCACAGTTCGTAGGGATTTTAAAAGTCACAGAGTACCGAAGTAGTTATCAATACTGGAAATTTATAAAGATTTTAAGAAAATGTGTATGCAGTGCTCCTACAGAAATATACATGCCACAGAATAAAGTGAGTGAAGAACTAACTCTTAAATATTCTCAAAGAATTAAAGACACCTTCTTAAGCCTTATTCTTATCTGAGAACAACACATTTTGAAAAGGGCTGGCAGAGGGCAGAGGGCAATGCGTTTTGTGAAACATGTTTCATAGCCCTCCACAGTCTAATAAACAACTAGCTGGCGAGCCTGAATGCAGTAGCGCATTTCCCTTTGGAGTAAATTACTGAAGAGCTTTCAGGGACTGTATGTATTATAAACAGTAAAAAAAAATATTTTAAGCCCACAACATATTGCTCTCCTCCCAATTTCTAGACTTGCTGTTTTCATGAATTGCAAATGATTTCAAATATTCATAAATGAAAAACACAGACTACACTCACAGTATACTTGTTTGAATATCTACAAAGCAAAGCAAACTTCTGAAATAATAATAAAAATTAATAAATATTATAAACTATTTTTTAAAATCTAGCTAAAGTACAGCAGGGTTTTTTTTTGGGAGGAAAAGAGAAAGAATAGTGAATTCCCATAAACTTAAGCAGAGCAAAGAGCAGCCAATCAGACTGCAGTACCAGGATGGCCTGTTACTGGTGGAATGCAATTAGCTGTAGAAGCACATGGTTTACAGGAAGGTTTGAAGATAATGGCTTTGGAATGAGATACACTACTGTGCAGCTGATAGCAGTACAACACTGACTCACTCACAGCAAGATGAAGAATTTGAGAAGCTGGTATTCCATCTGTCCAAGTTCAGGAACAGGCTCTGTCAACAGTATCTTCTCACTCTCCAAGCCTCTATCTGGAGCACAGAAAACAGTAACAGCAACAGGAAAGGTCTTTATAAATGAATTGTAATAAATTATATTAAGGCAGAAAGAGAAAACTGTGCTATTTTATCTCCCACTGCATGGACAAACACCACGGACGTGTCCACAGTGAATTATCAGATAATTGTAGCTGTGGCCAGTTCAGCCCTGGTTCTGGAGGCCCACACACCTGCTGGTGTGAATTCCAGTCCAGCTCAATTACTTAACTGAAGCCTTGAAGCAGCTCGCAAGTTACCTGACTGGAGCCTTTGCCAGTCTGGAATTTTATCTTACTAATGATATACAATAGTTAAAAAAGTGTATTTTCTGGACACTCCACTCAAAGCACTGTACAGGTAATGAAGACTCCCCTCCACCACCAGTGTGCAGCCCCACCTGGATGATGCGACGGCAGCCAAAGTGCGCCAGAACGCTCCCCACACACCAGCTCTCAGTGGGGAGGAGAGCAGAGTGATGGAGCCAGTTCAGAGATGGGGATTATTATCATGAGGCCATGACTAGTCAAGGCCAATGGGAAATTTGGCCAGGACACCAGGATAAACCCCTACTCCTTTCGAGAAACACTCTGGGATTTTTAATGACCACAGAGAGTCAGGCCCTCAGTTTTACATCTCATCCGAAGGACGGCATCATTTTATAGTACAGTGTTCCTATCACTATACTTGGGCATTAGGAGCCACATAGACTGCAGGGTGAGCGCCCCCTGCTGGCACCACTAACACCTCTTCCAGCAGCAACGTTAGTTTTTCCCAGGAGTCTCCCATCCAGGTACTGACCAGGCCCACACCTGCTGAGCTTCCGTGGGCTGCCGAAAACAGTCCAAAAGCTTAAACCAATCGTGTTATTAAGTCAATTAAGGGATCCATTGTATAACCGATGCCTTGGCTGGAGCAGAACGAGGACTGTGTGATCAGGTGCCGCTGGAGGGTAGATATCAGGGTGCTGACCTTCCAGGGGCTCGCTGGCTGGGAAGGAGGCGTCCACAGTGCTCAGGCTGCTGGTGGAGTTGCCCAGGAGGTCGGGAAGGGAGGAGGACACAGAGGCTGTGGAGGTTTTCCGCCTCCACTTCAAGACCGGGGGGTACTCGTCAGGAACAGGGAACTCGTCCTGGGGGCACGGGGGGGGGGGGGGGGGGGGAGAAAATCAGGCTCCACCTTCGCAACCGGAAACCCCCCCCATGACTGCCTGCCGCAAGAAAGTCGCCTCAACGTGGGTGCGACTCTCCGATTGCAATACACTGGAACACACACAATACTTACATTCTGCTATACGGAATATTTCCTGGATCAGAGACTGAGCTCCGTCATGCTCAGGCATGAGCTCCGGAAATCGTTAACAAGCTGGGTTACGAATCACAACCTTGTTTCTTTACATGTCTTTGCATTCTCATGCGTCGCCGGTCTCGGTCTTACCAGGGATAAGGAACTGGGCTCCTCAGTGTATTGCTTGAGGCTCAGGCTCTTTTTGCCATTAACCTACAGGAGACAGTGATTGACCTGTTAATCCAAGTAAAATGATCTGTTGGATTGTTTTCGTTCCATAGATCAGAAATTAACAACGGCACTGGTCCACCAGATCAAAAGCCCATACAGAAAGCGACGCGTCAAAATGAACACGTCAGTGGAGTGTTCATTTGCAACAAACTGGAGAGTGCCTTTGGTCAGGTCAACTTACAGCTGTGCTTGATACCAAACAAATCTCATTTTCAAATCATGCTCCAAATCTCCTGCTCAAATCATAGATAATGAATTAAAGAACAGGACCACAAATATGTAAATCTGACTTCAGCATTTAAAAAGATGACGGGCAAGAGGAAACTTTACATAGCTGGGGGCCAACAATTTAAATTGAGCAAAGAACCTTATTTAAAAAACAAAGTAGCAACCTCTGGCTGATATGAACAAATAACATAAAATAGCAATCTAACTAGTAACCTGAAAATGTTTTGAACTACCAGCAATTAAGCTTTGGATATGGCAGTGAATGATATGGGATTCTTACCTGCAGGTGAGTGCAGACCCTTCTCAACACATCATAAACACTGTCCCGAGACAGAAGTGACACGAACACGTACTGCAAGACAGGGACAGCACAAAACCTTCAATCAACCCTACTGCACATCTCCTTCTGCACTTACACAGCTCATTTTCCTGCTTTTTTAAAGTAATTGTAAAACAAAAAGTATCAACTATGCAGCAGTCTTTTTATATACAGAAAATGAAAAAGTTTAGACGTGGTTTTGAAAAACAGACTGGAGTTTATTTAGATATCACTGCACCCAAACAATTGTTACTACATTAGTGAACACCTGCATTCCCTCCTAGATGAAAATGTCACCAAATATAGACCTAAAGAAATGTATTGTTCATTTTTTATTCCTTTTCTCAGGTTCCATAAAAGCTTATTAAGATACAAAAGGCTAAACATGTTTTCCTTCAAGTTCAGTTTTGTTTAGCCAAACTAGGCACTGCAGAATGTTTCATACTACATACGGGTCTTTCTACATTTCTGACCATGGTGATGACACAAACCAAACTAAATATTTAAAATGATTCTGTTTTCCAAAGAACACAGTGTATTAAAAGCGTATTAAAGGCACAAAGAGGAAAAACAAGGTCAAGCATGTCTGCAGAAACCACAATCTTGATGGCAGTTCTACCACCATCAACAAGATTATCCACAAGTTGCTGCATTACACTACTTTCTACATATGTCCTGGAGTACATGGTACCTTATAGTCCAACACTCTTCATTTTACTACTACTGAACTACTTTAAAATTACAGAGCAAGTAAAACAAATGTCCTATCTCATACTCTCTGTGTGTTATTTGATCAAAATGCTTCTGAAAGATGACAGCCCAGACCAGAAGGGAATTACAGTAACAGGGCTCAATTGTACAGGTTCAGATCTCTGACAGATCTCTTAAACAGGCAGGCAGCCACAAGTCCAGCACCACACGAAACAATCTCGTTTTGTGTTAACATTCTATCAGGACAACCCAAAGCCCGGTCAGCTCCAAAATAATCTTTCCCTGTTGATGGGTTGCTCTGTTTCAGGCTCACACCTCCCCCGCAACTTTCAAAATGTATATAAAACGATAATCAATCTTGTCAAACATGCAGAAATGCCAGTCACCACATAATCTACTGTAAACTTTCTTTATTTGTTCCTACTCGAAATGCGAAAAGTATAGGGCTGCCCAGTATTTATTTGGGAAACAGAATCCCTTGGAGAGGCTACTTCATTTATGTAAACTGTCAACACCATCAACTCCCTCTTACGTCGTGGGAAGTTCCTTCAAGCCTCTCACACAGCAAGTGTTCACACAGTCTGCTGGGATTTTGAGGTGTTTTGTTATTGAGGCCTCCCTGTATATACAGCCACACCATGTGTGCAGCACGGTCTGCAGAGCCATTCATACAACCCAGAGCTTTGCCAGAGGATGCCGGCGTATGAAGAAAATGAGGCATGAGGCATTTATGAGAGAAGGAAAACAAAACATAGCCCAGCAGGCATGCCTCGTGGGTGATGTTGAGAGCCGATTTATCTGGCTAACTCCAATTTGACTCCCACCCTCATATCAGCTTGACAAAACAGTACAGGATAAACCTGGACCTGCATGTTCGTTCTGCCCCTCAGGGGTACGTAGCATACCTTTTGACTGGTGTCAGTGGTGATGGCGAGCCCATTGGGAACCAACCCCGCTGTTTTGTGCTTCTTCACCAGCCGTACGGACACCACAGGGATAGCCACCTGCCAAGAGGAACAAAGGGGCACCGCGTGTTATCCGAATGTGTCATTCACAGAAAAGCTTTACTCAGAATGGGCAGTGGAGAGGCTGCCTGGCTATCACTCTGCACCCCCTTGACAGAGTGAGCAAAGAATCCCAAGAATGTGCCCAAACCCTGTCTGCACAGCGTTCAGAGCCGGTTCAGAGTCACAGTCAACAACTCGCCTCGGTTTCTAAGGTCAGGACATGAACAATAACAACTAAGGAGGAAAAAGTCAGAGCTTTTCTTTTTCACTTCTACTGAACATTAGTTCTGGTTCTGATTTTGAACAGGCTATAAATAGACAGAACAGTCTATCTTGAGAACTCTGTGCTGATCAAATTGATGAGTCCTTAATTACCATTACCACCGGAGTCAGCACAGTGGAAAACGATGAGAAGCAAAGGGCATGACTCACAGTGGGCACTAGCACAAAACTACACTTTTACCACACTCTGAGGCAAGAGTCACACTTTAATAACCACTGCAAAAAGAGAGAGAGCTTTTGTTGTTGTTGTTGTTGTCTTAAAATATTACTTACACTCAAGAAAGGTACAGTACATTACTGTCAAAAGTTACTTTAACACATTTGTCAGCTTTGAAAATCACCGATATGAGCAGCACTTGTATACCTGTTCACAGCAAGTCAAAGTGTTAGCAGCAGAGTCCTGTTTCTGAATAGGAAACTCAAATTGAAAACTGGCTTAGAGGCAAATTCTATTAACCTGATTTTTAGATACTGCGTGTATTTGGCAACGATTTGGTATGAGGTCCAGACATTCCTTTTTTCTTGCGATTAAACATTCTCTTTACAAGCTGAAGGCTTGTGAGAAAAGATAAGAAACCCCAACAGTCTCAGGTATCATGAGATTAAGGGGCCATGTTGGCTTGTCCAGAGGCAGGTCAGTGTAAGTCTTGTCAAGTTACTCTTTATATTCAACCTGAGAATTACCTTGATGTCTTTCCCAAAGAAGTTGGCATAGAAACACAGCCAGTTCTTGGAGATATAAAGGCGTCCTTGTAGAAGTATGTCTCTGAGGAGCGCGCACGAGTACACTGTAAAGCACACGCAGAGGAGACAGATGAGGGCACCAGAGCTGTCTTGCATTGGCTTTCAAACTGAAACGCAAACTGGAGATCTCAAGGCAACAGTGTGGAATAAAGAGGAGAACCACTTGACGTCAATACTGACTAAAAGACACACTTTTTAAAATGCAATCTAAGACATACAGGAGATAAATCTCAAACTGATGCAAGCAGTTTATCTCTCCTAAATTGTCACTAAGAAGTCCCCCTTGTATCTGGTGGTACTTTCAATTGTGTGATTGTGCATCCCATTCAATTCAAAAGGTGTTACAGTTACAGTATATATATATTCAGTCTCACCATTTATTTTTGAGTTAAACCCACCCAATTTGGAATCGCCGATTGCGCGTCTGTCTTTTCTTGGCTCACAGCAGCAAACCCTGGAGCCGCACAAGGGAAACCACAGAATATCCCAGCAAGCAACAGGTACAAGGCAGGACACACCCTGGATGGGACGCCAGTCCATCGCGGGGCAACCAAGAAAGCCCTGGCTGACCAATCCCACCCTACCCCCAATAATGCTCCGCCAGTTGTGCACTGTGGTGGTTTCTCTTTATATAGTAGAAATCTGTCTGTTGCCTTTAATTCTGTTTTATAACAACAGGACTCAGACTCGACCCTGCAAAACTCAGGAAAACCCCTTTGCCAGCTGAGACACTTGGGAGCTCCTGCAGACATAGCAACAAAGCAGGTCAGGAAGCAAGGCCATCCGGACTTTAACATTTTAATTCCTAGACTTATGGACAGAGTTTTATGATACAATGCCAGTGGCTGCAGAGGAAGAGGTTATCTCTATTTCCCGAGAGCAGACCCTTCCCTACCTTTCATCAGAATCTCTTCTTGGGGCACACTCTGGAACAGCTTGTGGTACTGGGAGTTGTACTTATTCACCGTCTGTCAGGAAATACGGAGAAGAGACAACATAGGCGAAAACACGTGGTGGTCTGTGAATTTCTCCTATCCTTTCAGTCTAGCCTTTGAATTTCACTTCATTTTCAACAACAGCTGAATCATGTCATCCATTTCTGTGGATTCTCCTAGTACATTTACACTTCACTCAAAACCCTACAGCTGTTTCAATAAGTAGGGCAACTCCACAGGGCAATTTGTAAAAGAGCATTTATATTTCGCGTAGGTCCACGGACCTTACAATGGAAACTCAATGGAACTGACAATCATGTCATCTGTGCTCATAACACCCACTCAATCATGGTTATGTTCAGTACGAGAAGGAACTGTAGAAAGTAAATTACATCATTCAACGTCATCATGATTTACACGGCCTGGATAAAATACGAGCACTTTCATAATGTGTAACTTTGTTATTGTGCAGCTGTGTTCAGGAGGACAGATAAAAGGATAATCTGTGAATTCTCTAAATAAAAACATAGAAATAGTCACTTTACAGATTACGGCTTAGTTAATAAAATACAGAAAATAATACTTGATATAAATGAATAAAACATTTTCAAATATATAACATATATAAATAATACTCACTGATCCTCTATAACATTTCTTCACATCGTCATAGGGCATAGTCTCGATCTCCTGAACCCTAAAAGATCATTTATATACATATATAATGGATTACACTTTAAAACACATTTTGCAGCAGAACACTGAGAGGTCCTTTAAAAAAGCTCCTTTTTTGTATTAGATGCAATATTCTTCACCCAGTGTTTCTCTGTAGAAGATCACTATGAAATAATAACCATCAAGAACAGCATTTGTCCCCTAATTACTATGTTACTTTGGTTCCTTTTCCTGCTTAACATTCAGTAAACACAAAGAAACTAAAAAAATGTCATAAATCAATAAAAGCAATATCAGAGATAGCGGAGGATATTTGTGCTCCACAGTTGTTTCAGCTCACATCAAGCAAAACATTCTTCCCACTGAACACTGAAACCATTCCCCAGTATATTCTCATGATCAGTCTTGACAAGTCTTTTCAGAAGTAATGTTTTGCAGGGAAATCGTGGCATCACAAGCAGCAATTATACCAATGTCTTCATTAACTTTATAATCTCTTTTTCTGCTGCAATGTCCTACTGTAGTTGCTGCACACCACAGTCTTGGAGCTCAGGCTGTGCTGACAATGGCAAGATGCCCGACTGTAGGTTTATAACTGCTCTAAGGTGATGGCAACTCCAGCCACGATCAGAGACAAAGTCCCCTGTGTTACAGGCTGAGCACAGAACAGGTCGGTGAGTAGACAAATACCACAGTCACAGTACTGCAGCGTCCTGCATTTAGTAAACGGCTTGGAAATCAAGCGATAAAAATGAGTTCACAACGTGAACTCAATTAACAAAATAGAAAACATCCTTCAGCTGCTAAGGGGTTCACCAGTGGTTTCTTAGCTCTCCTCCAGAGCTCCCAGCTGTGCAGTATTCACCCCTCACTGGAAACCTCAGACACCTGCTGAGGAGAAGCCATGTCCTCAAGAAAGAGGAGGTTAGCTGTCAGGAGCCCAAGAGTGGAAAGACCGACAGCTGGCCCCTCTCAGGCAGATACTCACCCTGGCTGCCTGTCACACCCTGCCATCACACCAGACACGTCAAACTGGGTGTTTATGGAAATTCATCCAGACAGAAACAAAATGCAAACTAGGAGTGCACTGAGAGCAACATGCATTAAAGGTCACCTCACAGAAGTTTACTTGCTGTGAATAACAAGAGGCAGAATTTCCGATGACATTATTGGCTTGTTCTTACACCTGTCCACCTACCCTCCTCTCGGGGTCGACAAGGACTGGAGCTCAGGGCTGGTGTCCGAGTCTCCAGCACTGCCCACTGAGGAAACTACCGGAGAACTAAAGTCACATGGACTCCTGCTCCCAGAAGCTGACTTTATATGTAATCCGACTAAGAAGAACAGAATGTAAAACAAAATGTAATCCTGGCCAAAGAACCACTAAACTCAGAGTGAACTATTACTTACATAATAAAGCACACTGAGTATCATTCACAATCTGCTTTTAAACTGGTTAATGGTTTTATAACGACATCCAGTTTTCAGCCAAATATACACAGGACCCTTCCTTAAGCAAGAATCCTCCAATTAAAAAATGTTATTTTCTGTTCTTTACGGATTCTTCCATATTCGTGACCTATCATCAATAGCTGAACCACATATATTAAGAAGCTGCGCATGACAGGAAACATTCAGCCCATTAGTATTTTTAAACCTTCAATCAGAAACCAACTGAAAATGAGTATGTAAATTATCTGACTAATTCAGCAACCTACATGACAGTCATTCGGCTAGATATAAAGCAAAGCTGAGATATAGCTCCCTATGATTTGTCTACACTGTAGAGACCATCTTGGAATTTAACATTTCAAATCCTTGATTCTAAATAGCACTCCTTAAATTGAGCTTAAATTGGTTTAGTGTCTTACAGTCCTGGACAGGGAGTGCACATCGAGAATAGACTGGAGTGGTCTAGGAACACCGAGGCCATCTACAAGAAGGAACAGAGCCGACTTTACTTCTTGAGGAGGCTCAGGTCCTTCAATGTATGTAGTAAGATGCTACATATGTTCTGTCAGTCGGTGGTAGCGAGCGCCATTTTCTCCGCGGTGGTATGCTGGTTCTCTGGGATTAGAGCAGGGGATGCTAAAAGGCTGAACAAGCTCATTAGAAGAGCAAGCTCTGGCATTGGGTCTGACCTGGACTCCTTGGAGGTAGTGGCTGAGAGGAGAATGGTGTCCAAACTAGAGGCCATCATGGACAACATCTCCCATCCCCTCTATGACAGCTTGTGGAAATGAAGAGCACGTTCAGCAATAGACTGATCCATGCACGGTGCAACAGGGAGTGCTACAGGAGGTCATTCTTGCCTTCTGCCATAAGACTGTACAACGCACCCACCTTGTGTGTGGGCAGGGGCAACATTGACAGTGACCTGTTTTTGGACTAAATAGTAAACTATCTGCTTACATCTGGCTTTTCCTGTCTACAACTGTTTTTTTGTTTTTTGTGCAATATATGCCAGGGACCTGTGCAATACATTTATATTTATATTGTGCAATACGACTTTTTTGTGTACTGTTCTGTTCTGGTTTGTTCTTTGTGTGTTCTGGACTGTGAGCAACTCTTCTTAGCACACTTCTCACTGACTGTTCTGACTGTATTGTATTGTTGTATTATTGTATCATTTTGTTACACTGTGGCTGTGTTGTGTGTGTTAAGCTGCTGTTGCACTGCAATTTCCCTCACGGGATCAATAAAGTATCTATAGCAATGAGCCAGGTAGTAACCTGACTCAGCATCCAGACACGCAAATTCTGCTGATCAGGCTCAGGAGCTAGGAAATGAGTGACAAATGCTCAGTGTTATTCCATGCAGAGAGCTTCTTTCAGGACACTTTGCTTCAGAAAACCACTGGCCAGATCAGTAGCCGTTCACCAAGTGTGCACAGTCTGAAAACATCTTGCTCTAGGACAGGCTTGTGCAAGAACATTACTAAGAACTAAACATGGTGTTCTATTACTGTGCTGAAGGGACGGGACTTTAAGTAGGGGTTTTCACTGCATGAGAGAAACCCTTCATGGTACTTCTACTTACAGTGACATTCCCTGTTCAAAGAAAATAAATGAAGAAAATAAATTCATTATAGGGTGGGTGATGTGAAGATGGGACAGATATTCGCCTTACCGAGCCATGCTTCCAGAATCGTGTTTAAGTGTGAAGTCAAGAAAGGACCCCCTCCTTGCACCAAGGTACGGTTACTTTGGCACTTAATATATCAGATTAAAGAGTATTCAAATTCATCATACATCATTATATGTCTTTCAATAAATATATCATATAAACCCAGCCCAAATCGGTTCTGTTGGTTGGAACTTAACAAAGAACGCAGATGTAGGTGGGTCACATGCATTCTGAAGCACATTACTACTAACAGTACGTTACTAGTCAAGAGGTTTCTTCTTTTTGTTATTTATATATACCATATTTGAGTAGATGGTCCCAGAAGATACAGCTCTGCATAAGGGAGCTACACTGCGAATATTTTGTTGCTACAATGAACTAAACCGATTTTTTCAGGACTTCCTTATAAAGAAATGCTGTTTCCATTACAGGAAGGCTTTTTTTCAGTATTCTAACAAAGTCTGCTATGTGTAGATCTAATCTCGTCAATCAACACAGGACTTCAGTAAACCCAGTCACATGCCCTCAAAGAACCAGGCTGAATACCAGAAAAGCTGTAGTGACCTCTCTGGGCAGGACAGTAATATATCAGAGTGCATGTCTCCTTGGTTATAGAGACATAGCTTTTTTCTCTGAGCTTACAGTGTATCCACTTTGCAACAAATACTCCCACTTCATTCTCTATAATCTGCAATTAGTACAGTTCAGTACACAGATCTAGCACTATTTACAAGATGCCTTCAAACCTACATACTGTTCACCGTTTATATGAACTGACTTTCTTCTTTTAGACCTCAGTCCATGTTCTTTGCATCTAAAAATAGCCACGGTCCTCTCAGACAACCTTTAGTCATGGGATTCGTCTAGTGACCCCTCCCTGGACTCCCTCCTGTCTTTCCATGTGAAGAGACAAGTAATTACAGTGGATGAAACATATTAGATGAAGGGTCTGTTTTTGTACATATTGAAGCCTTTGAACCAAAGCTCTGAATTTCTAGTTTACTAGATGACCAGTCATGAGATCTTTTCAAAGTTTTCTTCTTTTCATTATTTTAATATTTCAAATTAATAGTGGAAAAGACAAAATACTCTCAGAACCACCTTGTCAAATAAGAGATTAATCCCACCATTAGTGTAACCAAGAGCCAAATAATTACCCTGTTCATTTGTTTTTTTTTTATATTCAGCGGTTTATAGTGTAAGGCCCATGGCACGGGTGAATGCTGATCTGAGATTGTAACAGGTGCCCTGACATGTTTTTCTGAACTTAGCCTGATGCTCTGGGGATAGTAAGAATGCCTTCTAGCCTCAGAGGAGCTGAAATTAATTTATTCGGAAAACAAAAACACCAGTTGACACGCTGAATTTGCGTGCATCAGTCAAGACAGACCTGTTTGCATGGATATTGGGCAAGGCAAAGACACATTTTTAATTAATGATTCTGAGGCTGTGTACATATTTTGAACGGCTTGTGTAAGCATTACACATTACCTTTTCCTATTAATTGCAGCCCTTGTACACATCAGCACATCACAGCAGCCTTTACATTCTTATCACCTTTCGCAGTTCTTGGAGTTTGAAATTTTTCCAACTGACTGGGCAGCCAAAGCACAGAAGGAACTGAATGGCACATTCGAGCCGACTTTCAGTTAAGATCAAGTAGTAGATGAAAGTCCTCGATTGTAAAGATATAAAAATGTACTGATTTCTTTTGGTGTGTATTAATCTGTCTGTAACATGGCAGCAAATGTTTAAAAAATATCCCTCAAGGATGAATGCAATACCAGAGATATGAAGAGGCAACTATCTGATTCAGTCTGCTTTGGGAATTTAAACACTTACTGTTTACTGTATATAGGCGGAGTGGTGGCACTCTGGCTAAGGATCTGCACCTGTGGCTGGAAGGTTGCCAGTTCATATCCTGTGGCCGGCAGAGGAATCCTACTCCATTGGGCCCCTGAGCAAGGCCCTTAACCCCAACTGCTCCAGGGGTGCCGTACAATGGCAGACCGTGTGCTCTGACCCCAAGCTTCTCTCCCTGTCTGTGTGTCTCATGAAGAGCAAGCTGGGGTCTGCGAAAAGACAAATTCCTAATGCAAGAAATTGTATATGGCCAATAAAGTGATCTTATCTTATACAACTGCTTTGGTGACAATGATTTGAAGTGGATGTGATGCCGGGCTTTTTAAAAGTTTGGCACTGTTTTGCTGTGTTCACAAGATGGTTATAAAGTCTCATGATACAGCTCTAATTGAAAAACACTTGAGTACAACAGGACATTGAATCAGTACTACAGGGTGTAACTGAAGAGGTATTAAGACTGTACATTCAAGTATTTGAAATTCAGTATCATCAATCTTACAGAAACTAATGGGGAAAAAAAGCCAACCTGATCTCAAAGTGTAATTAATTCCCCTACTGACATTTTGCCATTTGGCTTTTGAAACAGACAAGGAAAAGGGCTCCTCACTATCTGCTCTATATTTTAAAAGGTAGAGAGTTACAACACTGCGCTAAGATTGAAGAACATCTCTCCGTCACTCTGGGTTCATGGCCAGTGTGCAGTGCATATTCAGAAAGTAATTAAAACGGAAGGAGAATCTAAATGTGGAAAGGGAACACCTGCAGTGACAGGAAATGCAGGCTTTCAAATAAATTATTGAAAGGTACGAGGAAAGAAGGAGCACAGAGCCATGATCGATGTGCCAGGAGGATTCTGAAAGCAACAGAGTTCTGAACTGTAACAGATCGGGGATACAGGACTGTTCTCCATGCAGTCCCCATTGTCAGGTAGAGCAAGCTCAGCCGCCTCAGTAGAAAGAGGCCTGTGGTTGTGTCCTGTTTCACAGCAAAGTAAAGAGCTCTGGTATGAGGTTTGGTCTTGGCCTTCATTCTTTAAAAGTGTACTTACAGTATGCTGCAAATGTGTGCAGGACAAATACGGGTTACTTCAGCATTAGGTTATGTGCATTAAAAAAATGGTACACGTGTTACTAATTATTTGTGGTAATGAGGTATTTTACCATTTCTGCTCATCTCCTGTTGCAGTCAGGTTTTATCCAAATAAAAAAGAGCTACATAGATCTGTCGATACTTTCCAGTCCCTGGAAACAGTTTATCTGTCTTCAGTGCATCTCAGATTATCATTTTTATTTTCTAACATTTTCTTTTGTGTAAGAAAATGTATTTTCTTCCAATTTTTGCCTTATTTGTTTCTATAACACTTCCTTAGTAACAAAGACTTTTAATTGGTTTAAAACTAATACAAAAAGAAACTTTTTTTTTACGAATTCCAGAACACAAAGAGTTACGCAAACCAACCAAAACACACAAAATCATACGGCAGAGATGTTGCTAACGATCACAGTCTGTTGCTATGGAATGGCACGTTAGATGCATTTGGGTGTGGCATGCTCTTTCTAAATCAGAAAGTACCGGCCCTTTCTGTGAACACAATACGTCTTGGAGTCTGAAGAAGTGAAAAGAAAAACCTGTGATGTCATTTGTGTGGGTGTGAAGTATCAGCCTGCTTACATGAAAATGTTCAAATATTAAGAAAAACTAACAAAACATGAACACTAAACACAGCAACGTGTGGGAATGTCACACTACTCCTGCTATGACTTTGTTACATTTTGAGTGGTTTCAAAAAAGTCTTAATGGACCTGTTTTCATCATATTAAAACCTGCTCTCCCACAAGAGATCTCTCCCAACAAGCACAATAGGGGGGCCAGGAAACCGGTCTGAACTTGTGCTGAAGAAGAGGAAGAGTCATGTGTGAAAGAATAAGAATGAAATGTGAAATATCGTCCATGAGGCTTGGCATTTCAGAACTTGTTAGCTACTGAAAGAAACCAGCACAAGGGGGCCAGGAGTTTGAAATTTTTCCAACTGACTGGGCAGCCAAAGCACAGAAGGAACTGAATGGCACATTCGAGCCGACGTTCAGTTAAGATCAAGTAGTAGATGAAAGTCCTCGATTGTAAAGATATAAAAATGTACTGATTTCTTTTGGTGTGTATTAATCTGTCTGTAACATGGCAGCAAATGTTTAAAAAATATCCCTCAAGGATGAATGCAATACCAGAGATATGAAGAGGCAACTATCTGATTCAGTCTGCTTTGGGAATTTAAACACTTACTGTTTACTGTATATAGGCGGAGTGGTGGCACTCTGGCTAAGGATCTGCACCTGTGGCTGGAAGGTTGCCAGTTCAAATCCCATGGCCGGCAGAGGAATCCTACTCCATTGGGCCCCTGAGCAAGGCCCTTAACCCCAGCTGCTCCAGGGGCGCCGTACAATGGCTGATCCTACACTCTGACCCCAAGCTTCTCTCTCCCTGTCTGTGTGTCTCGTGGAAGAAATACAAGAAATTGTATGTGGCCAATAAAGTGATCTTATCTTACAAGGAATGGCTCCCAGCACAATAAGGAAGAGGTCATCTGAGCTGAGCGCTACCCTTGCAGTCACAAATAACTTGTGAAGTCACCAATTCATGAAATGAAACTCAAAGAGCATAAGGCCAAAT
Source organism: Lepisosteus oculatus (assembly GCF_040954835.1). Lineage (NCBI taxonomy): Eukaryota > Metazoa > Chordata > Actinopteri > Semionotiformes > Lepisosteidae > Lepisosteus > Lepisosteus oculatus. Next base: position 60,009,826 of record NC_090700.1, read on the forward strand.
AATGAGACAGAAGGCAAAAAATGTAGTATGTGTATGTAGTATGAAAATGTGTCTTCTTAAAATGTAGTAATTAAAAGGGGGAGGGAAATAAATAGAGAAATCTGACCTTACGTGTAAAAGTTAAATACATTAAGCCCACTTCAGAGGTTCATTCATGTTTGCTACAGGGGTCCCTGTTTTCTACTTTTCAGACTTCTTACATACAGTATCATACATAACGTGCTTCATTTACTGCACTGTTTGTGCTTAGACTAAAACAATTTCTAGTATTATACAAGTTGGAAGTGTGCACAGGTCTGGACATAGGGGAGAGACACACTACAGTGTTGCACAGTTTGTCAATGAGCCTCAGACCCCTGTGCAGGTCAGACAGGTTTCCCCAAAACACTCACTCTCTGGCCTCCTGCTGGGACACTACATTACATTACGGGACTTTCCTGAAGGAACACGCATCCAATTGGTAAACAGGAAGGTAACGGCACAAATGAGATAAAAAAGCCAGAATGGTGTGCAATATATGCTAGGGGCTTGCGCAATTTATTTTTATATTTCTAATTTTTTGTATACTGTTCTGTTTTTTTTATATTATGTATGTGAGCAACTTTTTTTTAGTGCACTTCTCACTGACAGTACTGATGGTATTGTATGTTTGTACTGTTGTATTATTTCGCGACACTTTGCTCTGTTGACTGTGCTAAGCTGCTGTCGCAGAGCAATTTCCCTCACGGGATCAATAAAGTATCAGTCTTCGATAATGAGCGACTTGCCTGCACTGAGGGAGGGTCTGGCTCTCTCCCTCCTTGGTGGGCTCCCCCTCATTCTGGAAGGCCAGGAAGCTGATGTCCTCACTAAGCTCCTGCTGCTCGCTCATTGCCTTTGGCCTGCGCACAAAAAAAAGCACAAGAGAAAGAGTGTGAAACGTTTTATACACCTATTTATACACCATCTCGGGCGCAGCTCGACCCTGGGAAGCAGGACATGGTTCACGCGCCAGTATTGAACTAGAGCTGTGATAAGGCTCTAACATTGAGCTGAACTCAGCTGAGCAGCACTACAAACCCGTGTGCTTTCCCACATCCTATTGTGGTCTTTCGGACTGGGGTCGTGTGCACAAAGCACAGCCCAGCGCTGCCGGAGCGGAAGGCAAAGGAAACTCGTTGCTTCCTGATCTGCCTATTCTGGGGGCTATATTTGCTGTCTTGGTTTCCCGGGGGGTGGGGGGGGGCAAGAGCTTATTTTGTTATTTGAAGTTTATTTGTTTTAGGGGTTCCTTCTTAGAAGGTCCTGGCAGGTTTGTTTTTTTTCCCCTCAGTTAAGTTTCTTTTCTCTTGATTCCCACACACTGGATGGGCCTCCAGAGAAAGGAGAGATGCACTCACCCACCACTAAGGGTCTTAGATCTTCCCCCACTGACAAATAACAGCATATCGTTGCTGTCTGGCCAAACACCCGTCCCTCGCCACGCGGAGGTGTATGCTAGTCGTGGGACAAGAGCTCGTCTGAAACGCAGCCCTGTGAGAGGACCTGATCTGGTTTGGGCAGAGGGTTTCCAAAACACTTCCCACCAGATAGGAAGCGAAAGACCGCCTCTGGTATCATTTCTTTGGAAACTGAAATTTCAAAGGGGTGCACTGCTCTAAATAAACACCACCTTCCTTCCTCCTTTAAAAAAAAAACTGCAAACGGACTTTCTGGGAAACCAGCCTTAATATCTAAAACACAGCATCATTAAAATTCACTTAATTTGTCTAAACAGCAGGAAAGGCCTTTATCTGGGGCTGTTTGAATGTCATTAATATTCAAACAGCTGGAGATTAAATGGAGCATGCACAGGGTAATGGGAAACTGGGCACCTTTATCCACAAAGATTCTCTCTGGGAAATCTAGCCAAAAGGTACTTTCTTTCTTTCACAAGCTGTGTGAAGAATGATCCTTGAAGCAGGTGGAGTTTGACAGATAACTGTATCAAACAGAGACTTTAAGGTGAAGGTTGCACTTCATAACTGCAGGCTATTCTCCTGACTCTGCCTGAATTAATTAACTGCAGGGCGGAACAGAAATTGTCAATTTCCTTGAAATCTTTTGTCACCTTAAATATTTTTTCCCATTAACTCTATTTCCCAGGACGTCTTCCTCTGGTTCTCCTGTAACTGAGTTGCTCTTGACAGTGTGTAATGACAACAAGTGGATCTACCTTCATACCAAAGTGCTTAAGGGAAATAGTTAAATCATCTGTAGAAAAAAAAATGACAGTTGATAAGAGGTCAGTTAGCTCAGTTGGTTAGAGCATGGTGCTTCAACCCAGCTACTCCAGGGTTGCTGTATAAATGGCTAACCCTGTGCTCTGACCCCAAGCTTCTCTCCCTGTCTGTGTGCCTCATGGAGAACAAGCTGGGGTATGCAAAACAGACAAATTCCTAATGCAAGAAATTGTATACAGCCAATAAAGTGATCTGATCTGAAATTCATATTATCCAGAAGGATCATCAATAAATGTTTACATCCCTGTATCCTGGCCTTCAATGTAAGTGAAATGTGATTATCTTGACATTATACAGTACACAGTGATATAGAATCTGAAAGTGTTCTTAGAGCCAAAATGGCTGAAAGAAGGTCTTAGGTGCAGTAATTCCAAAGATTTAGGTGTACAGATGTTTCGCCAGACCACGACAGAGGCAGCTGGAGTGAACTGGGTGATGAACAACGACAGTACGAATGTCATTCCCTCCTGAGCATGATCATTTCAGAGCTGTCAGAGAGCCATCAACAAAATCAAAGCCCATGATAGCAGAGAGAAATATAGAGAGCAGCATTTGAAATATTTCTTCTTTTTGAAAGGCTGCTTAGGAAACAAATATCGTGTAGGATTAGAAAACGTTTAAATGTATTTACAATACCATTTTTCATATTATCATTAAAAAAGTAAACCAATAATGTAAAAGCTGAAGGAATTAACTATTTTTTGTCTAGGGCCACATGCTTCCAATTTTCATTTAAATATCTAGTGCTGTTGTATGGTCACACAGAGCCTCAGGTATATATCTTATGTGGGATGAAGATAAATATAAAAAAAGGGAGTGATTCTCATTTATATCTGCCTCTACTCGTAGATGAAATGCATTCTCTTCACTCTGAGCTGAAAGACACGCGGATCTGAAGCACTGTAGCATTTGAGGTATTTGCACTGATGCAATTAAATCAGCAGCTGCCAGGATACACCAAAACATGCTAAAGTAAATGAGAATGACCACTTGTTTGAATATTTCCAGGACAAGCAAATAGGTTCGGGAACAGCTATTACTGACTTTGAAAATCTCAGAAGATTTTATTCAAAAGAGCTCAGAGGTAATACAAAGAGCCATTGTACCTGGGCAGACAGTGGGAGGAATAAAATAATACAAGGAAATATTATTTTCACAAATTAAGTATGCTGCATAAAGACAATGAATGTGTTCTACAAATGCTATGAAAGTCATTTAGGTCAAATATAAGTTTTATATCTGAAAGAAGTGGCACATTTGTATATCTGTGTATCTGGGTATATCTGTGCCAGTACCTTTAGAGGTGTTATGTTCTTAGCAAAACAAGCTGTGCTATGCAAATCCAAGCTTTAGAGCTACCTCAACAGAAATAAAAGAGGAATACTTTCACTCACATTATGCAGGCGACACCTTTCAGGATAACCTCAAATGAAGCAGTGCGGTGTACAGTACAAATGATTCTTCCTACACACAAAAAATGATATGAGATGAATTTGTACTGTAATCATGCCATCTACAGTAGTATTGTATTAAAACTAATAAGAAAAAAGTGTCTCACTCTATACTGGGGTTACAAATAAAAAAAACATGCTTGCTACAGACCATCAAATTCAAATATCAATTGTAATGCAGACTTACATAACAAAATCACGAAAGTATGTGTAAAGAAAGTGGTCATCTTGGGAGAATTTAAAATCAATGTCAACAACCAAAACTGAAATGACAGACAGAGACAGCAACTGCTTTTGCACTGCCTGTATTAATCACGTCCTCGAGGAAATGCAAAAACAAAGATGAGAAAATCAATAAAGGCCGCGTCTACTAGAGAAGTAAAATGTGATAGGAAGAATGTGGAATCAGTAGGAAATGGACAGCAACATTTTGAAGATACTCTTCTTCAAGCACAAAACAGATTTGTTCCAAAAGTAAACAAAGCCTTGACGTGTAGTGGCACCAAATATTTTAATAAATCAAGAATAACAAAATGAGAAAGCACTTAACTTGAGCCAGGTTTAATAACCATCGATCAGATACAAAACTGTCTTAAAACAATGTGCTAAGAGGGTAGACTATAAGGATACCCGATTCAAGTATTTAAGTGCTGTAAACATACAGCACGGAACTCAAGTGGAAAACTACTAAAACAACAGTGCATTTGAAACTTAGAGTAGGAGTCACTTTTTACATACTGTAAAGGGATGTGGGAACCTGTACAATTTATCTAGCCATGACTCAAAAGCAGCTGGATGTGATTCTTAGATAAATTAGCTACTCATAACCAAAATGAGCTAGATAGGCCAAGTGGCCTTCTTTCATTCGTTTTTTTCCACCTCTTTCAGGTAGACAAAGTTACTAAACAAGTTCTCCTAGAGACAGTTAAAACTCAGAAATACGAGAGCAGTCGCATGTAGGATATTGCTTGGCTACACCTGGTAAAGTAGCTTCCAATACTATGCCACACTCCAGTCATGCTTTTCTCATCAAGGCCTGACCCCAGGCTCATCCATCTGGGGTCATTCCAGGTTCACCGGTTCAACAGCTCAATAACACCCAATTCAAACTTTCTTCAGAGGAGAAATAAATTCTCCTAACAAATTCTGTTTGTCCCAAACGCACATTTCACAATTCTGTGTCTGAATCCAACATGAAAATGGGAGAATCTTCAAAATGACAGAGTTTGACAGAGGAAACAAAACAGCAAGACTGAACATCTCAGCACAGACTAACACACAGAGCCCTTGCTGTGGACATCTTGTGAAGGTTAATGAACAGCCTTCAGAATCTCAGCTGCCACACTTTATCCTCCTAGTTATTAAACAACATTAAATAGACTGTCACAAGACTACTGCAAATCCAATTACTTTAATCTAGTTACTCGGTTCTGGAGAGCACTCTGTTAAAGGCACAGCCTCCTTTTTTCTCTTACCTTCTTTTGACTTCCACCTCACACTCACGTATTCACCTATGTGGCTCGGTGCAGGTCAGATAATGTCATGCATTACTCAAAAAATGAATAGTTCAGATCTGTCCTAGTGGTTGACTTTTTGTAGCAGCTCCAATCCTTCCACAGTCCTGTCCCCTCCAAATTTGTTTTGCATCTTTTTGAGGGGAAATATATTTCCTCTTGATGTGGGCAGTGTGTATACATCTTTGGGTGACAAGCTACTGTATGTCTTTGACACCTACAGTAATTAGCAGACGCTGTTTGTCTGCTAACATTAAGTTTTTTTTGTTTATTCTTTGCCAAAGACTGCAATGTCAAGTGCAAGTATTTTCTCTGCATCACCTGAAACTAATATAAGCAAGCTGTTTGCACAGTTTCTGCACTTTTATAGAAAAAGAAAACAGCTTCAAAGTTTGCAATTGACTTACTTTGCTTCAGAATTAATGTTTTTTAATGTTGCAAAAACTGGTGAGAGTTCAAATAAAATTGGACTTTATCTACAGTAGAAAATTGTTTGGTACATGTTCCTCATATCTATCAGCTAGTGGGAAAACAACTACAGAACCAAGTAGGCAAAACTTTTCACCGTCACTAGGTCTGTCAGTTGCTAACCCCAAGCTGACATGCTAAATACGGTAAGTTTGCTGAGGTATTTTAAAGTAAATTAACCAACACAACTTTGGCAGCCCAAAGTAAATGGTGGTTAACTGATAATTATTTCTTCCCCAAAACACTCAAATTCTAATAAGCAAAAAAAACAGGGATTTGTTCAATAATACTTTATTATCATCTGTCGCCAGAAAAATACTGTAGATTTCCCTATTTTCTAAACATTTTATTTTGGATGAGTTATTTGGAAAAACAAAGTTCTTCTTTTGTCTCAGTAAGAAGTCAAGCACTTGATCTATGTTGTGTTTTCCTTTTTCTGATGCAAATATAAGAAAATACAGCACACATGGAAATGAACCCTGTCAGATGTTTGTGTCCATTTGAACAGCAGTCATCCATTGACAAGCCAGCTCTTTCAAGATAGATACTAAATGTTTTTTTTTCATAAAGCTTTGAAACCCGGGCATGAAATCACTGTAAATGTAGAAACTAGCAGCTAAAAGGAAAACAAATATAGACAGGGCTTACATCTGTTGTCACTATCACGCCTTTGAAACATCTCTTTCACTCTTCTCTCATGGATGAAATCATCGAGAACAGCAAGTGGACTCATCTGCTGCCTATACTTGAATGCGCTGTACAATGCTTTTGCACACTGAATTCCAATGAAGTGTTTTCGAGGCAAAAACTCAATCTAAATACAATGTTTCCACCACTTCAACAAGAAGCACTTCAAACTCGGAATAAAATACAATTGCAGCTGTTTGCTCAGCTCTGTATATTCAATAACACAATGTGTACCTGCAGAGCGAAATTAAGTGAAGTGGTTTTAGAGAGAGAAAATGAATTAGAATTGATTTCTGCTTTGACCAGTTAAAGGGAATATCACTGTCAAATAAGCTTAATATATGGATGCGATCAAACATTTGGCCAGTATTTGTGCAAACATTTTTGATCAAACATTATGTCTCTTCAAAAGTCTAACCTTTAAGTCTTGCTGCCACAAATTAAATTTATAAAGGAGTATCAAGCCCTGAATTGTGGGATCCATTGTTTTACATATTATCCCTTTATTTTAGTGTGAGGTTATTTCATTTTTTCAGTATTTAACAATTGCAAACCATCAAATCTAAACCCGCATTCCACGTCCTTTGAAGAAAGCTTACAATACAGTAACGTCTCAAAATGTCACCGAATTCTGCTGAAAATTTGATCGGTTTGATTCAAATCAATGCCAATACACACCTACAAATATTGCCATTTATATGGTTAAAAGAGAGATAGGCATGCACTCAGACATATGAAGCCTGTGATATGTGCAAAATGAGAGACATCCTTTTAAAAGTGACAGCCAATCAGGAAACAACAAAGGGAATGTCTGGGTTCTTACTTGTCAAATCACGTAGTACATATTTCCTTCTGTGCTGAAACTAATACTATACCTTAGACGAACAATGTCTCGATATCTCTCAGGTCTTAATGGCCCTAGCACCTGTTACAACAATGACTGAATAAGACAAAAAGGGAATTATATAATAATGACTTGATATAGCCTAACCCATAACTATCATTTGATTCGCGCAGCTGAATTAATACACTATCGCTCAAATGCTCCTTCCTGGTTTCCTTACCACAATAAGGGGGCAGATACTTTCTATTGTAAATGCATGCTTTATGTTTGGCTAAGAGAACATTAATGTTATATTGATACAGCTTATACCATTTACGTAACAAACCCCATTACAACAGCTGTAAAGCGGGCAACAAATATGCTGTCATAATGGCTACATCTGTATGCAAGCACAATACCTTGGCCCAGAGTAATGGAAAGAGGACAAAACACTGCCTGGAGAGTGTAGGAGCCAGCTGGATTCTGGGAGAGCACACTTTGCATTCCATGTACAAGTTATTGTTTTTTTCATAACCCTCACAGGTGCATAATGTAAACCAGCTTCTAAGCCATCCAGGGGCTGATAAATATCACAAAGCAAGGACAAGGGGCTCTCTGCTCTAAACATGAGTCAGACAATCTCTCAGACAACGTTTACTTCTAGAGATGTTTGCAATGAAAAATATGGATGAAGAAGTATCGGGAAGATGACAAAACACTGTCATACCTTAGGTTGAATCCTGACATGAATACAGAGATGCCAGTCTAAACTGCTTTTATAAGGACACTGCCAGGTTAAAGATCCCTTCAAATATGAACTGCGGTTTAACATCCCCAGCTTTATGTTTAACATTCAAAATACTGGCATGCCCTGGGGATTTACCTTCAAGAGTCCTCATGTGCCATTCTGTTTTAGTAGTTCATCAAAATCCCCAAAACTGAAATGAACGGTTAATAACACAAGTGAAACAGTAGTTTTATGATCGATCATATTACCATGCATCCTAGCCTGTTAACTCTGTACATCCCACCTTCTCTTCCTTTCCTGCACAGCTCAGATCCACAGTAACGCGAGAGCCTCTTTGCCTCTGCTCCTTTGTAAAGTGTTGATCAGACAAACCAAAGACTGCAAATTAGGTCCAGAAGAAGACATTCTGAGGCCGTCCTTCACAGCGCGTTATGAATGATTCAGCTGTTTCCAACCCTGACAACCTTTAATCTCCAGGAATTCCAACTCTCTTTTGATTTTGCTCAGCCTGAGCTCTCATTTGTGAAGCTGAACTCAAGTACTGTATATTAACTGGTTTAAGATGCCTGTAAAGTCTGCAGGGTAGGGCGGTGGTGTAATAGGACTGCCGCTTCACAGGTCTTGGGTTCTGGTTCAGATTTGGCCTGGGGCACCTTCTGTACGGACTTTGAAATCGTGCTTTTTTCAAGTGTGCGTATACGGTTTCTGCGCATACCGCTTCCTCCCACCTTCTAAAGACATGCTGCTAGGTTTTTGCTACACCGCCTTTAAAAGTGGCTTCTCAAAGCTCTTTAGAGGATGTAAAAAAGCGCACAATGAGAGGAGACAGCATGATTACACTATTAAATTAAGAGACTGGAATACAGTAGGAAAGCAAAGGGCGCAGACGCAGAACCAGCCCTTCTAAAGAAGAAGAGGGCTTGATTTCAAAGTGCTCAGAGAATATGACTCTCTGATACCCGCAGGGAAAGAAAGCCAGAGCTTTGGTGTGCAGCAGGAGAAGGCCCTGTTGCCCACAGAGTGTAGACGGGCTTAGGGGACAGACAGGAGACCAGAATTAGAAGAGCAAAGGTTGGGAGGTGGTGAGTAGAATGTAGTCAGACAAGTAATGAGGTGGCGAGTCATGTAGGGCCTTATAGGTGAGCATGAGGATTTTGAAGTTGACAAAAAATGTGATAGGCAGCCAGTGCGATGTCTCCAGGAGGGAAGTAATGTGATCACTTACTTAAGAATTGGTCAGGATTCTGACTGCCGAATGCTGGACAAACTGAAGTTTGTTGCAGTTAAAGCGTATTGGGTTTCAAAGCTTATTTGTAGGCCCATTTTTCACTCTGTGTCTGCAGTGTTAGACTCACTGTGACTAATATGAAGACATATTTAAGATGTGTTGGAGAGGCATTTCTCTAATATGACCATTTCTGGTTATCCATGCATAGCGTGTAGTGACAAAACACAATACTCTTTAATGCCTGAGCTCATACAAAAAAGCAACAAAGGTTTATCACAAGGGGGTTTAACTAAATCTTTAGCAATAAAATGTCTACAAAGCAAACTGTAAATATAATCTGGATGCAAACTACATTAACTCGGACTTTCTACAGATTAAAAAGAGATGAGCTGAGATGTTACAACGGTGATTTCGAGAAAGATTATTCAAATACATATACTTCATAAATGGATTTCCCCCCCAGTGCACAGCTAGTTGGAGCTGGAGTTATATTTTAAGTGAAGCAGTTTTTTTTGCACCCATTCGCTGGTTAGGGTTTATGGGTCATAGCAGCTGTTATTAACACTACTTCTTTACTACACTCAAGCAGTTCTGTAAGGAGCCTTGTCAGATCTTCCTTTAATACTGGAATATGCAAAATGATCAATCCAATCAAAGGATTAGACAAAAGAAAAGAGCTCCTTCACATAACCTCTACGAATTTATCAGATGTTCATATGGCATGTGAGGAATTGAGCAATACCTTGTGGGTTTATTAGTCAACACAGAAGTAAATACACAATACGTGCACATGACATCTTCAGCGTTTCTGAACAACAGAAGCCCCATTCTCGAGACCTAGCAAATACCCAGTTGAGCTCAACTAACAAGTGACAAGAAATCTGGATGAAAGTTACAGCAGGAAAATATATGGCCATTGAGGGCTTAAGTGTTGTTCTGCTCTGACATTATTAGCTCCGCTTCCGAACTTTAATTAATCTCCTGTTACCCGTAAAACTTATTTTTTCCACTTTTCACACAGCGATCAAACAGCCGCAGCACGCCAGTACTGATTAAAGTCGCGGGGGTGTCGGATTGTACTATGCTTGTCTTAGTCTGTCAACACCGGCCGGTGTCAATCTGCCTCAGGTGAGGAATCTCCCGAATTGATTGTTAGGCGCTACAGTCACAATGGAAATAGGACAGACCACATGTGTAAACCTCTGGCAAATTAGATAGAAGGAGCCAGTATTTGAGGAGGGTAGACGTAACCTTCTGGGAACCGAAAGGTATTTAAACGGTTGTAATCAGTAATCAGTCACAGTAACGAGTTTAAACGAGACGCCTTTTAATCTTTTGATTGATGTTTTCAAGCTTTCCACTGTACAGGAACACAACGTCCATGATAATCCAAAATAGTACTTTTTTTCCAGGGTAACTACTGTACTAGAAACTCGTCTGTCACAGAAAAAAAAAGTTAAATGTCCTTACCGATTGTCTGAAAGTAAAACTATAGGTAGCCGTTTTAATATCTCACTTTTGTGCGTGAGTTGTACTCTTGAGAATATACTGTATGAAGTTGACTAATGACAGCTCTCGCCCTCTCTTTGAGACTTTCCAGCAGTCTCCCCAATCTCTATTCACACGAAGGGCACTTTTCGTTGTTAAAGCCTGCCTCCTGTTTAAATGCCTGAGGTCGGATTCTATGGCAGATGAAATAAAGACAAGAACGCGAAAATAATCCGCCCGCTAAAGGGCCGTTATTTCTGATAATGCGGCGACTGCACAGGGAGCATTTTAAAGCAGACTGGCGACAGCGCGTTGTTTTCCACGAGCACTGAACTGCCGCAGCACTTAACTCAGAAAAGCGGGCAAACGAATGAGCGTTGAGGATTGCTGGAAAATTGGGATGGCGTTTGAGCCACGGTTTCTGTACCTCCACTGCTCCGGAGCGCCGTGCGTCTCCCCACTTCGCCGCCAGCGGCAGTCATTTCTTCCGGGGACCGAAAATAGGACAGGAGTCAGAGCCCTGCAGCATCTTGGCAGAGCGCGTAGAAAGCCAAAGCTCCAAGCACAGAGAAAAACGCAGCAAAAAAAAAACAAACACCACACGAACAAATTAGAAAAAAAAAAACTTGCGAGTTCCCGAGCTGTCAACAGCGAGGCGGACGCGCCGAGGAGGCTGGGTTTCTGATCGCGAACTGGCGGCGCTGGTGCGCAGGAGGCTGGAGTGGGCTGTGGCTTCACAGGGGCTCCCCCCCGCAGAGCTTTAAGGTAATCTAGGCGGCTCAAAGACGGGTTCAAACCCCGGGGCAAACACGTAATTCATCCTTACTTGGCGAATTCCTTAAAGCCTCGAAACAAGTTACAGCACCGTCCTGTTTTAATCCTCCCTCCGCTTCTGTTTCTAATATCCGGATAGTACAGGGGTGTTTTGTGAAAAGCTAAATGAGGTGCGTCGCTTTCTGCTAAACTGGAGTTCCTCAGAACAAAGTGCCTTTACCCGTAGTATCCGTAGATGATTTGAACGAGCTGTACGGAACAGGCTGTAAAAAGTCGAAAGGATCATTACTCATTTTTGTTCAAGCGCGGCAGCGCTGTGGTGATATTGTAGCAAATTTTTATAATAATCACTGCGAAAGATGGATGACAAAAGTGATGGAAGTGGATAGAATGTACGATAGCGATTTCTTTCTGGCCAAGATTACTTCTTTGGGCAAACCAGTGAGACTGGCTATTTTATTCGGCGTTAACTATCTTAGAACAATAAATATGAAAGGGTTTGCATATTTTACGTTACAAGATACCAGGCTATCGTCCACCTGATTGCCTAGTTTTAGGAACCCCGAAAAGGAAAATAGGATTGTATTGTGCCACAGATCGGGAGTTTCCAACAGGATTTTTGTACACGTGCATTCCTAAATTACAGAAGTTGGGCAGGGAAGACAAAGCAGTCTCTCATAAAATAATGACGAAGCTGAAAATCCATACTCTGGTTGAACACAACCAACCATTGAATTAACAGGGAACCCAGTGTACTGTAACATTTTAATTTTGCTTGCATTTTTCTCCAATACACTACTTAATAGGTCAGCTGTGAAGAAAGAGTGGATGAAGTGATAAGTTAATTGGCAATGAACCACGTAAATTATCCGTTCGTAAAAATACAGACGTTAATTGTACCGAGTTAATCAAGACGAGACGAAACGATCGTTGAACACTTTTTAAATGTCTTCTGTCTATTATGACTTTATCTAAGACTAAATCATGAAATCTATATAAAAGGGCTTTTCATTTACACTTAAGAAGAATATGGCAAATACTCACAAATGTGAGTTTTAAAGAAATTAACATTTTTAATTAGGTGCATCAAACAAGAAAACGTCCTTATGCTTTGAAGTATGAGCTCCAAGAAATCAAGTAGATTTTAAAATGCCAAAAAAACAAATACCATACCAAAGACCATTTATGACACATTCGTTACTGATCGTGTCATTTTTCTTTTTCCCAGGGTGACCATAAGAGATCAAGTTTGCAGGTTCTTTAAACAAAGACAGGCCAGCTGTCCGCATTGAAAATCTCACTGTATAATCCACACTTCAGGAACGCTCTTTCTTAAAGGGCATTTTGCAGACCTCCCAGTCTCGGTGTGTTTGGCTCCTACAGACTCCTCTGGAAAATCTCTAAGGGCCCAGGGCCCCCAGACCTCTCGGTCAACATTTCTTATCTAACCTCTTGTCACCCAGTTCCATTATCTCCACTCCAGTGGAGTTCAAGGATATCACACCTTTCTGAATTCCAAGCATAAAGGGAAAACAAAGACAAAGTCTCCCGAGCTCTTCGCACTGTCAGGTGCGCCTTAGAGAACCAGTTCATATCTACTATGTAATGTTTTATCTCCTGGCTGTCACATGATCCTTGACAGAGTACTTTCCACAGACACCGTTTTGAATGGCACATCACTCAAAGCTAGGTGGCATGAAGAGTGCAGGGGGAAGCAATTAAGTGTCGCACTGGCAAAAGGCAAAGCCCTGATACTGCACTAAGTCATATTTCTTTTCATTCAGTACAGACTGGAATACTGCACATATGAAACAGATTAATAATAAACTGCCTCGATCATTTCCTATCCCATACCTTTGTGACACTAAAACATCTTAAAATTCTTTTTGAACTCATTTCCTAAATGTCTGCTATTCAGGACATGTCTTACTCACTGTTATTTGATTCGAAACAGGACCCTCCTGCTACGGTCATGACCAAGGTCATTTGAAAAGCTAAAGAGAATCTGAAGGGATATAGATATTTTTTTCCCTTCAAACCACCTTAAGGGAGATTGTATGTAGAAAATCAAACCCTCCCTTTTTCTTTAACTGTGCGCTGATACTGAATTCACACAAGTAAAGGGCTCCCCTGTTCCCTCTGACTTATCCAGGCCTGTTTCCTTAGCAACCTCTACTCTCCTCACGCAAGTGGTCAAGGCAGCAGTTTCATGGCACTTTTCTACCCATAGCAGAACCCTAGGGTTAGTTTAACTCTACTCCTCTGCTCTTTTCTAGAAAGGCAAATCAAAAGTTGGGCTTTCACTGTTTAAAAGTAATTTCTGATGCTTCAGTCACAGGCCTCAGCTCGAAGAGTTCTGCAAGTCTAGGCCAGACGTTTGTTTCAGACTGAGACTGTAAATCCTGTGGCTCAAGCTTTTAGCCCCAGACACGTAATTTTGTTTCATTTTCTTTAAACACTACCTTTAATATTATTAAGGCAAAGAGTTTTGACATGAGATAAACTACACTGTATGTAAATTGTTTTGTACGGAAGAGAACTTGCTTAGTCCTGATGTAAATAAAAGCCTGCATTTTATGACATTCAGGAAAAAAACAGCTCCCAACTACATTAGTGCTAAGATTTTGCTGTGCAGCTCTTTAAGTTTGGTGATGCTAGAATGAAGGCTCAATGTACCACCAATGAGATTGTTGATGTTAATACTTTTATTAATTGTTCATTACAATTGCTCCTGTGGTTTTGCATCTGAAGAATCTCGGTAAAATCAATTCTGTATTTGTCCCTAAAGTCCGATTTCAAGATGCTGAATAGCCCTGTCTGTTGGGTCAGAATGGTGATGTAGCATTGCTGCTTCTCATCTCCAGGATTCCAGGTTTGAATCTGGCCCTGGGTTGACTGTCTGTGGGGAGCTTGCATGTGTACTTGTTCATGTACGTGGGTTTGCGGCAGTGCTTTGGTTTCCTGCCACTGTCCCTAGCCTTGAGCAGCAGTCTCTGACAAAAAGGAAACCAGTTTGAGCCAGACTCCACATGTCCACTACAAACCCCATCAAGTGTCAGTAGAGAGAGCTACAGTACATCTGTCCACAGCAGCTCATAAGAAACTGCCCAGACTACAGGACAGTAGAATCACAATTAGCCTTTTGTTGTGCAGTTACCATGGAACTTTTATGTTTGCTTGTGAAGTAAGCTACCCAAATAAATCTTACAAAACACCAAGACACCACTATAGAGTGAATAGAAAATAGCTGCAACAGCTGTAATTCCACTATTGTCAACGGAATTGGTCCTAAACGGGGGAGAGTAACTGAGAATGACCCAGGCAAGGGCATATTCTGTGTTGGAGTACAGCCATGTGTAAGCCTCCCATGAAGCCGAAAGGGATTCCCCACTTGAGATTCTGTGTGGAGAAATAAGGCACATCTTTTTATAGTTATACTTCACAGAAATGAGAGAAACATGTCTTTAATGAGATCCAAAGACCTTCAGTGATTAAGCAAAGAGATGTTTCTTAAAAGACAGGAATACACAGATGTGCAGAACAGATGTGAGCAGGAACCTCAGCACTAAATAATTATTGCCTTTTTACCATTGCTGCCACTGCTTTTGAAGTCCTCATGTAGAAAGCCATGTGTCTTTCAGAATTTTTAGGTTCAAAGGATTATAAATAAAACCCTTGGGTAAATGTGCATTCACTGCTGATGTTCTTTTGCATTTTGCTACATAACTTGCACGTAAATAACATCAGAATGCTTCTTGATGTCTTCATAGATAAAGCCTTCTGAAACTAGAAAGGGGAACACAATCCATTCTGAATAACATAGCAAAGCAGAACACGCTGTTCATTTTATGCTTTTCCGGTTGTACTTAAACACGGTGCTGGATTTGAAAATTTACCTACAGAACAGAACAACGCTGGACTCCCCTACTCCATCACCAAAAACAAACCCATGAAGAATTATTACAGCATGAACAACAAGTCCCAGTTGAAACCCCGTTCCCTCTAATCAGTCCAGGCCTGTTGCACCGCCTTATCTGTTGTTTCCACCTGTCCATCCCCGACTAGATTAATCTGACAGACTTCTGTACATTGGAAATGACACACGGCAAGCCACTGGTATAAAACAGCGATCCACCCTCGCTAAAAGCTCCTTTTGGAGCAAAGTTGTTTTGTTCTTGTTCTTCTTTATCCACGAGAGCATGTACCAATCTTTCTGCCCCAGATGACTCTGAGGATTGTTCCTGTGAAAGCACTTTGGGCAGATATGGTTAGCTGGCTGTTTCTCATGCAACGGACCCAGGATCGGAAGAGGGGAGCCAGAGGGCAGACAGAATCACCCACTGCTCCCACCCTCACCAGTAATCACCCAGTCACTTTCCCAGTCCCTGCTGCACGGCAAGCTAAGGATTCCTTGGCTGGGACTATCCAGCCAATATCTGTGGCATTCAGTCCTGAGACCTCCTGGCTCTAGGGATAACCCTGCACTATGAAAGGAAGATTTTCCCAGAACCTTGAAAGGAATAATTTCAAAAACCTGAAAACTACACCAACTTTTTTAAGCAAAGAAAAACTGGCAAACTCACACGTCGCAGTCTCCTGCTGCAGAAACAATGAAAGGCGCCTCGGTTTCAGAAGCTTGAATTGTTTCTTGGATCGGGCCAGCTGCCTACATGTAGCATCCCATGGAAATTCAGTCCCTGCCATACCTTCATCGGAGAACGAGAAGGAGCTTGCTGTTACTTGTTAGCACACCAGCAGTGAGGATTCAAAGGAAAAAGGCATTACCTCAGCACATCTTCTCTCCCCTCCCTGCAGAATGCTAATCAGATTTCACATTTCGCCAGAGTAAAATACATCCTCAGATAATCTCTCCTGCAACGTCAAGCTGCAGACAAAGGTCTTTGTATTCTAACACAGATTCTGCTACCTCAGTAACCTGAGAGATTGAGACCATGACTGATCGTTTTTGGAAGCTTGGAAATAATAAAAAAACAAATCCAGAACATGGGAAACTATATACGACTTAGCAATGAAACAAACTTAGGTTTACTCATACTAAAAAGCAGGTCTATGCCTGTTAAATAATATGGTTTACTCCTGACTCATTACCAAGCCATCATCTTGTAGGAATTCTTCTAAATCTTCTGTCCTGAATAGTCTCGAGGGTTAGATGAGCTCTTAATCGAACTTCTGAATGGGCAGAAGGAATTCCTGCTACTGGATTTGGCTCCAAAAAATTAACTTCTTGAGAAAACAACCTGAGCTACAGAGTTTATCTTCGACTGCTCTGCACAGAGACGTTTCCGAGAGACACCAGACGCCCCCGTGACATGCTCAGTCGACGTCTTGACTGTCCTATAGAATGCTTCTCAAATTGTGTGTTGGTTTCCTCCAGGTCTGGTATTACCAGTTAGAAAACAAAGTAATCTGCTATTCCATATACAAAATATGTACAGAGCCCTTTGAAACTCACAGGCAAATCGGAACCTGAATAACCTGCATGAGAGCCTGCATACAAACTTTCATATCTAAGAGGTCTAAACTCCAACAGATCTGTATTCCTTCCTTCCCACACCTGTACCACACCTGGAGCAGTGCACAGAACTGAATCCCTGTTCCCTCTGTTCATTTTTGGTCTGTTTCAGATTTTGCACCTCCTTATCCGTTGTTTCCACCTGTCCGTTCGCAATTAGACCAACTGGGATCTGACGGACTCCTGTACATTGGAAAGGACACACGGCAAGCCTCTGGTATAAAACAGCGATCCACTCCCTTTGGAGCAAAGTTGTTTTGTTCTTGTTCTTCTTTATCCACGAGAGCATGTACCAATCTTTCTGCCCCAGATGATTCTGAGGATTGTTCCTGTGAAAGCAGTGAGTCATTCCTGGACTTCCACACATCACGGATCAGTAAAAGAGCCATGTTGTCAGGCACAGTCACAACAGGGTGAGGTCACTCTCGAGGCAGTAGGCCTAATGAACGCTCTAACACTGAGGGAACCTTTCTGGAACCGATCCAATTCCCTTTTTCACTCACTTGGGAGGATTCCAAGTCCCCACACTGAATAATAGAAACTGCAGTGTCTTTATTAAAATGTAAAGTATAGATCTGATTTTTCCCTCACAGGAACTGAACAGAATTCAAAGTGTTTTTGCAGTCTGAGGTGGAATAGACTGGAATACAGCCAACTGAAAAATATTTTTCAAGGACTTTACATCAAAACATATGATTACTGAAACCAAAACACACATTGCTCAAAAATTACATTCGTAAAGGAGATTATGTCCTCAATTAAAGTGCACTGCTGAGGTTCAAATACATTTAAAATCTGAATTCTAATAGATGTCTATCAGAGAAGCACACTTGAACAATAATTTGAGGGGTCTCTAGACTATTTGAAAATGGATCCTACTGGGAAACGAGGCCATGCTAACAATTCAAATTGGACAACAGGCCCTGGGTTCTTTTAAAAATATGACTGCATGTCAGACATCCACAGAGGTGAACCATCAACCCCAAAGTCACTTATATTTACCAAGTTATTACTTAAGTAAATAATTCCTTGTACTTATTTTACTTTTTAACCATATATATTTTACATATTGGAACCCACTTTGTTTCTATCTCTGGTCCACATGTGCCAATCATTCTATGCCAGCAGTGCCACTACACAGCATTTCAGAAGAGAAAGTGCTCCAATTGAGTTCTGAATTCAAGCTCCAGTTGAGGAGTGATTCTCCAATTGAAATAGGAGAGACATTTAGGGCCGGACAATTCCACCCAAAGGGTGACACCCCTATTCTTAGGAACTGAACCATGTAATCTGTAATGCTGAAGTAGTCAGGAAGTCAAGACTTAAATTTAACATCTGAACCAAGAGATCACATCTCTTAGAGCAGCGCCCCCCCTCTCCAGACTGGAGCATTGTTTTGGAAATGGTGATGGAAAGGAACATCACAGCTGATTCCCCCCATCCTCTCCAACTCATAATGCTCCCGTCAGGGAGACAATAGTGGGTACCAAATGCAAATAAAAACCATGTAGAAGAAGTCCTTTGTCCCCTCTGCAGTAAAACTGCTCAACAAATGAACGTAGATGCATGTAAAAGCCAGCAGCCTTGTCACTGGGGGAAAAACTAAGGTTGTTGCTGGAAGAAGTGTTATTGGGACCAGCAGGGGGCACTCAACCTGTGGTCTGTGAGGGTCCTAATGCCCCAGTATGGTGACGGGGACACTATACTGTAAACAGGCATCCTTCGGATGAGACGTAAAACCGAGGTCCTGACTCTCTGTGATCATGAAAAATCTCCATTGGCCTTTACCAATCATGGCCTCCTAATAATCCCCATCTATGAATTGGCTTCATTACTCTGCTCTCCTCCCCACTGATAGCTGATGTGTGGGGAGCGTTCTGGTGCACTATGGCTGCTGTCGCATCATCCAGGTGGGGCTGCACACTGGTGGTGGTGGAGGGGATCCCCATTACCTGTAAAGAGCTTTGAGTGGAGTGTCCAGAAAAGCGCTATATAAGTGTAAGGAATCATTAAATGTAGTCCCTCCCACTACCTATTTATTTATCCATTTATTTATTACATACTGTTGTGATTTCACATACTTCATGTGATTTTACATGACTTCCTAATATTTTATTTGTGTTTTGTTTTATGGTACTACTTTTATAGTAGAAGCCAAAGACAAATTTCCCACAGTGGAAAATGAAGTATCTGATTCTGGTCCAGGGGGAAGAGAGCCACTAATGGGTACAGTATGGACATATTGTTCTGATTATATATATATATTCACCCTGCACAATGTATATAGTCCACATTCTTTGCATCTCAGTATTGGTAAAATACTAAAAAAAATTCTAAATATGTTCCATCTTGACAACTTTGCTCAGAAAACTTCGCTCAGTACTCCTTCCAACAAGAGTACTTGCAAAATCAGCTCCAAGCTGAAATTGGCATGCATTTACTGGGGAGTTACAGCAGGTGGAGACATCATTCATCTTCGGTTATCACTGCCAATAAGATTTTTTTCAAACATCTGGGGTGACACACTTGTCCACTGCCCAGCAGGTTTCATTCCTTAAACCCATCAGTCATAATCAAGAGATTATGACATTATACATTGATGCCTGCGTCGGTGTCGCCACATGCTCCAACGACCATCTTGAGCGCTTTCTGCATCATTTCACCAACTTCCACCCGTCACTCAAATATACAGTTAACATATCTTCCAATACTCTTCTGTTTCTAGAAACATCAGCTTCTCCATCAACTACCACTGACTCTCTACTTCGGTCTATTACAAACCCACGGATTCACACAGCTATCTCCTGTATGGCTCATTTAACCCCAAACACACTAAAAACTCTCTCCCCTTTTCACAGTTCCTTCGGCTACGACAACTCTGCAGTGAGGACATCAATTTCCAGAACCAAGCCTTCAAAATTCCACTCCTTTTTCATCAACAGAGGATACCCCAGCAGTGTGATTGACAGGGCCCTTGCCCGAGCTAAAAACACCCCTCGGACCATCAACTCGAGCAGGAGCTCCCGCCGTAACAACCGCATTCCTTTGTGCTTCCCTACCATCCCAACACACTTCCTATCCCCAGGACTATTAACAATAAATTTTACATCCTACAGGATGATCCCCCCATTGGGGCCCTCTTTTCTGACCCCCCATCATCTCATATCGCCGACCACCTCATCTGCGCAACCTTCTTGTTCACAGCTCCTGCTCTAAACACGCTAAATGGCGCTACAGAGTGTGGCTTGAAACGCAGTGCACTGACACCCGCAGGCTGTGGCAGGGATTACAGTCAGTCACAGGCTACAAGGGCTACAGCCAGGAGATTGACACGAACAACACATCCCTCCTGGACAAGCTGAACCATTTCTATGCCTGCTTTGATGCTCTGAACACGGGCACTGCTGAGAAGACCCCAAGTGTGCAGGGTGAGTTTGTTCTGAAACTCTCAGAGCAGGACGTGCAGAAGACTCTGAGCAGGGTGAAAATCCATAAGGCTGCAGGGCCTGATGGGATACCACCTCACGTCCTGAGGACATGTGCAGCCCAGCTGACCACAGTGTTTACAGACATCTTTAACTCCTCCCTGTCACAGTCCATTGTCCCTTCCTGCTTAAAAAAAAACACTATTGTTCCACTCCCCAAAAAGGCAAACGTGACGTGCCTGAACGATTACCGCCCAGTAACATTAACATCTGTGCTGATTAAAGGTGGAGCAGATAGGTAATAAAACATCACCACCACTCACCCTGAGCACTGGAACCCCACAAGGCTGCTGTCTGAGTCTAAGGTTGTACTCCCTGTTCACTCACGACTGCACAGCAAGACACAGCAACAACCGCATCATTAAGTTTGCGGATGACACCACTATAATAGGACTGATCAGCGATGATGACGAGTCCACTTACAGGGATGAAGTCACAGACCACACACAGCCCACTCAGTATTGATGGAACGGAAGTGGAAACAGTCACAAGCTTTAGGTTTTTGGGAATTCACATATCTAAAGATCTAACCTGGACTGTGAACACTGACTCTATCATGAAGGCTCAGCAGCGCCTTTATTTCTTGAGGTGCCTCAAGCGATGGGGGATGCCAGTACCTGTATTGGTGAACTTCTACCGCTGCACCATCGAGAGCATCCTCACCAACGGGATCACTGTGTGGTATGGCAACACCTCTTCGCGAGAAAGAAAGGCACTGCAGAGAATGGTCAATATGGCCCAGAAGATCATCGGCTGCGGTCTCACCGAGATTAAACAGCTCTATGAGGACCGCTGCCGTGGTAGAATTCTGGCCATCACAGAGGACAGTCACCACCCCGGGCATGAGCTCTTCACCCTACTGCCCTCAGGCAAGAGATATAAGAGCATACGGACACTTACCACTAGATTCTTCAATAGCTTCTATCCACAAGCAGTGAGACTGGCGAACACATTTAGCCATGCCCCCGGGGCACACCTAGACCATCTACCTCATTATGATTTCTTATTTATTGCACATCTCCAGTCATTGTTTACACATCTGCATTGTTTACATTCAAACTGTTAGTTTACTTGTACACTGGCTGGCTGCACTTTGTGTTTTTACACTTGTTTTAACAATCGAGAGACTTTCTGTAAGTAAGAATTCCATTGTACCAGTACATGTACCGGTTACATATGCAATAAAGTTCAAGCTCCCTCGACTGCCCTCAGCAACCATCCACACCAGGCACTTTCCCTTGCAACAGAGCTCGCTGTATCACCTGCAAGTACACAGCCACCACCACACTCATTCAAGGCCCCTCAGGACAATTCCAGATCACCCAGACGGCATCTTGTACCTCCAGCAACCTTATTTACTGTATCTCTTGCAGTAAATGCCCAGCCATCTACATTGGAGAAACAGGAAGGAGACTCGGAGACCACTTCAGAGAACACGTCAGGGCTGTGAAGATTAAAGATCTCTCCAAGCCCATTGTTTCTCATTTCACCTCTGACGGCCACGACCACTCTAAGCTCTCCGTCTGTGTTCTCAAAGACAGTTTTCCCAACTGCTACATCAGAAAGACTACAGAAACCAAAATTATTCTGCAGCTAGGATCACACCTTCCCCCTTCTCTTAACGACAGAATACTTTTCTTCCAAATTTTCTCCATTCATTTGGAGCTTTCATTTCACACCTCTTTACACCTATTCTGACTTAAAACCTCTTGATTGGCCTCTCTGTCTGTCCCCTGCTCCCACCTCTCGCTCCTCCTCTCTCCCAGCCTTTGTTCTTTGTTCGCTACATTACCTTTGCTTACTGCCCTGTCTCTCTCACACCTGAAGAAGGCTCTACAGCCGAAACGTTGTGTTCTCTTTCTTCTTTTTTTCAGCAGGGAATAAACCTTTACTTGTTCCTTTGCAGCCTACGCATGCTGGCGCAGCTCCCCACCTGAACAAACATAATCAAGAGATTCTAATGGTTTATGAAAAATATAAGCTTCCAAATATTTTAGTTTATAGTATGATAACATGCAACTATGAAGGTGGTCACACAACAGGGAGAGACAAAAGAGTTTGAAATCACAGTTGGAGTACACCAAGGATCAGCACTAAGTCCTTTCCTTTTTATAAACATTATTGACACACTGACAGAGGAGGTAAGAACAGAAGTGCCTTGGGAACTCATCTTTGCTGATGATGTGGCATTGATGGCAGATTCAGAAGTAGAACTACAGGAGAACGTGTTCAAATGGCAGAGGAGTCTGGAAAAGGGTGGACTGAAAATGAATGCAGAAAAATCTGAAATAATGGTAATGGAGAGAAGAGGAGATACTAATACCTATGTTGAGGAGACAAATGGAGGAAAACTGAAACAGGTTGATGGCTTTAAATACCTTGGATCAAAACTGGTAAAGGGAGGAGAAACACTGGAGGCAGTAAAACAAAGAGTGAAAGCTGGATGGAACAAGTGGAGAGAAATAACTGGAATGATCTGTGACAGGAAAATTCCTAGAAAGTTAAAGTGCAAAATGTACAAAACTGTGATTAGACCTGTACTACTATATGGAGCTGAATGCTTGGCAGTTGGAAAGAGGGAAGAGAATTTGATGAGAACTGAAATGAAGATGTTGAGATGGATTCTGCAGATTTCAATGAAGGATAAGATCAGAAATAAATCCGTAGACGATGTAGGGTGGTGGATGTGGTTGAGAAGATGCGAGAGGCGAGGTTACGGTAGTATGGACATATCATGAGGAGGGACGTTGAGGAAGTAACAAAGAGGGTAATGGAATTTGAGGTGGAAGGTAACAGGGGAAGAGGCAGGCCTAGAAAGAGATGGATAGATTGTGTTAGAAAAGATATGGAGGTATGTGAAGTGAGTGAGGAAGATGTGCTCGACAGAGACAAATGGAGAAGAGCAACCAAAGCAGCTGACCCCAGGATAGTCTGGGACTAAGGCTGTGAAACAGAAGAAGTATGATAACGTGCAGAATTATCAAATCTGTCTCCAGAGTCAAAATGAACTCTTAAAATACTTGATTGACTAAGTTACCAGATCAGGCCTTATCAGGAAATACATTTGAGCTTCTGATAGTAACTTTTTGCAGTTCTAGCAGTTCAGAGGTGACTGAACAGAGCCTAAAGAATGCAGGACGTCATCGTTACCCTTTCTCCCCTTTACATAAACATCTTTTCTCGTAAAGCCACTACTATCAGGTTTCAAAAACAGTAGTTTAAGGAAACAAGGAAGGTGAATCACATGAGGCTTTAAAAAGGTATCTGCCGAGATTACAATTACAAGTAGAAATTCTTAACCACACAAGAGGCTGGTTTTAAAAATGATTGGCACTTTCCTCTCCAGCATTCCTGTTAGAATAATGTTACTTATATTCAGTAATCAGTAATTAGTAATATAAAACCGTGTGATTTCTTTTAAATTGCAGCTTGTGGCTTAATAGTGAGAAAGCAAAAAGAACACAATGATTTCTGAGGTGTGAAATATTAGAACTGCTCCCCTCAGATCAAGGAGATCCTGGGGTAGTAGCAGTTAGAGGAGGGTGATAAAAAAATAGGACTTTTTGTATCCAGTGAAAGGAATCCTGCGCAGATGGGTCCCACTGTAAAATCCCACAAGAAGTCCCTCTACTGTTCTCACCATTTCTCCCTCCCTGAGCCGTGGAAGAAAGTCAGGCAGTGAAGGACAGGTGTGATTGTCTCATAAAAAGATTTATTTTTTTTGCCTAAATGTACAAAGGCAAGTTACAGTATTGTATAAAAAAGAAACATGGTAATGTACACTTTACATAAGAGAAAATTTAAGGGACAAAGTTGAAGAGGGAGGGGGGAGGGGATAGTGGAGAGGGAAGAGGGAGGAGACTGAAAATCAAACACAGCAATCAAAAAAAGAAAAAAAAAAGCTGTAAACATCTTCCTTTCAAGTACCGATGACGGATACCGAGTCACTCCCCACTGCTGTATGAGTTGGGGGTAAGGGGTGTTCAGAGGTGGGAAACAGTACAATGCCGCAGAGAGAAAGGAACACCACAGTCACATGACGAGTTCCTTCTCCCCTACCGGCTTCCAAGGACGTCTATCGAGCACCATTTTGAAACTGGACTTATCAACGGCTGTGTTGTGGAAAAAAAAAACAGATCTGTTTTGTTTTTCTACCATGGGTATCAACAAAAGGAAACTTAAAATAAGTTAAAACAAAATCAAGCGCTTCCCCCCCATTAAGATCTGTACCAACTCAATAAGCAGCACAATTTTGCTAGTCTAAAATTTTGGAGACGGAAGCAAAATAATTAAATTATTATTATATATACTTCATTCCAGCCCCCTTTCCATTTTTCTTAAAGATTAAAAACATTTAAAATTCTTTTGCCTCAAAACATCTAATTCCAACACAAAAATTCAAAATGTTTTAATTTCTGTAGACAAGATAATTCTGTGAACACACCACCTAGTGAGACATCTTTTTGACTGATGCATCGGTGGCTTCTACTTTACCCTAATTGAGTAAAACCGTCACGGAAGAGTGCGCGTCCATTCTGAACTGCATTTCAAAACAGGAATCAACTCTTTCAAACAAATGAGAAAGATTAAGTTGTGTAAAAATCCAATTCGGACCTCTATTCACTAAGCACTGGTAGGTCAGTATCTCCACACAAAGCCTGTCCTGATGCTGCTCTCAGAAGGAAAATGATAATGGGTACACAGTGACCTTTCACACATTATGCCATGGACTTCCAACAAAACCAGAAAATACAACATACATTGGTGCCAGAGATGTGGCAGCACATGTTCTGAGAGAGAGATTCTTTCTATTTCTTATGCTACTAGAAGCTTCCAAGCCTTTACTGTATACAAAACTGGGCGATTTGTAATCTGTGTAATTCTAACTTCAAAACGCCCTTTTCTTCTAAACTCCAGATGTTGGAAAATTGAAATGACCATTAAAGATCATCCCTTACAATCCCAACAGCAGGGCCTAAGTGAAATGTTTGAGACGGACCAAGAAACATTCTTGGTTCTTCAAGCGTGCTTGTCTTCAAATAGTTTTCCAACCCCTGGCTTACAAAACAAATGAATCTGAGTGGCAAAGTTTTTTGCATTTTGTTTTTGTTTTTCCTGCCACTTGCTCAACTTCCAATTACATCAGAGGAGCTTCCTGTGCAGAGGGACTGCAAGGTTCCACAGAGAACTTCACAAGCACCAGAAAAATTAATCAAACTGCTTGCAAAGGGCAAATCCCAGCACAATCACAGATTTACTGTCTTTTAAATGTAATCATTCCATTTTTATGATTACATTGCAAGTACAAGCGTCTAGAATTTTTAATGTAGCAAATTAAATCCTTTTGTTGATATTTACTCACATACTTTTATCTACAAGTCCTGGTGTTAAATATTTCTCAAGGCTGTGTATAGGAAGACAAAGTCAGTACAGTCATTTACATCTCATGGTTGTTCCCCAAAAACTTCTCTCTCACAGGTGCCTCAAAATATTTGAAAGGATCCAACAGCAGAAGATCAAGCAAGCGCCTCTCTCTACAGAAAATACCATTAGAAAATCAGGACAAACGTGAGTCAAGATATGCATGCTAGTTTATTTTAGACACTTGTACAGCGTGGACATTCTGGTACCAAGTGGACTGGCCATTGGGCTAGATTTATTAGTACAGCTTTAAGGGTAAAAAGGTTTTGCTCATTAAAAAGGTAATGCAAAGTATCTGATTTACCATTTGCAAGCAAAGTATGCAGAATAAATTACTGCACACAGTATGCACATGGTGCCCAAGTGTTTCACAATGTGGTGCACTGATCAACACAGATTATTTGTAAGCAAAGTTAATCATTTGAAGACATACAGAAAGGGCGGTCTTTAAGTTAGAGCACTTAAACCAAAAACAAAGAGAAGTCATTATTTAAATGAAGAGTTTAAATGAACCGATTTGATAAAAAGAAAACTGGGAATTTAAATTGGGGGGGGGAAAGACCTGACACTCAGGACACTGTTTAGATTCTTCCTTTATAAAACATGTTCTCAGGGTTGGAAGGTCTGGTGATCAAAGTCAGCTGACAGTGGCTATATCTGAAAGTGGGAGGGCAAATGAATAGGGTACAAACATCAAGAGAAAGCAAAAAATAAAAAAATCACAACACTTCAAATATAAAGCCGTTACACCAGCTACAGTTTTTTTTCATTTTATATTAACAATGGTAGAAAAAAAGAGAAAAGGAAAAAAAAAGACATAAAAAGTAGGAAAATTCCAATAGCATCCAACAGCCTTTTAAAATAATTCCTCTGTACAATATATACAGAAACCACATAGTAAGTATGGGAGAGAGACGTGAAAGGGTGACAAACTTGTACAGCTCGATTTGCAGAAAGAACATTGTGTAGGTTAATGCTTTTAGTGCTATATTACACCATGAGAAAGTTCACAACAGAGAAACTGGGGCTACTGCTTAGATGTGAAGTGGCACAGGATAAATATCAGGATCCACAGCATTAAGCACTGAAGTGCTTTTAGCCATCCAACTATTGGACGAATTCCAATTAGTGTGTCCTAATTTGTTGACAGTTGCCAAGTAGTTATATGACAAGGAGGTACCTGAAGATCAGAGCACTGCATTTCAACAGTCTAAAAGGGCTAAAAAATGATTAGATTGTTTAAGGTCATGTTACCTGGAAGTAATGCTAATAAAAAATCTAGTTGGAAACACAAGGACATTTTCTAATGTTCCTTGCTCCTCTCTGTTTCTTCAGAGGTGTGTAATCAATGTTCAACCCTCGAAGAAAAATGGAAATGTCCTTACTCAAAGCACAAATGCTTAGGAAAACAGAAGAGGGTAGAAAACATTTTCCCAAAGGCTTCAATACCAATATACAGACCTTTACAAAACGAGAGTTCTGAGCTTATCTTCCAGGTTGTAATTATCTACAAAGATCCCTCCCAATTTGTACTAGGACATGGAAAGTCTCATGTCAACAGCTTTTTCCAGACGTTGCTTGGAAGTGTCTCCTAGCAGGCCAAGGCTCCGATGTGTATTTTTCCCACTGTGTCCCCATTCTCTCTGCTATGGCTTCCCTTAGAACTTAAACAACTGTGGCTTAAGACATCCACAAAGGATGCCTCAAGAGCGTCAGACGACAGGTCTGGCACTTTCCGAACAGACTAATGCACCTACACACACATAGACACACTATCCCTTTTTTATCGTGGCTAACCTTTTAACACAGTGTGGTTCAAAACTGATGCATTGATGTTGCTGTAAACTTGTTTACCCTCCTGGAAGTCACCGTAGCACCACCTAGCCAGCACAGCAACCTCAGTCTAGTGTCTGACTTAACCCATGGATTGAAATCCCTGGCCGCTGGGTAAGACTGAGATGGCCTGATATTTGTGAGGCAGTAAAACAAAAGGTGGAAATAGTCAAAAGTAGGAAAAGGAACTTGAAGGTCATCTATGGAGAGCCATGCTGTCATGCACGGAAATGTTTCTAAAAAGCGTTACAGCATTTTCACCTGAACTTGATGAGGGCAGATACCTTACTTGTACAAGTAAGGTATTATCCTTTCTCCAAAAACATCAACGATGCACCAATTCAGAACAGAAGACACACGTGTGGGCGAGGTCTCAGAAATGCATCCCGTAATATCTCTAAAAGAACAATTCAGCTTGCATAGAGAACCGTGTTGGTGGGCTGAGAAGATGGCACTCGGTGCCTGCGACTGTCTCTCTCACTCTCTGAAAACAACGAAAAGGTTGCCACATCCTGAAGTCCTCAAAAAAGGGATACTGTATCTGTTCCGTTGTCAAGCTGCAATCTAAGGCCCAGGTCAGTGAGTTTCAGAGTAGTGATTTTATTTCCCCCCGATTGCTGCAAATGTGAAAATAATGCTATCAAAAGAGAATAGTCTTTCCTGGCAGTTTTTTTCTTCTTTTTTTGCAAATCTCATCAACAGTGCAAAGAAAAGGTTAAGTGGCTAAATCTGTGTGTCAACAGAGACAGATGGCTTTTGATTTTTACCAGCTCTCAGTCCGCAGTGGAGAAGTTATAGACGCTAGAAGAAGAACAGTCTGCCTGACATCAAGGCAGAAACTAAAATACAGAAACACCATTTAACTGATGTCTAAATGAACACCACACTCTTCCTCATGTGATCCAGTCACATGACTCCTTTCCAGGTTGAGCTGAACCAATCAGGTCTCCCTGCAAGAAACAAACATCACTAGGTTACAACCCCACCTTAGGTCACCGAGCCGATCAATCTCAGTACAAAGGTCACATCTCAGGACAGCAGAGAACTGTGGCATTGATGTAAAATCAAATTTTCGGACAAATTATTTTTCTTTGTGCATTATTCCATATCTTAAAAGAAAATCTTGTGCTTTATCCAAAAAATACTTCAGAATATTAAAAAGCTTCTAATTAATTAATTAGATTAAAATATATCTGAATATACATTTATGGCAAATCTTATTTTTTCTGCTGAAGTGTGCAGGTTTAGATATAAGAAATAGAGGACTATTTTAGAAACGACTTCCACCAGAGGTCAGCATCACCTCATCTCTAGCCAGAAGGAGCAGTCACGATCAGCTATCCTTCTATTATAAGTCAGCGATGTGCTCGCTTCCCCTGTCCTTAATGGACTGTCTCTATGAAAAATGAAACACAGCTCGACAGCCGACTGAGAGCACATCCTCAATTCTAATGCCTTGAATAAAAGGAAAAAAAACTTTTCAGAGTGGAAGCAGATAATGTCTGCACACAGTGGACAAGAAAGAAAGTTAACAGCTTTCGTTTCTGTTCAGTTTCAAAATATGAGCTACTTGTCCCATAAAACTGAGACAAATCTATTTCAATGTAACAGTGCTACAATCATTTCCAATTCTTAAGAGCTACATAAAATTGTCTTAATGGTTGTAACTATACATCCATATCCGTAATATTCCTATTAGAGCCTGTGGTATATTGAAGGTATAATTTGTATTCAAGGTCTTGATGTACTATATTCATTCAGAAGTTTAACTTTAGAGGGACATGCCATAGTTACAATAGACAGGAAGCAAAGTCCTGTCTTGGTATGCTTTGACTAAAAAGCCACAGACAAAAATGGAAGACATTTTGAAACTGTGTTCTAAAAAGACATTCTCTGAAACCTCTATTTCTGATTGTCTGAGACGGCTGAACTTTGTGACAGGAAGGAGAAATTACACAACAGCTTTTGTAGAGACATCATATTGTCGTGTTGTGTTATTTGCAGCTTCTGAAACATGGATTAGAAGAGGACAGCTACTTTGTCAACATGGTCCAAGAGATTCTCTAAGCTCCTTACCATTCTCACCTCCGTGCTGGGGGGTAGAGGGAGGGGGCTGAGGCTTGCTGGCTAGCAACAATGGCTGAAGAAGAGAGACCTGGGAGAAGAAATTCAAGACCAGTCAGAACAGTGCACAGCTCACAGACGGCAAGCAGTGGCAAAAAATCAAACTAAGCACATCGAAGATGCTAACTTCCTTCCAAAAAAAAAAGATGGCAAATATATAGTATTATGAACTCAAGCCAAAGGCTATCTGAAACCCAAAACAGGTTGTACAGATCAATACTAGTTTATTATTTTGTGCTTCAAACTAATGTCTTCCTTGAATTTCCTTAAATACACTACCTTTACTTAATAGCACCAAGATGTTTGTTTTTCATAAAACAACTTCTTACCGACTGCTTATAGATTTGTCTACCTGCCCTGTGATCTGGCTGGAGAAATTTCTTCATGAATGTCTTTACCAATCTGATCTAGCTGATCTGTTTCACGCACGTTACTTTCTCTTGTCAAACTGACTATAACCTGACAACTCTCAATACCAGCTCTCCTCTGCAGCAGGAGGCCCTGGCGGGGGGAGCCGCTGACCTGTGGCGTAGGACAGGTCGTACTGTCCTGAGAGCAGGGGGTAGCCCAGGTGGTGATGGGAGGGCATGATGCGCTGGGAGGGGGAGGAGCGCGGCCGGTCCATCTCGCGCTCCCGTTCCCCCGCCACCCTGTCCCGTTCGTGTGGCTGCTTGTCACCGACGGTCGGGGACTTGCTCTTGTACTGGCTGGCGTGCTGGTGGAGGATGTCCAGGGCCTTGGACTCGGAGCTGGATTTACTGCTCACAGTGGGACTGGCCCGGGACTTCTCTCCTTCTTCTGAGCCGGCCATCTTACTGCCGTATGGGGAGAAGGAATATCCCGCAGACAGGTATGACCCTGAAAGACAGACCAGTGTCAGATCGCAAGAAGAACCCTCTCCAGGAGCTCTATCGCACTGCAGCTCCCAAATGGCTCCCCACTGAAGCTCAGCAGGTATGAGCCTGGCCAGTACCTGGATGGGAGACTCCTGGAAAAGCTCAGGTTGCTGCTGAAAGAGGTGTTAGTGGGATTAGTAGGGGGTGCTCACCCTGTGGTTCTGTATGGGTCCTAATGCCCCAGTATGGTGATGGGGACACTATACTGTAAACAGGCGCTGTCCTTCGGATGAGATGTAAAACTGAGGTCCTGACTGTTTGTGGTCATTAAAAATCACAGGGTGTTTCTGAAAAGAGTAGGGGTGTAACCCCGGCGTCCTGGCCAAGTCTCCCATTGGCCTTTACCAGTCATGGCCTCCTAATAATCCCCCTCTATGAATTGGCTTCATCACTCTGCTCTCCTCCACACTGAGAGCTGGTGTGTGGTGAGTGTACTGGCGCACTATGGCTGCTGTCACATCATCCAGGTGGGATCCCCACTGGTGGTGGTGGAGGGGATCCCCATTACCTGTAAAGAGCTTTGAGTGGAGTGTCCAGAAAAACGCTATGTAAGCGAAAGGAGCTATTCATGTTTTGAAATGCAAATATTATGAAAAGGAATCCATCTAAAATCCTGTAATCCTGTACAGTGACGTAAGATACACCAGTAGTCAATTACCATTCAGACAAAGTCCAGCAGAGTTATTGAGACAAAAGAAATCAGATCAGGCACTGTGGCATCCATGTTTGTTTTATAGCTCAGCATAAACAGAGAACCCCCACCCTCTCACCTGGGTAGTTCTGCATCATGACGGAAGGCATCCCCCGGTACCCAGGGTGGTTGGGGTCATAGCCTTGACCGTAGGGGTACCCATGCATGTAGGGCATGTAGGACTGGTGCTGTGCCAGCGGAGAGGAGAACTGCATGTGGGCAGTGGGCCGGGGGTCCTTGCTTGCCCCGCGGTGCTCCTCGGAGGAGGGCATGGACGCCCGGGGGTCCATGCTCTCTTTGCTCTCTTCCTTGGCTGCCGTCTCCTTGGGCCGTGACCTCTCCTCCTTGCCCTTCCTCTCCCGCTCCCGCTCTTCCTTCCAGCGCTGCTGCTGCTGCTCCTCCTCCTGCTGCTGCTGCTGCTGCTTCTGCGAGTCGGGGTACTTGTTGGGGTAGATGTAGGGCCACAGCCTGGAGTCCGCCTCCTGAGAAGAAATGCCTCAGCGTCAGAACTTGAATCTTCAAAATCTACTGAAGAAATTCAGAACACTGACGATTTCACTGAACCCCACGGGCTCCACTCATCTCATCTTTTTCCAAAGCGTCTACCTAAAGACCTCTCACTCTTGTTCACATTAAACTTTGATTTGAGGCGAGCTCATTATTCAATCATTGCCACGACAGAGATTTTCACATGGCTCTCATCGGCCAGAAAGACTTCTGTGCCCAAGGCTATATTCCTCTCGAAATATTATTCTATTCTCTATTAGACTACTTCTGGATTCAGTATTCTATTATTAGTAAACTGTTAAAAGGAAACAAATCACACTGCACTCAGACATTTACTACGAATACTAATTTCTCAATCGACCAACAGGAAAGAAGCTGAAATTACAGATAGTTAAACTTTAAATCAGAGCCTGTGATACATATTTTATTGTACCACTTCGGTAAGGTTTCACATGTAAAAATAAACAGGACTTTAAAAGTACCACCAACATAGACAGTCTCTTTCGGGGGTGGGACCATATCCACGTGGTGAAAAAGGAAGTGTAATTGTAAGGCCGAGGCACCAAATTCACTTTTCTAGCTCTGCACCAGCGGTTTCCTGTCCTGGTCCTGGTGACCCAAACACCTGTTAGTTTTTGTTCCAGCTGTGCCCTCAGTTCCACTACCAAACCCTTCACTGACTTAATAAGAAGAAGATTAATGAGAACTCAGCTCTTAAACATATCGGAGCTTCAACCGTTGTGTTTTGTATGAGAAATAAAATCCCAGACTTGTGACTAGAAACAAAATGCAAATATTACATTGATGCAACTTCTTAGCTCACGTAAGTCCAATTATTTAATTATGGCTTGATGGAATGAAAACCAGCTGGTGTGTGGATCACCAGGACCAGGACTGGAAACCCCCTGCACTCCACAACCAAAATCCCACTGGTTACCTGTCTGTACCACATGCTTTGCTCCATCCCTGGCTGCCTACTGGACTCCAGGCCTGATTTGGACTCAGATACCTCCTTCCCATGATGGCCCCCCTCACTCAGCTTCATCTTCAGCCCCTCAGCCTGCTGTGACTGGATCTTGGAGGAGTCTTCCCCCTTGGGGATGATGACCGACTTGGTTGGCTCTGAAGCAGAGTCTTTTGTTTTACTGGGGGGTAAGGGCTTGCCCAGATCTGAGAGGCTGGGGGCCTTGGAGAGGGTGGGAGGAATGGAGGCCTTCTGCTTCCAATCCTCCTTCATCGACGCTTCCCTCTCTTTGAGGGCTGCATCCGACTTCTTCTCCGCTGCTCGGTGCTGCTCCACTGCCTGCCGCTGCCGCTCCTCGTACTGTTGCCTGTACGCCGGGTTGGTGTTCATCAAGTGGTTGTGATAGGCCTGCTCACTGTACCCGTAGGGGGGGACGTACGCATACTGATTATAATACAAGGGCTGCATGTACATACTGGAGCGCTGTTGGATGACAGAAGGCTGCTGCTGCTGCTGCTGCTGCTGTTGCTGCTGCTGCTGCTGTTGCTGTTGTTGCTGCTGTTGCTGTTGTTGCTGCTGCTGTTGCTGCTGTTGTTGCTGTTGTTGCTGCTGTTGCTGCTGCTGCTGCTGCTGCTGTTGTTGCTGCTGCTGCTGCTGCTGCTGCTGCTGGCTGGAGGAGCTGATCTCTGGCTTGCGCTCTTCCTGGAGCTCCATTTTCACCTTTCCCTCTGTCTGCTCCGGCTCCTCCTCTTTCTTTACTTTCACAGGCTGTCCTTCGGCCAAAGGAGCGCTGGAGTTGGAAGCCCCCGGGCTGGGGTTGGCGTAGTTTGGAGAGTAGTAAGCTTCATAGCTCGTGTAGTAAGGGGATTCTTTGTTGGGCGTTTGGGTTGGGAAGAGTGCCTTCTTGGCCCCTTCCTTCATGGCCTGGTCCTCAGACTTGGCCTTCACATTGTCCATTTTGCCTTCCCCGTCCTCCCCCGCATCCGAGATGTCTGAATAAGCGGGGCTGTTTGTCTTCACCGATGAGTTGTCCGCACCGTTCTGAGTCACCACGTGGAGAGGGGTCAGGGGCTGCACCATCCCCCCACTGTCAATCCGGCTTGCAACACCAATGGAAGGGCTTGGAGCATTGTCTGTGAAGCTGTAGATTTTGTCCGCCTCTGCTTTAATGCTGGCCAAACGACTCTGGTGGGAATCTGAGGAACCATTTAGCAGCCCGTCACTCTTGCTGCCCGGATCGGATGACTCGGAGTAAGGGCTCTTACCCTCTTCAGGTTTACCCCCCTTCCCTGAAGGCTTAGGACTGTCTGCATCTTTACTTGCCTCCTTCTTCTTTTTATCTTTTTTCTTCTTGTCCTTGGAGCTGCTCAGGGCTGGGTTCACAGTAGAGGGGTCTCCCATCACCGTGGGTTTGGGCTGGATGGCTTTCAGCTGTGGGCTCTTGGGCATAGCCTGTACAACAGTGGTGGTGAGCCCAGGAGAAGACCCTGGGCTTCCAGTGGTGAAAGTCGCAGTTTGGAAGGTGTATAGCTGCTGAGGAGGTATGGCTGGAGCTATGGGCCTGGCCGATTTCAAGCTCTTCTGTGGTAGCTTTTCAGACTTGGCACTGCTGCTGCTACTGCTGCTAGACTTCTTGGACTTGTCCTTATCTGATCCTTTCTTGTCATCCATGCCGTCATTGCTGGCATCATCTGTGAGACACGGCCCATCTTCAGAGCCATCCATGGGAGTCCCACCAGCTTCCTGATCCGTGTCGGAAGACTTCTTCTTGCTGGACTGCTTACAGCTAAATTTCCCCGATGAAGGGGATGGGCTTTGACCTTCAAAGCCTCTGCCTTTGGGGGTGACTGATCGTGCTGGCGAAAGGCATCCCTTCTGGGAGACAGAGGCTCCATTGCAGCTCCCAGGCTCAGGATGAAGTGTGGAGTCCTCTCCGTATTCACTGTCACCATCTATCTCCTGCTTGATATCGTCATCATTGTGGGCACGGGCCTGGTGGTACTTCAAGCCATTAATGTGCTTGTACTTCTTGTTACAGTTGGGGTGTGGGCAGTCAATGAGGACGGGGGACGGGCAGTTCCGGTCGAGGGGAGGGGGGAGAGGTTCCGTTTTAATGGTGGGTATGGGTATGGTGGACGGGGGAGCCCCACTGTTAGAGCTGGAGTTGGTGCGCATCCGCTTGCTCCCCTTGGTGTCCTCCGAGCTGGAGTTGGGCTCCATGTCAGAGGCCGGTTTGCTTTTCCGCTTGCTGGCAGAAGATGGGCTGGCCTTGACGTCCTCCGTGTTGCTGTTGGGCGGCGTGCGGCGCTCGGAGGAGTTCTGACTGCCCCGCCGGCCCTTGCTATTGGATCCGGCCCGGGTCTTGCTGCTGCTGCTGCCCTTGTTATCCGAGGAGTTGCTGTTCTCGTTAACAGGGGTGTTACTGTTGGGCCTCATCCTCTTCCCCCTTCCACGGCCATTTCTCATCTCCAGGTCACTTGTGGGCGACTCGCAGAACCTGAAATTCAGGAGAAACAGGTTTTATCTACCTAGCATGCCTACATTTACATAGCTGCTCATCTTCCAAGCCATACAGAGGGTTGTGAGGTCCTCGCAGAAAATCACTGGGACCGAGCTACCCTCCATCAACCAGATATATCTCGCCTGCTGCCACACCCGGGCTCAAGCTATACTTCGGGACCCAGTTCACCCTGGCCACGACCTGTTTTCACCCCTGGGTTCTGGTAGGAGGTATCGCAATATCAGAACACTGACAAATAGATTCCAGAACAGTTTCTTCCCACAAGCAGTCCACATCATAAACAGCTCAAATTAGCACCTGCACGTATTAGCACCTGCACTTTAAGGTACTGCACTGTTTGCAGTATGTCCTGTCTTGGCTGTATTATAATATCTATTGTCTAAATGTATTGTCCATGTCTGTTTGTCATCTGTGCATATTGTTTTTTTCCCTAACGTTACTGGGTACAGCTGAACGGGTAAGCATTCCAATACACTTGTTGTATATGGCAAATAAAGAAATCTTGAATCTTCATACCTATTTGTGGAAAGCTGAAACATTTTTGTCCTATAAATCACTTTGTAATAGAAAAAATATATTTTATGCATCAGCATCCCAACTGAGGTTCCAATCATTACAGAAGGCATTCACATGAGTAACACCCTTACTGAAATTCAGATTCCAGCAAGAGGCTTTTAACTGAATATAAAGAGTGCTGCAGACAAGAAATAGAGATTTCTATGTGATGCTCCTTGTATCACTTATCTAAGCAACTGCTTAGTTCCGGCACATCACATACCACCCTATTCACAGTCTGAATTCCTCTGTCCTGAATGTCGATCAGATGCCTGAAGATACTCCAGCAGACAGAAGATAGGGAAAGACTCGGTCTGCCACTCAAGAGGTAGTGAGAGTCACAGTGATTTCCTATAAAACAGTCTGCTGGCTTCAAGCTTCTGGATGAGTTTAAACTAAGCTGATAAAAAAAAATAAAAACAATACTGTGTACTGTCTACAAATTCTTCTTTGTATTCCAGAATATTAATGGGGAAATTATTTTTTAAAGAAGATTGCTAATAGCAGTAAACAAAGTTAATAAGCATTCTCTTTAATTTTCTAAGAACTATGAAGTTCAACTTCCTAGAGCTCTGAAAGAGAGTTTCAATGTGAAAGGAGGTCATAGCTTGCTTAGAGATTACAAACAACCACATGGGCAAGAGGGGATTCCCAGAATATTCCTTTTCATATTTCTGCTGGATTATCAAGGGCAGGTGAATTTCATCCATTCTCTGTTTACACAACTCTCGGCGTCCTCACCTTGGAGGTGCCCAGTCGTGCCTTGTACAGTCTAGCAGAGTCCCAACATAAGTCTTGTTTCTCCAAGTGACATTGACAACCAGCATTCCTGGAAAAGAAAAACAAGCAAAGATAAGACTTAAAACATTCATGCAGTGATTCCAAAAGGAATGTACATGAGGTAATAATCTTGTCCAGTTTGTTATTACGTCCAAAGTGTACTTGATACCAAGAACTCCAACATATCAATGACAACACAGCCATGTGACTGCTTTCAAAGCTTCATTTCATGATGATAAAAGCTAAGGTAAATATGACATGAGCTCGAAAGAAGCTTATATCATCAATAATAATAATAATAATAATAATAATAATAATAATAATAATAATAATAATAATAATAACAATAATAACAAGTTTCAATAAAAGTTACCGATTATGCCAACTGACCCATTAAAATTCAAATGAATTTAGTAATTATAATAACATCACATTTTCTACCTGCTTTTACATTTTAAAATTATAAAAATTTAAAAAGTTCACATAAAAATGTTAATTTGATAACACCATGAACGAAAGCATTCCGCAGTGAAAAGGGTGTGCAGGATTTCTTGGCTCAGGATTGCAACTATCATACATTACTGTATCAAATGCTGCTACTAATTGGATTTTCAGCTTCAAAGCAACTGTCAGGCCTTTAGTTTTGGGGGCCAAACTGCTGGTGCACATTTGCAAAAAACACAAAAGAAAAACTGAAGAAATATTTTGCAGTAATAAATCCATTTATAAAAAGAAATCCAGTGCTATGAAAGGAAGGGATCCCATTTTAGTAGGCAAATACCTTCAAAGAAAAAAATGGAAAAGGGAAAAAATCAGGCTGCTAGCTTCAGAATCAGTACAGTAGAATGCCTGACAAGCTGGTTTTCCTTTTTAATTGATAACAGCATGATTTGAACAGTGTACTTTGGCAGCGTACTTCGGCAGCGTACTTCGTTTAAATTTTGCAGACCCATTAGTAACTGAACTGCTGTTCATTGGAAAAAAAAACTTGTTTCATTCTACAATGTTTTTGATCGTGTCCTCCAACTGCCTTTGTTTCCAGTTTCCTGGGCTCACAGTAAAGGTCAAATTATTTATGTCACACTGAAAACCACTGAAGCATATCAAAGTGTTTCCAGTTGTTGGAGCAAAGCCTGCCTGCACAGATTTATCTTCTGAAGGACCGTGTGGCTTCTTGACTGACTGCTTTGATTCTGCAAGTGAAAGATTTGGTTAAAGGGCTTCCTAACAGTAGGTGGCAGCAACTGTCAAACTTGACAATTTTGTCTACTGAGAAGCAGCTGCAAAATCCTTTAGTAATAGGCTGTTTCATTTATCTTGGCTATAACAGACTGGTATGCTCTTGACCAGAATTGCTGGTTTAGTTTCACCTTTAGCTATGTAGACCCACATGATGAAACCAACAAGAATTCATCATTACATCAAGCCACACACACAATTCTCCAGATATCTGATTTAAGGTACTTTACAAATAGAGACACTTGTTCTTAATCCTACAGCTATTCACTGAATGGAAAAAACAGTGATGACTTGCACAGCACCTGTGTCCTGCTGTGTTGCTTTAAAGTTAATTGTTCAGATTTAATCAGGAGAGGCAATGAAATGCTCATTGGGACAGCATGTTTAAAGATCAAATACCACTTGCTGTGCTAATTCTTGGAGGTAAATGTGGGAAATTAAAACCACCAAATTACAAAGTGCCAGCAGAAGCAGCACAAGGTATAATCAACACTGCCAAAACTGCTTTCCACTTACAAAACTTGGATAACGAATGGATATCTTTTTCTTAACTTTACAGTTTCAAATATTAATATCACAAATACAGATGTAATTCAGTCTGAGTCAAACCTGACTGTCAAAATATAGTGAAAAATAAGTCAAAACACCAGACCAGCCAGAGTTGCATACATTACTAAAACACAAATGTGTGTGTGTGTACGTATTGAATATTTCAAAACGCTGCCTACAAACCCACACTGTTCTCTTTCGCAATGGCTGCAGGCCTCGGGCCTCACTGCTGTTTGAGATCTTTCCCCTGGAGGTGACCTGCATTTGCCAGCTCAGCCCTCCCAAAGTAACAAGAGTCTGCAGTGAGGTAACGTGTCTAATGGCACAGGAATGCTTTGCTGGCAGCCTGTAGACTAATTCACTTTTTATTAGCTCAGGAAACTTCTACTCCCCATCCCCCTTCCCTGTGCGCCATCTCCTTTTCTGTAACGCAAAACCTGTTCAGCTTTCAGTTTGCTCTGCGGTTGCTGTGGGCTGCCTCGGCACCGTGCCAGCCAGTGGGTGCAGGAGACGAGGGGCGGTGTGCACTTACAGACAGCCACACACACACGGCCGTTAGGGCCTTCATAGACACGCAGCAAGGGCAAAGCATGTGTTCAACACCCCAGTCCTGCAGCACTGTAAGTAAACAAGGCTTTTCACCCCCCCTGGGTCCTTCTGTTACTCCAGACAGCCAAGCACGGGCCTGCGGGTCCTCAGCTCTAGTCTTGCGACAGATTACTCCTTTTTGAAGGGATTACGGAGAGCAGGGGGGTTCAAACGAGAATAAAATAGGTGAACTAACAGATTTAGACCTCTACAAAACGTGCCAACTGTTTTTCTTTTTACAGCAGGAGACATTTATGCATAGGGGGATAGCACTTCCAAGCCATAAAGACTGTAGGCAGTCTAAAGTATGAAGGCAACACTGTCCAGTCCAGGCTCATGAAGGGTAGGACTGATAGATTCATATCGGAAGCCATGTAAAGTGACTGAATTTAATATTGCACCCATCTTACTTTCCAAACTTAGCCTGAGTGAGGCTGTAAGATCTTACATTTTCCAACCATCCAACCATTTGTTCCTGAAGCTTAAGCATGTAACATTTCTACTCACACTCTAGTACCAACCTAAACACCTTTATTAGCACAGCACCAAACAATCTTTAAATTACTTAAGCTAGTTGCTTTGTAATGAAAAACGTAATATATATATAATATAAAATATATAAAATGTGTGAAAGGGACAAAACATAAGTCCTATAGCACCTCTGTTGAATACCTACGCGTCAGATCACAGATTGTAGCATTCTTGGACTGTGTGCACAAGGTGAGTTAGTATGTGTATTTGCCCATTTCTTTTCTGACTTGTTCTTTGTGTTTCACTTGTTATATTTTAATGTCTGTTTCTGCTTAAGATTTTGACTTGACCTTTTTCTGGGAACTTTTTCAGTCATACTACATTGATTTTCTAAAGCTCACTGACAAGAAACATGCAGCCGAATCAGAAGAATACTATAAACACCAGGACTGCTGGACTGAAGATATCCATTCATACCAGAGCTGGACTGCCTGTGAGCAACTGTGCACCAGATCTTGTGACAAGCAGAGAAGGAATGTTGATAAGACACAAATGTACTCGCTTGTCATGGGTGAATGGTTTCTAAGATTTTCTGCAGATGCCCTCCACTGTCTCAGAGAATCCAGCTCGAGATTTACCCACATAAGAAAAGAACCCCCCCCCCCCCCAGTGTCTGGGGTCACTAGAGGAACAGATTTTCGGAAGCCCTCCTTCTGTTAAACTCATTAGAGCTTCCCAGATCATACTGGCTCAGAGGAAGACGGTCGTCTCTCTGGTTGGCTCAAAAATAGCCAGCT
The DNA here is from genome assembly GCF_040954835.1 of Lepisosteus oculatus. Lineage (NCBI taxonomy): Eukaryota > Metazoa > Chordata > Actinopteri > Semionotiformes > Lepisosteidae > Lepisosteus > Lepisosteus oculatus. The sequence goes on from NC_090700.1 coordinate 60,050,222, forward strand.
GCCCTAATGTTTTTGAAGTGAAAATGGGCTTTTGTTAAAACCTCCCATCCCCTAGAAGGAGCAAAAGCCGTATAGTTGGCAGGAAAAAAACATGTTAGACCTTCATCAAAAAGCTCTTAATGATACTAAAAATTGACAAGATCTCAGCAGGCTGGACCCTCAGGTCACCAGCTACATCTGCCCATCAGGAGTTTCATTAGGCGGCTCAGTCTTCACTCACAGCCCCCCTGCAGCACCTGAACGAGCCAAGTCTGCAGGCCAGCAGTCTGTTTACTGACCCCTACAGTCCTGCCACTGTGGTTTTAGTCATTTAATTTTATTTGGACAATGCCTTTTCACTTCACTGCTGGCTGGCAGTCAACGCTGGTGACGAGACGGATCTTTGTCATTTCATACACACTTCCAACTGAAACAATTACCAGTACCAACCGTTAAAGAACGACCTCCAGCTGAAAATAAGCCTTTTCCTGCTTAATTAAAAGGAACAGTTTACGTCATCAGCGGCACTCTTTCTATTTTATTCATGACTTATTGACTAATTTAAGATGTGTTCTGTGGGATTTTTTGTGTGAAAAACAGGACTACACAACACCCTGTTTGGTGAAACACACACAAAACATCCCTGTAGCACTCGTGTAATTCCTCTGGCAAAGAGGTTAGTGAGAATGGCCAAGCCCAGCTAGAATAAAAAATGTAAATAAAAGAAGAAAACTGCTTTCCTAATCACAGGTTCTTCTGGAGTTTTTAACTTGTGCGACTACTGAGGCAGCTGTGACTGGTTTTCCAAGGATGTCTAGTTCAGACATAAGACCAGAAATCAGCCTCATGGGATTAAAACAGAAATTTGCTCCTTACTAAAATGAAAAAAAATCTTCACACATGGTAGATCCAAAAACATGTTTCAAGTTTAATGCAGCAAAAAGGTGGTGGGAGAGCTCCCTTCTCTTTATTTTACAGAGAACTGTGATGTTCAGAAACCGAGCCAGAGATTTCTTTTGTAAAGCTGTTGGGCTGGAAAAACCGGGAATGACTCTGCTCTCACTTACTGTCTCACACCTAACATAAACCAGGAGCTTTAAAAACGAATCCATTTCGCATTTCGCTGAAACCTTAAGCACTTACAGAGCTGTGGAGGAATGGGCGCGAGTTAGGATGAAGGCAGTTTCTGACACGTGCAAGGCGCTACTCAAATTTCGACACCTTGTATCGATTATAAACACATGCTTCTGCTGTTGCTTTTTATGAACATTTTTTTTTGCTGCACACTAAAAAAATGAAGATGTCAACAACGGAAAAATTGGGCCTGCCTCTGGCCAGAATCAATTTCCATTCCAAATCTGTCTTGTGTGGCTAGCTGCGTGCGTTCTGGAAAACAGCCACATCCACCACTGGAAAGAAACCAACTGTGAGTGAGAAAGACCAGGACAGAGGCCTAACCACAGGCAGCACAGTCGAACCAAACTGGCCTCGTGCCGGGCAAGAGTGAGTGCAAGCAGCTGTGAGATCTTCCATGCACTCTCGATGGGTTCTGCCTTTTATGTATTTTTGTGCGTTATCGCTGCCAAAATATCCATCTTCATTTACACTATTCAAGTACAAATGGGGAGGTTGAGAAGAACCAGTCGTGCCTTCAGAACTGCCTGGCGAGAGCCGGGTGTCTGATTTAACACAGGAGTTCGATGCACGTTTTCAAAAAAGCACAAACGTTTTCGACGTCTGAAAAAATCTACCTGAACTGGACTTCCTTTATTAAATATTTTAACACGCAGTGTAATAATAAAGAAGGACAGAAAGCTAAATTCCCTCACTCCTTACCCTTCAACTTCAAAGGATAATAAACATTATATACATAATAAAACCTGAAAAAGTACTGCAGCTCCTAAACAAGTTGACTATAATGGCAGATGCTGACACCATTATTCATGACTTTTCTTGAGTTTTATACTTGCTAAATTTGGACCAAGATTTTTTTTTAAGACTGGGCAGATCAAAGCAGGCACACTGAGCGTCATGAAGAAGGCTTTCACTGGAAGCAGTGAGCCTGGAAACGTGTCAGGCTAACGTTTTATAGCAGCAGCATGCAGGCCTCAAGAGCGTTTATGCTTTATGAACATGCCCTTCTGTCCACCTGTGAGGACAATCATCTTCAAAAGTCTTGTTAACATCCTTGCATCTTCCAGACACCAGCACCTACCACTCTTCCTACACAGCAGCACTGGCCAGTTTGTGGGACTGAACACCTGGGGCAGAGATGAACTCAGTCATTATTGACTGCTCAGATACAGAAGTCCTCCTTCAGCCACAAACCATTGTTTAAATACTGAGTGCGAAAAGACAACATTTTGGGAAAGGACAAATATGGCACTGCTAAAAGACAAATTCACAGAAAAAGGGTAAAATCGTAGATTTAATTAAATCAAACACCTGGAACCTCAAAAAACAACGTGGCAAAGCAAAAAACACTTCTACAATACACAGGGGAATCAAAGGGAGTTCCGTCTTTTCCTGGTCCAAAACAACATTTTACATCCATTTATAATTAGATTGGTCTCAGACCTTCTTTTTAAACTGAGTGCAAGTCTAATGTTCATTCCCTCTACAGGTCCTAGACTGATACAAAATCATTATTCTTTAGATTAAAAAGCAAAATCTCTCTATTTCATTGCTTTCCTAAAGATCTGTGAAATTGGTTATCAAATGATGTAGCTTGAGGATTGGTTGTCAAAACCCCAGAAAAAGAAGATCTCCTAATAGGTACACAGTTATAGTTGCTCACTGTCTAGAGTAGAACTTCACTGTGTAGAAAATGTTTCTTTGTGGTATGGAAAGCAAAACTAAATTCAGTGTACAGCTGCACCTGACAAGATGCTCAAAATACCTGGGAGGAGGATGAAACTCCATGTGGCTGAAACTAAAGCCTAACAACCCATCACTTCTATTACTGCCAAAACAGCAGTGTGGGCTGAATAAATCAAGACAGCAGCAAAACTGCAAGTTCACTGTGCCACAGGATTCGTAGTGAAGTGTAAACAGGGATTAATGTTGTAAATGTATCAAATGTTTCCCCAACACTTGCAAAACCCTTGAATATTAAACTAAAATCTGGAACCCTTTACAGTATGAAGATCACAATACATAGTATTTTTTATCAATACTGATCATGTTTCTCTCCCTTTTCAAAAATACAGTAGAACTATCTATCTGTGGTGATCTAATGTGACGGTCCCAAGATTTCCCAAGATTTCAACAGTCGCCCCCTTTGCGGAATAAGTCCGAAGATGTACAGCAGGCCTGCTCCGTAAGGATAACCCATTCGGGAGAGGACTTCTACAGGTGGACAGTGAGGTTGAGACTGCTCTCTCACTCACACTCACACACTCACACACCCAAGTCAACTTACTAAACGTGTTGAAAAGCGGGCGAGAGAAAAGCATGCGGAGCGCGTCAGCGCCTTTCCCCGGCGGACGGCCTGCTCCACTGCAGCCTGAGCGGCCCCGCACCCCCACGCCTGTCACCGAGACGCCAGGTCCTGGGGGGAAGACACTGCCAGGCCTCACTCCCCCACACCACACACGGACCCCCTCGCTGCCAGTCAAAACCCACCACCCAGGGCAGCGAAGCAATCCCTCCCACAGGGGGCACGGGGCAGGCCCAGAGAAGCCCAGGCCTGGTGTCCACCATGCTGACGTCATGGAAAGCTGAAGTCTCGCAGGGAGCAAAGCAGGGTCGCTGGCTGGTGGCCAATGCCTTACATACAACCTCTCTTGTGCCGAGCACCCCTCCCTCCTGCTGCAGACCCCAGTGCGAAGACAGAAGAGGGGCTGCCTCTCGCACAAACACGAGTGCCCGGATCTGCGCTGACAAGCCTCAGGCTGGGGGCAGACTCCGAATGCAGAGCCTGTGTGCAGGCTGAAGGATCCCACTGCCACGTTCTTTGAAGATTACACACTGCGCATATGATTTACTCAGACTGACCAGCATTAACATCTTTTGTCTTAGCTATACAGCATAACAACAACAACGACAAAAAAAAGAAAGATAATACCATAGGATTACATAAGACACCAGCCGGTCTGTTAACTTCTAAATTCAGGTTCCAGCACTGGGAGTCTCTCCAATACTACCCAGCTCTGCTGCACAATTCACTTGCTTTCCCTGTGGTGCACGACACAGGGCCGAGGTACTGGCGGGTGGCATTTTTAAAAGAAGCCTAGTAAAATCACTGGAGCCGATTCCAACCAAAACAGATAAAAAAAGACAAAGGGTTGTTGGGGCGAATGAAGTATGAGGTGACAATGATCTTCCTACAATGAAAAGCAATTTACTTGAGCTTAGCAGCACATTACAACACAAAGACAGTCTGCCTGCCTGTTCCAGGAGAGCTGCATGCATCATCTCCTGGAAGCACACGTGAGTGAGAGATATGGCTCATGTGCTGCTCATTTTGAAGGAGACCTGCTGCGCTGGTGTTGCCCACAATGGTCTATCAGCTCCATAGGGAACCTTATCGTCTTCCTCGAGCCACTGCTACAGCAGGAGGTGTGTACCACACACTCTAAATCTTAAACTGATATAAAGATGCCATATGGCAATTTTTCTTTCAGTAGTTTATCAAAGCACACTGACAAAACCGCTTCTAAATTAGATTTATTCTCAAACATGACTTTTAAGAAGAATTACATCTGTAAAATTCAGTTTAACACTGTAATATTCCGACGTTCGACAGTGCAGATCGACGAACATCTGCTAAACAATATGTCACCCACTCTCAGTATTGAGAGATTATCAATTTAGAAATCTGATTTAGTTACCATTTACGTTTCTGTTCATAAACCCAATTAGGATTATATAGTTTGCCACTTCAACCATTTTCTGAAACCACCTGGAACAACCTCCTCTGTAATAAACAGATGACAGACCCAAGTGACCATTTTTGTTAAAGGATTCTGAAGCAATACATCAGAAACTTAGGAGCAGAAATAGATGGACAGACCCAGCTGCCATATAGGCACCTCCGTGCTTTCCTGCCAAGCCAAAAGGAGTAACCCCCCTCTTCAACGAGCACTTACCATCCTCTGTTTCCTGCCAGACGATGCCTTCCAGGTTGACACTGGTCCCGGGTTCACAGGGTCCCAAGCATTCGGGCTCTGTTGCCAAGGCAACATCAGAGGTGTTGACAGCCACTGAGCGTGTCCGGACCATGATCTGCTCGCAGGGGGAGGCGATGTCATTGTTCCCAGCTGGAGCCAGGAGGTGCAGCGGGGGAGGGGCAGGGGTGGAGACCGGAGACTCCATCTGCGGGGCACAGAAAAACAGACCCACCGGTGGTTAACCTACAGCACCACAGCAGAGGAAGGCTGTAAAACCCAATACTCTATTAGGACTCAAGTCCCCCTCCTTGACTGGACTCGGAAGAAGAACAGCTTCATCACAGTTTTGTCATATACTAGCTCTATCCAGTAGGGTGTTTAGGCGTTTAGGCAGGATTCTGACTTAGAGGCGTTCAGTCATAATCCCACAGACCACTGGCTCCTCAGCCAAGCACACGCACCAAATGTCTGAACCTGCGGCTCCTCTTGTACTGAGCATGATTACTATTGCAACAACACATCATCAGTAGGGTAAAACTAACCTGTCTCAGTAGGGTGAAAAAAACAAATGTTCGTTTTGACAATGACTGCTTTTTGACATGTGAACAACTGCAATCTGTACCTGTTTCATCATCTTTTGGCAACAGAAACAATGCTTCTTTTATTCCCAAGAAATCCAAATGGCCCCTTTCAGCTGTCTCACTGCTAAAACCAGAAACTGAAAGTGAATGGAGGACAACCAGTGTCTTCCCAAATGAATGCCCAGACATTCACAGATTCTCCCTGTGTGACCTAACCCAGCAGATGCTGCGGAGCTTGTTAAATGCTGAAGGCCAGCGTGTGCAATTTTCAGCTGACCTTTCTGAATAATGAAGCACAATAAGATAATATAACACCACACACCCTAGAAAACTCTCATTGTGTCTCAAGACACGAAACGTTTTTTTTTTACTGCTGCATGTTACACCTGAACAGGTCACAGTGACCAAGACCTCAAGGATCATGTGTTTCTAGAAAATGTAAAGAAGGCAAAAGGAACAAAAAGACAAAAGAGAGGAATTTGTCCCTGCAGTGGTTCCTGAAAACAGACTCTCGCTAGAAGATTTTCTCATAAGTTCTGGTATGACATTCATTGATTTTTTTTTTACTTTTATAAGCTAAAGAGATCAGAAATGTTTCCTAAGAATAAGTAGTTAACACTTCCTTGATGTTATGGTGAAGAGTAGAAATAAAAGGTAAGTGTCAGGACACAGACCTTCATTGCTCAACTTGTTTTCCTGACTAGAGAGCAGGAATGCACACATGTAATGTGGGAAGTTACACTACCAGACAGATACAACATAAACAAAAGAGTCACCATGGTATACAGGAACAAGACTTTCTATGATGAAAACCGATTCACTTAACCACTATTGAGGTGATCGGTGATTGTTCTCGACAAACACAGCAGCTGTGTGGAGTCAAGGTTAGGGCTCTGGGCTGGTTGTGTATTCAACTCATGGGTGGAACCCTGCTGTGGTACCCTTGAGAAAAGTACCTCACCTAAATTCAACAAAATACCTCAACAAAATCCCCAGCTGTATAAATGGGTGAAAGTGTAACTCACTTTGGATAAAAGCGCCAGCCAAATAAATTAATAACAGCTAAATATACAATACAGGAGCCTTAGACACCTAAAACAAACCAGACATTTTGGATCCTGTGAATTATGTTCTTTAGCCAATGAAGACAATCTTGTGCCACATTCCCAGTTCTAGACAAGGTTTATGAACTTTTCTGCAGTAAAAAAACAACTTCAGAAAAGAGGGTAAAATCTTATTTTAGGTTCGAAAACATGACCAATCTGAAGCATCACTCCTTCCAAAGTCATAATAATGTGATGTGCTGTTCTAGCACTACAGCAGTAATACGAACATTATTTTGCTTTTCTGGGGTACACACACGAGGGCTCAATGATCAAGGGCAGCAATGCGTAACATAAGAAAATGAAAACGATTGCCCCCCCCAATCCCAGAAAATGTTTTCTGAGGTATTCTGCTCCTATGGACGACAAGTGTCTAATTCTGCTATCCATAATGCACTGTAATTCTGTTTCCACTTGGTTATCGCAGTGAACTGGCACGAGAACAGAGCTTGCCTTTGGAATGTGGGATGAGAGAAAGTGCCTCTAATATTGACTTCAAGACAGAAGAGAAAATTTAACTACACGTACTTGAAATAAGCATTTACTCAGTAAACCAAGTAAATTAAAGGTGAAAAACAGCCTTTGTACATCATTAAGCAAACAAACTTAAGTGGTAATAGGTATGAAACAGTGGATAAGGGATGCTTGATGTATTGAAGTATCATGTAGCAGCTGCCATGCAATATTAATACTCAGAAAATTCACCGTCTTACTCAGTGAAAGTCTGGGTACATTTCCCAGAGTACTCAGGATATACTTTCAGTTTCCCTCTGACTCATACAGAAACCTCTTTCTTCCATGAAAGGGTTAATGGTTTGGTGTCAGTTTACAACAAGAATTACAGAGGCTGGCTGCCTGTGAAGCAGAGGAAGCAGGTAATCACCCCGCAACAAGCCTGCTTTCAATTAGCAGCCTGTGAGAAAGACCCAGGCATTGAACTGGGGTCAGTGAAAGACAAAGAAGCTCTCCACACTGTGGGTGATATCTACAGGCTCCCACACCACAGCCTACTGCTGTGTCTGCATTCGTCAGACAGTCACAGGGCATTCTTGATCCAGACATTCCTGCACAATGGCCTGACATTCTCCGCATTCTGATTTTTTCCCATTTTATTTAGGGAATTTACTTTTATTTCTAAAAAATACGTCACATGCGTATTTCTGTGTTTATAGACGTTAAAATTGAAAATGGGTTTTGTGGGCAAGCCACAGAGGTGGGGTGCATGCTCTATTTCACCACTGCATCACAGTTTCTTTACCAAGAGTCTGAAGGGCTGTACACAGAGGCCTCACCCTCCCAGGCAATCTATTTTGGCAACCTGCGAGACACACCACTTGGGGCACAGCATCAGACAGGGCCTCAGAAACCCATCATGCCCAGTGAATTTACAGCGTGGATGAAATCAGTCCAAACCGAAAACAAAAGCCCAGCTCACTTAGGAGCTCTACTTAAAAGGACCATCTTCAGTCCATAACCATTACCTGCCAGGTAGCCAAGCTGCTTCCCGGCTTCACACTAAAGCGACACAGTGATGCTCTGAATTGCAATCCACAAACAACACACAAACTCTTAACCACTTCAAAACGTGGTCATAATGCTTCCAGTCCCTCCAGTTCTATTGTAATAAACTCAAGAAGAATCTGCTCTTCTTTCAGGCAGAAGACCAGCTCTCTTAGGGAAGCCTTCGCTTGCCGGTGGTATATGATCACCTGACCATTCAGCTTTGACCACATGCTGCAGGACATCCTCACAGGCTTCTGAAAATGTAGTGGAACATTACCCTCCAACTCTAATGTCACTGTTGACTGGCTAAAAACTGACAATCAGGGATAAATTCATTATAAATGTGCTTGATCATCTGTACATTGGCAAACTTCTCGTTTCAGTTAATCTGCTTCTGTAAGTGTTGCTCTTTAAGTCTCCATTTTAAACATATTTACAGAAACGACCACAAAGTCTTAAATTTAGGGTTCTTACTAACCCTAGTTATTCCCAACTTGGCAGACTGAAACCCATTGCCTGCTCCATTTCCAGCTCTATATAGCCACAACTCTTTCTGGATTTACCAAGGTCTAGCATGAAGTAATTGATTTTCCCTACAAAGTGTTCTAATGGGGTTTGCCTCCACATAAAGCAGAGTGGTACTGTTCAACTGTTTAATCTTCAGATCTTGTGGATCCCTAAGTGGTACCAGGATTATGCAAAGTTAAGATTTTTTTGTAAAAAAAATTGACATTAATGAACGCCTTTTCGTCAAATAAAATATAACTGGAAATTTAATTTAAGCATTTCACAAAAGCTCTTTTTAAAGTTGTTTAATATTACCAGTCAAAAATGTGTCATGCATCTTTTGGGAGCAGAATGGCAAAATACACAGGCAGCTGCAATACCATAGAGCTGCTCCTAACAGGAGAGGATAAGCAACAAAATGAACAATGAATTAAATGGGGTCACTTTATACTGTCCCTAAAAATTATAGTGAGTCTCACACACTATGCACAAACTAGGTGAGTCAGGCAAGAAATCCCCACACACACCCCATGAGGAGGAGCAGGGAACCAAACTAGGCCCTCCTGGACCTGAACAGAGTTTTGCAATAGGTCTGTTTTGATTTCAGATTCAGCTTCAAGTTTCCTCCTTATCCTTTGACCCATTAGGTTTGCTGGTTTTATTTTGTACAAAAGCCTTCTTTACCCATCTTTCCAACAAGACCATAAGAACTGAAAGGTAATTAATTTGCCTACCTGCCTTTCCACTCATTTTCAAAGCAAATGCTATCAAGAGCTTTTTTGTCAGAGTTGGCAAACACGGGAAAGGCAATAGAAACTCAATTGTTATGTGTGTGGTAGTGTCCCTAAGGTGTTTACCTAAAGCAACAAAATCCCTAATGAATTGAGACAAGAGTAGGATCTCTAATTACAGGAGGTACAGCTGCTTACTGCAGCTAGCGGAGGTTTTGAAGATGGTCCTTCAAGGCTCTTACCTTTAAGGATTTTTTTTAAGTGTTAGAAAGTATCTGACGTAATTAGATGCTAATGTAAAAACACAAAAAAGTCTTTGAATCATGAACATGCCCCCTAGGCAACCACAAAATAAGCTATGTTCAAAGAGAATGTGGTATTTTGTGGTACCTGCAGGAAATCTGCAAGAGGGACAGAGTATATTAAAGGCTTGTCTAATTTATAAAAAAAGCCAAGCAAATGTTATACATGTTTGTATAAGGATGATGGAACATTACGAACTGACAAAAAGATGTACAGCTCTCACTCCTACGTAGTGTCAACACAGCACAATAAATGAATTTCTCAGTCACATTTTGAGGGTGGTTTCCAAAACTTAATTTTGGAAAATTATTCACCAAACAATTTTTTTTTAATTAACTGAGCTTCAAATATGCTCAGTTGCAAAGCTGAGTAGTAAGGAACGGTACAAGAGGATACAAGCACTTTTCTGTTATACAATAATAGAGCGTCACTGGATTCTAAAATGAGGAAATTCTCTTGCTTCCCTATGAGCTGGTAGTCGGCAGATCTTTTGTGCAAGATGAGCATGCCTGTTATCAAGGTGATCAGACAAATTCGCCGTATGCCACTGTATAAGTGATCCACCATTTTAAAGGATTTAAGTCTTGGTGTTAACTTGCTGTTAACTAAAACTGGGATTAAGAAGTTGAGCTCAATGGTTTTAGTCAGGATTATGTTAGGATTGAAGTCTGAAAAGTGGTGACAATTCACAAAATACAGGTTCCTGACACAGTATGGCCAAGCCTGATCACAGAACGTGAGCTTTTCAGTCCCAGATAGTAAAGAAAAATTTTGAGGGAAAAACAACCAAGAGGTATTATGGAAAATTTATCAGAAACCAACTAAATTCTAAGTTTATCTCAGAAAACAAAAACATTATTTTACCCTTTACCCCGTACTGATGCAAATCTTTAGCAGAGCCTTACATACATTTCCCAACATTAGACTACATGCTGTACAAATGGTCAAAAAAAGTTCTGTTTAGTCTGTTTACTAGAAAAAGTCTCCTGAAAGAGGACTGGTGGTCTTGAAAGGTGTGGAAAACAAAGAGCATCAGTATCCCCTTTAACCCACAGTCGTACACATAGTCAAAGCCATGAAACATTTAAAGATCGGGCTTGTGCATAAAGTTAAAATCAGTCAAGATAATGTAAAGCAATGAGACTCAAGACAGGGAAAAGAAAGATGTTTTCCTTACACAAATAAACAATGAAGTCTTGGAAGCTAAGAAAATTCATGTTAATTAACAAAAGCCATTCTAGCCTTCTTCCATTTTTTTTTTAGTCATGACACTTGAACTCTGCTGTCAAAAACACTTTCCTGAGAGAGGGGCGTTCAAGAAATGATGTAATTCCCAAGAGCTCAGCTTCCAATGTCTGCATTTTTCAATTCCGACGGAGTTCCTGCATATCCTACTATAGCTGACTGCGAGAATGATTGAGAGTTCAAAAGTGCCACGCATCACGTCTCTGGCATCCAATAACAGCCTGTGCGAGCTGCTGGGAGAAGGAAGCCTAAGGCCAGGATGTTCTCAGCAGGGCCAGAAACAACAGTATGGAAATACATCTGTTGCACAAGTGGCCATGTCTGCACAGCGCAACAGGAAAGAGAAATTATGCTGGCTTTCATGCATTCCTAACGAATAGTGCTGAAAAGCTGAGAGCTCGCCTTGGGAAACGCACAGGTCTGGCTGTTATAACTGAAAGACACGTTGCAGAAAAAAACTAGATCTACGAGAAATACAGTACGATTCCTTGCGTGACGACAGCATGAACCTTTATTCAAATACAACAGCAAAGGCAGTTTTATTGCGCAGTTACTCAACACAGGAAACAAGAACGAGAGCACGTTTTAGAGCATTTACCTTTTCGTGAATTTAACCATCGCACTAACAGTTTCCACAGCATCAAGAAAACTCCTTTCATTACATTTTCAAAACATATAAACTAATTGAAATAGTACACAGAAATACTCCCATCCCAGTCTGGAATATCATTATCTTACAGAGGATGAATTATGAACATTGATGACAAATGCTTGATAACTAAATTCAAATTCGGACAATAAATTCCACTTACTATGAGAGAAACAGAATACCCTTATTTGTCTCTACAGCCCCATTAGAACAGTTAAGGTTGCCCAAGGCCCTATATTGGACTGCTGCCCTCCCATGTTTTTGGCATTCAGGAAGTCACAAGTTCAATCGTTTTCACACAGTTTTCCCCAAGAGGCCTGCCTAGTAATAGGCTCAAATTTTCTTAATAGCTTTGTTTGCTTTTTCACTATACCACTAGACCCTTGATTTCAGATCAGGAAAGCCAACTGCTGAGAAAAATGCCAACCTCCCTTATTTCTTTTTCAATTTAGAATTTGGACTTGCTTTTTATGATACAACCACCCAGTTTGGAAACCAAAAATCCTTTCTGGCTTTGCTCAAACCAACAATCCCTGTACATCACAGGAAAAAGGCAGAAAAGGACAGAAAGTCTGGGGGAGTGCCACTGGGCCTGTGGGCACCAAAGTCACATATGCCAGGAGCTGAGAAAACTCCAGATAAATAATCCTAAACCAACTCCCGATGATGCTCAGACAAGAGCAAGCTCTGGGGTGGCTCTAAACTCCCTTTTTGAAAGGAATGAAAACAAAATGCTACAACAGGAAGACGGTACTGTGCCACTGCCCATGTCAAATATTATAAATGCAGGTTAAAGCTTTTTAATGATCCTGCCTCATGATCAAGGGATCCTTTGATTTATTCACTCTAAGTGCTGCACTTTGCAAGCTGTGCCGGAGAGAAACAGGACATCTATTTCACACAGATGCCAGGCTAGCAGGGGGACGCGGCTATTAATCACAATCTAAGGGATCAGGTGTAAATCTCCGAGCGCCTCCTCGCACTCCACCATGTCCAGCACGCCACCTTCACTATCGGCCCCAGCAAGCAAGCCAATCTGTCTGCTCGCGGCCGCTCGGAACAGTGACAACCACACTGTATGTGGCTCCAAGCTCGTCCGCCTCTGTGGGAACAGATGAAGAAACACCTCAAAAGGGCAACCTGGTCCTCGCATCAGCGTGGCCAACAGCAGCACATGGACTGCGATCTCCATACAGATCTCTCTACAAAAAAAAATAGTCCTTCACACTCATGTTATACTCAGTGAAGTACAACAGGACTCCTGGCCAACTGTCAACTTAACTGAAAATGCTTTTGGCTCTTGTTAGGTCTAATCATGTCAGAAAAATCAAGACGTCTCTGGATACAGAAGCATCCCATGTCTGAATTACATGAAACACCCTCTCCTTTAATCTGGACAAGAATGGCAGGTCAGCCTTGCTAAGCAAGTCATTTTTATGCTCAGGAATCTGAATTAGACCCGTGTCAACTAAATGGTGGGCTTTTCTTAAAAATTAAAACAAGAAATGCACTACATCAACAAAGCAGAACTGTTATCAGCCATTTTAAATTACTTCAAGCCAAAATAGTTCTGTCAAAGTTGTGACTGGTCACACAGTTTGCATTGAGCTTTCACTGGAACCTCACAAGCCTGCTCAAATGCTTAACAGGAAGCAATCTTCTGGGCCTACAGCAAATCAAGCTGTAAGCACTGCATCTCTAATTACAGAGTAGCTCTGATTAAAAATTTGATTTTAGAAAACCAAACACTGCCTTTAATTCAGTTTCCTTGGCCCCTGTAACTTCCCAGACTGACCACATTTGAGGTCCCAAATTGAAAGGTGCCAAGCAGCCAAAACTGGTATGGATCATTCATGACTGCCACTGCGGCTTCGGAGATTAGAAACCAACACGACTACAAGTTACTCTGCGAATCAAGCTAGAACTTCCATTCTGAGGTTTTCTCTACTCTGTCCTCACAAATCGTGACTAATGCTGTTGTCAAAACAAAACAACACAAGAAAAACCGCTGCCAGTTTACTGTAACCTCACGCTAGCTGTGGTCTTTTAATGACAGGGAAGACTGCACCTTTGGAAACGGAGGTTTCCACAAGGAAAAAAAAGGCAGGGAGACAACAAAATACATGTGGGGAAACATAAGTACTACAAAATTCCAGCCGAGAGGAGAAAACAGAACTGTTTAAGAGTGAACGCTTCAAAATATGTTTCCTGTAGTATTAACATTGCCGCAGGCCTCGATTCTTCTTAACAGCAGTTCGATCGATCTTTCTGCTGAGCTGCTGAAAACACTGGAGTTCAGTGAAAATTGAAAATCTCAGAAGAAAAGGTGTTTGAGGGCATTGCAATCTGCATGGGAATTAAACAGCCATCTATCCATTTTCCAACCTGTTTCATCCAATCCAGGGTTGCAGGGGAGCCCCAAAAAAAGAGCCATGCAGTTTTTCTCAGCTTTACAAGTACTGAGTTCTTAATTAAGATTGTGCTGTTAATATTTTATAAACTGGACATTCCAAATATAAAAACACTTTTACTTAATATCTGAAGTAGACTGTATCTACTAGGTGAAAAGCTTGTCATGAGATGTTTTGAGTATACTGAATAAAGGAAGCCAATGTATCTCTTATTACTGTCTTAATCCAATGCCTAAAAACCTATCCTGTCCTTGTAACTATACTGATGCAACCACAAATGTATTCAGCAGAACATGAAATATTCTCATCTACATTAATGATAAAAAAACATTTTTACATGTGCTTTTTGTGTTTATGGTAAAATATTATGGATAAGCCTATTGCCTGCAAATGCACTTGACGTGCACTTTAAAAATAACACACAGTGAATATAACTGCCTCCCACCACCCACTCCAAGTGTGGAAAGAAAGGTGAAACAGCTTTCAACTGTCTGTGCACAGGGTATGTCTGTTCACTGCTTTAATGTTGCAGGTCGGGCAAAAATAGCACTTGATTCACTGTTCACTGGCACACATCAAGGGGTGGACTTTAAACCCAGCCACCCAGATAGGACACAGGACTGTAACCCTGATTAAATCAGACAAAGAGTCTGCGCCTAATTCAATCCAAAAAACGCAATCATTTTGAAGAGACATACAACATCACAACCACGCATTCTTTTAATTACACTAAATGCTGTTCTTTTGAGAAGGATTAAAATACAGCAAAGTCTAGCTAGAGAAAAACAGCTTTTTAAAACATCGCATCCCAGTGGCGTAATTACCACTAAAAACTCACCTTTAAAATATACTATGTTTTTAAAAATGGAGACGGCACCTGTTCCACAGGCTGTGTACTGCATGTTATATTCTTATTGAGCAAATGGGCTGTTTTGGTGAGGCGACCACACTGAAGGCAGGAATAATGCACAAAGATCAGTGTCTTATGTCAATGAAAGCCTCCTTCCTAAACAGAAAATGATGAATGCATTTTTGTATGCAGTTCATAACAGACAGAAAAATGTATCAAGCGCCTACAGTTTAAACAGGGGAAACCTGACAGAAAATGCAGGCAGCTGAATACATTTTCTGTAGGGGACAAGAGTGGAAAGCCGACTATATCATATGGCTTTAGGGTCTGAATTTCCTTTCATCTCCTGGCCCTTAGCAACTGCATCAGGTTGCTGTTCACCTGTTGCTAAGAGGGAAACCGCTCAGTGCCCATCCTCCATCACTCACAGCTACATCAACAACAACACAAATCCTTGCATAGTATTCAAACAGACATAAAAATGAGAAAAGATTATGAGGGAGACCACAACAAAGCTATACAATAAAAAAAAATCAACCTGAGAAAACCAACACATCTGATCTTCCATAGAACCCAGCGAATACAATTAACCACCTGTTTGGCTCAAAAGAAAAGCGATCTGAGAGGCGACAGAAAATGCTTGGCTTTACCTGAAGAGGAGCCCTTTCCGTTTTCAGTGCTGAATTCACTGTATGTCCTTTACAAAAGAGGATCCTCTCTCACTACCTGTGTAGTGAATGAGAACGCAAGAGAGAGAGTGGGCTGAATAGCAGGTAGTGGTAGGGGGATTAGGAATTTCCAGGGGGAACAAGGCCACTCTCGTCTCATCAACACCTGTAATTTACCAGCAGCCAACAGCTGAACACGGCAAAGAGTAGCTATACGGAAAACAACACTTCCCAAAGCTAATTGAGCATGGCAAGGTGTAACTCGGCTCACAGGTACATTAACCCTTTCAAGCACCACGGGGGGAAAATCTATTTTCCCACCTTTTAGCATTGAAAGTTTACAGCAAGACCTGTCTTTTCATTCCAACATGACGAACAGTTCTGTCTGTCTGCTTACAAACCTTTAGAGATTAAGACAATACGGACAGATCTTAAAATAAAAAAGGGAGAATTCTAGTTCAAGGTCTGTATTAAATCAGTAGTTTTTATATACTTTATAATGGTTACGGTGATGCAATAATGCTGATCTTAAACAAGAAACCATCAACCTATAATAAGAGGCTTTTCTACAACCAGCTGCTACTGAAAAAGCAACTGGATGTCCACTTGTTAGCTACTCTTACATTTGCACCAAAGATATTTTTAAAAATGCATTTCATTTAATTGATGACTAAACCTTATACATCTGATGCCTAAGGTCACGTATTCATTCAGTATCTTGCAGTGTATTTTTAAACCCAGCCATTGTCCTTTACTGGGACTGGGTACCAACTCCCGTGCCATTTCAGCTTCAACTTTCAACAATGCAACACATCCAGTATGGTCATCGGGAGATTCTACAACAAGGTCTGAAAAGGTTTGTGGGACAGGAAATAAGTCTCCCACTACTGAGACTTTTACCATTATAGTTGTCAAGAGAACAAGTCATCCAAATGCAGAGCGGTGCACAAAAATTAAGATTAAAAAAATCACAATACTCATTATGCATCAAAGTACTGAAAAATCATCAAGGATTTGCCTATCCCTCTTGTGGATGTGTAGAAGTAGAGCACAGTGAACCTATTTTCAGAGAAAGGCTTCATTGGATCCCTGTTCTGACAGTAAAAACAAATTAAAACCGTGTTAACAGGCACTTACACAAACCAGATGTTCTATAACTTTATGCATTATTTCAGTTAGAGGCTATTATTTCGACCTAATATTTAACCCATGTGTTTTTTTGTGATGCGATTAACAGCTGCCGAAGTGAGCGCTTTTCTTGGTTTTCCCCTATGCGTGAAAAGTGGCACTAGACATGTCACAGAACAAGTTTCCACCAGGTGATTTGTTAGCTGCAAGTAAACAGTGACACCTCTCATCATGATATACAAACAAGAAAAAAAAAAACAATCTGGTGTTTACTGAAACTCTCTGCTTATCAATATTCAAAACTACAACTAAGGCCAGTGAATCCAGCAGGTAGCATGTTTTACTCCTGAAAGGGCATGTGTCCACAAAGCATTGCGCCACTGTTCCACAAATCACCTGATGCATTATATATGTATAAAAACAGGAAGTGCATGATATACATTACAGTACTGAAGTGCACAAAGTTTCAAAGATATGAGTGAAAATCAACCTTAACCCCAATCCCCTCCACAACCTCAGAAAAAAAAACCCACTGTTTTCTGCCAATGCAAGCAGCTTGTAAAAGCCCAGTTCAAATCTGCTGTGATAACTACAAATAAAATAAAAAACTTGACTGCAGCTGTACCTTCCCTCTGAGACTTGGCTGGTTGGCCTACCCCCAGCAGGTGTTAAACACACAATTCTCCGGATCGGGGCAGGAGCCTGGCCCCCACCCCCACCCCCTGAACAGCTTGGTTGGGCCTGTGCCTGGCATTGTGCGACTCCCAGCTGGAGGGGGGGGGACCCGCATTGTGAGGGGCTGGGGGCCCTCGCCCGCCTGCTGAGGAGAACAAGCTGCCTCCCCCCAGCGACTGCGCCGACCTGAATTCTTCCACTGCTGGCTGAGAAAAGGGAAGTGCACTCGCTGCCTGCGTGGGAAACAGGCTCGGCAAGAGTGCTCTCGCACTGAGCAGGAAACATCTCTCTCACTGCGGCGCGAGAAGATCTCTGTTCACAGTGTCATTCCGCAGCAAGTGGGGAACATCTGGTTTTCTGCTTTGGGAAAACCTTCGTCAACCCGTATGTATATATATATTTTTTTGTTCTGTCCCATACTCCACTCAGGTCGTCCCTGCACCTGTCTCAGAGAAATCGGCTCTGCAGGCCTTAATCGGTGAAGACATTCCCGCAGAAATCTCATGGCTTTGGACACATTCCAAAAGGGAAAAATGAAAAGAAGAAATCACTTATCATTTACGATAAGCGCAGGGGAGTACAGCAGTGTATTTTCCGAAACCACAAAGTGATACAGGACCAAAAAAAAAACAAAGAAAACCGAGAAGACCATCTCTGCTGGTCTAAAAGTTTCACACTGAACTCGGGTCCTTTGATCTGTGCCGTGGAAACTACCGGAAACCCCTCCCCCACCTCATCCCCCTCCTGACCTCAAGTCATTCCAGAAGCATTTATTACAATAATAATCCACATTCTTGTCAAGGTCACCTTTTCCATTTCTAACTGAAACCCTGCGCTTGGAATCTGACAACTGTAAATCCAGATAAGCTGCCGAGGGCAGTTTGAGGATCTCTCTCACAAACCTACTGCTTAGTCATGCACTGTATGTCACAATTTTTTTCTATCTTATAGTAAGGCCAAAAACGTAAATCACAAAACCACACTATACATCGCCTCATGACATGGCTGGCTTTGGACACCGAGCAGCAAACACACTTGTGTCTTGCACAAACCAAAATCTCTCATTTCCAGGATCAGCTCAGCAAAGCATAATCATGTGGAAGTCTAAATATTTATTTTAGATAGGATTTTTCCAACCATACTCTAAATGAGATTTACAAACTGTACGGGTGAAAGAAATCTGTAAATGTATTCCACAGTCCTTTGTAATCCATTCAAATGATACTCCACTACATACATCTATCATTTTTACTATTCCAAGGATTATTTCAAAGACATTCATTATGGAGATTAACAGTACACCACAAATAAATATAACACATGGAGAATCAATTTAATCACTAGAAAATACTAGTAATGCCACCCTTTAAATAATGCACTCACTGTTTTTCCTCTCTTTGAATGAATTTGCCAGAAGATATTGGCTTTTTGAAAGATGTAGGAGGAAAAGTAATGTAAAATATGAATAGTACCAGTATTTTTCCATGCTTAATATATGATCCCTTATTTATCTTTAGAGGGCTATAATGTAACACAGTGGTGTTGGACCTTATATCACCTTACCAGTCGTACTGTACTCTCATTCTTTATCCGATTTGAATGAACTGTGAAACCTTACTTTGAATTTGGCAGAGCTTGGCTTGCACAATATAAAGCCCTTACATCAGTTTATAGTTCCCTTTGAGGGTGACTGAATGGTGCTTGCTTTGCTGATAAGATTCTGCTTAACCTCTGCAGAAGGAAGTGATAATCTGTACTGAAATAAAAGTCTGATAAATTTCTCTGTTCCTTCTCAAGTCACCCCACAATTCAACAGAACTGCCTGCTTTGGAAACAAAAAGTGTTTCTAGAGGGCAAGAGTGTTTTCACTATATCTCAAGACTTGCAAAACAAGTTGTTATTCTGCTGGTGCTATTTCCCGGGAGACCCCCACCAAAAGCTATTTATAGAAACGAACCGTCTTCGATTGGGCTTCCTGTGCGGCAGCAACCCCCCTAGTGGGCGGGACTTCCTCTCACAGAGGGTCAACAGACAAGCAGCTGTACAGAGGAACCACCTGCCCAACCTGCACTCGCATACAAACACATCAGTCAAAGTCGGCCCGGGCCCAGCTAAGGATTTACCACTCCATAATAATACGTTTCAGCATTTTTAAAAGAAGAGGTCAACTAATTCTATAATAGATTCTATACTTTAGTAGGTTTAATATAGTTATAATATAGTTGATATAGTTTTCATTTGTCTCTGTTCATATTTTGTAAAGCCCAGTATGTATGTGAATTTAAAACTTTCTTGTTGCAACATATTTATTGAAAATACGTGTCAAATATGAAATGGAATGTTTTTTGAAAGATCAAATCACTACACTTAATTTTACAGTAAAAGCTCACTTTCAAACACATGATATAAAAACAGTGAGAGAATTAGGGGAGAAAATTAAAAAACAGTAGTTCTAGCAATTTGTGCACACAGGTTATTCAATTCATATTTTGTAATTCCACATCTTGCGATCTAAAAACTGCTGTTTAATTAATGGATGGATAACTTTAAATGTGGTGCTCTGGAAGTTAAAACAAAATGTTCTATATAGACCACTATTTTAAATGTGTTCTGTAAGGGATTAAGGACTGATTATCTGCGTTTTTCCTGCTAGTTGTAGCTGTAAAAAGCTG
This sequence comes from Lepisosteus oculatus, assembly GCF_040954835.1. NCBI lineage: Eukaryota > Metazoa > Chordata > Actinopteri > Semionotiformes > Lepisosteidae > Lepisosteus > Lepisosteus oculatus. The sequence goes on from NC_090700.1 coordinate 60,070,338, forward strand.
CAAAAGAAGGCAGAACAGTCACATACTAAAATAACATGTGGAAGGACAGTGATCCCTCTGTGTAAGAAGCTGAGCTCAACTCCAGCCCAGATTACTGATGTGCCCCTCTCAACACACAGAGCCCCTTCTTCCAGACACCTCCAGGCTGCGATCTGCTCTTCTCTACTGGCTTGCTTACATGAGACTTATTTTGGTCTTTAAAATGAATTGCTAAATGGGCAGCGATGCAGCCCAGACTGCCCAACAGGACCCCTGACAGCTGCCCCATAAACAAGGATCTTTACAGCAACCTCACTGTAGACTACAGCAGCCTCCTGTGCTGCACATGTGACCTGGCCACTTTTACAGCCACGAGGGAGGGAGACACACCTAGAGGACAGTACAAGATAGCAATGCTTACTATTAATAAGATTAAAGACTTAAATATAAGCTCTTGGTGTTTCGTGTGGAGTTATGGCAATAAACAGCTCATTTTCATCCCATTCATACCATGACGTTGCCCGTACATGTTGTATTCAATCAAAAAAAAAATCTAAAGAACCTTCTTTTAATGCTGAATCGTGATTCATGGACTAGAGTTCTGTGGCAACACGGTTAAATTAGGCAGTACAAGTATAAACTGGTGTTTTGATTTTTTTTCCATCTCCAAGCACTGATAAGTAACACACGCAGGCAATGAGAACAGATGAACTTCACATGCCAAGGAAGTAAACGGCATTAGGTCGTTAAGCTATGTTCATCCAATAACTGCAGTCCTTATTTGTCTGAAGAATCTCCCGTTCCACATGAAAGAAACACTGGACGTCAATGAGGAATTAATACCACATTAATCACGGTCTTTAGGGCCAGCAATGAATCACAGCGTGCAAAGAAAGAAAAGAGGCTGAGAAGCTGACCACAAAACAGTTTAGAAAGACTTTAGGAGTTTATATCCACTTTAGACCATTATTTTGTTTATCCTATTATGCATGACCATGTTTATTGATTGTTATTTCTATTTATTTTACTTCTGCCTGACTTGAAGTCTTTAGCAAAAGTTGCTAAGTTTAAGAACACATGAACGATGACAAACAAGAGGTGGCCATTTTGCCCATATAAGTGATCCAAGGACTTCGTCCATCTGCTTTCCGAAAGAAGTCCGGGCACCTATCCCCAGCCACACTGTGTAAAAAAGTACCTCTTGTTCTCAGAAAGAAATGTACTTGAAGAAGTTCCAATACTTGTATCATAGTCTTATGTTGTCCAAAAGTAAAGAGACAATTATTTTAACCTGTCAGTGTAAGAGTATTTTAAATCAAGGAATGTATCCGGTTTCTGTTCTCTGGACTGATTGAAACATGCAATACATCTTTTGTTTTTGCAACACAGTGACCAAAGATACGCATGTACAGTGTTTCAAATGAGGTCCTACCAGTTCATTGCACAATTTAAAACACAGCCCCCCTTATTTAGCTTCTACATTGCAATATTTTGCTTCTTGCAAAAATTCTAGAACGTGCTGTCACACTTCAGTTACATAACCACCTCATCACAAGCATCCTTTTTGAACCCCTCCAATCTGGCTTCCATCAACTTCACAGCAACTGCCCTGGTCAAAGTCACTAACGATCTTCTAATAGCTTCTGATTCTGGTTCTCTTTCTATACTCATCCTTCTTGATCTCAGTGCTGCTTTTGACACTGTTGACCATAACATCTAACTCTCTCGTCTTGAGACTGTGTTTGGAGTTTCTGACACTGCCCTCAATTGGTTCAAATCTGACCTCACTAATCGCTGTCACTTTGTCTCTCTTAATGGGTACAAGTCTGAAATTGGTCTTGTTAAGTCTGGTGTTCCTCAGGGCTCAATACTGGGCCCCTTGCTCTTCAGCATTTACACGTTTCCACTTGGTCAGCTTTTAAGACCACATGGCCTCAGTTTTCATTTCTACCCTGACGATACTCAAATATACATCCATACCAAACCTGACACTGATGTGGCTATCTCTATTCTATCTAATTGCATCTCTGACAAACATTTGGATGACTCAAAACGTCCTTCATCTTAACTGCGACAAGACTGAAGTCATGCTTATTGGCACCCCCATCAACTTCGTAAAGCCAGTCCTGTAACCCTATCTGTAGATGGCTCTGTACTTGAGCTTCAATCTAAAATGAAAAACCTTGGGGTTATATTCAATTCTGGCTTAACATTCGACCCACATGTGCAGCATATTGTCAAAACATTTTTTTTCACCTTAGAAATATCGCTAGACTACACCCTATGCTATCACTTACCGTGGCTGAAAAGCTGATCAACATTTGTTCTCTCGAATTGACTACTGTAATGCTCTACTCGCTGGGGTACCTAAATCTACTTTGAACAAACTGCAGTATGTCCACAATTCAGCAGCCAGAATCCTGACCAGGTCTAGTGCAAATGATCACTGCTCAATGATTATTCCTATCCTGGAGTCTTTGCACTTGCATCCTGTCAAATTCTGTGTGGACTTTAAAATCCTCATGCTCACCCATAAGGCTCTGCATGGCTTGGCACCTCAGCACCTGTCTGAACTATTATCACTATACTCCCCACCTCGCAACCTTTGCTCTTCTAATTCTGCTCTCCTTACTGTCCCCCAAGCCCGTCTACATTGTATGGGTGACAGGGCCTTCTCCTGTTATGCCACAAGCTCTGGAACTCTTTGCCCAAGGATATCAGAGAGTCACCTTCTCTAAACTCCTTCAAATCCAGGCTCAAAACCCTCTTCTTGAGAAAAGCCTTTACTGAACTGGTTCCATTCTTCACCCCTCTGCTCTTCTTAGTACCACCATCCACGGTCTCCTCTATATATTGTAATTGTGTCTTATCTTGTGTATTCTCCTTATTTATTGCTCTCATTCTGTAAAACACTTTTAGAAACCACCTTTAAAGGCGCTATATAAAACGTTTTATTATTATTATTATTATTATTATTATTATTATAACATTCCATTTGCATTTGTATTGCCTTCCCACATTGCCTGGAAGACAAAAATAATGCACCAATTGTTTTTCGGACACCTAAGCTTGTCTACATTAAATGCTGTTTGTCTGGTGGTTGCCCAGTCTTGTATTTTGTGTTAGTCATCTTGGATTACCTCTGCAGACCTTAAAAAACGTAGGTCTTTCCCAGATAACCTAAGATGGAGTTTTACAGGAAGCCATCTACTTGACATGATTTTCATGATCACAATGGAGAGATGAGATGCCTATAAAGCCTCCTGTCATTTTAAAGCCAATGTAATGGGAGCCCTTACTAAACTAGATGTCCTCCCCAAGTGCCCTTCAAACAGTACTACATCTGGGGAAAAGGGAAAAAAACAGCCTCCCTCTTTAAAGCTGACTGTTTCCTCTGGCGGCTGGATCTCCCTCAGTACACAGCAATCACAGTGTGATGACCTCGTTAGTTCAAGCACTTAATCTGCTAATGCCTGATAAAAATAAACCCAGGGATGGCTGCCTCTTCCCCAGTCACAGCTGCTGCTATAGAGGAAGCTCAGAAGAAAGGGCTGTGACAGCTATTCACACCAGGATGGACATGGGAAGAAAAGAAGGCAGGCAGGCAAATAAAAAATAAAACATTGAAATGGTGATCTCTTGATTTTATTATAATAAAACAAATGTAAAAGAGACATTTGTTGGTGCACTTAATTTTCTCATGCATACTCCACAGATAAAGAGTCAGATTCAGGATTCGAACCCAGGTTTGTGAGGCAGCACCACTTACCACTGCTTCACTCTGCCACTCAAAACAGTCATTTATCCCAAGGAACTTAAAGGATATCAGGATACCAACTCCTGGGTGGATATGTGTACAAGCACAAATGATGAAGGTTTACAGCAGCTAATTTCACTTAATCTGCACATGCTGTTAATGCAACATTTGGCCAGTGTGAGAAAACCAAGAAAGGGAAAAAAAACAACTAAACAAAGATTCGGGGGAAAAAAACAACCAAAACACCTGAACTGTCAAACAGCTGCCTTGTCCTGAAAAATAAAGAGTGAGGGCACCTGAACCTAACTAATTTAAAGTCTAGCAAGCAGCAATAACCAAGCAATAAAAGTTGCTTATTTTAGTGCTATAAGTACAAGAGATTTATATAATACTCAGGGTCATTCAGGGGAAGACTGGGAAACCATCAACAAACAAACACATTCAAGGTACAACTAATAAATACACAGCTGAATTACACTTACAAAAACCATGGTTAAAAGTTGTTAAAAAGCCAGTGATCTAATTTGTTCTGCTAAAATATAGAAATACAGTAAAGTACATGACAGAAAATGGTTTCCAAGACACATTAGCATTATTGAGCATTAGCAATCATTGTCAGCTATGTTGGCATAAACGACTGTGCTAGATCTTCACGGTGTTAAAAAAAAACTTACAGTTTCAAGTAAGTAGCAGCACTCAAAACTAGTTTCCCCTGAGACCCAACTTAAAGCCACTGGAAACCTTTCTTGTTTACTTTATGCAACCCCCAGCTAATTGTCATTAACACAAGGATGCCCTTTGATGCATTCAGTCAAACTGCATCAGAGAATTCACTTGGCTGGTTACCATGTAAGCAAGCAAAAAGATTGTAAAATATCCACTTCTTCTCAAATACAGCCACCAGCAATATTTTGATCAGACTTCGTCTGGACTGTCTCCCAGAACTTTTCCCATAGTATATCAATTTGCTTTTTGAAAAGATCACATCAGTGTGACCTCTGCATTTCAGCTTGCGAATTACTGTAGTGAACCAATTATGGATAGCGAGATCGTTTTACAGGTCACAAGCACTGATGGTTGGAAAACAAATTTTGTCATTTGCCTAATAATAAAATTACTATAGACCTATTATTAAAATTATTTTTAAACGATCATTCTATATTTTGCCAGACATGTCAGGTGGGCACACACCTTAAAGATAAATAAGTCTGTGCCTGAGGTCGTCTTGTATAAAATAAAGAAGATACACGTCTTTGTATAAAAAGCCTAAGGCACAGGATGAGTACAGTGCCTAAATCCGGTCTTTCACCAAAACAAGATTACATCATTAAGCCACTGAGTACACATTATATTGGATAAAGATACCCACTACAGACATTTCCAAGACAGAAGTATAAAATGTGTGCTTGTTTCTCAGTCTGACTGGCAAAACCACATGGCCGTCAATTTGTTCAGAGTCACCACTGGGCCAAACTGACCCAGAAAGTGACATTATTGGAAAATCAGTTTTTATTTTTGGGAGATAACTGCTGTATAACTTACCTATAACTCACGCATGGTAACTAGTAAGAGGTACTTTAAGACCAAATGTGAATCATTAAGAAATGCAACATGGAATAGTTAAATGCCATCAGACGTTTCCCCTCACAGCTACAAGCTGTACAAGAAAGAAAATAAAAGGCATTTTTCAGGAATTATAGGACCGGTACAGCTACAAAAGGAAAAATGGAAATCCCAAATAAAACAAACATTCACATTGTGCTAAGCACGTAAGTTTTTTTTTTAAATATATAAATATACAGTATCTTTTCCCTCCCACTGCAGTCCCCTTCCCTACACTGTGGAAATCCCCTCCCAGGAAGAGAAGTGTTTGGTCAGCTGCAGGAGGCCGAACTTTCCCTGTGTTCACTAGAATAAAAAGCCCCTAGCATGAGGATACCAGGCTCTTTGTAGCAAACTGATCTAAGGGCAAGCTGTAAATGTACAGGATGAGTTTCCATGACATAATCATAAAACTTCTAATCGTCACTGAATGAGACATGCAATCCTTACATGTAAATCAAAACGGAAGGGTCTTCTGGGTCAGTGGAGGAACGTAAGACTAAGAACTGGACTAAGACTAAGCACTGTCAGCTAAGAACAACTTGAATAATTAGGATTTCAGACTTAGGAGCACGACCAAAACAGCAGTTCACTCTTTGACACAAAACGCAGAAGATGGAGGTAGTATCAGTCTCTGATACGAGCCGTTAATCACCATCTTACCCAGCAGATTGTTTTTGTTCGACAGAGAGAGAGAGCAGGCCGGCCCACAAGCACTCGCCGTTCCCCGTTTTTCTTTAAAAAGCAGGCGTTTTTGCTCTTGGAAGATCCGCAGTAGGCGTTATCTGACGGTTTGTTTTTTTTAAACGATGACATTACGGAGTGTAATGTCTGATCACGTGTTGTTAACTCTTTTATCATGCCTATGCGCGGTTGTTCGTCGTGCACAAAAATAATAATAATAATGAGCAATACTGTTTTACTCGTCACCATTTTTTTTGTGTGGGGGGGGGGAGGTGGTTGTTTGCTAGTGTCTTTCACCCATTTATTGTACATTTCTGCTTATGAATGCAAATCCCGTTCCAAAACCGCGCAATGGCGGGTAACGCCTCTGCCTCACGGCTGTCGCGTAGGCTGGGCCCCGGGACGCGGGATCTGGTGTGGGGCTTGTCTGTTCCCCCGGGTCCGAGTGGGCCTACTCCGGGGGCACGTTTGCCCACAACTCTGCCCCCAGACTGATCAACAACGAGAACGGCGTGTTTATTCTAAACTGCCTGCCGTATACGGATACACCGACACTGGCTGGCACTGTCTTAAGAGTTTGTGACGCGTAGGCGCAAAAGGAAAATCAAGGAATTAAAATCGACAATATTCCACACGATACTCAAAAAAATGTATGCGCAATAAACAATCACAGGGATATACATCTGAAAGAGAAGTTGGTTTGTCCTAAACAAAGTTTATGCATGTCCCTGGACCGAAAGTTTCATGTTCGGCTACTCGACAGTGACTAAGTGCCAAGTACTTAAATTTGCAAAGTGCCGGTCTAATAAAAAGCCGAATGAGCGTTTTGCATCCGATTATACAGTGTTTTATTGTAATTATTGATGTACCCCCTTTACCCTCTTATAATGCACTTCTGCAACTGTTGTAAGTCAAATATTTACTCACATTTAAATCTGAAGCGAAGGCCGGGCACCTGCCCTGCAACGTGGGACACAGGGCAGAAGGGGATGCAGACAGCCAAGCGCAGTTTGCGTGCGATCTGTCATTTTTGATTCACTTCATTCACCGAGTTATTAGGCTCAGTGATCCGAATCGAGCGCCGAGAAAACCGATCGGCAGAAGACGTGATTCACCTCAAATCTGAAGAACTTCCAGAAAACCAAAGAAAGTGAGGTCTAACAGAGTATGCATTAAGCAATCGTAAATTGTCAAGCTCCGTTCGTACAGATATAAGTATGAAACGCAATGTGCATTCGAGCGCTATGGGTGAAGAATGTACTGTTGGTTATTTCAGACGCCTGTGTTGATCAAAGTTTGCAAAATACCACTAATAATACCACAGCGGTTACACCACTACAAGAGCAATACATAAATGTCCATTTTTAAGGTTTCATTAATTAATTAATACAGTATATTTTAAACAAGACATCTGGAATTCTGGCCACCCAAATAAGGTTTTCAATTAATTTAAATCCAGCGTTCTGAAACACAAACTGTTATTCATGCCGTGGAAAGTAATCAAGCAAAGAGTTACGTATTGCTATCTGGAATATAACGTAGCATACAAGACACACCTCGTTGCTGTTAAAAGTTTGATACAATTATTGAGCTTTTCCAAAAATGTAATTTTGATTTTCAAAGTAATGCAATACACTCTCTCCAAAAGCAAATGGTCACAAAAGAACTGAAAATAAAGAAAGATTGCTGTGACAAGATGGCATTCCATTTTCCAAATGCTGACTAGGTTTCATGAAGTCAAGATGCCATCATGTCAGCACTAGCACTGGTCAATGCTATCCTGCCAAATTTGACTCACGAAAAATGGGACATCGTCATGTGCTGCTGTCAGTTCTAAAAAGTCACTGTCAGCTCATCAAGACAGAAGGCCTTCAGAAAATGACTGCTACCCAACAGAGGAAGCAAAATTTCACAAACCATTTTGAAGAACATGCAGACAGCTACCTCCACAAGATTCCGAACACTGAGTTTTAAAGACAACTCGCAGCAGCATTTCCTCTGGATCCTCAAGTTAAAAGGCATACTTTCACTGATGATAGAGAAGCAGAAGACAGAATTGTCACAGTAGCTGCTAGGAGAATCTGTGTAGCTTCTGATGCTGCTGTAGAGACAACAAAGCACCCACAGCAGATCACAAACATACTGCGATGTTTAGGTGAGATTTGTTATGCATATATGTCACACCTTACATCATCACAGAACAACATCAGGAGTGCTGCTGGAGGTAAGAAGCCTCATAGACAAGTCTGCATAAGGCATAACAGCAAAACGGTGTATGATGGCCACAGTTGTGGCATGTCACAGAGGTTTGCATAGACTGGTAATTGTTTATCAGGCTTATTACTGTAAAAAGAAATTCCCTTAATCCAGCAGAAGTGCAATTGTTCTTAAATGCACACACTGATTGAGACAATTGTTAAATATATCAGAATAAATTTCAAAATGTGATGTCATCTGATGTGAAAAATAACGTCATTCTCTATTGGTATTCCACTGTTAACTAAAAGGTTGTCATGCTTCTCTTGTTTTCCATGAATTTATTTTACCTTAACTTTGTTAAGATGTCACATATTATTCAATTTAATACTAGTGATTTTATTATAGTTCAGATAAATACTATGTTCTTTTGGCTATATTTTTATGTTTTGCTGCTAAAGAATAAACTACGTTACTTATTCAATAATTTTTACAAAGGATTTCTGAATGCCGAAGCCTCATTCCAGTGAGTATTTCTGTCAATTTATAGTACAGTGGCACTGTGTTATTCTTTGAATCAGGCAGGTTCCAGCAACTCAAAGCGTTGTTTTATCCGAGTTAATTAAATGAAAGAATCTTTCGAAAAGCAGAACCATTCAGGCTGCCTTGTTTTAGTGTGAAGTAGTATGCTTCACAATTTGCTCTTTTAATAATTCAGACACTGACATTTTCTTAATTCCAATAAATTGTTCATTGGGTCTGTAGACAACATTTTTAGAAATTGTATTGATACACCCTGGGTCTTCATGAAACCTGAAACTCTAGTCTACCTTAAAAACTGTACTAGAAATATTTATCTCATTACCACTCCCATTTTTCTCTTTTACTTAGATTTTTTTACAGAAAAGAACTTTATAATAGTCCATGTTCTTCACTTGAATGTTTGCTGTGTGTCTCCTTACTGTCTGACTTCTATCTGAATACATCAAGTAGCAAAGAAGTTAAAACACTCGCAGGACAGCATCTTGTGAAAGGTAAGCAATATTGCTTCAGTCACTTTACTTTTACAAAGTGCAAACTTTAGAAGAAATCAGTTTTAAAACATGGTTGAAACAGCACATGAAGATTATTAATCTTCCAACAACAAAGTAATGGCAATTATATTCTCTGCTCATTTCACAAAATGATATATTAAAAAAACAGATCTAAATTAGGCACAGCAACCACAACACTTTGCTCTGTTTTGTCTGTATAAAATGAACCTCTACTTGGCCCTATTTTAAATATATAATGCAGTGTTATTGTAACCACTCAAATAAATAAAATTTAGTAGCTATCATCTTCAACAGGCAAAGTCATATGACATTTTTATCTATTAATTTTAGCTCAGCATTTAATATGATCCAGATCCACATACTATTGGAATGGAATTTGGGTGTGTGTGTTAATGGGAGGCTTATAAAATGGATTAAGGATTTTCTAACAGATCGCCCACAGCGGGTTCTTATGAACAATACATTTTCAAATGAAATTGTTTTAAATACTGGTGTTCCCCAAGGCTAATAAAGGTGTATTTTTCACCTTTATTATTTTTCATCTATATGAATTAAATGAAAATGCAGGGAACTTCTGTTAGTCTATTAAAGTACACAGATGATTTGGTCCTAGTAGGATTGTTTACTGGGGATGTCAGAAAGGGGTAGATAATTACTCTTAACAGATAAGTAATTTGGAAAAGTAGAGTCAATCAAGCACGCTTCATATTAATGTTGATAAAACCAAAGAACTGTCTACTTACACCAGTAATACTTTAGATTTTCAACTTGTCTCCCTTATTAATCAGCCTGTGGAGGTTGAACAGTGTTTCAAATACCAAGGAACAGTAACAGAAACATTTAAACTTTGCAGACTATGCCAGTTTCATTTTTAAGACGGATACTCAGCGTATATATCTGATCAGTAAGTTGAAAGGGTTTGTGATGAGTCAAAACATTTCAGAGAGGGTCTATGGAATGTTTTGGCATTACAGGGTGGTATGGTGGCCCAAGAATTAAGAGTAAGGGGAAATTGGCCTCAATTGGTAATGTTGCTATTAAAATAAATGGCAGACCACAGAAACAGCTTAAAGAGCTGTATTATATTGCCATTCAAAGGAAAGCTCAGCATATCCTTGATGACCCCTCCCACCCCCTTCATTTCCATTTTCAGCTGTGACCTTCAGGGAGGTGGTTTAGAATGCCTGTGGCCAAGAAAAATGTCTACAAGAAATCTTGTGTTCCCTGTGCAATCAGTATATTAAACACAGCTAAGTGACTGCTTCCTGTATGAAGCTATCAGGTAAGTGTTATGATAGTGGAATAATGAGCAGAGTGAGTTGTGTGTATACGTGTTGTTGCATGGCTAGGACTATTTGTTTTTAGTGTGTATATATTTTCTGAAAATTGTTATTTGTTTTTGTATTATGGTGATGCCAAAGACAAATCTCCACCCTTCTGGAAGGACAATCAAGTTATCTAAATATAATTCACATGCAAGTTATTACTGTCCCAAAGGTCAATACTGTCTTGACATCCCAGGACAAAAGGAGTATCAGCCTGTACCTGGGTCACAGGGGAACCACCAGAAATCCAGTCCTCCTCCAACCAGCACTGACTGTCCTGTCATTTCTGTGAAATCCTATCAGAATATGAATGGCTCTGACAAGTGGGTGTATTGAAAGAGCCCATTTGCAGGATTTTAATCTGTAGCCTTAATGCTGAGTCATCTGTTCCGTACTGAACAAACTGCAGTATGTCCAAAATTCAGCAGCCAGAATCCTGACCAGGTCTAGTGCAAGTGATCACATTACTCCTACGCTGGAGTCCCTGCACTGGCTACTCCCCACCTCGCAACCTCCGCTCTTCTAACTCTGTCCCCCAAGCCCATCTACATTGTATGGGTGACAGGCCCTTCTCCTGTTATGCCACAAGCTCTGGAACTCTCTGCCCAAGGATATCAGAGAGTCACCTTCTCTAAACTCCTTCAAATCCAGACTCAAAACCCTCTTCTTGAGAAAAGCCTTTACTGAACTGGTTCCATTCTTCACCCCTCTGCTCCTACTATACTTAGTACCACCATCCATGGTTTCCTCTATATATTGTAATTGCGTTTTATCTTGTGTATTCTCCTTATTTATTGTTCTCATCCTGTAAAGCGCTTTGAGAGCCACCTTTAAAAACGCTATATAAAATAAAGTTTATTATTATTTGGGGTAGATTTATAAAAATTGTGATAATAATAATAACTCAACTAAACTCCATTGAATTTACTGTAACACTGACTCAGGGGCATGATAATTAGAATTTCTTATTTTTATTGCTGACACTCTATATCCTATGCAGAGTGACTTACAATAAATATGACATTTACATATACATTTAAATAGTAAACTGACTCCCAACCAATTTGGCACAAAAATAAATTTGGCAAGAAAGACAGTCAACCATCTAGCACCAATTACGATTCCTGTACATTTTATGACTGAGCATTTAAAGCAACATATGAAATCATTATGGACTGAATGTTTATCATCATAAATTCTTTGTAATCACAGAAAAAAAATGTTGGAATTGAAGCTTTGGTTGTTTAAAAACGACTAGGATAAGGAGGAAAAAATTCTTCTTACAGCTGTGGGAAATCTGAGAAAGAGTCTCTTGTTACTCTTAATAACCCTGCCTGACAAATCAGGCTCCGCTGTGTCAGCTGTAGTTTGCTGCAGAGAAAATGACAATGGAGCCACACTGATGGACTAGCACGGTGTCTGGAGTTTATTCAAGGACATGCCTCGGCCAGGATGAAAATCAGCATGAATCAAGTACAGCTTCCCTTGTGGGTGACTTTGACACATGTGGCTTTACTGCCTGAAGAGAAGAAATCTCACTCGCCTATTCAGCAGGTAGCAACAGTCTGGAAAAAAGGGTGTTCCGACTCATGCTGAAAGAAATATCTAGGACAAAGTTAGGAATAAAAGACAACTAAAAAAAAAATTTACTGAGGACAGCTTATGTCACATATTGACCTTTGCTTGTTTAACAAGTACTGGGAGCTGGAAGAAAAGTGCAGAATAGCCTTTGGAAAGCAAAATAGACCAGTTCTGACCAGAAGTATGACCAGTTCTGGTCCCACCGACAGCTGTGCAGTGGCACACAGAGATTGGTAGCTTAGCCATTCTTGACTCACGGCATGTGCACACCGGTAGTCAACTGATAAAAGAACACATCGGTTCTGAAGATGGAAATGCCTGAGCTCTTCCACATACCACAGAAAGAAAACCACCTTCCTTGAAGGAATACATTCTAAACTTATTTATAGATGTTTTTCTTCTCTTCCACAGTGCTGACAGCTTTCACTAAACTTCCTGCTGTCTCTTTCTCCAGCTTTGTTCTTGCCACCATCACCTTCTTGTTCACCACTGTCACCTAACAGTCAAGTACTACAGAAACAAGTTTCAAACTCAATTATTTTAATGCCATTCTGTAGTGGTGTGTGCAAAACAAATGCATCCGTATTGATACACCAAGAAAATGTATTGATTAGTGCCTACAATGTGTCAGATAGGAATTTCCAAATGATGACTAGCACCTCATATGACAGTTCTGTTTAAAAGGGGGAGGTGTAAAATAAATCTAGAGGAGAAGAGGAAAGAGTGTGCTAGTTACAGCTTTACACCCCACCCTCGCCTCTGGATTCCCACTTGACAAGCCAAGATCTAGCAGGTGCTGAGCACAGGAGCGATTCAGACTACATTGAGGGGGGCATGTTTGAGTTTTCCCATTTAAAATACTTTCCCAGTATTTGTCACTCTTATTCTTGTTAGGGACAGCACTGGTCTTTTTTAGGAAGGTAGTCTTACTTGCTCCACTGAACACATTAGAGTTACCAATTTTCTAGTGAACTTGTGGGGAAAGCTGCCCTTGAAGTTCATTGCTGTGAAGACCACATTCAAATTGCAAATAGTAGTAGCAAATATTAGATTTTAAATGTTTTCTGTAATATCTTTGAAGCTATGGCCTCTTTATATACCATCAAATAATATAAGACATAGCTTATTGAAGTCACATGACCTTGCATAGTACTGCCAAACCTGAGTTTTAATTGTCAGTTTTTGCTCAAATTAAAAGCATAACATTTAAGAACATTTTAATTGTATGTACATAAAAACAAATAAATGCAACTCAGTATTTCTGTTACTTAGGTAGACTTACAGGTAGATTTGGTTGTCTTTTACATTTTCCTTGACTCCTACAAGATTCACACAATATCACATATAGAAAAAAACAAGCACGACTCCCAGTGTGCATGATGGCATCGTTCCTCCCTAGACCACCCGTTCCCAGTGAGAAACCAGCACTATCTCTCTAATCTCAGGGGTCCCATAACAGTGCTATGTGCCTGGTGCTTGCCATTAAAACACAGGCATTTTATGGCTTTATGATAAAGCAATCTATGAACAGAAATTTAAATACCGTGACAAGCACTGTGATTAAAATAAAGCACATGTGAAGCAGACATTGAGTTTTTTCCAATGCTGCAAAAATTAAAAGATAGCAGTTTCAGAATATTGATTTCTCCCTAAATCTAACTTTGTGGTTGAATGCCATTTCAGAACATCAGTAGTTTTGACTGGTGATCAGAGCAAAAGGTGAGGTTTCTTGTCTACTCGCTCCTAATTAATAAGATGCTCCAGTCGGCGAAAGGATAGAAAGACAATGTGCAATATAATGGATATCTTGTGCTATGTCAAACTCGTGAGCATAAATGTTGCTACCGAAGAAAAAGACTCGATGTTCAAGCCGATTTCAAGACCTGGCTGGATGAGATCCTCAGTTCAATTTGCTACCAGCAGTCAAATAAGTTGGATGGGCTGAACACTCCTCTCATCTCTGTAGCCTTTTTTCTGTTCTTAAAATGGTGAAGATCTGGGTTTTCAGGTTTATTGGTGCCCTTTTGTCTTTTTTTACTATCTTCTTCATGGAGTTGTAGTGGCAGTGCCCAGCACCAATGCAATCAGAGCTGGATTGCTCTTACAGTAATCTCCTCTGCTCTTGTCTGGTACAATAAAGACTTACACATGTAAGGCGTCCACCGTGGTACTGGTACATGCAATAGATCTAAAATGTGAAACTGCCTTCCCAATTTATTTTTTATTTTAGAGGTGCTACTGCATGTACTGTTTAACCTCCTCTTCTCATTTTCGTGATAGCCTGTTAGAATGACTAATTTCTTTTAACATGTGACATTTAAAATCAGCTTCTTACAGCAAATTGGATTTCATACTGCTCAGTGGAAGCCTGAGGGCTTTCATTTCGAATAACTACAGTAGTTACAATCTTTAAAATAAAATCCCACATTGTACGCAGTACAGCTTCCGCAGATAATTATGAGTGTTAGACATCGCTCCCCGAGGACAACCATGTTCTCTCTTTAATTTCTAACAGCAGCATAATCCCTGTTAGAAGCCTTTTTAGGAAGAATTAGAAAGACCCTCTATTCAAAAAGTGGAGGTTGTTGGGGGGGCAAGAATATTCACAAGGGTCTAGCTGTCTGTGTGGATTACCATGGGAAAGAAAATCCTTTCATCTCAGATACGCACTTTCAAGCAGAGAAACTTACAGTACACAGCCTGGAGTCTTATCAGTGCCAAAGGCAGCTGAAAAAAAATATTACTTTTGCCCTTCACTGCTGTCTTCGTTATTTTTATAGTTACACACTGGATACGAACATGCTACTAATGGACAGTTCGTGTTTGGCATTCATTGCCAAGGTATTATTGACACTAAATTGCAAAACCACTGTATTGCTTTCAATAAAAAATATAAATATATATACATTGGTATATGAGCACTAGATTACCTCAAACTATACAGACCTTTTAGAAAAATAGTATAGGTGGAACTAGAGAAGAATTCAATAATGATAAAAGTGGAGAGAGAAGCAAAGAGGTGCTGCGCCACACTCCTCTGTCTTACTGAGCTTCATGTAGTGTGACTGCAACCCCAGCTGAAATGCTCCAGCAGACTGTACAAATGTCCCTTTATCAATGCCTTTCATTGGGCTTTGAGAAACAGAAATCAATATTTGGGCTGGAACACATACAGTACGGGAACTCATGAAGATTGAATCATCATATATATATTAGAGAATTCAAGAAGGAAAAGAAAATCGACAATGTATGTTCTGGTCCTGTAACGTGCTGAAAAAGTTAAGGAGCGCTAAGAAGTGCTAAAATAAACTCTCTCTCCATGATCACCTTGTCCTGGAGGAATAAAACAGTAATAGCTCCCGTGATGGTGAGGGAAAACAAAGCAGAACATCTGCAGACCTGCTGATACAGCAGTGCTCCAGGTACTCTGATCAAGATTGAGTTGCACCTGCTCTGTACACCTGAGCAGATCCAGTACAGGTCACACTCCCTTTGCAAATCAACAATGTTCTGTTGCTACCTGGTGAAGTGAAATAAAATAAGAGGAAGTACAAATGATTTTTGCTCATTCTAAATACAAACCAGCAGCTGAAAGAAATGACCTCACCTGCAAACCAATTTGAATTTTGTTTACCTTTTCTTATTGATGCAGACTTTACGTCAGTATCAAATATACGAAGACAGTAGTTTGTGTTTTCTTTTCCATTATATGGAAATCAGACATGAAACAAACAGAAATAGAACAGAAGAGGAACATCAATAGCAGAATAAGTGTTCTAGGCTAGAACAACACTGTACACAGACTGGGCAGTCCTGGTGTCCATCTCAAACACGGGGGCCAATCAGCTTGGGCAGAAGGAAAAAAGACCCCCATGCTAAGGCAAACATAAAATACAGCTCTGGATGAAATGTGCAGCAGAGAGGAGAAAACTGGAAGGATTCGACCAGCCCATTAACAAGAAATATTAAAAAAGAAAAGGCAGATGGTGCAGGACTAAAGAAATGTGAAACGGACCCCGATTTCCAAGAGCTTTAACTAGATTTGATGATCTTGGCATTCGACTTGCCCTTGGTTTGTGGTTAGAACCATAAAAATATATGGTCTTTGGATGGACACAAGAGACGTGAATCATAATACCATAGCAAAAACACTGCAGCAGCTAGACTTTAAACCCACTAAATAACCCCTGATTGATGAAGAAAGTACCATTTAAATACTTTTAACATGCATCATTTCATGCAAACAAAAGAATACCAGAACCAGAACGTGCAGTATGTAGTGTATTGTGATGTGTGCCCACATTGAGACCAACCCATTGTCTTCAACTAGTTTTTGGCAAAAGTATGTATCAGTATTGCAGAAGCTTCTCTACTTGATATGTTCAAGTCAGACCTGGAATACAGGTATGCATGATTACACACCTGGTTCATGTATAACATCAGTTAACTACACAGAAAAATCACAAGAATAGAGTATTTTAAAAAAATTTAATCAAATTACACTTTTGTCATTTTGAAAAGTCACATATGTCCTTGTAATGGTCTTCTTTATAAATCGAAAGTAAGGGTTGAAGATCATAGCTTAATTTAAGAAAAAAATCTCATTGTTATTTTTCACTTCTTACTTTAATTTTTTCAGGTAGCATATCCTATATGGGCTCCATGCCATTAAAATCTTGTTAGTCATGCTAGCAACCTATTGCAGCCCACACTACTTCCCAAAAGACTGCTGGAGACGTAAACAGTGCAATAGCATTCAGCTCACAAATAAAGCATTAAACACTTCAGCCAGTGTAACACTGAATAGTGCCCCTTCCTGCCTCTGATTTGCATAAGAAGGTTTGCCTGGAAATCTTAGCAGAAAGAACGACAAAAAAATATTCTTCTAACAGAAGACTTTAAAGCACTGCAGAAATGTCCCTCTATCTATTATCATACCGGGGCAGCAGATAGACATTTCAGTCCCAGTGATGCTTATCTACTGGTTTTAAAAGCACAAACGTGTAAAACATGCCTCTCTGACTCACACAAAAGTAGAAGATGCAGAGTACTGACCACAGCCTGTTTCCACATTTTATCTGATCAGCATAACCTGATTTAGAAAGAATTGGAGTTCTTCTTGCAGTAAAGGAATCTGATTGTGCAGAACATACCAGATGAAGAATGTATTGTACCCTTTCAAAACCCTGCCTCTTCTATATCCTCAGTGTCAAAACAACAAATAGATGGCACTAGAGATGAACTGCAATTCATGCAGGCTTCATTTTATTAGCCTGATCCCATTTTAAAAAAAGACATTCAGACACAGATCTGCTAGAAGAATGGAACACAGTGTTCCACAGTACTCTAATCTGAAATGGTATCTGCTTTAAACATTTATAGTGGGTGCAGTTTCAGCAGCAGGTTAAGCAAAACTTACAAAACATTCTCTTTTCCTCTTTTTTATTTCAGGCTAAAGATCTCACAAACTGTTCTAATATGTTTGCAGAATACACACAGGAGCTTGTTTCATACCTCACCAGCAAAGAGCCCATGTAAAGGTTTTTGACAGGCATGTAATTCTCTATCACTGTAGTCCTTCAGATCTGAAACACATTCCTCTACACTCTGAAGGGCGGTGTGACAGAGACCGTTGTCAAGGTCCCTATAATAAACTTAATCATGTCAGACGATCCCCTTACATACCGTCATTAGATTAAGGAAACCTTAAGCCTCAAAACTGAAGTAAAAAAAGCAATATTCCTGTTATAAAAACTGTGAAGTCTTGTTTTGTTATCTTTACCATTATCAGGAGTAGAATGACCTGAAGGCTGCATGTACTTCATCTAAGAAGGAGGAAGTTGGGGAGCAATCACAGGTATCTGAGACTTGACTTCAGTTGTAATCACTATTCAACCTGGATGTGCTGGGATCTCCCAAAGAGTGCTCAGCACATTTGTATTGGATAGGAAATCCAAGAAGAGCAGAGAAAACATCTAGATCTTAAGTTCTGGAATTGCAGTACATTTCCTAGCAGGGCTGCACAGTTCAGAGTGATTCCAGCAACCTGTTTCTCACTCCCTTAAAAGGTCTCAATGTAGACCCTGTGTGCATTCTCATTATATTTGTCAAAGACAGAGCAAAATAGGTTTAAAAGCCTTTTGTTTAACATTGATTAGAAAGCTAAAGAAACAGGCATTTGGTTTTGGGTAAATTTAAAATGAGTTCCACCAGGCCTTACCATTGCGCCTTTTAAAAAAGCAAAATAACAGTCCCACACAGCAGCAGCTCTAAGTTCAAAGGTCAACTAGTGTACCCCCTCTGAAAGGGCTCATTTGTTGGGACCTGACACTTTCCAAGGAAGTTGCCAGATGTACTGCAGGGATGTTTCACTATAAGACTTTTTCCAAGATCTTCCTCTTTTTCAGACTCACGTGCTGGATTTCATAAGCATTAGCCTCTTTTGCAAAGGAAAGAGACCTTTATAGGGGAGGTAAATAACTTAGCTTTATAAAAAAATAACTGCAGATTATTTTACTCAATATTTAATGGCAAACACAGCTTCTAACACAGGCTTTGTGCATTTTGAATAATGAACAAAATGCGGTTTGGGAGGATATATAACGCCTACCACCAACATTTAAGAACAAGCAAGGAACCCTTCCTGAGGCCCAAGCACCTATCGCTAGAAGCACAGTACAAAAAGGTTTCAGGAACAAGTTCTCAGGCAGAAATTCTACCAAACAATACCCCCCCAAAAAAGCAAACAAACATCTTTTAACATCACCAGATGCCACAGCTCAGGATCTCAAATGACAACTTGAGAAACAATTCCAGACCCTGCAGTTTTCTCTCAGAGAAAAGTGTCTAGCAAAATGTCGGAACTTTCTGTCATGTATGCCTCTGGCTGCATGCTTTCTTTCAGCCTGCAGCAGCTTTAATGGTGGGTAAGGGGTTAAAACGCTTTGTCTATTCATTACATAGCCACCCCCCACTCCATCAGCCAGCTCTCTTTCCCTCCTCCTTCTCTACCCCTTAAGTGCCCTTTTCAGAAGCAACAGCAAGGTAGTCCCTCCTCCACTGAGAGCTCAGTATAAACAGCTTAATGCTACATTATTAGAATACCCAAACTGACCACCTATGTTTCCCCCAAGCTCCGGCACACAGCAATTAAAAATCCTGGCCTTCTCTCGTTTTCTTCCTTTTTTTTCCCTTTCCCCTAGCTTTCGTGCTACTCACGCATTGAGAGGCGAAATGAGGCGCGTTGGAAATTCGCTGGCTGACAATGGAAGACAGCTGCTCTCACTGCACGAGTCTTTCATGAGCTGAATTAGCAGTGCGAGCAAGTCTCCCCTCCCCTCCCCCACTCAGCTAGCCACACACTGATTCAGACTCGCACATACACACACAGTCCTGCTTCTACACAGCTAGGAGACAGAAGAGGGAGAGAGGGAGGGCATGAAAGGCCTTTGTTCCCAGATCTGAGATCGGTTTTACAGGCCGAGACCAAGATGTTTTGCACCTCACGCATTTTTTGTTTGGAGAGGGTAGAAGGGTACCCTCTACTAAAATGCCCTCAAAACCTTTAAACGAACAGACATGTCCAATCTGAGATCCACTGCAAAGCAAAACAATGGTTTTGGATGTTTATGGCAAAGGCAAAACCACATTTAGAGTCACCAGATTCCACACAAGATGGAACTTCAATTCCACAAACCTAGATCACTCTCTCTTTGTGCTACTTATTTCAAAATAGGCACAACTTGTAATAGACAAAATACTGTTCAAAGGGAACTTGGAATCATCATTTTTAAGATGCAGTACTATTCTGCAATCATGAAAAAAGATGGTGGCAGCAAGCACTGTGATTAATTTTAAGAAAATATTTTCAATTGAAGGAAACTGCAATGCAGTAAATGATCCAGGTTAGTTTTGTTAAACACTGCACTTTTAATTTTCACTGTTGAAGGAAAACAAAAATACTGAACCTGCCAAACTACTCGGGACAAGAGCAGAATCAGAAAAGTGCTGCCTCCATTTTGTGTCTCAGAAGAATCTTTCAGCTTAACGCATCCAAAAAAAATGGTTTCTGTAGGGATCTGAATGTTACTTTGAGTGCAACAGGAATCTGGGCTGCACACAGTTCAGATGTGCCTCAATGGATGAAGAACTGAGTCTGCTACATATAAAGGCAGCTGCTTATATTGCTTACTTTACCCTAAATAAGGCACAAATCAGGAACAGCACAGTCCCGGTCGATGTGGCTGCCAGATGTTGAACAACACAGTTTATGACCAGAGAGGACAGGATTCCAATATTAAATATTTCCACACAAGGCACTCCCAAAGCTCTTGACAAGGATTTCCTGGACTGTCGTCCAACAGAACTATAAACTTTGCAGCTCGCATTACTCAGGGTTTTACCAAACACAGAGTGTTGACCTCAAGTTAGTTTGCTCCAAGCCAACGGCTGCACCGCTTCAGCGTGTCTCTTACAATAGGTCTGCTGGGCCTCTGACCTTAGTCCTAGTGTATTTAGGGCCACTGAAATGCCACACACTTTCAGGTGTGATGGTGACACTAAGAAAACAAGCATGTTTCAGATATTTATACAATAATTAATAATAACTGCTTACACTTATATAGCGCTTTTCTGGACACTCCACTCAAAGAGCTTCACAGGTAATGGGGATCCCCTCCACCACCACCAGTGTGCAGCCCCACCTGGATGATGCGACGGCAGCCATAGTGCGCCAGAACGCTCACCACACACCAGCTCTCAGTGGGGAGGAGAGCAGAGTGATGAAGCCAATTCATAGATGGGGATTATTAGGAGGTCATGATTAATAAAGGCCAATGGGAAAATTTGACCAGGCCACCGGGGTTGCACCCCTACTCTTTACGAGAAACACCCTGGGATTTCTAACGACCACAGAGTCAGGATCTCGGTTTTATATCTCATCCGAAGGACGGTGCCTGTTTACAGTATAGTGTCCCCATCACTATACTGGGGCATCAGGACCCACATAGACCGCAGGGTGAGCGCCCCCTGCTGGCCCCACTAACACCTCTTCCAGCAGCAACCTTAGTTTTTCCCAGGAGGTCTCCCATCCAGGTACTGACCAGGCTCACACCTGCTGAGCTTCAGTGGGCTGTCAGTTGTGAGCTGCAGAGTGATATGACTGCTGGCAAAACTACAAGACTCCTGAAATGTACCCATTGCTACTGGTCCTTTTAAATTTATTTTTCTACTGTAACAAAATAAAGATCAATATAAAGTAAAACATTTAAACATTTAATATTAATTAAATATAATTTAGATGGTATTTAAATATTTTATTTTTATATTTAATATGTTCTTTTCATTTCTTACTTTTCTTCATAGTCTCTTGATAGTTGGGGTTGCTACTTGTTTCACCTATTCTGGGTCCAACGAGTGGAGAATTTCTCCTGCATGGCACCATGCTTTCATCAGGTGGAAGATGTAGCTTTCGTTCCTCGTGTGACACAGCTGGTGATGCCAGGAAACAGTTCCATCAAACAATGCCTTGAAGAACTTCTCAAATGCTGGATGTTTAGAAATGAAGACACATCTTAGCCCTCTGGACTGAAGCATGTGTGATACCAAAACCATTCCTTAGAAGCTCTGAAGAATCTTTTCCCAGGCTGTTATTAGTCACTCTAACCAAGCATGTCAGCAAAAAAGGTCTGTTTTTGCTGACATGCTCAGTGAGAATGTTGAATGACTCTTGAAACAGAGGAAACAACAGAGAAGCCCTAAGAAAACACTGGGCAGAATAGGAAACAGGAAAAAGCTATACTACTATTACAGTCCTGACGCATACCTACAGTTGATATATGTCCTGTTCTAAAGAACACTCCAGCAAGGCGCTTGCACACTTGACCCATAATTCAGACTTCCACATTTTCAAGGGCCTGGAATATTAATAGAGGCTTGTGTTCAAGCTGTACTGATGGCACTGCCAGCAAAAATGCTCAGCAATCTCTCAGTGGGTTTTAAAATAACTATGTCAGAGAGGATGCAGTGTTTCGAGCCTGCCATAAAAAGACTGCAAAAATAAACATGTTTTTCTGACAATTACTTTCAGAGGCACGTTGGTTCTGACGATGAACTGCAGTTCCTTCTCTCCAGCGTGATTGCAGGATGGCCTACATTTTCAGAAAATGAAATTGTTCATTAAATGCGCTGAGGGAACTGGGAGGGGGAGGGACTGTTCCAGAGCCTGGACTGTAGATCAGCACACAAAGCTGAAACATTTCAAAGCAGAGCCAGCTGTATTCTGACTTTATAGTTCTTCATTTGCTGAAAACAGAACCTAACGACCACACCCAGGTCATACAGGGGAGAAACAATGGCTTAATTTTGCTGTGTCTTTACAAAGACAGTTGGTCTGTCATATATCTGCATGTTGAAAACTGCAGCTCAGAGCTGTACATGCATGTTGATAATGTCCTTCTATACAAACCCTACATCTGAAGACGTGGAGCACAGCATTTCCAAATGAATACGCACAGTAGCATTTTGTAATTAAGTTTGGGGCTTGGGGGCTGCTGCAGATCTCACTTTTTATTTTACTCCAGCTTCGCATAGAGATATACAGACATCATACCAGCACTACTTTGCACAAGATAGAAACAATACAAATATCACTACAAACAGGTCCAACAGCAAAAATCTTGTTTCGACAGTTTTTTTTTTTAATATAGCACTGTTACCGAGAGCTATACAAAGGGATGTGTTGAAAATCTGCTATGACAAGTCCTAATACACAGACCAGAGGAATGACTTCGATTCCCTATTTATCATGTTCACATAAATGAGCCCTGGCAAACCACTTTTTAAAGGATATAAGGTTTATAATTTTATTAATTGAAATGGTTTAATTAAACAGCACAGTAGAAGCTGAAAGACGCTGGATCTGTGGTCACTTGACTCCTCTTTGTAAACTCCCTGTGATAACAGCGTCGATTAGCTAGTGCCAAGAAGACAAGCTGCACGGGCTGCGTGTTAGACTTCCATTCTGCTGCACTACAAAATCCTTAAGATTGCTTTAGTGGAGAGGCATCTGAAAGCTATGAACCTTGCTTCTTATTCAGAAATACCTCTTGTATAAATGAAAAAATATAAACTGAGAATCTGCAGGCACACACAGTTCCTATAGCCCGAGAGATATTTGAATGGCTACAATACAAAGACAAGTGTTTTGGTGCTTCAAACCTCAGTCTTTTGTTAAAACAGGCTGTTTTAACATTCCCCTGCCTTCCATTCTTTTGCCTCTCATTTATTATAGCCATTTGCTGTGCTAAGCCTGTAACCTCAAAGCCATTTTCTGTGCTGTAGAGACAGAGGCTAATGGCAGACATGTGGAAAACAATTAGTGTCGAGTGTTTTTACTGGAGTAGAAACAGCTCCCTGAGGGCAAGCGCTTCAAACAGGCAGCAGCACTGCAGGAATCACAGCAGTGTGGCCTCGCAGCAACAAATGCTTCCCCAGATCGGTTCGACAAAAAAAAACACACATACACCAACTAAATAAACAAAATAATACACCCTGGCTTCCTCAAATTATCCAGGGCTGCTGACGGCAGAGGTTTGAGATCCGACACGTGGCTTGTCAATAATAAAATGGGAATATACTTTTCACATATTCTGGCAAATACAACAGCCAGCTATGAAGCACAAACTAAGGACCCAGCCAAGTATCTTCCAGTTACCACAGTGCACAATCTCCATTTTCAAGATGTCTTTCAGAGGACGAATACTGATTAAATGCACATGTGTGCATGGTTCACTTTCAGGCTGCACAAGACCAACTCCAAATGTGTCACTAAAAGTAGACTATGTAGAATTTAATCTCACAGAAATTAACTTACTTTGCTCACTGAAAAGCTGTTATTCATGCACTTAAGTAAAGTGAACAACATGAAGCCACTCTGTACTGCTGAGTTCCTTTCCATCGGAAATTAATTTAATATTTAGCATCTTTAGCTAGTTTGTGGAACTCTTAACTTAGATTTTTAATTTTCAATGTTAACCAAGATGACTAGACTAGAACTACACTTTTATCCGACAAAAGTAAATATTAAAAAAATCAAGGATGTTGAATAATGTGCAAAAGTCTACAAAAAATGTCCCCAATATCTGATGCGCATATATACACTGAATAGGGAATTGAATTGTCTACTTGAATTTGAATTTTATGTTATAAAAACAAGGATAAGGAGAAAGTATGCTTTCATATGCTTTCATAAAAAATCCATTAAAATGGGGGTATGAATCACCTAAAATACCACAGTTCCAAATTCACAACTTGTCAATATTATATTCAACTTGCAAAGCATTAACATGTGAGCATCACACATTACTGCATAGCTGAGGATGTAAGTCAGATAGCATTAGTGTCTACTTTTCCACAGAAAGAAGTACAATGGTGCCTTTTAAAATTTACCACAATTATTGTTGCTTATCTTCCCATTTTCTCTTCTGAACTATCCTAGAACGTCAACAGTTTAGAAAGTACAAGTAACTGTAATGTGAAGTTGCACAAAACCACTTCATGTGATAATTGAAAAAACAATCCTGTAATCAATAGCCATCTCCATGTGGCAGAGTGATTAGGGGTCCGGACTCTCTTGCAAGGGTTTTTATCCAAACTGGGGCACTGGGAACCGTTACTGTACCCATGAATGAAGCATTTCTTCAAATGGGTACCGAGCTGGTTGTCACTGTAAATGAGAATTTATTCTCAGTTACTTTAGGAAAGTGGTATGGATCAGATGGCCTGGTTTTCTTATGATCTTCTACATCATCTGAACTGCAGAAACTTACATGAAAAAATCTGATTCCTCCTGATCACCTGAGATGCAGCTTGGATCACACTATAATAAACAAAACTGACATACAATCAAACTAAATACTTGCTCTGCTGGTACATGATATTAATTTTAAATTACAGGAATTAATCAGGAAAACAGTAACAAGAACCTTGTGAAACAGCATAAGTGTAAAGGAGAATTGTTTTAAAAAAACTCGGCAAAGATCCAGTTCTGGTTGGACAAAATTAATTTTGATGCATATACCATAGCACTGTATAATTGGATGTTTAGTTCAGTAGACATCTCTTCCATCTGTAACCGTTAAAGGAGGACAGATTTTTGAAGGAGTTAATTATCGTATCAGAGAATCTCTCATGGTTTTTTAAATCTCAGTCTCCAGTAGTTTAAACAGAGCTGCTCCGTGTTGTTATACATGAAGAGAAAACAGGTAAACAAGCACACAAGTTTCTAATTGAATTGTTTTGTAAATGTCTTAACCCAGACTTGCACATAAGCACACAACCATGGTTAAAATATGACCTGGCAAAATTAGTACAAACTGAACTTCCTTTTTTCACCAGACAGACTGTCAAGCATGACCACAGAGTGAAAAACTGAAGGATCCAGTCTGGCAGCTGTGCAGAATCCTACATGGTCAAACTGAGTTCAGAACCAGGCCAGAAACCGCAGCAAGTACAACTTTTTTTACAGTCTTGATATGAATTCATCAGATGTTTTTAGTTGAATATCCTTAGCTTAGCTTTCACTTTACGCGGTTGAAAGATGCTACTTTCAGAAAAACTGAAATTAAGGAAACATCAAGAAACATCTGGAAAATCAATAAGACAGTAATATAGACGTGAATATTAACATTTGTAAAATTACCTATTATGAAGCTAGGATATAATTAATTTAAGACATTATCAAGCTTGTGTTTTAGACTGAATGTTTCCACATACTGTTGTTTCATCTAAGCGAATGCAGTGTTAGTTATGTTATGAACAGCCACTGGAAAACTATTGTTAAAATCAACAAAGCAATACCCCAAAAACTGAGACTTGGTACACCAGCAAACTTTCCACTTTTAAAACGCCTGTATTTATCCCAAATGTTGTGTCCACAAAGAAACGCAACAGCATCAGGTATTACAATCAATTTTACCACAGTTCTCCATCCAGGTGGGGCTGCACACTGGTGGTGGTGGAGGGGAGTCTCCATTACCTGTACAGCGCTTTGAGTGGAGTGTCCAGAAAAGCGCTATATAAGTTTAAGCTATTATTATTATTATTATTATTATTCACACCTTAAGTCAGGATTTAGACAGATGAGGGAGTCGCTTCCTGCAAACACATCCGTTTTCATTGCAGTGCTGGACTGGGGCTTCTTACTGTACCAAATCGGCAAGCTAACAAGGTAAGTAGAGGATCTGTATAAAGAGTGAAGAGAAACGAAGCTGCTTACCACACTGGTATTATATATTTCACAACAATTTCCCCATGGAAAAGACCATGCCCGCGCAACAAGGTCTTTGCATAGCAAGATCAAGCCTACAAAATTCTAGAATGAAACATCAGCAGGTCTTTGCATTTTACGAAAAACAGTGCTTTCATATGTAACAGACAGATTAGAATAAGTCTGTTTCACAAAAAAATATGTGCTGCACTGATTTATTTCAGACAGCTGGAGAATAACTCACACGCTGCTCTAAAAACTGTAATCTGCCTATTACTTCAACTCCATTAAAGACAGTTCAGTACACTGCTTCTTTGTTTTGGTGGTCAAAACCTTTTTCTGAAAAAAGGAGAGGTTGTGTTCAATCTTTCCTTTAACAGAAGGCTAGCACTTCTATAAGGTAAACACAGCCAAGCATCTGGAAAAGAACTCCACTGAAACTTCATCTTCACCCACAAAAAGATTCTGCTGTTCTCTCACTAACCGTTTTTTCAGCACTTAAGAATTACTTAAGCATATCACTAGTCTGTGACAACATAATTGCTGGTTTTTCAAGAAACTTTATCAAGAATAGGACATTTTAAAAACTAGGCTTTCAGACGTACTGTTCAAAGTCAGTCATGCAGCGGAGAGCAGTTCTTCTAGCCAGATGTAACTCGGTTTTTTATTCAAGACCTGGAAGTGGGTCCTAAACAATGCGGTTTTGTGGCATGGCTTCTCAGCAGGACCGAGCAAGTTAACATTCCAGCGGTGCTGTGTGAGGTTTTGTGTGGGAGCAGAAGTCATGGAGTTTTCCTGCTGTGTCCTCCTGAGCCATCGTTAGCTGTTACCGCGTGCCTGGGCTCTAGGGCAAGTAACCTGAAACCCAGTGGCGAAACCGCTGAAGCAAGCCAATTTGAGTTACTCGATAGCATCAAGACTGAGCTACAACTTGCATCTCCAGCTACTTATTTGTACCAAGGCAGTAAAAGGGAACACTTTACTGTTTTTTTAAAAGACCTTAACATCCTGGCACTGGTTTAAGGAATTTCTAGTAACACAATAGCACCAGATGTCTGTTGCCAAGGAAGAGGGCTTTAGCATTTTTCAGCTGCATATCAGCAATTACGCTTGGTCAGGGCTGTGATTTATCTTTTTTTTTCTTTTTTAAAAAGGTTAATTCTGAAATGCTCATTGCTAGTGCCACCTTCTATTAAAGCTTTGGTACCTCAGCTCTCTGTGACATTTCCTCCCGTTACATTCATCAGAACAAGCACCTTGTTAGCAGCTGATGAATGCCTGGATTCTAAAGGTTTATAATGAGGGTGGAGTGCAAGTGCACCTGAAATGAATTATTCATTACAGCCTGCTTCAGGCCCTGTGATATGAAGAGAAAAAAATGCTGAGGATGAAAGCACCAGCACTGACTCAGGGGCACTCATACATGACAGGAATGAAACATTAAAACCTGCCAATAAAGGAAAGAACACCAGTAATTCTCTACCTGACCGTGTCAGGGAAGACGCGCCACTCCGATATTATATTACAGCTTCTGCTTTGAAGGCACTGTACTTTTCCGTTTGGAAAACCCTTCTCAAAAGAAACATCCTTGATCTCCACCAGGTGTCGAGGAATGTTACCTCCTGCTTGGCTGATGAAATCTCAGAGGGAGTGCGAGGGGATAAAAAAAAAAAAGAACCACATTCCTAATAGGCTTGCTTCCTCTTGGCCAAACAGACAGACTGAAGTCACTGCTCTTCACCACAAACTTTCCACAAGTTGGCACAAGAAACGACTGACATCGCAAGTACTCTCTGGGAACCCATTCACCACTAAAATAAGGGAACCATTGTACAGAACCACTGCTGTAAGGACAATGTCTTTTCACACAATTTAAATGCTGAAAAATATTCTACCAATGCACCAGTCACCTCTTGTATTTATCTAGAAGCAGTTAAGTAGTTCAAATGTTAGAATAGTAAACGTTAACAAACCCCTGTTTAATGTCTCATGAGTCCTGATGGACAGGACAAAACCGACTTCCCCAAAACAGCCATCAAGCACTACTGAGGCTCTAGCAAAGAGAATCTGATAATTAAACCAAACTAGGTCAAGCTCTTCAGAGAAAAAAGTGGCTTACTCTTTGTGAGGGGGAGCTGGAACAGCCCTGTGAAGAGAAGCATCCTAATCCACTGGAAAAAATCTGAGAAGCCACTCTACTGCTGTGCTTCACAATTTCAGCACATTTCACGTTGGCACTAATATCAGGACTGCATGTTGCCTTGGAAATTCACTCCAAAAGCAAAAAAAGATGTCATATATCCTGCAGACAGGGATTTTAACTAAACCTCGCTACTGTTTTGCCTACAAGACTTCCGCCATTTTTAAATTAAGCAAGGATTAATAAAAGGTTTCTGCTGCAGCACTCTGCTGCATAAAGAAACGGGAATCAGGCCATCTCACTAACACCACCACCTTTGAGTGAACCACACAGGCCATAAAAGGGATTGTTACACTCAACCACAAGTTCTAGTCCCGACTTGTTTTTACAAAGCACAATCAACAGTACGTTTGAAAGACATTATCCACACTATCAGACTACCTATGATAAAAAACATTCACCTCCTTTTCAGACACCCTAGGTGTTAGCTCCTGGGGACAGAAAAGCCTTTTAAACTTTCACAAGGAACTCCATTTTATCTAACGCGAGCTTCTAGTCAGCACGGCGGCTCCGACATGTGCAAAGTCTTCTGGGAGTGCTGGGCACAGCAGGCAGGTAGCTGGAGACAGTAATGCCTGATGGCAGGTCAATCTGTATCACTGCGTGGCGAGTGCCAGAGCAGTCGATGACGATGAGTCAGTGATGACTGCTGGAGCTGACAAGCCCTCCTCAGTGCGGTTCTATTTAAAACTGCTCTCCAATGTAATTAAACAAAGAACCTTTTTTTACAAAATGATGCATGGAACTGTATAACACTGAGGCATATCCCAGCACAAGCTGTCCGCGCTGTCTAAACAGCCCTTGAAATGTAAAGGTCACAGACACAAATGTGGGAAGGACGTCACTGGCTCTTGTTTTGCACTCTCAGCTGACAGAGGAGGACTGAAATGTGCCTGCAGCCAGAACAGACAGACTAACCACAGTCATTCTCAGCTAATTATGTACATCCCAACAGAATGTCTGCTTAAAAACAGGCTCGCACAAGACTTTCGACTTCCTCGGTTAATTCACACATTGGAAAAATACCTGCTGCTTGGTGCATTGTGGGGTGGCGACTGGGAGAAGGGGATTTTGTTCCAGAGTTTTGGGAGGACAACCAAATAGTCTCCTAGGGCTATCTCAGCAAAGGTCCTCAGTCTAAGGAGAGAAGACTTATACCTGTTTTCAAACCAAATAAATTGCATGTCTACACATCCAAATCCAAATCAAAGCCAAAAAATGCTCTTTCAATTGGTCAGCTTCATGACTTTATCAGGTACCAAGTACAGAACAGGCTTTGGAAAAACCCTGTGACCCAAACCCTTGTTCCCTGACTGGCCTAACGTACACAAAAAGAAGACTTTCTGCATGGTCATATGAATTAAACTGCCTTTTTTAATCACTTTCACTGGATTTCATTTTTAATGCACAAGTCAAATACACCACCTTTAGGAAAGTAAACCAGTGGTCTAGTATATCATACTTCAGGCTCTGTTGGAAAGACAAAAAGCTACTAGCAATAGGAGAAAACTGAAGGGACTCTTATTTTTTTCAGCTTTGGACACAAGTCCCAGTGTCATCTACAAATGTCTGTATTATTTGCAGAAGTCCAGGCTCCTTTTAAGTATCACTGTTAAGCAACCACTAAAACATTCCTTTTTTACTTGTCACAGCTCCTTAAATGAAAACCTCATCAATGTGAAACACATTAAAAAACTGCAAAAGTGCAATGAAATATGAAGGCCAAAAAATGAACCATGATTTTACCTTTTAATATGTTCGCCATTTGAAGACCTTACTTCAATGGCTAACAATCCTATTAATGAATACAATCACATATTGTAGGAATAAAAATAAATTATTTTTAAAATGAAGACATACTAAGAAATACTCTACTTAAAAAGTGTTTAGAATTGGTTTTGCCAATCCAACACTCATTTGTGTACAAAGTACTGGAAACCAGTTTTATTCTAAGTTCTTCCTTTATGTTGCTGCCGTTCAGCTTTAGGCGAGTGTGACTGACCTCACACTCCGGGAAAGTTCAAACACCAGCCAGGGATTCAGAATGTTGCAAGATGACAAAGTGTGGAGAACATAAAACACAGCAACAAAAAAATAGCATGTAGAAATTATGATAAATGAGCCTCAATGCAGACTAAGGGGAAATATCTGTACTACATAAAAGGATAAGATTTTGCATGGCCTTTCATACTGATGAATAAGAAATGCAAACGGCAAACAGTCTTTTTATCCACTGTCAATAAAATGCTAAAAGCAAGCCAAAACACCCGCATTACCAATCTCTACTGAAAAAGTCAAAAAAGACCCTGCATTCGATGCTTTCACAACAAAATAAATATAACCAGTTTCTGATCTCACCTTCTGAGGTCATGACAACTTGGCTATGACTTCTGCTTTTGCAGGTTAGAGTTTTTCTTTTACCTATACGGCTTTTGTGACCGTGCTGATCCTATTGGACCCTATTTATATGCCACTACTAAAATCTACTAAAAAATTCTCATTGTCTGTTTGTTGTTCACCTCATCAATGACTCTGAAATCTGGTCTTGCTCTCCACCTACTTAGTTTTCTCTTAAAAAAACACAACTACCATCCCGTTGCCAATTTGTTCTTGACAAAATTCTGGAATAGGCATTTACCGCAATCTCCTCTTACTTTTTTGAACCTTTTCACTCAGAGAACCAGCACAGAAATAACCCATGCTAATGTAGTGAAAGATTTGCTAATTGCCCATTGCTTCTGGGTCACTCCTTCTGGATTGGACTTCTGTCAATCATGTTTTCCTGCTGGACCACATGGAAAATTATCTAGTAACCATGGTATTTCCGTTTGTTCGTTTGACTGCTCGTTTGCTGTTTTACATCTGATGCTGTTTCTCTTAGTCAGGGTGTTCCAAAGGGTTCCATGCTGGGGACACAGACTTTACAGTTTCACAGCTAAGCTGACGACACTCAGATTTTCTTGCAGAACAAATCTCCTATTACTGCAGTTCCTGTAGGTGTAAATGTATAGTTAAGTTTTACTTTTGCTTTTACCGTGTCAATTTTCTGTACTTTTCATTTTCTTTCCCTCATCTTCTCTTATTGTAAGCTATGATGCAGTTTTTCAAGTTTCTTGAAATGTACTATGTATTGTATAATTGATCTGTTATAATGGTTCTTCAAATACTTAAAACTGGGAGATGACCTCATACCAACAATTTGAAGTGTTTCATTTTTGACTGATAGCATACGGAGAACACACTTGATTAACCTTCTGAAAAAAAGTTACTCTTGTCAGATATCCAGAATATAAATTCCGCCAAGGTCTTGTCAGGCATTGCAGGATGGGTGTTCAAAAAATAGATTTTAAATCTGCTTTGATGGAGTAGGCACCATTTCAGCTCAAAAGCATTTCTAACACTGCCATCTGGATTTTAATTTTCCTTCTGCCACAGACCATAGCTTCAGTTTTTACTGAATGCCAACACCATCACAATAAGAGATACAGAAACGTAAACAGCTGCTAAAGCTCATTTGCATATGATTCACAAAATATGAAGTGTGTGCTCTGTCAAGTAATTCTACACCCTTAAATATGATGCGCACAACAAAATTATTTATAGGTCAAAGTGGACAAGATTTAGGATTATGGAAAGCTGCATGACAATGTATAAAGATGTTTCTTTTTATGGACTGAACTTGCTAGATTTCCCCAAAAAAACACCTGTTTTTATTTAATACCTTGAATTAATTACATTACAAAGCAATGTGCATCAGCTGGAGCATCTGTTAATTGTCCGATTACAGAACGCCCTTCAATTTTAGATTAGAAAAATAGGAGTTCCTCATTCTTGCCATGAAGAACTTGAAATCTGCCTTTGCCTAAGTGGATCAATAGCAGCCTGCAAACAGCACCAGAAAACCACTTAGCCTTGCAAGATAAGACAATGTACCTTTGGCACATTCCCTTTCTTTTCTCAAAACAAAAATCAAAAGCCGTCACTTGACTCCAGCACAGAAACATACCAGCTGAATGTCAATGGGGTCTTTGTAACATGTTCACAACCTACTCTGTCAGACATGTCTGAACGCATGGGCGCGAAAGGCAAAGTTAATAAAGGGGTAACCTCACAGACTGTAAACTGAAATCGTGTTTAGAAAAGATTACAAAACACTGACAAGCAGCAAAAAAACAACAAAAAACAAAGGCTCTGCCACCTCTGAAACCCATTCAGGCTATTTTTCAGAGCTATTCAGGAAAATGGCTTAGGAACTGTCTGGACAAGCAACAGTCTCCTTTTTGTGCATTTGAAATAGCTCTGCAGTGTACTTTTCATTAAGGACACGCACAACAATCAAATGCAATTTTTTAAAAGGGAAATTACGGAAGGCTGCACACAAGTCATTTAAGGCCAGGTTTATTAGCGTCTGCTCTCTGCAAAGCTTGCTCCGAGCTTTCCAATGGGGATTATCAGCACTTCATGTTACAAAAAGAAACAGCCCACTTTCATCTTTAATTTATCACAACTCCAGCCTCTTAATTCAAATGAGTGCTCAGACAGCTCTGAAGCGTCAAGATTTTCTTCCATCACAAACACTGCTACCATCTGCATTTTGGTGCAATTTCTGATCAATCGAGGGACGTAACGTGCACAACTGAAGGCGGGTGAATCTATTTGGGAATCGTTACTGCAGAAGCAGTCCGGAATGGGACGTGCTGTGCAGATGTCCACACGCCTGCAGGTTTCCATTTTGTTGCACCTCTAAAAACCTCAAGGAAGCCTCAGCCGAGACACAAGCGAACGTCGAGACCCGCCAGCCCCGCCCCGAGGAAGATGACGGCGCTTACCTTTTCAGTTTTGATCTTCTTCAGCGCCCTGCACTCGCCGTCCAGCTCCTCGGGTTCGGTTTTTATTGTCAAGGCCGGGGGCATGGCGGCCGCCTCGAGGGCGATACTCGCGAGCTGCTCGGCCGCGGCCAGCTCGGTGCTCTGCGGCCCGTCGAAGGGGGCCGTGCGGGTGGCCAGCACCAGGCCCGGCGCCCCCAGCTCCTTCTCCGCCGCCGCGGCCGCCCCGTCACTCTTCTCCTTCTTGCTCTTGCCCGGGCCGCCCTCCTTCTCCTTCTTGCCGCTGGGCACGGCGCGGGAGGCCTTGCCGCTCTTCTCGGGGCCCTTCCCCGCGCCGGGGGCGCCCGCGCCGGCCCCCCCCGCGCCGGCGGCCGCGGCCCCTCCCTCCCCCTGGGCGCGCCCCTGGGCGTCTCTCTTGGCCCCCTCGCCGGCGGAGGCCTTGCCGCCGTCTTTGGAGTTCTTGCTCCGCTTGGATTTGGATTTGCTCTCCTTGCCCTGGGGCGCGGGCACGGGGCTGACGAATTTGATGTTGTCGGGCAGGGCCGCCACCGCGCTGGGGGGCGCCGCCAGGCCCCCGCCTTCCTTGGTGCCCGACATCTCGAGTTTCTGCTGGTCCTTCTCTAGGTCGGCGTCGAGGTCGATAATCAGATTGCCCACGCCGATGTCCCACTCATCGCCGCTGTCGTAAGTGTCCACCGCATTCGAGTCCACACCTTTCCCGCCTGCAGTGCCACTGCTTAGGGACATCTTAGTGCCAGCGGCCCAGGCTTGCCACAGTCAGGTGCGACGCCTTCTAAGAGAACAGGGGAGGGGGGGAGGGGAAAGGGTCGCAGCTGCCTCAGGGTCTCGGTATCCCCTTCCCAGTTACCCACATTTTGCCCTGTGAATAAAAAAGGGAAAGGAGCGTTAATTTGGCTCATTCTTCTGTATACTACTGAAGGTGCAGTTGACACAAAATGCCCCGAAATAAATGAAAACCTGCCACAAAACGGCAGCTGCCACATTGCCAATCTCAGCTGGGGGCTAAAAAAAAAAAATCAGCCTCATGAAAGGACAGATGACAGGAATGGTTATGTAATTCCACAGCACACACAGAATTGTCAAAAAGTGCACAATGGTTTTGAATTGTGAAGGAGCGATTAGATAATGGGACACCTTTCGGAGAGACCATGCTGCAGTGGCGGAATACTGCGCTATCAATTACAAATCCCCTAACAAACGCTGGAGAAGAAGTGGGCCTTGGTGTGAAAGAACACATTATCACTTCGCACACAACCGTTTGCTTTGGCTCCAGACATCAAAAGTTGGAATGCACTAAACCACTTGCCATACTTTAAATACTGCCACAATTTTACTTTTTTATAAGCCTGTGTGGATTGCTCCGCAAAAAGGCAGGTTGTAAGGCTAGGCAGTATCCATTTAGATGAAAGATTTTTCACAATTATATTGCACGGCAATATACAATTGTATTCTGCAAAATAAAAATCATTGTTCGATTTAGGTGGCAAGGTACACACATGAATAAAAGACAAACTGCCTTAATATAAGCCCATACTATACCACTCAAACTTCAAGTTTTGTCCAACAAACCTAATCCATCTTTCTTCCATTTTGCCTGATGTCTGCATTTCGTACTGCTCAATAATTCAATAATTACTTATTTATTATTTATTCTCCTAAAAGCCCAATGGTTTCTCCTCAAGTTACACGTCAACACACTTTTAAGATGCTGAACAGAATTATGTCTCAGAATTTGTGATCTGTTTTTCAACATAACCACACACAGAATGGAAAAAATGACATGTTTTGGCTGGAGCATTGTTTTTCCTCAAAAAACAATCTCAGGCTCATGCTTATCCAATTATGTGTCATTTAGTCAGTTTGTAAAGGCACTGACCTTACAATAGGCATTTTTTCATTAAAGTTAGCCATTAAAACGAATATATTGGGTAACTAATTACAGGTACATACAGTGGATATAAAAAGTCTACACACCCATATTGAAATTGCAGGTTTTTGTGATGTAAAGCCAGAAATCAAGATAAATCATGACAGACATTTTTCCAGCTTAATTGTGATCTTGCAACTAACAAAATTCAAGAGAATTTTGGTCAAAGCATACATCACCTCCTCACTGCCTGACACCCTGGACCCACTGCAATTTGTGTATTGCCAGAACAGGTCAACAGAAGATGCTACTGCCACTGCCCTCCATACTGCCCTCTCACACCTGGATAAGAAAGGAACATGTGAGAATGCTGCTTACTGATAATAATAATAATAATAATAATAATAATAATAATAATAATTGTTTACACTTATATAGCGCTTTTCTGGACACTCCACTCAAAGCGCTTTACAGGTAAGGTAATAGGGACTCCCCTCCACCACCACCAGTGTGCAGCCCCACCTGGATGATGCAACGGCAGCCATAGTGCGCCAGAACACTCACCACACATCAGCTGTCAGTGGGGAGGAGAACAGAGTGATGAAGCCAATTCATAGAGGGGGATTACTAGGAGGCCATGATTGGTAAGGGCCAATGGGAAATTTGGCCAGGACGCCGGGGTTACACTCCTACTCTTTTCGAGAAACGCCCTGGGATGACGCCTTTAATGACCACAGAGATTCAGGACCTCGGTTTTACGTCTCATCCGAAGGACGGCGCATTTTTACAGTTTAGTGTCCCCGTTACTATACTGGGACAGGAGGACCCACATAGACCGCAGGGTGAGCGCCCCCTGCTGGCCCCACTAACACCTCTTCAAGCAGCAACCTTAGTTTTTCCCAGGAGGTCTCCCATCCAGGTACTGACCAGGCTCACACCTGCTTATCTTCAGTGGGTTGCCAGTTGTGAGTTGCAGGGTGATATGGGTGCTGGCAGATCAGCATTCAATACCATAGTGCCCTCAAAGCTTGTCATCAAGCTCCAGGACCTGGGACTGAACACCTCCCTCTGTAACTGGATCCTGGACTTCTTGACAGAACGTCCGCAGGTGGTGAGGGTGGGCACCAGCATATCCTCTACTGACACTAAACACTGGAGCCCCCCAAGGCTGTGTGCTTAGCCCTGTCCTCTACTCCTTATTTACTCATGATTGTGTCACCAGGCATAACTCAAACTCCTTCATTAAGTTTGCGGAAGACACAACAGTCATCGGCCTGATCACAGATGGTGAAGAGTCTGCTTACAGGGAGGAGGTTGAAACCCTGGCAGCATGGTGCCTGGACAACAGCCTCTCTCTGAACATCAGTAAGACTAAGGAGATGATTGTGGACTATAGAAAATACCAGGCAGGAGATCACACACCTATCCACATCAATGGGACTGCAGTGGAGAGGGTCAGCAGCTTTAAGTTCCTGGGAGTTAACATCTCAGAGGACTTAACCTGGACCCACCACACCAACACCGTGGTCAAGACAGCACAGCAGCGCCTGTTCTTTCTCCGCAGGCTAAAGACGTTCGGGCATGCCATCACATATCCAGGCCAACTTCTACAGCTGCACTTTTGAGAGTATCCTGACTGATTGCATCACTGGCTGGTATGGGATCTGCTCCGCCCGGGATCACAAAGTACTGCAGAGGGTGGTGAAGTCAGCGCAGCTCATTACCGGCTATGAGCTACCAAGCATCCAGGAGATCTGCTCAGCTAGATGTCTGAAGAAGGCCAGGTCCATTCTCAAGGACCCCAGTCATCCCAGTCACAAACTGTTTTCCCTCCTACCGTCTGGTAAACGGTACCAAAGCATTCGGTCCAAGTCCAACAGACTACAGAACAGCTTCTACCTCCAGGCAATAAGACTGCTAAACAGCCAACCTGCAGCTCCTTTAGCAAATCACCTGTAATGGCTACATGGACACACAGTTTTCACTGTATTCAGCATAACCACACTACTTGTATATATTGCATACACCATGGACACATAGCAGCTTTCTTATTTTAAACCTTATTTTCATAACCTCAATTTTGTGATTTTTGTGATTTCTGTGATTCTTGTGAGCTTGTGGAAAAGACATTTCATTGCCAGCAACTACTGCTGCACGCTGTATTGTTGTGCATTTGATAAGTAAACTTTGATTTGATTTTGATTTAAGAAAAACAAATAGATAATTACTAGGAAAAACAACTGAAATTAAAAAACCTACAACACCCTGGTTGCATAAGTGTGCACACCCTTTTATAATGGGGGCTGCGGAGTTAACCAATCACATTCAAAATCATGTCCAAAGGTAAGTAGCATACACCTGCCATCAATGAAAGTGATTCTGATTAACCCCACATAAAATCAGCTGTTCCTGTAAGATTTCCTTGAAACTTCTGTGGTTGCATCCTACTAGGATAGCCATGGCCCGCAAGGAGATGACAAAATATCTACGGGATCTTATTGTTGAAAGGTACCGATCAAGAGAGTGGTATAAAAGAATATCAAAGGCATTGGATGTACCATGGATCACTGTGAAGACTATCAATAAGTGGAGGAAATGTGGCACCACAAGGACATTGCCAAGATCAGGACAACCCTCCAAAGTTGATGACAGGACAAGGAGAAAACTTATCGGGGAGGCTACCAAGAGGCCTACAGCAACATTAAAGGGACTACAGGAATTTCTGGCAGGCACATATCTGGGGTATGGGGTATGATGGCAAGGCAGAAGCCATTTCACAGAAAAAAGAACATCCAAGCCCATCTAAAGTTTGCAAAAAATTACAATCACCCCAAACTATGTGAAAATGTCTTGTGGTCTGATGAGACAAAGGTTGAACTTTTGGGGCTTAATTCTAAAAGATATGTTTGGGGCAAACACAACACAGCTCACCATCCTAAGAACACCATTCCTACTGTGAAGCATGGTGGTGGCAGCATCATGCTTTGGGGCTGCTACTCTTCAGGACTCTAGTCAATATATATGGGATAATAACCAGCTCACAAAACATGCTGGCCTCTGTCAGAAAGCTGAAGATGAAGAGGAATTTCACCTTCCAACATAACAACCCAAAGCACACATCCAAGTCAACCAAGGAATGCCTTCAGAAAAGGAAGATCAAAGTCTTGGAATGGCCCAGTCAGAGCCCAGACCTCAATCCCATAGAAAACCTGTGGAATGACCTAAAGAGGGCTGGGCACAGGAGATCCCCTGGGAATTCGAAGGAGTTTGAACTTTCTTTGTAGGGAAGAGTGGGATAAAATTGCAATGTCCAGGTGTGCAAAGTTGATAGAAACTTGATAAAGATGGGGGGGAAAGGGTGCATACTTATGCAACCAGGGTGTTATAGGTTCTTTAATTTAAATTATTTTTCCTAATAATTATCTATTTGTTTTTCTCTTGAATTGTGTTGTTTGCAAGGTCACATTAAAGATGGAAAAATGTCTGGCATGATTTATCTTGATTTCTGGCTTTACATCACACAAACCTGCAATTTCAATAAAGGTGTGTAGACATTTTATATCCACTGTATATCTTTTTACAACCATGAATGAACATACAACATATGAAGTCATGTTGTGATTGTATATGGAAGAAGTCAAGAGAAGAATGTTGTCTCCCACCATCAAAGTTCTGAAAATGAAGTATCTGCTGGTCAACAAAATCTCCAAGCATCAGAGAAAACCTAGGACTCAAAGACATATGGAATCCATTTCCTCAAGAACCTGAAGGTGACGTCAGTGGTGGACAGAGACCAAAACAGACAGTCCTCTGAAATCATTGTCAATGACAAATCAAACTGTGAAACCATTGGATGGACGCTAATGCTTTAACACACGGTTTAACACAAACCCTAATTTAAAGGAGTTTTAATGAACAGGATTTTGCAAAACCTTCATTGTCGTACATTGCTATACCATTACATTTTAAGCTATCAAAATACAAATTCCCATGATCATAATTGATGTAATTATGTGTTCTAACTTTCCTCTGAGTCAGATATGCTTGGAACGTATATAAAATGACCTAGATAATGTCATGCAATCAGAAGGCTTAGCATCACTAGCTAATGAAGTATAAAGGGCACTGAGGATGAGGCCGCATTTCATCAGCAGCTGCAAAAACAAGAGAATGGGAATATTATCTATTTGTAAGACAGATTTTCCCATTTCTCTGGGGGAAATAATTGCTTTGGATCCCGATGAAAGGAGTGATCTCGCGAAGACTTGTTACAGACTAACAGACTAAAGGTTACAGTGTTGTAAAGACTAAGATGTGAAAAACTCCACCTTTCAACCTTCCAGAGTAGAGAAAGAGGGACTGTCAAGCACAGCTCAGCAAATGCTCCAGTAACAACTGGAGTTGTCTCCCAGTTTGCCCAGAGGAGAGAAAGAGTTCCGTTTTGTAGAGATCTCTAAAGAGGCGCCATTTGGCTACATCAGGGAACATTACTGATTTTGCTCTCCAGAAGTCACAAACGTCTCGTGTGAATAAAGCAGTTTTCTTTCAGGAGTCCTCTTTCAAGGGACTTACCATATGAATACATTAGAGTGGCCCTTTTTCCTCCGAAACAATGAAGGGCACAGCCACAGAGGAAAGAGAGGGGGGAGGGGAGGCTGTTAAGTCACTTTCCTTTCAAACAGCCACCAGAAGAAAGCCACAAAGATGTTCTGTGGCCTGTCTTTCCATCACTGACAAATCAATAACGGTACTTAACCCTCCTGCACTGTGTGGGGTTATCACTCTGCCCTGGATGCAGCTCATTAACCTATAGCATTGCAAAAAAAAAACACTGAATATTTTGAATGCTTATTGAATTTTTTATTGGTATATATCTTATCACTACAAGGAGTATAATGTAGCTACTGCTTCAGCTCTTTAAGGAGTATAAAGAAGGGACACCACCAGACAACAAAATATATTTCCATTGCAAAATGTTAAAAAAGTTAGTGTTCAAGGGAACGTTTCCACAGGTCTTTCCTCCCGGCGGCTGTCAGGATGTATAACGCTGCCCTAGGCTGGGACTGTGAGCCCTTCATCTGCTCGTCTATGGGCAGCATGTTGCTCTATTGTACTTTTTTTTGGACACTCAATCTGTATGTACCTATGCACATTTTGCACATATTTTATTGTTTTTACAGTGACTATGAGCATATTTTGCAAACACCTATGTATTTATTTTTATTTATTTTATATTTATTTGGCATTACTGTACATATTTTAATTTTTTGTCTATTCTGATGTCTGTTTTTTTTGCTTGAGTTGGGCTGGACTGCTCTAACACCTCAATTTCCCCTCGGGATCAATTAAGTCTTATCTATCTATCTAGTTTCAAGATTTGATTCAATAATATTTGGAAGAGAAGACCCCTAATCACACCTCTGCCAACCTGCATGGTTTCCCTTTTTTTTCAGATTGACTTCATGTCCTTCTCCACCACTTCTCACGACTGTCACCTTCCAATATTTAGAAGATTATAAACAGCTGAGTTTCACTGCAGTTAACTCAACCTTCAAATTATTTGAACAGTATTTGCAAATGCAACTGAGCCCAAAGACAGATCAGCAAGCATTAGCACACCGACTTGGGCTCTGGAGACCTGCTTCTGCCTCCAGTCCACAGCAGGGTCATAGTGCAAGAAAAGAAGAACCAAATGTCTGACAGCACCTGTCTAAAAGGCCCTCACTAGATCTTTAAAAGGCAAAGTCCAGTGACAGGAAATGTTCAGTAACAATCAACAATTCAACACTGATGCACACAAAAGGGGAAATGGCAAACTGGGGAATGTAAAGGAGTGTCTGAAGGATCCTACTTCATTTTCAGTCTGTTGGTAAAGAGTTAAAGTAGACCCATAGTGCCTGCCCACACAAAACAAAAGACTATGTGGCCCGGGCAGTACCTAGTTTGTGTCCGGATCACGCAGAACTGCTGATACACGCTCACAGGATCTATTCCCTCTTCTCGGACTCAATAGCTCGGCAACACGCAGTGATTAAAGATACTTGCTGTTAAGAGGCCAGATGGCATGAATGAAGGGCACTTGTCTGCTCTAATCCTCTCTGCTTCAGTTGTGCATATCTAAATGGTGAGTGGAATTTTGAAATTTAGTTTTGTGAATTAAGGGAGAAAAAAATTTGGAAAGCACCACAAAGTAATTGAAAGTATTCTAGCTGAAGTCGCTTAAGTCCCAAAAAGCTATCATAAAAAACTAAAGCACATACAGTAATGAGAATTCCGTCTGCTCTTTTTTTTAAAGATTTTAAAACCTCACAATAACTGCATTTCACTAGCTCCTCACATGTACAAGAGGCTATACTTCATGCCCCACTGAAGGACAGTGCCTACTCAGGTGACTGAAGCTCTCTCACTGCACTGTAGATCAGGTAGAGAGTTGAGAAATTGCGGCACCAATGAAATTAAAGGGGAAATGTAGAGGCCAGATGGTGTAAGAACCAAACGGAATTCAGGACACCAAAGTTATCACCCCCTCTCTTCTGAACAATGCCTTGGGGTCTTTAATGACTAAGTAGTCAGAGCCACCTGAAGGAGAGCACTTCCTACGACACAAGACCTACATACTGTGGCATTGGTCTGGAAATTCTAGGCCAGAGGAAAGAATGCCTACTTGGTCTACCAACATCTTGCACAAGAAAGCAGGTTTTCCCTAATGGCTTTCCATTTGAACATTGATCAGACCCAGCTTAGTTTCTGCAATCAGATCAGAGAACCCTGGACACAACCTGAACCTATAGTGTAAGTCAGTTAATATATAACCTGTTCAGAATAGAACTCTAAGTTCAAGGCCTTAGTTTTAAAATAGTGACATTTTGCAGAATTACCCAACCAAATCAGAAGTTCCAGTAGCGTTTGACAGATTGGTTTTAAATTCTAACACTTCAATAATTTCTCATTTCTTCCTTAATAGTTTAGTTGCTATGTTCACCTATATAAATATCGGGCAACAAATCATATTTTTAGCACTAAAACCAGTTCAAATTTTCAAACCCTTGAAGTAGTTGACAGTTCTAAGATGTGCAGATTTTTGGCTGAAAGCCTTCCTTGTCAAAAATGTTCTCAATACCAACATAAATCATCCCACATGCACTGTCTTTTCCATTGCTGGAAATGTGATAACTCTCCAACCATGCAGAGTAATGCAACTAACCATAAATATTTAATTTCCCATCTTCTGCTTTGCACTGTTCAAACAATGTCCCACACCACAACAGCACATGGATTTCTTCGTCTGTAATTAAATTTACATATCTGAAAGGACATTATTTTAAAGATGCAAGATAAACAAAGACCACTACTGACTAACCTCAGAAATCCACCAAAGGCACATTAAAGGCATTTCTGGGCAAAGAAAGCTTTTATCATTCCAGAACGCAGACACCACTGTCTACCTGCTGTTATGTTGTGCATGATTATCCTATTACTATAGCTCGTGGAAACCCAGACTTATGCACAAACACAACTTGAGTTAATTAATGATTTTAAGAACTGTGCATTGTGTGAACGGAGAATGATATATATGCACAGACTTTCCAGTTGTCTCTTTTAAAGATTCTAATTGGTTCCCTTTACCTGATACTTGAGGCTGGAAGTACAGCTCATTTCTCTGAAAGATAAGTGGCCAGGACTGCCTTCCTCATCAACAATTTACACAAGAATCACCATCCTGTTTGCAAAGCAATAATGATGTTGGTCAGAATATCACAATCCCTGCATTGCAACTGAAACCTCCTGCGTTGACCACTTAAAAACAATATATAAAAATGTTGTTGCCACCGTCACACCAACTGAAATTCCAGAGACTTCACAAAATGGAAAAATATGAACATTCTGGCCACAAACTTTAAACTCGCGCAACTGGTACAAATTCCTTTTTCCTGGTACAGTATCATACATTTTCCTGTTATCTACTGATGGCAAAGGGAGTTCTCAACTTTTGAAAACCTCAATAGATAAAAAACGAGCACTGTCAAAGGCATCCATCAGTTGTCCATTTTCACTCGACGACTTTAATCTCGGTGCTACAGCAGCGTTCAAGTGGGATGTTCTACTACTGAGCCCTTTCCTGTCATGCTCTCTCACTGATAGTCTCCATGGCGACACAAGGAACTGACTTCTGATTGAGAGCTGTTGTGATATTTCTCAATGACCTGTTCGATATTAGTTTGCCACGTTTCCATTTAAGGACGGTTTGTGAATATGGGGGATTGCTCTTCCACTGCAATTTGTGTGCTGCACTGTAACATTGGTATTCAATTTAAGATAGAAAAATTAAGTCCGGGACATAAATCCAGTAGAGTTTAGCAAGTACATGACTGTAACGGGATGAAAAAAAAGGAATATTTTTTCCCACAATTTGCATACCATCTACAGCACCACAAAATATCTAGTTCATTCATAAATTACAGTTCATATCTTTCACACTGACAAATTAACATTTACATTAATTTTTTAGAGTACACTTTGCTTTCTTCAAAAATATGGAAAATATCACCCCGAGTAGGTGCTAATTTAAACTGAAAAATACTAAAGCATTTTTTGAAAGGACAATTTTAAAACATCAGATTTTCAAAATACACATTCATAGCCTGAATTTTCTTTTGTTAAAACTAGCCTCATCTTCAGTACTGGTTGCTGCATATTAATTAGTCTATGCTCCTTTTCCTTTCTTTCAATCTGATGTATTCTAAGAGCCCAAGAACAGGTGGTTTTTCAGATAGAGGCACATAAAACACACACAAGCAGAATGCTGCTGGCACTTTCAGTGCTACTGGTATTCATTTTCGAGGCTG
This sequence comes from Lepisosteus oculatus, assembly GCF_040954835.1. Taxonomy (NCBI): domain Eukaryota; kingdom Metazoa; phylum Chordata; class Actinopteri; order Semionotiformes; family Lepisosteidae; genus Lepisosteus; species Lepisosteus oculatus. The sequence goes on from NC_090700.1 coordinate 60,114,543, forward strand.
TAAATAACCGCAATAAAACTTTTCACTTGCAATTCTGTTCCACATTCCTGCAAACAGTTAAAAAAAGGTGTTCAAACTCACTGTAGCTTAGTAATTGAGCCCTCTAATTTTAAAGAGTCAAAATGTCAAATAGTACCAGTCCAATTCAAATACAAACGTTACAAATAACATCTCAGGTCAGACAGAACGTTCTTGTCCAAGTATTGCAACATAGCTGATCTTGCTTCTAAACATCGACAAAAAAGGATAGTTTTGTTCACCCGAGCTCATTCTTATTGAACTGAAGCAAATAATAGTTTAGTATCAATATAATCTTTAGTTACCAACTGGACAAGCCTACAAATCTTGAATAATTGGGACTTTCTAAGCCCACAGCTGACTTGTGGAGAAATCTGCAGTGATATACAGTGACGAACAATCTCACTAAACACTTTTCGTTCTTGGAAATACAGTTAAAGTATCTCGCATAAACTGGCTTCCAGTTAATCTCGCACACATTGATGCATTGTTAAGAAATAATTACACTTTAAGTTCTATCATATACAAGGGAGTCTATATCTCATACAAATCAAGGCAAAAACACACAGGAGAAAAGAGAAATGGGCTCTATCAAGATGACTGGTGTGACTATTTCAACAGTTCCAGGAAAATCATCCCACATGCACGGTCTTTTCCATTGCTGAAAATGTGATAACTCTCCAACCATGCAGAGTAATGCAACTAACCATAAATATTTAATTTCGCATCTTCTGCTTTGCACTGTTCAAACAATGTCCCACATCACAACAGCACATGGATTTCTTCTTCTGTAATTAAATTTACATATCTGAATGGACATTCAGGAGAAAAGGAGAAAAGAAGAAAAGGAGAAATGGGCTCTATCAAGATGACTGGTGTGACTATTTCAACAGTTCCAGGAAAATTCCTCTCAAGTGGGTATTAGATGTTATACTTTCACATCTCATACTGAGAGTGCTCAGGTCATATTATATCCGTAGAGGAGGAGTGTGCAGCTGTGACTGATTTTTCACAGAGATGACAAAGAAAAGTTACATCTTTATTCCCATCTCATCATAGTCAGAAAAAATTATTACACAAGTAATTAGACAAAAATTGACTAATTAAGCATCTTTAATTTAATTAAACTTTGGAACCTCCCCCATGTAAAATTACCAATTTGTTCTGCCTTGTTGTGATGTTTATTATTTGAGGGTCATGTTCATCCAGCCATGCAAGAGCTCATACACATGAGGGATGCACACTTAAGAATGACCTAATACCAGTTTAAATGTTCAGGCTGCAGTATGTGGTAGTGTGATTTTAATCATTTGTATTTTACTCATCGTGATGAGACATGCAAGAAACACACAACTACTTTAATGCATTGTCAGAGCGTACCTTACATAAAAATGAAGTGACAGTATATATATATAAAATGTGTGCTTTATTTTTTTTATTTGCCCTGTGAATTTTATAATTCAACATGTGAAACTATACATTTATTTGACTTAAATGGAGGTGTTTTTGAGCCCAAAACAAAAGTGAGACTCATTTCATGAAACCAAAACAGCTCTTTCTGTAGAACCTCCTAAAAAATAAAACTAATCATGAAAAAGCATATTTTGCAACCCTGACATATGTATTCTTTGTATCTATTGATTTCTCAGTTATTTTGAATTCCTATTTCTTTGCTAAATATTTGAAGACAACCAGTTGCTTCAGAAGAAGTCAGAATAAACTAGTCCATGAAAGCTGGTGAAAACGAAGACTTGGCTAGACAAAGCATTCAAAAGTAGTGGCTCATAATGAATCCAACTGATTTTTTTTTTTGCACACAGCCTACTGCACACAGCCTACATCTTTGCAAGCAGAAGGCTCCCTAGTTTATCTAACTATGTTAAGCCGCTTCTTGGCAGAAGGGATTTATCGAACTCGCTTCATACTACTATGGCCGAGGCAGATCCCCCATTGCTCATTCCTGTGTTGGACCGACATCAGTTGTTCTCTTACAGACGCAGTTTGTCTTGAGCACAGAGTTCTGCTGACCTGATGGGAGCTCTCTGCATTATTTAACTCTCATTAGGCTACGGGAGAGTCCCAAATGGTTCCTGAACTTTACACACCAGGCCTATAACTCACAGATTTCAACATCAGTGGACTGAACCAGGTTTGACTCCCCTGCCCACATAAACTGTGCTCAGCAGCGATCCGATCACCCCTGCCTGTCGGATCTCCCAGATGGCCTAGTCATGAAGGGGTGGGGTGGGGGTTGGGAGGGGTGCAGCTGGCACATTTGTTTGAGAAGACAGATGCTCAACCTAATTTACCCTCCACCTTTAAAGCAAAGTGTGGGTTCGATTGCCAGTTGACCTACTGTACATTTTGACACCCTTTGTGCCAAATGACGTGGCTATCCCAGCATCCTTTGGAGCTGGAGCCGTGCCCTTTTCAAAGATGTAACCATAGAAAATTGTGATCCAGCCAAATGTCAATCTATCACCACTCCTCTTGGTGAGCTAGTTTCCATAGATTTGTTCCAATGACTGTCTGATTATAGGTAAGTCAACGCAGCATTTTTCAGCATAGTTAAGTCATCCTGTACGTACAGTATACTTTTTATGTTCATATAATTTTGAACATGCTATGAACCAGATGATAAACTTGGATTCTCCTTTCATTGATGAATACAAGAAGCACACACTCGTAGCAGGTCATATTAATCTGAGTGGGATACGCTGGAAAGTAAATCATTTAGATATAAAACTAGAGTTGCAAATGGCATCTACCCATCCAATCCATTTACAAAATATATTCAGTAGTACACTATAATTTTCTCCGTCTCTCTACACTTACAAACATACAGTTCTCTCAAAGTATATTCAGTTCTTTCTACTGGAACTGATCTTTCCTCTATGACAGAGTACAGCTCTATTTTTCCAGTGTGTGCAGAGAATTATTAACCATTTTAAAAATGTCTTTTAATAATAAAGGTTTCAAAATGCTTTAGGCAAGACAAACACTATGAATACAAGACAATTAAAAAAAACAATGACAAAACCACAACATAAAAATAAAGAAAGGTCCCCAGAAGAAGACCACATGAATCACATCACACAATACTGTGTACTTGATGTATTATTCCCTACCACTAGGTCTAAAAACGAATGCATAAGCTTCTGCCAGTAACTATATACGTGCAAACACCAGAGCAAATGGAAATCATCCTGCAGACCGCAGAACAACAATGCAATAGAACAGCACAACAGCCAACAATCAAATTTCATAATTGGTTTCTCTTTGAGAATGGAACACAAAACTACTGATCACATCAAAGCAAGTTGCAACTTCCATTTAAAGCTGTTAGTTTAGACCTTTCATTTTGATCATGCCCTTGTTTTTGCTTTACAAAGTGCATTTGTCTGTTAATGTGCAAATACAACTCCCACACGTATTACAAGCACTCAACAGAAGCAACTGTTGCAACAAGAATTAAAAAAAAAACTTTGTTGCAACAATTTTTTTCATGCTCCCCGACACCTACACATAAGACAGTAAAGGCAGGGTGCCCACATTCTCTTATCATTTGCTCTAAAAACATTGCATGTATTAAATAGTGGAACATCTCTCATGCCTAGTGAACAGGCGTAGTCTTTCTCTAAAGGCAGCTGAGAAGTTGATTTCTCTCAGGGGACTTAAGGCTTTTCAGTTGACAAATATCCATGTGTATACATAATTAGCAGTATGAAAAAGTAATTAGCTACTGGGCTGTGTGCTTGAGCTGGGTTCAAGAAAAGCAAGCCATTGGCAGTACAAGGGACGTGAATCAAGGACTTTCAAGTCAGCCGCATTTCCTTCAAGCAAATGTTGGTGCATAAAAACCCCAGCATCTCATTTCAATGAGCAATAATATCATTTTTGATGAGGCACCAGACGTAAGTATAGGAACCTGATATCTTGTTGAACTATAAAAACATTTTACCAAGTCAAAATGAACAAGACAGTCATTTTGACATTCCCACTTCACTAGGTCTCCTGGATCACCAAAATATAGGATACATTTTGACCCACAGCACTATTGTTTTGGGTTATTGGGTTATTTGCTTCTCAGTAAACCCATTTTGTGCCTGATACAAGACAAGTATGCAAAATTATCTGATTCTGGCACTGAGAAAGTCAACCCAGTGAACCTGTTCAGAGGTCACAACTGGAAACTACTTCTAAATGTATTTCAAACTGAGAACAGGATGGATTTCTTTATGCAAAGTGTTGGGGGGATTGGGAAGAAGCTACCTAGGCTTATACCAACCCTGGTTTCCATCAATAAACAGCTGGAATAGATCTTCAGATCAATTAGCTACTAACAAATAAATGAGATGGGTTTCAAAGGCTGTGGCCTTTTCTCCTTTCTTTTTTCTTAATCCAAAGTGAAAGTACCTTGGAACAGTCAATTATAGATTATGATTTTCACAAAACAGTTTTAAAACTGAATTAAAAAAAGAGGAAATACTGCCTGTATTAGAAAAAACTAAAAAAACCTGACACCTACAAAGTTACACAAATTGTAACACAGATTCCTCTAACACATAATGTAACTTAAATGGTGTCATGTAGAACCATTAGGACTGTCAATCTACAAGTGAAGATGACATTTCAGGAGCATTCCCACACCTAGCATTGAACCCACAGCAACCCCACAAGACAAGAAGATAAACTGAAACATTCCGCTTCCCAAAAATTCCTCAACACTTAATATACCCCATCCAAGTGAGCTATACATAATGAGAGCTACATTTAGATACTGAAACATGACACACTGGCACCAGCCCTGGCTGTTAACACTTCATCGATCAACGTTTTAACTCCAGCAGAGAGCCTTTTAAGCAAACATCACATCTCCAAGTGCAGTTCTGACAGATAGTACCACGAGGAAAATGTGTCGAAATATATGAGAAACTATCCGTAAACAAAATTCCCCTTGTTGAAAAAATGAAGTCTTTATTAAAATGTAGTGTGTATGTGTTCTCAAGTGGGGAAAATCCACTTAGGTGTAAAGATAAGCTGGGGTTTATTGCAGAGCACTTGTGAAGATGCTAAGTTCCCATGTAACTCTTCTGCTTAGGGCTTTACCGAACATAAAAACACCTTATAAATCCTGAAAAAGAAGTGGAAGTGTTTGTGTTGTACACAGGGTTTTAAATGATTAACAACTCCAGTCCACAATTCTTCAAATTATAATTAAATGATTTCTTATTCGTTAACATGCTTTTTTGGTTGATCTGTCTAACAAGAAAGCCCTTGGGATCCCCATTATTAAGGATGCAGACTTTATTAGTTATATTCCCTAGTGTTCCAGTCCATAGGAGATGCTTTTTACAATGAGTACACTCGCCTTGAATTTGCCAAAGGAGCAAATTACAATACGGACTCACTGAGAGGCAGTTTACAAGTTATTACATCCCAGAAAGCACAGCCATCGGGGAAAACAATGGCGCTTGTCTTGCTTGGTGACTGATATGCATCTGTTAACAGCCACACGGAAACAGAACTTGAGAAACAACAGAGCTAAAAATACCGATTACAACTCCAGTGAAGTATTTCATGGGCATGTAATGAATGAAAATTAAACAGTGAAACTTCCTTCACAAGGGATTGGCAAACAGCTTGAACAGAGAAGGACAACCTACCAAATTCTTTAAACCTGGGTCCTCAATCCAAATAACTTCTTGTTCAGCATGTTTCTTCAACAAAACATATAAAATATATTTGACTGAAATTGCTGGGATCATTCGCAAATGTGTTATGTGAGCAAACTGGGGTTAATTGACTATAGTCTGTCAAAGAGATCGGTGGATTCAGGTGATTAACAAAAAACACACTCTCTGCCCAGACTAGTGTGCCCTCAAATATTAAAATAATAAAAATGTGTTTTTTACTTCCTCCAATATAAATTGAAAATTCAGAAAAAAAACAAGCTAGCAAAAAAGGGAGGCAAGATCAAAACCTATTTGCTAAGCTGCCTTTTCGAACAGCGAGGCTTTTTGGTCTCCAATGTCTAAGAAAGCCTTAGCAAAATGTGAAAGTGAACTGGAATGGCAAAGGCTTGACTAGGATGTGTCATGTTTGAAAAACATTAAGGAGTTGTGTCTAATAAAAAAAGATGCTTTTATAAGAGCATGAACACTCAAACTGTAAGTCAGAAGCAACTATGACTTATGGACTTAAATAAGGAGTTTTGCTAGACGCTTGAAAATCCTTTATTGTCGTCTACAAACTTATCCTGAGGGAGAGGCTTTTAAGTTCAAGGAAGCAGGAAACTAATTGAATTCCATGCTACCTTTTCTTTCACTTATTCTATGCATTTCAAAAAACCATTCTTTGGATTTTAAACTCAAGATATTTCTTTCTTAAAGAAATATTCTATATCTTAGACTGGACATTTTAAACCCTTCATATAAAAGAGATGGAGAGCTTCAGTGATAGTGCAGGACAACACACAATTCAAACACTAAAATACATTTAAGAGTGAATGTAAACTGAAATACTATCAATGGCAGACGGCCCTGCCTTCGACACAAATTTTGTACCTTTTTTTTTTTAAGTTGGAGATAACACACTTTCAACAACATACTATTAAGAGACGAGAGTACACCGTTCGAACAATAAAAATCAGAAAAGCAAAATCGAGAGCAAGTGGAAGGAAACTTTGACAGACAGAGACAGAAACATGGCTCTACTGATTTCATGACTATAGAAATACAGGGTGGATTCTAATGTTCAAAGCAAGAACCTAAATGGTATCTCAGTAACATGCCCAAGATTGCCAGAGACCTAAATAATTCACCATTTTTGTCAGAGATCTAAGGCAGCCAACAGAATATCCTTCTATTTTCTCTAGAAGGGATCCCAAACAGTATGAGAGATATTTCCAGAGAAACAGCTGTCACAACCAGAGCTAAGAGGGAGTCTTCGCACTGAACAAGTGACAATCTGTTGAAAACCCACTGGATGCATTTTTTTTAAGTTTATTTTTTTTTTAAATATAAACGTACTTTGGATAAATCTTGAGTACATACCTATAACAATAAATTCAAAACTCAATGTGTGGGCTTGCAGTATTTATCCTCAATATCATCACATCAATATTTGACACAGAAGGTTGAGAATACACTTGTGTAGCCTATTCTAGGAGTTCAAGTGTTTGCAGTTCCATTCCACTAATTTCTCCTACCAAGACAGTTACCACTAATGCCAATAACTGAATCAGAAAAGCACACATATTTAAAACACCATTAGCTGTGCTTTGCTGACCTTTAGATTTGTGTTAGGCCCATGACCTTATTCAGTAGCAGCAACTTGTATTGCAGTGTTAATTAATTAGGGCTTGTTTCCATTTGCCATCAGTAGGGCAGTAAAGTCCCTTTTTCATTAAATGAAATATATATCCTTTTCTTCCATGTCTGTGAGACTTATGACATGTGTCTCGGGCAGTTTGATTGGGATAGCACAATTTGAAATGAGGCACTGATGTCGTAGTCATTTCCAACACCGATAATGCAGTTTCTCTGAACATGGGGTATGTAAAAAAAAAGGATTTGATGAGCTACAAGCATGCTGGGTAGAACATTATGTTCTTGACAGTTACTTTTCATGTTCTTTCCCATGCCTGGGAAGAACATATTATAAAATATCATATTGATTGAGATATAGAAGTGTGAAAAAAATGAATAGAATTGCAAGAAACATTTCCACTCTGCAAGGAAAGGTCTTACACTACGGGAGCTGCTGAAAATAATTTATTCGTTCACTGAATATGAGCTGTCTGCATGTAATAGAACAAGATGTTATAGTGGGCAGCCACGTCAGTGTGCGAGTTGCAAAGGAACAAGTAGAGGATAATTCCATGCTGAAACGTAAAACGAAAAAATGTTTTGGCCATGTTAGATTGGTTTGGCATCAATTACAGAGCAGGTGTTTCATTTCTTATCAGTTGCCCCACAACGGCCTAGATATTTCATCCACATGACGGGTGAGGCTACACTGCAAAAACTGTATCAACTGTGTTCGATCTAAAAAAATGCTAAAGCATTTTCCTTCGGAATTAAGACTTATGGAGAAAAAAGAAAACCATGATTCGGTAAGGATTTAATTCCAGTACTATCAGAAGAACAGATTCACTGCAGACATCACAGGTTTCAATTTTTAAAGTTTCTAAGTACTAACCTTAATAACCTGACTTTGATGATACAGTACTGAAAATGGAGCATTTGGACAAACCCTGTATTGAGACAGAAACATTAATCGCATGCACTTTGAAGCATTTAGTGATTTACTTCAATGGTGCTCACCAACTGCTGACAATCAGGATTTCCTGCAGTGAGATGTTTACACAGTACCAATCATGCAACCAGAGGCTTCCTATAAGTCTAATCATAAAAGGATGAGTGGCTTTCAAGATAAAGGGGAAAAGGAATGCGACATACACACACACACACCAGGCTCAAGAATAAAAAGCAGCTGTGGCCCATACTTTGCATCTTTCTAACCACTATCTTTCCATGACAAAACACTACAGGAAAACACGAAGACCTAATCTGTAGCCACCCGGCAGTTATTAAAGAACCAGTCCCTCAATCAGACAGAGTTTCATATTGTTTCTGTCATCTTTCAAAGCCTCCACTTCAGTCTCCTTGGGCTTCAAAGTGAATCTGGAAGAATGTGAATATACAGTAAATTTATACCTCAATTCTTATTCACTGCATACAGCAGAAAACCTTGCGTGCCACATATCTCAGGTGAACTCAAGGAAGAAGTTCCAGGAAATATTCTGCTCCCCAGTTCCCTACTACAGCCGCTTTGTCCTTCTTTCAGGAACACCATCAAAAAAGCAGCAATATTCTTAAATGCATAAAATACAGAGCACAACCAAATCCAACATGGATCTGTCTTGCTGACAAGGTAATAACATGCAAAGCAGATAAGGCTATCCTTTGACACTCTGCAGAATTCGTTTGCATGGCTGATTCCCCAGCCATTATAAGGTGTACTCTGTGAGAGAAACATGCATTCCACTTGTGGCGATCTTGTCAAGAGCCATCATTCTGCTTACAGAAGCATGTGATTATATAGCATTACATCTAAAGATTGACAGATCTCACATTCTCCTGATGCAACCACACAAGGCGCTAACACCCACATTCAGGAGTTACTCCCAGGCTTAGACTCAGCCTTTAAAAACAATGGTGCATTGCCTCTAGCTGTTTTTCTGGTTTCGCCATTCCAGTCTGAAGGTAAAAACATTTTTACAGATTTAACAGCAATGCAACCCATGAACTGGTTCACCCTGATCTGCTCCACAACAGGCTAAGAACAGAATATATACATGCATGTGGTATTTACTTAATACTGACCATACTTCTGTTGATATCTTTCCTCTGGAGATTGCACCCCGTTCTAATGATGTCTAACACAGATACAGGGCTTCACACACACACACAGACGAGTAACTTTATTAGAAGCAAGCTACACTTGCCATTTAACTGATCTAGAGATGGAAGTCAGGTTGATGATAGGAGACTACAATGTCTGGAGAAGATAAATGCTTTGGAATACTGAGAGAGATTTAGTACAATTTGTAGGTGCAAGCTTGTAGGCTGCTCAGAAGCAGAAGCAGCCAGATCAGAGCATCGTGGGCAAAAATCAATTCATTAAATGTTATAATATAGTGCACCACCATAAACCAAATCTCAGATATTTAATGCTGAGCCACCTACCCCAATGATGCAGTCAAACAGTGTTGAATTAAAGACATTACGATCAACCTTATTTGGGGTAATTTAAGCAAAGTCTAGTAGTTTGCTTGTTCTATGTCCCTACATAAAAAACACAGAAATAAAAAAATCCAAGCACTCATTGCCTTTTACTCTTAATGGAACATTTCAGAAAGGTTAGCTATCAATAAAACAGAAACTGAAGGCTTCTATGCTCCTGACAGAGCTTCTGCACAATGTAATACTGCATCATGTGACTTTTGAACACTGCATCCCATCATGTGCTACAGATTCATTTTTCTTTGAAACTACAAAGTTACTTAATTTAACACAACCTTTTGTAATTATTGCATTCCAATTGAGAAAACATGACTTTAGCCATAAGGTTCTTTTAGATGCCAACAGTTAACTTCCTTCTTTAGTCATTGACAGAAAAAAATGAAACTTTTTTTTAGATTTCTTTTTGAATTGCAGGAAACGCCTATGAAATGTAGATCAATACATTGTGCAATTTCACCACTATGAGGCATGAAATCCGACATCAGTGTTCTGACACAGAAGTCCATTGGCAATAAAAAGGTTCATCACACCTTAGCAGTAATTCTTCAGCGCCGTGTGATGCAATGGTGAAGTTAAAGCTTCCCCACAACATCAAGTTGCTTAGTTTCTGCAATAAGGTACCACCTTATTGAACAAAATAAAAAGTCTCAAGAAAATCAAGAAAGTGCTTGATAGCCTTCAGTGCATAATGTGCCTCTGCAAGTTTACAATGCACTTCATACTGTAACCAAATGAAAGTGCAGCTTCAGAGACCATACACTGTTTAACCAGGTCAGTCATGCTCTAAGTAATCACTAGGAGGGGTAGGATATAATTTAGTTCCTGGTTCAGACCAATATTTAAATAAAAGTAAATAACATCTTACAACCATACTAAATGAAAAAAGCTAGTAATTACATGTATCTAGTTTTGAAAGCAAGAAACAGCAAAGAAAGGAAGCTTAGGTGTAGGACTGTATTTAAATTGTATATACACTAAATTGTGTATCCAATGGGAACATATCCCCTTGCTTTCCAAGACCTCAGCTGAAGCTCATTTCATCGTCCTGCCTGCGTCCAGAACAGCTCCTAACTCTCTGAAGAGCTCCGAGCCGCTCCTGCAGTTCTGACACGAAGGCGGCCATGACGCTCGGAGCAGCTAGAAAGAAAAGGATCCCGTTTGAACAGAATGACAAAACCACAGCAGTGTGCCTGAGCTGAAGCCGCGTTTCACAACAGCAGCCAAAACAAATGTCTGATACTCAATCCCATAATAACCACATACATGCTTTGCTATTTTTAATTATACAGCAGAATGCAGAAGAGCAGGAGCTCCGGCCCTTATAAAAACAAGCTCTTCCTTCACAGGGAAGTCAGATGGAAGACTTTTCTGCCTGCTAGGTGTCCTTTTTTAGGCTCTGCCGTTTTTAAGATTCATGGACCAAGCTCTTAACCTACTGAATTGTGAGTGATGATCTTGTGCAGCAACCATTTAGTGAAAATTCGCACGGACCAGGGTCAGAAAAGGCTGTATTATTTGTAAACATGGGAAAAAACAACATTTTAATAAAATATTACCTGCAATAGTGCATATTACTGAAAACGGTAAACAATGGTAATAAAGATGTTGTCTATAGGCAACTAAAATTACATTTACTGTCACCCAAAAAGAAAAATGGTTGCCATGGTGACTACAACAGTTGAAACGGTTGCTGCTACAGTCCACAACCTAGAGATTCCTTAGCAGTGCTGTATACAATATCATGTTTCTGCTAGATATGCTAAAAAATTAGAACAACTGTGTAGAAGAGATCCCATAAATAATAACAACAACTATTATTCTTATTAAAGGACCCTACAAGATATTACGCCCTTATTTATATGACATCTCATAGGATCCTGTAAGATCCTGAAAGATTATATTTTGTAAACAAAATAAGGGATACTCAGAGTCCTGTACTGGATGGAGCAGGATCAGTCTATAGAGTGTAAAAAAGTGGTTCAGCCCCTTCACTCCTGACGAGGGAGTTATGGATTCAAATTCCCAAGAGGGGACAGGGCTACAGTTCTTGCTTTGTCCAGACTTTTCCAGCAAACCCAGCTGTACAGAATACAGAAAGAATAATGGGTGCAAGTAAGATGCTTTAGACAAGAGTGTCAGACAAAGGCCTACAGAATATTTATGGGATCCTACAAGTACTCTTCTAGGACCCTTCTAGGATCTTTCAAAATCTTGCAGGATTGTGTTCAAGATCCCATTCCAGAGTCATATAAGATCCTGGTCGAGATCCACGACATGGGCTGTGGAGAACGAGAGATTGTGCTGAAGAGGGCAAGTATACATGAAACACTAATAGGGGATTCTCAGTTAAAATAAATACTTCAAGATCAAACCGAGATGCTAAAACACATATGAACCCTGAGGAAAAAAGGTTTGGAAGGAAACTGAACAGAGGCTCTATTTCACGTTGCATAATTTTCACAGTAGGACCGCAAGGTAAGAAGAACAAATCTGCAGATCTATGTCTGGGTAGAGAATATTCCCCACTGTGAAAGGATGCTGATGAGTGGAAAACTGACTGATTAACTTCAACCCACAAAATCAACAAACTAAATACCTGTGTCTGCCTTACTCTGAAGCACTAATCCTGACGCCCCCCTTCCAGTGGAAATACCAGCCGGACTGACAAAATGTCTTTGGACCACACAGGACAGCAGGAAGCTCGAAACATAAAATGATCCCTTTTTTCTAACCTACAGAAAAATGAAAAAAAATTGCACGTCTCATTTAATAAATGAAGAAAAGGGCATACCAGATAGAAGGTTTTTTTGTTTTTTCTTTCCAACAGCTGTCCAGGGAAAGTGTTGTCATTCTTTACCAAGACAGAATGCACATTTCAGCTTCAAGCAAGTTCCTCTGCTTGAAATGTTTCATTCAATTAAATATAATTGAAGAAAAACTTGCAAAGCATGTAAAAAAAACAGACGACGGTATTTTTTCCATTAGTAACTCAGAAAACCCTGGATATTAAGAGTTTCTGTATCTGGTTTTAAAATTGAAGGTTACAATTTCACGTGCCTAAGTCAGAACTGTGATATTTAATATCTGAGCTTGTTAAATCTTAATTGCATGTTTATCTTTGTAACGGTAAAACTATGTGTGCGTGTGTGTAAGCTATTGGAAGACGCAATCAATTATCACTGTTAATATGCCAACTAGTCTGGCTCCTTTGTCAGCTGGGTGAGTCATAGTCAAGGCCTTTGCTGCAGCTACTACACTTCATTATAATCAGGAACTGCACTTTGTTGTGCTTGTCAGGTGGCTCTACCTTAATTAAACCCAGAGTAATTAAGTTCAACATTTCACATTTACTATACAGTCTGGGGATAAAAACAAAACTATTACCATTCCAGCTGTTTCAAGAAGCTACATTATGATTTTAAAATAAAACTAAAATACTGTACCTTCCTTGGGAGCTTTATATGGGATACTTCTTAGAATTGGTGACATAAAAAGAATACAAAAATGCAAAGAGAGAGAGATACTTGGAAGAATGAGAACATTAACTTAATTGTTAAACAGGAATTCTGCACAGAAAAGATTCCCAGCAGATTAATCTTGCCATTATATTTTTTTCTCACAACCACCACTAATTAGTGTGCAGATTATTTTACATCTCAATTATTGTATCTATCCTGTTGATTAATCACAAAATGTAAAGGCAAGTGTTGTTAACGAACAAACCAAAAAACTATTGGACTAAAGCCTGTATTTAAACTGAGGAATTCTGTATTCTTCAGACAGTTTAAACAACCCTCCTAGTCCTGTTTGCCCTTTCATCCTTTTCTCTTGATAGCTTTTCACATTGCCACTTTCAACAAAAAGTGAAAGCCAACAGCAAGCAAAAGAAAATGGATCAGCACAAACAGCCATTTTGTCAACCACCAGACTGCAGTGGTTTTGGGATGTGACTCACTGTGGGCTGAGCTCAGACCACTAAACTACTGTACAGTCAATTCAATCTCCAGCCGATTCTGCACATAGATGTGCAAACAGACACATTTTACTAAACAGGAGAGCTGGAGTTCAGTCAAAGAGCTCAAAGGAAAAGCAATTTTTTAAAGCAATTTTGTTATGTTTTTTCCATGTTTATTCTTGTTTATTCTTGTCTAGGAGCATTTATAATCAATAATCCAGAATTATCATTATTCAAAAAACACATATGGGGCAAAATGTAACTGTGCAAGGACAATGTCATCTGATAGAATTCTAAAAACATTGAGTGCCACAAGCAGCTGATCAGAACTTTGGAGAAACAAAATAGCAATAATGTATTCAAAAGCAACTTTTAAAAGGGCTCAATGCCCATTCCCTTTGCTTTTTGTAGTAAAACACGAGCCATGAGTTTTTCCCCTTTTCCAGAAAACAATCTACAGCCATTACAACATAACAACTTAGTTAGACTAAGTGTTAGCAGCCCCCCACCTAGGAAAATAAGAACAGAACGATGCAGATTAAAAAAACAACTATTTCTTGTTTGCCTCTCTATAAGCAGTAGCCTTTCAACTGCTGCGCTCCTACGGTTTATGAAAATGTCACAAATGGTTTTTGTCCCACTGGTACATGGAGAGAGTGGAGTAAGAGCAACAACGCTTTGGAGTTTGGAGGGAACTACTGTTGAAGCAGTGGACAAGCCGTTTCGTAAAAACGTCCATCCCTCGGGCACAGCTTTGAAACCACAGAAAAAGAATTAGGGGACTGTTTTTCATACAAATAAACATCTAGCATCACTTGATAAAAGTGCCCCCACTACAGCAAACCAAGAATCGTAGGAATGGAAATGAGTAACATGAAGCACTTCACAGGTGAATGCTTTTATGGGTTCTTTCTGATCGAGGCGTGTGGTAGCTCAGGATTAACAGCCTACCACTCACCATGTCAACAGGTTCTTAACCCTCTGTACACTACAGACACTGGCTGGGCCCATCTGTTTCTGCTGTAGAACTCCATGCTAGGCTGGGGGTAACATTTGCAGTGTACTGATGATGTATGTATGTGATAGCACATTGATGTGCACTGCTTTAGTCTGCATGAAGGCTTTAAGTGTGTGTAAACTGTCTGTCTGAGCAAGTAAAAGAGACAAGGTCAATAACAGCATCATCAATGAGAATTGTGTACAAAAGTGGATTTTAGCCCATAAAAAAGCAGCTGGCTTAATAAACACAGATGTAAGAGCTAACAAAAATGAAAACAGTACACATTAGAAAACTGAAAGGCGCTGCAGAATTTTGTGGGGAAGGCAATTTCAAACCAGACTTTGGAGAGCAATCAGTTAGTCAGCATAAAATCTACAGCAAATTATGAAATGTTGACAGCAAGTGCAAAGACAAACACTTTACTGTATGAAAGACTGAGCTCCCTTTTGCATTGTATCAAAATGAGCAAGCTATCTATACTTAGAAACCTTTTAAGTATGAGAATGCAATAACATTATTTGATTACAGAATCATTAGATCTCACAATCTGTTTTCAAACCTTGTGTTATTTTAAGACTCACAGCACGATTGGTTTGCATGATCGATTGGTTTGCATGATTGATGAGAAGGGTCTCAGTACAGGGCATTACCAAAATGATAGATGCCCGTTTCACTCGGAACATTAAACTGTAAACAAAACAGCTTGAAATCAAGAACACCACTTTCCACTATTGATCCTTCAGATGGGCACGAACTGTTCTTCCATCTCCACCCAGAGTCTCATGTGAAAATACTTTCAGATGTATTAGACAATCTCCTCCTCCCAAAAGCACAAACTTGTATTTTTAGAAATAAATTAGATGAAACAGCAGTTACAAAAGCTGTGAACATCTTAAAAGCCACCATGCAGCCCACACACTGTCTAAATGATCCAATAAATGCAGTCAAAAAGTGCATTTATATCCAAAAATATCCACAAAAAAACAGGACTTGGATCTTTTATTACATCCAGTTTAAAATATAATGATTAATTACTTGGCATGAACAAAACACAGTTCCAGGAAATCCTTTGGTATGAATTATCAGGGCGATTCACGTCATGCTTAGAAAATGTATACATTGAAAAGACAAACATCTCAGTAGTTTTTGCTGGTATTAAATACCTTCTTTCAGAATGCTGTCAGACAAGATTTCCATAGCAGACAACAGGACAGAATGAAACAAGTTCTTTGCTGTGTTTTCTGTACATACAACTGCCATGATAAAGTACTGCTCCAGAAACTCCCAGAGGTTCAGAATGGAAGGAAACCAGCATACCATGACATGCCCCGTGCACAGCAGGCCCATTAGTGATGAGACAGTTACGTAAATGCTTTGGATGAGATACGCAAGCCTGCCACTGGCAATCCTTTGAATCTAGATTACAGAGACAAGGTATCTCTCCTGCTCTCTCGCTGTTGCTGGTTTCAGCAATGAGCCTCTTGTCACTCTCATGTCAAGGTACGGGTTCAACATGCGGTCAAGGGAGCAAAGTCACATGACTGAATTTCATTCCCGGGAGCAACTCAATTTAAAGTAAAATACAGCTGAAAGAAATTCTTTCTGTAGCTCATTTCAACCACTTCTTTTCTAAGAAACGGTAAAAAGCCTCATAAGCCTCATGTTCGCCAGTGAGAAACATGTAGAAGAGGTCTGAGAGATGGGAGAGCACTTTCAATTCAATGGTGTGGCCATTATCCTCCAGGGGGCTGGAGAGAAAGGTCTGGCAGTCAAGCACTCCAAGACAGACAAAACGAGAAACGCAGAAATAAAACATCCACATGCATTTACAGCCTTTCCCTAACCAAGGTGATACTCCTTGATGTATTGCCAAATGCTGCTTGTAGCATTGTCTGCAAAATGAAAAACACAACATCATCTATGGGGAGTTGAATAACAGGCAAAATCATAATATCATTAAATACCCACAGTTAAAATCAGTCTGCCACTGCTTTACAATAGACACTCTACTTAACCAAGTGCATGGTACAGTACATGCCTCCAAAAACTACAAACTACTACTTACTACAAGCAACAGGGCAAATCATTAACAATGTCACTCAGCACAAAACCCAAACCAAAGGGCAAAATGTGTCTCAGTAAACACTATAGCTCCTACCAGCAATGTAGCAAACTGGAGGGGGTTGGAAAAAGGTGAAAATATTGAGTTTTGATCACTATGTAGATTAAATCTACAGCACTATATAAACAATAATTATTCTCAATACATTATGAATCTAAATAAGCTAACCATAATGCAAAGATTTGGAACTAATTCAAGCAATCTTTCTTCAGCAGTGAAACTCATATCAGCATGAACCCAGCACCCAAAACATTTATTTTAAAGACTGAAACAATCCGTTACAAAGATTCCCCATCAGCTGCATTAAAACCAAAATGGTAACGTGGTAACACAGAAATTCAATTTCAGGCTTTTTTGAAGGATTTAAACCCACCAGCAAAGCGTGACTTCTGGTTACTGTAATTACAGAATGCCATCATGGAAAAAGATCCGACAGGGAGAGCTTTCGAGTTAAATGGCAGATCCTATAAACCAAACTACAAGTGCAGTGCTAAAAATACACCTCCCTTAGCTTCCCTCAGGACATGAACATGATGTAGTGCAGTGTATCCAGGTACTGAAGGACAGTGCTGCCTACCAGTTTCTCAGGCACTTATTATTTCTTGGACTAATTCACTGGCATTTCAATCAATTTCACCTCAGGCCTCGGTTTAGTCACAAATACTTCATTACTGGTAACCTACAGTTCTTTTCCATTTTTCATTAACACATCAATGGCTTTAAATTGCAGCTTGCTAAAAAGAAAGATTATCCACCCTTAAGATTATGTCAAAATACATGAGTAAGAAGAAATCCATTCAATATTTTGCGAAAACCGCAAAGAGATTAGAACATGCCTGTCTGTAACCAGTGGTAAGATGGAAACCAAACCACAAATGGCAACAAATAAAATAAAATAAACAACACATCTTAGGACGTTAGGACAGAAACAAATAATGAGCTTTGAAATTCTGAATGAATTCCACAGAAGTGACACACCAAACTCCGGAATTAATGCTATGGTTTTGTTCAGGAGGAACTTGTGTCTATATTGGTGCCCGTATAATTACCCTATAGATCTGTAGCTAAAAGAAAAATACTATTTAATAAATGCTATGCCAAAAAGATGCACATTTTTAAAATGTAAAGCACCAGTCCTCAATTTTATACTGTTTTTAAAATAACTCTTTTCCTCTGTTCAGTAACAAACAGAAACACAAACACATGGTGCACTTCATAGATCCAGCATGTGAAGCAGTCTCAATTTAAAATACAGCAAGTAAAAACTTCCTTACACATTTTGTAAAATGAGGACAACCTCTTTTAACCATACTAAAACTAAAACTCTGTTTGCATGAGGTTCTCACTTATTGAAATCCATACCCTGGTCTCCACCTCTGGATTGAAAAAAAGCTCACATTTTCTCTATTTTAGCATTAGAGAACAATTTCAAATGCCTCAAAGTGTCAGCAATTCTGTTAGATGTATGGGGAGATAGGCAGTTTTGGAAATCACCTCCCCACAGATGGGTTTGTCAGTTGTTGTCTGTGACTTCCTCGAAGCAGAGCCATTAAGATTTCACTATGCAATGAGGAAGCCACTGGCCTCATTACTGGGTATTTTTTTTTCTAAGCGACTTCATCCTAAACGTTGGAGAGTGCCTTTTCAAAACTGTGCACTGCTGTTTGAAGAGGTCAGGTTATGTTTCCTTTTCCTGATATTTAGGGCACTCACAGCAGCAAATGACTTACTGGCACATCCAAGAAAACACAATTACTCATTAGTTAACAGATTTCTTTTGAGATATTATCTTTAAAGTAAGCAATAAAACCAAGTTCCAACAAGGGATTACCCACATTCCATTGGAAAAGTGGACAGAAAAAGAAATGGACAAAAAGAAAAAAAAATCACAGGAGGAAATTCCCATTGCAGCACATTCCAAGGGAAGGTAAAATACAGATCAACTTGAATTTGCTAGCCAATGACATCAAGTTAGATATTTAAAATAAAAATGTTAATGGCTGTGAAAAAGCCTCTAAAAGTGTTAAAACAGAGGGAACCTATAGCTTTTGATTTACAACAGTTCATTCACTGTATTTTAATGTAAAATGACAATATAGTATATAGTTTATATAATATATACTGTCTTATGCTTTAAGTGATATCATGTAATAACAGAACATATATAGACTACAGCCAGTTTCCAAAACTACCTATTGCCCCACCTATATATAAACAGAGGATTCTGACCTGTGTATTTGATTACCTCAGAAATATGAGAGATTACACCTGCATCATAAATTGAGAAGTGTAATAATCATGGCCAATTTTAACCTCCACGCATTAAGATATACAAGATTGTGCATTCTCAGTTGGTTGGCTGAAGAAGCTGCCCTTAGCCTTGTCTAAATATGTTGCACTTCACAGGTAAACAAGTGGTGCAGGTGGGGCTTTTGTCTTTATCTCCATACAAAAAGGTCCTGGGAGCAACTGACACCTCCACGAACTCAACAAAGAGAGGTGTGTGGGAGGCTTCACTCTTCATTGTGAACTGAAACTGTTAGGTTGGAGGTGAACAACTGCTGTTTAAATGGCTGGTTTCCATGCAAAAGACAACAGTTTCTCAGAACATTTAAGACTCTTTTTATGCTGTTAAAACCTAGTTAACCACATGGACCTGCCAAGAAATATGCAACAAGGAAGACAGGGAGTAGAGTAACAATGCCCTTAAGCACATCTAGAGTGTGTGCAGATCGTGGACAGGAAAGTATTTTTCAATTGGAAAAAAACACTTCATCAGATGTAATGAGCAATAAAAAAAACTATACTTGTCAGGAACCCATTTCCAAATAAATGGACAAAGAAAAATGTACAGCTTTTTCTTTCCTCTATGGCCTTCCAAAACCATCAAGATAACAGAAGTTGTCATGCAGGCTTAGTTGTCAGCACTCATGGCGTGACAGTACAGGATACCGAACTATTGAAAACTATCAACAGCTGGTTGAAAATACAACTTAAAATAAGTCAGCAAATGGAAACTTATGTTTAGGTTATTTTAGATTAGCAATTAAACACTATGGATAATATTAGTAACTGGATGTGCAAGAATACAAAAATAAAATTATCATGCAGGTGGAAAACTCTTAACTCACTCACAAGGCTGTTTGCTTTGTAGCTATTCTTATTAACCCAGATTTTAATTCAAAACATGAACCAGCTGAGGAAACAAACTCAATTT
This sequence comes from Lepisosteus oculatus, assembly GCF_040954835.1. Taxonomy (NCBI): domain Eukaryota; kingdom Metazoa; phylum Chordata; class Actinopteri; order Semionotiformes; family Lepisosteidae; genus Lepisosteus; species Lepisosteus oculatus. Next base: position 60,134,664 of record NC_090700.1, read on the forward strand.
GAAATTTGTGGAGTCTCAGACATGATTGTAATTATCTATGTATCAATATAGAAATGCTACCAAGAAGACCATTTTTTGCTGAACAATAACATGAACCTACTATACACTGACTGAGTGAAAGCCACATAAAGCTAGATATAGCTGTGTCTTTTACATAAGACTGGAAGAGAAGCTGAAAAACGTGAGGCCCATCTCGATCATCTGGTGCTGGTTAATAATTGACTGGAGAATTTTTATACAATTGGTTCTTGAAAGAGGATAGGATATCAGCTTGGACAAGATGGCTGTGTAGCTTCTTTCACACTCCCACAATGCCATTGTGTAAAGTTTTAATTGCTCTTCCCTTGAATTTCTACTCATGCCCCCTGGCTCCTATTTCACGGCTGATTCAAAGTCCCTTGACTTTGTCAACACATGAGTCAGATCTCTTCGTAGTCTTCTCTATTCAGGACTAAAAGCATTCCGTTCTTTCAGTCTTTCAGTGTAGGACATTCTTGTAAGTATGGGAATGGACTTGGTCACTCTTCTCTGAAATGAATTCTTATCAGCACTATTTTTTTGCAACATGGTAATTAAAATTGTACACAATAGTCTAAAAGAGGTAAAAGGATAACATACCCTAACTTTATCCCCACATTATCCAGAGGCTGTGAATAATACGTCTGTACCAACTTAAGTATTTTTATAAGTAGTCTAATCAATTGTTGCCCACAAGTTTGTTTTATAACCTCCAATTAACACTCTGGTACACATTTAACTATACATTTAATTGTATATTAACACATGTAATATTTGTCTATATTAAATACCATCTTTCTTTGCTCTGTCTTAAAATTTAACTTGTTTTATTTTTATTTCCTAAGCATCTTTGACAATGTTTGTTAATATTCCTATTGTGGTATAATACATCTGCTAACTTGACTAATTAATTAACTATAGCAGAATCTAGATCATATAAATTAGAAATTAATCTTTTTATGAGGAACTTTTATAAAACTAGAAATATACTACAATACAAGCGGTTTGCATTCATCATTACTGCTGCTTGCTCAAAGCAATCTTTAAAATCTTTAAGCACAACTGATAGAATACCATCAGGCTCTGAAGATGTGTTATATGCAACAGAAGCACTAAAACACATCCGCTATTTTTATGCTGATATTATTTAATATATAATTTTGTCTTTCCTCAGCTTGAGGCATGTTATTGATTTCTTCCTCAGTAAATATCCATTAAACACATTAGCCATTTTCTTTTCAGTGTTGTTTAAACAGTCACACTTTAATTCACCCTTTGTTTATGAGATATTGAAACAATGAAAAAAACTTTAACGCTCGCCTCCATCACACTATTCTTTGCCACACTCTTTCTTGGCCCAGATCTTTTGCCTGTGTGTACAGTCCAGCTACACTCTTTGTCTTGAACTGAATCCTGTACTTTTTCAATGCCTTTAGATAGTGTTTCTTTCTCTAATTTTGTAATTGCATTATTAAATCATTAACCCCTCTGTTTTATGTGCTTTGATCATTTTTTTTCTTCTGGGATGAAAATGTTTAATGCTTTAAGCAGAATATTTTTAAAAAGCTGCAACACAGTCTTTTTCTTTCCATTGTACAATAGTTTAAAAAGAAAAATAAATGTGTCCCATTACATATTATGGGTTTATTGAACCAAGGCCCTGACAAACCCATTTCTTTCAATGCATTATATATGTGTGCAGAGAACACTACACATTCAAAGAAACAAAAACATTCAAATAAACACCCTGTGAGTGCAGTACCATGTTAACATAGATGAAGATCACTTTTGGAAAAATGTGGTTTCCAGGACAGTGAGTGCATGTGGCTGAGATTTGTAAGTTTTAGTCAAAGACATCTCAATTAAAAGTACCACAGACTGGCAAACCAGGAAAATCCCAGATTAATTAAACAGTAACAGGGGAAAAAATTATCAGTGCCAGTTGAACTAAAAAAAAAAAAAACACTACCCTCCAAACAGCCGTCATTGATTGTGGTCAGACAAATTCATTCCCCCACATTGTTTGAATAGAGAAAAACTGGTTGAAAAAGAGAAGTCTTTATTAACGGACACCTCTGAGAAGTTATCAAATCTATCAGCAACATAAAAAATAGCAGTAGTACGTTTTTGTGCATTTATAAAATAAAACTGCAACTCCTGCAAGCATTAGTGGCTCTGTATTTCACAATGTTGATATTAATACATAGGAGGTGGTGCAATACCTTTGAAAATCTGAAAGAGTGTGCATGGAATTGTTATGCAACAGAACGAGTGCACTCCTACCTCAACACCTTAAAACGGAGATAGCTCACCTCCACGGTATGGCTCACTAGACTGTGGTTCAACTTAACCCGTATGCGATTCTTTGGGGATGGAAGGCAGAATGTATAAATGCAGGTAAGCTACTGAATAGATGAAATGTAAGAACAAACTGAAAGCAGACGTAGTAGAGCGTAAGATTCGAATCAAAAAGAGGTCATTTGGCCTATCTAGCTTTCTGCGTTTTAGGTGATAACTAACCTCAAGAGCCCATCCTGCAGTTTCCTGAAGGAAACCAGAGGACCAGCTTCAACTATGACAGAGTAGACTGATCCAGGCTCCCAAAACCACCTGTGTATCAAAGTGCCTCCTGTTCTAAGATTTTAAATCATACTGCACTGTTTAGGTCACTGAATGACAAAAAATAAAACTCCAGCCCTACATGGAACTGAGAAAGAAAGGATTTAAACTGACCCCACAGGCAAAGAAATTCATGAAGTGTGAGTGGGAATTAAGGGAACAGGAAGTAAAAAGAGAAATGTTTGATGAGATTTATTGGAAGTTCATGAAGTCCAGGAGCAATTGTAATGGTATAACAGGAAGCAGGTTCTCATTTACAGAGAAAAGCAGGTTTAAAAGTTGAACAATCTTATCACTCATTGGTAAAATGTATTTATCATAGTGGTATTCACCCATCTTCAACATATTTATTTCTTTTGGACACTAATTGTACTAAACACCAATAGCTTAGAGACTGCATGAGGACAAGTCATGCTTTCTTTCATCCTGTTCAGTCCGGAGCTATCAGCTACTCGGAAAGGTAGTGTTAAATGCAGGAGTTCGGCATCACTCCCACTCTCAGAGGGTCCTCAACAGTTCCTGGGACAGCTATTGCACACCTAGCCAAGAGTACCCTGGACTGGCTTACAAAAGTCCATCCAGCCCATGTGGAGGTAGGCCAGCTGTACAACACTGACTGTGGAATTCCAACTACAATAAGCTAAAACCCTAGCCAGGGCTCAAATTGGTCATGCCTGGACTACAGAACCCAGCCTGTGCTCAGACATATTTAAGCTATTGGGGAGCCCTGGAACCATCCAAACAATTTCCAATTGGTAGAAAACGCTACAACAATGTTTCTCAAAATATATGTTAAAAAGATACCTCAAAAGAGATTCTGGTGCTTAAGGATAATCTTTCAGAAATATAAAAAAAGTCACTTAACTTAACCAGGTGACAACATAAATAAGCAAAGAGGTATTGTCCATGAGAAAGAGTACTGGGGGGGGGGGGAGTTTGGCAAATCATCAACACGAAGGCTAAAATGGTCAACCTTCAGCAAATCATCCAAGGAGGTGTGGTTATACTGCCATTCCTGGGTTTTTTCCTCAGTGACACTCACAGACTAGACTTTGATGCTATGTGATCAAATAGGCTGGCTTGTGAGATGCATTTAAATAGTGCAAGGGACAGTAATAACAGTACATAAGTAATAAGAGATGGTAGTGGCAGCAAGGAGAGACAGCTGCTGGACATGAGTTGAACCATTTCCTGATGGAGCTTTTTAAAAAAATCTCAAATCCATTTAATCAACTTGAACAAAAACAATTATTCCCATTGGGATTAATTTAAAAGGAATCGAAGAGGGTCATCAACAGTTATATCAGATGAAAACAATCATGTTGGCCCGCAATTTACAACCAAGATCACATCTTTTCAAAACCTGTCATAGTAGGGCAGGCTTGGTAACCTGGTAGTTACTGAAAACACAGTTTAAAACTATGGGACAAGCCAGAAAACTACATTTTTGAGCTTCACTCTTTGAGCTTCCACAATATGGAAACACAGTATTAAAACAAACTTTCTTATGTAACATTTTACAGTATGTGCTGTAAAACAAACTGCAGTTCTTTAAAGACTTACTATTTTTTGTGCATTTCATTGGATCATGGCCTTGTTGCATGAAACTAAAACCGTCCTATGCCTAGATATTAAAATGTGTAAATTATTTATAAAAGTGTCTTTTGAAGCCAGTCTATCAAAACCAAGCAGGTCTTCATTACTTAAACTCTTTTCTGAAAATCACTTTTCTTGCCCTAGACAAAGATGGTTTAACTTATTACAGGCAATCATAGTATGAAGAACAGTAAATTTCATGTTAAGGGCAAAGACAAAGTCTATGTAAAGTCTAACATGTAAAATGCAAACATATGTACAGCACAAGAGGAAACCACTGTAGTTAACTATTTCATCATACATCTTCTTAAGTGACCATAGAAGTCAAACCGTCAGGCAGCAGCTATATGACAACCAATAAGACAAAACTAGACATTTCTGAACAAAGTACACATTTTCTGTTGGGACTTAAACCCAATGGGCAAGAAAAAATACAGGTTGACAGGGAGAATCTGTTAAAGATATAGGCCTTCAATACCAAAGATGTGTAATATAAACAGACAATTCTCAAAGGGTCTGGCTATGCCCAGCATTTACACAGCGCTTCAGATTTCAAAGGACCTCAAAGTGCTTCAGACATGGGGGTGACCCACATCATCCACTGAACTGAGCACTCACCTGCTGGCCTTCTGGCAGCCATTATGCCCTCACAGCATAGAGCAGAAGTGAGAAATTACATCAACTGAACCACAGGGGACATTTAGGGAGGTCATATTGTTCAGGACCAAGTGGAATACAGCCACTGCACTAGGATTAGAACCCTGCTCTTGGGAACAGTGCAGTGGGACCTTTCCTTAAATTAAACTGTTTAAGGATAATCCCTTCTCTCCAACCATTTTAATCAGCAGATCTATGGTCTTGAATACATCAATTATGATTTTATATCAGAGTGTGGCTTTCAACAGAGAGCAATAGGACACTTCTGTTAACTGGGGGTGTTTAAAATGCCTTAAATATTAATTCTGTGCTAGCACATCATCCTTCCCAATGCAACCGAACGTAATACTTAAGATATATACTTGTGTCAAGCATATACTAATACCTGACACAATAACAACATTATAGAAATATGGGAAAGTACTGAAGGCTTTCTTATTAAAATAATTAACAAGGGAACTCCATTCAATTCGAACACTGACAAAACAGCATCATACACTTAATAAACCCTTCCTGAATCGTCCCCAATTCACATTCCATTTCACTTTGACCAAATTAAAAGCTTACTGGATGACTCCAGGCAAATTAAAATAATGTGGGTATGTTCTCAAAGTCATTCTTCACTCATTCACACTTTTAGAAACTAGATTTATAGTCTTATTACAAAATTCAACACCAAAACAGGAATTGGGGATTTATAACTTGGTCTTTGTCGAATTATTATATTTTACATTTTTGTGGAGATGCAGTTACAACTGTCCTCAATGGACAACCGTTTGATAATCGACCACTTAGCACATAAAACCAACCACTTCACTAGAAAACATACATCCATTTTAGGATTTTAAGTAAAAACAGCAGTAATAACTACGTTTTTTCTCAATAAATTGTGCCGAGTCCTATAATCACTTTTTACGGTCCCCAACTGGCTCTCTTACACTCAAGTATCACATGGTGGATTCATACGTGCTAAATGTAATTACAATCAAGGCCTCAAACATATAAACCGTTGCAATATACATATTTTTTTTAAGTTTACTTTCGCTTTCGAGAAAGGTGAGGTACAATTTCACACACCAAGAAAACCAAGAGACCCCTCGGATGAAAACTGCGCCAGGGTTGCCGACGCCAGTTCAAGCACATAATCTGGGCACATCATGTAGACAGTGTCCATTGTGCACTGCGCTGCTGCAAACGCCTCCGGAACATGCCCACCAGTGTGTGACCAACGAGGTTAAACATTAGGCACAGGCCCCAGATGCAATTCGCAAATCTCTGGATTCTTGTCGTTGAGCTTTTTAGCGACGCTGAAGAAGACTCTTTGCAAAGGAAAAGTGAGGGGGGAGGAGGACGAAACCTCCTGTGAATAATTTCAAATGTGAGAAATGACCGCGTTTTTCCTGTACAAAAGAATGAACCCCCGACTAGTGTGCCATAAATGCACATCGGCGCAAGAGCCTAATGAAAAGGCCGAACATGATTACAGAGTAGATAAAATTACACCTCTGGGGACTATCCCGCTCTGTAAAACTAAAATTTGATTATCTAAGAAGCGCTGGGCTTTGAGACTCAAAACCCTTGATAGAAACAGGAAACTCCTGTGATTCGAAATGGTTTAAAAACACAAAGCCCTCTCGGTGTGCTCTACCCAATCTATGTACTTTTCTCACTAAATATGCCATTCTGAAAAGGTGTAAGTAATGCCTTCAAAGACAGCTTTATTCTACATGGTTACGTGAAACAGTTCAGAGCGAACGCACATGCAATTACATATTAATTTCAGAAAGACCGCTGGTGATTCTAAATCAGTACTTCATGCTGGATGGCTTGGGAGACGAGCGTGAAATTAAATTGTTTATTTCTCCAATCCCCAGAAAGAAAGAAAAACACACTTCCTGAGCCGTCGTTCTGTTTTAGTCGGCAGCCGTATTGGGTGGGGAGAAAAGGTTAAGGAATCTGCTGTAATTCGGAGTTAAGGATAAAAATCCACTGTTGGAGTCTCCCAGACAAAGGGCTTTCGGCAAGCATGCAGTTGTGAATACCTCCCGCATTAAGAAAAAAAGACCCGAAAAATTCCAGCACTTACCCACTTGAGCACCCCGATCCCACGAATATTTAAGTACACTCCATAGATCCAGAAAGTTGGGGGTCGGGGAGGGGGGGGGGGTGGGAAAAATGCGAGGAACACCGATTTATTCAAAATAAACAGACAAAATAAATCAATAGAACTCCCAAGAAATCCAACAGCAGGGGAAGGAAAGGCCAGTTCACTGGACTGCTGCCATCACACGTTGAATCCCGTTCAAAACTGAAAAATACCGGCTAAAACGGGCATTTTTAGGGTCGATCGCGAGCCCGATTCGAGTTATATAACGTCTCCTCCGGTCCCGGGAAGTAAAATCCAGTTTTCTGCCGGTTTTCGCACCAGTTTAAAATCCCCCGATTCTGTTTCTCTGTATCTCTAATATATCTTGATGGCTGTTTGTATCTTTCAATGCTGGGAGATTGATACAATGTAACCAACAAGCAGAACGAGGCGCACGCAAGCTCAGGCACGGACTCCGCACGGACTGGACCGCGACCACGAGGACCGTCGCTAAGAACCGGAACTGGACTCTCTCCAGTTGTGGACTGGCGAGTTTTACTCAGCTCGCCAGTCACTTGCATTTGATAAAACCCATGTGTTCTCATTAATGAAGCCGGTGTGTTCATGGATGGTTTTTAAATCGTAACAGAAGCAGTACTAAATGCGAGTTTTCCATTTCCTAAGCGTTCAACATTTTTACAACTGTTGGTAAATGTATTATACCGAATAAAGTAGTACAGTATTACGAATATTACGTGTTACACAAGGCAAATGTGAGGAGCTATAAATACAAAAGCATAGCATACGTAACCCCGGGACTAATTTATGTACATAAAAAACTTGCACTTTTTGTTGAACCTGATACAACTTGACATTATAAGATATAGCAGTTCAGGTGGGTAGCTGCGTCAGCATGCGTAGTCTGCAAAGGAACAAGTAACAGGTTTATTCCCTGCTGAAAAAAAGAAGAAAGAAAACACAACGTTTCGGCCGTGGAGCCTTCTTCCGAAGAAGGCTCCACGGCCGAAACATTGTCTTTTTTTTCAGCATGGAATAAACCTGTTACTTGTTCCTTTGCATTATAAGATATAGCCAGAAACAAGTAAACTCACAAAAATACATTGAAAACTGCTGAGTTTACGAATAATGAAAGTATACAAAGACAAAAATCTAAGCCTCAACATTAATACACTTATTGGTATTTTTGAAATACGGAACTACGTCTCAAGGTAAACTGTTAAAGTTGCATTTTGTATTTTTTATTTCAACAACACAAAACCCAAGCGTCCACTGCTTGTTTTCATTGAATGTTATGTACCCATTATATTAAAAACATTTATTATTGTTGAATAAAGTAAATTTAAATGCTCAATACTACCATTTTACACATTGCATACAACCCGTTTATATATAACTGGGGTATATAACAGTATATATTATATTAATGTTTTAATGGGTTTAGAGCTAATCAGGTAAATTAATTTGCACAGTTTTCTTCAGTCAAAAGGCAAGGATTGGGTTATAAAACTACATCGAGTGGCGTGTATAAAAATGGATTTTATAAAGAAGGCGTATCTCACCAGCCTAGAAAAACGTACAGGCCCACTAGAACCGGTATGAACCAAATTTAAAAGTACAGAATAATTGTTATGTAGTAGCCCTTGCTGTACTAAAAACGACACGTAGTTCACGACACTTACCAACGGTTCAGCTTGTGACTTGGACAGCCGAACGGACCTGACTGTTTCAAACGCGGAACCGAGGAAGCGTCGATCAAACGGTTCAAACGGTGGAGATCTAGAATCTCCAATTCATCTCGAAAACTGTTTTCGGACGCACCTTTCATTTCTCACTGCTTCCCAGGCTCACACTGCGATGAGAGAGATATATATATATACATTCCTCTACAGTTAACAATTCGCTATATATCCCCGCAAGTTTCAAACAGTGTATAAAATATAGCGTGATTCGTTTGTGGTTTGTGAAACCTAGAGCAAAAATAAACCTATCTGGGAACTCAAGGCAACACGAAGCCAGATTCTGTTTCATTTTCTTTGCACTGTACTCGCGTTTCCCTTCCAGTTTGGCGTGAGCAGTGTAGTTCATTTTGACTCGGTTGTACATGTACGATTGCTGCTTGTATTGACACGCAAGGGGCCTTCTTTTCCCATTTATAAATCGTACATTATAAGGGCGACTGTTTAACCAAACACATTTAATTACTCCGGAGAAGTAACAGGAGAATGCTAACAAAACAATATACAGTCCGCTAGTGAAACTAAGAGGAAAGGAGTCTCCGTGGCAGTTTCTTACAACTCAGATTTTAATAACCAGATATGAAGCACAGTTCCTGTCAAAATATCTCTCAGGGCACTTCTTTTTAATGCTATCTGCGTCTGAAGTCATCACCATCAGCGTCTACAGGTCTAATTTAGATAAAAAAGCATTCAGTGGGAGTTTAAGCTAAAAGTACATGCCACTCTTATTATAATGTTGCCCTTGGGATTCTCACATTTGATGTCTATATCCTTTTCAGGAGCACACAGACTGAGGCCCTCATTAACTGTCAGACCCAGATGTGGAAGTTTGTCACAAGGCCCTGTGATTTATTAATGAATCGAAAGGCATTTGATTTCCCCTGTACCTGCAGCACCTTAGCCATCACAAACGCAAACCAGATTATTCTAGTTCATATACTTGTGTCTAAAACGTATTTACACTATAATGGCCGTGTTTACGGCTTTGTGTGTCAGGCTACTGTTCCTTTGGCTGAAATGTCCAAAACAGAACTGTAATGTAATTCGTACTGGATTTTAATTTTTTGTGGTTCATCATCCTTGGCTGGCTTCAAACATTCAAGTGTCAAATTCTTCAGAAAGCAAACCACCGATGAGACGAATCAGCTGCTGCCAGACTAAGATTTTCTCCGTCCCTGAACGCATTCAAAACAGGAAAGATGGGCTCCAGGCCTAGGATTAGACTGCAACATCAGTCCAACGGAATAATCGTGAAACATTTGCTGTTTTAACAGACATATTTCTGTGCTTGCTCTGAAACAACAAGCCGCACATCTGCCTACCACATCCTCAGTGCTCCAACTTGAGGGATTCTTCCCTTGTGGACACAGGGTCTCAAAGTCTTACACACACTACTGCATTATTAATCTCACCGATTTTCCAATCGAATTCTAGAGACGTCAGATGTATTATGTTGTCACTAAAGAACTGCAATGGCTGCTGCCTTTTTGTGGTTCCAAAAATTGCCTCAAATCCATATCAGATGAGTCTGCTTAACCACTATACTATATAAAATATATGACAGTCCCAATAGAAGATAAGACAAGGGAATTAAAAATCAGATCCTCCACATCTTAGTGGCTACTGACGGTTCAGGGAAGCAGGCTTGTGAATCTTTTCCATGAACTTACCATGTGAACTGTAGAGGACATTTGCACTCTCCGGTTTTAAAGAGGTCTGGATAAATCAAAACATACAGCAGCAGATGACAGCAATTTGGTATTTTTAACAAAGATTTCAGTATTTTGCCCTCCTCTCCATTCCAGAACCTTCAGCTGTCTTAAAACATGGGCCTGAGCCCACTCTGCATGCAGTCTGCTGTCATCCAAGTCAGACGCGAGGCGAACACGAGGGGAAAATCGCCGTTCTCTCATTCTGAAGAGCAGTTAAAGCTTCTTCTTGTGTGAAGCTCATCTTTATGTCAGAGCATCAAGAGGTTTATGTAAGCCTTAAATAAAGGCCTGACCTCAGCTGACTGGCTTCCTAAACAATAATGTGGAACAAAATATCTCAGTGGTTAGTGTAATAAATGGATTCAAGCAGAAATAAAGAGAGTGCATGGTATTTATGAGTCTCCATGAAGGAATCTCCAGACAGCAGTTCGGATGAAATACTACTGTATGTAAATGTCCCATGCCTGTTTTTCTTCTATTTTTAAATCACAGTGCCATTACACAATGTTTTTCTTGAGGGCTCCACTACGGACAATGAGAAGGCTATTAACACAGTCAATAATAGTTGACACTATTATATGGCAGAAACTCTGTCTTGGATGTTATACTTGTTGTCAGTCCAGAGGGGTGTCCTTGGTTGTGTTTTCAAGAAAGATGGTGCTCTGGGAATTTCCTGGTTTGAGTTAGACACGCTGACAAGTCCAATTCCCAGATCTGAGTCCCTCCACTCAGTTCCAGGCTACAAATTTCTTCTATCATTTCACTGCAAGTCTGGATGGATGGACTGCATAGCAAAATATGTGTCATAAATACTGGAGTTGAAGTGTTACATTAACAGGGAGAGTCAATTGCCAGCCTATTCTGAGTGTAAAATACTTGCATGGACTATTTTTAAGCCCAATTCCACATTCACTAGTAAACCTGGGAAGAAAGTCAGAGATCTGCCTCAGGGGGAATCTCTCCTCCCCAGTGCATTAGCAAAACAACACATTGAATGTCTTGTCGCATATGCAACAGTTTGGATTCCCTATCGAAATGGCATGACTGGAACTGTGTATCCTCTCCCTTCCCTAATTGCCTGTCAAATGGCCTCTGTGAAGAAGCATTCTCTTATGCAATAATTGATTAATGTAATCCAGGCCCCAGGTCTCCTGTCTGTCCTCACTGGCTGCACTGGAATGTGCAGGTTGGATTTCCTGCTGTCACTTAGTTTGGGTTCAGGGCTGGTGGTTTTGATTACATATAACAAGACAATTAGGCTGAGCCCATTAGGTGGGAAAAGGTAATTGGTGAGAAAGAGGTGGGAGGACGACCTCTGAACCTCAGTCTTCTTTGCTGAAGTGCAAGTTGAAGTGGTAACAAATTGGGACACTTAAAACGCAGGAGAAATATCTGCTAACAAAGTGCCCGAGCCCTCTCGATTTATACACTTAATTCTACTACAGTGCAAGACCTACAGCTTCCTCAGTGAGTCTGGCCGCCTCGCCAATTATTAAAGAAAGGAAAGAACGAAGAAAAAGGGCAAACATGACCTATAGAGAGCCGTGTATGTCATGATGTTCGTCGTACGACAGCAGCGATAACCCTTCTTGTTTACTTGTATTAAATACGGTGCTTTAAGGGATTTTCTAGGTCGGTTGCCCAGCAACAGGGATAAGATAATGTTGCCAGTTGATATGACAGGAAGAATCATCTCACTAACGTACAAAGACAGCAGGTACAGCGATGCCTAGGAAGGCTGAATTAATGGGATCATCTTCACACAGAAAAAGAGGCACCCAGGCAAAACATTTTATCTTCACGGTGTCTCCCATGTATGTGTGCTGGGCAGCACATGCGTTCAAAAGGAAGAGGGCGGCACCAGCGGTTTCTAAAAAGGCAGGGAAAGGGGGAGGGGGCATTCAGCAAGGGAACAAAGATCAGTGTCCGTTTGCTCTTGAAGTCAGATGCTTCAAACTGTGCTGTCTGTCAAACACATGGAGCGTAACCTAAATTAACAAGCTGTGTCAGTAACATACATTTCCCTTACTTACAATTGTAAATCACTCATTATGGATGTCAATGCTATGAGGTTGATTCATGGGAGTAATATCTCTGAAGCGCAAAACGTGCACACAAGTGACACATTTTGCCTTTGGGTGGAACCGAACCGCATACAGTATATAAATAATGTATTTATTAAAGGAATAGTTTATATCACTTGCATATTGGTGTTATTTAATTGTTCACTGATTGTAAGAGTTATTGGAACCAAATATAGGAGTATCCAGGCTCCTGTAATAACTATGCAAAACATTGACTATAAAGAAAAATAAGAATAATGAAAAGGCCTAAATAATTGAAAATAACTATGATGTATTAAATATACTTTTTTATTAAAATGCATTGCAAAACAGGGAATGTAGATGGTATAAAATGTGCATTTGAAGATAAAACTCATGTTCTGATTTGGCTTCTGTTTTATATATATATCAATTTATACCTGCCAGCACATTTAGAAGTTATATATATATACTGTATATACAGACCTGTTTTCAGGCATGTATCTTTCTTTAGTGTTCACACAATGCAGTGATTAAGCACTGGACCTAACAAAGCATCCATGGAAACACATTTGATTTTGAAGAAGCTCCTTTGCTTGAGTATCAATGGCAGCAAAAAAACTGTTCCACAGAGCCAGTCAATAGTTCTGCAACAAAAAGTCGCATGAAGCTGTCTTTGGGGGCTTGTTCAGTGAGTTGCGATCAGACATACAGTAATTACAGGTGGTGCTGTCAGCTGTCCAGGTACATCAGCACAGGTGGCTAATGGCTTCTGAAACCACACAGCATGCATCACAGGCAAAGACCCTCATTTGTTACGGCACTGTAAAATTAATTACCCACTCTTTGTCTCCCCCAGTCCAAACTTCGACTATAATGAGAAAAAATAACCACCTAAATTGCACGTTCATTCTCATTTTGAAAAATGCCTGTTTTTTTTAAAGAAGTCTTGTCATCTGAGGTGTACTGAATATAATCTGACTGCAGAGATCAGATGATAGCATACCCACTACTTTACTGGTGAATCTGGTAGTCATTCGATTTGGGACATCAGCTGAAATAAGATCAAAACTTTAGATCAAAAGAAAAACAAAGAAGACCTTAAATCATTTGGGAAAAAGGCAGAGGAAAAGGACGTATGAACAGATTTACCTCAACAGGGCAAAACCTCACCTGTTCATTTAGATTTGTTATTTTCCAGAATCAGATTGATTCTTAAACTACAGAGGAATTGTAGCACATTAGCAAATGGGTCATAATTTTACAAACCTGCATCCTTTATCACAGATTATCACAAACTAGTGATAGCAAAACCACTTATGGCTTCTTATGGATTAAAGTATTGGTTTGGAGAATTGAGAGATGCAATGAGCACAGAATAGGTAATAAAGTGGTAACAGAAGAATTTCTGGTTACTACAAGATGTATCCTATGACTCCCAGTTATTTTTGCAATGATCACCACCACGCTATTCCAACTATTCTTGCACAAAGTGGTTCTGGTTCTAGCTTGGTTCTAGCCTGCTGGCAAGAGCAATGGGCTTCAGAGTGTTGTGCAGCACCGATTTGCTTTGCCCATACTGCTTGTGCACCACCAGTCCTAACCTTTGAGAGGCCGTTTCTGGTGGATTAGTCACATTGTCTGCAAGTTACAGCACGGACCATAGATGGACCAGGGCACAGCTGAATGATGAGTGAGAAATGCAGCGAGAGAAAAGGCACAGCACATGAAGTACTCCTTCAGAAAACAAAACAAAACCCTTGAAGAATGATACTCCAGATAGGCCTTCTCTTAACTTCCCTGTTAGCTGCAAAAAACCTCGCACCAGCTGCCAGAGCATTCTTCACATAGAGAAATGCTGCTGGATTTTCACAGTAAACCCTCAGCCTAAGAGAGCCAGACGTTCAAAAGTTCACTTACTTCAGTTGCTCTGTGTACCATCACAAACCTTATGACCAGTGTGCATGCCGTCCTAGGTTACACTCTGAATCTGCCATTTAGCAAGTGTAGGTTACCGAGTAGTGCAGGCAGGGTTACTCATTAAACTGGCACTGGAATAATGAAGACGTAGTTTAAAGTGCATGGCAAATTTACCTTTGTAACAATCCTTTAATACATTAAACTTTCAGCATGTATTCAACAAGAAGTCTTACACATCTTTGATGCAACCAGTGAGTCGCAATATGTAGGCAACAAATTTAACTTGATCGCAACAACTCATTATTAATTGCTGTAGAAGCTAGTCCATCACATTTACCAAACAAATGTAAATGACTCACTGCCAGGTGCTCCTCATCAGTAAAATCATTAGTTCCATCCTACTAAACTTTGAAGCTAAAGGGATACTTTTTATGATGCAGGATAAATTGTTAAAACCGCCACAAATTCAACAAAAGAAGAGAATTATGCTTCTGTATAAAGAACACACTGAGTAAAAAGAGTAATTACAGTAAATGCAGAAAGTCTTTTGCACATGGGCATGTGCTCTGCTGAACATCCCAATGCAGAAAATTGGAATGTCAAACACAAAAATAAAATTCAGAAAAAGTTTGAAATAGTAGACGTGTTGAGCTATTTCAATACAATATATTACTGAGTTGTTTCTGTAAAAGTAGGGCACTACAGCACTATCATAGCAGCCTGGGAGTCTAGAGTAATGGATTGAATGTTTTTGCTGGTAGTGCTTAACTTGAGTGAAATATAGACAAAAATATAGACGATAATCTCACCCCTTGAGATTAAGCACTTCTTAAAGAATGCAAAACACCTTTCCGATGTCCTTAACATGCCTTGTGTTCCTAAACTTTGTTATGTTCTTATCACACAAATGGTTACAGCAGTGTAGATCAGACTGCCCAGTTTGTGTGCTTCCATTAGCCACGCTGTGGAAGCTCATACCCTGGCTTTTTACAGAAGGGTCTGGATGAGATCCTTGGATTACTCTGATACTAAGAACCAAACAAAACAGACAGCCCAAAGAGCCTCCACTTGTTTGTGGTCTTCATTATATCGTTATGTTCTTAAAATGCATCATTTATGCAGGGACAGACGAAAAAGAAGCTGGGGTACTTTGTGATTCGTTTTTACAACAAATTAATTTTTAATACAATTTTTTTTTACTTCTGTTCATCTCTGCTGCCCTTCATCACGGAAGAAACTTAAAATAAAATTGGTAAAGAACAGGGATCATCTTTGTGTTTCTCAGGTGTGAGAAGCAGAAATCTTTGTTTCAGTTCAGCCTTTTTTTTGTGTGTTATCATTTAGGCCTTAAAGATATGGATCGTGTTCAAACCACATATATTCCTCAGCTCTACAAAGTTTGGCCAACGTTGTCCGTATGGTATTGTACTTTAAATCCGCCATTTACTGGAATCAGTTAAAAGGCAGTGTTGAGGCTGGGGTTGGGGGCACCAGTAAAATCTGGCTTGGCAGAAGCAGTCTGCCATACTCTCCTGGCACTCCATGAAAGTTTCTATTAATACCATGTGAATGAAGACAGACACTGGTTTCAGGAAACCAACCACAGCGTTGACGTTTGTAACCACACTGGATGAATCAACCAGTAACTGCTGCTGCACTTCATTGTTCAGAGCTTTGAAACAGTAACGTTTTCCTTTATTTAGCTCTGCGGTCAAAGTGGATCTGCCTCAGTCTGGCAGTTTTGCCCTCCCAGCCCTTGGCTTGTAACAATAATTTTTTTCCTCATAAAATTCAAGCCCCTCTTTTCATCCCCACCCCATCCTCCATTTAGGCTCCTTGTGAAGCACAAAAGGAAAACAGAAGGGCTTTGCCACCACATCCTCAAAGTGAGAGTGGCTGAAGGCAGGAAGTCAGAGATCGCAGCCAGACGATTTCAGATCTGCACAGTAACTGCAGGTGTGCTCATTTGCATCCTTTCTCATTCAGCAAGACTGTTTGCTCTGATGAGTAGCAGCAAATGGAGGTGCTATCTTGTCAAAACTTAAATTAAATTATTTTGTTTAAGCTCTGGTTCTTCACCGATACTCCCTATAATTGATCAAATGTTTCTTGTCACTTTAATACAAATAGTCCACACACATATTAGAACACTGGCACATTGGCACATAACCCATGAGGGTTATTAATACTAGTGGGAATTAGAAACTAGCTGGTGGATTTCTGCAATTCTATCATTTTGTAAGAGGGAAATAAATGGTAAACAAGCTGAAACTGGAGAAGCCACTTCAGTCAGGTCACAACTGTCAGGTGTCCTGTGAAGTCTCAGAAGAAGGCAGACATTTTATTTGACTAGATGTTAGATTTACGTAACTTGTGTAGTTTGGCTCAAAACCAGATGTAGCCTGTGTCAACTATATAATACTAAATTGTTTCTAATAATAGTGCTTTGATTTCTAGGCCAGGCCATCACAAGTGCTTCTATTGAATTAAGAGAGTGTAAAATAACTGTGCATAAACAAGAGAGCTGCAGCTAAATAAGCCACTTTTTGAGACAAAAATGCAACTTGACATAAAAAAGTATGTTGACTCACAGAGAATCCAGACGTTGTTTCCTTTTCATTAAGGTGGAAAATTAAACTATTACTGAAAATTCCCCCTGGAAACCACTTTGCCGAACTGAAAGACACGTTCTGGAGATCTCCAACATGTAACCTAAGGTCTAGGTTTGAACCTCCTTGTTTGGGATGAGGGCACGGAGCACATTTGCTTTGACTGATCTAAGACTCAGAAAAAACTGTGCTTCTGCTTGACCACTGATGAAGGATACACTCAGCCATGCAGTTGCTTTAAAAACCAGCTGCAGCACATGGACTGCTTTGACAGACTTTAAAACTATATTAAGACTTATGAATAATTTCAGGACTATATAATAAATTATAGTATTTGCACCATAGCTCTTTGTCTCTAAGGCCTTTTTGGGGTGATTCAACTTGTCAGTATTTAGGAAAAGTTCTAAAATGTTCAGGTCCATTACAAATGTGGGTCCTTACATACTGTTTTGAGTTCATTTCAAGGACTGGGTCCTGCCTTCGGACTCGTTTCTTCTGCTTCTGCTTTCAGTTTTTAAGCAGCCTGCATCTGAAAGAGGCCACTCGATCATGGGAAGTCTAGAAAGACACCAGATTGAGTGGCCTGTTTTTGACAGGCTTCTTTGTGACTAAAACAATACAGAAAGAAGAACAATCGGATGAATAGGTTATGGGTGTTGTCCATTCTGCAAAATCTAGCATTCTCTCGCAACACAATGTCACACAGTATTACAGAAATGGTAGAGAACCAATTAAATGAAAAGCAGAACAACAAAGAAACATGCACCTACAGTAAGAATTGGATTTTCATTTGGTGTTTATTTATTGTGCAACGCAGCAGCGTTTCCCTAGTGAGATTATTGTCACCTGTGAGTGATAGCCCGACACCAGTTTTGCCTTTTAACTTCACTTGTGCGCATATTATTTAAAACACTACCCGAATGAGCTTTTGCATTTACATTTGTCATATCAATTTAATTGTGTCCTATTCAGGTTGCTTTTTTATGCATGTGCAACTTTAACTGTATGCATTTGTTTTCAAGCGTCCCACAGCCTGTGTGGATGGGTCCACTCCTGTGTAGATGGGTCCACGTTCTTTTCTCAGCTCCAGTTGGTGGACTCACACTCACACATATACACCCTCGAGAAGCAGATGATCTCTGTGATTAATCAATAGGCTGATTTCTGATGCATTAACCCCTTCTTGGCTGCTTGGTGATACTGACTGTCCAGCTTCCCTGCGGGAGGGAGAGAAAGAGAAAAAAAAATCCATCAAAACAGAACCTCTGTGACCTCTATGCTGCTCAAGGTCTGGTGATTACAGAGGCTGCACAGCAAGATGCAGCCAGAGCTGCTGCACTGACAGGTCCTGCTGATGAAGAAGTGCTGATGAAGAGAAAAAGAGCCTGCAAGGCTGTTTATTTTGCAGCTGCAAAAGACAGGGACTTACCACTTAATAACCTGATGCAGGTGTAACATCGAGCTACTGCTCTAGGCTGCTTTCACAAATCATGTAGTGTGTGGAGTCAAGAAATAACAGGATAGAGGTATTCAGTCCCTGTTATGCTGCCTGAGACACAGAAAATACACCATTTCTTTCCTTATTTAGCTGCTTTTTCCTATGTGCTTCATAAAGTGGTGTCACTGGAGAGAATAAAAAAATGTGTGTGCCATTGGGACCTCCTCTCTACCCTAGCGGAGATGTGAAATATACAATTTATTAAAAACTTTTCTGGATTTGATTCAGCTGGATGAAATAAATTCCAAACAGTTCCAAACATCCGGTGTTTTGAAGCACAAAAAGATGTCTGATTGCCTTCCCCTGTGTGTTTTGTGGATAGGTTTATTCTTCTGCAACCACATCACATTCTCATTTCCTTCCAGCTGACGAAGTTGTACATTACCGCAGACGACGAATCTGTTCTACGAAGCCATTAAATAATGAAATCAATGTCCTCAAACACTTTATAAAGTGGTCAATTGGAGGTGAAGCACAGAGGTCTGCCTGAGGATGGACGCGGTTTCCGAGGCAACAAAGACCCAGCTCTTAAAGAAACCTGTCAGAAACACTTGGTCCGGTAACAAAAGCAATTGAAATAATACTTCTGAATGCCAGGGAAGTGATTACTACAAAACAACCAAGCCAGCAGACAACAATGGATCTCTTCCACTTATTGGTATTTTTTTAAAAGCCTACAATTTTGTTGAGACTCATATTAACCATGGCTATGTTTAGCAACTTCCAAGCTGTCCTAATGGCTAACAGCAACTTATTTGCTTCGGGGAAAAAAGAGAAACAGACATGAAAATGCGTCTCCTCACAACGAAAAATCCAGAGAAGAAACAAAGGGATTTTTATCGACTAATCTCTTTAGTTTAAAAAAAAGACAAGTGTATTTCCTCAAAAGATTTCCCATCCAAACATGTATCCTCCTCTACTGTATATAGTTAACTTTCAGCTACAGGCACCACAGCAATGGCTGAAACAGGGCCACTCACTTATCACTGCTTGAGAATTACAAAGGCTGCTTGTGCTAATGTTCACAACATCCCTTCTCCATTCCCTGTGGGAAGAAAAAGTAATCAGCATGGCGCAAATCAAATGTGACCAAAAACAGCTTGTTCGTAATCAGGAACCCAACAGAATTAGCTGAAGGGGCATGAAAAAAAGTTTCAGAAAGGCACAGATCATAAAGCAGTGGCCAAAATTCTCAGTTCGATTCAGTTCACCTACGCTTGCTCTCCACATTTAGTCTCCAAGGATCGTCTTTTCACCTCACAAGTTTTGTTATTGCCATCCAGCTGTAACATTAGTTTCATGTGATTCCATAAAGAGAGCTACAAAGAATCAGAGCAGTGTGAAATAAGCCTGGGGCTGCATTTCTCAATCACTTCAATTATAGAAACCAGTTCAGTGCTCCCCAACGAAACGTAATTTACTGCATGTAGAAACCTGTAAATACAAACACATTTTGCAATTTTTAATCCGTTTGTCCCAGAGCCAAACTGTGTACTAATCCAAAATAGTACTATTCCGACCCGCAACACGATAACTGAATGGTTTAGACATGTTATGGAACCTGCTAATTAATTCAGGGAGCTCATGACAGTTAATTCAGTAACCTACTGCTGGAGGTTAACGTTCATCTTCGAATACAACCTAAAGGCCACTGGATGAAAGTGGACAAAATTAAAATCAATATATAACAGACTGATTAGGCAAGAGAGATTTTCTGATGGGAAGAAGCCTTTAAGGGTAGCAATTTTGTTTTTGTGTAAAATCATTCTGCATTAAAAATGCTTCTTTAAAGAAAAGGAAATATTTTAATCCCTTTGAGGGCTTTTTTGGAACAGTGACAGTTATAATGATATGTGGGATATTATCAAAAGTATTTTTTTTTATGGCATGTAACAGGATACACCCAAAATAACCAGTTTGGGATTACCGACTAACACATCAAAGCACTCACTCTGGGGTAAAGAATTAAGTGGGAAAAGAAAACATTTTTTTTAATAAAGGTACACGGCCCGAGCCTTGGTTGAGCCGAGTTCATGGAAAGGACCACAGGATCTAATGTTGACAAGCAGTTCTTCGGGACAATGACAGGCTGAAGCCCGACTGCCCAAAGTCATGACCCCTCCTTCCGCAGTGTGAGGAACACCGCTCAACCCCCTTGCTTCTCACAGCTCACACTTCAATTCACCACCTAAGGTGCCGACTCGGGATCGAGCTGTCGGCCACAGAGGACCAGTCTGAAAACCAAAGCCGGCTTAGCGATCAGAGGCGCTGGGTCAGACGTCTTCAGGCCACAGGCAGGCCAGCTCTCTCTTTTCACAGCTATCACAATGCTGGGCAGGGGGAGACGCAGCCAGCCTGTTGTTTGCCTTCCTGCACTGGGGGACTGAACCATCTACAAGGGGGATGTGTGAACTCAAATCTCCGTTAGCATTTTCACCAGCAGCTTTGGCAGCAGTGTTCTACTTCCCCTGGCCAAAAGCTTTGAAAAGAAGGCGGCAAATCAGCTATCACTCAGATACAACACTCTGGTGTGTTTTGTCACCCAGTGGTGATTCAATCTAAGTGGCTCGCAACCGATACATTTGATCATCCTACCACATGGGATACGATCAAGATTAAAAAAGCATGAAAAGTAACCCACTTGAATTAAACACACATTTGCCCACAATAACAGCATCACCCAGCACTCTCTTCTCATTGGTTCCTAGCTCCAACACAAGTGTAATTTCTTGCTGCCCCATCAGAGAAGAAATCTCAGTTTCTTATTAAAAAAAAGATATTCTCAAATGAAATCTTGATTATGTTAAAATAAATTCAAACATTTCTGTAATTATCAGACCAGGCTAGAAAGCTGCATATCTTAACGATGAACATGTATTGGCTTACAAATAGCTGAACTAAATTACAAATCACATTGCACTTTGAGTGGTTTGCCCAGTTTGGAAGCAGAGATCCTCAAATTAAGAGCTCTGATCTTCAGAAGACAAAAGTGTGTGTGCATATACAGTAGGTACACATTTAGTATAGTTATACAATTACAGTGACAGATTAGGTTTAGTTGATGTGTAATGCACAGTATACAAACACAGGCTATGCTTTACAAATTTACTTTATGCTGAAAGGAGGGGGGAGAGTAAAAAATGTAATCTCTTTGTAATGGGGATTGTTTCTGCTGTAGAAAAAAAAAACAGTTTGAAAACCATCTGGCTAAGATCTTTTTGAGGGTTGGGGGGTGA
Source organism: Lepisosteus oculatus (assembly GCF_040954835.1). Classification (NCBI taxonomy): domain Eukaryota; kingdom Metazoa; phylum Chordata; class Actinopteri; order Semionotiformes; family Lepisosteidae; genus Lepisosteus; species Lepisosteus oculatus. The sequence goes on from NC_090700.1 coordinate 60,156,414, forward strand.
GGGGGGGAGGTGTATGTCGCTTAGCAAACACATGAATTAGGCTCAGCTCCTGAAGTGCTGACTCAGAGGAATTCAGCTCGGCTGGAGTGGAGTGGTGGCAACTTTTTCAGAGCTCAAACATCGATCTTTCAGGATCATTTTCCATTGATTTTTGGTTTGTTTAGGGCTGCAGCCCAGTGCAGTTTATTACACACATCAACAGTAGAATGTCAACCTAGCAGCATTCATGGGCTTTAATAGACTGGCTGGCAGGCTGCTGTCACCACCCCTTCCTCCCTTCCATCCAACACCTACTCTCCTTTAAATGATCTCTTCACAATTCAAAATCCAGGCAGAGTGAAGGCTGCTTAATACCCCCTGAAGCGAAGGAGGCTGATATTGGCCGACTACTCCCGTTTTCAATTAGTTTTGAAATAAGTAACCTCCAAATCTGTTGACGGAGCAGAGCTAGCGATGTGATAAGTGTTTTGAAGAGGGGACAGTGAACAATTTAAAATAAAATGAAACCATTCCAGGTGGCACTGTTTTAGCAGGGTACAACAACCTGAGAACGGCTCCTTACATAAATTCAGAAATCTGTGTACATTTTCCTTTCACTCTGTTTTAAAAGGGTTTTTCTGCTGACTCTGAAAATCAATGGTGCTGAAGCAGTGGACAGAGCAGGGGCTCATTTGTTGTCGGAGGATAATGTGTGCTAGGAAAGGCCATAGGGAGAGACACTAGTAAAACTTCAGGTAATGTCTGACTCACTAGTAAGTAAATTACATCAGATTGACTGGATAGCCAGCTGTGGTTTGGAAGGTAATGTAAAAGACACACAGCCTTCACTGAAACACAGTCATGCACACACGGACAGAGATATACACATGCACACAAAGACAGAATGCTTATCATTTCCGCATGGCCGAGTTCAAACCATATCTTCAGACAACAATAACGCAGTGTAATCGGTTAACATGCACTCTCACATTGCATGCACTGAAGCAATCATGACATGAAAGACACTGCATGGCTCAGGAACTGAGACTAATATGCAGAACAAGAAGACACAAAAGCAGCTTTACTCCTAACCCAATCATTGAAGTTTAGTTACTGACAAGGTGGAAAAACATATCCAGCCTGGTGTGCTGAATGCAATTAAACTTTATAAGACTCTAAATATAAAATATAAGAATGAAAAGATAATCTTAATGTATTTGCAAATATGTAGAACTCAAGGTTGCTGTGAGCAGCATGGCATAGGACCACAGCTCACATGCATCAGAAAAAATGATGAGAAAAGGCCATTTAGCTCATTTTGCTTTTCTAATTATCAGTGGTTTAATAGTCCAAGAAATCCATCAAGACTCTTCTAAAGCATTTCAACATTAAGTATTTGGTTCACACATTCCACAATCTCTATGTAAAGAAAGCACCTCCTGTTCTCAGTTTAGTTGCACTTAATCTCCACTGAAATCCCTCTGGCCCTGGTGTCAGGAGATGGATTTAAGCTGCCAGCCGTCTGTCCCTTAGAAAAGTGAACACCATAATAAACAATCCCCAAATCTTTTTGCAGCAAGCTTGCAAGAGGAAGACATCAGAAAGTGGAAGCTCAAATGAGAACAAACTGAGTAGTCACTACCCATAACACTGTGTGACATTAACCAATTCCACCTGCCACACGAAGCTGCAGTCCAGCTGATTTCTCATCACACTATCACACAGAACACTGGGTACAGCCTTTCCTTAGCCATGCTGTGGGTTAACGTCAGACTACCACAGACTACATGTGGAAGTGGGCAAAAAATTTTACAGGCACTGGGGGCGATGTTAATGATATGAACAGCAGCAGGATCCTTCAGGTTCTGTTAAATAAACCCCATCAGAGTTTCCTCTGTGAGGCAATTAATCATCCCCTTACTAAAACCGCTTAGCAAAACGTTATGCAGTGAAAAGAAATTCCCATTGGAGCAGGTAGACAGATTTACAGTATTATCTCTTTCTCTACACAGCTTTGCTAGCATTTTGACTGAGCAACATTCTAGTCGCTAATGAAGAAAAAATAAAAATGACAGGAACTGTCCAATCATTGCATTATGAAGCATGAACCTATTAACATATGTATTTTTGTATATTTATTTCATTTTCATCATTTTACGAGAGTTCCATAAATGACGGCGACCTCTTTGCTTTTTAAGTACATAAGCAGTTCTCTTTCTCTTTCAAACCTTTATTTCACATGAAGCTAAAAAAATACAGAGGTAAAGGTACAGAATACCACTGGCATGTTCTTCTGTTACTGTAGAATGACTGAGCTCTCAGGGGTTATGCAATTTTAAAATACTTGTCATTGAGATTTCAGATTAGATTTCCACTGCTCCAGCATGACAACACCAAACAGCACACACAATCAGTGTTAACAGATCGTGTGGTCTGGTCAGCTGTTCAGTCTCCACTTTTCATTCAAAATGAAGCACACGCTTGAAGAGAGATCATCACCACACAGCACAGAGCGCAGAATAAATTGAAGCTGCTCCAATATGCTGCATTAGGCGAGCGGGAATTTGCATATTTGTGCAGTAACAGAGGGAGAGGGAGAAATGTGTCAGAACTGGCAGCTAGCTGAATATTTGAAAACACTCTGACGGTGCTGCAGGCACTTTTACATCTTGTGATGCACAGACTGGCGACAAGTTGAAGGTCAGGAGATGTGGGTCCTGGGGCTTTCCTTTGGATGGGCGCATGGCACAGATTAACGGTCAGCTGCAGATGGCTGCCTGTGGGGACGATCAGAGATAAATCTGCGCTACTGCAGCCACCTGCGTGTGCAGTCGAGGGGTGGGGCTCACAGGGGTGAACGTGCACGCTTGTATTCTGCCACACTGGAACCAGCGGTGAAACAGAGCTGCTGGATAACAATGCTGTGGTGTAAGCACCCATCCCTACTACTTTCCCCAGATAATGAGTGTTTTAAGCAACATTTTGGAATTGTCCAATTTAAAATGTAAGCAAGAGCTAAGAGAAGCTCTCTGCTTGGCTACTACCAAGCAGAGAATTTCTAATTCCACTTCAAACAATGTCATTATGCTCTGTCCCTGAGGGAAGTAAAACTGTCAATTCTTATTTCTGCCAGGGCAAATCTGTTCCTTGACCTGTGGGTTTAAAACTCCCTAAAGTTTTCCTTTTTCTGAGGGCAAGGTTTTCTGCATACCTTCTCTTTGCAAGTGCAGATTTGAATATTTTATTTTGAAGGAAAGGAGCTGTGATGGGCTGGGGAGTCTGCTTTTTTCCCCCTGTTTTAGTAAGTCAGTTTTAGTAAGGGTGCATTTTAGGCAACTAAACATCTGAGAATCTTACTTAAAAACTAGAAAACTGAACCAGACCACCAAATAAAAAAACTCAAAAGTGAATGGTTTAATCGTTTCCCAGAAACCGATCTCAGAAAGTTCTTACCATCTGATAAAATGGTACCACATCCGTAAGATGGTCAGCTCCACAGTGCTGTCTGAGAGTAAACAGCTACTACCTCCTCAGACAGGAAGTGGTTAACAATCTGCTGAAGAAGAAAAACTCCTTCACATGCCAGAGGGAGACTGACATTGATCTGAGAGTTCAGCTCCATTCGTCTGCCTGACAGAGGTAACTGGATTGTTAATAAAAATGGAAATTGAAACACACTCTCCCACACAGCCTCTGACCACAGGCTGGCCCTGCTCAGAGTCAGCCAGAGCCACTGACATTTACTAACAGGCAAACTCAGGACACAGGCAACCTACAGCCAGTTACACATTCTGCTGTCAATTTCCAGGAAAAGAAATGGATAGCTAACAATGTCAGAAGGAGGTTGGTGTGGGCGCGTGTTTCTACTGATAAATGAATGGCTGTCACATTATGGATTAAAACACTTGAAAGTGCTAACAATTCAATTCTTTGCTGTGACTCACTGTTTGTCTTAATACGCAGCTATGCAGTGCTTTGGAATATTGCTCCTTACTCCACAAGTAAAGCTTGCAGCACTGATACGTTTAAATTGCACACAGGTAAAAAACAATTAAATGTCAGACTCAACATTAGTAAAGAAATGTTATCATGCAAAACGTCAAGAGACGTTATAAAATATGAATATGAAAACAATACCTCATATATGTCTTAGTGTTTTTTAGTATAGTATGTAATATATACACAATGCACATTTACCACATGTTAGTATACTAAACCAGACTACCACCAGCTCACTGTATTGTATATAATTTTAAACATGAATTTTTGTCAACTAAAATCAAATATCATTTGTGCTGTCTTAATGACATTTATATATAATAATGAATTATATATAAATGTTCCAGAACTTCAAATCATGTTTGCAGACTTCAGATATTGGCACTCTGTATTACAAAAAAGACTGTTAATTAATTCAGTAATTGTTTTATTTATTGTTTGACTTTGATACCTCTTTCAGGTCTACTGACCACTCGGTCTCATGTTTAGAGGTGATAGGTAAAGATTAAAATAAACTCTTTTAAAAGTTAAAATACAAAGTGCCACTGCTTAGTTAATGTCTGCAAATGTACAAATCCTTACATTGCTTATGAACTCAACTCCAACTCTCCTGTTACTGTTGCCAATTGTAAGGTTAGAATTTCAAATGTAAGCACTGAATCCACTAAATCAATCATTTCTGAAAGGTACTCAATGCTGAATCAGTTATCTACCCTAGCGTCTATCTCCTGAGCAACAATGGAATCTAACAATAAGCCATCAAGTCAAACTAATTTTCATTCCTGTTGCTCAGAAATTGTCTGGCCAGCTATGTGTCCTTTTTAAAGAATGCTGTTAAAAACATCTATGCCATAGTTAAGTGACAGCAAACCTAAGGGATAAGCTCTTTTTTTCCGTGGAGAAAAGCTAAAGGCCTCAAAGGTACTTTTCTAGAACTGCCAAATAGTTGTTCACAGTTTATTGCCACATCAGTCTTAATACCCAAATTCTAAACAGCCAGAGCATTTCTGCACACACCCAGGACGTCTGTGAACCTGGTCATCGGGCCTGCTCAGGCAGGTTCCTAACCACATGGACATGTAAACTGGACAGCAGACAGATTTCCTACTGGTAATACCCAGCCTTCCATATTCCAAACTGGCAAAAGTGGGCACTGTTGCCAGCTAAACTAACAATCTCCTGCCCAGATGCACCTCAGCCAGTCTTGGCACCACTCTCAAAAGGCAATTCCAGCCAGCGACAGTGAGTGGGACTGAAAGGCGGCCTGCGGGCTAAAGGACTCATGAATCGAGTTCTGAAGCGAACCAGCCTGAGTCACCCTGACGCAGTGCACAGACAGCAGGTGAGCCAGGCGTAAACGAACCCCCCCCGGTAACCAAAAGACAAACAAACCACTACAGCCAGAACTCTCATACAGGTTCAGCCGCAGTTTAGGCTGTGCGGTTCCCAAATGGTACGAACAGACGTAACTGAAGCAGGCTCAGGTTGATAAAACCAGACATAACACCAGTCACAACTAGTGATGAGAAGATGTCACCTTGGATGACAAAAGAAAAGACCAAGTCATAAAAAAATGCTCTGACCTTTTTTAAAGATTGTAACTGCATTTCAGCTCAAGGTATGCATGATCCGAACCAGAAGTCATCTAATATGTAACTGGGAGGCCATAATTCAGTTATTTCACCCCAAAAGCAGAAAACACAATTATACATAAAATTATTTTTTCTCCTAATTCCTCAGTGACTCAAAACAATACTAGGAAGAAAACAATGTGGAAGTCATTTTAACCACCACCACTTACATAGAAAAGAGTATCTTGGAATGAAAATAACACTTTGTCAGCAGCAGGCCGTCCCTAGAAACTACTGAGAACAAAGGAGTGTGTGATGATATAACCCCAGGCAGCTCCCTAGCATTCTTCCTATTCCAGCAATGTAGCCCCCTACAGCTCTGAATGGAGTAAGGTGACGACAAATGGAGTCAAGAAAGAGGGATTTATTAAATCCTCAAGACATTTATTGCTTATGTATTAAGCTCATTTCTGGAAAACAAGTTTGTTACTCAGAATTTGGAGTGCTTTAGTCCAAATGATTCTTTCCAGTGTAGATTCTGGACAAAATTAAAATGATGTTTTGAGTACCCATCCCTTTCCAAATTCCTGACTTATTCTACCAAAGGAAACACGGCACTTTTGCAATGGGACCTCCTGCACGCCAACCCTGACGCAATCTGGCTTAACAAAGAACGAGTCTCCCTGACCAGTAAATGGCAACACTAGCCAGAGGTGGACAAAGAGACACAGAGCAAACGCTGAAGAGTAAGGAATTTCAAATGCCATGATTCCGAAAACAAAACAATGACAAAACTAGAAATTCAACTAAAAGCATAGGGAAAGGAGCATAGCTCTCGCCATCAATTTCTCTCCAAATATAGTCTCAGTTTGCAAAGGTAACTGTGCCCTAGAAGTCCCGACAGCCAGGGAAATATCAAGCCTGACTCCATTATCTTCAGATTTATCTATCTACAACTCCACCTGTGTCCCTCATCTGCATCACCATCAGAATAGCAATACCACCCTGCAAATAAATGGCTTTTCTATTAATGTCATGCATTGCTGGAGGAAGTGAAAGAAACACTGAATGCTGTTTGCGCCCACAAAAAGCAACTGCTCGGGATGATTTGGCTGGGGCTCTTCACTGAGCAGAGATCATCTCTTTTCTCTTTCGCCCTCCTACCGATCTGCTAAATATGTCAATAGATCAAGACAAACAGCTGCAGGCAAGGGAAGACGGAGACGTTATTCCTGAGCCTTAATCAGCTGCTGTCATGATTCCACCTCCTGTGTCAGGCATGATGGCCGTTAGTGTCCCAGCTCTCCGGGAGTGAGCTCTGCCTGTTAGAGAATTACCCTAATGTTGAGGCTTGATCCTGGTCATCTTGCCAGAGGTGCAAACACAGACGCACAAACGTGTTTTTTTTTCCCTCTGGTGAAACCATCCAGGTTATGAAAGCTGCAATTCTTTAATTGGAAGGCAATCGGAAAAATCTTACCCCATGTCACTGAACACAGGACAATGTTCATAAAAAGGGGATTCCAATTCAGGTATTTCAATTTTCTTTTTAGTAATCAATCCTAAATAACAATTTAAAACTCTGCATCCATGTAAAGTATCCTGTTGATGCTTCAAAGCGAAATACCTTGTAGATCTACAAGGCACTGATTGAATGAGACAAAGATAAATGAATGGAACACTCCACACAGTTCAGTACGCTGCAGCGTAGTTATTTTATAGTAGGAATAATGATCCTTATTACAATGAACAACAACAATCTGATGTTTGTGAAGAAATTAAGGAGCCCAGCAAAGAGTGGAGTAGGAGGCTGACTTCCTACAAACCTTTGCTTCCTGCTGTTTATAAGCAGCTACATTTTCCATTATGTGCCCTGTATGCGCTGTGCTTGTAACACTGCTTTAGTTCAACCCTAAGTTCTAGTGTCCATTTCTGCAGTTACTAGCCGAGTCATAGCACCTATCCACTACGCTAAATAAAATCACGAGAATCATGAGAATTTTATTAACACGTCTCCTGCAAAATGCAAATATGGTTGAGAACGTGAAACACTGCAGCAGATAATGTCAAACAATCAAGGTGTCAGGGTGGTAATAAAAAGTGAAAAACTAAACAGCACAATATAGCAAATTTTACAAATAGGTGATATCTCGTGTATAAGAAATTCAATGCTTCAAGGGAAAAACATTTTTATCAAGAAGCCTGGAATTGCTCTAAGCTCAAAATGAAAATTTTAAAAAGATGTGACAGTACTTTCTCAATCTAAACAAAACCTACTGTAATTTGCAATATTAGCCTGTCAAAAACAAAAACTTAAAAACAACAGCTCTGCCCTGTGATTGTTTAAGGCAGATGCATTAAAAGCGTGTTCTTTTCTGGCAGGGAATTTCCCCAAGTTATCTCCCCAATCACACAAGTGCGAGGACCAGCCAGAGACCTGGCTGTTGCTCCAGTACAGCTCTTCTGGCGACCTCACAGAGACTGGAGCATAATAATGGACAGAGCAAGACAACTGAGGTCTTCCTGAAAAGAAAGATCCTCAAAACACTGCTTTTTCAACTGCGACATAGAGCCACGAAAGCTCATTTTTTGCGAAAGTGGCTGAATATCTCAGTGTGTGAAACCTTTACAAAAATAACCGCCATCACAAGCATGCAATGGATTGAGTTATCATTAAAGTACAATATTGAAAACGGGTGCAGAACATTTCTCCAGGAACAACAGTTAAACACAAATCAGAGAACACAACGGAGAACAGGAGGCACTTTTTTGTCAAAGTGGTGTGGGGCCTGGAATAAATTACGCAGGAGTCAGTACCCAGGCTTTCCTTAAAACGCAGCAGGATGAGATCATCAGATCAATTATCTACAAAGAATCAAAAATGCCCGATGAGCTTTCTCTCCTTTCTAACCTTCCACTTGTTTTTATTACATGAATGGAAGAAGAATTGTTGTGGTTGGCTTGTGTTAAGTTCAATTAAAATTCTGTCGCTTAATTGATTTTAAAAGCACTGTAGTGCCTCCACAATTCTCAGCTGCTGCTAAGCTTTTGTTAAGTAACTGCTTAAGTGACAACATCTGCTATAAGGCGAGTCTGAAGACTTGTGTGGAGGAATCAAATTAGTGTTGCACAAGGCCATTGAGGATATATTAGAAGAATTGATATGTGTAACACTTATCCACTTCCCCACATTCAGCTCCACTGTTCGGGTTGTCAGAACTTGCGGTTTTCTTTTATCGCTTTATTAGCATAAAAAATAGACACCAGAAAAGTGACAACACCAGGGAATCACGCAGAACAAATACATTACATAACAGGTAAGAAAGGAAATAAGAGAAATATGCAGAGGATATAAACTCCTCCTTTACATTTCCAGTGAATTATCATTCCCCAAGGACATACCCTGGTAAACACAGCTTGAAAGGCAAGGTGAGCTAGAAGTCCTGTACATTGCTGCTAAGAGCACTGATCACAGCTAAGTGCATATCACTGTTAATAATAGACTTGTACAACCCCTGGGTGGCTGAATGGAATAGACAGTGAGTCCTACAGAGCAGGAGCTTTAAGAAGGACAAGCAAGCATTACTATAACTGAATAACTGCAAGATCAAGAATCAGTCTTGAACTATATCAGGTGCTGTTAGGTGAAAAGATGGATCTTTTAAAAAGACTTATCAGAAGTCATGCAGCAATTCCCAAATTGCATCAAATCCCATTAAATTGTATGATATGTTTTAAAAGAAATAAACCAAAATACCTCAGACAGGGTTACCATCAGTTCTAATTTCTTTAATCAGCTCACTTAATGTTACCACTTTTGTACTTGCAATGAAAATCACACTTTGGTTATAATGAAAATCCCAGTGCAAACACTGTCGAGTTAGGAGATACCTTCCCTTACACATAGAAGCAAGGTAAATTCAAATACTCACTTTTTGTATCTCTTCAGGATACAATTTTAGTCATAATAGAAATGGAATGACTGAGACCAGGCCAAGGATGCAGGTATGACTATACTCCTGTGTGTGCAGCTATTCATAAGCCATGAATGAACCTCACTTAACACAATTCCAGAAAAATTCTTCATTAGCCAGTCACAAATCACAGAGTCGTGCCAATAAAAATCTTTTACATGCACTGAATTACCTCTTCATTTGGATTCCAACTCTTTCATCTGAGATTCTCCCTTAAGACTCTGTCTCACAGAATCAGTATCAAATTAGAATACAAAAGTACCCGCCCTTGCCTATTATTCCTCAGACAGGTGAGATTTTGAGAAAAAACAGAAACGGCACTCGCGCAGCTTCTATCCTGAGCCTGAAGGACCGCAGGGTATTGGCTCATGACAGGAGACCAAGCCTGTGACCTCTATGCACAAGTGGCAGGGATCTTATGTCAGCACTTTGCAAGGAGCTGGCAAGGGTACTCTTGCATTGCGTTAATTATGAAAAATGCTGCACAGCACTGCTGAACAAGGCTGAGTCACAGCCATCACAGCCTGACAGCAGCTTGGCAGAGACATGACAATCTTACATTACATTACTGAAGTTATCTGACCTGAGAAAACAGGTAAATCTTCATCTGCTCAGCAGAGGGTTTTGTTTTGGCCTATTTCGAACTGGTTGTGGCAGCGGTGTGTTAGGATTAACCACGGGTCCAAACAGACATCTTCATAATTGCTTCGTCAGACATGGTCACAGCTCGTTGGGTAAACACGACGACAGAAAATGACAGCTCACAAATGACAGGTCATATTTTGGCAACAAACACAGAATGGTGGCCCACCTCTCAAACTGCCCTGACTGATATCACTGCACAGTGCCTCCAAACCAGGCCTCACTGGTTCTCCACTCTGGGTCACCGATTCTGCTGCAAGGAATCATTGGACCTGAACGAACATGTGCGATAGTATTCAATTTTCCACTAAATTCTCATCTAATGCCATTTTCTCCCGGCACAAATGGGCTGTGACAGTACTTGGCTCTCACCACAACATGATGTTTTTTGTTCAATTTTTCAGACACTCTGACACTAGCAAGACATCGCCTGACATAATCGCTGAAGACAGCATCCGGCAGATCACAACCAACGATCAAACTCTTAAGAGCATTCACTTAGTAATAATAATAATAATAATAATAATAATAATAATAATGTATTCACTTACCTTCTCCTCATCAAAGGAGATTTTTGGACTAAATACAAGCAACATGTTTTTCTTTTTCTTGAAAAATGCTCACACTGCTTATCTGAAACCCTGGAAATCTTTTGGTTTATTTTTTATGTCACTCATATTTCATAGGTCAATTTTTCCGACACTTTGACAATAGCAAGACATTAATCTGTCAAGAGCATTTCTTTCCATTTGAGCCTTTTATTTAACATTGATAAACAGATGCACAGAAACATAAAGATAAACACATTTATTTTTATAAATGTCCAAACTAGCGCCACAAAACATCTCCACACATCACAAACCAGAATCACTGGAAACTGATATAGGTCCCAAGGTCTCAAGTCCAGATAAAAGACCAGCAGACAAAGGAGAGTATCAGGTAGTCTTTTTTAGGGACAATGCTGACTAAAACACAAGTGAAAACCAGTGTATATGGCTAGTTTAAGCTTTCCACCAAACCTTAACATACTCACTGTATGTACAATCAAATGTATCTGTAATTAGATTACATTTTTATAATTTTATATCTTCTTGCAAAGTCTCAGAGCCAACAGCACACTCTAGATCAGTTCTACGGTTGGTTGACTGATTCCTGACTCCACATTAACAGCTCTGTCTGCTCCATGCTCCCCATTAGCTGAGTGACAGATCTGAAATAAACAAGCTCCACCGTTCCTCGGCCCTCCTCACATCTACTGTGCAAAAACGACCCTCCTGCAGCTGGGCTCAATGGACCTGAAACACGATTTCTGTTCTGTATCCTCCAGAGCATAAAATGTCCCTTCGCACTCAGAGTTTGCAAACAGACTTGGAAATGTATGAATACTAAATGAAGCACGTGAATAAATAACCTCTTTTCCAACAGAAGAAAGAGATTAAACAATAAAAAACAGATGCTGGTTAATTGTGTTTCCCTGTTTTCCTATTCCTAAAATGCAGCCCGTCAGGAACAATGAGGTAAGGTGACTGCATACAAGATCCTAAACTCTCTCATATTTTTACAAAGTTTTTTTTAAAGAATTCAGTGCTAGAGTAGATATCAAGTGATCTCATTAACAAGATGCTTCCTACAATTTTATTTATATTGCATACGTTTTTTCTTGTACTCACAAATGAAATACAATATTATTCCCACATTGCACAAAAGCTGGCAAAATATTAATTAAAAAAATACCTGTACAATCATATCAATACAAAGTCCAAAGACATTGTATCCCATAGCAGATCTAAAATTGCTGCACACAGTTTGGAAGCGTTATGGTTGTTTAGAAGCTGGGTTTACTGTACACTCATACACAAGCTGTGTGAAAACAGATCCAAAAATCCAACACCTTTTTTAACACCTTAATTCTTCATACTGCAAACTGTGATGTCATCCAAGATCAGTATTTGACTGTTTTAGCAATAAAATACTGTTTTTTTACCTCACTTGATCATTTCCACAACATGATTCCAGGTTAAGGAAAACAAAATTCCTTTACAAACCCTCTGGAGTAGATTATGAAAACCGAGAAACGTAAATCCAATGCTAACGCAGGGGCTGCAGTCATGGATACTCATCGTTAAATGGTAGAGGCGACCTTGACTCTGTGCTCCAAGACAGATGAATAAAGGGGATATGAAGGCTGATCAGATGGCGGTGCTCGATGGGCTTTGATGAGTTGAAATTTAATTACAGTATTAGAGTCCAGACCCAATGCAATTCTACATGCCACAGATTGTACAGACTGGGAGCACAATAATGATCAGCCTGGATCAGGGAGTGGATGCATGTACTGTATTACGCGTGCAAGTAACTAGAGCTGGGGACACGTCCTTCCTTCGTCATATAATTGTTTAAATGCGTGCTGTGGGCTGTAATGAGCTAATCTCCCTTTTTGTTCTTGTATCAAGTGTGTAAACTGAAGAATAAAGTTTGCCTGTGTTTAATGCAGTACCCTATGCGGTAAAGAACAACCAGTATTAAACAGATAATGAGAAAACAAGAAAAAAGCTGCAGGGCAGTGCTTTTAAAGCAAGAGCGCTACACCAAGCACAATAGGCATTTGAATAGGCCTGCTCTTACAATCCCCCTGCCTGTGGCACAGAGAGCTCCTTTCTTTCCTGGGAAGAAGCTAGCATGACTAGGAGATCAGGAGATCGTAGGGCTTGTGAGCGGCTCTTCCACTGAAAACAGGACATGCTCCTCCATCACAAGGGAAATTGGTGGTGAAATTAATTAATTTGTGGCGGCATCCTCATCCCATCAGCAGCTGTGGAGATGCAAGGATAGGGGCGGAAAAGAGGAAGCCGGTGTTTCTTCTGCTTGCGGAGCAATGTTAAATCTTTCAGTTTAATATGAGTCCTAAGATGCCATGAGGGTCCAGCCTACTATTTTACCGTTTTGTATTACATTTAAAACACTGAGGCCATTAAGTGCAGAGACACACTATGGTAAAAGGAATTATTCATTGTGTGCCATTAGTCTACAGTGACGTTTTCTAAAAATATCTAGAGAGCTCTGAAAAGTACTGTGCTTTGGCTCACGTGCATGTCTGCTTTGAAACTGCAGGGCCAGCAGAACCCATCTGCTATATTACCCAGGGCTCTTGTTTTACATCAGCGAGGACACGCGCTACTCAGTTATGTTCAAAGGCACTGCACAGGTCCACACATGGATGCCAAAAGGGAGAAAAGGAAAGCTAAATTTCAAAGAAAAGGAATCTTGCATGTGAACAGAAAGAAAAATTCAAGTGATGTCAGTTTCAGGTCATCTGTTCACCTTTGTCTCCTAATTGGTTTGGAAAAATTTTGATCCTGAGAAGCATGGTTTGCGTATTAAGCAGACAAGAAGTGGCAGGTTCTAAAAAATAGAAATAACCTGCACTATAGCTGAACATGTTTAAGGCAAAATGCTCAGCACAGATCTATGCCGCTTTATAATTAAATAATGAAAACAGCAGAGGAAAGATGTGAAGAACAGTATCAATATCCTGAAAGAGCAGACACACAAAGCACACAAATCAGAGGTGACAGGATGTCAGCGCTGAAGCTCCCTCAGACACTAGTCAATAAAAGCATGCTTTCACAAGTACATCTGTGTGCGAAAAAAAAAAAAGACGGTGACAGCTCAGCAAGGTTCAGGCAGCTTTAATCACTACATGAAAGAGGCAGGACTTACAGATCTTGTGCTTCCCTTTCATGGGGAATTTCACCAGGAGTTCCTGGGGGTTGGAACAGATGAAGACAAACGGAGAGCCAGACTCTTCACACGTATCTGGAAACTGTGAGGAAAGGAGGAGAAAACAGTTAAGAGGGTGGCATTTTCACACTTAGGAAGGAGGTAGAGTACACAAATCCAGGGAGACTCTCAGAACACACCCGGAGTCAAAAAGCCGCAGGCTGTTTTTAACAGAGGGAGAGCAGGGTGAGCTGTGGATGGGCTGCCCTTTTTGTTGCAAAACTGCAGTCTTGTTCAATCTTTCTGTAGGTGAGCTTTGACACTAATTCCTCAATCCACAATTCCACAATCAGATACATTTATGATAACATCTCTCGGAACCACCTTGGGGCTTTCAGTGACAAAATACACACAGCACTTGTGCACATTTGGAGGTTTAAAGCAGAAGGCTCCAGAAAAACACTAAATATAACATGGTATTGAGCTACTTAGACACAAGTCCATTTTAAAAAACGACCACTGTGCGCGGTTATCAGGAGAAATGTACACTCTTCAAAGCAAGATTCTGTAATACTAAAAGGGGAACTAAAGTTCCAATTTCTCGAACTGGTTATTAGATCTTGGTAACAAAATAAATTCATTGACATTATAGAAAAATGTGACAAATTACAAATTAAGCACAAAATCGTGAACTTTGTGAAAGTACTGCAAGTCGAGTTCCCATGAATTACGACATGATGAAGCCCTTCCTGCTCACTAGTCACTGTATTGACTAATGCAATGCGATGTATAAGAAAGTAAGTACAGGTCGTACATCAGACATTTCACCACTGAAATTTCCAATGTGATAAACACGCAGACTTAACAAGCAGTCTCTGCCAGCAAAGCCATCTTGGAATCGAAAGCAGTATTTTTACGAGTTTGTTTAAAATGTCATACCGCCGCAACACGTTATGGTAAGTTTTGTTGCCTCATTCTGAATCGAAGAATAATGGGCTGTGTATTTATTCTATGCTATACTAAATAGGTTTTACAAGTTACTGCACACATTTGACCTTTATTGTGGTTTGAAATGCACTCATCAATACAGATTCTTTCTGACCCAGAAATATATAGTGTTGCAGTTCCCCTTTAATATTCGTGGCATGTTGAATTTATTGATTACATTTTCTTCCAAGCAAGACCTACAGAAAACTTAGTTAAGTCGACCTTTTTCCTTTTGGATATGACTTAACTTTTAAATAGAAACAAATCCTAGAAATTGCTGTAGTGAGCTGTGTAATTTAATAATTTCAATTATTGTAATAAATGATTGGAGTGCTATGTTTTTATGTTTTCTATGTGGATTGCTACTAGTATACACAACTATTCTTATAGAAAAATACCTGGACACCTGAAAACATTAGGAAGTGCACAGAAGAAGGTTAATATTTCAACCATTAAACTCTTTGAGTGAGACACGGTGAGGCACAGGTGGAAAATATGTTTCTGCTGTGCCAAAAGGCTTTTCAAGAACACCATCCTTTGTTCCTTGCCTCCATTTTGACAAAAATCACGACAAGTCTTTCAAAAACCAGTTATTTCCACATTTAACAGTTACAAATAAATAACAAGGACCACAGCAGAGAATTGTTTAGAATGGGATAAGCTAGTGAGAAAAGGATTGAACACAGAAGCTTACAGGATCCTGCGTCAGGTCAAACAGATTCAAAACGAAGTAAGAATATAAATTAGGCCGACCATGAATAAATTTCTTGATTGATACGAGGTTCCTTATGAAACAGCACACTATAAGCGCTTAGCTTATCTATTACTTAAACCTGAGTACTGTGGTATCTGTGGCCCAGGAGGGCAATAACTCAGTCCAAGAGGTTTAAAGGCTGAAACTAAGAGAATGACCCTTGATGTACAAGCATTCACCTCCCCTGCATCAAAGACTTTTCCAGTTCATCCAAACCACTCCGACACACCAGTGTCCATTTGCGAATGAATTTCTAAAGCTGCTGAATCCTATCTGACAACCCCCGCTCTTCCAAAGTAATTGTTTCCATATTGCGGAAATCAACTTGGAGCTCTGCTTCATCTGCCTAGTCCTCATTACAAAGATTCAAATACTAAAAGAAGGAATTCCAACAGGCGATATTCCAATAAGATGATCAGAACATCAATGTCCTTTTTGTTTCAAATGGTACAGGAAGAATATAAACTGGAAAAGTTTTCCACCATTATAAATAATTCATAATTAATTAGTTCAAACAGATCTTAAAATGTTGTGTACAAATGAATTCCTGATGTAACTGCTGTTCACCATCAGTGAAATTTAAGTAAATTCAATGTTCAAATCTTTTGGGACAAACAGCTCATGTAAACTGCCAGGAGCACCTGAACGAATGTGGGCCCAGGGCAACGGAGAGGCCTGTAATTAGTCTCTCTCGAAAACCGGTCCTGCTCTTTACAGGAAGGCACTGTAATGACTTGTGCACACACCTGAAGTGTTCAGAATGAAGAGACTTCTTTTGAGTCTGCTCAGATCCATGATCCATGATGTAATGAACCATTCTCCATTCACATTTACAAGGAAGAGCCATCTCACTGGTTTATTAGTTCTCAGTATTTCTTTTCTATGAAACAGTACCTGCTTGCTGAGATTGGCTCCAGCCCCCTAGCAACCCTGTATTGGATAAACCAGGTAGAAAATGAATGGATCCAAGAAGTGCCTTTGTTTCCAGATAAAGTGATTGACTTTCATTGGACACCTCTTCTTCCCTGGAAGGACTTAAAAAAATGAGCAGTCTACTTTGTAAATAAAATTTGAATTATGTGTGAGCTCATTTAAACTAGTAGGGTGTGAAATAGAGGAAGAAAATACCATCCCTCGAACACTCGTGCTCAAAATATCCTGACAAGACCCCAGCTCACACAAATGCTAAAGGATGCTCTGTATTCCAATCGTCCGTAAACGCTGCCTAGAAAATAATGGGACCATTCTTTTCAATTTGCTGGGATATTGCCAGAATGACAAGGCAATCGCTCCTGTAATATGAAATCCACCACTTCCATATTAGGAGAGGTGCGCCAGAATATTACAAGGTAAGAGTCAGAGAGCATCTAAGTCCTTCTGACAAAAGCACTCCTGGCATTAGCACTTGAACAGGGCCTGAGCCCAGCGCCCACACCATCTGCATGCAGCACAGTCCAGCCACCTATTTACTCCTCGCTGCACTTGTGCTTTTCAGCTGCTGTCGCCAATTAAGAGGCAGAGACAAGCAATCTCCCGAGCCGCGCTCGAGCAGTAATAGGGGTGCACAGCGGCTGGCCTGCTTGGCTGCACTCAATCTCGGCGTAATAAGAGGGATTCATTGGCAAGCCTCCTGGATCAGAGGGCTGGCTCTGGAGTGGGCCCTCGGAAAAAGAGGGCCTCTGTGTGCTCCACAGCGGGGAGACTGGGCTGGAAAACGAAAACACAGGGCTGCAAATACCCTCTGCTGGGAAAACAAGAAAGGAATGTCTTTCTTCATTCTTGTTTTGAAGAGTGGGGTATTTGGCAGTCACAGCGAGCCACAAGGTTAATAACATCAATTTCTCCTTCATTCTGTCTGAGGTCACTGTGGACACCATGAGCTAAAGAATTAAACTATATGTGCAGCACACACAGTGCTATAAAACCCTAAGCGGGGCTGGTTTTCTTTTTCACTTCTTAAGCAAAAGTTGTATTTATTCATTTCAAGAAAGGAATTTATCAACACCTCTGTGCAGGCTTTTAAAATATGGTCCAAGTTCTTACACATAACCTCAATTACCCCTAAAAAGTCCATAGGAAAACCTTAAGACCTCTGACCTTTATTGCTAAACAGCAACTGGGACCTTTAGTCAAATGATCTGTTACTGATTTCCTGCTTTTAGATTGCCACCCAGTACCCAAGTATGCACCAAAGTACTTCTCAAAGTCTCTAAACTCTTCACTTCCTTTTCACATGCTGGAAATCTAGGAGATCGGTTAATTTAAGGCTCTTGGAGGGTTGAAGGAATAATGATCAGCAGCAGACAGAGAGAGCGATAATAATGGTTAGCCTTGCTGTTCACACACCCTTCACCTCCAGTATCAATGGAGAGCTACTGTTTAGTATGTATAAACTGCAAAACTGGCCATTTACTTATGCTGACAGACTTAACTAATTCCTTTATTTTTGCTGTGCGGTTCACAGATTGCACTTGGCGTGTGTAACTGACATCAAAGCACTTTTAATGACTTCACACCTACAACATGCAATAGATGAAGCAAAAACATAACCCACTTCATAACATCCCAATGCCTGTTAATAAAGAAGCATAATGTTTTAAAACCTACCTTATATGTAACTTTCCCAGCATTCTCAACATTAATTATATCAGTTATACAGATGAATCAGTAAAAAACATTATACAAAAAACTTTTTTAAAAGCTGTAGAAATTGTACATTACAGTGAATAAAGGTATCTGTGATATAAATATTATAATAATAACAAAAGACCGCATTCAAGAAAGTTGATTAAATTAATTTTTCTTTTCATGAATAACAATAAACTCTTTTCCTAAAAGAGGCAAGTTTAGGGCATCATAAAAACGACAAGCTAGGTTCATGAAACAGTCCATTTTTTTAACAAAAAGATTTTATTCAGGTAGCAAATCTTTCCAGTTTTTCCAATCTGCTTTTAGGACATCAGCATATCCGCATGACATGAAATTGAGTACGAGCTGACTGAGGCAGATGAAAAACCTTTGAAACTGGATATTTTCCAGTTCTAGTGCCTGAGCTTTCTGCACACCCTGAGGCAGAGCGCTGCTGTCTCTTGCTTTTGAGACTTGTCTTGTCACCCTATTAAGCAAACTAACTCAGCCTGACTGACACTGCAGAGTGTGGCTCTTGAATAGCCATGTGCTTATGTGTGTGTGACTTTACCGTTTAGGGCAGAGTTAGAGCAAAGAGCTAACAGGCACTTGAAGAAATAGTACCAAAATGTTAATTTGCCAATAACATCGCCCTTAGTTACCAGTGATCTGTCATGTAGTCTTGCACTTATATTGACATGTATGCACAGTTGTTTAAATATCGATATAGTCGTGCGTTGTGGATCCAGACAGTATTTCAGAAGTGAATACAGTCGTTTTCAAAGTAAATGTCCCTGATCATTTCTGAGTTCCACTCCTGTAATCTTTTGATGTTTTCATTTGATTATGATCTCCATCTCAGCTGCTAATGCAGTATGACTTCGCAACAGAGGGAATCTGCTGAGATTGCAGGCCTTCAGTTCCATTCCCTCAAGCCACTGTCCTGTATGTTTTACTGGTACTCTTTAATGGTCAGCGATCGGGGATATAGAGAGTATGTTAACTCCTGCTATTTAAGAGACAGATTGATTCAAGTCCTCTAGAGCTCTGCTGGAATGCACACCAAGAATACACTGTGGCTTTCCAGGACCAGAGCGGCAGACCTCTGGTCTAGACAGTTATTTTTTACTCTGGTAAACTATTCCCACTATTGTGGCCTGGACACGCACGGAGAACCAGATTTGTTTCTAGTCATTCTCTTCATGTCTATTGGCAAGTTGGAATAATGTGGGGCAATCTACATCAATCACATTTTGGAAAAATAAATTGTGCTATATTCTAATACTTTAAGTAGACACAACAGAGAATCACATGGGAAACAGAACAGACAACGTGTCCACAATTAAATTTAAAGCAAGGCAGGAAGAATTTGTGTACTTCCCCGACGTCAAAATAAGTTTGTAATCTTTAACCTGGCATAGCTATGATTCCTAGCAGACCGAGTTCTCCTCTGATCTGATGTCTCTGGCTCCTACAGCATGGTGACCCAAATAAAGGGGGTAAATGTCAACCAGATTAAGACAGCACATTAATCCACTGCACCAGCAAAGGAATAAATAACAGTTGCTGAGCTTCATGCCCTGCCACTGCAATACTGTAGAAAGCTCTCTCAGCTCCCCAAAAAACATTTCTCTTGCCATTAGAAAGTGAGTTTTGCTTTCACTTTTGAGACACTTTTGAGACACTAACATTCCTTTTTTCAACATGCAGGTCTAAGAGAAAACCTTGGTTAAGGACAACAAATAAAAGGCTGGGCTGTAAGAGAATTAGATATAAGAGGCTCTAAGGTAAATAATTCTAAGACACTTAGTGATCTGTGTACAAGGATTGAGGTTGTTTACAATTACCCACACTGATAAGGCACTTCTATTGCAAAGACAGGAGGTTGTATATCTCTGCATCACACGGAATCACTCACTTTTTCAATGTTAAAAAGGACATACACTACACTTACAAAACTAACCAACCACAGAACAGCAACTAATCTTCTTTTAAAATGCTGCGAGGAAGATACCTTTAGCATACTTTCTTCCTGTGAGCTCATGCCATGCAAATAAAGAAACAATAACTAATAATAATAATAATTGCTTACACTTATATAGCGCTTTTCTGGACACTCCACTCAGAGCTCTTTACAGGTAATGGGGATCCCCTCCACTCCCACCAGTGTGCAGCCCCACCTGGATGATGCGACGGCAGCCATAGTGCACCAGAACGCTCCCCACACATCAGCTCTCAGTGGGGAGGAGAGCAGAGTGATGAAGCCAATTCATAGATGGGGATTATTAGGAGGCCATGATTGGTAAGGGCCAATGGGAAATTTGGCCAGGACGCCAGGGAAACACCCTGGGATTTTTAATGACCACAGAGAGTCAGGACCTCAGTTTTTCGTCTCATCCGAAGGACGGTGCCTGTTTACAGTACAGTGTCCCCGTCACTATACTGGGGCATTAGGACCCACACAGACTGCAGGGTGAGCGCCCCCTGCTGGCACCACTAACACCTCTTCCAGCAGCAACCTTAGTTTTTCCCAGGAGTCTCCTATCCAGTTACTGACCAGGCTCACACCTGCTGAGCTTCAGTGGGCTGCCAGTTGTGAGTAGCAGGGTGATATGGCTGCTTAATATTGTTAGCAAAATTAACAATATTACTTCATGAGTTCAAAAGTACAAGGCTAGCTGTCTGGTTTAAACAGTTCAACATGCACAGAAACAATATAATTCCACCAGAAAGCTGCATTTTATGACTAGAACAGTACATTTAATGTCAGTAAGTCATGATGGACAAGTAACCATTAAATACTACAAGCATGCTGGCAAAAAAATATAAGCATTCATATTTTGCACCTAAAGCACAGGCTAAATTTTTTTTTTTTACAGAGAAGAACAAAAAAGATAGCTCTTATATAAACACAAAAGTAGAGTAAATCTGTCCTGTTTGAACTGGGTTTTACTGATAATTAGAATATAGTACAAAATGACACTGCAAGACACAAAATATAGTTACAATCAATCACCAGTCGAAAAAGCACTTTTATGTGTGTGTACAATAAATAAAAATGCTTTTTATGGTTTAATAATATTATATAAAAGATGCTGTTTTTAATTGTAATAGAATTTATAGCAAGCTAGTACAATCACCACTGATAACCGTTCCTGATCTTATGCAATTTAGACACTATTGCGGAGTCTGGTTGCCATTGAGAGCAGTGGCCCTCCTGGCTATATTCTACACTGTTCCTGAATCACATGCTGTCTTTGATGGCAGAATGCGCTGTGCAGACAGAAAAAGAGAAAGTCAAAAGACATGGGGGAGGGGGGGAGACACATCCCTGCGTCACACAGCAAATAACTGAGCCTGCTCTGCGAGAAATGTAATTCTCCACAATGACATCCATACCGAGAACCCCCAACAGGAAAACAATTTCTGAAGCTGGGCATGAAATGTTGGAAGGCGGAATAATCAATGAGGGTATACATTAAGAGCTTGGGGAGTCTCATGAAAAAAAATACTGTCTTTGGACTGAATCCAAGATCTTTCTAAGTCTCTGCTTCTCTGAATCTAAAACAAAGGCTTTTTTGCTTATAAATATCACACTACTCCAGGAAACTCATAAATACCAACTAGTCAATCCCATTAGCGGGCAACAGCACTGGCTCGTATGAACTGAGCCTTCAAAAAATTCATTGTAGGGATTATTTTGTTTGCCCCAGTTCCCTTCTTGCAAGTTCCATTCTTTGATTTTTTTTTTTAAAGACAAACATTTTAGAACAGCAAGCTGCATGCAGCCAAGGAGAAAAAACACAAGCACTGGTGTGCCAAAACCTGTCCACGCACGACTGATCAGAAACAGACAACGTCAAGTAGTGGGGAAAAATATGACAAGAAGAAACTGAGGGTATTAGGACGAATCTCCTCACTAAGTCCCCTATCAACACTATAAAAGCACAATGCGACACTAAAAATCAAAACAATCACGGAGAGTGGGAGTATTTTTTAGTGGGAGCCATATCATATACCAACTCAAGGTGAAACAGGCAGACAAGATGGCGCTGCAGACAGAGACATCTGCATACTGCTAAATCCAATCTGAGCACGAGAACGGGAAGGATTAACCAAATGACAACAAATCTGCAGCCCCTGTCAGGATAACGATGTTGGGCAGATGACCGATATCTCCAAAATCCCCTCCACAGTCCCCCCCCCCCCCCAAAAAAAAAGACGTAACAAACCCTGTTTGGATAAGGCCCAATTTCAAACCCTGTCCCAGAATCGACAAAAATTATATGAATGCAAATTCGGGGATCAAGACAAAATGCACTACTTTCCAGCGTGCAAGCAAGCACTGTGTGTCTGACACGAGGGACACTGGTTTAGTGGGCTATTAGTCGTGATTAGATCTTTGGATTAATAGCTTTCTTAAAGCTAGACAAGAATGAAGGGTCGACTGGCAGATGTACAGAACTGCCAGTTAATATGCGGCACTTGTGGTCGGTGATTATAATATACAATATATATGTTTAATATAGTCTCATCACTGATTCTGATCTACACTAATCTTGAGCAAATAAAGATATTCCTCAATCCAGATCTCCCAAACCAGAGATCCAGAGCACTCAAACCATTTACTTTGATCACGAGGCGATACTTTTGGAAAAGCACATATAAACTTTTGTTCATGATTTGGGATTTATCTGTGTCCAGATACAGATATTCTGAACATAAAAAAGAGGCAATTTGGTTCATCTGGCGTATTTGGATAATACTGGCTAGGATATTATCCAGCCATTGCCTTACAGAAATGGTATCCAGTGGTAGAAAAGAAAACTACAAATAGAAAATGGGAAACACTTGAGCTTGAGGAGGTAATGTACGAGAAAGACTTCGCTACTTATTTTTATCATTTTGGTCACCAAGCTGACCAGTCTTCTTGTTGACAACTTATAGACTGTCTTTCTTCAAGATACTGCAGGATGAGCTCTTGCATGAAAACACATGGGCCAAATGCCTTGTAACTTCTTATGTACTTAAATTCACATTTCCATCCTATGTACCTTCAGAGTGTTGACAGGCTCTTGTTTACATTGAATATCATCTGCCAGATATTTACCCAGTCTCACTTTTTAAATGTTGTTTGCAACTTCTGCAGTTTTCTAATCCTCTAAGTTAGTCACCTGTGAACCTGACTAGTTTACTAACTACATCAACACAGAGACAGTTATTAAGAATTAGGAAGAGGAGTAATCCTGATACAGATCTCTGTGGTGCTCCACTAAGGACATCACCCAAATTATTTTCACCCCCCTCACTTTACTATTTCTTTTCCCTCTCCTAACCTGCTCTCAATCCAGTTGATTTTTTCGTTTTTTTTTCTGAAATTGTTTATTAAAACCCTTCATTTAATCTACATGCCACATGATATTTGTACCTAATACTACCGGTGCTTTTTCAAAGCAACCTAGTGAATCTGTTAAGCAAGACATAGCTTTTCTAAATCCATGGTAACTATCATCTATAATCCTTTTGCCATGCATAAGGTGGTTTATTCGTGTATATTTCTAATTAATTCCATTACCTTATATAACATAGAAGACTTATCGGCATTATTATTGGATTATTAGCTGAGAAAATTACTTCATTTGGTTTTGCCACTCTGCTTATGGATGGGTGCGACATGAACAAAGTCAGAGAAACGTTTTTCCAGTTGTTTAGGTGCGCCTGACCTTGGTTGGGGTCTCGTCTACTTCTGTAAGCATTAGCTACTGGAATCTGGAACCCAACGCTGGCCTTCGCTGATGGTCAGACATTCTGCTGGGCTTGCCTGAATCGCTCTAGTCCAGCTCAGGCGGGGCGCCCACTGGTCCTGCTCCACCTGATGGGCAGTCACATGGCTTCACAGGGACCCTGCTGGCAGCCAGCTCTTGCATCTTCACTGCCAGGGGAGGTTGGATAATGGAGCTTCCTCATTAATCTGGGAAGGGTATTGGGATCAATAACCCCGTGCGCTTTAATAAGTGCTCTGGGATTGTTAAAGTCGACACAAACAGATGGGAAATCGGTCGCATCTAAAAACGCTCGCAAGCGAACCCCCCCCTCCAGCCCCACTCTACCTCCAAGCTCTGTTCTCATGCTGTGCCGCTGTTCATTAGATCAGAGCAGGTTAACTTGGAGCAGAGGGCTGCTGCCGAGTTCAGTGTGCAATTAACTGTGCTGCTGCCAGCGCAGTAAATCTTCATTCGGGGTGGACTGCAAGACTGCTGATGGATTGTGCAATGAAAGAGCCGCTGACATACAACAAGGCCTTTTTTAAAACTGGGAAACAGGCACCGCTACTGCGACTGCACAGCTAAACTCATTCTTATTCAGCGACGGTCACAGAAAAGGGATATCAGCACTCCAGGAATACTCTTATCTCGGCTTTTTTTCTTACAGTCCCCTGCCCTCACTTACACATTGGTGAACAACATCATTGTATTGGGCGTGCAGTGTAGGCTGACACAAGAACATGCTATTTTATAAAGGACCTCCTATGCAATCTAAAGTCGGAGTGAGATCTGGGGTGGATATATTTGGAAACACACCACACAGTAAAGAATGGAGTCGACTCAATCAGCTCCAGTTTTCTCAAGTAACAAGGATGGGAAAATCAAGCACTCAAAGACCTGAAGTAATGATTTATCGTCCCCAGTTAAGCGAACATGCTCGTCATTAACATTAAGTGAGCCATCTTTCTTATTCACAAAGGAGGCTTTTCTTCTGAAGCTGCGATGCTGTTTGATCTCCCCTGATCCAAACGCAACGATCCTGGAGGAAACAGAAGACTCTCCAGTGTGCACCACTCTGCTGTGCACTACAAACAACAAGCACAGGTGCCTTTTCAGAAAACCAGCATCTTGTTTCCACTTAAAAGCCCTCACTGATCTCTGCTGAGAGAGAAACAAAAGTGCAATTTACAGGCCTGTCTTTTATGCCACCTGACCATTGAACTGTCCACAAAGCTGGACTCCTAAAAAAAATAAACTTCAAAGCGGCTTATAAAGATGGGTTTTGCAGCATGGGAGGATCTGTAACTACAAACTAGTGAGTCACAAAGACATGTTAACTGCATGAAAGGAAGAGATAAAGTCACTTTCATCCAGACTTGTACATCATTCTTTTCAAATGAATCAAGAACAGTACCGACAGTCTCGCTTGCCACAACTTTCAGAATGAATCAGTGTTATCTAGTGTAACGCACCACAAGTTATTTATTACATTTAAAATAAGACAAAACACTGGACCCTGCAAGAGTTAACAAACTTACAAATCACTGTCCCAGGTTCATCATTAGACATCAATTTAATTAATTTCCCTTCGGGATCAATAAAGTATTATCTATCTAGACATCAGAGGTTTACACTGGCGCACTGCGCCCTCTGCTGGTAGTATGTTATAACTGTTGGAAGTGATAAATTATCCCACACACAAAGAAGCATCTCCATATGTTTTTTTTCCTATAGGTGTAAAAGGAAAGCAAATTTTTGTTTATAAAGAAACAAAAAAAACGTACAAGTGGTAAATTTCAGTACATTCGCAATGATTGTTTCCTGATTCGGTACATTCAAACAAGAGGTACACATTTTTTTCCTCCTTATAAAAAAGCAAGAAAAAAAGTCATACAAACACCTATACATTTAGAAGTTTTCTGCTTGGCTGGTTCTCACAATATTTGCCAGAGTAAAGAGAGATTCAGACAGGCCTATTTAACTGCTCCGCTGTCTGAATGTACAATAATGCTCTTTCCACAGATTTTGTAAAACAGCAGGTCTGCATCTCTATATACGGAACAAAATAAGGTATTTGAACACTAAAGAAAATGCTGTACTCACCTGTTTTTGGTACTGCTCCTGAGAGAGACAGTCAGTCACGT
This sequence comes from Lepisosteus oculatus, assembly GCF_040954835.1. Classification (NCBI taxonomy): domain Eukaryota; kingdom Metazoa; phylum Chordata; class Actinopteri; order Semionotiformes; family Lepisosteidae; genus Lepisosteus; species Lepisosteus oculatus. The sequence goes on from NC_090700.1 coordinate 60,182,577, forward strand.
TCACACACCCCAGTAGACATCCTGTGGGATATTCTCTTGGAATGTCAGGGGCTGGAAATAAAACCGAATGGTTAAGATGCTGGACAAGCCAAGAAAAGTCAATGTGAACACTGACAAGCCAACAGCTATGCTCCGAGCTCTTATCTCTTCCCCTCACGGAGCCTTGTGTTTAACACATTCACCTGCACCTTCTCAATCATTTACTTTATTAACTTTCTATTCATCTCAGCTTGCTTGAAATGTATATTTCACTACTTACTTTTTCCTTCGATAATCACTGTACTCTCTATTCCCCCAAACTGTCAGTACACAGCCTCGAGGAAACCTTTACCGGTATACCTGTTCTGTAGAGTTTCCGATACATCGCTTCAACCTGGGCTGTCTCCTGGGGAGTGGGCCTCTTGGCTGCAGCAGCGATCCACAGGCGGCCTCGGTGAGAAGTGTACCAAGTCCTGCCCTCCACCCTGCAGCAAGTCAGAGAATCTCAGAGACTGCAGTGGTGGGCTGGCGGTCACATTTTCATGCAAACAGCTTCTGAACAGGTTATACAAAAGCCCAGCAGAGATTAAAATACAGAGCTCACAGAGTGCTTATACATCTTCTCCCTCATCGGAATTAAATAACGTCAAGCCCACAGATCATGCAACCTATAGAAATCGAAAGGATATAACATTTCCACTTTTCAGAACTTTTCTGAGTCTGATAAACAAGCAGACATTAACTGTTTTTTTTACCAGTAATACTGCTAGATTTAACTCAAATACACCACTACATATTAAAATCATATTTTTAAATGTCACAGATTTATTTTGTATCCCTTAAATGACCTAAGTGAACATCAGTCTGTTTGTTTCAATTTCCAGTTCTTATATAAAGCAGAGAACAGGGGAGTTGGTTTCCAAATAAAAACAGAAGAAAAAAGCTGAATAAAGAATATGGGTTGTCTATGTCTTATGTAAAACAAAACGGCAACATTAGAGATATTAAATACTACAAAATACCCAGAAAGTACCCATGAATCCTTGTCATAGAAGACATGGGTACCTTTAATGCCATGAACATAAAACAAAAGGCCCCTGCTCCATCACTCCATCATTAGGCCCCAGATGACGCTGTGCCGACAGAGGGAAAGACAGACAAATACCTCTTGATGCCCCTAATGAGCAAAGAGGCCCAGGGCTGGTGCATACTGAGACACCAGCCTCCATCTGCAATCTCCTGCAGCTCCCGGTCTTGAATCCGCAGCCGGCTGCGTCCTGAATCCGGCTCGGTCACGCCGGCCTTGTCCCGGGCCTTCCTCTGGACCTCCGAGCTGCCCACCTCCACCCACTGCGACAGCCACGACAAGACACACTGCCGCATCACAGGCTACACAGCACCACGTACACATCACAAGTCAGCTAGCACTTCAGTTGTGTTATAGCTCATAACCACCTACCATTGGGAATCAAAGCCTTGCGTTTTCGCATGACTCCTGTAGCCTGACTGATACAACAGTTCACACTTACTAAGACATCACCCTGCATCGCCTGTGCTAGGCCGGAAAACGACAAGGCTTTCTTAACTCAGATTGTCACAAAACACAAAAATCCTTCTGCCTTAGCAGACAAGTCCCATAACAGCACCAACTTACACATGACCTCGGACAGCCATGTCAGTGTAGAACGAGATAAATAACCGAAAAGGGCTAGTTTAAAAAGTAAAGCATCAAGGGTTACTTGCTTCTCATGCATGTGTGATCGTTGTTATCCTCGCATTGCGTCTACTGTATTTCCACTCACCACTGGTGCGGCCTGCATGATATTGGGGTTCACAAGCTCTCCCAAGTGCTGTCGAGTCCCTTGCTCAGGCTGTGTGGGAGTTCGCGCCAGGGACCCTGTGCTGATGGCCTGAACAGTCTCATCTAACCTGGGAGAGAGAAATATCGTAAAAACTGCACCAGCCCAGAACAAAGCAGCAATGTGAAAAAAATAGCAATAGTAGCACAACCCCCCCTTTCCTTAAACTTTAAATGACTCAATTGTAATTCATCTTTCTTGCACTCTTCCAACACCTCCAGCCTGGTCAAATCCTGTCATACGTCTTCCAACTAAAGCTACTATTCTTCACATTGACCAGCTGACCTAATTACAGACTCTCCCTCCATCATCCTCCCTTGTTTTAGTGTTCTCATGGGACGACACTGAAGAAAAGCACTGTGTCTACACATCGCGGCAATTACAGATCTTCTGGTGGCACAGATTCCACATGTATTTTTAGTAATTTAGAAAATTAAAAAGTAGGATGACTAGATTACCATATTTACTTATTTTAACTTTTTTGAATTTATTTTCATTATAGAAGCAGAATGTACAACCACCTGGTTTAAACAAGCAAGTATACTTCCACGGATTGTACAGTGTGTACTTGAGGAACTCTCATGTACTGCCCCTGCTCTCACTGCCCCCAGCGGAAGATCACAGGGGCCCCTGCTCTCACTCCCCCCGACGGAAGATCACAGGGGCCCCTGCTCTCACTGCCCCCAGCGGAAGATCACAGGGGCCCCTGCTCTCACTGCCCCCAGCGGAAGATCACAGGGGCCCCTGCTCTCACTGCCCCCAGCGGAGGAGCCCCCCTGCCCCTCCTCACTTGCTGTAGTAATGGCTCAAGCCCTCTCCCTCCTCCAGCACTCGTCTCCCCGCGAAGTCCAGCGTGACCTTCCTGCCGAGGCGCGAGGCGTGACGCAGCTCCCTCAGCTCCTCCTCGCGCCGCCGCAGAGCCTCGCGCTCCGCCTGGGGCAGCCACTGGTTGGAGTCGGTGGCGAAGTAGTCCGACTCGTCGTCGATCACCTGCGTCCGGCGCACGCTTGGGGGGGGACAAACAGGAAGTCAGCCACAGCCAGCTCTCACAGGGACAGCCTTGTCCCACACAGGCTGTGGAGCTCCGTCTTTCGATCTCTCTGTGACCTGGGAATATTATTTCACGAACGGCTCTATTTATTTCTATCACCAATCAAAAAACTGCCATAAAAAATGAGAACAAAACCAAACGAACCCAACTAACCCCTCTCCCCATCCCTGCCTACCACAGCAACCCACTCCTGCATTGGAGAAGAAAAAAAAACCCAACACACTACACAATTAAAACATATATACTGTAGAATACCTACATAGAAAATACTGTATATACAAAAAACAAATTCAAACAGAGATCCGACCAAGATCACTGCAGATTCCCATTATCTAACTCTGGAATATTTCAAATTAAATTAGCCAGTAGGTGATGTGTTCATTACTTGGCTGCCGCTCAGACTGGTTTCTTTAGGACTATAATTCACTGTGGAATTTCACAGGTCAGTAATTATGCAGACTATATCTGACTTTAAAGCTCTGCAACCCTACTATTGTTAATATTCTAGGACAAAGAAAAGATACTGAGTTCTAAAAACAGGTATTTTTGCTAGATATACAGATATACAGTATACTTTCACTTAAGCAATGAAGGGAAAAAGCTGAGTGTAACGCACAAAATGCAAAGCCTGAGGCGGACAGTGTGTTATTCAATGTGACTGAGTCTACAAGGAAAATACCTGTTCCTGTCGTATTCCAGGAGCTTCTCCTTGTGCTGGAGGGCTTTCTCCAGGCCAGACTTCGTCCTGGCCTCCTGTTGGGGCAGAAATTCTCTCTCTGTGCCGCAGGCCTGACTGGCTCTGTCTCCTCCTGCCAAACCCACAGAGACTAATGAAGTCAACTCCGATATGTGAAATAAGACTGCAACACTTTGTTAAAAACATGTGAGGTTGTGCCTCAGGCCCAATTATGACAAGAAAACATCAGTACAACATGATCTCTGCTGATCAGCTCACCTCCCATGAGTTTCTTCAGAAGTTTCTGGCTTTTGTTGGAGTCTCGCTGGATGATCTCCTGCTCTTCTTTTGTGCAGACCTTCCCAAAACAGAACGGTTACGCATTAAAGGCAAGGCATTTCTGTCCTTCACACACAAGCCCGTTCTCGGTGGTCAAACCTGTACTGCCTCTTTCCAAAAGAGCTGTCCCGCAACACAGATTTTAAATTTCCCTCACGGAAAACAAAAAAAACAGAGGACAGGAATAATAAGTACACTATCATGAGACCACCTCTTCTGTACACTTTGCTATCATTAGCTTATATGGCACTTTTAGGGTTTGTTTTAGGATTCAGAGTCAATTTTCTCAAAAAGGACAAAAGCTAAGTGTCTATGAGGAATAATCGCATGATTTAAAGTACTTTCATTAAAAAATTATAATATTTCCATACACTTGCAAGGGTTTAAGTCAGTAATATCTTGGGTTACCTAGCATACACAATGTGCTGGTGTAATATTATATGCACAGCCGATGCAGTCTAATTGTGAAGATATGAAATAGGACAACTAGGGTTTCACATTACCTGGCCCTCCACCAAGAACTGTATTGGTAAAACCTTAGACAATAAGGACAGTGACAAACTTGTACTTACGAGGCTGCCACAGAAGAGGCAGGGACCGGAGTTCTCCTGCTCGCAAACGATGCGCCCACAGGTCAGACAGTTATTGATGAGCCTGTGTTTCTGTGCCAGGCACTCGCAGGGGTGGCGCCCAGGCAGCAAGACTGCCAGCCTGTCCTGGCCCTCCTGGGCATACAGGTTCACAAACTTCTTCTTTTTCACAGTGGTAGAGCTGCTGCTTTCCTGCGCCTTTAAACAGAATAGACAAAATCCATCAAGAATGAACCCAGACCAGCAGCTTATCCACAATTCACTTCGACCACATTGCTGCTCTCCTATGACCATCTGAAGTGCGCTTCTGATACACGAACACACTCACGGATACGGTGCTGGTGGTGGATACTTATTTTACCCACTCCACTCACCTTCAACAAGTCTATAGGCGTCTTCACTTCCTCTGGCGCAGGCTCCTGCTCAGGGACAGTCGGCACTTCCTGCTTGTTCCGCCCTTTGCGCTTGGATTTCTTCAGGGAATCCATTCCCTTCAATACCTCGGGAACGTCTGGAGAAGGAAAGAGAACTGCTTATTGTATATTGCCACCTCTGCGCAATTTTTTTCGAGAGGTTTCTTTTCTCTGTGTTACTTCTCTTTCATGGACAGTTTCTGTGACATTCCCTCACCATGAAATCTGCTTGATGCTGCCCTTGGAGGACTACTAACTGGTTAAATTCAATGCTTGGAATCAATCAATCTTTGCTCACTTCTTGAATCTACAGCACCGGGAGCCCAGATAATCATTACTTTGATTAACTAAGAGCCATTATATTACATAGAAACAAACACATACATATTTCAAAGAAAACTGCGAATGTTATTTCAATTAGATGTAAAACCGAGGTCCTGACTCTCTGTGGTCATTAAAAATCCCAGGGCGTTTCTCGACAAGAGTAGGGGTGTAACCCCGGCGTCCTGGCCAAATTTCCCACTGGCCCTTACCAATCATGGCCGCCTAAGAATCCCCGTCTATGAATTGGCTTCATTACTCTGCTCTCCTCCCCACTGAGAGCTGGTGTGTGGGGAGCATTCTGGCGCACTATGGCTGCTGTCACATCATCCAGGTGGGGCTGCACACTGGTGGTGGTGGAGGGCATCCCCATTACCTGTACAGCGCTTTGAGTGGAGTGTCCAGAAAAGTGCTATATAAGTGTAAGTTATTATTATTATTAATTATTATTAATGTGGATTTCTGTCTTGTACAACATTTATCACAGGATCTATTGACCAAGTGAGAAACTCAAGTATTACTTCCATCTCCCACACCCTATTAATTTCTGGTTCCTAATCTGAAGGTCCTACCTGCCACAGTCTCCTTTCTGTGGTAGAGCTGAATGCTCTCTGAGGCAGGCTGCCGGGACCTGTGCCATCTGTCCAGGAGTTCATCCATAAACTGCTGCTTCTTTCCTTCTGTCCCTTGGAGAAGATCTCCTACGTACTCTCTGATCTCCTCTGCATTCTCTATGGAAAGTATATACCTGTCGAAGACATTAACCATGATTGATAACCCAAGAACTGTGCCTAATTTCTGAATCTAATGTTTGACATGGAAAATAAAATTAACAATATATATTATTGGACAGAATTTATAACCTCAATTCATATCGCTAGTGTTCATGTTTTTTAGACACCTTCATTCTGTCGTTAATAATTTAACTCATACCACAGACATTATATGAAAAGTTGCATATTCTAGAAGCACATACTCCACAATGTAAAAGAAATGCAAAGGTCAGGAAATTAATCCCTCAAACCTGTTCACTGATTATTCAGATAACCCTCAACTGAGGCAAGATCTAAGAAAGAAGCAATATTTTCAGACTTCTAGTTGATTATCTAAAATGCGTTAAGAACGCTTACAAGACTAGAAACGTTTATTCATTCCAAATCTTTTAATGAAATAACAAGTTGAAGAATTCTGTCGACAGAACTCACGCCTGGCTATTCATTGCTTTATACAGAGCTACATTAAGTTATGAAAATGTATATAAGTCTATACAGCTACTGACGACATCTATAACATCTCCTATAGTTTAACACTTTCGAAACCTCGACCTCGCTATTATAAATAAGTTCTGAAGTGATGGTTCTGAAATAGTGTATAACTGGAGAATTTACTCACTGCACTATGTCATCACAAGCGTCCAAACCAAAATTTCGGTTCAGCTGATCCACACACCATCGCAGTAATAAGTCCGACATCAGTTAGCTCACTAAGCTCATCAAACGTTAAAAAAAAACATAAAATAAAAAGAGAAATTATGAATCTTTAAAAGACTGACGTCTGTTGCGGTAAATTCAAGCTATACTCGCAAAGCATAAGCTATGTGTCAAAGTACGGAGAACTTTCCGGGTACACACTGTTCCCACACCGTCACGTCCGCACGAAACAGAACGACAGTGCATATTAGTTCCTCCTGACAGCTCAACTACTTCACAATCGACGTCTTCTTGAAAGTTGAAAATGCAAAAACGTCCTGTGACTTCGTTATTTTTTATCTGGTCAGCATAACGGAAGATAAGTAAAATAATTGTCTTTAACTGCTATTTTTCTGTGTGTGTTCTAGGACCACAACCAAAAACTGCATCAAATACGAATACCTACTGTATATCCTCGTCCTGTTATTTTATGCTGTAAAGTTAGCTCACATTTGCCCTAGAGCTAATTCAACTGGCTCAACTGGCTGGGTCCCTGTTGAGTGAAGCCGGAGAGCGCTACAGTACCTTATATAAAAATAATTCGAAGAGAAAGCTACCCATGGAAATTTCAGTAGGAAATATTCAACTTTTATGTACTAATGACCCGTACCATCAAGTCTGGATAGTTCAAAATAAAGTATGTTCCACTTTATTACAGCTTCATTAAAGAGATAGGTTACATTCTGATGGTAATATAATGATATAAGAAGTTAACTGGTGTCCCGTTTAAACCATATAAATACCAGTTCAGACAATTAGAAACCGAAAATCTGAACTGAACCAATATTATTTTTTCACTAGTGTACATTTTTACGTTCTTGTGTAATTTGCATTAATCAGCAACATCCGCATTTGTCGTAAGAAAAGGAAAATAGCCAGTTTACCAGACAACAATTATCAATAACAACGAATACTTGTCCCATTCAAACACACGACCGGTCTCTAATTTAAGTACTTTAGATTGAAAATTCCAGTTTAACAAATGATACCTTTTATATGAACTCCCTTGCCCCTTCACTTTAAGAGCCAAGTAAACAGTAATAATTAATTGATATTTAATCTCTCAGCAAGGGAAACTGTAGCAAAGACAGATAAAGACAGCGTCATGGTAACAGCTATTCAGATCCGGTGTACACACTGGCTTCAGGCAGCTTTGGGAAGCTACCTGCATCGTTAAGCCTCCTGGTGGGAGGCCGATGCATTCTCATTAGTATCTCCTGGGTAGAAGTCTAATACAGTATCAGTGACCTCTGTGATGAGTTAATGGAGCTGTCTGAAAAGGTGACTATCCTTCACAGGCTGTGAAAACTGCCCTTACAATCCCAAGTGATATGCCAAACTAATTCAAGTAGGTAGCTGGGTCAGCATGTGTAGGCTGCAAAGGAACAGGTTAGGTGTATTCCATGCAGAAAGAGAAGAAAGGAAACAACGTTTCGACTGTGGAGCCTTCTTCTGGTGTGAGCCAAAATAATTGTCATGTATACTTTGTAGGCTTCTGTCTTAGGAAAAGAAATAGGCAGACAGGGTTCAAATATGTATGACTCACTTTGCCCAAGAAATGTCTGTTGTCGTAGTACCCAAAAAACCTTCACATGTTAACAAATTATTTCAGATGATGCGGTAACCACAAAAATATTAATATAAAAGTCTAAAATGGCATGGTTAAAACAAGCTCAAGCAGAAAACGAACAGTGTTAAGTTTTATAAGGTGTATTGTAGGACCCAGGGCAGAGAGCAGGGGGAGGGCCATGTGGTGTGTAGGTTCAGGTTATACAGGAGCTTCTGAATAGCAGTGCACCACAGAGCACAAGCACATTCAGACATGCACAGATCATACCAGCCCCTTCAGCCTTCAACTAACAAATACCTGCAGAAGAAATGGGACCAAGCCAGGTACAACGAGCACAGGACAAAGGTAACTTTATAGGATATTGGTTAAGCATTGTTGATAGCAAATCAATGAAATGGATGTAAGTAGTTTAAGTCCATATTATTTCAGTATAATTAAAACTTGCAGTCACATAGAAATTAATATTTGGAAATACTGATCTTATTGTGCGTTTAAGACAAATGTCAAAATGATTGTTAGAAAATCGAGAAGGAGATAACTCTCAAACCTTCCACACAAAACCTTTTTGCAAGGTTGGCAATTTCTGATAAGAGAAGGATGACTGTAAAGGGCAAGCAGCAAAAGAAGCAAGTAGATTTCAAATTTCCTTTTAGTACATGGAGTAAATTGTCTCATTTGTATAAGACGATATTTTGAGGTGTCTGTCTTATGTATTTGTCTAACATTGCAAGCATGCATGCTGTCTTAATGGTCGAATGATTTTTCCTCTAGTGGAGCCTGGCCATTCTGACTGTCATTTGATTTCAAGCCAGACACTTCATAACATAACATTCAAATGGCCAAATATATCAGATATTTACCAGACCAAGTACCTTTCTGAAACCACTTCATAGTCTTATCTATACTATATCTACATCTTATATTGTGATGACTTGTAGAAGGAGATTTACTGATGCATCATCGTATTCCAAACAGAATGATGATCCCATGTAACCTGGGTATTTTCCCATTTCATAATTTTCATTACTTCAAGAGTGTTAAGAATAATTTGTTCTCTACATAGGAACATTCCTTTTCAAAAGCCTTGAAGCACGATAACTCAACGCATTGTGTCTATGGAAATAAATGCTGAAAAATACCTCCTTAGCCCGAGATGTACAATTTAACTACGGCCCCAGTTATGTCATGAATCGTAAGCCCAGGCTGTCAAGGACAAACTTTCACTGAGAGACACAACAAACAACAAACCTGACAACACGGTCAGTTTTAAATGACCTCCCAGGCTCTGAGAGCACAATGGCCACGTTCTTGTGTGTCAATAAATTGTCACAATTGAGTTTTCCTGAAATAAACAATACCTGTCCTGCTTTTCCATGTGGTGTAATATGTACAAAGAGTTTTTTTAGAACAAATCCCTCCAGATACACTACAGATATAAGCATCATAGTATTAAGTATTAATGTTGCAAAGTAGATCTGTATTTTTGTGACCAGCTTGTTCAGACACACACAAGTGCCAAAGGTACTTATCCCATGAATTTCAAACTGATCTGCAAAAAAGGAGTGTGGGCTTGCTTAAAAAATGAAATTCAAATTAAAGCATCTTTGCCCTTTTCAAATGAAGTACAGAAAAGTATAAAATTACATTGAATGAAATCGAGGATGAAATGTTATTTTTTACTTCCCAGATTCTTTGGGATGTTTCTGAAGTTTGAGGATGCTATCTACAGCATGTGTTGCACAAGGCTATTGATGCAATCTCATTTAAAGGTTTTATACTATGCACACATTTTCACATACCTGAAATGCTCTGGCTACCAGTGACACACTGTATGTCACTGTATGACACATAAATATTTCCTTAGGTTCACACAGCCAGGCCAGTAGTGGACACCAAGGGCCCCACAACGCCTGCCCATCTACAGGTGAAGCTGAAAAAACTGCAGGTCAGTAACTCTTCACAGGAGATACAGTACAGTACGTGTTTTTCTTAAAATGAGATATTCCAAAGAAACTGTAGATGACTAATGGTGTCCGTGGCACTATACCTGGTCATCTCTTTTATGACCAGGTATAGTATAAACTGAAGAAATAGTATTTCTGGGCAAAATCTAAAGGAAACAGTTCTCCCTTTAACCTTCCTAAATAGACCAGCTCCAGTGCTATGAAGGGGTTGTCCTGGCATAATGTTCACTCCTCTCCCTGTCAAGCTCCGGCACATTATTTGTATGATCAAAAGGGATTTTTTTTCTTGTGTAAACATAGCCATTCCAAACAGAAGCGTTTGAATGGTGCTTAATACCATGTCTGAAGGAACATGCTGAAATGATTAATACATGAACTACATGATGAATACTTTATTAGTTTAGCTGCAGATGTGAGATGAACAGAACAGTGGATGTGCGTTGAAATAAAAACGTATAGGACCTTTTGTGCATTGGAAGTATTATTTTGTATGGGGTAAAATGTCTAATGATCAAGATGGAGATAAAGACGTCTGAAAAAGCCCAGAATGTGCATTTTGAATCTGTGTTTCAATTCAGTGCAGCCTGCTATCCCCTTCCTTGAAAGCATTAGATGAATTCAGATCCACAAAGTTTATTTGTAGGTGTCCATCTCTCCTTGTGAACCAGCTCGAGGAGGAACGTTTGGCCACCATTGAGAGGGACAATCAGATCCTATCATCCAAGCTGTCGGATATCATGAGGTCAAAGGGCTGGGTTGACCACAGGAATAACTTCACAGAGAGAAGGTGAGACATAGCATCTGTAATTGCAAAGGGGAACATACTCATTCTACAGAGCAGCAGCCCCACACAAGCAATAACAATCCACAATCTACTGCTTTACTATCAGCACTGCTCCTGAATAACTTTCTTTTTCACATGTGGCCTTTCAATCTGGTATTTCACACACAGTCAAAATGCTTTGCCCCTTGGCATGTATTCATTTGGAACTCAATACCTCCTCTGTGTTTAAAAATGAAAATCATAGTCTTTCGAAACCATCAAGGCTTCTATCTGTTATTTACATATCCTTACATTTAAATACTTCAGTCATATTTAACAACCTCATTTAAATGTATGAGCTGCCCTGATTCATATACACACTACTATACATATACATATACATACCACTGTATTTATCAGGGTATGAAAGTGATGATTGCAGAATTTAAATATATAAGACTACAATTTTAGCATATTTCCCCTAAGACTTGTAACCTGAAACATCCAATCCCATTAAATTAATTTAGGAATGTGGAAAAGAAAATAAGGAGAGAAATCAAACCCATTCTCTGTAGCCTTTGGTACTTCATTAGCAGCATCTCTGTAATAAGCAATGTGAAGCAAAGACATGTTTTCAGTATCCACATGTATTTTTGTTTGGTACAGCATGTGGACAAAGAAGCCAGCCTCCATATCTGGTTACTGTTTGTACTTGTATCTAAGTGTCATTGCATGATCACAGCTAATTACTCACTGTTCTTGAATCATTTACCTCCCCTGTAAGTTACATGCTTCCTCTTGAATTATTGAAGGGCATTTTTGAATATCTAAAAGGTCAGAGAAATCTTTGAGATCTTTCAGGATATGTAGCTCACAGATACCCCTACAAAACCAGCCAATCACACACAGTAGGGCTCTTTATATCTGGCCAGTAGCAATTCCTACAGCACTCTTCCTTAGCAACAGGTAAACCACTGACGTACTAAATTCAGTGGGGTAATTTGTGGTCAGCCACTGTAACAAATGGAAAGAATGCAAAGAGTCTGTGCCCAGATGACACACTTTTCTGGAATAACTGCAAATTGAATTGGCCCCAGAAACAATTACACTTTTGCTCCTCTCAATTCACATACTGACATATATTTTTTTAAATATGCAGTTTTCATTTTAAATATTCATAAAACCCTGTACAAAAATGAAGAACAGAGGAACTATTCTGTTTAAGGCATTTTTTAATCTAAACTGTGCACACTTTTTGTTGTGTCAGCTTTAAACTGACATGATCAGGAGGCCAATTAATGCATTTTTAACATTCCTAATTTGAATTGACGCAGAGGATTATCCAGAAGAAGGGAGATTTGTAGTGTTGGTTCTGGAAACGTGTTCCTTAAATTTTATCAGGTTCCGAGATCAGTTTCCCAAAATAAGTTCAGAAGCCTCTTGTCCCAGAGGTGATTTATCTGCATTATTCAAGATATCACTTCTAATGTCTATAACTGAATTATAGTATTTCTATGCTTATTAAATATTGCAACAAAGGAATAAGGGTTTCCTGCTAGAATATTTACAGAATCAAATCAGCATCTTATCACAGTGCTGTGCTGACAGCATCATGCTGTCACTTTACTTTTAAAGCTTTTGTCCCAGCCCAGCCCTTCATTTACTCTTGCTGCACAATGTGCAATTGCATGTAATACCTTGCAATTCTGATCATATCACAACTTTAAGTGAGTCCTGGAACAGCGAGGTGGAAATATTTTTTTCCTCACCTTGGGACACAGCCTGAACGCAGAGAAGAGGCGCTTGGAGTTGCTGCAGGTGACCCAGGAGAATCGGGCTCTCCTGGAGCGCATCACAGCACGCAAGTCCGAGTCCTGGCGTCAGCGCTGGGAGGAAGACTGGGAGAGGACAGAGAGGCTGCGCGATGACATCGCTCGCTACCCTCGTGGAGTCACCAGCCAGCAGGTACCCCACTTAACACGGAGCCCCGTCGCAAGCGAAACCTCTTATCAAGGACAGAGCTGGGTTTGTAAAAAAGCCCAGTAGCTGAGAAATCAGATTCTCTAATACATGCCTCAAGATTTCCACATTACAGTTTGCACCTCACATTTTTGTCATCGTTTAAGATGATGAATGCATCAGCTTTGTCTTGTGTTCAGGTGTAGATGCGCCACAGCTGTGCAGCTCTAAAAGCTACTTAAGGTTAAAAAATCCCGTTGGAATAGAACAAGCTCTTCAACCAGCGCACGCATCAATTGCTCACTTACTGTGCTTATTAGGGAAAGACAGAATGGCTCAGAAGTGCCCCACAGGGAGAGACACAGGTGTTAATAGCTCGGAAGATTCTCTCTGTGAAAATACACTTGCATTTAATTGCATGTTTTCAGTGAAAGTGTGATTTTTTTTTTCATTTCCATTTTTCACCTGTGGGCATCACTGGTTTCCTGAGCAGCGCAGCCCAGACCAGTCAGAAATTCACATTTTAAAATCCTCATGATGAACCTGAATGAACCGTGATGAAGCTAATGCACTCCACATGTCTTTAAAAGTAGTAAAGATCCCTTGTATGCTACATAATCATGTATCAAAAGGCCCCATTTTCAGTCTTGGCACTCACTCTGCCACAGATGGTCTGCTAACACCACTTGTTGAGCATTTTAATAAAAACCAAAACAATGCTTAAGACGTTCAACCGTGGAACAGTAAAAGTGACTTTTATTCCCTTCCTATAGAAAAACAAAAGGAACGTTAAGCTTCGGGGAAGTCAGGAGATGAGCAGAGAACCTGGACCAAGTGAACAGTCCACAGAAACACACAGCGAACAAGGAGACCAATAGCCAAAAGCCTTTTATACAGTAGGTTGTGCCTAAAGCTCAGATTTCTAAATCCTGTGAATGCTTTGAACATGTATGAGAAACAAACCGGATACTGATGTTAACTGTACATTAGGTTATGATAAAAAGTACTGTGCTTCTGTCAAATGGAAGGTGATGTATACTGTAACTCTTTCCCATTCAAATGACAGAAGCCCATCCAGTTGATTCATGGAAAAATCCAAGGTGAGCTTCAACATTTAATCAGCATCTTCCTACATTTCCACAAACCTTTTGTGCCTCTAGTTCTGTTAATTTCCCCTTTACGCCCTCCAATTCATATTTTACTGTCGATTGTGAAAAGTCAACTTGATTGACTTTGTCATACTCCATCATGAGACTAATAAGGTGCAGGGCACTCCTTTGAACCCAGGAATACACTCTACAACCTTACATGTAACACATCAAATACCCTTTATACAGAAACTAGACCTGAAATTGCTACAGTAAAGTACTGAATGAGCATGTACAGAAACGTGAATGAGGGGGGGGAAACTAAGTCTTTTGAATAAATGCTAATGGACAATCCAATTCATTTGACAACCTTAAATGTCTCGAATTGTTCCGTTTCTTGGATTTGATTAAATGTTGCATTGAAACATCAGTTAAGTGTCCTGCAGGAAGTGTTCAAAAGGGAAACGACCAATTAAAAAAGAACATGGATAACTGCAACGTTTGAGCCCCTCTATACATAGCTAAGATACTATTATAAGCACTTTCATACCCATTCTAGGACCACACTGTTGTGTACTAAGAATGCATGTGAAGCACAAATGATTGTGCAAGTATCATCAAAACGGTAATCTCCAACATTAAACCAAGTGTACCAGGATACAAGCCCATGTCACTTCAGTACAAATGTAACCAAACCACAGCAAATCAAGGAAAACACACCACTGCTTCTTGTTTTGTTTTTCTCTTTATTGAGATCGATATATTACAAAGGTTTGTCTAGACTGCTCCTCGGGGGGTTTTGAAGTTCATTCCGACCGTTGGCTGGGTGACCTGCAGGTTGGACAGGCTGCCGAAGTCCTGGAAACAGAAGCAGGAAGTGAGAACAGATCAGGACACACTACATGCCCACCAGCAGGACACTGCAGACCACAGACAGTAAATGAGGGCAAAAGTTACAATATTTATAAAATAATTGGTACATCTTTTCATAACTACCACAAGTATCATGTATTGGATATTTTTCAGGGATATCCTGAAACAGTTTACAAGTGCTCAGTCTACACAATGGAATTATGCATTGAGGGGTTTCAGAATTAACACTATAAATTAATCTTATGCTCAAAATACTACAAATGGATATGAAACTGGTAGAACTGCCTCACACCATTTGAGCAATTCAGTAAAATCTAATTTTCAACCCTGACAGAGACAGGGCTCCCAAGTACTTGCCTCTAATTTCCCATTTCTTTTTCTCCTTCAGTATGAATCAACATTTCCAATACCGAGGTTCAAGCCAGTTCATTTTTACGTACATTTGACTTAAAAGTACAGGTATAGTTCAGAATCAGGTCACTAGAAGCCCCCAAATTAATGTAATAATTAAACATTTCAGCAATTTTACAAGCATTCGCTTCACATTACAGACGTCCACCTCATACAGCTTGCCGCAGGCCACATGGGTGAGGGCGAGAGGCCTGCAAGTGCACTTGCGCTTTAATGCGTCTCAAAAGATACGCAGCTTTGGGTTGATTCAGAGAAAGGGGACGTACCAGCAGCTTCAGCATCTCCTTGGTATCAGGGTCCACTTCAATGATCTCCTGGTCCAAGGCAGAGACCTGGAAACAAACGCATCACTTAGATCTGAGGAGGACCAGCAGGCATCGCGATGTGTACAACAAGGTAGATGCACATAAAAGAAAACTTTTTTAAAACCTGCTGGAGTTACTCCCTAATGTGTCCTAAATAAAACCAAATTAAGAAAGTCAATAGAGTCCCATGTAAAACCACATTTTCTACAGCACCTTAATAATGTAGGGCAATATTTAAAAAAACAAACTGGTTACTGCCAGATTACACAAAAGCTAAATGTTTAACAGAGATTCTACGTCAGGACAATCTATCTAATGTCTGAAAGATACAGGGTTTGACAGGGACAGCGTTCCCAGCAAACACGGGAAAGACTTTCAGTTCTCTCTCCCTGTACTATCAATGACCAGGCAACAGTGCATACCACAGTCACTTTCGATACAGGGCACGGGGGCTGATGAAGACACCGCACATTGCAAACTGTTTCTAGCCACGCTATGAAGCATACACATGAAGTTTTAAACCCCACAACATGCAAATACCACAACTGTAGACTCTGGTTATCATTTGCGCAACAATCATTTTCCTTATTCCAAGCTAAATACATTAATTGCACATCACAAGAGAAACCCCTGCTAGGCAGTTTATAACAATTCTCACTCTACTGTGCATTATATTGCAGCTTATATCCACATGTACCACTTGTTTCTATCTGCAGTACCATGAACAAAAAAAAGGAAATGAACTAATCCTGTTCTAATACATTGAAAGACAACTGTTCAAACTTCACAGAATTATGCTTGGGAGTTAAAACTATTGGGTTCCAAACTGGACGACAGCTTCCCCTCCCTCTGTGTTTGTCTGTGCGGATCCAGGCAGCGACACTGACCTCAGGAACATAGTTGTCCCTCCTCTCTCTCTCTTCCTCCTGCAGTTTGATGGAGATGCCTCTGACAGGCCCCCTCTGGATTCGCTTCATCAGGTGGGTGACATACCTGCAGGAGAACCCGAAAGAAAAATCAGTCCATGCATTTGACACAATACCAGCCCAGCCACTGACAAAACCATTCTACCACCTCCAAGTATACAGCTAATAACATCGCAGGGAAAAACTGCAAGTGCCAACCTAGCAAGAGATGTCTATTTCAGTTCATGTTCTATTGTTCAGTTACTAACACATTCTACCAAGTTACCAAAAACTCTGGATACTACTAAGACACGAATCAGAGACTAATGTCTGAAAGATACAGGGTTTGACAGGGACAGCGTTCCCTTCAAACACGGGAAAGACTTTCAGTTCTCTCTCCCTGTACTATCAATGACCAGGCAACAGAGCATACCACAGTCACTTTCGATACAGGGGCAAGACCTTACATTGAACAATGCAGCACAACTATGTAGGACGAGAATTTAAAAAAATACAAACTAGTTATTGCCTGAGAACACATGAAACAAAAGCTCAATGAGCACGCACAATTTCCCCTTCACAGAGGTCTTTATTCCCTTAAAGACATTATCATCTAAAAAAAACAAAGCAGACAAACATCTTTAAAATATTCTTCTTTACCTTTTGCGCTAAATACCATAAGCCTGATGAATTCGAATCTAATCTGTGTTGAAACACCCTCAAGAACTCAAAGATGCATGGCTCCACACAAAGGAGAGCTCAGGGGCTGTCCACTCCACTAAAGCCGATCTGGGTTTGAGTCTAAAGGGTTCTGATGGCAGTACTGGCAGACATGAAAGGAAATCGCAACAGGGAGCTCAGGTGTGATGCATGACTGAATAAATCCTTACGGAGATGAGACCGCTACCCCTGACGACACAACCTTGCAGACAAGACTGTTTAGAGACGGGTGAAAATGTGCTAGGTGCAGAACAGTTCCAAATGCCCTGCCTTTTCTCCTGACGGGAGAAACTCAGTCAAGCAAACACCAGTCTGGTTTGCAGTTGGCTTGCCTTCTCTTAACAGCAACCCACAGGAGGTGCATAAGAAAAAGGGGTAGAAGCATTAATTCCCAAGACAGATGTAAAAAACTTAAAATAAACAGTAACCTTAACAAGATCCTGTAGGGTGTCCAAAGGGTAACTTATATATATAAAAAACATATTCATGACAATCTTCCAATAAATCTTTTGACACTCTCTCATTCTTGGAAAAACAGTCTAGGCAATAAGTGAGGGGTTTACTGATGAGAGTTTCAGCAAAAAAAAAAACTAAAGCAGTTACTCAAAATGAATCCAACAGAATTCTATCGAAGCAAAAGCAAGCTAAAAAAATTGTGCTAGCTGTGAAATCTAATCCAAGGTGTTAGACGCAATTTAAAAGGGATCACAGACCCCTGAAGCAAACCCACCCGCGCCTCTCGCCCTCTGCTGCCCGCACAGACGTCCACTCACCCCGCGATCTTGTTGCGCAGCTTCTTGCTCGGGATGATGGCGATCTCCTCGCACACCCGCTTGTTGGTGTGGAAGTCGTTGCCCAGGCGGGTGTAGTACTTCTCGATGATGACCCGGGCGGCCTTTTTCACCGTCTTAGTCCTGACTCGTCCCTGGAGAGAAACGAGCGTTTACCTTCCAGCCCCTCGAAGGAAGCGATTCCTCTCGGACAGCGGGCTGCTCGGACATTAAGGGACTTACCTGCTAGCGTGACCGAATCACGGTCAACTATCGCAAATCACCTTAAACATTTCACTAACCGAACACGAACAGCAAGAAGTTATGTAGAAACGGAAAACGTACCAGCAGCAGTACTTTCTGCGGATACCGCAGAAGCATAGAAAACGTGCAATATTGTATACTTTCAACACCTCTGAAAACAACAACACTCTGTAATGGTAATAACATTGAAGATAAAATACACAATAAAAATGCACTACATATGGACATAGTTCCAATTTATGGACATATTTTATGAGTAATGATCCGGACATGTTACTGAAATCTTTACATACTACAACTAATCCAAACCGTGAGAAAGTTACGATCCTTATTGTTTTAAAGGCTTCGAAATTCAGAACTCTTTACAAGGATGCGCCATTACCGCCTTTGGATTTAATCTGTACGCTTAACAGTCTGTCTGTGCTTCAGGAAAAAATAAATTAAGAAAAAAACAGCGAACGTAATGGAGAACGGCGCTCCTTCCGAGAACAGTAATATGACAGGCATCACCTATAAAACTACACATCTTTATTTGTCAGGCTGCTTGCAGATCCCAATACACGGCTGTATCATCACATAATTGCATAAGCACCACGATTAACAACAAGAAATCCCTCCATATTTCTCAATTCTGGAGGATTGAGATCGATTTTAAAAAGAACAAAATCGCTCGGGACCCACCATGTTGGATCAGGCTGGTGGAAGAGGACAAGGCATGCCGGGAGAGGAACATTAAGGGCTCGCCGGATTCGGAAGTGAAAACTAGGTCTGGCGTTGAAACTCCCTGACGGTACATGTCGTGCTGCCCTCTAGCGGTGGAGGTACACAGGCTCCTGCCCAAAACTGAATCCGGCTGAATTCAGAGCCTTCAGCCCCAGCGCCTCATTGCCGTATACACCCAAAACTGATCTAGCCTGACAAAGAAAACAATGACTACCCGAATCTTATTGAAGTTCACGATTCTAGGACACTTGTTGCAAACGGAACTCTTAAATCCCCAGGGCTAATTCACACCTTTGATTTATCTGCTTGCTTGTTTAGACGTTTGGCTAATTTTTCGACACTCTTGGGATTATAAAAATACCTCCGTTTGAAGAGCAGCTTCAGCCGTAATAACTTTAAACCGTCCCTCCTCAACCTCCCCTTATTTCTCCACCGCACTGCTATTAATTAGCCGGTGATTAAGACAGCAGAAGAGCTGAGGCTAAGGCCACCTGCGTGAGGCAACGCAGTAGTCGCCGCCGGGAACGGGTACGAGCAGTAGCTCGAACCTCCATGGCATCGCCCCCCTTATTAAAACTGCCCACCTAACACCAGAACCGCTACCGCCGTCCCTTCCACTGAGCACGCGGGGTCCGAGGTCCTCGCTCGCTGTCAGCGGCTCGGCCTACGCGGGGTTCAAGGCAGCAGCCCCAGCCTGGACAGGACGGCGCGCGGAGACACAGCCCCTGTGGACGCGAGGAGACCAGAGTGTGTCCCGGGCCTGAATCCAACCCGGGGTTCAAGAGCTGCAAGACAGCAGCTCTGTCAAATCAGTGAGCTGGAGACCCAAAGGCTTCTCAAGGCCGGTTTGTTACATAAGACAAGCCGAGCTCTTGCTAAAAGCAGTTCTCTGATGGCCAGTACTTAAGCATTAATAATAATAATAATTGCTTACACTTACATAGCGCTTTTCTAGACACTCCACTAAAAGCGCTTTACAGGTAATGGGGACTCCCCTCCACCACCACCAGTGTGCAGCCCCACCTGGATGATTAAGCATTGTCTGATTAAACCTGTCCCCTTGCCACTGAAACTCTTATTCCACCTTCATGTGGACAGTGACCAGGTAATTGTATCGGGGAAAATGCACGCTAGTCAGTCTTCATAATACACTCGCTTTCTGATTTTGTTGTGCAAGACAGATAAAATGTCATGCACACTTAGTAATACAGAGGAGTAGGCAGGCTTGGGAAAGTGACTAGGCTTTTAAGAAATGCAATAGCATACAATTTCACATTTGTAACTGGCTGTGTTGTTTCCAGTGCTAACTACCCATGCTCTAAAATTTGAAGCAAAATAAACATAAGTTGAAGATTAACTTCCAGCAAAGAAATCTGAATTCAAACAGCAGCCCAAAAAACAAAACAAACAAACAGGATATGTGAGAAGGAAAGGCTGATTTTATGATCTCTTTTCAGAATCCATACTTCGGTATTGAAAAAAGGCACACCACAACGCAGAAAAGGTTAAGAGATTTTTTTTTTTATTTTACATAAAAAAGGGTGCAAACTTGAGTTTCCCTTTAAATGCGGAGGGAATAAAAAGTGTAATTTTTAAAGGTCACATGTGATGTTTCACATGACGCCCTGGAGACTAGGCATTTTAAGACAGCCATCAGGACCTTTTTCTGTAAATTAACAAAAAACAATAAGAAATGGGTCATTCACAAATGCAGCCCTTTACCAGGTTAAACCATTCAAATACATTTTTAAGTAACATTCATATTCAGCACAATAATAGTCGTCATAATACAGTTTTAAGACAGTCATTTTCTCCTTAGTTTGGAAACCAGTGCCAGAAAAAAAGACAGGCCGAACCCCTGTAGTTCTGTACATTGTTTACTTCTCCTCTGCGTGAACATACAAAATAATCTGAATCAACAGGTTGTCGTTTTTTCTCTTTTAAGGAGTCCTTTGATTAAAAAAAAAACAACAAACATACAATGGTGAATTCTGTACAATTTACAACTAAAAAAATATTGCAGTCTTGGTTTGTAACTACCCTCACCCAACCCGGATAAGAGAGAAAGTACAGGAAAGGGACTGTTAAAAGGGCCGGAGAAACCGAAGACAAAATAAACGACCTTTACGAGATTTTGTTTTCCTGTTTTTACGGCAGCGGTCCCGGGCTTGCGCGCAATTTCACTCGCAGCCAGGAATGAGTGTACAAAGGCATCAACCCACGGCGAAGAATTCCTTCGTGCCGCGCTGCCTCCGGCCAACCCAGGCGACGTGTTTGAGCAACACCCACGCGAAATGAAACGGTGGGCTCCGAAACTCCGAAGATGCGCTGTTGGAGCCTAGGAGGCGTGGAACAGGAGGCGTCTTTTAAAAGCACACGAAGCCTGGACTGCAGTCGCAGGAGTCTCCAGTGTCATGGCTGCCTGTCCTTAGAAGATTGCAAAACAAGGCCCTGCTTAGACATCAGTAGCTTAGATGATTAGAGAACACAGGCATGTTTCTCTTGGAAAATGACTCTTGTCGGAAACGTATTTGGCGAAGGCAGGTGGCGGAGATCAAGGGGTCGTCGTATAGTACTGGTTTTGACATCCATCTAAGCCAGCTAAAGTGAAGGTAAGCTGATGCACACTATCAATGTCCAGCCACAGCAGTACACAGGGCAGGCAGGAGGTGACAGCCCTGGATGACCTCTGGTCACATGAATTCAACACCTGGGCAGGAAATGGGCACAACCCTCTGATCGGAGGGTGAGTGGAGGACGGCCAATGCTAACAAGTGAACCAGACTTTTCTTACCAAGCGGGGAAAAAAATAAACCCTCAGACACACCCCTTTCCAGTCTCTCTGCTTGTCACGAAGCAGTTCTGAAAAGTGAATCGAATGGTGTTCATTATACTGCAATTGACACATGTTTAAAGACAAGAACATAGTTTGATCTGGGTCAGGGCCAGAATTACCTCGGGGGCTGGCTCTGCCTACTTCTCCCTCTAAAGAGGGAATCACAGAAATTAAGAAAATTCTCAAAATAACCAATAGCAGCAGCCTTAAACTTAAAAGTCAAGTGGGGCCTAAATGATTAAAAAAACACCAGCAGGCCAGGAAAACCTTTTCACATATATCCTACACGTGATGAGAGGAACATTGCGCATTACAACACGACTCACTCAATGAACCTCTTATTACTAAAGAGCATTTTGTTTGCTGCAAGCAGTTTTCTGAAGTTGTACTACACCATACTCAAAGAAACTGACGCCTCATTTCTTTTTGTATTCAAGTCGTACAGAATTAAGACTTAAGAGAAAAGGACAAAATAAGTGACAAATAAAGAAATAAAAAGGAAGAAAGCTACAATGAAAACAAATAAACCTAGTCATACAGAGCTGTGCACATGTACAGTTCGTCCTGCTTTGAACAGGACTTTGAAAATGAAAACTGAGTATGTGAAACACTTTGTGGCTGTTATGAAGAGGTACCAACATGTCTATACAGGATACTCATCCCAGCACCCCACCAGGAGGTGACTTTCACAGGCTAGCGTTTTTTCACCTATATAAATAATTACACACACACATATATATATATGCTAAAAATAAGGGTGTAATAAAAAGGAAGCATTTTGGTAAATTAGATTTCATGAAAACGAATCATTCTGTCCATTCCATGTTTTTTTTGCCTAAAAACGTGGTTTAAGTCGTGCCCAGACTCACAAGATTACAGTACACAACAAGACTGGCATCTTTGATCAGGTAAACAAAAAGCAAAGAAATGTAGTGCAGTCAAATTCACCAGCTTTTGTTTGTTTCAGTTCATAAAAGCATGGCTTTTTGGATGAGCAGAAAAAAATAGAAAAACTAAAGAATAGAAAGACTACAGTATATTATACACTTTTAAGTTCACATTAAGAATATATTGTTAAAATGTCAAGACAGCCCATGGAGTTAATGCTGGAATCCTGCAATAGAGACAGAAAAGGAAGGCAACATCGTCACTATGTACACTGAGTACTTTGCATTCATTCGAAGGCCATCCCCTGCTTTTTCTGAGAAGGAAACTTGACAAAAAAGCTAATTTCCAACAGTTGTCCCCCACCCCCACCCCCACACACCTCCCCATCCCTCCCTGTTTCACAAATTTCCTTTTGTTTCACACTACAGATTAACAAGATGAACTGAACTGTAAGCTGCCCTACGTCTACACACTACAATTCCATCGACACAAAAGTGGCTTTCAACCTATCGTATGTATTAGTGGATCCACGGTAGAATTCCTGAACACAGGAAAAAAAAACAAAAAACAATGAGAACGGAACAAGGACTTTGCTCGCCAGCAGTCCCAGATGCCTCAGAATTTGGTAGAAGACTGAGTTTGGTATCATTAGCTTTTTGCCTCACTTTTCTCCTTCTCAGGCTGTTACTATATCCTGCTCCCTACCCCCGCCTCCAAGAGCCACGTTCAATGCCTGCTGTGAAATGTGTTGAATCTGAGCCTCTTTCCTCAAGCTGAACACCACTCTCCGACACTCCGTTCAGGCACTGACGGGCCTTCTGTACAGGACAGCCTGCCATCTCTCTGCGGGAGGCGAATTCCAGATGTGCACTGTATGAACACCCTCCAAGGGAGAATTCATGTGGGTGCCCTGGTTAAGGCATTACGAAGTGTAATTCAAAGCAGGAAAGGTGGTGCATTTCAAATAGAGCACACACATATATATAAACTTCCAGAATCAACACTTCTCCTGTGATTTTAGTCAGTCCAGCTTTAACGAAGTCCTGGTCTTGCAGTACAATTCAGGTTAAAACAGCACAGCATGGAGTCATTGGTATTTCTTTTGCTGTGATGAAGAAAACATTATAAAGGCAGTTACAGACATTGCTTACAGCACAGGATTTAGTCTAGGCTGAAGTGTAAACACTGGGCTCTACAGCAGTAAGGAATATTGCACATCGAGAAGGTCCTTCGCCTGTGACATTCTGGCTTTGGAAAGCAGTCTGAAAATAAATCGGGATATGAAAGACTTCTGAAATGTCCATTTGTGAAGGAATCTGCTGAAAAGGCATTGTTACACATTGTCGCTGTTCAGGATAAGAGTTATAAACTGCTAGCTACAGTCAGAAGACAGCTGGAAATCCGTGGAAATCACTTCAAGACAGAATGACAGGGATCTTCAGGGAGAAAGCATGGAATATCCCAAACACAGGAACGGATCATTCTAGGGAAAAGAATGTATAAGTACAAACAGGCTTTGGTGGTGTAATGTACTATGCAGCTCTACTGGTCTGTAAACTGTTCCCAAGATTAAGTGAAAAAACATATTTTGGGAAAGAATACTTATAAAAAAATGATTGGATTAGGTTTTTTAGGCAAGTCTTAAGTAAGCACGAATGCTTCTTGTATCGTCATAATAAAAACATTGGAACCGTAGATATACATTGAAATAGGTCTCTTAATTAGTTTTTTGCTACTCACAGATCTGGTGATTAAGAATCCAAAAACTGGGAGTGAAAGTACAGACAGAGAGTAAATGTTTGTCAAAAAATGAAAAGAAGAATGTTGCGGACAAGTGGCAGAGCTCTTCCAAGACTGAACCACTAGATGGCTCTCAGGGCTCTGGGTGATCTCCAGGGCCTTCAGAGGCCTCACCTTGCTTAAAACGAGCTAGGGGTGGGGTGCAGGTTCTCCTGTGACGACGAGCTATCAGATCTGTCATCAGGAAAAGGGAGCAGTCTAACAAACAATGACAGTCTAGGGCAGTAAAAAAAAAAAAGAACAAATCCTCCTAGAAAACTATGCCCGATTATGACTATAACCTGTTTACAGGTTTCTACCATGGGCAGAAGGCAACTCTTACTCAAACACCTGAAGGGTTTCACTGCCTCTTATAAACTACACCACTATGTCTACCTAAGGTGCCAGCCAAAGTTTTTGGCTTTAAACTACTTTATAAAAAGAGGCACACCTATTGAACTTTATAGACATTATCAGGAACCCTTTAGCCTCATAGTAACACAGCACGGAAATATGAGATCTTACAGGAGCTGTGTTATTTCACCCACGAAGCCCTTGTATCCTGCATGATGGTCACAGTAGTCAGAATCAGACTGCTGTGAGGGGAGAGTGGTAGTGCTCAAAGGGTGAAATGTCACTTTACAGTCCACAGATCTACTGTCCAGTCAGCCAGTGTCTCAGACACACAGTGTAGCACAGGCAGTCAAGAACGCAGGAGCGCTGTGAAACAAGCAGTGTAGACAGTGTGCGAGAGACTGGTTCAGCTTCCAACCTCAACCCTCAGCTAACCACTCCTCCTGGCCTCTCGCCGTCGCCATTCCCACAGAAAACAACAAACGTCATCAGTCTGCTTCCCCTTTTGAACCCCCAACCCTCGGACGCACTCTGGGATCTGAAAATTACAGCCTTTCTAACAAGCTGAAGTAAAGTACAATATGCCCCCACTCATATTCCTTCTGTTATACACATCTCCTTAGAGATTTATATACTGTGAGGCACTCTTGCATTTTGAATGCTTCCCAGTACATTTTATACCTGAAGCACTCTATTCCTGAACATCATATGCCTTTATGATTTGTCTCTTTCTTCTTCTGAGCAATGATGTAGTTTCTTCCATTTTCTCAGAGCTGTACACTCAAACACTCTGCACTTGCTGGATTGCACAGTCCTGGGTTTAGCTGAAGCTCTCACACAGTGTTAAAATTTTCCTTTGAGCCCCATAATTTGGAAATTCTGCAGGAAGAGAAATGAACAGCTTTATCCTCGTGTCATTCTGGGGATTTCTTGAATTCCTGAATTAAAAATTGTTTGATTGCAACAGCATTTATCGAGGTTAGAGGCTTCACATCAGTGAGTTCTACCGGACACCTAAAATGAGATAAGTTCTACCTTTGATACCAAAGGCCTAAAAATGGCTGAAGGCTCTGGTTATAAGACCACCGTTTCAAAGACCACAGTACGATGAATGAACATCTAAATCGAAAACATAAAAATCAAAATAACCTCCTCAGCCATCGAGCAAAAGGAAAATGACAGCAGCCCCTGATTTCCTTAAATAGCAATACGTCCGAAGAAAAACAACAACAAAAGAAACAAGAAAGAAAACAAAGGAGACAGCAGATCACAAAGTTCTCACAGTATTTTTGCTACCCAACCTAAAAAAAAATGTCGACTTTTTTTGCATCAAGTTTCCCCCCTCCCCTCAAGGACATGACCCCGCCCTGGGACACATAGAGGGGTCCTGGGATGAACCCCCTCATGCCCAAAGCGGCCATGAGGCAGGCAGGAACAAGCCAGGGGAGCAGAGGTCCCATGTCAAGTCCCTTCCG
Organism: Lepisosteus oculatus; assembly: GCF_040954835.1. Lineage (NCBI taxonomy): Eukaryota > Metazoa > Chordata > Actinopteri > Semionotiformes > Lepisosteidae > Lepisosteus > Lepisosteus oculatus. Next base: position 60,208,921 of record NC_090700.1, read on the forward strand.
TCAGAACTGCAGCAGACGGGCTGGCACCCGCACCGCCAGCGACACCCACAAAAACCCAAGCGGTTGTCGAGAGCTGGCGCTTTCCGCTGGAAACGCGAGACAAAGGAAAGAGCGAGTTAAGAAGTGCAGTCCCGCCTGAGTGTGCTGGCGCTCCTCTAACCCAGCAGAGGGGACAGAAGTGAAGGGACGAGTCATCCGTTCTGAAGCGTTGAAAAAAAGATTTCCCGTCGGGGGACGAGAACAATCGACTGTGCAAGCTGCTGGGACACGAGTCTCCCTGGAGGCGGTTTTAAGAACTTTCTGTTGTCTTCCTCGCTCTCCTTTCGGTTTTTTTCCATTTCGAATTATTTGTGCCGCGGCGTGTTCTTCTTCCGTTTCCTCTTGAAGAAGCAGCAGCACCTGAGGAAGGACGTACAGGCCTGTTAGTACATCGGCGCCCCATAACGAGCCTGTAAAACCAGACCGGCTCAAAGTCAAAGACCTGCGAAACAGCAGCAGTGCAGGAGTCTGGACGTTTTCAATGGCCCGATATCTACTGGACTTGAACAGTATGGAAAGCGCATCAATTCAGACTGTACTGCATGTCATTCATTGCTCACCAGTTCAAATACCGTGGGCCATGCAATGATGTAGTGACTCAGCTGCCGAAGGGCATGGTGGGGCATTACCACCTATACATTTTGTAAATATGATTTTATATTTATGCTTTATCAACTAACTGCCAAAAACAGGAGAGGGGAAGACAGTCAAAGTTTTTTTTAATCAAATACAGGGTTTTAAAACATCAGTTTCTTCATTCAAAAGGCCATGTGAGGTTTACAATAGTGCCCAAATTATTTAGCATTAAAGTTCACTAAGTAGTTGCCAAAATCATGCCAAACAAAAAGGGTATGTGGTATGAGGACAGAGAATAGAAGGCTTCCATCTCATCAGCTACATTTCTGTGCAAGATGAGGGCATTTTGAAGAGGTGTTTTCTTCAGTTTTACCCATCTCCTATGACATGCTGTATACTCTAATGATGTGATATCAGACTAGAAGCAATCTGAAACTCATGTTTGAAGAGGAAAGTAGCATTCCAAAGACAAAACCCACGACTCTGCAATACACGAGTAACCCTGCACCTTACCTACAGTGATACATCAGGCTTTCATAATCACAATTCTCTCTGTGCTCTCTACTGAAAGTAAGATGGTTCATCAAAGCTTTTTGCCTGTTAAATTAATCTTCGGGCCCACAAACCCCCCCAAAATACAGAAAAATTATGTCTAGGGTCCCGAAACATTTTCACCCAAAAGAAACGTAGTCTGCCTTTCAACATAATTAGCCTCTGCAGGCATCTACCCAAAGCTTGCTTCTTAAAGATCATTAATCACCTTCAAATGCTGCTCCAGAAACACCACAATCCCACAATTCCTGGAAAAGAACACTAAGATCCCTCCACAGATGTCCTAGTGTGAAGTACTTGCCTTAGTGGCCTTCCTCCAACATAAGAGGACTAAATTTGTCTTGGGAACTTGAAAGATGTTTAGATGAATAAAACGTATATTGATTTTCCACATACATATATATCTTTGAGTGCAATGATGGAGAGCAGCTACCTATGTGAGGGCTTCTCTTCAGCCACATGTGCAACAAGGCTGGTTGTAAATACTTTCATGGGCACCTGTAGCCTTCTCTGCTCTTCCCACAAGAGCTTTTCCAGCGTTTGATTGCTAGTCAACAAGCACTTAGTTGTCTTTTAAAGAAAACACACAAAGAAACCAAAATGGGGAAGAAACGAAAACTAGAACGATACTGTGAAAATGACTATAAGAACATGCACACAAGGTGGGAAGAGAACAGCTCCAGACTAAGACACACAAAAAGCACCCCAGTGACTCTCGCGTGTCTTGTAGCCCTCTGAAAAAAGGCAAGCTGACGAGTTCTCTGAAGTGAGCCCACAGGGGTATACAGGTTACCTAAAAACACGTCACAGAAGTCTCACAGTGCCTAGGTGTCACAGGTGACAAAAAAAAACAACTGTTTGCTTCTGGGACTTTTCAGTCTTATATAGCTTACGGTTAACAAAAAGCATCTAAGAATTTTACACAGGAATAAAGTTAATGGTATGTAGTGCAAATTCCTTAGGGTTCAAATTAAACAATGCATCAAGTGCAAAACAATGCAAATAATGGACCTTTAAGCCCCCAAATGCAGATTGATATCCTCACACCAAAACGGTACATGGGAGTGTCTTGGGCCCAGGCAAAATCAGTGTAAATTACTGGCAGCCTTAAACAACTCAGTAATATAACACTATATAGTGCAATATGACGGATCCTCCTGTATACCATCATTGTTGGGCTCATCCCAGAACTGTTGCCTTCTCGGAAATGGTGTTTTTCAGTTTCAGCACTATTAATGTTGAGTGACGGTGCAGAGGGATTGCAATTTCTGTACTCTCCTCTTCAGAATACAGCAGATTAGATCGCCTGCTTTTACTGCTATTTCATTTCTTTCTCTGTTCTTTGTGAGGGCTTTTCTGTTCTTTATAATCGCTGTGCAATTAACTACTTTTCCAGGCCAACAACGGAAGAACAATGGTCCATGAGAGCTTAAGGACATGCTGATTTTTTCCAGTTGATCTCTAAATTACTTAATTGAACACACCATCTGTTTAATTGACCCTAGTTACATTATCCCAGGCCTTTAGAAACTGATGATTTAAAGACTGGGGCTCTCCAGGACCGGACGCTGTTTATTAGTTTTTATTCATTATAGGTGGTCTATAATTCTAACCATCATGGGTTGCTTCTGGAAACTTCAGAATTCATGTTTTGGTAATAAATTTAAAAGGGAAATCAAAAGCTGTCATGAGGAATGGAGATCAGAGCAGCAGAGCTGGAAATTGTGTTAAAAAACAATATAAAGTTTCCATCAAAATTTATTAAGCGATTTTATCACCTCTTTGTAGCTAGCAATAAAAGTGGACGCATATTCTTAAGAATTAGCTCAGATTGGAATGCCACCTGTTATTTTTAAAACAACATAGTATGAACATCAATTGGTGAAAACCACCAAGGGTAAAATGACAATTAGTGGTACTCAGAGACCCAATTTACTGTTTCAGTAATTTTACATACTTTCTCCACATCAAAACCACCTTTTCTTCTCAGTAGATGCACACATTGTGTTAAAGGCTCTAACAATCCCTCAGCACCCTCCGCTGGCCAAACCAAGCCAAAAGCCTCCCTTGTTGTGTTGGACTGATTTCAAACATTCCCCCAAAGTCTAGTCTGGTCCACTTTTTGTTTTTGTGTGGACTGGAGAGAGGGACTCACCACAGGTTGAGCATTTTCACGCAGCTACAGCAAGTGTAAAGAGAAAAGACAGAGAGATTAATACACGGAGGTGAGATGGGACTGTCCTCGTGCGAGGCAGGCATGCAGGGGGGCGAGAGATGAGAGTCACAGGGAATCATCCAGGGACACGTCTCAGGCCTTGTTCTGTCAGCAGGTACTGCCCTGTTCACACACAAAGTGCCTGTAAATATCCGTTTTACTCAATTTTGCGTGCGTAACGGATGACATTCCTTGCAAGTGTTTCTGAATGCCTAACGGTTTGGAAGTGCTTTTGTCTCTCAGGTACAAATCAAACACTTGATTATAAAAGGCTTCTGTCAAGGATGCAGTTTTATTGATGTTTCCTCTTTGGTTTCCTGCTTTATGCATTTTAAAAGGGTTAGAATTATTGAAGGGGATTATGCCAAACAGATGGAATTACTTTACATTTTACTTACAGCACTGCGTTCCACTTTAAACACTTTCACTGCTAATTATAATTAATAAGAAAAGAAAGAAACCAACTGCAGATAACAAATAGAACTGCAAGCATCTACAGATTGGCCATCTTCCAATATGTAATAATAACAAAGTTGTCTTTCGCTTCAGTCTAACAAACTGCAAACTGTTAAACTCTATCTGTAACCCTTTCTGTAAAGCTATTCTTGAAAAAGAAAGACCGCAATGCTGTAGCAGATAAAAAAGAGGAGTACACTCCTAATGTATACAAAAACTGCCTGAAGTCCTCCATTCAGATTCCAGTTCCCTCTTGCACTAAAGAGGATTTTGATTATCATTTGATAATCACTGACGATGCAAGTGCAAAGGTCTACTGAGAACCCTAGATCTGCATTTAACAGCTGAGACAAGGCTGCCAGGTGTCTGGTTGTTCTCAACATTACTGTTCTGACAATCATCCCTTCAAAGATGCAAAAAGTGACATTCACATCTGATCAGGGTCACATGCGCCAGATTGCTGGAGCTGTTTGGCAGATATGGTCAGAGCCTTCATCCCCCTAACTCTGCAAGAACATTTTAGCCTGGAGTTCATTGGTTTGCCTCTCACGACTGTGCACACATTTTGATCTTATTATTAAAATGGTTTGGCACTTAAAACACAAACACTACTATGGTAAGAAAGTTAAGTCTCTTTAATTCTGTCAGATAATTTGGCATTTGGGAGCCCCAAAGAGAAAGTTTTTTATGTGGGGTAAACAGACAAACAGTGTCACTGGTGCAAGAGAGGTGCCTCTGTGCACAGACGCCCCGAAGAGCAGGCACACTAGGCAAGAGCTGACACTCTGGATGAATCCTGTTCCCAAGAGGAGAAAGAAACAAAGGACAGGCAGAGGAACACAGACATCACAGCAAAGCAGGGAGAAGACCTGCAATACTTCGCCAATCTTGACGCCGAGGTTTAGTAGGGCTAGTGAAACAGCAGGAAACATCGAGATAAACCTAATTTGAGCAGTTAATGCAGTTTGAAGCATGATGCTCATTCCTTATGGAAGAAGGAATCTTGCGTGACAGCTAATAGGAAAAAATGCAGTAAGTTTCTGGAAAGATGAATGGTCACTTTGAGTTTGTAGTACAGTACTAACACCACATTTATCTGCATTTTTAATTTTTTATATGCTGGAATTGCTTCATACATCAATGTTTTAAACTGTTTTTTATGTTAAAACACAGGATGCATGACTATGAAGCACAGACTTCTGCTTTAATCAACACTTTTTGCTTCATTAGTGGATTGGAGCAGATGAGAAAAAGGAAAATTAAAATTTTAGGTACCCGTTTTGTTGCCAGCATGAGGTGAACACAAGTGTGCCAACTAATTACAAAATTTCTTTTATGCAGCGTGATAGGACTAATGTCTTGTCATTTACTTGAAAATGAAAAGTGTCACATGTGTAATATATCACAATAAATAGTCCACTGTTGGCTAGGTGAGAATGAAAGTTATGAAATGGAATAGAGCCTTAAGCTCCCCAAAATGAAATACAATAAAATAAAAAAACAGTAAAGGGACCAAGTTCATTCACTGTCGCATAACAGCAGTCAAATGTCTTCTGGAGGATGACATTATCAATTACAGAATTGTGAATGTGGCAGGAAAAGTTGCAGCTAGTGTGATTTCAGCTATTTGTTTCTATACAAGAAAAGCAGGGTCCTTGGTCTCAATTTTCAAGTGGTAATCAAAGCTTGACTTCTCTTCTGCCCAACAGCGTATCCAGAGCTGATCGGAAGCTTGGCTTAAATACACTCTGGATGGATTTCATGTATTGCACATTATCTCAACAAAACAGCTGCGCGTAATCAGCAGATTGGATTGTCAAGACTGGACAGATTCCTTCACTCTTCACTTGCTCTGTCTAATCTCAAAGAACAGAAGTCTTGGTCCAAAGTTACTATGATGCTCAATTAGAAACAACTGCCAAATTACACATCTAAAAGAAGACACAGAAAAAAGACAAAACTTGGTTATTACTCAATAGCTTCAAGAAACCCCCACTTACTGAATGGCATTCTGTCCTGCAGCAGCAAGAAATAAATTATAGGAGACAAATCTCACAAATCTCTGATCTGGCACAGAAGTTCTTACCTCTTCCAGAACCTAAACTGTTTATCTGCATTTTTCTCCTGTTTCAGTGGCAAGTTCCATGTGATTGGATGTGTACCATGAGCAAGATCACTCACTGCAGGACCTAAACACAAACTCCTGTTCAAAGCCAGCCGCACGGCTCTGTGCAATACAATCTACCTCATCTGCCTGACATTCCTCTAGATCCTGCACGCTGTTGTGCCACAGGGCATGACTGCCTCTGTTCTTGGAATGACCTTTTTCTCAGTACCTCATCTGTTGTCCTCAAGGAGACTGCAGAAAAAGCAGCTGGGAATAAGAAACTAGAAAACATGCTAAAAAGCACAAACAAGCCCAGGTGATGTAACACAAAACTTGATCCAAGACAGGAAAGACTGTGCTACAACTTGTTTTGTTTTTTTTGCTTGAACTATGAAGATCTTAACACAGGACAATATGAAAAAGACATTGCAGATGAAAGCAGATTGTCCTGTTGTCTCTGTTCGCAGTAAAAAACAAAGTTGGACGATGGTGGTTTTTTTTTTAACTATTACTACTATTCTAGGTTCTCAAAAATGTCAGGGAAACGCATGAGCTGCACTATTTTGTTTTCTTCCTGGCTAGGGTAGAGGTCAACCAGAGCCTGTTAAATTACTTCAGAATTTCAAAATTCTGCAGAAAATTACATGAAAACAAATTAATAGCAAATTCCTTTCACTTCACGGCCTTCTTTTGTTACAGATTAGATTTTATGGTTCTATAACACCGAAAAGTCCCACTGAAAACAGAAAAAAATGTGAAAAAATGTCACATTGATGTTGCATGTGCACCCAACGCTATTGCAGAAACACTGCAAACGACAGGTAAAGAGGAAATGCAGTAACATCGGTGTTATCAAAGCTGTTTGCATTAAAAAGACGGTGTAAACTTTTGTCTGGGTCCGTATTTGATATTCAGGTTCCGTGTTGTAACTATAGAAACCTTTTTTACTTTTGCCTTCGACATGCAAATGAATTTGTTCCCATTGCTGCGCCAAGTTTGCTAATTCTTCTCTGTGTATTGGCATCAAAGCACAACCTTCAGTTACCCATCAAAGCAAGGGTGACAATGTGCACATTATCACATCAAACTAAAAAATGAAGGAGTTTTGTGCAAATGCGTTCTCAGGAAACAACCCCCCCCCCCACTGTGAATGAAGCCCTAGCTGTGTATAAAAAATAGTTTACTGAAATAACAGTTATGACAGCAACTGAAACTGGTACCAGTAACGTGACAGTGGATCAGCTGTTCTTTAAAACATGACGTGACCCAGTATTGGCAGAACCAGCACAAATCCGAAGCAACTTTACCAGAAACTGTTATACTTTAGGTTTGTGTACAGTCCTTGTTATATGGAATTACAAAAAAGCACCCTAGAATTAACAGCTAACAAATAAACAAACAACAGGCGCAGTGTTCTCTTGAGTAAGTTGACCACTGAGAATCACTAAAACCACCTTTGGTCCAAAGAAACTCTCAGTCTGGCCAGGTGAATCCTAGATGCCCATGGACAATGCCTAGTGTTTCGTTAGAAACATCAGGTTTCCTTTCAAACAATCAGAAGGCTTAAGCTGACCAATGCCCCCCCCTCCCAACCAATTTGAAGGAACTTCAAGTACAAGGCAGGTGTTTACCAGTCCTTGACCAGTAAGCTGATGACAAAACAACACCAGAGAGATGAAAAACATCCACTCCCAAACCCACCCTCCGCCTGTCAAGCTCGAATGGGAGTGCGACACGGATGGCAACACTGCACAGAGTCATGCAGAAGCTCGACAGGAAGGAAGAGGTGTGCTGGGGTCGACATGCCCGGCACGGACAGAAAGAAAGAGAGCCCAGCTGCCACGGCTCTGGAAAGGCAGTACATACTTCGCCTCATCCACCACCTCCACCTCTGCCTGCGCTGTGATTGGTGCGTTGGAGTGGGCCGTCAGAGGGTCGTCAGGGTTCAGCTCCCCATTGGTCGAACTGACCACCTGTGTGAGACAGGAAGGCGAATCAACCTTTTTGTTAGATGGTGGCTTTCCAGGCAAGTACCGTTACAAACCGCTTCACAGAAACAAAAACGCAGAGAGGTGGTGAGACTCGACAAGTGCTCCGAGGCACACAGGGATTTTTAGCTAAATCGCTGTACCAGCCCAGTTTAAGCAAAGTGTTCTTACTTCGAACAGAGCACTTGGTGGTATTCTGGGGAACTGCTCCTTGCAATACAATAAAATTAATCATACTGCACAGAAATCTCAAGGGGAAACCACCGTACATCCAAACAAACATGTCTTTCTGACTCAAAGCACACAAGGAGGAGAGATGTTGTTCGGACTTCAGAGACAGGAGGCTCGATGACCGCGGCCACCTCTCCACTGCCAGGGATGTTTGCTGTCGCTTACATTTTGTAACTGTTCTTGGGGATTTCACCGGGCCCTCTTGTGAAAGCCGACTGGCCCCCTTGAAACACCTCCAATCTAATTTCGATTCGCTCCTGGAGGTGGAAGGAGTAAGCCAAACCAATGGAGTTTTCTGACCAGTTTTTAGGCTTCTGCCTGAAGAGCTACAAGGCCCCGCTAGAAATGAAGGCAGAAATCAAAAAAGGGGGGACAGGCATCTACTTCAACGAAAAGCAGGCTAGAAAAGAGCTTCAGAAGCAGGTAAACCAAAATGAAACAAGGCAGCATAGCACAGAACACTTACTCCTCTTGGGCTTTCTAAACCTTCTGGCTGGGCACCAGCCACAGGGCGGCTGAGAATGACAGAGGGTGACAACAGTGCAAAATGGTGGTGTACCTGAACAGATCCCCCGTGCCTATCCGCTGCCAGGTGGGAGGTTAGGTAAGAGGTATTTGTCTGCCGATTCGGCTGGACTTCCCATGCCCCTCTGCGGTCGGAAGAGGCCGTCTGCTCGGAGTTGGGGAGTTGGGGGGTGAGGAGGGGCGGTGGGAGGGAGGGAGGGAGCCGTGCCGGGGTCATGCAGCGGTGGGGGGAGTGAAACATACAAAGAAAGAAGGGGCCAGGCAAAGCAAAGAGACACGGTGTTAGAGGTGCAGAGCAGTCATTCGGGCGGAACAGAAAAGGGCAGCGCCAAAGCAAAATGCAGAATAAAATACAACAAAAAAAGACATCAAAAAGAACAATTAGTAGCAGTTGCAAAATGTGTTTCTACCCTCAGCCTTTCAAGATCACAAGAAACTACAAGGGGACTGAGTTGAACAGACCCAATGTGGCTCGTTCTCCTTCCTCAAGCTTGCCTCCAGTGGGAGTGGCCAGTGTGTGACGGTGCTCTGCAGGAGAGTGTGTTCATGGATGGGGGCTGCCCCAGGCGAGGACAGCGTGTGAATACTGATTAACGAAAACTTTTCTGTCCCTCTTTCACAAAATGTTACCATACACCCTGGGATACATCCTTCTTTAACTTTTTCTTTTAAGTCATTTCTTGACCCAGGCAGACCGAACAAGACAAAAGGAAGTGGAAAGGTGAAAAGGTGAAAGGCCTTGTGATGCTTCACCTTCAACACTTTCTCATTCCTTCTTGCTCAGTCCACACACGTACGAGGCAAGAAAACAAAACTGATTTTTTTTAGCCAGTTGCTGTGGCATACAGGTTTGAATACTGCACCCCTAAAGAAATGTGGTAGAGATGCTTAAGAGAGGTGAATTCATATTTTTCCTGTGAAGCCTCCTTGTGAGGCAGTGCTTGAATTATGTTACTTTTTTAGTTAAACTAGCCACAGGACAAAAGAGAAAGCATGATGGGCAACTTTGCATCTTTTTCAATTGGAAGCTATGCTTTGTGCAGCCTATACTTCATTAACCCGTACCAGAAGCTTTCTTTGCAATTAAAGCAATTCTGCATAACAGCAGCAGTTTTCAGGGGAGTTAAAGGCTTTGGTTGAAGTTCAACACTTTTGGAAGATGCCCAGAGAGTCTTCCTTTCCCAGACCTAGACTAGCACTTCAATCCCAATCTATTCACCCACTAGTACACATCTTCGTCTAAGACAAACGGTGTGTGCATTTCTGGTGCCTCTGAGCAACATTCCTCTGGGAACTAACCCGACAACACTGAACTCCTTTCCCTCTTGCAAACAAGAGCAGAACACACCCACTGCTCACTCAGCAAAAGGCAAGCAAAGGCTCGTCTTTAAATGGTTTAACATCCAACTCGCAGCGAGGTTCATGTAGGACAGCAGTTGTGTTTTCAAGTAATGGGGGTTTTTAAAAACTGTGCTCACATAATCAAGGAACAAGCAAATTTAATCAACACATTTCGCTCAGCTTATTGTGGACAATTACCGAAAAGATTTTCCAAAGCACTAAGGCGCATTATTTTCAAATGTAAAAAAAGACAGGATAGTTCAAATCAAGGGCATTCTTCTGGAAGGGGGCTGTGTGCAGACAGGCTCAGGGGCTGGATGAAGTCCTGCATCGGAAGCTCATTAAGATAAAGATGGCTAGAGTGCAGGATTAGCTCAAAATTATACAGCTTCATAGCAGGTAGAGTCACAGAGACACAAGTATAGAGTACTGAGTATTGAAAAAGCCAATCTCTCCTCATCTTGCAGTTTTAATTGCAAATCCAGAAGGACTGCCGCAGTCCTTAAGTTCAAGCAGGTCAGAAATAATAAGCGCAATGAGAGACATTGCTAAACCTTTTTAAAAAACTTATTAAACCTTGCCAGTTCTGAGAGAGATAGTCATTTGACGGTGATGGTAGTTTTTCAGTACCAGAATTGGCTTTGGGAGGGGCAGTTTGAACACTTAAAAAAGTTTACTTTGAAGAATCAATACTTTTTTATAGATTGATTCAAAACACACATTTTAAAAATGTTTTTTCCTAAATAACCTTCAGAACTTTTGTGGCTGTATTAGCAGGAATGAGAGGAAAATGAACTCCTGCCTTTGTAGTAGGCATCAGTGCTCTTAACCTCTGGCCTGATGTAAGGAGATATCTCCTGCAGTCTGCCTAAAGGGAATTTTACAGTTAGGTCAAGTCAGAATCTCCCCTGTCGGTCATCTGGTTACATAGGTTCTGCCTTCTTTTTGCACTCAAAGGGGAAATGCAGTCCCAATTTCTCACACCGGGTTATTAAATCTTGGTAACAAAATACATTTGTGGTCCTTATAGAAAAAATGTACACATTTGGAATTAAGCCCAAAATTGTGAACTTGGTGAAAGGTACTGTAAGCTGCCATGTTGTTGCAAACTCGCATTCCAGTTCCCTCTCATGGCATATTCACATGGCTGTGTGTTTACAATGTCACAGGGCCGCGACATGTCCCCAGACCCCCCGGCGCCTCCTTCTGAATTGCAGAACATGGCACTGAGCAAACCTGGAAATGTACTCTATTTTGTGATGTAAATCGGAGGTTTTACAAGCTACTGTGTATATTTTACTTTTACGGTGGTTTGAAATGCACCCATCATTTCCCTTTTCTTTTCTCACAACGAAATATGAAAAGAGCATTGCAGTTCCCCTTTAAATGGTGGTTTCCTTTGTAGGACAAGTATTCTAGCAAATACTAACGTCTCCAAACACTCTACGCAGAAGGGAGGCAGGAGAAGTGAATATATGTTGTGTAACACTCTGAAATCCTGTGCTAGAAACCCTTTGCTTAAAATGAAGACAGCTGCACAGCACTGATGGTCTTCTGATTTTCTCACCTTCAGTGTATACAACCGTTAGTCAGCAAAGTGAACAGAAACAGTGCAAATTACAAGGACTAAACCTACAGGATTAAAAACTAAACAAGGAAAAAAAGTATAATAGTCAAATAAAATACATAAATCAGGCGGCCCAAGCTACTCCTTGACATTCCAGGTGCTTTGCAAACAGCATATCAACAGTGTCTATAATGTGTAATCTTACTGGTAGGATAATGCATGCTTTACAGCAAATGAGCTTTCAGCAAAGACTCATGGCTGGGTGTAACCTGATCCCACAGAAGCAGAGAGGAAGCAAGGGAAGAAGAGAAGCGCCCTGGGTGAAGCAGAAATGGTGCCTGGAAACTGGCTGCCTGAAACCTCCCTCTGTTTCTCCCCCATGCAGGACATGCTGGGCCAGCAACATGAGGCGTCCCTCCATACACTCTTATTATCCCCTTCTGACTGCCCATCTGTTTCTGATGACAGGCAGATGTCTGTCCAAGCACAGCTCCTTACCATGCAGCAAGTCTGACAGTAATTTGATCAGGCTGAGATTTGCTTTCTTTTTTAAAATGACAACAGGCCCACAGCTGTGGCACTACCCCTTCATAATTCGGTTATAGTATAGCTTATTGTATATTGTTACAACTCAAAAGGCAAATTCAACTCTGGATACAGCAGAACAGTGCACGAAAGAGAGAGCCACTGTAGCTTTGCATGAGCACATTTGTTCCTCCCTAATCTCCTTGCACTCGCAAATTTACCCTCCCAACAGCGACAGCATAGCCATCAACAATAATCTAATAACAAGTGCCCAAGCACTGTGAACTTCTGTAAGTTTTGAACAGTTTTGTGCCTACGTGATAACATACTGAATGTAAAGAATCAGTAATGTTATGGGTAGCGCAGAATTTTCCAAAAGAAGAAAAACTGAGACTCGAAAACAGGCAAACGTAGTCTATTAACTCTAAGAGAAAATGGGGATCTGACTCTGATGCACAATATTGATCTCGACAGCTCACTGGTCCTTTGCTAAAGACTGCAGAGGGAAAGACAATGCCAGTGTGGACAACATGGTATTAACGGTTTCCCTGTAAATTCCCTACATCATACCAACAGATACCAATCAAGTACCACAGTAATGCCCAACTTCAACAGCAGGATAGCTTTAGGGAGAGGGGGTTATCGGACATACACTGCCCAAAAGGGAACGCAGTGATCTTTGATATGGCTGTTACTGACAACTGCCCTCCTTAACCCTTGAGAGGAAAAATGGCACTTGACATTTTTAACATTACTTTGACTTTCAAAGCAACATTTTCCATGCTCTCTCCCAAATGTTTTTCAACTGGCGTTTCTGCAGTTTTCCAAAACAACGTTACATATTTGTCAATATCACACCTTGCAAAAAAACCCATCCCTCATTCCTCAACAACTTGAATCGATCACTTATTTTCATGAAGAAGCTGCCTAACAAGCTTCCCTTTAAAAATGTACTGCACCTGCTCTTTGAATAATAGAATTAATGAACTTCAATGTGCTTGGAATCCCCTCTTCACTTACCTTTGTCCCTCTACTTCCTAAACTTTACATGGGGTGTAACTGACACTACGGGCAGTGGTTTTATAGTTAAAAGCCTTACGAATATAGATTGAATACATCTCCGCTGAATGACATTACATGCTTGATGTTTTCTCTGTCTGTTATAAATAAAACCAAGAAGCTGTGCAAGGTCAACATTAAAGCCCTTCACCGGCAGGCTCATGAGGCCCAGCTGTGTGACTCAGTGAAAGCCCCTGTGCCGGGCAGGAGCTGACCGAGCAGGCAGAGCGCGGAGCAGGACACGTTCCCTGACCTGATTCCGGAGCGGCTGGTGTTGTGACGGCCGGTCGCGGTGGACGTGGCTGTCTCGCGTGATCGCCGACGTTCCCGAGTCCACATGGACAGACCCCACGGGCGTGGGCTGCGGGAAACACAGACACACACACACACACGAAAAGCAAAGCACACCGATTGAGCTGGGGCCTGGCGGATTCAGAGCTCGAACAGAATCAGCGCTCCTCCATTTGATGCAATCTTCAAAGAAGTTCAAGGACGCAGTGAAGAGGTCCTCCATCCAGCAAATTAATTAGTTTAGTTTCTACTGTAAGCTTAAAATGCACTACAACTGTACTTTCAGTCAGAAACTTTAATCACTGCTGGCTATTTGCAACCACTCGTCAGGATCTCATACTGCCTCATCAAATCATCTTGCTGTCTTAAGTAGTTGGGTTGTCCTCTACAGAGGAGACAAGAGATTGAAAAGGACTGCCTTCTGAAATAAGGAGCTCATCAGCTGGTTTTAAAGCACTCCTGTTATTTAAAGTCTGAAAATCCTCAATTCTTTTTACGCCACATCTTCTCTGCCAAAGACTCTCACACACTTGGATTAAAAACAGTATTAAATTAGAGCAGGAAAACGGCAACAACACAGATCAATTGAATCAACAGGCAGCAGATCATTTTTAAAAGCGTTTAACGTACACGGAGCCCCTGAATTTTGCAAACCGGAAACCAGTCCACAACAAAAGAGGGAAACTCTCTATATTATTTCACTCGGCAGAACACGTCCTTGTAGGACACAAGCTGTTGGCGGCTCAGTCGTGATCTCGAATTGCCATTACTCACAATCTGCCGGCCGACCCAGTCATACGTGTAGTCGAAGGTGTAGCCTTTCCGTTCAAACAGCTCTGTGAACAACGTCCTCAGATATTCGTAATCCGGCTTTTCAAAGAAGTCTAGCCGTCTCACATACCTCAGGTACGTAGCCATCTCCTCTGGAAATGGAATGAGAAAGGAGACACCGTTAGACGAGGGGGTACAGGTACAGCTCAGCTACCGTACAACTGCTCATCAACTAGTGCAAAAGGCTTACTGGTATCAAAGAGGAATGAAGCGGAAGAACTGGACTGGTATGGGGTGCGAGTCCCATTGGAAATAATGTGGGATGGCATTTAAAACAAGGAGGCACTTCCTTACACGATGGACTGTGGGAGTGTGAAACAAAGCACCCCAGTCATCTTAGCCACTTACATCAATTAGCTACTAATCACAGAACAAGCAAGATGAGCCCAATTGCCTCTCCTCATTGGCCAACTTTCTTATGCTATTATAGCAGAAAAGACATAAGCGTATTGAAATGAGGTGCACATGAGTGTCATTTCCAATAATTACTTTAGCCCAAGATGTACACAAATATTTTAAAACATGCAACTGCAAAAAGGAACTGCCAATAAACATGGAATGACTATTTGGTGACTCCTCACTGCCAGCATCGACTCTGGATATGCAGAACAGCTTAATTGTTGAATACAGAGGAAAATTAGAGAAACTGGTTGATATCCAATGCTTTGAAAACTGTCATTTGCTGAGGTTTTTAGAATCAACCTGTAAGTGTGAACTATGTTTTTATTGTGCAGAGAAGTGGGCAAACTGTCAAACCTTTCTTAGCCCTAGCAGGGTCAAATAAGATCTTCATCATATTCTAACTGACAGAAATCGCCCTTGTCCCTAGACCAGCAACAGCAACCAACAGAGCAACACACAGCAAAGCACGCAGGGAGTTAACAGTGGGAGGCCAGGAGAGAGAACATGTGTGCTAGTATATCTCAGATGTGGGTGTGAGCTGGGATTGTGAACGTGGGCTGGGGTTGCAGAAAGTGTGCAACACCCTAGGGGTTTCTGAAGCCAAAATGTGAATAATTCAGAAGACCATCTTCCTTGTAACTGTTCAAAACATTTTTGTATTGAGAAAAAATTTAAAACATTAGAGTATTATGTCGAGCGATGGGTTTCTCAATCCAAGTTCCTTGTTGGGGTGGTGCAAACTACACAGACTGCATACATCTGCTCAACAACCAGGACATGAACCACACTAAATCACCCCCAACAGGAAATCCAGGGGTGCCTGGGTAATTTTCACGAGATAAAAGTAACTGGAGAGGAGTCAAAGGCTGAAGGTCAAAGTTCACAGCACCTGGGAAGTTCTCACAGAGAACCTCGATGGGAGTGTTGCGTTTCGTGTCTCCAATCTTCTGGTATCGTTCTTTCAGGGTGTCTGCCTGCAAGACAAGCAGGAAGTGAAGATGCGAGATCAAGTTTACTTAGCATTTTCCATCATTCCAGAAGACCCTGCAGGAGGTCAGCAACGCCTCTTCCTTTGCGTGTACAGCTATGGTGAATGGGCTTCCACTGTCGGTAACCTTAACCATCTTAGATCTTTAAAAGAAGAAATACACTTTTCAACCCTTTAAGGTCCCATAAGTTCCTGTTAGAACACTTAAAATGCCTGAACATTTAAAACGCTATTTTTTAAAAATACCCCACACACCTGTAAAAAGGCACTGTCCTTTGGCCGAGTTGTGAAACTGAGGTCCTGACTCTCTCCCTTGTCATTAAAAATCCCAGAAACTCAAAAAGAGTAGGGGTGCTACCCCGGTGCCCTGCCCAAACTTTCCCCTGACCTATACCAATCATGGCCTCCTTTATAATCCCCCCACTGAGCTGGCTTCATCACTCTGCTCTCCTCCCCACTGAGAGCTGATGTGTGGGGAGATGGATGGTGGAGGTGAGTCCCCATTGCCTGTGAGGCGCTTTGAGTGGAGTGTCCAGAACAAGTGTAAGGAATATATTCTATTTAAGAGGCTCAAAGGTGGGCAGGTCAGGGGAACATGACTGAACTTCCTCCTTCTCCCATGTGTGGTGGCAGGGTTACCAGCTCAGAGCCGAGACACCTGGTCATTCCAAATCAGGTGGATATAATAGAAAATATTAAGCCATTCAACTTTTTTATATACTAATAATTTTGTCAATGCTAAATTGTATTGCTACAATTGTCAATTGTATTGTCATTGCTACAGTTTATGAAATGGATGAATTAATAGCTGTGAAGTGGGTTCTGTAATATTTCTGCTGGCCACTGTATGAACTTGAGCTGTTAGACAGAACAGTCCTGGATAGCCACAATACAGCCGGCTTTAAAATAGGAAATTGCAGAATTTCATGGAACAACTAAGCACATAGGTGAGCAATCTGTTTACCAAATATTTATTTTGGTATCTCACAGAATGAAACCATTAGCATCATGCAATCTTCCAGTACACTCTTCTGAACACTTACTGTAGCTTGTTAAACTGACCTAAAATGTCTAACAAAGAAAGTTAGACCTTTTAGATCAGACCTTAGGGGTTGCCTACAAAACATGCAGGATGGGCCAATCCTCCCACAGACAAAGCAAAAACCAAAAGTGTTGTCCCTGACATACCTTGAGTCCTTGCCAAGGAAGACTGCCCCGAAGAAAATACATAAACATATGGCCTAAGGCTTCCAGGTCGTCCCGACGACTTTGCTCTTGGAAATAAAGCAGATGAAAACAAGACGTCAAGCCTAGTCCATTCAAACCCCTGAAAGGGTATGAAACCACTGAGCAGAGAACACAGACTGTCCCGCAGCGGAAGATACAAGAACACAAGGCTTAGCAACCACTGTAGAAGCTGCAAAGAAAATTCAGAACCACTAAGGCAAAACTGAAAACTGGGCACACACCTGGCAAGTGAGATTCAATGAAGACAAGTATAGAGTAGCAGACAACTATTATTTTAGAAAGAAAGTGAAAACATACATATTCCAAATCTAGGATTTGAAAATGTATTTATACTACTTAAATGCTTATGTTAACATCACTCAAATCTTCTGGACAACAAGGAAGCAGTAAAAGAGGCAAACCATGTCAGGATATATTCCTGTAGTTAAAAGGGTAGAATTTTAAGATGTTCGATTGAAATTGTATATGTTTTAACTAAGACCTCCTTTAGAGCACCTTTTCATCACCACTTTACAAGAGAGAAAAAGATATTTCTGCTCTGGACACCAGAGAACAGCAACAGAGAACAGAAGTAGAAACCAGAGGGAAGTGTCTTTAAAACCCAGACCAGAGGGTATTTTTTGCACAAATGCTTTGTGGGAGTCTGAAACAAGCCGTCAGGATACATGACTTCTGTCAGGAAATAGCTGCAGGAGATCCTCTGATCAATTAGCCACTAGCAACCTAGGGCACGAGATGGACCCAAAAGGTCTGTAAATCTATGCTCTGTCTTCTTAGTTTTGGAAAACAGATTCTGCCTAGAACACCAGACCCAGATACCTTTTCCTGAATTTCAAACACAATACATTTCAAAATATACTTGAGTACCTGAAGCACTCAAAAAACAGAAAGATCCTGGGGCACAGACCTATTTATTGAGAGAACGTGAAAGGACAAAGACAGGAAAGTGTACAGTATTATTTCCTGCAAACTGGAGAGAAGATCTTAAAGATTAAAGAACATATTTTAATAACATGAATGAAGATCTATGTCATCCATTTTTTTGATACTCTCCATTGGGGCTATAAATCTTAGAACCCATTACTGCACTGCACCCCTGCCCTGGGCTAGAAAACTGGATGTTTTCATACAGTCTTTACACAGTCTCACATGGCAGCCTCACTGCATAATCCTGAAATCCTGTTGAGTTAAACTATCCACAGATTCATAGCCCCCTAGCCTTGAATAACACATAGCCACGGAGTGAGGCCTTCAAGTGGCTTTCCCTAAATCCACTCTCAAACAGGCTAGCAGTTTATTAAACAAGATACTGGCTAAACATGCTCACCCATTTCATTTGTTATGTTAATACAAACAATGTGATGAGAAACTATTGACTTCTACACCCCAGTGTTTGTTCAGACAATATCCATTCCACCTATATAATGCGAGAGTAAGAGGCTGAAGGGCAGTGCACCATGCATCTGTGCGTGAAGCTCCAGTGTTGTGCGCTGGATGGTCACAGAATCATTGGATTCAATGTGGCATAAAGAGAAGCAAAACAAAAACAAGTAATGCTGACAAATACACTGGAAGGTGACGTGTGTAATGGAAGGCAACAAGCAGTTCAACTTCACTGACCACTACACAGCCCTGTTTTAGGGGCTGTTGATGGAGGATTCAGAGCTGTTATATGCTCAGAAGAAGGACATGCTTAGGAGGTCACCTGTCCCAACTGTTATTACACCACCTGTCTTGTAAACAGTGCCTCACTTCATCTCCACAGAGTACCAATATTTTGATTCTAAGGCAAAGCTAAGGGTTCCCAGCATGAGGCTATGTTTGAGTGCCGGAGGCGTAACCATATGGATTACACAAACAGAAGCACGGTTTGGTCTGTTTGCTAAAACCGTGGGAACGTGTCAAAACGTTTCTGAAGCTTATGAAGACTTGAAAGTCCTAAAAATATCTGTCCGGTCCAGCTCACTTCAGAACTCAGAACTGCACAGCTCTTGTGGTCTGTGATGCACTGCATGCACTTCTATCAACTGTGAAATCAGCTCATGGTTTTGTCACAAAACCTTCAGTAAACACTGAATCGACAGCTGAACTTTACCACACACAGCACATAATGATTTTTCATGGCACATAACCATATTCATGACGCATTCTAAGAATGTGTGAATCTCTTTGAAATAATATGCAGGAGGAAATGTGAGGCCCCTGAATAAACGATCCAGTTGACAGAGACTCAGGGACCAGCAGTGATAGTGTTTACCCAAGAAGGGCCACCTTCCTCTTCCTCGTGTAAAACCACCGTAAGGGTCATTCAAAAGACATATTGGTACCAAATTGTCTTTGATTTTCTAAAAAAGGGCCATTAGCTTTCATATTCCAGCTAAGGGGTCAGTCTTAAATGAGAAAGGGCTTTTGGGTCAAAAGTCCCTGAGCCGCTGGTCAGACAGTTTTAAAAGTTTAAGGACAAAAATATATTAGTAAAAAAAGAGCACAAGGTATAATATTTACAGTAAGGGAACAAGTAACAGGTTTATTCCATGCTGGTAAAAGAAGAAGAAAGAAAACACAATGTTTCGGCTGTGGAGCTGTGGAGCACACCCCAAAAGGGCTCCACAGCCGAAACGTTGTGTTTTCTCTCTTCTCTTTTCAGCAGGGAATAAACCTGTTACTTGGTGCTTTACAGCCTACGTATGCTGACGCACCATATTTACAGTAAGGGCAGCATCCCAGATAAATATCTCCCATTACCCTATAGCTATCATGAACCACTAATGTTGCTCATTTGGCAATCAAACATGCAACAAACATGGGTCAGGTTTTTCTAATGTGCCTTGTGACAGGTTTCCAGTATCGTAGGCGGACAATTGAAAAAGATACATATGAAAGAAAGATGTAATTGTAGGATCCACCACAACCTTATTATGGATACACTGATGACACCAGAATGCTTCCCACAATCCTCCATGCACCCCAGCTGGCCGGCATCGTTGCTATGACAGCCGCAGGGTACATGGGTAGGGATTAAAAAAAAACAAGCAGACTTAGTCACTGCTGGGACCTACCTTTTCCGAGGTGTGTGTTGATGGACATGTATCTGGCTGTCCCTGTTAAGCTCTTGTGTTCCCGGTAAGGGATGTGTTTTTTGGTTTCAGGGTCTATGTATTCCTTGGCCAAGCCAAAGTCTATGATGTGAATAATGTGTTCCTTCTTGTTGCCCTGCCGGCCAATAAGGAAGTTTTCTGGCTTGACGTCCCTGTAGATCAAGTTCTTGGAGTGCACATACTCCATCCGTGTGATCTGGGGCGCAAGAGGAGGGACACCAAGAAAAAACAATCAGTACACCTAACACTTTTCAATTATCTCTTTGTTCGACACCAAACGACGCCAAAAAGGCTTTCCTGTAGCTTAAGACTAGGCTCCTGAGTATCTGGTATGGGAAAAGGCTATCATGCCAATTACAGAGAGTCCTACTGCTTGGAAATGGCAGGCATCAACCTATACTCTGTACAGATTTCTAGTGACAGTGCAACAGTGCCCAACACCAACCAGGACTGGTCAGGAAAAGAGCAGGCCGTTTCCACAGATCTCCTCATGACGGAGAGAGCATTGTTAAAGGCTTTGTGCCTAAGGAAAGGATTCTTATACTGGGATAAAGTCACGGACATGCCAAAACTGTTTCATACAACTGTAAAGCTGAATTTTGGTTGTTTAAAAAAAGACTCAGTAGATATGATGCAGCATAAAAAACAATGTCCCTTTACAGTGTGAATAACTATGCACTTAGGGTTTATGTCATAAATCTGTGGGCCTTTCTTAAAATATACAGTTAAATAGGCCAAGCACAATCTGTTTTCACTACTATAATAGTATAACACAAAAAAATCAATTTCCTACTCTAAGATAAGGCTCATATCATGCAGCTAATGCTAGACTTGACAAGCGTTAATGTTTTCCAATATTCCCTCGCCTATTAGAGTTCAGAACTCCTGGCAAACTGTAAATGGCGCGACAGAAAGCCCAATGCTTTTGTGTACTACAAGAGGTGCTCCTGTGCTTTTTCCATTATAATAGTATAAGCACATCGACCAAAGGTATTTGAACTGTAAAAAAAAAAATCTTACCCTTACCTAGGCAGAGAAAAGAGAAGCATGAGTGTTCATTCCACCTGACTCTTTAATATTGAATCATATCAGCAACATGACATTTTCATGGGGTTTTTAAACTGCATTTACCCAAATGCCCTTTTGACAGCAACATCTTCCGTCTGCTTGAGACATATTGAAAGCTGTTTTACTAACCAAAATGCACAGAAAAGCAAAACTCCCAGCAGTGGGCAGCGGGTCCCACAGTGGCAGGCATGTGACCTCCGGGGGAAAAGTTCAGAGGAGAACAGGATGTGAAGAGTGGAGCTTCCAAACGCAAGATGTCGCCCCCTGGTGTTTGCCAGGGGAATGGAGCGCGGCCTTACCAGCTGAATGGCTATCATTAACACAGTCTTGAGGGAGAAGGTCCGGTCACACAGGTCGAACAGGTCCTCCAGGCTGGGGCCTAGCAGCTCAAGAACCATGGCGTTGTATTTCCCACAGGGACCGAAGTAGTACACCTGGGGCAGCCCCTCAGCTGCAGGAAGACAGGGAGGGAAAACACAGTTTAGGACTCCTGTGACATTGAACAGACTGAAAGACGAACATGACTGCAGCTGACTGTGCAGAGCTCCAGCCACACACAATGGGATAAGGCCAATGGAACACCTTTTCCCCAGTTCTCTTTCACTGCCAATAAATCTGCTACAATTCTGCGTGCATTAATGCCTGTAAGGGACAAGCTCAGAAGATAATAGTAGAGATAGTAGAGGGAATGTTACAGAAAGCACACAGGTGCTGCCTACAAGTAAAATTTGTAGAAAAGGTGCAAAAGGACAAAATGGTGATTTTAGAAATGTCCAAAGCCTCCATTCAAACCAGGCCCTGCTTGCAGGAAGCCTTTTAGGAAAGAAAAACTCTCAGTTCTTTAAATGCATTTATGTGTACTTTGTGTTCTGGGGTCTTAAACTTTGTCCTGATATGTTACAAGTAGATGTGAGGCCAACTCATCACAGGATGGGTCTCCTTACACATCATCACCTTGTCACTTTTTCTATATGGGAATTAAAAGAGGTTTCTTCTGCGATCAACAATAGGTTGCATCAGCAGATCGGAATAGAGCAGAAACAAATCTTTTGGTAAAGTATGACTAGGATTATGTGTGCAGTAGTTAAGACTTTATCCTGGGGTAGTTTGGTCACATTAACTAACAAGAGCTGTGCCTGGTTAAAATCACAATTTCCTCCCACCAACCAGCTAACTGCACACACAACCCTGGTATCTGAATGCCAGACTCTTTGTTTTTTGCTTCAATTCAATTTAAAACGGCCACCAGGCAAAAACTTGGGCTTCAACATCGGATGGCTGCTGGTTCAAAGCAATAAAAAGGTCAGCAGAATAACCACATGTGCCACACAAACAATCTCCTTATATCTGTTATATCAAAAAGTGCATTTTATTGTCAAATCAAACACTACACTGTTAGGTGACTCAAAGGTTTCTTCCTCTTGGTAAAATGAAGCCATGGCATGAGTGATCAAGTACTCGTTACTGTCCTCTAGAGGGCAGCACACAGTACAGACAAGCGCAGCAGTCAGTACCTGCCTGTGCTGCAGCCACATTGCTTCGAGGCTATGGTTACGAGTGCTTTTAGCACACCTCTCATTCCACTTGAAGTCTCGCTTCAGGAAAACAACATAAATGTAATATATA
Source organism: Lepisosteus oculatus (assembly GCF_040954835.1). Lineage (NCBI taxonomy): Eukaryota > Metazoa > Chordata > Actinopteri > Semionotiformes > Lepisosteidae > Lepisosteus > Lepisosteus oculatus. Next base: position 60,231,654 of record NC_090700.1, read on the forward strand.
AAATAAAAAAAACCTATCACAAAGATGTATTGTGCTCCCTTGGAACAACACTGAATTTTAAACAGTGATTCAGACTCCCACTGCATCAACTCGGCAGCCATTTTGACAAAGGTCATTTCTATATAATACCGTGAGGCTGAATAACACTGAAGCATAAGTCCCTCTGGGTTTATGGGCTTATTGTTATGACAGGCAGTTAGCTGAGCATACAATATGGAAACCAGCCACTCATTAAAAGTTTGAAAAAAACAAAATTTCAAACATTCCTAAATATATCTGTGAAAATATGTAAGCAAGCATACATAAGATCATTAAAATAAAAGCCTAAATGAGGCGTTTGTTAGCACCCCCTACTTTAAAACAAACAAAATCACCTTGTATGGAGCTCAATTCTTAATTAACTCAGGTGCAATGACACTACATCAAAAAACTTTCTGATCATGCTGTATGTAAGAGACTACTTTTGATGACTGTGAGGGGTCTTAAGTTTCTGAATTGAGTCCTTCAGCAGTAAGCTGTTCTGTTTTGAAACTGCTCTCATATCAGTCTCATTGCAGATGGCGGAGTGCTTGCTTTGATTTGTCAAGACTGTGCTGAAATTTTCATCTCCTCCTTCTCTTTTCAAAACACCATCTGCCACTCTGTAAATTCAGTTCCATTAAAAACGGAAGCTGAAGCAGAGGAGGGCCGTACAGTGATCTAATAATCATGACATGCATATTCGGTTACAGTGCTCGAGACCGAGACCGCTCCGTTGTTTTCCACCACTGACATGGATCTTGTGAATTGCGGGTCCCCTGTTGAATTGACCCTTGAAAATATCCGATAAGGACTCCAGACCACTGCATCCAGTGCTTCCGGGAAGATTCAAGGTCAAGCAGGGTTTATTGAGTGTTTACAACCCTTGGAGGCAGTGCCTGTGCTCTGATAAAGTGTGGCTGTTGCTCAAACATGGACTATGGTAACAGGCGTCCCTCCATAAAATTCTATTAATCAATGGGTGGAAAATCTGAGAGCATCTCTTGTTCTGAACCCTATCATGTCTCCTCCCTTCCTCTGGCTTATTATTAAACACACTGAAGCCATGCCAGCAGGGGTGGCTCTGCCCAGACTCCTGCAGGAGAGGCGGTGCAGGGGAGGGCTGTAGGGGCCAAGGCTGAAGGCTCGTTCCCTGAATTAGGGAAAAGGTGAGCCCCCTGGCCCCAGGAACAGCTCCAATTCCTCCACGTACCTTTTCTTTTCAATAGCGCATCCAGGAGTAACGAGAGGAAGGAGCCCATTGACTCTAAGAGTCCATTCTGTGGCTTCACCGGGGTACAATTACAGCAATTACAACACTTCAGGGATGGTCACACCAATAAAGTTAGATATATAGCTGTAGAACACAATGTTCAAATCATGCAATACACACGTCAGATCACACTTAGAATAATATGCTCAATTTTGGTCACCACTTCTCCCCCCACAAAAAAAGCGATTGCTGTTCTGCGAATAAAACAATGAAGGAAAGCAGACCGCCAGAATGCCAGACCTAGGGCGGTTTAAAGGTCCAGGACCCAATTCTAGTATTCAAGAATTCATTAGGCTCTTCTTACACAAAGGGTTGTGGGAGCGTGGAACAAGCTGCTCAGCCATGTTGCTCAAGCCAATACTCTGGCTTTCTTCACGAAATGGCAGGATGAGATGGACAGATAACTGACCTACTGGCAACTTAACAAGCTAGATGGGACAAATGCCTTCCTGTGATACATTACTCATGTCCCTCTGCTGCCTTCGGATGAGACGTAAAACCGAGGTTCCGACTCTCTGTGGTCAATAAAAATCCCAGGGCATTTCTCGAAAAGAGTAGGGGTGTAACCCCGGCATCCTGGCCAAATTTCCCATTGGCTCTTACCAATCATGGCCTCCTAATAATCCCCATCTCTGAACTGGCTTCATCACTCTGCTCTCCTCCCCACTAATAGCTGATGTGTGGTGAGCGTTCTGTCTTTCTTTAAAAGAAAGATAATCGTAATTCATATACACATATACACATCTCTTACAACCAAAGAAACATGTAAAGTTATAGGACACCTGAATCTGTTTATTCCTCGAATACCTGTATTTTTTTTGTTTCGTATTTTGTTTGCCTCTCTGTTCAGTTTCTGTCACAGGTCAGCGATCCTCAGGACATGGCTTTAAGAATCTCAGTTGTACAGGAACATTTCCAATTGGGTGTTTTCTTTTTAAAGCAACAACTGAAGAAAGAATGGGTTTATATTAAGGGTTCATATCCCTGAGTTTTATTAAACGACGTGAGACCCAAGCAGTGCTTTGCCTCTCTGCAGTAGCACGCGTGCTCCTCCCAGATCCCAGACTGGTGCCAGCGAGCAGCTGTGACACGATCGGAGGACCGGCCTGGCTAGCAGACATGAGCAAGACCTCTGATCTGCCGTCCAGTCCCTGCCAACCATGGGTAACTGGCAAATAAAGCAAATGGAAATCATTAAGGTCGTATATCCTGACACAAGCCTGACATTGTTGATACGGAGAAGATAGCTAAAGATCGTTTTATTTAGTTTTCCTGCTTAAGACAACTATTTCGTCTGTGAAGTGGAGTATGCCAAAGAGGCTCTTAGGACAGTGCTTTTGCGATTGTCCTTTCTGTGCACAGCAGAAAGCGAGCCAGTTTACTCAGGCACATAAAGGTTAGATCTCCATTTTGCATGATACCAATCTGATTGCTGAGGTATGAAAGTGTAACTTGCAGAACAGGTGTACTGGAAATGCTCCAGCACTATTTACCACTGCAGAGCAAATAACACTCACCGAGAATCACGCCACACGGCAACGCAGCCTCAGTGCACAGTGGCGTTCAGATTTCAACACAAGACGCCCATGAGGAGATGACACATTTCCCATTGTATCCTTCACAAATTTTTAAACAATGATATTTTTTCTTTTCCTTCCAGTGTAACTCCGGCCACTTAGTAAGTTACTTAGTAAAGTTATAGTTTGTTTTCTTCCAGAAAAATACAATTTGCCACTCTTAAGTCTGGGTGTGACGTCTAAAAGCAGCGGAACACAGTCTAACTGTTAAGGGGACTGAGAATGCCACATCTCTAACTCTTCTCTCTCATGCATTTATTCACCAACACGATGCTCTGGAAACCATAATGATTCTTAAACATCATCATTTTGGGCTCAAACAAGCTTTATTTATAATAAAAGTACTGATGAAATTTGAGGAGAACTTGAAAGCACTTAACTTGACAGGTTTTCTCTGACTGGATCAGACATTTCAGACCTACTCTAACAGCCAAGTAAAACCAGACTACTTTTTCCAGTTTCCTTCAGTGCCAGTGAATGCCTACCTCCAGGAACTGTAGAAAGTATTTTTTAAACAAACAAATTGATTTTTCCACATGCGGGATCAAGCAAGACTCCTGCCATGTTGATGAGGATACAGGGTGCTTTCTCCGAGAGTTTACACCTGTGCTGTGTTCGGCACATAATAAAGGGGGTTAAAGATCAAGAGGACACTCAATTCTCAATGGCTGAGGTTACAAATCACTCCTGCAGTCTAGTTGCTTCCCAAACGCCCAGTTTCTGTGTCTGTTTTTTTAGATGCCAAGTCAGAACACATCCACAGTCCTCTCTGTGGCAGGACTGAAGTTATATACTCCTGTGATGCCATGCCTTTATGTTCCAAGGGTGAAGGGTTTTCCAGAAACAGACATCCAGGAAACAATATCTACCATCTTGACTTCTACACCAGTTTTATGACGTGATTTTCTACTTCTATATAACAATAGTCACACCCAAGACCTGAACACCTGACTAAGGACTTTAGCTCAGAAAACTGAAGTCAGATATTTTAGATAAAAGGACTTCAGGTAACTCTTGCTGAATAATCAGAGTATGGGCTGATGTGGTGCATGGTAAAAGAAACCCAATGCCAAAGTCCAGATCCACTGCTAAACCAGTCTTCGTGAACAGACACTGTGATTAGAGCAGCTGCTGCTGGGTTTCAGGCTGTCCCAGATGGCAACACTACTAGTCAGCTAAATTTAAGGAGCGTAAAAAAAAACTGAAGGGGGGGAGTGTTCCAACCAGACAACCATAATTCACCCAAACAGCAAGGTTAGAACAGTGTAGACAAGCAGAACAGAGAGAACAATAACAAAAATAACCGTATGCCTTCAGCTATGACGTTCGTATTTGTAAAAGCTAATTTCATCCAATACATACTTTTACATCATCTACACAGCAACCAAATCACCTACCAAAAATGACCAGAAGATATCAGCATGTCTTCTTAATGACAGCAAGTGATAATGATGCCACATTACAGCCCTGCCTTGAACAAGCACAAGGTAAGAGGGCTCTTCTTTGAAAAGCATGGAGACCACTCTTCTCGGTACGGGCCGATTATTGGGCAGTTCACACAGTCATTGTCCACTCCCTGGTGCCTGCAACATGCGGACTGTTTCCATTTCCACACTCATCGCCATCTGAAAAGGATCACTCCCGTGTAGAGTAAATTTACACTCCTGTGTAGAAGAAATGATGTCACATAGATTTCATGGAGCAAAAGGCTAAGAAAATGCTGGGGTGAGGGAAAGAGGTCTAAATGTATGTTAATCTTTATGAAATTAATGAAAGCTTTACAAGAAGGATGATGTCTCAACTCAGAGAATGGCTGTGCTCCCCAGCTGAATACCCAGCAGTGTGCCATTTTACCTGGGAGCAATACAAACACCCCAACACTAGAATACACACACCTACACCAATCATAATGCTGAGCAGGGATAATGCTGAGCAGGTTTGACATATTTAACAACGTAATTTAAGCTTTATTAACTTTCACCTTGCTGAATTTCATAACCTTTATGTTGAGGTAAACAATTTTTGTTTTTCACTGTGGGGTGGCTGATGTAATCTTGACCCACAAAAGGTTCGCAGTGCCACTGCAAATGTTTCATGTGATTGCTTGTTAATGCTCCATTTGTCAGCAAACATGCTGTTGTGCAACACCAGTCAGAATCCATTTATCCTTATCCGAGATTAATCAACAAAAAAAGGGGGAAAAAAATCAGACAGGCTCTCAAACTCTCTAGATGCCCTCTTCACCTGATTACAACGACACTTCATTGTCAGGGACAGTTCCGTGTCGAAGCACAATATAGACTGTAAATGTTCTCTTGCTTTTTTATCTGACTGATTCCAGTATCTCCTCTGCCTCGTTCAGAATAAACCTTTTCATTCCAATTTCATGATTTTACTCCTATAAGGATAGACTGAGGTACAGGTCAAGCACGTTTGATTCACTGGCCTTGCACGTGCCTTTTCTGGTTGATCTTTTAGCACCAGTGACCGAGTGAGACTCTGATTTACGACCCGATGTATGCTGGACTCGGCGACATCTCATGCAGTGAATAACAAAAGTCATCCAAAGACCTAACTATCTCGAACGTCATTTGATTAATAAGCAGAGGCCATGAGCAGATTCCCCAGTGGGTTGTTTAAGTGGGTCACGATGTGCTACAATTTAGAATGTGTTCAAATGTATGCTTTAAAGGAAAAGGCAGAAGTCAAAATGAAAGCACTAAAATCTACATGAAGGAATTTAGCAGATTTAGGCATTTACATCTCCCAGGGACATGGCTCTGCTTCTTCAACAGTCAGACAATGAACAGTTTAATACCTTGACTTTACTTTTATCTAAGAGTCAAGTACAGGCTTGCCTGGGAAGTTCAAAAAGCTTCCAAAACCTGCTCCACCCAAAAGCCTACTTCCTAGCAGTCTTTCCATTCCACTTACTCTGACACACAACCTCGACTCTTCTGATACAGGCTTTCAAAAAGCAGCATGTCTGACACGCCCTCAACACAGGAAGGCCAGCATGGTATCATGCCTGTAGCCTCTTCAGGTCAAACCTGGCCCTTAGCTGCAGTGTGGAGTTTGCATGTTCTCCCCACATTCACCTGGGTTTCTACTGGGTGCTTCTACCTCAATGGCAGAGGTAGTTTGACTGGCCACTCTATTGCCCACCTGAGGGGTGCACCTCCCATGAGTGAGATAGCTAGTTTGCACTTGCCATTCTTTGCTCAGGAGCAGGGTGGTGTTGGCCTATCTCCACTGCAAACAAACCTGGTAATGGCACTGCACAGCCAGACCGCTGTGTGTATTCTTGAAAAATGAGTCACCACTCCTGGGGCTCTGCTTGCATATTATACTTGCAGAACCACAGTTGCAGGTTGCAAAAAACCAGCAGTAATGACTGGGTGATACAGCTCAACCCACTGTATGATCTCAAGCAGTCCCCTTGATAGCACTCCCTTCCTCTCACTCTGCAAATATGAGAAAGGGAGAGGAGGCAGTGTGTATAGCTGTGAATTCCCAGCCTTCTCTCACAATTCAAGGCTGGGAGGGATCTCGTCCTGCCCTGTTGGGGAATCTCCCTGCACTGCACTGGGTAAGTCAAGAGGAAAACCACTCTTCCAGATTGAGCTCCCCTCCCTGGGTGCATCAATAAAGCATGAGTGGGGAGACACGGGGGCGAGCAGAGTGGCAGCGCTCGCCCATACCGCCTGCACTAATCCGGGAACGCAGATGAGACCGCCAGCCCTGCTGCTCTCTCATTAACAAGCCAAAGAGAGGCAGCCCGTGCAGTCAGCCAATCACTTACACAATCATCTCCTGCAACAATCCGTGGAAATGACTCTATTACATCCCCAGGGAACACGGAGCGCAATTTCAAGCCTCGGCTCTCTCTTAAAAGACAGCTGGGGGAAGAGTTTTCCCCTGCTCCGATATAGCAGGCGTAACACGGTGGGCAGTTGTGCCAAAGGGAGAGAGCAATGAATGCTGTTAGAAGGCAACTGCTCTGAAAAAGAATGTCATGGGACGTGCCCTGGCGATTTGAGAAAACTGCATTGCCTACTTTGCACCTGATACCTCGTTCAATGAAAACCTGCCATGTCATCGCACAGGGCTGCCGGTGGCGAGGTACTGTACTTACCAGGACTTAAAAACAGCTCCCGACTGTGACGAGAGAGTTTATACCCCTGCAGTTTAATGTGCCCTGATGCAAGATATCTTTTAAGTCAACAGCAACTCTTCCATTTTGAAAGTTTCAAAGGAACAAGGGAACTCTCAACTCATTATGTTTAGTGTGCTGAGCTTTGTAGGAGAAACCTGATGAGTAATGAATTTGCAACAACTTCAAGAATAAAGTGAAAATAAATCAAGGACAGGAGCACTTTACCTCTCTGAAAACTGCTCCAATTTACATAGGCATGACAACCTGTTTCTGTTTCACATCAGAGTGCAGTACTCAGATCAAAGCTTATAAAGCACAGACAAAGCTCTTCCAAAACTATACGAGAGCCCTGCAAAAGCACGCATGCATGTCAAGATGCATCTCATGTTCTGGCACAGTAACAGCCCAATGGAAAAGTAATATGCACTTCCGACAAGAGTCTAAGTTTAGCATCCCTATCCGGAAACTGTCTTGCCATTTTCTAGGCAAAAGCATTTCTTCACTGTCCACTATACCGCCGATTTCTAACTTATCGATTCCCGGGTGCCATCTGATACCCGTACTCAACAGGAATCCTGAACATGCACTCAAATGCAGAGTTTTAACCGTTTTAATGGCAGATGATTAATCACAGTGACAGGCTTTTTAGTTATACTTCACAGCACTGTACCTGGCTACCTCATTGAGTTACAGTGCAGATTTTACATCATGAAGAAAAGCTCCCCCTTTGTGTATACCTCTGCATTATCCTGCAGTAACAGTGTGGTGTCAAACTAGATAAGGGGATTCCTCCCCTCAGGCCTTCCCTTTGTTCCTGGTCTTAAGGCTGAGCGTGAAGATTGAACGGATCTGATCACTTGCCTCAAGTACATCCCTAATCTTATCCTTCACTAACGTCGAAGGCAGAATGACGCTATCCCGAATCCGGAGTCTGGCCCAGCCGCTGTGAAGAAGCAGCCTCGCACCAGAGAGGCTGAGTCACAGTGAACCTCAGGATCCCACAGGGCTGGGAGACATGCACTCTGGAATGGGATCAGTTTACTTCATCTGGAATGGGAAGCAGGTTGCTGCTGGTGAAGGCGGCCCAGGCCTCTAAATAATTGATCAGTTTCCGCTCAGATAGAAGAGGAGCAGCAGCCAGCTTGGGCGTTCCTCTGGTGCTCGCTTCCCTGAGATCTCCTCATCCTGACAAGCCTTTTGTCCAACTGTAAAGAAAACCTATAGGGGACATCTATGTTCGTGCCAAACAGTCAGTGCACCACTCCACAAAACAGTTAACTATTCCTTCTCAAAGGCCCTGAATTTAATATTGCAATATTGCACACAATTAAAAAATGCAGTCACAATTTATGGCAATGTGGTCACAAATAATCCATTATTTACTGAAAACTGTTGTGAAATCATCACAGTGGGGCGTAGATACTCTAGAACAGCTCCAGTAGATGCTCAGCTATATAAATAAGAACTCTAAAGGTCAAATGAGAATTTGTTATCTTTTCACTTATCTATTTAAATAAAGGAACACATGAGAAAAAAAATGGGGATCCTATGGGCCATACGAGGCAGTGGAAAAACAGTTAAAAGAAGGTGAGTTTTTACACTTGTTTCACTTGTGTTAATTCTGGCAAACCATTACCCAAAAAGGCAGGAGGTTTAATATTAAAAAAGGGTGGGGAAAAGAATTCTGAAAAATCAAATGTATAAATGTAATGGAGACCATACACATGCTGAATACACCTCACTGAGAAGTCACGAGATCATTTTTCAAATTTGTTTTCCAGGCCTGCTTCACAGGGGATTCATAATCCTAGACACACTATACAACCACTTGTGTATACATTTGAATTCTCCGTGTTTTATATGGGTCAACAATCCCTTTACCGTGGTAAAAACAACATAGACAGTGGGCCAACGAAAAGTGGTGTACTAACTCTGCACCAATCATTACTTTTTTGCCATAAAAGGTAGTATGTGATGCTCACTGATGACTAATTTTATCATTTTACATTTGGTTCTAGTTGAAATCAGGAACAGGCTTTGACATTTAGAAAGCAAAGGTAATAAATAGGGAAATATAAAACAATATAAGAAATACCAGTTTTTGTTTTCTGCTTTGAAAATAAGAGTTGACTAAAGAGAACATTCAATTAAGGATCCATAAATTTGTTTTAAATAAAAGCACTCCTAATGGAGGGTGGCTTTAAACTGGTTGCCTGAGCATAGAATCCCACCTCTACCACTCTCTATGTGGGGAAAAAAGGGCATCTAATTGGTGATTGATTTAGATCGTCCAATTCCGCTTCTCCTGTCTGGTCCCAGTGTCAGTCCTGGGTCTGAAGCAGATATTTACTGGAAACACATCTAAATAAGTCCACTTAAAGATTCAGAATAGTGTTTGATGAGGTCTGACCTTTTCAAGCTTGTGATATCCCTATTTCTTTCCAAAAGTAGAATATAGAATTATTCCAGCCCTTTTATACCCAATTACGCAATTCCGAAACCGCCCATCCAGACACTTTATGATGCTGCCTTTATGTGGGCGAGTTACAAGCTATTCCCAGCAGCCAAGGGACAGCTCATCTGATTTCTGCAATGCAAATCGGCAGAGCTTCTGTGTCAACCTGAGGACAGAAAAGGATGTTCCAGGGACTTTTATCCCTGTGTCGACAGCCCCCAGAAACACCTGCCCTACCACCGTTAGAAGGTATTTTTTTGGAATTTCATGAAAACCCTTTCCACAATGTAAACCGCAAAAGGGCCAGATCAGACCCTGGGAACGTCTGTAGCTCGGTCGAATTAAAGAGGAGAATTACAGCAGCGTCCTTTCAACATAATCCTCCACAGAGGAAATACAACTGGCAGCATCTCCAAGATCAAACAGGTGTCTCATCTATATGGCAGCAGAATCACAGGAAACAAAAATCACTATTTCAGACTGTTGTCCGGCGACAATGCCAGCTAGTATTTGCATCTTTCCCATGTTCACAGTGTTACTGGGAACAGTGCAAACAAATTGTATCGGAGTGAGAAAGGGAAAGGAGTTTATATCTGTGAAATAAACCGCTAAGGGGTCTGCAAGGCAGCCAGACCATGGATCTACATTATCCTGTTACCTCACCCCATTGCAAGTATCCTGTTACTGTTTCTCAAGAAAAAAAAGCCATGCTATACAACATATAATAAAAACCAGGCATATTTTCATAATCTTGGCATAATTACAAGTTCAGTTGAAATTTACATGGAGCCTGCAGTGTCTATTCTGCAGCTGAAAACTCAAAGGGGCTTTTCACTTGAAAATACACTACGCGACACTCATCCTCTGTTGAACTAATCACTCGTTACAGAGGGCAAGTGAGACTCTAATGCAGCTTCGGCTTGGTGGCACATTTGGCAGACTCTATCCATCCTTCATCTTCCACCCAGCAACCTGTCTGTTCCTGGTGGGGGTCACTGCAATCCATAGTCCGTCCTGGACGGGAGAGCAATCCACAATCCATGGTAAAGCACAGCGACAACTTCCACACTCAATACCCTAGCCAGCGTGTATTTGGAAGATGAACAAATATGATGCAGCTGGAGAAAATCCATGCAAACTCCATAAAAAAGTCCGGAATCAAACCCAGGACCACAGAGCTGTGAGACAGGAGCACTAACCGGCATGCCACCATGCCACGACTTCCATCCCACTAAAACCAAACCGCTATCCAGTTCTAGTAAAAGCAGTTTTCCTTGCCATACCATATTTTGAGCATTTTGGACATAGAAACAGACAGAGTTCTGCCAGCTCCAAACACCAGAATAAAACCACCGTGCCTCAGAGCCATCAAACTCCCCCTGAGCCACATCCACCCTAACAACACCCCTTGTTGGGCCCAGTGTCTTCAGAGCTGTGCAATAGGCCACTTGATCTGAAATCGTGCTTGGCACATCCCATTGCAGGGCTTTGAAAGATTAAATGCAGTCACATGTAATGAATTTCTCTTGGCTTCTACTATGGCATTTTTGAATACAAAATATTTATGCCTACAGATATTTATTTAACTATCTTGGGGGAGCCGAAAGAAACAAATTAGATTAAATGGGTTCTGGTTTCCTCCAGTTGTGCTGATCACAAACATGTCAGTAGACATTATAAGATAAAAATACGAAACATTGTATTTAAGGCTCGAAAGAGGAACAGGAAAGACATGTTCATAACAGGTATAAATGATCTCTTTGCTCACCACATACACTGACATTAATATTAAAAACTCGTGTTTTGAATCGTTTAATTGCAACCAAGACTTAAAAGGACTGTGGAGAGATGAAAAAAGGAAATAGAGATACATCTATATCATGGCAAATTCACTGTTCCTTATTTTTTCATTTTCCATACTACAATCGGTATGTTTTACAACACACAAGCACACCAACAGCTTTACAAATGCTTCCTTCTAATTTAAGAGCAGTATGTGCTTAACATTCTCAGCATAAAATGATAATTTATGGTCCTTTGAGAGAATTAGAAAGTGTATTTAATGAACAACAGCACAAACATCCTGTCAACTTCAAGCGTTCAATCACAAAATATGGGGCAAAATCACAGCAAAAACCCACAGGGCCTCATTCAAAAAATATTTAGTCCCACGCAATGTAGAAATTCAGGAAAGAAACGCTATTATCTCAGTTTTGCATTAATCTCTCTGTTGTCTGTTGAACACAGAAATCCCAGTGGACACTCACAAGTGAAAAAAGCAAGTGAGTCTTCAACTCACCCATACAAAACAAAAGAAAAACAGAACTTTATGAAGTCAAACTTAAAACAATGGAATCACAGGATACTGCGCAGACAGCTGGGATACCAAGAGCACAATGTTTTTGAATTGAAGAAGCTGAATTAAAGAAGAATTGGGAACCTGAGACAAGTAGTAATCATAATTGTCAAAGGCACTGGGAATGTCAACCCATTGGACTTCTTCAAAATGAACAGGGAACAACAAATCAGGGGGCACGACTGGAAACTACAGGGCAGTGCATAGAAAAACCAAGCACAGGAAGCACTTCTTTACCAAAACAGTGGTGGGAATGTGTACCAAGCGACCCAGTCGTGCTGCTGACATTAATACCCTGGTGTCTCTGAAGAAACGGTTAGATGAGAGACTCGGATCAAGGAACTGCCAAAGACCAAACGGGCTTAGCCTTCCGTTCTTATGAGTCAAAGCAGGGTAGCTCATCTTTTTCTCCTGGCAAGTGTAGCGGAGCTGATGTGGGCACGGTGACGTCAGCCGCCCGGGCTGGGGGAGGTCTCCTTTAGCTCACTCGGCTGGCTCCCTGTGGCGGTACGCCGGAGACCCGGGGTCGCGGCCAGGTGCTGCCGGACGGACCGGCGAGGGCACGAGCCCGCGCGGGACCGCGACAGTCACACAAACAGCACTGATTGCGAGGCCCAGTTTAATTCCCCCTGCGGGGTCGGTTTGGGATGATTCCAATCACATGGCGCAGGTGTTGGTGAAAGTCTTTCAGGTGGCTGTGAAATCAAATTCCCCTCACATTGCCGGTGGACCTCAGAACCGCTGTGCTCGCATGTCACATTTCAGAGAGAAAGGCTAGGTGAAACAAGAAGGCCGATGAGCTCTCACCTGTACTTCCCAGCTGTTTGTAGAACCTGTATTCCAAATGTAGCTGTGGTGCTCTGGACTTGATTGGTTCCTGGAAAAATAAAAAAATAAAAACCAGTCCACCTTCGACTTCCAAATTCCTAGGCAGCTGTTACACACTGATGTTTACTTATTAGAGTAACTCCTAAAAGAAATAGTCCAATTTTCATTCTGGCAATTTTCCTTCTTGTGTTTCGAAAGGCTCAGGAGTTCAGGGCACCTCCAGAGGGAGGTCTGAGCTTTTGACTGTGGCCCCTCAGGCAAACTACTACAATCACATCAAGAACGCGAAACTGCTAAGTGGGAAGCGAATCCCATTTCTGGTTTTCTAATCCCTCTCTGCTAGCTCAGCGTGGGGGGGGATGAGGTAGGGGAGCATTCCAAGCATTCTGCTTCAGGGAAGGATCTGAAGCAATTGTCCCTATTGTGGTAAAAAAGGTTGATCCAGCACTTGTGAAACGACAAATATGAACATTGTGAGTTTTTTTTTTTACTTTACCTGCTGAAATGCTGTGCAAATAAAACTGTCACCTCCCAGAACAGGTGTTGCCTCCCTGGTCATGGAGAGCTACAATCCAGCAGGTTTTAAACTGGGATTTATGGCAAATTTGATCTCAACGTGCAACGAGACCTTACCTAGCAACTGGTACATCAAAGGACCATTGCCTGGCACAGTGATAAGTCTATTCTTTACATCTATGCCTGGTACCTCAGCGATACGCACCCAGGCTTCAGCACTTCCTATAGTCTATCTTGTCAGTGTGTTGCTGATGCTTTTCAAACACAAACGCACAGCTACCCTTACATACCCACAGGTACTGCTTTCTGCAGAGCTTACTATACAGGTTGCAAAGTAGGACAAGTATTACAGGGTTTTCTGCTTTAGTGATGGTCTGTTTGTCTTCGAAACATGTGTTTGCAAAATGTGAAAGTATACCACATACGAATAGAAATTAATGTTTTTAAAAACAACGGCGAAAGCTTTTTTAGTGCTTTGGTGATACTGGGAAGCGACTTTACTGTAAAAAGGAGCAATTAAGTATATCATAAGAAATGTAATGCTGTTAGAAGCATTTCAGTCCTTTTATAAAGTCTCCTTTGTTATTATGGAGAGCCTCACATAGAATTTTATATCATTAGATTTCACATCAACCTTCACTCTTCTAATTCTGGTCTCCTGTCTGTCCCCCAAGCCCATCTACACTCTATGGGTGACAGGACCTTCTCCTGTTAAGCCCCAAAGCTCTGAAACTCTATCCCCAAGGATATCAGAGAGTCACCTTCTCTAAACTCCTTCAAATCTGGATTCAAAACCCTCTTCTTCAGAAGGGCCTTTATTTAACTGGTTCTGTTCTTTACCCCTCTGCTCCTACTATATTTAGTACAACCATCTACTGTCTCCAATCTGTATTCTCATTGTGTTTATCTTGTGTCCATTTTTTATTTTTATTGTAGTTGTTCTCATTCTCTTTGAGGGGCCACCTTTAAAGGCACTATATAAAATAAAGTTTATTATTATTGGGGTTCAAAATATCCTCCATTTAAGGTCACTCAATAAAAAGCTCATACACTGCTGTTCAAAAGATTTAAACATTTTGCAGGGGTCTGCTCTTTTTACTCAAATTTCATTCTCAAAACAGAAATGCAATTCTATGGCTATCTTCCAGTAAAATTATAGCCATTGGTTTTAAGGTAACTGTTAATCCTGATAGATCTCTATTTTTGTGGTACAACAATTATGGTTTTTACTTTTTTGATGTACAGAGAGGAACAAATCATGCTAATAACAGGGAAATCCCAACAATGAGTCAAGTAGCTTGACTGGTAGATGCGATGGATTAGCTACTACTGTACACTTGTATGGGCTGTTCCTGCGTAGTTACACTGAGTTGCTCCCAGGAATGGGATCAATTCCGGATTTTCAATTCCAATTCCTTTTTGTACATTCATGGCATCAGTTTGAAGTGGGAACTGAAATTGAATATCTGGAACCGAGACCCCAGCCCCTCGAGCTCCTGCCGTTTTGGGAGCAACCCATACAAGACACGCCCCGTTAAGAGTTCTTAATGGAGCACACCGAAAAAGCCGCAGTGACGAAAAACTGTCCAGATGAGATAAGACACAGGGACTGGAAATTAAGGCAGGATTCAAGAGCGGCAATCCAGACTCTACCTCAGCATTTTGTCATAGGGAGTCTCCGCTACTGGATCACACACGGTGTGGTCTGACGCTGGCCAGACGTCAGCTCACACACTGCCAGTTAACAGACTGACCTGCTCAGGAAGGCGTTGCTCTGCTGCTCTTATCTTGACTGTCTGATGCTTCCATTAAACTGGAGCTCTGGGAAACACTGTCCATCCTTTGTCAAATCAAATGAGCAACTCTGTGGCTCATAAATAGTAACTGGTTATTTTTATTTATTCTGTTTGTAATTAACTGTCTACATTGTGTGGTGTTGTCTGTTGTACTGTGTATGTCCCAAGAGATCGGTACAAATAAGAATTCCAATGTACATGTACATAAGGCAATAAACTCCTCCTCTACTCTACCCCAGAAACAGCCCATCTGATACAACTGCCTTTTTTTTCTTTACACTTTTGAGCTATGCAATTATCCAGACACTATCTGTGCTGCTTTAACATGGTCTTTGAACCTCAAACCCTTTCAAAATGAAAGAAGTTGGAAAGGAGCAAAATACTGCGCAAGCTGCAAATTTAAACATGTAATACTAAAGTGATACACTGTAGGTTGTAAGCAAGCTAAAATTCATTAAAATCCAAAAGCAACCCAAATCCATTAAATAGACGAGGTTGGATTTTTAAGGTCAGTGAACCTAAACAGCTGCAAATGTTTCACACCCTTTGCCAGTAAAACCAAAATGCAATACCTGTCAAATAACAATTCTGATTCTTGCAAACTTAAAGCCAGCCAGCCGTGAATAGAGTCATTACACTGTATTTTAGGGGTACTGCTAAGAATGATTTAAAGGACTACAGGGACACCTGTACAAACGTGGATTTTGACGGCAGACTAAATGCAGCCTTTTATTTAAGAGTATTTTGTGTGTTAAAGCAGTTTGGAGATCACCTCAGAAGCATGCTGCACATGGCTGGCCTACACTCTGGACGAGAGGCCAAGCCATCGCAGGGCACACCCAAACATGAACACACGCACAAGGACAAATTTGTCAGCACGTGTTAAAGGTGTGAGGAAACTGAAGCACCTGGAAAAACTAAGCACCTGGGAGACCATGCAAACTCCACACAGAAAGTGCTTGGAATCAAACCCAAGATCTAATAGTTAGGAGTTTGCAGTGTTAAGTTCCAGGGCACTGTTATGGAAACATGATGCTAAATTAAGAAAAAATGAATTAAAACAAAAATGGGCAGGTTTTACGCAAGCAAAACACAGAATTCTTAAAAGAAGTCTAAGAATGCTGCTACTTACCAATTTGATGGCTACGTATTCATTGGTGTAAAGATTTTTCCCTAGAAAAGAAAAGAGACATGAATCAAACAACTCTTGGTGTGACTCTATCTTTCAGTCTCACTGGGACACAGTACCCAGAAAGTTCAAGCAAGTCTCAAGTTCTCAGTGGCAATAGTAATAAAGTACATGTCTTTAACAGAAAAAAACTTTTTCTGTATGTACCTGGGGCAGGGATGTGGGAAACATGCAAAAAGAGGACATTCTCATCAAGGCCAAATTAATCCAATGCAAGTCTCAAGTTCTACCTCAACCTCAATTGATGTCAAAATGGTCTTAAAAAATCAATGGCTGCCAGGCCAGATTACACTAAATGACAGAATCATCCATTGGTCAACGTTTACTCACTGCTGCTGCTGGTATAAAACGGAGTTTATTAATCAGATTCACAACTGTGCAGTAATTTAGAACTGAGAATCAGCCCACAAATCAGTACAACTGAAAATTAAAAAGCTTGGCATACTCCGAACAGTCAAATAAACCTGCGCAGAAAATTGTACCAGGCCTGCTGTGGATGAAGAACTCCATCCTCCCAATCTAATCAGAACCTCTCTATTGTTTTTAATAAAGGTGACAGCTTAATCATCGCCCAGTACTGAATCCGTGGACTCTTGAGGTGTGTTACCAGCCTGTGTGTGTTTGGAAAAGCAGCCCCAGAAAGCTCTTGCTTTCTTTAGCATTCAGCCTTCCAGTTCTGGCAATGAACCTGTGAGGAAAAAACTAAAAAGGCAGCCTCCAGGTTAAAAAAATGTGGCTCTCGACACCAGCAGCGCTTGAGCGCACAGCAGTGTCAGATAAGGACAACATGCCGAACGGAAACAGGGACTGAACCATATTGCCCACACTACTGAATCAAAGTCATGTGTTTTTACAAGAGACAATCTTGGGTTTTCAACCGCTTTACGAACTCACCTAGAAAACCCTTCACTCAGGTCAGCATAACACAGTGGGCTGTCTCAGCCTTTATGTGGAAGCTCCAACAAATATGGAATAAAAATATAAAATAAATCTACAGAGAGAAAGCATTCTATTGTTATATTTTCCCACCTGGTGCATTTTTAAAGTAGCAATGTCTCACAATTTATGCTACACAGGCTGTTCTTAGGTCCTGACACGGCCACACAAAACTGTAGGCTATTTCTCTCTGCACACACAAAACAGGGTGTTCACCCTTATAGACAAAATGCTTGCTTTGTCAACTCCTATCTTCAGTCTTGCACTACTCTGCACCATATTCTGAAGGATGAAGTGGGAGTTTGAAGATATCTGTCCTGTAACCTCTCAAGCATTGTGATGGGAGAATGAGAGCGAGGGCCACAAGCAGACAGCTAACCTCTTCGCAGGAGGACCACTGGCGTTCAACACAACGAGGACGTGTGTGCCCAGAGCGAGGCAAGGTGTGCTTGTGAGGAAGGACACCCCATGCCCTATTATAAAGCTAGACCAGACAAGACACATGGCAGGGAAACAAGGGATAAAACCCAGAAATACTCAATATTTTTGACCTTGTCAGTCAGGGATCCTGGTCATTGAAATTGCTCTATCTGTTCCATTTAGGACCTTATCCTCGAAGGCCAGCACAATCCTTGCAGCTTTAAAAACGAACCCCCCAGAAAACATCATTTCGACACCAGCAAACTCATTACAGCAAAAAACAACAGATTCTCCATCACAAAATCCTATTTCAGAGAGGCACTCCGTTTTCCAGCAAATTAAGTGCCGTGCATCTGTAGACCAATATTTGGCAGCCTCTCATCTCTGGGGCTGTGAATTACCATACAAATTACCTCAGGTTCACTTTGGCGATTTATAAATTAATCAGTTCCCCAACTGAAATACAGCTGCGGTGCTGTGCACTGGCAGCAGAGCCATCTATAATTCTCTTTCTTTTCTCGTCTCCACGCAGACGCCAAGCCGGGCACACACCAGCCGGAAGGAAAGTGCTTCCATTCACAGGCTGTAGAAAGTGAGGTAGATGATTTTTTTTTCCTCCAAGAAATAAGATCAGCTCACTGCACGTTTCTAGAGATGATTTACAGAGCAAATCGATCCTTACTTCCACGTCTGAATCCAGAGGCTGCCTGACGTGATTTGAAAGGCTGTCGGATCTATACTGCTGAAGCATTAAGGACTGATGGCTTCCAGCTAAAGGCCACAAACTGTGGAAAAACTGAGAAGCATGCTAACAAATTAATACGCTAGGTTTCTGTCATACAAACAGGGTTGCAGTTCTTACTTTTCAGTGTCCGTGAATAGAAACACAGCCAAAACTGGCTGCTCTTTTCAGCATGGAATAAATCTGTACTAGATCCTTATAAACACTACTGTCCAACTGGGATTGCAGTAAACCCCAATAAACTCCTGGCAGTGCTGTAAGCATAGGAACAGTTTGTTTGAATTAAACATGGATTAAGCTGAGGAAGTACTTTTAAAACCTAAATCCAGGTACTTCCTTACCCAAAGGGCTGTGGGAGTATGAAACACACCACTCAGCCACGTTGTTGAAGCCCATACCCTTCTTCTTTCATGAGAAAGCTGGATGAGATCCTTGCATCTATTAAAATGACATTTGTAATCTCGTGTACTTAAACAATCAAAAATGTAATAAAATAAATCGACTTTCGGCCTGGGAAACGTATCTTAGTTTTCCTTTGCTCCCGAGAGTCAGGGCTGTTTCGCTCTTGGATCAGGAAGTGGAA